>NC_140611.1:5066752-7466752 GCF_057381915.1 Diplotaxodon limnothrissa | reverse complement strand
AATGTCTGCACCAGAATTCAGATACAATTTAATACTCCAAACTACAAAAATACCACATAGTTAACAACATTGAAGCTCACAGCTCAAAAAGGCAACCTCACCCCGTCGAAAAAGACTCCTGTGCCACTCTTGTAAAGAAGAATCAAATAAGATTTAGGGCCTGCAGTGTGAACACAACCATAGCAGAGCAAAAACTGTTAAGCCCCTTCGTTCTGCTCTGGTTGATAATCCCCATAGCCTGGCTCCTCTCATCTGACAACATGAACCCTCGCCCAGTCCAACACAGGAAAGCCTAGTATGATTTATTTAGCAAGTAAGGGGAGAGCTGGGATTACACCTGAGGAGAGGAGGATGGGACAGACTGCAAGAACCTGAATCTTAAACTGACAGAGTGACAATAAATTCTCATCAGGTTTTCGTCTTTGTACTCAGGTGGGCTTGACACAGGTTTGCATCATCTGTTCTACATCTGCCTCTGGCTCAGTTTTAACATCAGGAAAGATGTCACCCCCTTGCTTCGTATTCTCCTGCCTTGAAAGAACGATTTGACAGTAGGACGTCCTGGCTGGCAGCAAGACAACCGTCGTGTCCAACAACAGACGCGCTCCCTGCCGAAGGGCCTTTCATCTAGACTGTGATCCCAGGACAGGCTGAGTCATCATGGGTGTAAACAGGGGAAAGCAAATCTAAAAATGCTTGTTCTGAAACCCTGCAAACTTGAAGGCCAAATACAAAATGAACACTTCAAAGACATTAAGTGTGCCACAGTATTTTTGCCTTTTTCAAAAGGAATTTGGTAACAACATTTACACCAAGGAAATGCTAATTAAAAGAAAAGTATTGCATTTTTGAAGACATTTTTTCCAAGAGAAAATAACACAACGCGAGCTCCCACACACCTGAAACAACAGGAAGTAACTAGCAGCAACAATCCCAGTTTTTCATGTTTCATAATTACTGCAGGATTCGTGTAGGGTTTATTTCTGGGTTGTCGGTTTGAAAGAAGCCATTAACGATCCGTTATGCCTCCTGGCATCTTGTCACATCTCCACTCAAACTTCATTGTCTTTTCCTGAATTTTGGTTTTTGAACAAATCAAACTGCCAAACTGAATACAACTTCAAGTCAAAGGACTCCAAACCTTTGTCCAGCCTACTAAGTCCCAGTTGATGTTAAAAGGGTGAATTGAGTATTTTCATGCTGGGTGTTGGATAAATACTGAATCATATGTGAAAATTTGAGAGTAGCACTCGACCCATTGCTCAGCGGACTGATATCATCAGTAGCTATTTACCATACCATTAGTATTGGTATTTATACCAGCTGACAAATTTATGTTAAAACAGTAAAGAAGAGACAGGAGAACACCATTCTACCATCTTATAAGTGTTGACATTGCACAAATAACTACACATGTTTGGGAAATTTGTTTGTTTTCGTAGGCCTAAAATTAAGAAAAATATTGCACGATATGTCAGATTTTTAAATCACCAAATATTGGCATCAATATTGGTATTACAAGTCACATATCTGGGATGATCAGGAAGAGGAGTACAGAAGTCTGGTGAGGAACTTTGTCACATGGAGTCACACAAACCACCTGCAACTCAACACCTCAAAGACTAAGGAACTGGTTGTGGACTTCGGGAGGTCTAGAGCAGGTCCACTGCCGGTTCAGATAGAGGGGGAGGAGGTGGAGGTGGTCAACAAGTACAAGTACCTCGGGCTGTGGGTGGACAATAAACTGGACTGGTCATGCAACACAGAGCACCTGTATAAAAAAGCCCAAAGCCGACTGTACTTCCTCAGGAGGCTGAGGTCTTTTAACATCTGCAGGAAGCTCCTGAGGATGTTTTACCAGTCGGTGGTTGCTGGAGTACTTTTCTATGCTGTGGTGTGCTGGGGGAGCAGCACAGCAAAGAAGGACTCATCCAGGCTGGAGAAACTGATCAGGAGGGCTGGCTCTGTGGTCGGCATGAAGCTGGACACTCTGGTGACAGTGGCAGAGAAAAGGACATTAAAGAAACTGATGGACATTATGGACAATGCCAGACATCCTCTGCACACGGCCATTAACAACCAGAAGAGTCTGTTCAGTGACAGGTTGCTTCTCCCAAAGACAAGAACTAACAGACTTAAAAACTCCTTTGTCCCACACACCATCAGACTGTTTAACTCCTCTCTGGAGGGGAGAGGGAGGGGAAACAGGAGGACAAAGGAGGGGGGAACAACTAAGCTGTAGTGCCTCTGCACCTCACTGTGCAATACCTTTTGTGCAATACTTTTGTAAATAGTCAACAGTGCAATAGACTCAATACTTGAAATGTGCAATTCACTTGTATTTTTATTTTTATTCCTATTTATTCTATTTATCCCCTTCGTATATTTTATTTATATTGTCTCTGTATTTATATATATATATATGTGTGTGTGTGTGTGTGTGTGTGTGTGTGTGTGTGAGATATATATATATATATATATATATATATATATATATATATATATATATATATATATATATATATATATATATATATATATATATATATATATATATGTGTGTGTGTGTGATATATATATATATATATATATATATATATATATATATATATATATATATATATATATATATATATATATATATATGTGTGTGTGTGTGATATATATATATATATATATATATATATATATATATATATATATATATATATATATATATGTGTGTGTGTGTGTGTGTGTGTGTGTGTGTGTGTGTGTGTGTGTGTGTGTGAGATATATATATATATATATATATATATATATATATATATATATATATATATATATATATATATATATATATTCTGTAACTCTGTAACTTCTGTCGGTGCTGTGCTTTTTTGGAAATCGAATTTCCCAGAGGAACCCACCCGAGGGATTAATAAAGTTCTATCTAATCTAATCTAATCTAATCTAATATTGGTCAGACTCTACATGACAGGCTTTCAGAAATGGAAATCTTTGAAAACATTAGTCTCCTGATAAGGGTAGTTAATCATTTTACGTCACACAATCTCTTCTTATTCTTCCTTGACAACGTGTAGAATTTAGCTTTCCAGCAGGACCTCAGACTAGAGCTGCTACTCTGCTGCAATGAGAAGAGCAAGTTAAGATGATGGAGGTCTACCAGGCACACCCAGCTGGGATGAGATCCAGAAGGTGGCTCAGGACGCATTGGAGAGTTTACCTCCCAGTAGGTCTGGTAGTGGTTCAACTTCAGCAAAAGGATGGATAGATAGAACATACGTAGACAAGCGTGGAGGCATTTACCTCCACGCTCCAGGCTCATTAAACCAAAAAACAAACATACTAATTACTCCTGGATCAGACTAAAGGTCACACCTTTGATCAGATCAGAAGGTGAGCCACAACAACCAAACCTATACTGCCATAAAAACAAATAAAACGTAATATAGGTCATACCACTAAAATGTAAAGTTCTACAGCGGCTCAGCATCACTTTGCTGTTAGCACCTCCACATAAAGTAATTCTTCTCTGAGGCCTGCAGAACTCATCACGAGTAGCCAAAAATAACCAGCAAACCAGGCCCACAAGTTGCCATAGGATCAGGGCGGAGGGGTGGACATCAAGCGTTTGTTTTAATCACATGGTGGCAGAGGAAGAGGAGGAGAAGGGGATGGTGGCAGTTAGACAAGACAAGAGACAGTGGGAGAAAGAGAGGAGTGAGGGTGATTACAGAGTGATTTCACTGCAGAGCAATGCCAAGATGATAAAAGATAAACAATAAGCCCTTTGGCTTAACTGAGAGATTTACTGCGAGTGTGTGTGCATGTGTGTGCCTGTGTGTGTGTGTCCACGTGACAACAGCGTTTTATAGCTAGGCAGATCTTCTATTTATTTTGTCCTTTCTATTGTTGAAAAAGTGCCAGATGTACGCAGATGTTTTCGTTGCTTGTAAATTTTTTCATACACACACACACGTTTCAAATGCACAGAGACACACACGCATGCACAATCATTCCTTTACATTCAAGTCAAGCTTATTTAGAGAGCCAAAAAACACGAGCCACCTCAGTCTAATACATTTGACTTAGATAAGAAAAAAAATTAACTATTATATCAATCTGGCCTTTTTGTCACCTAACAAAATGAAGTAGATAAGTATCAAAAACCTATAGACTGTTTGCTGTGTGCTATAAAAGGTGCTACCTTTCATAACAAAACACACACACAGGTAATCAGTGAGTGTTCCTCTGAGTGTTTACATGGCTTTTTATGACGCCTGTTAAGCATGAAGGACCCTTGAACTGCTGTGCAGCAGCAGCCGAAGCCTGTAACACCCATCAGCACCTTCCACCAATACCACTCCAAAGAGAGGAAAGTACATGACAGAGAGCAGTGTTCAAAATGTCAAAGCTGATGACATTTAACAAAAATTTATTTCACATTAATCAAATCTGTTTCAGTGGATTGTTGACAGTGGGTAGAAACTGGGGTGAATAATTGCAAGTCTTTGTTTTTCTAAATTATCACACACTCTTCAAAGTCTTAGCGCTTTTTTATGTAATTATTTTTATGTGCAGGTCAGCAATGCCAGTAATGCTGCAGTCATGCCAGTTAGAAAAAAGTGCTAAAACACCTGTGTGAAAAATTTCAGATATCATCTCAGAGAAACTAAAGAAACTCTCAGATCTGATATTTTGGAGAAAATAGGCAATCCACCAACACAGATCAGGGGGTGAAATTTTCTCCAAAGGGCACCGAACAGAATAAACCAAAACATACACACATAAATACAGGTAAAATATCAGCTCTTATCATTTAAAATGGTCAAAATAAAACCTTGATGGGAATGCCAGAAATTCAAAAACAATAATGGGCATAAACACAAAACATTCAGATAAAAACCACACAAAGCATATTATTATTTTACTTTTTGTAAAGTATACAATATATGCTTTTGGGTGTGTTAGGAAAAGAAGAAACTATACTGACTATAGATGTGTGGTGTAATTAAGGGTAAGTATGCAGCAGGGACACTGCACGCAGGTGTAGCAGTCTGTGCTATCCACTGACATGTCCAGGCTTGTTCTGGAAGCCTGTGGTGTGTCAGTGAGGTTTGATGAGAACGAAAAGTCTTAGTTATGGATCATGTGTTTCTAAGTAGTTGAAGCCAACTCTTTCTTACAGGTCACTGAACAATGAAAGTACTTTTAAATTGCAACCACACCTGCGCCTACACAGGTGATGTGCCTGAAAGTTCCTATTGACCCACTTTGATTTGAGGAAGTATTCTATAACAGAAGAGCATGTCAGAAAACAATGCAACCAGTGAGAAATGTATTAAAAACGTACATCACTGAAACAAACACTCATTTGATAATTACTAGGTATAACTAGCTAAAATCAGTGTACTCTAAACCAACAAGCTTGTAATGAATCCCAGACTGTGTAAGACTGTGGGAACTAAATGGCAACAGTAATAATGTAATAAAAAAGGATCATTAACTTATACATTAAGAAGCTAAATGATTCAAAGAAAGCTACAGTTTTTTCAGATGTCTACAAACTGCTGCTGCTATTGTTAAACCATGCTGCTTTAAAGCTCTGGAGTTTTGCTTTTCACATACTGAAAGACTAGTTAAATGCAACATATTTAACAAAAACTGCATAATAAATGGTAACAAAAAACATTAAATTCCTGAGTAGCTAGATTTATCTGACAATAGCTTTTCTCCATTTAAGTCAACGGTGTCAAACATAAGGCCCAGGGGGCAACATTGCTCCATGCAAAGTGCATAAAATATATTATTACTTTCCAGTAATCTCACTTCAGCAATGTGGCACACTTGACATTTTGAAAAATGTTAAGGTGAGCATAAACTTTGGACTTTTAACAGTATTTGAGGTTTTGTAGCTTTTGCAAGACCTCTCCCATGAGCATCCAAACTACACCAAAGTAAATAAGAAATACATCAATAATTAAATTAGAACAGTGCATGTTTCTTTCATCATCTACTATTTTTGAGTCACAATAAAAAAAAAAAAACATATAAAATAAAAGAAAAAGACAAAAAGAAAAACTGAGTTTTTTGGTTTTATAATTACAGGACAATCTGGGCAATGAGCAATTTATTTCTTCCAGTTTAAGCACAAAAAGTTTTTCTTTTATTTACTAAAGCTGCATTTTTTTTATCATGTAGAAAAACTCAGACACACTGCTGAAATTTTATTTATTTTTCTTCTACGGAGATATCTCAGGCATTAAATGTGCATTTAAACTTCATACTGATAGAAAAGAGAGTTTCACTGGTTCAGCCCACTTAAGGTCAAACTGGGCTGTATGTTGCCTCTGATCTAAAATAAGTTTGATATCCCTGATTTAAGGCCACCTTTAATTTAAGCCAGCTTTGTTGTGATTGGCTGCCCACTGGAACCAGAAGGTCTGAGAAACAGAAAGTGGGTGCAGCTATGCTAACAGCTAGTCTGAAGGCCTGAGCTTTTGGTTAAGATGGATTGCCGTCATCTATGGCTTAAAAAGTAACAATACTGTAAGGTAGTAATATGAACATTAAAAAGCATTAGAAATGTTCCTCATTAACACTTTATTTTGGTTAGTTTATATGTAAAATCAGCACAGAAATCACATCTTTTAAGCATCTCACACAGCAATAGATTTTTCCCATATACCCCCCTCCTCATTTTACATAAAGCACCAGTCTGCCGAACACTTTCCAAACCCGTCTCCAAGGCAACCTAGTTGACTGAGGATAGTACGATGAAGGTGTGTGTGTGTGGTAAGGGTCATAAAAGGTGCTAGGAAAACAGAGTATAGAGCTGATCCTACAGTAACCTGTGTGCCAGCTCAACACAGCGAGGGCACAACATTTCACTTTCACTGTGTGTTATACTTGTATAACTATGCATGTGACAAAGGAAGAACCTTGAACCTTGAACAAAAATCATCCAACATTCCCACAACAACCAGAAAAAAAGCTTCTTAACACATTTTGTAAATGTATCTGTGTGTGTACCTGTTTAGACATCTTTGTCGGGACCAAAAACTGGAACGTTACTATACTTGTGGGGACCAACAGTCACTTATAAGGACAAAGGTGCCTGTCTCCACGAGTTTGAAGGCATTTTTAAGACTCAAAATGTGGTTTTAGTGTCCGGGTTACAATTAGGTTATGGTTGGGTTTAGACTAAGGGTTAGGGTAAGTGGCTATGGAAAGCATTATGTCAATTAGATGGCCTCACTAAGACATCAAATCGAGAATGTGTGTGTCTGCGCAGTGCTTTCAGATGAGAATGGTGTGTGACACATCAGAGCCAACTGTGAGTGACATGTTTGTTTCCAATGACAAGATAACAAAGAGAAAGACAAATACAGGAAAAAGCCGGTGACAGGGATGAGTGTAAAATGCATGCAGGGTTGCTTCTCCTTTCTCCAATAAAGTTGGATTACATAATTGTATTTATAGGGGAACCAAGGATGAAATCTAAGGGCAGAAAGTGATTTATCGTATACATTTTTTTTTTCCTAGGAGCAAAGCACTTTGGGAAATATGATTATCAGTCATCAATTTGAGAATTAGAGGAGTATGTGCTACCACCCTCACTCTCATTTCCTATCTGTATTTCCACTGAAACTGCCGACTAAAACTAATGAGCTGAGCTGTCCTATGCTTGGAGTGGATGCACAAATGTGACACTGAGATTGATCTGCTGTTCAAACTCTGTTCCAGCAGTTTCTCCCTCCCCGCGTGAGCAAGAAATGCATTTATTTGTATCTGCCTAGTAACACAAACAGATTTCGAGTCACGACAACATCGCCTGCATTAATTAGGTTTTTGTTTTCCCAGGTTCTGGCACGATGAGATGAAAAAAAAAAATTTCGTATCCTGTGGTTACATCATTTTCAGGTTTTCACTCAGGCTGAGCTCATAACTAGGGCTGAACGATATATCGCATTTGCGATAATATCGCGACATGATCAAGTGCAATTTTCTAACCGCAAAGGCTGCGATTATACTCTGGACATGTCCAAATTCATGGGCTGCATCCTCCTGAGGCCGCATTTGTAGACCGATTACGTCACAGCGACGCGCCGAAGGCTGTCCAAATTACTACCATATCCCAGAATTCATAGCGCGGCCCAGCCAAACTCCAGTTTCCAGCAATGGCGGCCGCTACTAAGTTTTAAAATTACTCATACTAATCTTTCTGGGTCACAAAATAAACTTTTAACATATTTTCAGGCGAGAAAGTAGTTGTGTAAACATCAAATATCTGCTCGGTTTATCAAGATATCCCATATTTGCAAAAGTGCTTCGACGTTTTCAGAGGCGTCTGCTACCCACCAGCTCGACAGCTAGCCGGGAGCTCGAGGGTTACTGATGCGGCCGAGAACGGCACAACTCCCGGCACATCATTTTCAGATCACCGCGGAGTTTCGCTGCTCGGGTTAAACGTAATATATAAGTCACTTAGACAACCTAAAAATGTTATTGTTGGGCTTTTTTCAGTGTTTTGTTTGTTCGTGAGTAAATCGGTTTGGCTGAGATTAAAGTTATTAGATTAGATAAAATAAAACTTTATTAATCCCCCGGGTGGGTTCCTCCTTGGTTTTCACACAGCTGACTAAACGTCAAACAGAAAACTTATTAAACAGAAATATGAGACAGTCGAGAATTTACACCAGTGTCTGGTTATATTTTAGATAGCAAGAAGCAGACGGCCGAGTTTATTAAACTCCACCGAGACAGCGGTGACGCTAATCAGAACTAGACCGTCCAATTTCACGCCTTTAAACTTTAAAGGCGTGTTTGTGTGTGTGTTTATACAATTGCTATTATGTTTGCACTTTATGTGTAATGTTACTGACTGCAGAGATCAGTAAGATGTGTGTATTTTTTATTTATTAGTTTTATTTATTTAATATTATTTTTTAATTGAATGACTGTCTAGTAGTTCACAGATGTCGAAAAACTGAGTGTGGTAAAGCCACTGATTTTTTTTATGTATATTTCTGCAATCTGCACATTGTACTGACTTTCATTTTAATGTTTACACCAGGGTTCCTTGTCAGCACTTTATGCTCAGATGTTTGTAAGCTAAAAATAAACTATTGTGTATGTTCAAATATACTGTTGTGATTGAAGAAGTTAAATAAAAATGTCAGTCATCAATTCATGCATCACCTCATGTCATCATAACAGAGGTCTGTCTTCCAGGAAAGAACAGTTTAAAATTAATGTAATATAGTATTGGCCATACTATATGATGTATTGCTTGTCTTTGTTTAATAATACAGAAGACAAAGACCTTAAAAAATAATCGCATATCGCATCGCAATCGCAATATTGGGGCAAAAAAAATCGCAATTAGATTATTTTCCATAATCGTTCAGCCCTACTCATAACTAAAGATGCTCTTTGTTGCTCCTGATATACTGATATTTTTACTTAACGGTAAGGCATCTATGTTTTCTTCTATGGCTGTCAGAGGTTCCCTCTACATAGTTGCAGTAACTGTCTCTCTTCACTGCAGTCTGTATATGTGTTTTGAAACACTTCAGTCCTCATGGGAACTCGCAGTCTGCCCGGCTACAGGAGGAAGTGCTTTGAGAGGCTCTAGCCCAATCAGATGCCTGGCTTCTGGTCAGCTGGCTGAAGCTCAGCGCTGTGGTCCAATCATGAGGCAAAGTTTGTGGTCAGGTGACAGATCAGACCGGCTCACAGTGTTTTGAAGCAGATGAAAAGAAAAGCTAATGTTGCTGTCAGTCGGCCAGCCAGCGGCCTCACTGTGCGCAGGGCTGAAAGGAGCTACAGAACTCAATTAAACAAAAACAGGGTTTATTATAACTGCGGCAACAAGCGAGTGTGTGTGTGGCTAAGAGCCTGACCGATACACTTAAAGCAAGCAAGGCAGGCAAAAACTATTGAATAAAATGGTAAAATAAAATAAAATACATGCATGGCTTTGCAAATGCGCCGACGTTTTTGCACCTCCAGTCTAATTAGATGCTGATCTTGGTTGATTGAATGTTGCATAACTTGCAGAACAGTTGCCATGTTTGTTTCCAGGTTTAAAGCTGGTGACATCGCTTTTAAAGTTCTTCTTCATCAGTTTGCCCTCCAAGACTTCTCTTAAGCTTGTAACCCAGGACAAACACCCCTCCCGCCAACCCAAGAGAAGCTTTGACACCCCCCCCCTCCAGATGGCCACTCATACACTCAACCCCCACCTCAACATTACACACACATTCACACAGAGTTCACCGTGTGCACCCGTTTAAACCACAGAAGCTCAGACAGTCCAACAACTGTCATCAAGAGCTTCGACCAGACACTGAGAGTTAGCTGGCGCGTATGTTTCGTGGGGGGGTGGCGGCTATGATAAGCCAACAGGAGGGCCACTGGGTTCTGCTTTATCCGGAGGTGCAGTTAGTTCCCTTCTTATCCAGTCAAAACCCAGCCAAGGACGCATCTCAAGCCTTTAAATTGAATTACTTCCTCTCCAAACAAGATTTCAGGAACGTCTGTAGACTGAAGCTCATCATTTACCGTCAGAGCAAGCTCCCAAGTTCATTAATGTCCTCTGCTAATTTTTGGGCCACTGGTTAAAGTGTGAATTTAACAGGGAATCTAGTTCAGTAGTTCAGTGAAGTTTTTCAACTAACACACACATACACAGGTCTGATTTTTGTGGTTTGATTCCCTGACAGAGATGCATACTGTATAAAAGAGAAAACATTAAGGCTTTTAGAGCATCCAACTCTCCTTCTAAGCAGATATTATGCACTAATATAGCTGAAATGACAGCAACGCTGTTGTCTTGACTGTCTTTATGTTTACGGTAGCTTTCTCAGAAAACATAGTTATAAAAATCAGGACAGGCCTTATGAGAGACTTCCCTTATGACATTAGTATATTAAATGTTTATTAACATTATTTTGCAAATGCATAAAATAAAGTAAAAAAAAAATCTACCAAAATTCCAAAAACTCAGATCTGATCTAAAAGCATTACAGGTCCATAGTCAACAAAGATGTGGAAAACCTGAGTGAATATCCAACTCCTCCGACTTTTAAACAGCCTTTCATTTGTTGGCATTATAAAGCAGCACCTCATAATAATCAGTAAAGATGGTTGTATGACCTGAGAGGCAATGCACCAGCTTCAAAATACTGCAAAACAACTCTAAAAGATCCCACAAATGCTCCACTACCTAGATGGTAGCCTAAACAGAGGCTTTTAGTCAGAGTTATCAGGCAGAAACAGGTCACAGATAACATAATGAAGGGGCCTTTGTACAAGATGCAAGCTAGTGCTATGTGGAAATCAATAAAGGTGGAGTCCTAGGAAGAGGGAGAGAGAGCGAAAGGGGGAAGAGAGGCATGAAACCCATCTAAGTACACTACACTCGCGTGACAGATCCTCCGACCTTGGAAATATGACTGTGTGTACGTGTTCGTACTCACGACAGTTTAGCTGAGCTCCAATCTGAAGAAGGTGGGAGAAAACTAAAAGACTGTGATGAAAAAAATGCTCCTGTTGATTTTACACACACATAAACGACACCTATTGTGATATTAACAGTGTGAATAACTGCAGCAGCATCAAAATATTTCTGGGAAATTGAATTGATGCAAATTGTAAATTAAGTCAATGGTGACTAAGCTGCAACACTCCTGTATTTGGCTCAGATATCAGCCTGATCCTGGCTCAAAAAGCTTGATCAGATATTGGTGCCAAGTCTGTTCTCTTGTATGTTTTTCTGTGTTTGCGATGTCATCGGTCAGCAGCGGTAAACAAGCACTCATAAGAGGGAGAATACTGCATGAAAGAAGCGAACATCAGTTTGGCAGGATTTTAACATAGCAGCTTTTCTTCTTTTGCTTAATATTTTTTCACTTAAGCACAAACTCTTAAAGGCTCTACACCAACTCTTTCTCTCGCTCGCCTTTTTAACTCCAACTCTTATTATGTTCAGTTTAAGGCTTGATGGTAAAACAAGAACACAACAAGACTCACACATTAACCTCCTAAGAACCGAACTCTTTCATGGCATGCATTTTTAATTTCTCCTTGCAATTCGGGCTGATTGGGACCTGATGAATATAAAAACAAACAATTATCTTTTTACCTGATTTTGCTTTACAAGGGTATCCACCTATGAGGACATTTGTTTTAAATTTCGATAAAACAGTGGCAGTATAATGTCCTCATAAGTGGATATCAGGCCTTTGTAGAGCAAAATTTATTATTGTGGTCTAGACAACCCAAAATGTGATGTCCACATATGTGGACGCCAGGTCCTAGGAGGTTAAGCTGAAATCCATGTAAGTGAGATAATTAAGATAAATATATGATGGTAATTTCCCCCAAAGCCAAGTTATCAGTATCCAAACAGAAAAACCAGAATCAGGGCAACTCTAACAGTGTTATTACCACATTGGCATTTACCCATGAGACTGAATATTTTAGAGAATGGCTATTTTTATAAATCCCCAACGACAGAGGATTTGAACATAATGTCATTTACTTAAAAACTTCAACAAAAAAGAAGAAAAGCAAAGAATGCCATTTGATGCCTGCTCTATAAAACAAAATGGATCTGCTGTTATCTTTTGTCGAGGAATAAATTTTCCTAAAAGTGATTTTTTTTCCTGCAGAATTTCCATCTGGATTTTAGCTTTAGCCCTGTGGTTGTTGAGTTTTAGAGGACGAAGATTGCTGGCAGTTAGGGAAATATGACTGATGTAACACACAGGAAACATTAAGCAAGGTGAAGCTGAAGTAAGCAAGGCTACTAATAACATCTCATCACTTGCCAGTCCTGGCATGTGACATAGTTTATGGGCTGGATCATAGAAAAATGGACTCTTGTGCCTATCGTGTGTGTCAGCGTGACTGTAACTGAGAACAGAGGAACAAACACAGAGGGATATCTGTTCACAACGAGACCTAATCAATCTAATAAAGTGCAAAACACCTTCACTCCAAGTCTTACAACAGCCTCCTCACACTGACAAACAACTGCACCACCTCAGCTTTTAAATTACATTTGGCCTTCTTATCGCTCTCATCCGTAGATACTTAGAGTAAGGAAAACTGAGGCTCACTGACTCTAACGCTGAGAGAGAAACAACACAGTACAGGCCAAGAGAAGCACATACAAGAGATTAAGTGGATGTTTATCTATTTAAGGCTGGAACAACAATTCGAGTTTGACTGAAAATAATACAAACTAAAGAAGGGGTAAAGAAGTTCAAACCCCCTGTAGACAGAGGTGTAACAGAACACTGCAGCAATATATATCAGCAAATAAAACATATTACACTAAGGGAGAGCAGAGGAGGAAGAAAAAGAGGAAGAGGAAGAAAAAGAGGAAGTAAAGATGAAACCTCGTGTCAAACAGGTGGAGATATTTAAATAAAGATTGAAGCTCAGAGTTTACATACCCACATGGAATCTTTTTATATTTAAATATTCAAATTATGCTTTGATTTATTTTTTTTATGTACTAACTGGAACCCGATGCAACCTGTTAATAGCATGCGTGGAGACTGTCCGTCCTCATCCATGCTGAACGTCAGTGAAAATAATAATTGGGGATTTGCCAAACCCTGACTTTCAATTGATGCACTCTGAGACGTTATCATATCTATACAAAACTAATTACAAAATAAAAATGTGATTACAGAGAACTTTAAGCCTGGCCAGTAGCTCCATGTCAGATTTCAGTACATGGCAGTTTTCAATCTTTAGTGCTACAGACATTTTGGTCCATACCAAATGCTGCCACGGTGCACTCATTTACAATACAAAGGCTCATTTCTTTTGTTGCTCATTTTTGGAAATGTAGCATCTACAGTTTGACACGGCACACAGGCAGAGCTAATGCTCTGGACAAGCCATCTGTTTGCACTGTCTGCACGCTTGCATCCATCCACCTAACACCGCATACACACTGTAGCTGAGTGTATTATATAACAACCTTTCCAGGAGCCAGCAGACACAAAACAAAAAAAATAAAAGAGGGCTATTTGTTAACTAAGATGGGTTTTTATAGACATGCATAAGTGAGACAAACACAGCTGATGCTACTGTCTGGATTTACATGTGGCATCTCAGACATTTAGCTGAGCCAGAGGAACAAATGGGGAGTTTAAATATAGTTTAATACATCTAATATATCAAAAATCCTCCTCAGAGGCATTCAAATAGGAATCAAAGCAATATTTTACATTGGCAGGCCACTAATGGGTCTATTAATGTCAGTCTGAGTGTATTTGGTTACTCACTTCAGGAATGATGGATTTACCAGTAGACACCCCTCATGCCCTAATTATGGAAGTTTTTTGAAAAATATCTCTGTTCACATGAAAAGCCAAGAAACCATATCAAGCACTGTCAAGGGCAAGTTAAAGAAACAGGAGGCAATATGACCCTAACCAGGCAGAAATATTGGCCAATCAAAAGCCTACAAACAATAAAGTGGTAGAGTCTGATGTTTACTGGAGCTGCACACCTTTCATGTTGCAAAATGAAATCTCTGTAAACACAGAAACGGAGTTGGAAGGAGTTTTTTTTTTCCAGTGATCCAAAACGCTGTTTACGTGTGGACGAAAAGCCAAAACACAGATACAAAGCTTACCCCACCACAGTGCCGCACCAAGAGTGTGAACATGGCTCCACTGTGGGGCTCTGCTTAATGTGGACAGCCCACACAATGGGCTGCCCAACACTGCGGCGCCCAGATGTGCTCTAAATTTCAAACCAGTAGAGGGGCCCACTGTGGACAGCTCACTGTGGACCCACGTGGGCCAAAAGATTGCATCTTTGATGGGTATTTGTCTCGATTTAAAAAGCATCCACACACACAAACAATCCTTTTTTCCAGACTAACTGATAACACCACTTCAGCAATTTCAGGTGAATTCCTGAAAAAAGAAACCTTTGCTTTGTGAAAAATATTTTAACAGAAACATAAAATATGTACTTAAAAGCACAAAGGGACTGATACACAATTACATCTCAAAAACTGTAACTAAGAGCTGAACAGCAGCAAGTGTAGCCACTTTTTTCTCTTTATCCTGATCAGTCCTAATTCTCTCTCTCTCTCCTCCGTGCCATCTTGAGGTAATCAAGCCAAGGTTTTCCAGTTTTGGGTCAACCAACACATCGGCCACAATGGTTGACTGGTATCAGCAAGTAAGAGGAAATTGACTGAAGGCAGTTACCAATCCTGTGAGGTCAAATGAGTTATGTGCTTGAAATTTTTTTAAAAACTAATATGATAAAGAACTGAAATTAGTTAGATATTTTACAATGAAGTTCTCTCAACTGATAAATGTAAGAAAATGAGGAAAGGGAAAAAACATTTCAAACTATTTAACATATATATTAATATAATAACATTAAATACATAAATAATCCTTTTATTTTTATATTTTGGTCGCATTTTACTTTAATCTATTGCTTTGTGTTTATATTCTGTGAAGAATCAATTTTTTTAGCACAGGCAGCGATCTCATCTTTTATATTGTTGGTTTTAATGATCAGTTAAACTGCAATCAATGCTGTGCTCAAGAGAACACACAAAAAAATAAAGATCAATAAACACTTAGACCCCCGGAGAGCAGTCATTTTGGTTTTCTACCTTAGACCCCCGCGGAGTCATCATTTTGCGTTTCTACCTTTAAAAGCCGGAGAGCAGTCAGTCAAATGCTGGAGTCATTCATATGTATATTAGGTCGTTACCTAGGAATTCTGGAGGGAGGGGAGTGGGGGTGAGTGATTGAGGGGGTGGGGGAGTGGAGTGTTTCAGTTTGCCATCTTAGGGAGAAATCAACACATGTCCTTTGTATGTCCTTTGTTGCTGACATTTATTGATGAAAACAGTACAAAAAACCAACCATTTGTACACATATTTACAAATAATGATAAAAAGTGAGTGAGTACATTTCAACATTTTCAGCAATCACTCACAATCCTGGCACTGCCACGGTATCTGTCGTCCGCATTTACCACATGTGTACCTGTAGCAGTGAACACATCGCACAGTGGCCTGATTTTTTTTGCATCTGTGTTTGACCTGACACGTGGCCCTTTTTCCAGGGCTCGGTGTGGAGGGTTGTGTCCGAAGCAACTGATCTTTTCTTGCCTTCTTCGCAGCTACATGAGAGTGAGCCAACTCTGTTGCAAGCGCCACCAGGAAGTCCACCCGTCTTTCCTTCGTCCCGGTGCATGCTTGATACAGCACATGTGCATTCAGTGCTGCCATGTCAATCATTTTATAAAACACGGCGACTGGCCAGCGCCGTGTTCCTTTGCGGACAGTGTACTCCCGAACCATCTGGTCCATCACATCCACGCCACACTTTGTTTTGTTGTAAAGGGTGACAGTGTTTGGCTTCCTTTTGGTAGTGTTATCAGTCTGAACCACGCTGTGCATGCTGCTAAGAATATAGACTGTCTTCTTCCGTTTGGCCGCATACGCCGTCAGCGTGGCAGCAGAGGTTGAAAACACCTAAAAAATAAGATAAATTGTTATTTCCATAGCCCTTTTACACACAATAAAACACATAAACATAGAACCACAAAAGACCTGCAACATACCTGAGTGGTGAATTCATTGCGATCTGTCTGTCTAGTGGATTGAGGAATTTCCCTGCGAATCTTGTTGACTGTGCCGAGGATGGTGGTTTTCCGTCCAAGAAGTTTTTGCGCAAGTGAAAGCGATGTGAAGAAATTGTCCGTGGTAACATTTCTGCCCTTGTCTAGGAATGGTTCCATCAGCCTCATTACTACATTTTCAGAAAGTCTCTCCCCAGTGGGACGATTGGGGTCCTTGCCAAGATATGGGAAGACATTGCAAATGTACTTGGATTTTAGGTCGCAGGCCACCCAAAACTTGATCCCAAACTTGTCCGGTTTACTTGCAATATACTGCAGGAAACAGCACCGAGTCTTTGATGGGAAAAGCTGTTCATCAACGGTGATATGTAGACCAGGGTTGTAGCACGTGATGCAGTTGGTGACAAATGATCCCCACACACTGGAAATTGCAGCAAACTTATCAGTCTTTGCTCGATTTGCTCCATTGTGGCATCAATCAGACCACTGGTATAATGTTGAAATGTACTCACTCACTTTTTATTATTATTTGTAAATATGTGTACAAATGGTTGGTTTTTTGTACTGTTTTTATCAATAAATCTCAGCAACAAAGGAAATACACCCATGTGTGTTGATTTCTCCCTAAGACGGCAAACTGAAACACTCCAAGTTGGTGACTTTTGGAGATTTATTTCCCTGGATGATTGAGAATGCATCAAGATGAAACACAAAAGGAAGTTCACAGCTTTTAGCAGCTCCCCCACCCCCTCAATCACACACCCCCACTCCCCTCCCTCCAGAATTCCCAGGTAACAACCCAATTTACATATGAATGACTAGCCAATTTAGCTTCCACTTCCACCATTTGACTGCTCTCCGGGTTTTATAGGTAGAAAGGTAGAAGCCTGGGGATGCTAGTGTAAAAGCAGTGAGGTAAACTTGCGACTAGAGATTCAATCTCCAGCAGAGTTAAAAGTGCCAATCTTGTTCTGGTGACAATGGTGTAAAAATGAACGCAACAAATGGAAGCAAATGTCATCCATGTCAAAATCTCTTGAAATACAAAAGAAAAAACTAAATCTTTCTGCTGATGGATGAAAGGATCCTCGGAGATTCACCAGCAGAAGCAGTACAGTCACTGCATCAGTCCGCACCAGTGCGAGCATCAAAGAACATGACCCAGATACTGTCTGAGGCTTGTGGCTTATTTTTAGCTTAACTTTAGCTAGCAGGCACGGTTGGCTACTGCTAACAGATTCATTAACAACAGTAGCAGGGTCACCTTTGAGTCGAATAAAAAAAAAGAAAAGTGCTTCTAAAAGAGAAAGTCACCTACAACTTATAAAAGATTCGAGCACTACAGGCTTGAGCAATGTGTTGAAGCACTTTTGTGAAAACCTTTACACTGAAAGGCTCGGGAGCAGTTCCATCAGCGCTTTAGTGCAACTTCTCCATGAAACACGGTGACACAGTTGGGTTCCTGTTACTGCTATCAGTGGCAGAGCTTCCACTTCTTCTGTCTGGAAAGGTCACAGCAGATAAGCGCAGCTCTGACGGTAAAGAAAGTTCCCCATAGAGAGGTGGCAGGCTTTTGCTGCTTCACTTCCTGTGCTGAGAAAGGTCGCAGCAGACAAGACTAACATTCCAGTTTGAATAGCCGGAAGGCCGGTGAGCCGGCTTTGCATGAGCCTATTCCTTCTGACAGCTTTGTAGTTCCTCCACTTTACAGAGCCGGGGCCCCGGCTATAAATAGCTTTACCCGTACAAGTTATAAAACAAGAGAAATTTAGGAGGTGGGTAATAATAATAATAATAACGTGCTCCTGATGAAATCTTTTTTTAATAGGTTTAAGCTCGTACACCATTATTTCTGTGGATATTCTGAGTCACTGAAATGTAGATATTTATTTTTTAACACATTTAAACATCCAGCCTTTATTAAGGAAGTGGCTTTTGTCAAGATTGAAGATTGTAGTGACGAAAACACACAACAGTGGAAGTTTCCACTTGGATTAATCATCATGTTGAGTTGTTAGATGATAAAAAATTATTTTGTCAGTCAATTATTTGACTTATTTGCAACTTCTCATGGAGAAGTTGCACCAAAGCGCTGATGGATCTGCTCCCACGCCTTTCAGTGTAAAGGTTTTCACAATTATTTTTGGTTTCAGTTTGTCAAATCTGTGGATTTACTGTAGGTCAAGTACTGTGCATACTCATTAGTCACAGTCCTAGTTTGTAGCACTACTGGATAGGGCTGTTCGATATAACGATATATATCGGTTGACGATATAAAAACGTCTATCGTTTCATTTTACGCTATCGTTTGTTTCGTGGTGTCGCAAAATAAACTGTTTACGGCAATATTTTTTCATCATTTTGATGGTCACTGTAGTGGCTATATTAATTTCTTAAAGTTCTCTCTTTCTCTTATATTTAATATAACCACACTATGGACGGACAAGCGCCTGTTTTTATGCGTTGTCGTTAGCAACAACGACGGTAAAACCATCGGCCGTCCGCTTATTTTCCACATAAACCTTTCACGATAAAGCTCAAGATCCTGTTGAGACTTTTCAAAATAAACTGAATCACGTGAAAGATTATGCCGAGTATTTATGGATGAGAAGCAAAAAAAATAAACCTTAGCGTTCTAACCAAACGTTAGAACAGGCTTTTCCCCGCAGCACGCTGTGTAATAAATACTCACAAAGAAAACGGCGGCCGTTACAACTTATGTCTAAAAATGTATCGTTTCATGCATCGGTTAAAACACTCGTCTCCAGGTACATGACGCCCAGCTGGAAACACTTCCCGCAAGTCGAGCTGCCCGAGATTCACAGAATTTACAGAAAATGTAGAATTTTTGTGATTTATATCGTTATTGGACGATAGATGTCTTATATTGGGATATGAGATTTTGGTCATATCGCACAGCCCTACTACTGGATACTACAAGTCAAGATTCATGATATTATTTCAGTCACAGAAAAAGCCAGATACACCAGCTACCTATCAGGTATGGTGATTCAAATGAACTGGGTGTTTTTAATGATTGGGGCGATCGTGGCTCAAGAGTTGGGAGTTCGCCTTGTAATCGGAAGGTTGCCGGTTCGAGCCCCGGCTTGGACAGTCTCGGTCGTTGTGTCCTTGGGCAAGACACTTTACCCGTTGCCTACTGGTGGTGGTCAGAGGGCCCGGTGGTGCCAGTGTTCGGCAGCCTCGCCTCTGTCAGTACGCCCCAGGGCAGCTGTGGCTACAATGTAGCTTACCATCACCAGTGTGTGAATGGGTGGATGACTGGACGTGTAAAGCGCTTTGGGGTCCTTAGGGACTAGTAAAAGCGCTATACAAATACAGGCCATTTACCAATTACTTTAAAAACATTTAAATAAAATCCAATTGTTCTGCAGCTGTGGGCATTACTAAAAGCAGTGGGGCAATATTTAATATTCAAAAACAGCACTGCAGTCACTTCATTGAAACAAACTGAACCTCGTGGAAGATGCAGATGCTGATGTAGACTTGCAGCAGGTTGAAGGAAACCTGAAACAGAGCCTGAGTACTTAGACGTCCATGTATCTGACAGATCAGCTATGCATTCAGTCATACGCTGAGGTGCATCTCCTCTGAGACACTTGCAGTAATGGTGCTCTACCCAGCAGATGACAGGCAGCTGATAGAGAGCCACACCCAGCTTCACTTTATCAGCAAGGAGAAAAACAAGCATCTTTCCTGTTAGAAAGTCAGGATGAAGACTTGCACAAGAAGTGAAACTGCTTTGACAGGAGGTTTATTATCTGTTCTATCTAAACAGATTTTTTGTTTTACTTTCAGCCGTGAGATGATTTAGTGTTTTATATCACAGTATTGCACATTTTGCAGGCATTACCTTAAACTTCAGAGAGATTTATTATCAAAATGCAACAAATCAAAAAAAGGATTGATTTTTGCAGCTGTTAAAATTGTTGCAACCTAACATTTAATCAGATCTAAAGGTGTTATCACATCTACACTTGGTTCTTTTCACTGGCTTCCTGTGAAATAAACCAAATTATAAACAAGTAGCAGCATTCATGATGGTTCCTACTGGGGAATAAATCAATGTTATAACTTTAAATGCGTTTCATCTTTCCCCATAACGTGGTCATGAGATGCAGGTGAAATCGAGAATCGTAGTGCTGATGCTTCTACGTCCAAAAACAGAATACAGGGAACACTTGGTCTTGTTAGCTGCACAGAATATCTGGCACTGGAGTTCCACTGGTACACTATATATTGGAAGCACTACAGATAAAATCCTCACATACCACTGAAATGGCAGGTTAGAGAACGATGATTACAAAACACTGCACCAGGGTGAGGCGGTACATATTCCACCTCTGATACGAGGAGAACAGCCTGCTGTGCAATCTGGCTTTCATTTTATTCACATCTCTTTCTAGTCATTCACTTAGAGTTCAAGTCTTTTTTTAACATAAAAGTCTAATTACCTTAGGTTTTCACTCATTTTCCAATGATCAGCCACAACAATAAAAAATTAAAATAAAAAAAATAAATACTTTTTTTTTTAACTCACACCTGTCCAACAGTGTGCAGGTCCCCTAAATGCCTTTAAATAAGCTCTGACCCATCGAGGTGGTGGTGATCCATCCTGTGCTGTCTGCTGACACCAGGCTCATGGGCACTGGATCCTCTGAGGTTGGGATGCTGGGCGGGTCTTCCATGGATCAGGCTTGTCCCAGCGTATCCTGCTCCATTTGCATGGTGTATACCTCCTGCAGTTTTTGCAGTATTTTTGAGGCACACTGAGGAGGGGTGTTTAATTTGCTTTTTGATTTATGACTTAAGGTGGCACCTGCATGAATGCCAGGTTTCCCAGCAGAACACGGCACCATAACAAGATGAGCCAAGTTACCCACTGTGCCTGTCGGGCATTTTAATCTTGTGGCCCATCTGTACTTTTTAATAAATACTTAAGGGTGTGTAAAGGCCTTAAAGAGTATAAATTCTAATTGCTCATGTAAAAACTGGATATTTCCAGGCTTTCCACATTTGTGGAAATTATGTTATTTCAACTGATATTTTGTACTCCCTCTAGCATGTTGATAATAAGCTGAACATGATCCACAGTGTGGTCTCCTACTCCACTTTAAATCTCATATTATTGCAGAATTTTTATAAATCTGAAACCTCTGATATACATCGTGTGGATACATGACAGAACAACAGGAACAGGGCTGTGGTTTTTCTAATCTAGCCATCAGAGCACAGCCATTAACTTCTCCTCACTATGCTGATGACTTCCGCTGTTTCACTGCTTCCTCACAAATTTCCATTCACTCTACAAATGAGGTAACAAGCTTCATCTTTGGGGAGTAAAGCCAAAAAGCTTATTCGTTTACTCGACTCAGATACTTTGTTACAACTTTGTAATACGGAGTGAGCCGGTGAGCCTGAAACAGTGAGTAAAGGAAAGAAGCGCAGCGAGACTCAAAGCTCAGAAAGTCATAAATGGGTTAAACCATTTCCTCAGAGAGAGGGGGATTCCCAGCCCCACATGCTGAGTGCAGCCTTACACCGGAGTTTTAAAATTTCCTCCAGCCACTCTCTTCAGCTTTGATTGAACTTTTCCCTCACCTCCCACTGTTTAAATGGAAACAGAAACACTGTGACCTCTGCATATTCATTTGTTTCTTTTCATGTTTTTTGCAGATGTTTCAGCTTTTCATTTCAAAGAAATCCAGTGAAACCTACACATTACGCTAAACTCGAAACCCCGTCGCGTGGAGGCAAACTTGTCGTCTGGAATGTTCAATTTAATACGTGGCTTGCACAGCGGTGTGAATGATGCACTGAGGCCCTCGTCTTTATTTTCTACAAGCAAATTAAAACACTGGTACCTCAATGGTGAAATCTTCTCTCTTGCGTATTTCATCTTTTCTGTCTTTCTCTCCCCAACCGCTCTACTCCCTCTCCTGTTTTTATTTCTCTGTCCCAACAGCTGTTGTCGGTGCACACAGCTGCAACACTCCTCACTCTGTCATGCTCTGCAGCTACTCGCCAGCCTGGGAAACCTGACCAATCGCCAAGTGTGGAGGATCAAGTGCACATGTGCAGACCCAAACACACACAGGCACACACATAGGTTTTTGGGTCAGATGTTAGCGAGGCAGGCGGCACAGACAAGCACAGGGAAAAAAAGCCTCAGCTTCACTCAAACCCTGGTTGGCACACGTAATTATGATTCATTGAATCCTGAGGAACTAAACTCAAAATGTCAAGGTTAATTTGTGCTTCGGTGCATCAGAGCATTTCCAAAACCACTTGTCCCCTGCTCTAATGAAACGTTTACAGCCACCGTCGCCTTCCACTCCCCGCCAACCACAAAGAAACAAACAAAAAAATAATAATTCAAAGTAAATCGAGATCTCATTCAGTCTTGTTTTTCTTGCAGCACCGAAAAAACAAAAACAGCCAAACAAACACACCCACTGTGTATAATTACAAGGAGAAATTTCGCTGCACACACCGAGCGTGCATTTATAGAGGCTCGCCTCAGGGCCGGCCTCGCCATCCACGACTAGAAATTCAAAGTGACGCTCCTCTCAATAAGAGGAATCGCTCGGTGCTGCCAGTGACTTGTGTAATCCCCAAAAGCAAAGATGCAGTAGAGCCTTGTACTCTACTGTGAACACCGATGCCTAACGTACATGTGTAAATACGAGAGGTCAGACGAACATAAGCTCACAAAATATGCTTGCATAAGACTGGACTGCCAGTCCTAAGACTGCCCAGCCAATATTATTGGGTGATATTAGCCTTTTGCTGATGTGACCTTATTGACATTTATGATGGCCGATAAATGAAAATTGACAATATATAAATATATGGGAATATTATATTTTATTAAAATCAGGCTTAAGAAACCTTTATTATGGGTCTCGATTCACACTTTAGGACTGTATTCATTAGCAGAGCCAAAGCAAATCTTTGTCCACAGTAACTGTTCCAGATGGACTCTATCGAGGCTTTAACATGATCTCATACCATTGCTACCATATGGAGCATGTTAACCAGCTAGAGATAAACAACATAGCATATATCCATCCATTCTTTTTTCCTACTTATCCACTTCAGGATTGCAGGACCACTAGGTGGTGTGGACAGTATAAAAGATGGACGTGGCTACAAAAATGTCACCCACTAGATTCTGAGGTTCCAACTGAAGCCTTGAGATAAGCATTTCTTTATCTTAGTAGCCGAGTGGCTAGTGACTGACAACTTATAGCCAATGAGCAGGGAGTCCTTAATTTTAAAACACAGGCTTGACCAAGAGTTATAAAATAGACTTATTCAATTTGAAATGAGTGACTGAGCCCATAAATTCAGAAACATTTATGGAGGTCAAGTAAAAAGATATTTTCCCGCAGACATCTACAGGACCAGAAGTCCTTTTTTGCAACCACAGCTATCGCCATATAGTGGGCCTTGCAGGTTTAAGGCACTTACGCAGCGACTTCATTTTTGCGATAGGGAGGCAACCTCCATTTTTTATACTGTCTACGATTGGAGAACATATTTATGTATAACTTTAATCTATTTTCAATCTTCTTCATGTCACGATTTCTAGCACATGTTACAACCTCCATAACAACAGTACTAAACATATTATGAGGCTGATGTAACTCTTTCTTAAAGTCTTTTTGGGCACCAAAATAAAGGCAAACACTAAAAATGTAGTTTTGTCATTCGAGATCTTGCTGCTATCCAGTTCAAAAACACTGGCTGACAGCTGCAGTCATACTTAAATGGCGGAATTACCCCCTCCCTCTGTGTACTGTCCAAAAACAATTCTGTCATCCAAATTAAATCACGATTTAATGCTTAGTAAGAGCTGATTAAGCTAGCTGACTGTATTAAACCCCTGCCTAGCTTACCTTATGCATAGCAGCCCCGAACTTTTCCCAGACATTCACCCATCAGACTATAACCTCCTAGTTCTCTACTCTAAAATCTGTGTGACGTCCAGATGCGCAGATTTAAGAACAGTTCATGTGATAAGACTCGTTTGTTCACAGCTAGCAAGTAAAGTCATGCCTCCTGCACGTACCAGAGAGGTAACACACTTAAATTAACGGTGTACTTGCAGCACTGAAAACACAGCACCGGCACGCACTCCTCCCACTGTGTGCGACATGTAAGAAAGAACAACTTCAGACAATGTCATGTGTGTTCACGTGTGAAAAGAGCTCGACAAAACCTAAAGTCAGTTTCAATTAATCCTACAAAAAAACCTGGTGGAGAGAAAATGTGCACCACAAATCTCAGTCAAGGTGTTTGTTGTTCAGTGAAATTCAGTTGGAGTTATTCCAAAAGGATTTGGGCTGGGCCAATGCCATTGCTAGAATGCATCACAGAAGGGGGAAGGAAAAAAAACGCACAAACATACACATACGGGGACTATTTTCTAGCTTCAGGAACATAAGAGTGGATTGCAGATTTGACTTGCAATTTGTGCTACACAAGTGTCAGATGTTGCAAATGACTGCAGGTCACAGCCATCCAAGCCTTACCTGCTTTGTGTTTTACATGATATTCATGTGACATATTTTGAAAACAAACCACAGCAACATTCAGAAATGCAAAAGCTTTATATGATACAAAGCTGCATGTGTGTGAGACGCTATTTTCCAGCAGCCAGCTCAACAGAAGCTCTGGCAGATCCATCAGCTGTAACCCATTCCTCCTTTTTTCCCCTGTGCTCTCAGCTTTGCCAAATAACAACAACAGGGTGATGTCGCTGCTCTGCTGCTCATCTCTGCCAGGCTATGGAGGTGGAAAACTGGGCTGCAAGAGTACCAGGTCTCCGTCAAATGCCTTTTCCGCTAAGTGTGATGGGATGAACAGGCCTACCTCCTCCCCCCTCCCATTAATGCAGCACAGGGCCGCTCCAGCAGAAAGGCCTGCCGGGCAACGGTGTGCACAAATGCGCAATGAAACACCGCCCACCCAATGGCGCACAAGTCGGTCAGCGTGGTGAAGCCTGTCATGCACGGATTGGGTCGGCCCTGTCAGTGCGAGGCAACGCGTGCACTGTGCAAGGAATATTTCACTGGGGTGTGGATGAGGAGAGGAGGAGAAGAGGGAGGAGGGATCTCTTCAGGACCAAAATAGGCCTAACGTTACCGGGATGATGTTAGCATCGTTGAATAACATTAAGATGAAATAATTAAAATAAATAAATGGATGTAAAGCAGAGAGAGAGGTCAAAACGCTATCAGAGATAATCCAGTCCAGACCGCACTGGTCCCAAGTGAAGGAGGGGAGGGGGTAATGTTATAAAAACGTGTTTCTGAGACCGTGAGAGAGGAAAAAAACATAAATGCATGTTTGTGCTCCAGTTTCCGCCGCCAGTTTGTTCTCAGATGGTGCTTAAACACACACACACACACACACACACACACACACACACACACACACACACACACACACACACACACACACACTGAGAGAGATGGAGGCTCAGACCAACCTTGTAGACTTGTCCATATGTACCATTTCCGACCACTTCCACCAGCTCGAAAATCCCAGCAGGATCCTGGATTTAAAAGAAAAAGACAAACCGCAGAAGCGGATTAATTGATTCCCCGTAGCAATTACAAGCGGGTTCGTTCGATGCAGGAGCCGGCTGCGCCCGGTTCGCTTCTCATGCCAGCGGATATAGACAAAGAAAAGCTGCCGTAGGGCTGTGTCAACAACAGCACTGCCTCGCTGTGTGATTGTATTTTTTTGTTAAAAAAAATCTGAGGGAGAAAGAGGGTAAACGCGAGCGTGAAAATGTCACTGTGAAGCACACTCACCCTCAGGGATGCCAGGTCTATGTCCACCAGACTTTTAGCCGGAGAGTCGTTCGCCATTTTCGTTTAAAAAAGGTGGTAAATTAGCGGAATAACGGCGTGTTTTAGTCTCCTTCAGGCGGACGGCGTGTGTCTCATCCTCGGGTAGTTTTAATTTTAATCCCCTTACTAATATTTTCAACCCAAGGCGCGTTTTTTTCTCGCTATAGTCCCAGACAGAAGCTCCGCTGCTGCTGCTACATACCGACCAAGTGCCGGACCGCTGCCTGCTGCGCTCGCTCGCTCGCTCGCTCTCTCTCTCTCTCTCTCTCTCTCTCTATTCTCCGCCCTCTCTCTCGCAGTCAGTCCCTATGTCTCTCTGCCTCTCTTTCTCCTCATTCCCCGCCCCTTTATCCCAGGGACAGCACTAGATTTTCTGGGGCCTGGAACCAAAGTCACCCCCTCCTCACCACCCCGAAGTATTTCTGCACATGCGCATTCACACAAGTGGTTCAACAATATATAGCAGTTACAAACACAACCCACCTCTTAGGATTACTTATTTCTTCTTCACCACGCCCACCTTATTAAACATTAGCGCTGGAGCACTGCCTGATTTAAATCTCTGCAGGAAATGCCGTGGTGACTTACAACGTAAATGGAAATGCCTTTTAACCTTGCACCATATGCCTCCTCGTAAATCCGACGTGCACCTCCTGAGAAAAAACTAGATGTGAAAAAACATTTTAGTTGTTAGTTTAGCTTCTGACATATGCATTGCATGCAATAATACTTAAATTGTTATAAAACAAAACAAAATAAAACAGAAACATTTTTAAACAATAAAAACTAAGCAAGAAATCTACTCTGGAAACTCACTGATACCAACCAAATAAAAACCAAAATTCAAATTAAATAAAAATAACTAGAAAATACAAAACTAAAATAACTCTTGTGTATATTCAAGATTGCTAGAATGAGGATGCAGTTGATACTAGCATGGCTGATAACCGTTATTGCTATGCAGAAGCTAGCGCGCAGCTATCAAGTCAGTAGACACAAACTAATCACACATGGTTAGTCCATTTAAGTCCATTTAAGCAGACATAGCCCCATCCTGCATATTTATATTGCTTCTGGCTACTTTGTCCTCTCAACAAAGATGGGGTTATAGTTGTAACATGACTTGAGCAATAATTGAAATCTAACCATGTAAGATGTTTAAAGGGAAACTATCTCTCTGTCATCAACCAGATAGTTTGTTACACAGAACCTACTAACTCCCCTTTGACACTGTTTATAAAAAGGGCCAATATTAACACGTCATCAATGACTATAATGGGTTAAGGCACAGTCCTAGCTGCCAGTAGTCCGTCATGCAAAACATAGCTTTTTGGACCCTTGTGCGAAAAGCAACAACTAATCAGAGCAATCAGATAAATGACAAATCTAGTCAGTAGTTACAATGTAAGTAATTGTAAATGCGTACCTATTGGGAAGTCCTGTTTCATTTAGTAGTTTATTGCCTTCACGCAAACAGTTTTCCTACTTTCTTCTTTTCTTCCAGCTTTTGTTTGTATCCTCCCATTTCTCAGACAGGGATACAGGACAATTAGAGCATGTGAAATGGAAACAGTGATAAATATTTCAGTACTGCTGTCACTGCTCTGCAGACGAGCTGCATTATTTCCTGCTGCCATCCCTCTTACAGTACCTGTCAGCAGCCATGTCGCTTGTTAGCTGCATACTGATAACATATCACATCACGATGATATCAGCATCCTCTTTTACAAGTCATGTTGTATAATTTGTTCTCCAGCATCCCTCTAGACTAATGCTGGTTGTGATGTGGATACTAATGTCTGAAGTAAAGGTCTGCTGGTTTACGGCTTCAGTCCAGGCTGAAATGGGTCAACTCAACAATTGATATTACCATGAAAAATGCACTAGAGACAATAAAGAGAAAAATATCCTGTTTGTGGTAGTTCTCTGGGTGAAAATGCACTGCTGGTGGTGAGTGGTTGGACTGCTTCAAGCTAATAGTAAAGCAAAATTAACTCAAACAACCACCCACCACAATCAGTGTATGCAGAAGAGCATCTCTGAATGCACAAGACGTCAAACCTTGAAGGAGATGGGCTACAGCAGCAGAAGGCCGCACTTGGTGCCACTCTTGCCAGCTAAGAACAGGAAACTGAGGCTACACCAAAACAAAAATGTAGCCAGGTTAGTTTTAGTTTCTGCTGTGACATTTGGATGGTGGGTGTAAACAACATGAAACCATGGATCCATCCTGCTTTGAGGTCATCAGAAAAGGAAGCAGATGATGGTCTAATGGTGTGGAGGATATTCTCTTTGCACACTTTTGGCCCCTTAATACCAGGAGAGCATCGTTTAAAGGTGATGACCTGTCTGAGTATTATTGGTGATCATGTCCATCCACTTTTTACCACTATGTACTCCTCTGAGGGCTGCGTCCAGTGGGATAATGTGCTATGTCACAAAGCCCAGATGGTCTAACTGATTTCATGAACAAGGCAGAGAGTTCACTGTAGTCAAATGGCCTGAAAAATGACTAGATGTCAATCCAACACAGCACATTTACACATTCACTCATTATAAGTTATATATGATAAATAATTATAAGTATAAGTTTACCATTTAGCACTTGGAAGAACACACTAGTAGGCTGAAACTTAATGACAAAACTTGGTAGATGCACTGTTGTGTCTTCACGAGCCATAAAACCCAATAATGTCCCAATAATGACAATTTTATTTGCAAGTTTGGATGAGACAATTCAAACTTTTTGTATTTTTAAATTGCAGCACTCTATTTACATCTGTTGTTTTTATCCATCAGCAGCTCTTCAGTCAGTCAGTTCAGTTTCCTGATTCTTGTTCTGCAATTTGTCCCCAGTCTGTTTTCTGCAGCGAATTCACTTTGTCTGTTTGTTTGTTATTTTTGTTCTCTTTTCTATATCCATGTCCATCCCTATGCTACAGTTTTACATTTCTCTGGTAATCCAGATGCTAAAGTTTTGCCTCGCTCACTTTGAACTGTCAATCCACGTACACCAAAAAAAAAAAAGGAAAACAAAGAAAAAAAGAACATCAGTTAGCCCACATGAAACTAAACCACAGGAATCTGGAGTACAAGTTAACATATACAAACATACCTTCAGTATCATGTTTTCCATTGTGAAAAGGGGCACTTTAAATAAAAAAGCAAAAAACACAACTTTGATTGCATCATTATAAGAAAATGAGATTCACAGATTTTTACAACAATTACATTTGGGGGGGAAAGGACTACATGGGAAGGAACATAATGGAGTAGCAAGGACAAAGTATGAAGACATCAGAAGGCAAGAATTGGGTCATATGAGCTGCTGTTTCACATCCTGTTGGGGATAAAAATAATTTTGCACTGTGCCCTAAAACTTATGGTCTTGCCCGCTTGATTGAGTCTTTCCTTTGAAGGTGATGAAGGGGGATGACCCAAAGACATCAAAGTATCAACCGCTGGGTGTGCCCTGCTTTCATGTGTTATCTATAGAAGGGATATTTTGGAGATTCCAGGCTGGACATGTAAATTAGGCTGCTTAGTTTATTCTAGACCTGGAAAATATACTCAGACTCTTCATGAGCCTGCCCAGAGTGACTCATGGAGGGCACCGCTCAGTGTTTGCTGAAGCTCGGCTCCTCAGTGTTTGCCCATTTGCAAGTATTTTCTTTTCGGCTTTCTAGATTTTCATAATGCATGTTTATCTCAGATGGTTCTTCACCAAAGAGCTTGTCAGATCGCATCAAAGACGTGTGTCTGTGGGCTTTTTTTTTTAGCAATCTCTTCTCACAAGGTAATTTTCCATGTGTCAGGTTACTCATCTGTATCATCTGTATCTGAGTTATGTCTTGCTACCCAACATAATGATGAAATCAAAAACAGCGCCGTGGAAGGGGAAGTCAGAAGGAGAAGTTTCTAACGACGCACACGACCGGGCTGAACCTGAAATAACAAACAATACCATTTAATCCCTGTGACAAACACACCCACTGCCACTGATCCACACCTTGGAGGTGGAGGAAGTGGCTTTTGTCACTGGACATTCATGTTTGTATTTCTAATGTCATCGGATGGTACTCACACACAGTGACTCGACAACCGTGGCTGTTAATCAGGTCAAACAGGGACTAAGAGCTGGATTACAGAAAAGGCTTTGATCCAGATATTTTCCTTTTGTGTGTATGTCGCTTTTTAAAAGATCTAAGTTTTAGCCTGAACAGTTTTAACTGTTCAGAAAGTAAAAATGGTTTATAAGATGAGAATAAGAGTAAGAACAAATTGCAATTGTAAGCAGGTTTTCCAAGTTTTATTATAGGGTGAGGCATAACCACGAGTCCATTCACGGAGCGTTAGCTATTAAATATCTTTAACACCACTCATCACACTGATATTTTTAAACTGGTCTGTTACACTTTATGTACATAATGGCACACACAAATGTCTGGTTTGCTATCTTTGTGGGGACCTCCCACTGGCATAATGCTTTCCCTACCCTAACCCTAATAATCAAAGATGAATGCCTAACCCTGACTCCTACCCTAAACCTAACCATAACCCGGATGGGTCGAACACTGAGCTAACACTCTGCTTGTGTTTGATCTACCACAGCTTCCTCCTTCATCCTCTGTGCCGTTGAAGTCGTGATGTGTAACTGCATGTCAGCATGTCGATGAATTTGAATTTGCAAGATTTGCCATTTCGTTGCATTCAATGGTAAAAGCAGGATTGACAGTAACTAGTTTTACCTCAGCCTAGGCCTCAGTCCCATTGATTACCTGAAGCAGGACATGTAACTGTTGGCAATGCTAGTATGGCTTCCCACCACTAAAGGCCTGTTGGTGTATGAATGAAAAAGATGGCCGGGGTGGGAAGAAAAAACACCTCGTGCTCTTTGAACCTAGAAAACAGGAGGCAGAAATTACATATCTGGACAAATATCACTAGGCTAAGCATATTTATGTTTTCTGACAGAGAACAGGGGGAACAGCTAATTTTCTTCTAAAATGCTGCACTTTTCTTTTCCTTTAAAGGAATCACTATGTGTGTGTTCAGTCTCTGTATGATGTTTCGTATGTGCACTTTTGATCCCTTTGTCCTGAACATGGCACAAGAGAAAGACTCAATATGAAGTTCATCCACATCTCTTAAAAATACCAAAATCTGTGTGCATACTGTGGTTATTTGTGTGGTTGTAAACGATGCTGTTTATCAGATGGCAGTGCTGTCATGATGCTTTTGCAATGTTGACAAAACGCACTTTGTGTTACATCAAAGACGTGTCAGAACATGATGGATGTTCTACATGGATGTGATGATGATGCTACCATATTCTTCTGCCTCCTCTCAGCTGGAGGCCTGTATGAACTCAATGCACCCATGATTCAGCTCACCTGCTATCTTCCAACAAACACTGCCCCCCTGTGGCGCACAGCTGCTAGAGCCAAGCACATCCACAATTCATTTTGCCCAGTGACAGTCACATCGTACAGAGTATATAAATAAAACACCAGTGGAGCCTAAGAGGAGAATGAAACAGGGGCCTGTTCTTCGTACGTCGCTTACTACATCCAAGATCAAATGACACATCCAAGACCAAACCATCGCGCTAACCGTGAGCTCGCTAATCCGGTTCCCCGAACACGCCTGCTGTTGACGATTAGTACAGCTGGACGCAGTAATGTGACATCACTGGGTGTCGTAAAAGGGGCTACGCATCGATAGTAGAAACATTGATCGGCAACCCGCTGATTGGTCGGCGAAAATGTCGAAGGGGCGCGCTCGGTATTTTCCGGCAGCAGAGCAAGAACTCTTGAGTGAGGGATTTCAGGAGTTTCAGAGTTTAATTAAAACGCAAGAGAAAACTGCAAAGGCTGCAGAAGCAAGGAGAGAGGGCTGGCAGAAAGTTGCTGACAAATCAAACTCGTAGGTAATTTAATAATAATACTAATAATAATGGATTGGGTTCATATAGCGCTTTCCAAGGCACCCAAAGCGCTTTACGATACCACTATTCATTCACTCCCACATTCACACACTGGTGGAGGCAGCTACGGTTGTAGCCAGGCTGCCATATCGCGCCATCGGCCCCTCTGGCCAACACCAGTAGGCGGTAGGGTAGATCTATCATATGACACTATATTGTCCAATATCATATGGCATTATATTATATTATAATATGTTATATTATATCCCCTTTCACATTAGAGCCACAACAGGACCCACAAGAACATGGGAACAAGTAAAAGTGGAATACAGGAATATTCTACAGAATGGTAATATTTATCTCTTAGATTGCTTTTCGTCTCTTGGCAAGGTAATACTGGCCTGTAATACTCTGTTAGTTTGTTCATAACAGCAACCAAGAAAAGGGCAGAGGAAAAAAAGACAGGTGGTGGTCCTGCACCCCCTCGTCAACAAGTTGGTTAAGTAAATAATACCCTCACGGGAATATCGATATCTCTCAATGAGCACACTGTCGCGCTGAGCTAAAGGATCCTGTCTATCCTGCAATATACGCTGAATTCTGAGGACTCTCCTTATCAATCTTGCACCTTCCGCAATGGGTTGCTCGCGTATACGGACAGGACATGGCTGCGACAGGCTTCCCAAATCCACCTTCGCTTTTATAGCCGTGGTCTCTCATCTTGATTACACGAAGTAATTTACAATTACTACTCTGAAATATGAATTACATCTGTAATAATCACATACATGTAATAGAATGTTAATAGTACATTTCCCTTTTTTAGGAAATGACCTGTATGTATCTGTGTGACATCAATAAAAGGATCAAGTGCTGCATTATCTTTAGTTACATTGATGTTATTTATTTATGGTGAAACAGTGGTGGAATATCGCTGTTGCTTTCGTATAAATGAAGCGGACATACCTGCGTGGCCGCGATCTAATCCTGTTTACATAAAGTAAACCTGCTCCAGAGCAGGTTTACGCTTACGGCTCTGTTGCTATGACAGCAAGTCCCGGATGAGCTTCGGGGAACCGAACGATCCAGGATCACGCAAAATCGTCAACAATCTAATCCAGCTAACTTACTTAGCGAGGTACGAAGAACAGGCCCCAGGTAGATGCTTGTTGTTTGGATTGAGTGAGCCAAATCTGCAGTCTCACTGAGGGAGGAGGATGTGGATGTGTCAGGCCTCGTTCCCTGTTACAACTAGAAATGGGGATTCTCAGGAACCTACTGGGATAAAGTATAGATAAACTACACCCTCTAAGGTTTTAAATATCAGGGCATAATACAAAAATGATCTTGTTCGTAGGAGTTGAAATTACTGTATATGACAACTGATAATATCAAGCAGAAATTATTATTTTTTTTTAAATCACCATTGTAGGCGTACATACACTTCATGCCTATCTACCTTACTTTTACGAGATAACAAACTCAGAAACGGCTACAAAACAGGTGGACACGACTGAATGTGCTTTCCTTTATTTGCAATAAAAAATAGGTAAATGGCCTGTATTTATATAGCGCTTTTCTAGTCCCTAAGGACCCCAAAGCGCTTTACATATCCAGTCATCCACCCATTCACACACACATTCACACACTGGTGATGGCAGCTACATTGTAGCCACAGCCACCCTGGGGCGCACTGACAGAGGCGAGGCTGCCGGACACTGGCGCCACCGGGCCCTCTGACCACCACCAGTAGGCAACGGGTGAAGTGTCTTGCCCAAGGACACAACGACCGAGACTGTCCAAGCCGGGGCTCGAACCGGCAACCTTCCGATTACAAGGCGAACTCCTAACTCTTGAGCCACGATCGAGGTATAAGAGCTCCCTTTACAAATACGCCAGGGAAATGCAGCACATTGTGAACACTGCTCCCATGCAGAGAGCACGTGACTGCAGTGGAGTCACAAACATTTGAAGAGGAAACGGCAACACACAGAGAATATGCATTTATATGCACACTGACAATGTAATTATAGCCACGACCTAATCTGCTTAAAAGTCTGCATAAAGAGACTCAGGACGCTCTTTATTATTGACAACTGCTGAATTCCATCTGTAGGATAAATATATAGAAATCTCCTTTCAGACATTTAAGTAGAATTTTCTCATTTACATTCATTTTCTCACTAAGAAAATCCACACGTGCAAAATCATGTCATGAATTTTTAAAAACCTCCATTGCTCTTGTTTTCTTCCCCCCTTTTTGGCATGCTTCATATGTTATTGCTAACAGACACTGTGAGAGCTTGAAATTGTGGGTAGAAACCCAAATTTAACTACCAGGTACAAAGAAACTCCAATTTAAGGCCAATTTAAAAACAAGACAAACCAAAAAAGACAAACAAAAACTTTAAACATTATGCAAATTTGGGTTACAGGATCAATATTGTGCGCCGATTTTAGGATTTTTAAATCAACAACTGTTGATGCCAAGTGCCAACAGAAACAGATCTGTAGCAGCAAAAACGTTTACAAAAGAAGAAAAAAAAAAATTAACTCTTTGCAATTGTTCACATCGACATGTCTGTCAGGCGTCAGAGATACATAGAAAGTGCTTGGGTGATTTCATATCAACATATCCAACTGCTCATTAGAAAAATCCAGGAATTCCATTACAGTGTGCATGTAAATGAACAGGAAGAGGATGAGAGAGAAAGATTGTTGAAACGTTCCTTAAATAAAACATTAAAAAGGCCTTAGAGTTACAATTATACACAGAAATTCACCCAAATTAAATTTGAACATATACATACACTTAAGGGCATAGCAGAGTGAGAGAAACAAACATAAAAATACACAATCAGCCCCTATAACTACATCAGTCCCAAAGATATGCTACATTTAGGACATTAAAAATAAAATATCCAGATCAGCATTATCAGGATGCATTGTTATCTGCTCTTTCCTAAACGCTAGCACGACTTGAGTGATGGAGGTTTAAGCTTTAGTCTTACGCTCAATCGCTCTTCAGAACTAGTGCAGATGTAGAGTTGCACTTGATCTTACACACCGCAGTGTGTGATGGTTTTTAGTGTTAGCATGAGTGAAATCACAGTCTCAACACAAAGGCTTTCATGGCATTCATTCCTTCCTTTCACACAATCTGAGGTACTGATGCTTATGCACCAGAGTTTCGGCTCAGGAAGATTTCAAGCGAGGCATCAGCTGTTTGTCCGCTTTTTTTTATTTTTTATTTATTTAATCCGTACCAAGTGGGCCGGGCAACCTGGCAGAAACACCTGTATCTGTCTTTTTATTGAAGAGTGGATGGAATCACAATGCTGAATCTGACTCCAGAGTAATTTAACTCCAGGGTAAATGGCCAAATTATAAATGTAATGCACACTGATTTTATTCTGAAAGCTCTGACAGGAAGTGTGGATTTGTATCTCCTCTTTTTTGCCACCTTTTCAGGGTGTTGGTCTGCCCGAGTTGTTCCTCGTCCACCATGCTGTCTTCTTTAGAAAATAAGCTACACCTTTCATGATAAATACTGCATTGTAGGAGTGCGGTCCTAAATGTCACAAGTGAGCCTTATGAAATCTGTATAATATAAAGAAAACAAAAAGCTGATTCTGTATGTGTAGTCTTGGGGGAGGAAAAAATATCTACAACCTACAGCCTGGCCAGTACATTCACATGTGCTGCCATCATGCAGTATTTTTGCATTTTCTTTCTTCACACATCGCTGGGGTTTGTTTGTTTTTGGTTCCCAGTCGTGAATCCTGAAGACTGCACAGCTCTGTTCCCATTTTGTTAAACACTGCTTAAAATGTATAGGAAAAAAATCCTCTTGAACCTGAACACACTGCTTATGTGAGAACAGGTTTTTGTTCCTTCATAAAAAGAGCCCATGTTGACCATAATGAAAGCATTCCTACTCAGCTCGATTGATTTTTCCTCCTACAAGACTGAGAACGCCACATCAAAGATCACTGGTTTAGAAGTGTGTTGTGGTCGGGTTCACTCATGAGTAGTGAAGCTGGTTGGGAGATGCTGGATAAAGAAAGAAAGCAGGAACACCTTCATGCCAGCGCTGTGACCCACCTGATACTCTCAGCAGAACTGACAGGCGTTCGGGAGGGCTACGTGACACAGGAATGAGCATCTGAGAATAAACTGACGCAGGAGAGAATGAACGAGTAAACACGTACAAAGTGAATCAGTCAAGGAGCGACCCGACGAATGACCGAACACGTTTCTGAACTGCATAGATGCCAGAGCGGTTCTTCCAAGCAGCTCCTCCATCACCGTGGCCTCTTGCGAGTGACAAAGATGAGGACTCTTCGGATGGCAATGAGGCGATCCTTGAGGGAGGTCATGGCCAGGATTGTGAGCTGGGCACGGTTTTCCAAGGGAAGAACAGCGAGCAGCCACCAGGACCAGGCTGGACCACTGGGACTGGCCTGTAGTACAACAAAGATTTGTTCAATTTAGAAACAGTTTACACAGATTAGAAAAACCTTCAGTGGTCACATGACTTAGCAAAGCCCTAGTTTTCTAATAGAGTCATTTTATGTGACTTTAGAAGACAACTCTTTGTTTGAAAACACACAGCTCTTCTATTTTGCCATCTGCAGCCAAAACAGTTACTCATGTAGGGTATTAAAAAGCATGCAAACACTGGGAACCTTGCCGAATATGAAATGCACACATCCATTCAAGAGCAAAAAGAATTTTCTGTGACTATTCCTGAGATGTTGCTGATTTTCTTTCTTTCCTGCCATCACAAGGTGTTTATCAAACTGCGCCTTTATTTATAAATGAAAATCCGTGAGTCAACACTGCACTTTCAGACCTGTGGGTCCGGGTCTTTGCTGGGAAGGTGTCCAAAGTGGCTGTGTATCTGACTCTTCATGTTGTCTTTCAGAGATGTGAACCAGCCGTTGGCCTGATCATACACGGAGTCGTGCAGCTTCAGAAGCTCTGTTAGCTCTTCCCCCGCCACCTGATCAGACAGACATATTTTATAAGCGTTTTAGAAAAAACAAACAAACAATGACATGTTTTTTTTCCTTTCATATGAAAGGACTACATTTGCCAGTGGCACACTAGCAGAGACTCAGGTTTGTTTTTCTTTGCACTGCTGAACAGTGACAGGCAAAAACCCCCCCGAGCTCTGCTTTGTGCCACTCTGATTGTCAGTAGTGTGATGTAAAGTGTCTGAAATGGTTCTACTGACAGAACATCAGCACATCGCTCCTCACGCCCACCTTCTTGTCTTCCAGGTACTCAATCTTAGCAGTGTTGTAACCATCTCTCTGGCCGTGGCTGAGGACCTTGAACCGTGACACGCCAATGGTGTCAGCCACTGAACGGCCGTCGGGAAAGAACTTCACGTCTCGCACCTGAAACACAGTATTTCATATCAGCACTCATATGATTTCTATCTGACTGCTCACAGGGACGCACAAGAAAATCTGTGAAGAAAGAAATACCTGCAGCATACAGCCATAGTCAGCAAAGCCTTTGAGCTCATCAGCGATGCACATGCCAAACTGCTTGGTACCAGTTTCCATTGAGCGGCGAATCATCAGGCGGTAGCGTGGCTCAAATACGTGCAGAGGGCAGGGGATGGTGGGGAAGGCCATGGTACACACAAAGATGGGCACTTCCTGGTTTAGACTGCAAGAGACAGTGAAGAAATTGTTACTTTTTGTGTGTGTGTTTGAATAATCAATAGGTTTTCTAAAACAATCGTGAATGTGTGCACGGGTGTGTTAGTAAAACTGACTTGGAAAGCTCCTTCATCTCCTCTTCATGGATTTTCTTCCTCTCTGCCAGCTCATCTCCTAGGTAATGCTGCAGGACTTCCTCCATCAGCAGGGTCTTGTTGTAGCCCCTGCTAGCTAGATACTGTAAAAATACACAATAGCACATTTTCCTGCACATGAGCATTACAAAGAAAAATATTACCGTCAATTTATTATTAAAGATTTTATTCATTCATTCTTTTCCTGAATAAGTGAAACCTGCATTTTTTTTGTCTAATCGACAGTTCAAAACACCTTCCATCACATGCTACATTAAACATTATGAACACAGAAAAGAAAACACTAAACAGGAGTCACACTGACATCACTACCCTCTATGAACAAGTGTACCTCAGACAGATTCTCCTTGCACAGAGGACAGTTGGGATTGTGGTCCAGACAGCGTTCCAGACATTTGAGGCAGAAGGTGTGACCACAGGGAGTGGCCACAGGCTCGTAAAACAATCTGGACGACAAATGAGCAAAAGCACCCAGCAGAATGCCAACATGACAAACTTGCACACACTAATTTAACAGGTCTTAAGCTGCAAATGCTGAAACTGAACTGGGTGAGCTTACCTCATGCAGAGTGAACACTCCAGGTCTCCACTGTCCAACAGCTCAGCAGGAACTGATCTACCTCCACAAGCAGCAGTGGTCTGACGGATCTCCCCCTCATCTGCACAATAAATTATCATCCTCAGCACAAGTTTGAGCAAAGCAAGATTCCTCTTTACCTCAGCAGCACATCAAGTACAAACATTAACGTCTGTATTGTTGGCAAAAGTAGGCTCGGGAGTTTTCTTCAGTAGCGGAATAAAATGATTCATTGAAATAAATCATTTTAATTCATATGGAAAATGCAAAATTTGCTTTTCATTGTTTTCTAACATAACTAAAAGACCAAAACTTATTTCTGTAGAGATGAGAAACTGTTTCTAAATGAGCCGATCAAATTTAATGCCTCATCTACTGAATAAGAACGGCCCCTGGCTGGTAAACAGAACAGCTGCAGTCCACCATCGTCATACCCTCTAGAGCAGCTTCTGCTAACACCAAAACTAAAACATCTTAAGAAGAGAGGGAAAAAAAACTCTGTTGTTACCAAGAGCAAACACAATGCACTCCTGCTATATGAAGAACTGAGACAAAGAGACACTTATTTTGAAGCCAATCTCCTCCCAGCAGTAGACAAATCATTAGTGTTAACATGCTGCATGTCTAATGTGTCTTAAATGGTACGCTCAGAGGCAAGTGTTGTGCTGAAACTAATTCTGCAGGACAATCAGACACTGTGAAAATGTTAATGAACTCAAACGTGTAAAACGCTGTGTAGAAAAGAACTGTGCAACAGAAAATACTGTTTAATAGTGATTATATGTCCAAAAAACTCCCTCTGAGGAATTTCTCAGCTGTGGTGCTGTATAATGATTATATAAGCATCCAACCTAATCGTACACACCATAAATCCCATATCATAAAGCTGTCATCAATTCAATATACCCCTGCAAGATGTGGGTGTGTTTTGGGGATATTGCACCAAATATGAGGATTTAATAAAATACCCATCTAGATAAGCTATACTGCATAGTAACGCAGGTATCTGTAGATACATGTGAGCCTCATGGAAGAGCTGTGCGTGGCTGATGAATCTTAACGTTTAAGACCGCCACAGCTTTCTAGTCCATTACCTAACGAACCTGATTTGCGTGACCTACATTCTGAACATCCGCTTTTCATTTTCTTGACACAGATCTTGTTTTAAATAGTAACACTACATGCTAATGCTATTTGGAAAATTACATGACTGTGACTCATTTTCCTTTCATTATGCAGCCAAGATTTGGGTAAAATTACGCCCTCGTATTTTGCTGTTACACTTGAAATAGAAAACAGCTTTTCGCAAATTTTCTGGACAGATGTGATGACTAAGGATTTCTCAGTGTACGTTCAAATTTAACACCTCTGCACTGCTCAGAAAAGAGGGAGAAGAAGCAAAATGCCAGCAACCTGCTGTCCTAATCCATGATCAACATAACAATAAGAAAAACATAATGTAACTCATCAGTTTAAATGAACCATTCAGTATCTCACAATGTCAGTGAATACACTAAATTACGAAATTAGATTTTGGTCCTGAGTAGTCAGATTAGCTCAAGTTACTGGAGGCTGAGTCAGAATCCTAAAAACCCAAATAAGGACTCCTTAAGAAACTTTTAGAATAATAATGATAATAATAATAATAATAATAATAATGGAATAATCCTTCAATATCTGATCTCTTTCAAAGAAACCAAAGAAATTCTTCAAAACATCATTGCTATTCATGTCTTTATGTATGCAAAAACTGTTCTGTACATCAACTGTGGTTCAAATCATGAAAGGGAGAGCATGTGATGATGCAGCACTGTTTGAGCCAAAGAGCAGCATTTCCACCAACTGAAGAATACACTCATTCTCCGAAAAGAGTAATTCCTGGTACTATGTGTTCCATTTCTTTCGCAACTTTAAGCATCCTAATTGAATATGGAGTGCCAATTAGGGCTGGGCCATATTATACCGTTTACGGTAATACCGGTATAATGTTAGGCAACGATAGGAAAATGAAATATCGCGATAGAATATGAGTAAAACGCGCATGCGCAGTGCCTTTGTGTTCATACGCACATGGCCGATTGTTGAGTGAAACAGATGAACCAGAATTGGTTTGTAAAAATGGTGCAACTTCAGTGATGTGGAACTGGTTTGGTGTTTGTCCGTCAGATAAACAACAAAGCACATTTTTTGCAGAACATGCAAGCGGCTGTCCTTATTGTCGTATTTGTCGGACTAAGATGCTCTTAAATCTGGGAGTAATCTGGGTCCTAAACCCCGTATTTCTCAGGTCAAACAACACTGCAGCATCACTGAGAGTTAAAAACTGTCTAAATTCTTTCATCTTTAATAAAACGATCAGCATTGCTGCTTTACCAGGTGTAACTATGAAGTTTAATTTCCAGGCATCCATGAAAACAAAATTTATTACATTTAACGGAGTTAGAAGTTAGCAGGAAGCTAGCGGAAGTTAGCTCGCTAGTTTCGCTAGTTACCTAAGCATGATATTGCATGTTCTGACGGAGAGATTTCTGAAAAAATTCAAACGTACAGCTCTGCTATCACTTCCAACATAAATGAAGACAGGAAACTAAACAGCAGTGACGTTTGTAGGGTTACTGAAGTTGGGCTAGCTGGTATATAATGATGTGCTACGTGATCGCTAGCGACACAGCTATGTTAGCATAACATAAACAGTGAAGCTGGAGGACGAACACTAACACTTTTCCACTTGTAAAAGTTAACGTTAAGGTTCCTGATAGTTGGAGACAAATTCAGTCGCATGGCAGGATGCTGTAAACAGACCAAACTTCAGTCAGGAGAACAACTGAGATAATCAATCCACAATATGAGGTCAGTCATTAATATACTGCAACAACATGGGAATAGAGCAGCTGCCAGAGAATTCAACATTAATGAATCAATGGTACAGAAGTGGAGGAAGCAAGAAGAATGAGTTTAATAAAGTTTGATTTATCTGACTGCTTTGTTTCGCTTAATGTGCCTTATAATCCCGTGCACCTTATGGTCCGAAAAATACGTACTGCACACTGCAGTTTAATGTTGCAAAGCACCTCTTTTTAACTTCAGTGGATATTATACATGGTTATGCTCAGGATATGTCAGCCCATTTCTACTGGAAATGCCTTTTGGTTAAACTTTCAGCAAGGAATTTGCATTTGCACTGTTACATTTTTATAAAGCTTTAATGTACATAAAAACCAGCTTCTTGTTTAAGTGAAAATAAATGGAAGGTTGTCTTTTTGCACTAGTAATGTTGTGGAGTTGTATTTTGTCTCGCATCAATTATATCGTCAGTTATATCGTTATCGCAAATTTTCAAATATATATCGTGATAAATATTTTTGGCCATATCGCCCTGCTCTAGTGCCAATGATGATAAAACAACCCTACCACAAATATCTACATTTTACCTTTTTCCACTACAGAGGCTAATGTAAAGAAATAAAATTATATTTAACTGAATTATTTTGGTTTCATACCAGCTCTGAGAAGTTTAGAGGGAGGGCTGAAGGTTGCTGAAAGTTCATCACTCTTGTGTTTCCTCTTAAGGCCACCAGGGGGTGCTGGCAGTGCAGCCAAAACATCAGCCAGGCTCTTTGTGCTGCCCTCCCCTGGAGAAGGGTCCGATTTACCAGCAGACAGAGCACAGAGTCTGGAGGATGAGTCGTCCACTGGAGGGCTTTTAGTCACAGTGAACTCTGAGTCCTGGAAACACAAACACACAGACAGAAAAATACGTTAGCATATCAGGTGGATTAAAAAAAAAGAAAAGAAAAAGAATGATTAGTTCAAAAGCGCCTTTGTGGAAGATCATATTCAGAATTATAGAGAGTATTAGATGCTACTACAACAACTCTCACTCGAGTAGTTTTGGGGTTGGTTGCAACAGATGTAGTTGTTAAGACCACTTGTATATCCATGTATCAAGATTCAAACACCTTATAAATAGCTACTTTTTTTCCCCTTCTTCCTTATTCACAAGCGCCAACCGCAGCGAGTACTTTGATTTGGCAGATTCTTATACATATACAGTTACCTGTGAGGAGGATGAGCCTGGTTTCTGTGGAAGTGGCCTCAGGGAACTGAGCAAGGCAGGAGGTTTGATGAGACGCGTAGCCAGGCCTCCTTGCAGAGGGTGCAACGGCGTTGGAAGATCCTCATTCTCAAATACAGAGGAGAACAGCTCGCCCAGGACCTTCAAGGTGAAAGAAAACAGGTGGCTAATTAACAATCGCAAAGAAGTAAGCACAGGAAAATTTACCACAAGAAAGTCACCAAAAACAGGATCAAAGACAGCTGTATACTCATTTGCACTCCCCATTTATATCACTCTCAGGAAAACTGAAGAAAGCAGAAGGATTTAACTTAAAGCACTTACACTTTCTTAAATCATATTTTGAACAAAATCGATTTTATTCCCATTTCCTTTAAAGGGTAGAGCCATATACAGAGAGGCTTTGTAATGACACTGGCAATAGCAGAATTTACAAATGAGAAACCTTCTTTCAGCTGCAAAACTGAGCATCAGCAAAACTAATTATTCTATCACGTAGTTATGTGGGCAGCGCATGGTTAGCGCCGTTGTCTCACAGCATGATCTCCCTGTGCCAGTTTTCTCCAGGATCCCCAGTTTCCTCTCATGCTCCCAGGACATGCAAGTTTATTTAAAAGCTTATCCGACTATAGTTTGTTAAGAGGTTCTGAGAATTATGACATGTTTTAGTCCGTATCAAATTACATATTTCACACCAACAACTGGTTCTGTCTTACCTTCTGAGCTTCCAGTTTCACTTTGGCCCAGTCGGGCTTTAGTGCCACACACAGGAAATACTCTTGTAAGGCTTCATCTTTCCGGCCTGCTTTACTCAGTGCTGTAGCTTTCAGATAGTGAGCCTAAAAATGACAGAAAACTTGTGTTTGATTTTTGAGGCATGGGCTGTGATAATGACATTTCTAATAATAACAAGATTAAACCAAATGTCCCTCCTTTATGACGTTTTGAAATTTACAGTTTAGAGAATTTGTTACCCAGATACACAACTATTACTGGTACACGCACTGACCCCTTGAATAAAGTAATAAAAAGGAACATTTTTTCCTCCTCGTGACATGCAAATTCTAAAAATGTGACCACACGATAATGTGTGTTGAGTGGATGGACACTGGTCCAGGGTATCTGACTATGGCAGAGAACCTGCATGTCACAGAAGATCAAGAACATCATTGTACCATTATTAGTTTCAGCATCTTTTTATTGCCAGAAATAATGACTGGTAATACAGGAAGCAGAATATTTATTCACGGTTTATTTTTATACAGAGAAGTAGGTTAAGCAAACCATGCCACACACCACAGCATTTATAACCTAAGCTAGTTTGCATTACCTGTTCCTAGATGAGCTTTTAACACACACACACACACACACACACACACACACACACACACACACACACACACACACACACACACACACACACACACACACACACACAAATAACTACACAAAACAAAACTTAAACAACAAATTATATTAAATTATAGACACCAACAGCACAGGGCAGAGACTGCAGTATAATAAAGGTAAAATAAGACTGCACGTCCAATTCATCTTTAAAAACCGTTTTAGTTTAAGTTTATAATGATCTCAATCAGGCTTCAGTTTGAGTTCTGTAAGCTAATAGTTCCACATGTTAATAAGACAAATAGAAAAATGCCATTTTCCAAAATGATTTCTGTGCCCTGCAGTTTCTAACAGATGTGCTGCACGTTACTGAAGCCAAACCTCGAACAGGAACCACAAAGTCACAGCTGAATATGTGAGCATTTGTATAATAATTGTGGATTAGCAAATTGCAACAAACATTGAAATACTGCAATCTTGCTGGCTTCTTATCCAGAATTTGCCCATTTGTATTTCATCATAAGAGGCCTGACTGTTTGAAGTGATGCTTGTGACCAAAAGGTTACACAATAACTAATAACAATGAGAATGTATAAAAAGGGACTGACAGCATGAAATGGCAAATATAAGTTTGTTTTTGCAACTTTGGTCACATTTGAGCAGCTGGACTCTCAGTGACAACTACTGAATGCTGCAGCACTTAATATGAAATGTGACCATTATCTTTAGTCTTGGTCTTCATTCTCACTCAGGTACATTTAATTTTGTCCTATAAATCACTTCAAACTTTTCCCCAGTTCAAATTGTTCATCTTACCTCTGTCCACAGGGTTTTTAGCCTGCAGAGACTGCTGGCATCCTGCACTGCCTGGCTGAAATTCTGCATCTCCAGGTGCAACTCAGCCCGCTGATGCAACAGTCTGCCTGAAGAGGGCACTGTATACACAGGGATGAACAGACATCAGTTCATTGGATAGGTCTCCAGGCAATAGACTGTTTTTTCTAGGTCTAGGAGAAGTAGGGCAATAATGTAACATGTGGCATGAGACCAGTTACACGTGTTAGAACACCATGTAACTTATGTTAAAACTCTAATAACTGACATCAGCCACACCAGCGGACATTAACATTTAGTCTCATCTGCTTGGAATGCATGCCTACATAAACACACTGCTTCATGCATCACGTACGCAAATTATGCACTTTACTAATGATCAGATAAAGTACACACTGTACCTAAGTTGGACTTGTCGTGCGTTACTTAACCAAACTGTCATCACTGGTTTCTTTGAGAAGGATGAAAAAGTTCCAGCCTAAAGTATATTTAACCCACTTTGTCTGAATGGCTTTTAGTTGTCAATAAGCAAAATAACACTCGCTGTCATCTAAGATTTCAAAGCGACCTGATAGTTAGTTCATAACATAATATACAAGTTGAACAGGTATTCATAACGAAAGAAAGACATTTGTGGAACAGCTAAAAATGGCACATGGTTGTAAAGAAACAGGAAGAAAAGTTTGCAGAAGTTTAGATGCTCAGTTGCCACCGTCTTCTAGTTTCATTACTAAGTGTGTGTATGTGTACACAACAGAGCCAATGTTTCAGTGCAGAAAAAGCAACGCAGTTTCTACAATATCCGTGCAGCTTAATAAGGGGTTCAGAAACCTGGTGTCTGAACCTCTTGGGCAAACTTTGCCCATAGGATCAGGACAATCAACCAAAGTATGACAGTAAACAAACAAGAGGACCAGCCTATCATCAATGTGTGGGACATAACAGTTGAGGGAAAGTATAGTATAGAAAGAACTACATGGCTCCGTTACCATAAAAACCGCAACTAATAACATTTTTTGAGACTCATCATTTATCTGACTGCATTTTCTCCATCTCTTTACACAGATGGAGACCATTTGCAAAAATGTAAGACTATGCTTTACATGCCATACCCTTGCACACCACACATATCAGGACATATTATCTGCTAAATTTATAATTCAATTACATGCAATCCAAATGACAGATACCAGACAGCCTCCTGCTGTCTTTGTTGGGAAAACACTGGCTGGCAGTGACAAAACTGTGAAAGCACTCTGTCCTCCCATCACCCAGAGTCATTCACAAGACAGAAGGCATGAATCAGTATTGATCTGGGGAGAGAAATGCCTGAAAGGATGCCACAGGGATGGTGCATAGTCCTTTTATCTGAACTGTGATTTCAGAATTTTCAGCTAAATCAGGCTGATCAGTTTTATAAAATGACATTAAAGTGAGAACAGCAGAGAAAACCAAAGAGGAGTCTGAAAAAAGAATTACAATTAAAAGCTGCTTTAATAAGTAGGCCAGATGTGGGAGGGGAAGGAGGAGTCAGTTTTAACTTTCTGAGGATTCAAACTGTGCAACATGATCTTGCCATGGCCCATGATTAATGAAACACACTGGCTGCCTTTATGTAATGTGCCAACATAACAGAACACTCCGTTTTATAATGTTTAGGACAATTTGTCCTTAAAGTTACCAGAAAAATAAATAAATAAAATAAATGAATAAATAAACATGAAGCAAATGAGGGTGTTAAAATGGGCTGTTGTTTTTCTGTTTAAGTACAATTAATGACCAACTACCGTTCACCCAAACGTTACCCAACACTGCTTATCCAACACCATACATAAGGGGAGGAGTTAAGGGTTATGTCAAACCAGAGACAATACGATGACCTTCTTCTAGAAGGACACTGACCCAACCCGGCCAGACAAATCTGATGAATGTATTCATACAGTAGCGACTGAGCAAATAAAATTTTCAGTTTACATAACGGAGATCACATAACAGTGGAAAAACTAAGTGAGACATCAGGTCCAGAGAACTACATACAGACGTCCCCTCTGCAGCTCTGTGAAAACAGCACAGCCCTGCCAACTATAAAGAGAAAAGCAGCATTAAACAACCGCTTTGCTGTTTCTTGCGTGCACGGGTAGGCTGTGTACTGCTTTGGTAAAAAGGGACGGCACGTCACGTAACACCTCGGTACAATCCAGATAGGAGGGGGTGGCGCCCCTCATCGGTGACACTGAGAAGTTAAGACTTAAAAAGTAGGTCATTGCACAAAAACATTACACTTTTAATTGCAATCTGTCAAGTTAAACACTGGAATTAGCACAGGGTTATCTCTCGGTGCGCATGTAGTGGCTGTGTGCAGTCTTACCTAGATCCACTGCTCCGTTGTATTTCTCCAGAGCCTCTAAAAGATTCTGCTTTTTCCACGAATCCTCTCCTTCGATCCATAATTTCCTAGCTTTACTCTCAGTTGCAAACAGTTTGTCCAAGAGGCCACTGAGTACAACGTTTATTCTCCGGCCGTTCGGCAGTCCTTTCCTGCTCAGATTTTGTTTGCAGTGTACACAGTTTGTGACAGAGTCGTCATCTGTGCAGCGTTTGCAGAAAGTGTGTCCACACTCCACGGTTGTAGGCTCGTGGAGCAAACACTTGCAGAGATGACAGGAAAACAAGTCCAGGGCTTCATCATCCTCACACTCCCCACTATTTTGAAACCCGTCTTCCCCGCTGCTGCTTTTATTGCTCCCGTTTACAGTGGCGTGGATGCCCAGCTCTTTCTCACGCAGAGTTCGGGCGATGGTTTCCACCAGGAGTTGAAGCTCCTCCGGGCGCAGCTTGCCAAGGCTGGCCGCTGTACAGTACGAGTCCAACGCTTCGGATATCCGCCCGGCACAGGATAGCGAGTCGGCCTTCCTCAAACACAAGCCCCTGTCAGGGTGCTGGAGATCTGCGAGTTGGGAGCTATAGATCTCTACGGCCAAGTTGAAGTCCCCGGCCCGGCTGGCCTCTTCTGCTACCTCCAACATTTCAGGGCAGATCCCCGCAGCTCCTGGATTGGAGAGCGGGTGGACGAACGCTTCGCCCTGGTGAGACCTTAGTCCGGTCTCCATCTTCTTCTCCCGACGGGAAAATCAGACGCTTAGAAGACTATGAGAGTCACTGAGAACATGGCACAAGCACACAAACTCCCCACCATAAGAAATCATTTCCCCAGTTATTGCACACTATCTTTAGCGTTTTTAAATGTCAACCCAGACTTCCAGTTGTGTCCAACTCTCAGTGATGGCCATGAGTCCGATCCATAAGACCTCAACCCAGATAAAACAGGGGGCCTGTGTAGCATGGCTGGTCCTCGATAAGTCCCAGTATCTGATGTAGTTTCACTGCAAACACCTGGAGGTTGAAGGTCGGCGTTATTTATTACAAAAACTTTCAGCGTATCGAGGACGTCATCGCTCCCTTTACAACGCGGAGGTAGTTTTATTTATGTCCCGTCTAAAGACAGAAACTTCTTTAGAAGAAGAAAAAAACCACACACACACAAAATGAATCTACGGCATGTTTAGGTACGAACCGGTGGGTAAAATCCAAGGAGCTTAGTAAATAAGCAGCTTAATTTCCATGGATCGTGCTAACTCGTAGTTATGATGGTAAATGTCCGCAATAAAGGTCAGGTTTCGAGCCACAGAAGTCCCATACAGAGTGGATAAATGCTAGACCCACAAGCTCATCATTTCTCCAAGAAGTCACAGCTGATCGGCCGCGTTTATATAAGAGAGCCCGGGAGCAGTTAAGTCCGGGGAGCCAGCTAACGTTACTACTGGCTAACTGGACAACACATACTGCCACTTCGCAGTTTGTTAAACTCCGGAACTCTTTCCGAACCGATATCCCCCAAAAATGTGCATTTACACGACCTCGAAAGTCATTTCTTCGTCTTTTATGGCGAGGAAACCCAAACAAAAACAAAGCTCTCGCCGAAGGTATCCATCTTGGTTGTTAGCCAGCTAGCTTTGAGCTGCTAAAGGTTCTGCTTTGGGATTTCGCATACAATTCGCCGAAGCAGACGCAAGACCACACGTGACACACGAGACAAGCTCCTATTGGCCCTTTATGTGGCTCACTTATATAACTCAATAATATTGTATAACCTTTGCAGATATCGCTGAATGAGTGTCTGTGTGCGTTACCAAAAAGACACTTCACGTTTTTTAAATTTAAACGAGGTCTCACACATGATATTACAAAAATAGCCTCGAGTAAAACAAGAGAACGCAGCTTTCGGTTCTGGTTGAGTTACTTTATTCACTTTAACTTATAGTTTCATCTGTGGGAGTTGATTCATTGTTTTATGTAATGCTTTATATAAGCAGTGTGTCAAGTCTGGTTTTGGATTTAAAATGCGGACGACATGTTATAGTTAAGATCTATTGCTTAAGCCAAAGGGGAAAAAAGTCTGGTGTACGACCTTATCTTCTGGATCAAGTAAAGCTTTTGTTGTGCTGTTAAATAATCCATAAAGCTGTGACCCAATTTAGGTAATGGGAATCCACACAAGGGTGAATTCTTTTAAACGAAAGAAAGGTTGTACAGACCCTGCTGCTAAGTATGCACAAGGACGCGGCCAAGAGGGTCCCCAACAGCTCTAGGTGCATTGGGTTCAAATTCAAATTAAATTTTTATTTGTCACGTACACAGTCATACACAGTACGATATGCAGTGAAATGCTTAGACAACTGCTCGTGACCTAAAGAAAAAAAAAGGCTATGAATAAGATAGGAAATAAATATGAAAAATTAAAAAGGGTCAATTTAACTAGGAAGGAATAAAATATAAATTAAGGTTAAAAATGAAATAACTGTACAACACAATTTAGAATGAAGGGTAAATTTAACTGGGAAAGAATAAGATAAAATATATAAATTAAAGTTGAAAATAAAATAACTGTACAACAAAATACACAATACACAGTATAGAACTATATAAGAATGTATGAAGAAATATAAATAAATATATACACAATAACAGCAGCTGTACAAGTATTAACTGGAAATGAAGAATATAGTGACCAGTGTTGTGCAATCCACATTATGTCTTGTGCAGTGCAAATATGCTAAAATTGATTTAAGTGATGAAGTGAAAACAATGTCCAGAAAGTCCAGTGTGTGTGTAAGAACTGTATGTGTGGGTCAGTACTGTGTGGTGGTGTGATTGAGAGACCGTATCGCCTGCGGGAAGAAGCTCCTCCTCAGTCTCTCTGTGTTGGTATTCAGGGAGCGGAAGCGCTTCCATGATCTGAACAGAGAGAACAGTCTGTTGTTGGGATGGCTGAGGTCCTTCACGATCTTCCTGGCCTTGGTCCAGCACCGCCTGCTGTAGATTGAGTGCAGGTCAGGGAGCTCGGAGCGGATGGTGCGCTCAGCTGATTGCACAACCCTCTGTAGAGCTCGTCTGTCCTGCATGGTGCTGTTCCCGAACCAGGTTAAGATGTTTCCCGCCAGGATGCTCTCTATGGTGCACGAGTAAAAGTTCCTGAGAACCTTGGAGGGCAGTTGGAAGTCTCTCAAGCGTCTGAGGTGGTAGAGACGCTGACGGGCCTTTTTCACCACGGTGTTGATGTGACAGGACCATGACAGGTCCTGCGTGATGTGAACTCCGAGGTATTTGAAGCTGTCCACTCTCTCCACTGGGCACTCGTTGATGACGGGGGTCTGGTAGTTCCTCTCCTGCTTAGTGCTGAAGTCCACTATCAGCTCCTTTGTCTTACTGACGTTTAGAAGGAGGTTGTTCCTCTGGCACCAGTTCTCCAGATTCCTAATCTCCTTCAGGTAGGCCGTCTCGTTGTTATCAGAGATCAGGCCCACCACGACGGTGTCGTCAGCAAACTTGATGATGGTGGTGGAGCTGGTAGTGGCCACACAGTCATATGTGTACAAAGAGTACAGCAGGGGGCTCAGAACACACCCCTGGGGGGCTCCAGTGCTGAGAGTGGTGGAGGCTGAGACATGTCCGCCCATCCTTACTGCCTGTGGTCTGCCAGTTAGGAAGTTGGAGATCCACTGACACATAGATGAGCTGAGTCCCAGATGCTCCAGCTTGGTGGGGAGTGTGGAGGGAATTATGGTATTAAATGCAGAGCTGTAGTCTATGAAGAGCATTTTAACATAATTCCCCCTTCTAGTGTCCAAGTGAGTGAGTGATGTGTGGAGGAGATGAGAGATGGCATCGTCTGTGGAACGATTTGGACGGTAAGCGAACTGTAGTGGGTCCAGTGTGTCTGGTAGTGAAGAAATGATGAAGTCTCTGACCAGGCGTTCAAAGCACTTCATCACTACTGAGGTGAGGGCTACAGGGCGATAGTCATTGAGAGAAGCAGGGTGGGGTTTCTTCGGGACAGGAACAATGATGGACTCTTTGAAGCATGTGGGGATCACCGACTGAGATAAAGAGATGTTGAATATCTCAGTGAACACAGGAGCTAGCTGGTATGCGCAGTCTCTTAGGATACGACCTGGGATGCCGTCTGGTCCTGCTGCTTTCCTGGTGTTCACTCTCTGGAAGGCTCTCCTTACTTCATGCTCGGAGATGACGAGCACGTTTCCGGTGCTGGCAGTATCTTCCTGTCTGCAGCCGTTAGCGCCGCTAGCACTAGCATTGTTGGAGTCCTTAGCTGCAGCCTCGAAGCGAGCATAGAAAGTGTTCAGCTCGTCTGCCAGAGTCACGGCCGCGTTCATCATACCGGTTGTTGGTGCTTTATAGTCCGTTATTGTCCTTAGTCCCCGCCACAGGCTCCTAGAGTCACTCTGTTGGAGTTGTGACTCTAGGTTTATATAATATATCAAATATATAAAGATAAGCAAAGTTATTTTGTAACCTTTGTTTTGTTTTTACCTTCCTCATACACACACAGGGAGAAACGAGGTAAACGATTATCAGTGGATGAGACATATACGAAAAATTAGGTCCTAAGCTTGGTTTGCATTCCAAACACAAATCCACCCTGTCTGCTCCACCTACCAAAATTAAACGACCCAGTTGAAAAACGTGTGCCCCAGTTACCTCCTGCATACCAAATGTAGCATGTCAACATTTATTTCGTTTTTGGTGTGTTGTTGATGGACAGGACTGAGATACAGGGAGTGCAGAATTATTAGGCAAGTTGTATTTTTGAGGAATAATTTTATTATTGAACAACAACCATGTTCTCAATGAACCCAAAAAACTCATTAATATCAAAGCTGAATGTTTTTGGAAGTAGTTTTTAGTTTGTTTTTAGTTTTAGCTATTTTAGGGGGAGATCTGTGTGTGCAGGTGACTATTACTGTGCATAATTATTAGGCAACTTAACAAAAAACAAATATATTCCCATTTCAGTTATTTATTTTTACCAGTGAAACCAATATAACATCTCCACATTTACAAATATACATTTCTGACATTCAAAAACAAAACAAAAACAAATCAGCGACCAATATAGCCACCTTTCTCTGCAAGGACACTCAAAAGCCTGCCATCCATGGTTTCTGTCAGTGTTTTGATCTGTTCACCATCAACATTGCGTGCAGCAGCAACCACAGCCTCCCAGACACTGTTCAGAGAGGTGTACTGTTTTCCCTCCTTGTAAATCTCACATTTGATGATGGACCACAGGTTCTCAATGGGGTTCAGATCAGGTGAACAAGGAGGCCATGTCATTAGTTTTTCTCCTTTTATACCCTTTCTTGCCAGCCACGCTGTGGAGTACTTGGACGCGTGTGATGGAGCATTGTCCTGCATGAAAATCATGTTTTTCTTGAAGGATGCAGACTTCTTCCTGTACCACTGCTTGAAGAAGGTGTCTTCCAGAAACTGGCAGTAGGACTGGGAGTTGAGCTTGACTCCATCCTCAACCCGAAAAGGCCCCACAAGCTCATCTTTGATGATACCAGCCCAAACCAGTACTCCACCTCCACCTTGCTGGCGTCTGAGTCGGACTGGAGCTCTCTGCCCTTTACCAATCCAGCCACGGGCCCATCCATCTGGCCCATCAAGACTCACTCTCATTTCATCAGTCCATAAAACCTTAGAAAAACCAGTCTTGAGATATTTCTTGGCCCAGTCTTGACGTTTCAGCTTGTGTGTCTTGTTCAGTGGTGGTCGTCTTTCAGCCTTTCTTACCTTGGCCATGTCTCTGAGTATTGCACACCTTGTGCTTTTGGGCACTCCAGTGATGTTGCAGCTCTGAAATATGTCCAAACTGGTGGCAAGTGGCATCTTGGCAGCTGCACGCTTGACTTTTCTCAGTTCATGGGCAGTTATTTTGCGCCTTGGTTTTTCCACACACTTCTTGTGACCCTGTTGACTATTTTGAATGAAACGCTTGATTGTTCGATGATCACGCTTCAGAAGCTTTGCAATTTTGAGACTGCTGCATCCCTCTGCAAGATATCTCACTATTTTTGACTTTTCTGTGCCTGTCAAGTCCTTCTTTTGACCCATTTTGCCAAAGGAAAGGACGTTGCCTAATAATTATGCACACCTGATATAGGGTGTTGATGTCATTAGACCACACCCCTTCTCATTACAGAGATGCACATCACCTAATATGCTTAATTGGTAGTAGGCTTTCGAGCCTATACAGCTTGGAGTAAGACAACATGCATGAAGAGGATGATGTGGACAAAATACTCATTTTCCTAATAATTCTGCACTCCCTGTACTGAACTAAATGTAAAACCTCAACCTTTTTCATTTTTACCTAAACCGTGTGCACAAAACTCTGGAGGGATCTAAATGCTAACGTAGAACCCAGTCAGGACATTTGCTACTGCTGTTTGCTCGTTTTGTTATGGGAGATCATTTTCAGGTTTCAAGTAGCACCATTATACCAACATTTCACATTCTAGACATTGTTTTAGGTGTATTTGACCAAAAATTTGACTGAAAATTCACATGCAAGCTTTTTTTCAAGGCTGTGGTATTTGCCCGCAAACAATACCTTTCAGCTAGCTAAAACAGAATATTATGCTATCACCGAGCAACATGGCTAATGCCTTTCACACAGCTTTGTCTCAACTCCAAAGAACCACAGAAGTAAAAGCTAATAATAATAATTGAAACAATCTTTGAAAAAATGACTTACCAAGCATGGCAAACAACTCAAATATGTAGAGCAAAATGTTCTGAAAAGGCTTCACTTCAGCTTCGATTGGAGCCTATGGTGCTGGGGGCGGAGTCTGTGAATTTACTCTATTGCCCAGATAGCAAGGAGACATTGAACAGATGTTGATTTTCCATCTGAACCATCAGAATCGTCAGGATTGAAATGTCAACACAAAACCAATGTTGAAACAACATTGAAATACTGATGAAACCTTACACTGACATTGAAATAACATTGATTCACTGTTGTTCTGTCATCGTTGATTGTTGATCTATTTATAGTTGACAAGGTGACAACAATCACGTTGAAAAACCATCGATTTATGGTTGAGCGGGAAATTAAAGCTGCAACCACTTGGACTATTCCGCAGCACCCCTATCACATTGGTACATCCCTCCAGGTAACCATTGTCTTGTACAGTAGAGCGGGACATTAGATTTACTCTCAGCGGAATTGACCGGAGAAGGCATCAGTTCATGCACTGCACTGGCCTGCACCACGATTAGTATAAGGTAAGAATGAATGACTTTTGTTCTATTCGTTATTTCCACGGTTGCATTTGGATAACAGTAAAAAAAAAACAAAAAAACTTGTTAATGTAAAGTTTCGGATAAAATGTGGGAGCCCGAAATTGTGTCTACTTTCATCTTACAATCCGGCAACAAATAAATTGCACTGCAAACAAAGTCTATCAACAAAGAAAACATTTTCGTTTCATACTTTTCCGTTATATTCCCTTACAAAGCTAGCTTTAACGCTTCGAGGGTTCCTTTGTTCTTGCCGTCACCTCGGCGCTTGACCCAGACTTTCGCTCTGTAGTTGCTTTTTAGCATAGTACTACAAAAAATTGTAAATCTGTGATATATGATTGATAAACGTAAAGGTAACTGTATAAATGTGTTCAATGACTTTGTTACTTTTAATGATTGGAGAGCACCCGCTTCGATTCGCACTCAATTCAAACTTTACGTTGCACGCTCACCTAACTTTACGCTGCACGCTCACCTAACTTGCGTTTGCACCTTTTGTCCACACGTAAACTGCGTTTAGCATTTACGTGTGGACGAGGAAGACGGAGAAAACGCAGCGTCAAAGGTGTGCGCCTATTTTGACGCCACACTGTGCGCCAAGTTTTTGTCTCGGTGCCATGAATTCCTACAATGGCAGACTTAGACAAAATACTGTTAATTTTATTATCTTCAGTGTTTAAATGCTTACATATACGGGTTTGCTTGTAATTGTTGCCTATATACATTTTAAGCTATTATTTATTATTTAGTTCAATCAATAGATCAAGTTTTGTAGTGACTATGAAATATATTGTAATTATCTGTTTCCTGTTTATCCTAGACAGGGCAAAAAAGGACTCCAAATTAAAAAAAAGATAAAAATGAAAGACTGGTGCATTGTGCAGTTTAGCACTGGTGGTACAGAAATAGTCCCTAGATCATGGATAAATGGGGAGAAATTGTCATGGCCTCCATATCCTCCGTGAGACACATTCAGGATCCACGACGCAGTAAAGAGGAGAGTTCATCCTGGTGCAACATGGCTCACCTATGCACCAGTCCGACTTCTAATAAGCCATGGTGGGTATCATCTGGATTGGTGTTGTATAAATGTAACAATAACAAGTTTTTCGTGTCCTAATTTATGTCTGGCCATACATTGTGTTTGTACTTCCAGACACATTTCACGAAGCAGAACGCAGTCTTCAGAAATATCTAAGTGAACACTGTGATATGTCTGACCTTCAGTCCGAAGCTGAAACTCAGACCAGTCATAAAAGAAAGCACAAGTAAAACTTTTTTTATTTCACAAACATATCTTTGATTGCTAAGAATTTATGATCTTGTCTTTTATACATATCTGTGGTGCTTGCATACTGCAATATCATCACATAATATAGTCCAAAAAGTGGAAGCTTGTAAACTTTTTATAAATGCAAAGCCGTGTACACTTGTGCACTTCAAAAATCCCTTGTATACTGTACCTTCTTGCACATCTCCGTTTCCTGTGTGTGTTGTTATAAATCAAACTGTAACTTTAGGAAAAAATATTCCAAAAGCACATTTGTAATTACTTATGACCGTTTTCAACTTTTTTTCTTTAGACCAAATCCCCTGTACACATATAGTGACTCAGAGGATGAGCAGCCCACAAAAAAAATGGTTTCCCCAGGCCCCTCGAGTGAAAATACCAGGTAATAAAATACTGTCTAGTGTCTTTGTACATGTCTGTGTGTGACACAAGGAAACTTTTGATAAGTTGTCTGTATTCTTAAATACTTAAAAAAAATTTATCTTTTTCTGTCAGACCTGACGAGAGCTGTTAACGAACTCCGTGAGGAGGTCAGAGCCATCCGCAATACCGGCTGCAATGAATCGGTAGATGCTGGGGTACTGCCTCTGGATTTGCCCTTGCACAACATTGAGGAGCTAAACAAGGCAGAGCCAGCTCTTCAATCACAAGAGGCAAATAAGGCAAAGGTAAGTATATAAAGGTTATGTACACTTTGTAACTATAAAGTGTAATAGCTGTCAGATGTGATTTAAATACATAACAACGGCCTGTTGGTTAAACACACAAGCACTTGCATACACATTTAAGACATGAGACACGCTAATTCCATCTCTTAAAATGTGTCTATAGGTGAGACGCTTTGCCTTGATTGGAGCCTGACGCAGCAGTTAGGGGCAAACTCTATGTCCGAGTTTGTCTTTGCACAAGCAGTGCAGAAATGGCTCCGATACGCCCCAGATCGTTTGGGTGGTGCAGGACGCACATCATGCAAAAAATTACAAACTTCTGTGAATCATATAAACGTAAATAGGAAACTGTCTTTTAATAAAGTATTTAGCAAACGAAACATTCCTATTGACCTTTTTTTGTTTATTTTTTTTCTCTCTTACATCACATGCAATGCTTTCTTATTTTAGGATATTAATATTGACATGATACATTGTGAGACATTTGGGTTTTTTTTTATAAAGGGTGTCCAATTTAAGGAATAAGTACAATTATGTGTTTAGGTGGTTGAAGTATTGATGGAAACATGCAGTAGTTTAGTATTGGTTAAAATACCTATAAAGAGAGGTAGATTTCCAGTCATGATTTAACTGTTGTTTTAATAAAAAGCAACTGTGCGAAAGAGGTGGAAAATCAACACCATAGCTCAACAGTGTTTCAATATCAGAATCTGACATTGTTTCAATGTCAGCAGTATTAGAAAATATAACGTTGAATCAACGTCAGGTTTCAACATTGATTCAACATCAAAACCTGACGTTGTTTCAACGTTAAAAAAGGGTGCAAGAGTGACGTTAGGTCAACGTCACACTTCAACGTTGATTCAATGACACAGCCTGATATTGACTCAACATTGTTTCAATGTTTCCTTGCTATCTGGGTGGTGTCATAGCCCCTGTAGGAGTTCAGAGTTAAGAGGTCAAGAGTTAATGTTTCCATTGAACACCTCCAGATTTGACCTAGAAACACTCATTTTTAACACTCGATTTTAACTACTATCATTTTACACCTCAGAGTTACATTAAAAGAATGTGACTCTACTTAGAGTAAAATTAACTCTACTTTTGCAAGAAGACCACTAACACCAAAACATTTAACACTTTTGAAGTTGCTGTGTGGCTAAACATATGAGATTTAAGAGTTTCAGCTCCTTTATTTGTCCTCAGCGTCTTATGTTATGTAGACAGTGAGTTTATCTAATAAAATGAAATGAGATGGGATTATGTTTGTTCAGCTCAGAACACTAAAAACATCTACTTAAAATATTGGTGTCATTCCCAGCCTCCCTGGGAAAGTCTATGCCAGGGTGCTGGAAAGGAGAGTTCGTCCGCTAGTCGAACCTCGGATACAGGAGGAACAATGCGGTTTTCGTCTTGGTCGCGGAACACTGGACCAGCTCTTTATCCTCTCCAGGATACTTGAGGGTGCATGGGAGTTTGCCCAACCAGTCTACATGTGTTTTGTGGACTTGGAGAAGGCATTCGACCGTGTCCCTCGGGGTGTCCTGTGGGAGGTGTTGCGGGAGTATGGGGTGTCTGGCCCATTGCTACGGGCCATTCGATCCCTATACAACCGTTGCAAGAGCTTGGTTCGCATTGCCGGCAATAAGTCGGATTCGTTCCCGGTGGGTGATGGGCTCCGCCAGGGCTGCCCTTTGTCTCCGGTTCTGTTCATAATTTTTATGGACAGGATTTCTAGGCGCAGCCAAGTGGCGGAGGGCTTTCGCTTTGGTGGCCTCAGAATCTCATCTCTGATTTTTGCGGATGATGTGGTTCTGTTGGCTTCATCGGGTGAGGGCCTCCAGCTCGCACTGGAACGGTTCGCAGCCGAGTGTGAAGCAGCGGGAATGAGGATCAGCACCTCCAAATCTGAGGCCATGGTTCTCAGCCGGAAAAGGATGGAGTGCCCACTCCGGGTCGGGGATGAGTTCCTGCCCCAAGTGGAGGAGTTCAAGTATCTCGGGGTCTTGTTCGCGAGTGATGGGAGAAGGGAGCCGGAGATCGACAGACGGATTGGGGCTGCAGCTGCAGTAATGCAGACGCTGCACCGGTCCGTCGTGGTGAAGAGGGAGCTGAGTGTAAAAGCGAAGCTCTCAATTTACCGGTCGATCTACGTCCCTACCCTCACCTATGGCCACGAGCTGTGGGTAGTGACCGAAAGAACGAGATCGCGGATACAAGCGGCAGAAATGAGCTTCCTCCGAAGGGTGGCTGGCCTCTCCCTTAGAGATAGAGAAGTTCGGCCATCCGGGAGGGGCTCAGAGTAGAGCCGCTGCTGCTCCACATCGAAAGGAGCCAGCTGAGGTGGTTCGGGCATCTGACAAGGATGCCCCCTGGGCGCCTCCTGGGTGAGGTGTTCCAGGCATGTCCCACCGGGAGGAGGCCCCGGGGCAGACCCAGGACACGCTGGAGAGATTATATCTCTCGGCTGGCCTGGGAACGCCTTGGTGGTGGGGAGAGGGAGGTCTGGGCCTCTTTGCTTAGGCTGCTGCCCCCGCGACCCGGCCTCGGATAAAGCGGATGAAGATGGATGGATGGATGGATGGATTGGATCAACTGAAGGCTTTTCTGGGAGTTTTTAAGATAAACTGATTATAATTGATCACAGTAGTCCACCTTTTGAAATAAACGCATGGACTAAACATCAGTAGAAATACACAAAAAAATAGTCCCTGTTGGGATTTTAGTGAAACAAACTTAAAGCTGTAAATGTCACATGTGTAGCAACTTTCTGTGATTGCACGTGTCTGATGGGGTATTGTAAAACAAAGGAGACTTTTTAAGAAAATAAATGTCACTCTAGCTTTACACCACTCTTGTCCTTTTTTTAAAAAAAGAAAAAGCAGAAAAGCTTCATGCGAAAACCTGTTTTAAAAACATGTCAGCATATAAGATGTCAGCTATGAAATATTTGCTTTTCATTGTGCAGCCAAGATTAGGGTAAAATTAGATGCCTCCACATTTTTTGTTTAATAACAAGTGTGTTTTTCAGTAATTATCTAGAGCAGGGGCTATCAAAGTTCAAAATCACACATCAGACACACTCAGTACTTGTTTACAGTTTCCTAACCATCAGAAAGACAACAGCTATGTCTGTCAATATTAGAGAAGTTTGCTTCTTGGGTGGTTAAAACAGACAAGAAGAGTTTAAACTGAATACAAAAGCTCCCTTTGTGCCCCAAATATCATAGTATGATCATGCACGAGTGTCCTCGTTTCTCTTCACGCTTGAAATTTTATCAGGAGCTGCTGCTGGGCTTTGGAGCCGTGAATCTAGAAGGAAGTGGCGGTGGATGTTTCCTCAGTGTACATTCAAACTTAACACCTCTGTACTACCTAGAACAGAGGAAAGGGAAGCAGCCAGCTCCCAGCATAAGTATAATAACTCAAAGTGAAATATACAGGGTCAATCTCATGTTAATAAAACCTCCAGAATTGTCTTTTCTTTTTGTGCCCTTTTGCAGTTCTGTTAATCAGTTTTGCATTTACACAGGACAATAGGTATTTGTTTGTGATGTAGGCAGATATCACAGGAAAATGCACAGGTTTCTGTAAAACAGAAGACACCATCTAAAATGCCCTTTATGGTATGAAGACAGGTTGTGCTCAGGTGCTAGTGACCCATAATAAAGGTCCATTCTGAAACCAAAGACTCCCACCAATCATCAAATGTAAACACCTACCACATTCACTTAAATCTTTACTTAAAAGACACATATCTGCACGTGTCTTTCCAGATCACAGTTTCCTGATCTGTAACCAACCATACGATTTATAATCCTTGTCTTTGACCACGTTATCCCAACATGGATTCAGTACTGTAAATTGGAAAATATGAAGGGACATCATAGGATCATCTTTTTTGTCTGTGTCGGTTCTCAGTCATCCTGGTCATCATTGTCTAAGGAGCTTGGAAAGAAAAGTGTCTTCTCGGATGAGAGGTGAAACGTCTTCAAGCAACTTAAAGTCCAGACGCTTTTCTTTCCAGCTCCTTAGTTCATCTCAGTTAATTTTATTAAATCGGGTTTTCAGACTTACATGCACTTACATACATGCAGATGCTTTTGTCAAAAAGGGGAATTAATGATTACAAGCAAAGTTCCATCCATCCATCCATCTTCATCCGCTTTATCCGGGGCCGGGTCGCGGGGGCAGCAGCCTAAGCAAAGAGGCCCAGACCTCCCTCTCCCCAGCCACCTCCTCCAGCTTATCCGGGGGAATACCAAGGCGTTCCCAGGCCAGCCGAGAGATATAATCTCTCCAGCGTGTCCTGGGTCTGCCCCGGGGCCTCCTCCCGGTGGGACATGCCTGGAACACCTCACCCAGGAGGCGCCCAGGGGGCATCCTTGTCAGATGCCCGAACCACCTCAGCTGGCTCCTTTCGATGTGGAGCAGCAGCGGCTCTACTCTGAGCCCCTCCCGGATGGCCGAACTTCTCACCCTATCTCTAAGGGAGAGGCCAGCCACCCTTCGGAGGAAGCTCATTTCTGCCGCTTGTATCCGCGATCTCGTTCTTTCGGTCACTACCCACAGCTCGTGGCCATAGGTGAGGGTAGGGACGTAGATCGACCGGTAAATTGAGAGCTTCGCTTTTACACTCAGCTCCCTCTTCACCACGACGGACCGGTGCAGCGTCCGCATTACTGCAGCTGCAGCCCCAATCAGTCTGTCGATCTCCGGCTCCCTTCTCCCATCACTCGCGAACAAGACCCCGAGATACTTGAACTCCTCCACTTGGGGCAGGAACTCATCCCCGACCCGGAGTGGGCACTCCACCCTTTTCCGGCTGAGAACCATGGCCTCAGATTTGGAGGTGCTGATCCTCATTCCCGCTGCTTCACACTCGGCTGCGAACCGTTCCAGTGCGAGCTGGAGGCCCTCACCCGATGAAGCCAACAGAACCACATCATCTGCAAAAATCAGAGATGAGATTCTGAGGCCACCAAAGCGAAAGCCCTCCGCCACTTGGCTGCGCCTAGAAATTCTGTCCATAAAAATTATGAACAGAACCGGAGACAAAGGGCAGCCCTGGCGGAGCCCATCACCCACCGGGAACGAGTCCGACTTATTGCCGGCAATGCGAACCAAGCTCTTGCAACGGTTGTATAGGGATCGAATGGCCCGTAGCAATGGGCCAGACACCCCATACACAGCAAAGTTATAGTCTTATATCCACTAGATCAGGGGTCTGCAACCTTTAACACCCAAAGAGCCATTTGGACCCAGTTTCCACGCAAAAGAAAACACTGGGAGTCGCAAATACTTTTTGACATCTAAAATGAAGATAACACTGTATATATTGTTTTTTTACCTTTATGCTTTGTGTGAACAACTAAGGTGTGTTGCTTATGAAATCCATGAAGTGCTACAGAGAAAAATACATTTTATTTATTTAATTAACACATTTTGAACTCTTAAAGAAATATAACAAAAGGAAAGACACCCAGCTGAACTAAAATGATCCATGTAGCAAACAAAAACTGTTGTGAGCCGCCACCCTTATATCGCCTTTGGGCTTTTGAAGCCTTGACCTGACTTTTAAAAAACAACTGGAAAAAAATACTATGCTGCTAAAAAATGAAAAATAGATATTTGCAAAATTCTGCAAGATTTGTATAAAAAATGAGCGTTTTGAAATAATAATGACAGGTTTTAGTTTTCTTCTCCTTAACTACATTTCACTTGCAAACCTTTAACCTTGCTTTTCTCTTATTTTCCTTCTGCGAGGTTTTTCGTGTCTTCTCCTTGCGGAGGTTTGTTTTCCCCACGCGCTCTGACAAAAATGATATGATTGGCTGAGAAGTATCACGTGGGATAACAATACACGTAATTGGCTTGCTTTTTCTGTGCAAGTACATTGACTACCGTAAAGACAAAGGAAAAGGCTGTGCAGGTTAAAATGACCTTACCGTAAATACAGAAAGCCTAGGCCCTACAGTATGGCCAACACCTTATGTCCTAAACCCTTCGGTAATCCCAGAGCTCACCTGACGCATAATCTGAGATTCCTAAACAGTCAGTCAGTGACTCAACGAGCCAGAATATAATTTCCAGGCAGTCCCCGCCTTGTCAGGTACACCTCATGTCAGAAGCACACAGTACGAAGAACCTTCGAGCTGTTTTCAGTTCCTCACACTTACACCAGTAAAGTAATGCTTTAAATATAAACAGAAGAAAAATAATGTCAAAAAGGTTCAAACTGATGTCACCAGATAAGCATATTGAGATATTATCTGCATGAATTCTCTTCTAGGTTTCCAGCTACATATTTTGCCTGTTAAATACAAAAAAAGAACCCACGGTTCACGGTCACGTTTTCGGGAATGAGGAAGTCTTAAATTAGCGTTAATAATAAGAAACAAGATAGGAACGTCTTCTAAGAATCAAGTGGTGAGTGTCGCTTTCTCTGTTCAGGATATAGCTGCAGGACACGAAAGGAACATGCGGTTTTTATAAGCTGCTGCTTCATTGATTGTGTCGGTAGGTTTGTAGTGAAAAGGAGACGGAGGGATGAAGCAGTTGGATTATCGAGGCAGCAACATGTGACAGCTTGCTCTGCTGTCCTGGGGGCTGGTCAGATGGCCTGCAGTTAGTCTCCATTCTCAGTGGTACAGTATCCCTTCTTTGTCCCGTGTGTTGCTTTCAGTGACACACAACACAGGCAGGGGACAGACAGGGAGAATAAACACTTGAGCAAACCTAACAGGAAACAGTGGCAGCTTTATTAATGCATATAGGGTGATTTTATATAAGATCATAACTCTAATTCACCGAACGAGCTTAATGAAAGATCTCATTTTACGGAAGACATAGGAAGAAAGAGATCTAAAATAGGTTGTGATTGCTGTGAATGAATTTATGTGCTGTTCCTGTTGACTGGTAACCTTTGCAGGGCCTATCTTGCCTCATGAACGTTGGGATAACGGATCCAAAATAACACTGAAGAAATTGTAAGTGTAGTAGAAGAAAGAGAGTTCGGTATCATGATGTCCTCAAAGCAATGAGTCATCTGTCCTAATCTACCATTTTTATTCTGATGTAAACTGAGTCTAATCGACACAGTGTGTTCCCGTGTTTAGCACAGCTGTCAGACCACGTCCAGTTCATGCAAGCCTTGTATAACTGTTAGTTACCTCTTCCTGTCGTCCCTGCCAAGTGCACCGAGTTCGTCATCACTGGCACGTGGCCCTGATACTATTCAGACCCCCCCCCCCCCCACACACACACACACACACACACACACACACACACGCGCGCTCGGCTACTGGCTGCCTGGAACCCACACGCACTCACAGCACCACCTGTCTTCCTGCTCCGGTGTGCTACAGTTTATGTGTGGAGTCAGTAGGGGTGAGCTATGAGAGCGGTGAGCGGCAACACGTGAGGTTCCTTCCGCTGGCCTTCACACATGCAGCAGGCTGTGTGTATGTGTGCGTTTGTGTTATTGGATGGCTTAACCACTTTTAGCCCAACTCCAATACAATAACTGGGGTTCAACAATGAATATTTATTTACGTTATTATTTTTATAGAAGTATTGTGAGCCCCACCACACCACCACAGAGACACGCGTATTTACGCATACGTGCCTTCCACAAAAGGCGAGGACAAGGAAGAAAAATGACATTTCCTCATTCAGTTTTCGGCTGAACAACACCCTTGAATGATTTGTACAGCGACACAGAAATGGGAAGTCTGCACTAATGATGTTTTCATTTCCGTCTGTTTAGATGGAAAGGTGATTACAGGCACTGTAACAGCAACACTGTAGTTTCTGGCTTCAGTCTAGCAAACCGCACCTTACTCTGGCAGTAAGTATGCGGTGTTTTGTTGGTCCTTGAAATGAGCAGGGAAATACAGTACTTTAAAAAGCAATACATATCAAACTGAGGTTTTTTTTCTGAGTTATTGATATGATGAACAGTTCAGTACCAAAAACACTGTGATAGTTAGTGTCATGGGACCTTACGTTTCACCGCATGGCACTGTATAAACTCTACTAGTTTCCAGATTTGCTTTGCCTTGCACGCCTTTCATCACCTTGTTAACATAAATGAATTTAACATGTAATATAAAGATAGTAAAAACTTCTGTACTAATAAGTATTTACAGTATAATACATTAGTTTTTAATTCAAATACGTTTTATATTTGACATTATAATAAATTTAAAAGAGATATACTGTATAGAACATGAACTACCAGTAACTGATATGAATGCATTTCCTGATGAGTGCACTTAAGGAGGGCGTTACGTTGCACATTAGGGGTGGGTTTTTATAATCAATTCATCGATTAAAATCGATTCTGGCTTGGATAACGTAAAATCGATTCATTAAAATCCTGAATCGATTTTTTAATATAAATTTATTTTGTCCGAAATGCCAGAATCTCTGGTGACATCTCACAAAATTTCAAGAACCACCAAACAGTAAATGAGAGCAGGTACAGGGATTCTGCACATAGACTTAAACACACAGCGCGACCCGCGGATCAGAATCAGTTAGATGTCGCCTTTCTCACAGTCGGGGCTGAAAGCCGACAGCTCGCTGATCCGGGTCCGCGCTTTGTGTTCACGCCCTTTATGCGCTGATTCTAAAGCTGTTAGTTTGATCTCTCTCCAAACAATATTGACCGAACCAGCAGCTAAAGAAGATCCAAACGCTTCACATAAACATCGTCATGAATTCACTCTTTTACTGTTTTGCTTCCATTGCGATGCGCAGCTCTCTCTCTCTCTCCCTCTCTCCCACCCTCTCTCTCTCTCTCGAACAGTTTCGCTTTCTTCATTATTCGCTTGCTTGTTATGCACAAGTCTACTGTTGTTTACAGCGCTGTCGGCCGCTGTTTTTTTCCCTTTTACATTCTTCCGAAAAGAGAGCCTCATTTCTGCTGTTCAATACTGAACAAATTTAAACTTTTTAATATTATTCAAAATGCAAAATGCTTAGCCGTGTGTCTAATAAAACCGCTGTAACGTCAGAGGTAATGTTCATTAATTAATGGTTTTCTTTCGTTTTTGATGTACTGCAGAATATTTTTATAAAATCCCAGGCCAGGAAAATCACCTTCATGTTTTTCTGTGTTTTATCTTCAGCTACTTTGACACAAAGGCATCTGCTGTGATGCTCACACCTTGGATAAAGTCTTGCGAGTGTCAGCTTCCTTTTTATAGATACAAAAATATGTATCTGAATTATATCTCTGACTGTCAAAATTTCCCAGATTTAAATCGAATCGAATTAAATCGAATCGTGGATCGAATCGATTTGGGACCTTGTGAATCGGAATTGAATCGATTCTAGAAATCAGTGACGATACCCAGCCCTATTGCACATGCAGATTTAGATGGATTTCTTTTCCTGTAAAGGGATTCAATTATGCTCTCTGAATGCAGCAAATTAGAGTTATTACAACATTAGATCATATATTTGGATTGGAAAAACTCATCTTAAAACCCTGCAAACAGGATAATACTCACCCATTAAAATATTTAAATCACACTTTCCCTGAACACACAGAAACAGCACAAGGTGACTGACACCATTTAGAAAGATGAGGAAAAATGGAATAAATTAGAAACAATTCAAATGTAAATCACTTTTGTGTGTTAACTGGGTATTATACATAATTACTGTCAGGTTTGAATCCAAACACAAGACTCAAAGCTGGCTGAAATAACCCAAACAAATCTTTATTAAGGCTTAATAATGCAGACAGAGAAACAAAGTCCAACATGCAATAGACAATAGAGAACTGGAAAAACATTGCCTGGTTTGATGAGTCTCGATTGCTATTACAGTGTTTGGATGGTAGGGTAGAAATCGGCTAATAGCGTGGGGGATGTTTCCTTTGCACACTTCACCCTCCTTGGTACAAACTGAGCATTGTTTAAATATCACAGCCCACATGAGTATTGTTGCTGACCATGTCCATCCATCTGTGACCACACTGGTCTCATCTCCTGATGATTGCTTCCAGCAAATTAACACACCAGCTCACAAAAAGCAAATCATCTCAAACTGGTTTCTTGATCATGACAGCGAGTTCACTGTCCTCAAATAGCCTCCACAGTCACCAGCTCGAATCCCCATCATGGGAAAATCACATCATGAATGTGCAGCCGACAAATATCCAGCTACTGTGTGACAGCATCATGTCAATATGGACCAAAATCTTCCATCACCAAGTAGTGCTGGGTGGGTAATGAGTGTATGTACAGGCATCGAGGCTAGTTGGAAACTGGGAATAGGAAGAAAATGAGACGTGGCTAAAAGTCATCAAGACAGTAACAGGGAAGGAAGCAGAACTTAAAGCAGCTTACAAAAGACAACTAACTGTCAAAGTAAAACAGGAAAAGTGAACCGACTAAATACAGAGACACATACGCTGGGGAAGCAGGAATAAACCAAAAACAACCAAACCATAATAATTATAATAAAACTTGCAAAAAAGCCCCAATATAAAAGCATTATAAGATCAATGAAACACAGACAAGACCCAAAATAAATCCATCCCTTAAAAAATAAGACTCAAACCTAAACGGAGCTCCAGATTTAGATGTATTAACTAAGGTTACAAACTCAAAAACACAGCTCATCCCAGGGATCATGACAACTACACTGTTGCCTGTAACGATGGCATACAACCAGAAGCTGTCTGTGTACATGTGTCTTTGAGTATGAAGCAGTGGAGCATATTTTACCACAAGATGGCAGTCTGACCTCTGAGGACGCCAGCTGATTCAGACATAGGCAAAGTTTAGTCTTGTGCATGTTTGGCTGTTCTGATATTGTACATGTTTACAGAGAATGATAAAGACTTATTATTCCAATTGAAAGGTGATCAATAAGTAAATCTATTACCAAATAAAATATTGCAGGCTTTATCATTAACATCATTTGATCAGACTTGAAGTTTCCTACATTCAAAGAAGTCCAGGTTTCCCCTTATATTTTCTCAGACAGATGTATAGAAAGAACATTTTTTAAATATATATATTATCTCACTAATCAAAATCGTCTGAAACACAGTTTACTTACATTCATCAGTTTCCCTATTTCTATTTTTTCCCCACTTTTGTCACGAGTTATGGACATTTTAGCCCTTTTTCTTTGATTCCTGCATCATCCTACCACACCTTCTTTAAATATGATAGCTCTTTGAGACCTCTGATCTTGAATGTTACTGTAAAAAACAAAATTGTTATTATTCTGAGGAAGAGACACATTCATGCACATCAGACAAATTGAGGGCCATTGTCCTTGTTATATATTATTCATGTTTCAACGTCTAGAAAGTATTTCCATTGAGCTTTCATGAACATGTTACTATTTCCATAAATGCATCTTGAGCATAAAAAATATCCCTCCAAAAATATTTCGTTGAGAGAAAGCCAGAGCCCCTGGAAATAGCAAACCCTGAAAGGAAATGAATACATTATGAAATTATTTCATTTTCTTTTGCAATTATAACATATTTATAATAAAAACCCGTTCACAAATAGCACAGGTTTTCTGTTATGCTAATTCTGACTCTGCTCATACAACAAAAAGAAAAAACTACTACTACTGATGTAATGAGTGTTTTTCTATGCTCCTACGATGAACTGTAATAGTGAGTAGTGGATACAGTCATTGAGTTGCCAATAAGCTCTCGCACCAATAAAAATACTCAAACTTTTATTGTGCCGTCTGTTATTGATCGACAGAAATTGCTCACAGTCGATTCTTACCAGACAACATGACTGATTCTGGGAAAGTGCTGTTCCTGATGAGGATGCTGTGAGTCACTGTGCTGTGACTGTGTGTACCAGCAGAACTCCGTCAGTAATGTAATGTCTGAAGCTCTCGGCTGTAACTGTCCTGGTTAAAAACAGCTAATACTTCACCGGATGATTGGGCATGATTAAAGGGAGATGCCTTTGAGGAGGTGACTTTGGCTTTCACATTAGTGAGAGCGGGATCTTGTTACTTCAGTGTTAGCAGCCTTGCACTGGCTCCCTGTGCATCACAGAATCCAATACAAAGAGGCACTGTTAGTATTTAAATCCTTAAATGGTCTTCCACCTTCATATGTGGTAGATAAGCTGTGTCCATGTACTCCTTTAAGACTGCTTGACTGCACAGTGTCATGTTTAAGCTTTAATGGATGAGATTTTTGGGCTTGTTTTTCTGGGATTTGTCCAGGGTCCACAGTTCCATGCTTACAACTTTATGGGAACATTTTGAGGAAGGCCTTTTTTGCTCCGGCATGACTGTGCTCCAGACACACTCCAAAATCTTGTAGAAAAACTGCCCAGAAGAGTGGAAGCTGTTATAGCTGCAATGGATTTAAATAACCCATTGCATCTATAATTGGGTTTAAATTATTGGGTTTAAAAAGATAGGCTTGACCTGGGTTAAAGAGAGAGTGTATCAATTATTAATCCAAAGCACACTACATCACATGGAAACTCAGTACACACAAAACAACAGACACCAAAAATGTGGAAATGAATCATAAAGCAATTATCTCCTATGTGCTTAGCTTTCCCCAAAATTTCCCTGCAGTCAGATTTTTAAGAGAAATTTTAATAAACCAGCCTTTTACAGTTCAGATAAGGCCTTAGTTTTTTTCAGGGAAGGGTGAGCCGCTAGTAGAGATTTGTCATCTTTGTTGGTGCATTGAACAGTTAGTAAGATTCAGCCTAGAGCCAGTCAAGAACTATTGTGTGAAAGGACCGTAGAGTTTTGAATCATGACAGTACAGGCTGGTGACACATCACAGCTAATGCCACTGCACTGTAGCCAATCAACTCTTCCTTTCTGAGCTCCCACTCTCCTTTCATTAATTTTTTTAAAAATTCTGCCAGAATGGTAACACGTCTGACTGTCATCAAAGTGAGTTTAACAGGCTATGTGGCACCTGGGCCACAGGATGTGGAAAAATCTGGAAAAGAAGGAAATGCATGCTGAAACACTGAAACTGGAATGCTTTAGGATTCTGAAAAAACAAAAACTATAAGAAAATTGAGCATATCACGATGCATGCTCAATCATCCAGGTAAGGAAATTCCAAAAAGTTTATTCTGTTCATCTGGATGTAGAGTTTTCAGTCAGAGAAACGTTTTGTCTCTCATTCAGGTGACTTCTTCGGTTCCAGCTGACTGCAGGTTTCTCCAACCTAATAAACAGTACATTCTCACAATGACTGAAACTAGCGCCACTGATGAAGAATGGGCTGTCAGGTCAGTTTCATTACAATTAATATGCACATTGATCAAAGACCAGCTGATCAGTTATCGTTGATAAATAGTCTTTGATCACATTATTACACAATTTCATGTACAGTATCCTTCTATTTCTATCAAACAGATGAGGATCAGTGTCACACAGAGTGAGGGAGCTTCCATTATCTTTTGAATTGTCCTCCAGAGTATGTTTCAGCTTCTATAACAAAAGTGCTTTTTATTGAAGCTGTAAGCAAAGTGCTTCATCAGCTGGGCCAATATAGTGTTTATGTGCTAAACAAAGATCTGCTTATTGAAAGTACAAATCACACAGCAGGTTGAAGATTTGTGTGATCGCTAAGTCTGTCAAACTGAACTTCAGCCCCTAACCCCAAAATGGTTGCTGGGATATTACCCAAGCAGAATCAAGATGTTCACACACTTCTTCAATACAATCATCTGCAGAAGCTAGTCCATGACTGGCAGTGTGTTTGGGATCATTCCATACATCCGAATCGCCAAGTAACCTAACCCCACTAACAGCATGCCTTTGGACTGTGGGACGAAGCCAATCAGATGCTTTCAGCCCCCTACCCCAAAATGATTGCTGGGATGTTACATGGTGGTGTTGCATGGTGAATTATTTCCATCAATACCACTGACTGAAATGTAGCCTCAAACCATAACACAGCCTCCAACAATGACAATCTGAACAACATCATGATATATAGGGCACCAAACCTGGATTATAAACAAACATGAGGGTGAAATTGAGAATATGTAGAGAAATATGGAGCGTGTTTAGGTGAAATATTCTTTTGTTGTTTATATGTGGGGTGCTAACCACTTGTTAAAAGTAAAATAAATAGTAAACATTGCATAGCTGTGTAATATTTGTCATAATTTTTTTTTCATTCATCATCTGTTTTTGTTCTAGAGTTTGGTAGCCTGTTCATCAGACTTTCATGAACAGTGAGTTCATGAAAGTCCACATATGTAGCGGTACTGTATGAACACACACACAGAAAGTCTCAGTTTTTTGTTAAGTTTTTTCATCCAGCTGCTGCTGGTATGTGAGGTAGGGCTGCATCTTCTTCCACATGTGCCTCTGTCTCACCAGTGGAGGGTGTCGTGTAGGGCTGCCACAAACGATCATTTTGATAGTCGACTAGTCACCGATTATTTTTGTGATTAGTCGACTAATCAGATCATCATCCATTGGACGTAAAACTACAGCTTATTGCACCAGCAGCATCTGCTCTTATATAACTATCATTAGCTTACAGCTTTAAGTGTTTAAGGTATGTGCTAACTAAAAATAAAGACAAGATGATAGTTTATTAAATTTTAATGAAATTTGCAGATTGTTTCGGTGAAGCTTAATAAACTCCTTGCTATCTAAAATATAACAGGACACTGGAGTATATTCTGGAGCATCTCACACTTCTGATAATCAGCTGTCTGCTTGATGTTTATTCAGCTGTGTAAAAACTATAACTTTAATCTCAGACAAACTGATTTACTCAGGAACAAATAAAATACTAAAAAAAAAGCCAAACAATAACATTTTAAGTTATCTAAGTGACTCATATATATTTAACCTGAGTAGCGAAAGACGGCGGTGGGTTTGAAAACGATTTGCGGGGAGTCCGGTGTTCTCACGGCGCTAGTGAGCCTAGCCCCCGGCTCGCTAACGAGCTAGTGGGTAACAGATGTCTCCGAAAACGTCGGAGCGCTTTTGAAAATATGTGGTGTCCTGATAAACTGAGCAGATATTTGAGGTTTACACAGCTACATTCTCGCCTGAAAATATGTTAAACGTTTATTTTGTGACCCAGAAAGAATAATAAGAATAATATTAAAACTAACTAGCTGCCGCCATTGTTGGAAACTGCGCTGGGCCGCGCTATGAATTCTGGGACACAGCTGCTTCTTCTTCTTCTTCTTCTTCTTCTTCGGGGTTTAACGGTAGCTGACATCCTTGTACATGCAATGCTGCCATCTTCTGTTTCAGTCCGTTATTACACTCTTAAATCCTGCCACTTATTCCTGCGTCTTTTGTGATCTTACAAAGCTTCAAACGACGCGTCGACTATTAAATCAGTCGTCGACGATTTTGATAGTCGACGTAATCGTGACTAGTCGACAAATCGTGGCAGCCCTAGTGTCCTGTGACTCATGCTGACTAAGTTGCATTGGTCACTGTGTATTAAATGATGGCATCTGTCAGAGGTGCTGCTCGGCTATTAGAGTGATTTACCAGTGTCTTTAATGCACCGTGAGCAATGTTCCCTCTAAGCTGTGCGTGTGCGCAATTGCACACTGCTGGCACGGCCTCTGCGCACAGAAAATCTGTGTTGCGCACAAAAAAAAAAACCTAACCTGAATTGAAATTAAAATTAAAACTTTAACAATTCTGTTTTGCAGTGTGAGTCAGTAAGTGACTGGCTGCTCCCGTATGGGATTAGAACAATGCCACCTTATTCCATAGTTCAGCCAATGATGCGCTTCACAATCATATATACGCAGCCAGTGTTGGGGAGTAATGGAATACATGTACCACCTTTTCCTATTTAAAATACAAAATATGAGTAACTGTATTCCGTTACAGTTACCGTTTAAAAAGGTGGTATTTAGAATACAGTTACTTTGTTGAAATAAATGGATTACACTGTTTCCCTGTTTCATATTGTGGCGGGTCAGGACTGTTTGGTTTTGTTTGACAGCTATGTTCTGTTGTTCCAGGCGGCAGCGTTACGGTTGCCATGGTTACAGGGTGACGCTCTCTCTCTGCGTGTTTCCTGGGTTAGAGAGCGCCTTTTTGTTGTTGTTGTTGTGCTAAGCTAATAGGCAGAATGCTACAGGTATAGCTCTAAAGAATGTAGCATCATAGGCAGTGTAGTCCGTGCTGCAGGGAGAATGGACTGCCATACACGTTATGTGTCTGTGAGCGAGGGAGGGAGAAAAAGGAAAAGTCGGAGCTGTCATCGAGCAGAAACGGGAGCTGGGAGCATGTAAATATAATAATAACCACTGCAGCCAAGAAGAGTGCCTGACGAGCCCAGTTGTAAGTAAGCTATTAAGACTCGACTGTACGCTGTGTTCGTGTTTTCCTCCGAAACAATAAGTTCCGTTGGAGCAGCCTTTCAACGCCTCTCTCTGTCTGTAGCAAGCAAAGTTGACCCAGACAACAAAGTAAAGCTATTTTTCGGCTACGAGCCGACACAGAACCCACCGTTAGTCAGAGGTCCCTTTACTACGGTTCGGAGCCGCGGACCTTCAGTAACAGTAATAAATCACAGCAATAGTACATTCACGTAGTTGTAAGCAGCATGATAATATGTTAAGTAATCCAAAGTATTCAGAATACGTTAATCTCATCGAGTAACGTAACGGAATACGTTACAGAATACATTTTGGGGCACACTCTGACAAGCCAGCGCGCACACAAGCCTACATATTGCTCAACTTAGCAGGTCCCGAAGCTATAGAACGGGAGCGGTCTTTTGTTTACGCGCCAGTAGTGAGAGAGCCCGGCGATGGAGGACGAGTACTCATTCCTGCAGAATCGAAGGAGGATCCTGAGTGCCTCAAAAGGAAATTCAGAGAAATGTGCAGCCCTCAAACCAATGTCACGATGGAAAGACACAAGTTCAACACGCGGAATCAGAGGACTGGCGAGACTGTTGAATCCTATGTAAGTGATTTACGGATTAAAGCAAAAAGCTGCAGATTTGGTGATCTGAGTGAAGAACTAATAAGAGACAGACTAGCAGAGATGGGCAGTTGTAACGCGTTACTGTAATCTGATTACTTTTTTCGAGTAACGAGTAAAGTAAGGGATTACTATTGCAAAAACGGTAATTAGATTACCGTTACTTTCCCGTAGGAACACTGCGTTACTAAAACCGTGATTTTTTGCAAGAATGTCTCACGACAGTGACGTAAGCGAGTGCGCTGTTAGTGACAACAGCTGTGTGCAGATCAACAATGGATCACATATCGATTGTGGGAGAGAGTATGAGCGTGCAGCGTTTAAAGCGTGGAAGTACTGACCTTACCTTGAGTTTGATTCCATAAAAAGTGACAAAAACATTAGCGTCCATCGTGCGTGGGAAGAAAACTTCTTTTTACAGCGAAAAAACCCCCTTAAACTTCCAAGCAAGCACCAAGTGCGCAACGACGTAATGGGAAACTCACAGAGAAAGTCGCGGATTCTTCAACTGACCGCGGCACACCTGCACCAGGGTAAACCTCCGCCTACCGCAGTGCTGCTTAATAGGTGAAAATAGAGCAACAGGACCACTGAGTCTTTGACTTTATTTATGTTCTGCTGTGTTTTACTTGCATCTATTTGAAAGAGTGAGTGTAAACACAAAAAATATTTTATTTTATGTGCTGGAATGTGCAGAAAATAGGTTTAAATGTTAAACTAATTTATTCACCTCAGAGAATGTTGCATATAATTAAATTTTTGCTTGATGCATGAAGTTAAAAGATTAAAACTGATAAAACAAGTTAAAAAAAGAGATTTTTCCATTTGATTACATTTTGTATGATGGATTATGTAGAAAAAGTAGAATTGGGCTGAAGGATCTATCGCTTTATCACCTATTCAGGTTGTAAATTGTGTTTTTAAAAAGTAACTAAGTAACTAAGTAATTAATTACTTTTGAAAATAAGTAATTAGTAAAGTAACGGGATTACTTTTTTGGGGAAGTAATCAGTAATAAGTTACTGATTACTTTTTTCAAGTAACTTGACCAACACTGCAGACTAGTTTGTGGCATCAACAATGACAATTTAAGGAAAGTGCTACTGCGTGATAGTGATTTAACGCTAGCAAAAGCCATATCTGTCTGCCAGATTCATGAAATGACTGAAGAGTATAATAAAACACTTGCTTTTCCTCAACAATCTGCATCAAATGTTGATGTGCTCCAGCCCACATTTACAAGAAAGCACAGAGGAGATAAAATGAAAATACAAGGAGACAGGTCTGAAACACAGCATGTCACTAACTGTACTAACTGTGGGGGCGCTCATGCTGCAAAAAAGAGCAAATGTCCAGCTTTTGGGCAGCAGTGTCATGCATGCAAAAAGTGGAATCATTTTAAGAAACGGTGCAGAGCTGTTCAGCCTACCCAAAACGTAGCAAGACACAGAAAGTCAGTTCATCATGTGGAACCAGACCAAGCTGATGAGAGCGGAGATGACACATTCTACGTTGATGGTGTAAATCTGCAATATGCAATCCATGCGACTGATGTGCATGTGGAACACAAAGAGGAAGTTTTTGTCACCGTGCAGATTAATGGGATTCCTGTTGAAATGAAGGTGGACACAGGTGCTAAATGTAATGTGCTTCCCAAGAAAACGGTTAACATTATAAGAGCAGATAAAGAAATGAAAGCACACCCCAAGTCCGTTAACCTAGTAGCATTTGGAGGCAGCAAGATTCAAACCTCAGGTGTAATTAAGCTGCAGTGTTTTCTGCATGGGCAGCCACATGTGCTATCATTCTTTGTTATTAATGAAGATGTTCAGCCAATACTTGGACTATGTGCATGCAGAGAAATGGGACTTGTATCATTCAGCAATGACGTCCACCAATTGAGCATGTCTGCAGATGACCTGTCACAACAGCTTATCACAGAATACAGCGACTTATTTTCTGATGAGCTTGGGAGGTTGCCAGTCACCTATCGCATGACACTGAACCCAGATGTGAAACCAGTTGTTCGCCCAGCACATCGCATCCCTTTGGCCATGAAAGACAGGGTCAAGGCAGAGCTGGTCAGGATGGAGAAATTAGGCGTCATTACTCCCGTCTCAGAGCCGACAGACTGGGTGTCTTCCATGGTAGCCACCAACAAGAAGGGCAAAGATGAAATCGGGATATGCATAAATCCTTGAGATTTAAACACTGCTCTGAAAAGACCACACCATCCCATGCGCACAGTAGAAGAAGTGGCTGCAATAATGTCAAATGCTACTGTGTTCTCTGTTTTGGATGCTAAGAACTCTTTTTGGCAGGTGTCATTGGATCAAAAATCATCCATGCTAACCACCTTCAGCACTTGTTTTGGTCGTTTCAGGTTCCTCAGAATGCCTTTTGGTCTTAACGCTGCCAGCGAGGTGTTTCAGAGAGCCATGGAGCAGATATTCGCTGGGTATCCATGTGCCATCATTGTTGATGATATACTCATCGGCGGAAGAACCATGAAAGAACATGACGACAACCTGAGAAAAGTCCTTGATCGTGCCAGAGAAGTAAACCTGCGACTAAACCCATTAAAGTGCAAATTCCGGCTGAATCAGGTCAGTTATGTCGGACACATTTTCACAAGCGAGGGGCTTAAAGCAGACCCTTCCAAAACAGCCACAATCAGAGAGATGCCAGTTCCAACAGATGTCCAAGCCCTGCAGAGGTTCCTGGGGATGGTCAATTATCTTGGAAAATTCATTCCAAACTTCAGCCATCTGTCAGCTCCTCTGCGACAGCTCACACACAAGGACAGCGAGTGGATGTGGGACACACAGCATCAGACTGCGTTCGAAGCACTTAAAGAGCACATGTCTAATCCACCTGTTCTGTCATATTATGATGTCAGCAAACCTGTGACACTAACGTGCGATGCATCACAGTATGGTCTTGGTGCAGCTTGCTTACAGGAAGGGCGACCTGTGGCATATGCTTCACGTACTCTGACAGACACTGAAACCAGATATGCTCAGATAGAAAAGGAGCTGCTGGCTGTTGTTTTCGCATGTACAAAGTTTCATGACTCCATTTATGGCAAGCCTGTGGTCGTAGAAACAGACCATCAGCCACTGGTCACCATACTAAAGAAACCTATTCACGCTGCACCAGCCAGATTACAGAGGATGCTGTTAAGGCTCCAAAAATACAACATCACCCTCACATATAAATGTGGAAAACACATGTATCTGGCTGACACACTGTCTCATGCTCCCAACAGCTCCACTTTCCAGCAGCCTGAAGAAGAGGACAACTTTGATGTCATGACGGTGAGCTGCACCTCTTCTTCACGCCTGGAGGAACTTAAAGGACACACAGCTGAGGATGAGACACTGCAAGCGCTCAGCTCGTTCATCAAACATGGTTGGCCACAACGACTCCACAACCTTCCCTCAGCAGTTCATCCATATTTTCCTTTCAGGGATGAGCTGATTGTGGATGATGGCATCATTCTTAAAGGTTCCAAAGCCGTGATCCCAAAATCACTGCAAGGAGACTACATCACCATCATGCACAGAGGACATCCCGGCGTAGAAGCTACCAAGCGGAGAGCACGGGGGATCGTCTTCTGGCCGTTCATGTCAAGAGATATTGAACAAACAGTTACTTCCTGCTCGGTGTGTAACAGCACTAAACCTCATCAACAAAAAGAGCCCCTTCATCTGCATGAAGTTCCAGAGCTTCCTTGGTCAACTGTGGCTACAGATATCTTTGAGTGGCACTGTCAGCACTATTTAGTAGTAGTCGACTCATACTCAGGATGGTTTGAGATTGACCTGCTAAAGGATTTGACATGAAAAGACACTTCTCAGTTCATGGTGCTCCACACACTCTGATCTCAGACAATGGCAGGCAGTTTACAAGCCAGCGTTTCAAAGACTTTGCTTCACAGTGGGACTTTCAACATGTCACCAGCAGTCCAGAGTATCCTCAATCCAATGGGCTTGCTGAGAGAGCAGTGCGCAGTGCCAAACAGCTGATGGAGAAATCTCACAGAGATGGCACTGATGTATTTCTCAACCTGCTGAACCTCAGGAATGTTCCACGTGATGTGAACCTGGGTTCCTCTGCAGAACGACTTCTATCCAGACAGACTCGAACTACGCTCCCAATCACAACAAAACTGCTCAAACCACAACACCTTGAATCTGACAGAGTGAAAGCCCAACTACTCAACAAGAGACTGACTCAGAAGGTCTGTTATGACAGATCCAGCCGACCACTTCCACCTCTCAACGAAGGACAAGTAGTGAGGTTACAGACCCCACAGGGTTATGACCGCACAGGTGTGGTGAAGGAACTTTGTAAAGAACCTAGATCCTACCTGGTACAGTCAGATGGAAACACTTACAGGAGAAATCGCAGACACATATTGCCTGTGTCTGAGCCTGTTACTGTTCAGAAAGACACTGATCATCATTATGATGGACTGCAGGTTGTGGGTGAAAACAATGATGTAGAACAGTTTAAAGACAGCACTCATGTTGAGAGCTCTTCTGATGTTTTGCATTCTCCAAGACCTTCCAAGAGTGATGGTGTTTACAGGACACGCTTTGGTCGTGTGTGCAAACCAAATCCAAGATATAGGGATTAATTGGGTACTAGTTAAAACACAGAACATTTTCAGGTTTGATGTTTGAGCCAACAGTAACTGATGTCCACGCTTCAAGTTAAATTCTGTTTGAGGTGATTTTCAGTAGTAATCATATTTAACTTTATACAGCAAAATGATATTCTTGTCATGTTTATTTCTTCCATCTGGTTGCAAATTTAAATGTTCCTAAGGGTCAGCGTATGTCACCTTTTATGCTGTGATTATTATTATTCAGTATGCATTAAACTTTATATCCGGTTGGGGATGTACTAAAGAAGGGGGATGTAGATAACCTGCTGTTAGTTTGGTATTTTGTTCTAATCCGCTTGCCGTACCTCCGTGTAGGTGTGTGTATGTTTTGAGTGGTATAGGCGCCATTCCGTTATTGAATCCAAGCATGTAAGTTCTCTGCTGCTGTGCTGGTTAATAAAACCACGTTAACTGAGATTACTGCTTCATCATTATCATACTGGTGAACATACAACACTTCCCAACACTGTACGCAGCTAATCAACGTCGTTGACGTCCTTATATGCCGACACCGGTGTTTTAGCTTGCAAAGCGGCGTGGCTGATGTGCAGTGAAGCCACGTTAATGACAACTAGTGATGGGCTCTTTTTAGAGAACCGGCCCTTTCGGCTCGGCTCACTAAAAAGAGCCGGCTCTTTCGGCTCCCAACCAGCTCTTCAGGTTGTTTTGTTGCTCTAATTAATTTATTATTAACAACAATATAAAATTATGCACAAAAGGAATTACTAATGTAAATAAAAATGTGGTTTTATTTATATATGTTTATATATAAATTTTTACGGTGGCCCCTAGAGACAAGACACGTACAAACTCCAAAACATATTTCTAGCGTTAACTGAACTTCCAAAACAGCTACCTATATCACTTAAATTACACAATTGAAAGCATGAAAGCATATGTGTATTGTTTGTGTATTTATACACAAGCACTCATATATTCAAATAATTAAAAAAAAAAGTTAATTTACCTGTTACTACCACACACCAAATCCGGTCTTATGTAGCCACTAGGTAACAAAAGCTCAACACTGCCCCCTAGCATCCTGGAGCACTTCTGTTGTGTTTTGTACGTGTTTTTGACTGTGAAGGTTCTCAGTCAGGTCATCGTAGTCAAAGGAGCTTGCAAAGAAAAGCGTCTGGACTTCTTTAAGATGCTTGAAGACGTTTCACCTCTCATCCAAGAAGCTTCTTCAGTTCTAAGGTCAAATGGTGGAGAGTCCCAGATATAAACCTAGTGGGAGTTTCCCCCCACAGAGGGACAAAAGGACCCCCTGATGATCCTCTAATCGCCTGAGCCAAGGTGGGAAACTGGGTGGCTCAGGCGATTAGAGGATCATCAGGGGGTCCTTTTGTCCCTCTGTGGGGGGTCACTCCCACTAGGTTTATATCTGGGACTCTCCACCATTTGACCTTAGAACTGAAGTAGCTTCTCGGATGAGAGGTGAAACGTCTTCAAGCATCTTAAAGAAGTCCAGACGCTTTTCTTTGCAAGCTCCTTTGACTACGTGTTTTTGAGTTTGTACGTGTTTTGTCTCTAGGGGCCACTGTAAATATACTTTTATTTATTCACTCCACATAAAATGTAATAAATAAATCATATAATACAAAAACTAACTATTTACATTTTCAACTTTTAACTATTTAAATTTTCAGCTTTTTCCTTTTAAACAAATTTAAAGTGAAACAACACAAAACACTGCAAATCACAACACAATTAATTATAAATTAAAATATGAAAACAAAAAGAAGATGCACATTCTCTGTCATATGGACCTGCATGAATAAACTTTCTGAATCCTTTATCATCCGCAAATGAAAATAGTTGTGGATGATTACTATACCTTTCTAATGTGACGTTGTTTTTCCTGGCTCTCTTTCTCTCTCTCTCCCTCCCGCTCTGTTCCTGTGCTACTGCTAGTGTAACTACGCCCCCCCAGCGCAAAGCACAAGGCTCGCGTGCGGAGTGAAGCGGAAAAAAGTGTGAGAGAGAAAATAAAACACCAACGGCTCGCGTCGCTCTAAGAGCCGTTTCGTTCGCGACCGACACATCACTAATTACAGGGTGTACAACCATTGGAGATGTGAGCAGGACCGACGGAACAATTGACGGAAAAAGTGTGGACTTTATACCAGTTTTTAAATTGTGTTGATAGGCCTCGTAAAACCAGAGTTATGATAAAAATATCTGCAATGTTTGGTTTTCTTCCCGAATACTATCGTTGTTTATATTTACTGCGGGAAGAAACGGTAGAAACGGCGTTTTATAAGGAAAGCGCTCAAAGCCCTCTCCGCCTGTGAGCAAAAACAAAAACAAAAAAAACCACCCTAGAAAAATGTACCATGTTGACCAATCAAAAAATGATATGGCAACATGGCATTTAGTTGTTTAGGAAGGGGGGAAATCTTGTGTAGTTAGTGTGTAGTGTAGTCAATAGTTTTGTTGTGTGTGTCAGAACAATGAGGCGACTGCTGAATGTTACAGGTGTTACAGGAGTGATACATCGCCTGTTGTCAGGCCTGCAGGTATCAGGCTGTTGTTCTCCTTTATCACATAGTGGACAGAATTTATTTTTTGGAGTGGCACAAATGATTTGTGTGGCATCAGATTTGATGCAGAACATCTGATTGTTCTGTAAATAGTTCAAAATATTTATTTAAAAAACCACGTTGGCTGCAGTTTTAGGTAAACAGCTGCAAAAAACTTTGTTGTTTGCATAACTCAGTTACTTTTTTGAAGAAGTAACTATATAATTAATTGCCCAACATTGGTCATTATATACTGTATTTTGCAGAGAGAGACTTACAGGACTCTCTCCCAGACCAAAGACTCATACTCATAATACAAGTCAGAGCTTTATAAAAACAAAAAACAAAAAAAAAAAAAAACCCGAAAGAAAGTTGTGTTTTCAAAATTGGAATTCAAGTTATTTTTACTTCCAATAGTGTTAACATACTACACAGGTCATAAACAAGATTATTTTTTTACATTTTCATTGTAAGTGGACTGAAGCAGTTAATTAAAAGTAGTAGTTGATCATTTTAGTAAACCATGTAACTTGCATGGATTAGATGTGACCACGGTGCACACGTCTGCTGTTGCTCACAGTGGTCCGACACATGAAAAATTAGAGGGAACATTGACCGTGAGTTAGGTCAGTGAATTGTGTACTGTTCTGTAACTTGATCAAGTACTTATTCAGATGTTCAGCCACAGCCACTTTGTAAAGGAGGGTAATTAGGTTTGTTTTAATTAGGACCACACATGCAATAAAGAATAAACATTGCTGCCCTGTGGTGTTGAAGTAAATGTAAATGTGTGTGAAGCTGAATGGGCGCTGAATCCACAGAGCTGAACCTCCAAACATACAGGTGTTAATGCCTTGCTTTTGCTTTATGTCGTCAAACTCCAATGTTTGTGTAATTTTCTTCATAAGAAAGATGCAAAGCCAGTCAATGAAATAATCCTTTAACACATTAAAGGATATAACAGTTCATATAAACTCACCCTCCACTTTGCAGGCCATATTTTTGTAGTTTGACCTTGGTGGGCCTAGTGTACTATTAAATAGCCAAGTGTAATGTCTTTGTATCACTGTCACGGTCTGGCTGGCAGACCGTGGGGGTGTAGGGAAGGAGGACCCAGGCGCGGCGCTCTGTATGTAAACAGTGCATTTATTTACAGTGTATAAAACTAAACAACAATAAATCCCCGTGCTTTCCCCAGACTCCCGTGTCGTGTCTTCTCCCAGTGTTTGTGCTCTCCGCTCCCGTGTCTCAGCACTCCCCCGTGCTGGCTGCTGTCTGGCACTCCACCCCTCTCCTGGGGACACAATAGAAGCAGCCGTCAGGACACATAGAACCGTGGGCATACACACACTAACCAAGCACAACGGGGTGACTAACGAGAAGTCTCAAGCAATGATCCCAGGTCGGTGGGAGCTCCAAGACTCTCCTAAGTAGCTCCCCCGACGAGGCCTGATCAGCAGCAGGTGTGTGGCTTCAGGCGTGGCCAGTCCGTCAGCAGGGCCACACCCACCAGGCCTGAAGGCGCCCGCAGAAACACATACACACACACACACACAAGCAGGGAGAAAGACAGCAACACCAAATATACATACAATAATAATAATAATATAATTCATAACTGCTCAGGGATCCTGGGTCGCTCAGACCCAGGATCCCTGACAATCACAGCCTTATAAATACCTCCTTTCCTTCTCTGGCTTCAGTGGAAAATGTCATGTGATCAAGAAAAAGGGTTTCGAAAAAGCCAAAGGACCTACATTTTTTGATTAGTTATATACACCCACTTTGCTCGGTACACCTGCTTAGCCACTTGTTGAACAGGTACCTACCGTGGCATGGTGCCTGTTAGGCCGGTCTGACTATTTTAAACCAGCTGATCTACTGGGATTTTCCCACAGAATGGTTCAAAAAGAGAAAGCCTGAGCTTGTAGGAGGACAACAGTAGGTCAAACAACCACTTGTTACAACCAAGGCATGTAGAATGCACAACACATCAAACAACATTTGAAATACAGGGTGGGCCATTTATATGGATACACCGTAATAACATGGGAATGGTTGGTGATATTAAAGTCCTGTTTGTGGCACATTAGTATATGTGAGGGGGCAAACTCCTCAAGATGGGTGGTGACCATGGTGGCCATTTAGAAGTCGGCCATCTTGGATACAACTTTTGTTTCTTCAATAGGAAGAGGGCCATGTGACACATCAAACTTGTTGGTAATGTCACAAGAAAAACAATGGTGTGCTTGGTTTCAACGTAACTTTATTCTGTCATGAGTTATTTACAAGTTTCTGACCACTTATAAAATGTGTTCAATGTGCTGCCCATTGTGTTGGATTGTCAATGCAACCCTCTTCTCCCACTCTTCACACACTGATAGCAGCACCACAGGAGAAATGCCAGCACAGGCATCCAGTATCTGTAGTTTCAGGTGCTGCACATCTCGTATCTTCACACCATAGACTATTGCCTTCAGATGACCCCAAAGATAAAAGTCTAAGGGGGTCAGATTAGGAGACCTTGGGGGCCATTCAACTGGCCCACGACGACCAATCCACTTTCCAGGAAACTGTTCATCTAGGAATGCTCAGACCTGGCACCCATAATGTGGTGGTGCACCATCTTGCTGGAAGAACTCAGGGAACGTGCCAGCTTCAGTGCATAAAGAGGGAAACACGTCATCTTGTAGCAATTTCAAATATCCAGTGGCCTTGAGGTTTCCATTGATGAAGAATGGACCCACTATCGTTGTACCCCATATACCACACCAAACCATCTCTTTTGTTGTTCCAGCAGTCTTGGAGGGATCCATCCAATGTGGGTTAGTGTCAGACCAATAGCGGTGGTTTTGTTTGTTAACTTCACCATTCACATAAAAGTTTGTCTCATCACTGAACAAAATCTTCTGCGTGAACTGAGGGTCCTGTCCCAATTTTTGTTTTGCCCATTCTGCAAATTCTGTGGCCGATCTGGGTCATCCTCGTTGAGATGCTGCAGTAGCTGGAGTTTGTAAGGGAGCCATTTGTGAGTAGCTAATATCCGCCGAAGGGATGTTCGACTAATGCCACTCTCCAGTGACATGCGGCGAGTGCTACGCTGTGGACTCTTGCTGAATGAAGCTAGGACAGCCACTGATGTTTCTTCATTAGTGAGTTTTCTTGCGTCCACATTTTGGCAAATCCAACACTGAACCAGTTTAACGAAACTTAGCAAGCAGTTTGCTGACTGTAGCATGGGAGATGGGTGGTCTCGTAGGGTGTCTTGCATTGAAATCTGCTGCAATGACCCGGTTACTGCGTTCACCAGATATCAACACAGTTTAGATCCGCTCCTCACGTGTTAACCTCTTCGACATGTCAATGGCTGTGAACAAAGAGAAACTTTTAAATAACTCATGAAAGAATAAAGTTACGTTGAAACCAAGCACACCATTGTTTTTCTTGTGACATTACCAATAAGTTTGATGTGTCACATGGCCCTCTTCCTATTGAAAAAAACAAAAGTTGTATCCAAGATGGCCGACTTCTAAATGGCCACCATGGTCACCACCCATCTTGAGGAGTTTGCCCCCTCACATATACTAATGTGCCACAAACAGGACTTTAATATCACCAACCATTTCCATGTTATTACGGTGTATCCATATAAATGGCCCACCCTGTACTTGGGGTTCAGCAGCAGATTCTCATTCTGGATACCACGCCAGTCAGCTGAGGCTAAAGTTAGCAAAAGGTCAGTAAAACTGTGCAAAAGAGGGATGGAGGGATGTAAAACCATTCTTCCAAAATATTAATTAATTTATTTTATTTATTAGTTTGATGATTGGGACTGAGAGTAACATGTCAGTCTCAAGTCTCCCTTACACATGCAGCTGGGTTGAGAACTGCAGACTGTGCATACGATTCGCATCATTTTCATTCTCTTCAAACTCTTTAGCCAGCCTTCAGCCGCACCCTATGGATGGGGCTGTGTCGCTAGAAGAGACCACTACAGACACGATGAAAATGTTTCATCACAGGATAAACGCAATTACCCTCCTTTTAAGGGGACAAGTAGAGCCAAACCATGTGAGCATAACAGAGGACCAGACCCATGGTAGAGGTTACGGTTTATTAAATTCCTTTTTTCTTGTTTTCTGTGTTCAACCACAGAGTTTACAAACTAAAACCAATTGCTTATATTTCATTGTTAGATTCTCATGACAGCTCCATTTAACAGTGACAAGTAGGTCAAAGTTAACACTGTGAGTCCCAGTTTATGCTGCTAGCCAAAGAAAAATAAATATTTTCAGTATTTTGGATTTTATAACTTTTAGAAAATTACTGTAGCTCTGCCATGTCCCTTGAGGTGTCATCAAACATTTCCAGCTTCATGATGTTTTTACCTCTTGTGATAAGAAGTCTCTTAAAATCAAAAGAATAATAGAAACAATAGCAACTTTTGTCTCCTTTCTAAAGCATCAAATCATGTTACTGTGCACATCCTCGAGCAAAATATATATATATGTATAATTTGATCACAGGTCACGAAAAAGTGTTGAGCAATGCCCTTTAAAGTGTATGTGTTTTCAGGTTCCCCGAGGAGCACTTGCGCTGCATCGACCATGTGAGATACGACACTGTGGGTCATTTTAAAGGTAATGCCTGCTGGCGGGGCAAGCTGAGTTATGGGGTTAATAAGGAGAAGAGCATTGATGGGCCTTAACAACAGTGTGATGTGGACTCACTCGTTAATGCCAGTGTGTGGTAAACACCCCAACAGAAAACAATGGAATATCAAGAATCTTTTTTTCTGTTAAACGCTGACTCTGGAGAGGAGCTTCCTGTTGTTCTGGTTGGTTTGAAAGGCAGACAAACAATTTAAAAGATCTTTGGAGCCTCTTAGGCCTACATCTTTATTTCTTTGCAATTACACTTCATCGATAACTAAAAGCAGAAGGGAAGCTCAACAACGGTTGGCAAATTCAGTCTCAATTTGGCAACCATTCTGTTTCACTTTTGTGACCAGCTGATCACACGCAACCAATCCAATCCATTTAGGCATCCAGACATGGTGAAAAGACGGCCTGCTGATGTTTAAACTGAGGATCTTCACGAGGGGAAAAGAGTGATGTAAGTGACACTGAACAAGGTTGGTGCCAGATGAGCTGGTCCATGTATTTCAGAAAATGCTGCTATGCTGGGATCTCATATATATTGTATAACCATTTTTAAGTTGGCCCGAAGGAGAGAAAATATCCATAAGCTGCTGGAAAGGTAACTGAAACTCAGGATATGCTCTTCTGTATTCTGTTGTTACAAACAGTCTTGGTCAAGGTACTTGAAAAAAGTAATCAGTAACTAATTACTGATTACTTGACCAAAAAAGTAATCCCGTTACTTTACTGATTACTTATTTTCAAAAGTAATTAATTACTTAGTTACTTTTTAAAAACACGATTTACAACCTGAATAGGTGATAAAGCGATAGATCTGTCAGCCCAATTCTACTTTTTCTGCATAATCCATCATACAAAAAGTAATCAAATGGAAAAATCTCCTTTTAAAACTTGTTTTATTAGTTTTAATCTTTTAACTTTATGCATCAAGCAAAAATTTAATTATATGCAACATTCTCTGACTGGAAGAAATTAGTTTAATATTTAAACCTATTTTCTGCACATTCCAGCACATAAAATAAAATTTTTTTTGGTGTGTTTACACTCACTCTTTCAAATAGATGCAGGTAAAACACAGCAGAAAATAAAGTCAAAGACTAGCGGTCCTTTGGCTCTATTTTCACCTGTAAAGCAGGAGTAGGGTAGGCGGAGGTTTACCCTGGTGCAGGTGTGCCGTAGCGGTCAGTGGAAGAATCCGCGAGTTTCTCTGTGAATTTCCCATTACGTCGTTGCGCACTCGGTGCTTGCTTGGAAGTTTAGGGGGTTTTTTCGCTGTAAAAAGAGGTTTTCTTCCCACGCACAACGGATGCTAATGTTTTTGTCACTTTTTATGGAATCAAACCCAAAGTAAGGTCAGTACAGCAGCAGAAGACTGGATGCCACTCACATCAGCTATCATCAGGAACCCGATGAACTTCATATGGGTTCACAAAATTGGACAGTAGATAATTGGATAAGATTGTTCTGATAGATTTCTGCTGTGACATTCTGGTGGTAGGGTCGGATTTTGACATAAACAACATGAACACATGGATCCGTCCTATCTTGAATAGTGAAACATACACAGCACGACGTTTAGATATGGCCCAACTGTGTGATGCTATCATGCCAATAAAGACCAAAATCTCCGTCGAATGTTTCCAGCAACTTATTGAATCTGTATCACAAAGAATTTTGGTAGTTCTGAAGGCCAAAGGAGGTCAAACCTGGCAGTAGCAAAGTGTAACTAACAAAGTAGCCAGTGGGTGTAAACAGAGCACACTGTGAAACTGGCGCAGAAGTCAGCGGACATCTGGTGGGTGGATGAGGTTCACGCTTTGCTCTCCATTCTGCTTTGTTCTTTCTAGTCTCCAAGTGATACAACGCAAGAAGGGTGCTCTGTCTTTGTGCAGTCATACGCAATCAAGCACCCATAACCTTTAGGAGGTTGTAGCGATGTAGCAGCAAATCAAACACATAGCCACACGCGCACACACACAAACAGAGGCAGCAAGCTTGGGTTATCCAATATAAAAGCGTCTCAAGAGATTCATAGTAGTGAAGCAGCTGTTGCAACAAACCAATCAGCCTAAATGCTATACTGGGAACCTCGAGACTGCAGGACACTTCTTCATTGGATCACACCGACGTGTGCACCCATAGGCAGCAGCTGTACCGTCATGGCACAAACGTCAACCTACGACCACGGGGAGTTACATCACTAGTGTTTGGGATGCTAATGGGCAATTTTTGTTCAGGGAAGCATCATGCGCCATACTGCCATGAGAGTGTGACACAAATATTTCTGTCATGTATGTGACGGGTAGTGTTCAGAAATCTTCGTGTTAGTGCTGAAAATTCAGCTCTGATGTTTGTTAATGGGTGGAACGATAGAGAGCTGCATTTAATTCTCACCTCAGTGAGTGGAAAATCAGATCAGGTGGTGATACAGACGTGAATTCCTCAGAGGCTGAATAGTATCTGTCTCACTTGTTTAATAATATTCAGTGGATCATGTTACTTACGGTTCGCTTTCTACAGGGTAGTGAAGATAACAATAAAAGGTTTGAAAGATGGAAAGAAAATGATGAGCTATAATGTCTCCTGATTCATTGGATTCAGGTTTCAAATATTCTAATCTTGCAAATAGTGGCTGTCAGAATTACACTGTGAAGCTTTTGGTAGCAGCTAGCAGCACTCTGGAGGCCTCCTCTTTACTGTAAGATTCACACATGAGAACATATTCAGTGAGATTCATATTCTTGAATTGGTTTCACCTTATTCCACCGATGATCAGTTACAACAAAGGCTGAACACAGAGTGACAGCAGGCTGCTGGGGATGGATGGGTGGAAGAAACAGAATAGTTTCAATAATCTCACATAATCGAATAGTTTATGAGGAAAAACATGCTTTTGAGGCTTCAAGTATACAAATAATGCGCAACAGTCACGGTGAACTGGAGTTTCATTTGTTTACAAGAAAGCAGTGATACAGCTTTAGAGATCCTGTGAAATTTTTAATTTTGACTTCCTGGAAGAAGCAATCCGTATTTGTGACCTCATGCTGCAACGTGAATTCATTAATTTTAATGGGTCCGGTGTCGCTGACAAGCATGTCCACATTTGGAAAAACAACTCAACCCCCTGTAACATGGAAACTGATTTTTTTTTTTTTTTCGGACACGATCTATTCTAAATAAAACTGGCAACAGATAAATAGAAACATGATACCAAACTCATCGAGTTTCTTTAATCAATATGGCCACAAGCACTGAGTTTAAAGGGTTTCTGGACAGACAGAAGAATCCAGTAGCTGAGGGTTTGAAGTGAAGATGTCCTGTGGTGGACAAGGCCTGTGTATATGTCACACAGTGGAAATTTGTATTTATCTTGTATATTGTTTTTATTCTGATTTTTAGTGTTTATTTATGAGTGTTTTATTTGCATGGTTTTATTCTGTTTCTATTGCATGGTTTTTAGTGTTTTATGTGACATGGTTTTTATCCACTGTGGACTGGCTGCACATGGGACAAATTAGCTGATAGGGACCACCTGCTGAGGCAGGGGTGTGTCCAGAGGTGGCCTATCAGCTGTGTAAAGACCTTTTAAAAACAGGCTAGCTGGGCACTGAAAGAGAGAGGCCCCAGACTGGAAGGTTAATGCGAGATGGCGACCAAGTCCTGACCTCATGGAACGGCAACAGTAAGAGACAACGCGTGTGATTGGCAGCAGGGCAGAGGTTTACCTCTGCCTGCATTTGTGAGTAGGGTCTCTACTGTTGTTTACTGGGTGCAGCTGGATTGGGAGAGGGTCACCATGGCATGAGCCAGGGCCGCTTCTGGGACCATTGTTCTGGCCCCTATTTGTTATGTTGCAGGACACCGACGCAAGGGGAGCTGTGGCGGTGGTCGCATCATGGATTCGGGTGCAGAACGCAAGCCGGGCTGGGAAGTGATGGGCCAGCGGAAGGACAAGAAGATGGGTGGCTCTTTCTAGTCTGCTGAAGACGGGGCTGGCGTGGACTCTGCTCTAAAGGAGGAATTCCTGGCCTGCTGATGGACCCATAATGAACATGTGGCCTAATTATAGCAGGGGGGGTTTAGTGAATGTAGAAAATGGTAGTTTTATGGGTTTTAGAATTGTTTTTAGTAGAGAGCAAACATTTTATTATGTACATTTTAAGGGTGTTTTATTTGTGCTCCCTGGCCTAGTAATAAACTGTTTCTGATCAGACCTGCTCCCTCTCTGTGCCCGTGGTATCTGACTCGCTTGCTCCCCCTTGTATTTTAAAGAATCTTTCTTTTTAGCGTGACATTCTGGCGCGACCGCTTTAGTGTCCGCCGCGCGTTACATTAATGTAACGCGCGGCGGACACTAAAGCGAGTCAGATACCACGGGCACAGAGAGGGAGCAGGTCTGATCAGAAACAGTTTATTACTAGGCCAGGGAGCACAAATAAAACACCCTTAAAATGTACATAATAAAATGTTTGCTCTCTACTAAAAACAATTCTAAAACCCATAAAACTACCATTTTCTACATTCACTAAACCCCCCCTGCTATAATTAGGCCACATGTTCATTATGGGTCCATCAGCAGGCCAGGAATTCCTCCTTTAGAGCAGAGTCCACGCCAGCCCCGTCTTCAGCAGACTAGAAAGAGCCACCCATCTTCTTGTCCTTCCGCTGGCCCATCACTTCCCAGCCCGGCTTGCGTTCTGCACCCGAATCCATGATGCGACCACCGCCACAGCTCCCCTTGCGTCGGTGTCCTGCAACATAACAAATAGGGGCCAGAACAATGGTCCCAGAAGCGGCCCTGGCTCATGCCATGGTGACCCTCTCCCAATCCAGCTGCACCCAGTAAACAACAGTAGAGACCCTACTCACAAATGCAGGCAGAGGTAAACCTCTGCCCTGCTGCCAATCACACGCGTTGTCTCTTACTGTTGCCGTTCCATGAGGTCAGGACTTGGTCGCCACATCACACTGGCCATCTCGCATTAACCTTCCAGTCTGGGGCCGCTCTCTTTCAGTGCCCAGCTAGCCTGTTTTTAAAAGGTCTTTATACAGCTGATAGGCCACCTCTGGACACACCCCTGCCTCAGCAGGTGGTCCCTATCAGCTAATTTGTCCCATGTGCAGCCAGTCCACAGTGGATAAAAACCATGTCACATAAAACACTAAAAACCATGCAATAGAAACAGAATAAAACCATGCAAATAAAACACTCATAAATAAACACTAAAAATCAGAATAAAAACAATATACAAGATAAATACAAATTTCCACTGTGTGACATATACCACACAACCAGTGATGAAGACAGTTAAGTAGCTGCATATTTGGGACTTCAGTGAATATTTTTCTAGAAGAACCAGTAGAACCATTTCACACTGTCTGCTTTTCCTGCACTGACACATTTCTAATGCTTGAAGTTTGAATTTTCATGTTTGTTACATTTCTGTTTCTGTTCCTCTGTTATTCTGGTATGATATCATTTTTTTGTCCTTTTGAGTTTAGCTCCTACATCAATTTTATACTAATTATCCTCTCCTGCGCTTCTAGTGCCCTTTCTGCCTTGTTTCAGCACATCCTTCTTGCCCTCTTGTGCTCACTCTTCTGCCATTTTTTAAATTTAATTTACTTCCAGCCAAGTTCTTCTCCTTTCCGTGTCTTGCTGTGTAATTATTAAGTGTATATACAGTCCTGTCTTCCACACACCTGTTGTAGGTTAACATTTTGAACTTTATTTTCAGAATGATTAAAATACATGCCTCCTATTTGTCTGCATCATGCAATTAGATGCCCAGGATCATATAAAAAGAAAACCCAAACCTTCTCGTGGTCTATTTCTAGGCGGCAATCATGCCTGCACATGGAGACGATAAGATTATGTGACAAAAATCTATATTTCTTAACATAAAAAAAAAAAAAACTCCAGTAATGTCAGAACCTGGCCACAACTATATAGAAAAAAAGAGATTATGGCAGACTGAACAAAGAGAGCATCTGACTGGCACATGCAGAACAGAGTCAACGTTGGAGCGCCACAGATCACGAGGGAATTCATTACAGAAAACTTAAAACAACAAATGAGGAGGCTGTTTCTATAGCAACTGGTAAGAGGGGATGCCATTGAGAGAGGGTGGAGGATTGGTGATACTGTGATTGGAGCCAGGTGTGCCAGATAGGTGTGCCAGATGGGCAGCCATAGACCAGCCATGGAGCACAAGCACAAGAGAAAGGATCAGAACTGGAAGCACAGGAGACCACAGACTGAAAAATATGGTTTTGCATCCTAAGCTGCTACATTATAGCTACAGCTCTGCTTTAACAGATATGATTTATCTAATATATCAGTCTCTACTGCTCATTTGGGGTGGCTGTAGCTCAGGTGGCAGAGCAGATCAACCGGTGGTTCGATCCCAGGCTGCTCCAGTCTGCATGCCAAATATCCTTGGGCAAGATCCTAACCCCATGTTGCTCTCCGATGCATCCATCAGAGTGTGGATGTGTATGAATGTTAGATACTTAGCAATTAAGCTTAGAAGTGAATGGGTGTGATTGGGTGAATGAATTAGTTGTATAAAGCGCTTTGAGTGCTCAGACAGAGTAGAAAAGCACTATATAAGAACCAGTCCATTTACCATTTAGGGAAAAACACTACCCACCCAACCCCAAACAGAAAATAAGAACTATCTTCTGACTGTAGCCCACAAACGTAGATTACTGAAAAATGTGATGATCATTATTTTCTGACAGGGTGAAAAGTATGGCCACCTCAGCGAGACTTAATGAAACACCTGTCTGTTAGCACAAAGATGTGTGTGACAGATAAAAGCTGTACCGAACCAGAGAGCAATCACCTTGGCGGTCACCGTGTCAAACCCCAGTATCCTTATTTTATTTTAAAAGTAGTAAAAGGCAATGTTAAAGTTACATAAGTCATCATTTTTGCAAATTTTCTTATTGCTATATCACTGTTTGCTACTCAAAAACTTCATTAGCTTGGTATCATAGTTTTTTGTGTTTCCTTTGAATAGCAAAGGTAAAACTGGTACGTACATACGTGTTACCTAAACTGAAAGTACAAATGAAAAAATAACCATTTATTTCTCATCAGATCCGTCATTGCTGTATGTTTTAAATCAAGCATTTGGTTTTTGCGTAAGTGCCGTGGAATGGAGCATGTCTATTTTTCAAAATGAGAAACAAATCAACTGTTTCTCTGTGATTCAGTCATTCCCATTTCCTTTGTTTTTGTACAAGGCAATCACACAAGATGACCCCTGATTACCAGATCTTCATATACGCACACTTGAAAGATTCAAGAGTAAACAATGTTTGAGTTTATTGCTTTTTCCCCCTTCCCTTTGTTGCATGACAAAGAGGCTCAATCAGCAGGTTGAGTAGACTTTTCATTTGATAATCACTTAAATTATGTTTAAGGTTTAAGCTTTTCAGTCAGGGTTTATGTAAATGCACTGGTACCCACAGTCATGCAAAACAGAATAAAAGCAAAGCTACAGAAAGATAAAAACATATTGCAAAACAGCAAAATATGAATGCACGAAATTAGTATTTGTATCATTGAAAAGTGTCCGTCTTTCTTATGCAGATTTCTTATGAAGACTTTTAAGCAAAAGGTATTAAAAACAATTCAGTTTTATTTATACAGCGCCAATTTACAGCAACAGTCACCTCAAAGGGCTTTATATTGTAAGGTAGACCCTACAATAATACATACAGAGAAAAACCCAACAATCATATGACCCCGTATGAGCAAGCATTTTGGTGACAGTGGGAAGAAAAAACTCCCTTTTAACAGGAAGAAACCTCCAGCAGAACCAGGCTGAGGACAGGGTGGGGCCATCTGCTGCGACCGGTTGGGGTGAGAGATAATCATAGATTATCAAAAAATATTAGATCATTTTTGTCTGTAACCTTTGGTTTAATATATTCCTCTCTGCCTGTCTACAACGAAAGTCTGTCTATCACAGATAACAGATTATCTGCTTCTTGTGGGACAGATTTTTTTCATAAAACCAAAACAATGAATAAAAAGAGGTTAAAAAACACAGCAGAGGTTCAGAATCGGGTGTTAATCACCTGTGAGTTGATCGCTGGAAAAAAAAAATAGGAAAACCAAAACAATGAATAAGAAAAAAATTAAGTGTTTCCAGGGTGTAACAATGCAGATTCACCTTTATTAGTAGGTTTTGGTACAAAATCTGGTGTCAGTGTCAGGGGAAATATGAGTGCAGTGCTCTGCCTCCAGTCTACTCGATCAGAACAGTTAATCCCTGAAAGAATAACATACAGTGTCCACGTCACAGCACCACCTGACACAAGGTGTGCTGCTTAATCTGTTAAATAAAACAACAACGTATGCAGGCTTCAGGTCTATCTATCTATCTATGAATGCTTACTTCAGGAAGCTTTAGCAAGCTTTAACTTGCCCTGTAGCTTCTCATAGGGTTTTCAGTCTAACAGATGCCAGGCCAGTCTTACTTTCTCAGAATAAGATTTAGCTGAAAAATTAGACTTCCCTAGTTGATGAAACTCTTGTGTTCAGAAACTTTTAGAAGCTGCTGAGGCTTCTAAAGGGGTTTGAAACAAGTTAAAGCTCAATTCTTGGTTTTCCCGAAGCAGAGACTCATTCCCTGACATTTCCAGATTATCTTTGAAGTGACAGGAATATTGCAAGTCCAGGGTTGCCAGGATTTAACACAAGTCATTTAGAAATAATGTGTCCTGTAAGAACGTACTACAGCATGTGATAACCCAGCAGAAACAACAACATGCTGTTTTAGGTTGTTTTAAAGCAGAACTTTTTGACTAAAGCAAACATACCATATTACTCAAGCTCATACAAATCTCCTCATATGAAAATTAATCACCGTCCAATCGCATCCCAGTAACATTTACATCAAGACCAGAACAGGAGAGCATGAATCTTCATATTCATTTATAGCTGCAGATCTTTGGAATCACCTGAGAGTGTCCATTTGTTTCTGTATCTTAATTAGGCGATATGTGAGTACCTCATACAGTTATCATTCGTTAATAACGATTTCCCAGCAGGAGTTCACATTAAATGCTGGTAATCTTTTTAACATTTAATGCAGTTTATTGGCTGTTTTTCTTAATCAGATTCACCATCCACTTTCCTTTTCCTGAAGGAGACCAGTCATATCTTTGTTATCAACTTGACGTCAGTCCACGCAGCAAAACAGCCCAATACTCCCAGAGCTCAACATTCCAAGTGCTCTGTATTTTTCCAACTCTACGCCCTGTGAGTGGAGCGAGAGAGAGAGAGGGAGAGAGAGATGGAGGGAGTGCAAGGTGCGTTGGAGATTGCGCAAGCGGGTTTGCTGATGCTCAGATTGGTGTGTTTGTGATTGGCCACCTGAGGAGATGCATGTCAGCCAGCAAAGTTGCGTGCTTTTAAAGTGCTGCGGGCAGAGGGCAATGCATTCAGAACACTCACAGCTGTTAGGAGACGAGACCAGAGAGCAGAGCCACGTCAAGCAGACCTTCCTCAAACACAGAGAGAAAAAAGAAGAAGAAGAAAGTGGAGATATGACTCTGTCAGCTGTGCAACAACTTTTTCTGCTGTGTTTATTCATTTGCTTTGGATGTTGGAGCACAACAGGTGGGTGAAGCATGATACTGAGTCAGATACCATTGTCAAGGTGCATGAGTTGTTTTTGGCAGCTAAAATTAATCATGCTCTAAAAGTTGTTTTCAGTGGTGATCGCTTATAAGCAAAGTGTAATTTTGAGTGCATTTTTTAAGGTTTTATATCTTTATGAATGCGCCTGTAAGTTATGAAGCCAGTCGTACATTTAGTGTAAGTTTTTAAAATAATTATTTATGGTATACTAATCCTGATGCAAGAAGTGGAAAATTCCAGCTCACTATATAACAAATAGGCTTCATCACTGGTTTCAGGAAATAAGGAATATCTGAGTCATAGTTGTAGGACTATTTCAGCTTGCACTTAAACTCTCAGTATATGTTTAAAAAAAAAGCAATGCATAGGTGGATTCAGAGGCAATTAAAGAGGGACTAACACCACAATGTAACACAACGTAGCCAACATTGAAATGGTTAATAAGTTCTAACTCAATCATTCATTGTCACTGAATGATTTATCAGTGCTGTATAGATCCATAATGAGCTAATAAATATAGGTTGATGTGCTTTGTACTCAAAGATGCAGTATCTTGCGCAGTCTTTTTAATTAATAAGACTTATTCACTGGATATTTTAAACAAAAGTATAAAATTGGTATGTAGTGAATGGATTGTGATGTAATGAATGGTGACTGGTGATACACCAAGATGTGATAGGCATAATGTATGATTCTGATTAATAATAATTCTTCATAAATTCCCCTATAGGTGATGTTAGCTCAAGGTTATCCCACTTTTTTAAAAAAAGTCATAATGTGTGCAAGTGCAAAAACTGGTACAATATGTACAGTCTTACTCCAGTCTGGGTGCTCTGCTCAGACTGGGGAAATCTTTTATAAATGACTCATTGTAAGAGAAAAAAATGCATTTATTATTAAAATTTAGTACCAGTAGAATTATATCAATCTAAAACGTACTCTATTACAAGTACCGATCCCCTATTAAAATGATTTATCAAATAAATTTCCCTTCTAAATGAAGGAGTGTGATACCTGGATGGAAAGCATTTACCTGACCTCATATTAAAATGTTGCGCTCTGTTTTAACTCTGAAACGCACAGTGACGTAAGCACATCTATGCAGACAGCAACATGTTAACATGGAGAAAATTGTAAATGAAATGATACAGAACCAGTGGATGTCGGTCCAAATAGGTTTTTTAATGAGATCTCTGAAATTCATAACACTATCTCCAACCTGTATGTTATTATTCTGAAATGTTTCTTTGACAGCTTAAAGATGCTTATTGAGGAAAGCTTGAACGTTTTCAGCATGTCGTTCGATAACAGTCACTCATGAGCAGCCCGAGCCTCACAGTCATATGTAGTATTGCATCAAACATACACCAGCAGCCTCCTCATATTAGAGGCTTACTAATAATATGAAATTTGAACACATAAAAATACAATAAATGATGATACAGGACTTCTAAATTATTATTTTGGACTACATATGCATGACATCGTGGTATCAGTCCAATTACAATATTACATTTATTGAATTATGCTGCCCTACTATAAAAAGATCGATAAGTATTAACATTATGTGTATCTTTATCCAGATGCCAGTCCTCTTGATCAGTGGGAAGACGGCATAGTGTTACAAAAGGTAGTGAGACTCTTCATTTACAATCATCCCTCCATCACTGAGGCATTTTTCAAAGTCTCTACAATTTTTGTTTTTGCTGTTGTTATTTTCCTCCTAACTTAGTGGATGATCCACTCATTCTGGTCTACATTTCTTGTGTAATTAGCACTACTTATTGCCAGTTTGATGAACAGTGTCATCTGCACTCAGCCACACATTCGGTGCTTTGAGCAACTCTGTGACAAGAAATATACAGACACTTAGAAGTTTGAGTACAAATGTTCTATTTTACTTTCAAACAGTGTTGATGTTGTGTTTTATGGGAAAATAAGAAGTAAGAATAGAAAAATCACTGGTCAAAGGTATTATGTTGCATTCACTGCCAGCTTTCAAGCTGTAAATAAGTGTACTGTTTGTCTGCAGGTGCGAGGGATCAGAAGTGATGATTTGAGTGGTGTCTTGCGGAGAGACCAGAATGAGGTAGGCAAACATTTTAAAGCTACTTTAAAGGTTTCTATTCTATTCTATTCTATTCTATTCTATTCTATTCTATGCTATAGGCCTCATGCTAACACTTTAAAGGGGTTTTCGACGTATGATCACAAACTATATGACTTTAAAAACTGCTTTTAATGCTTGACTTGTGAAAAACCATACCTTCAAACCACAGCTGACAAACTAATCCTTAAAAAATAAAAGTCCAGTTCAATAGATGGTCACATGTCAAATTTCAATTCTCTTCAGCAAGCTGTGTCAAATGCAGGTCCTTTAAATAAAAAACATTACATCACAGCAGAGGCAGAAGTACAAAGAGGAGAAATGACGAGATGAAAAAAAAGTGCTTCTAAAAAAAGACAGTTTTAGACGGTTATCCTGACGGTTAGCAGGATAAACATGACTATGTCTGGGTTGCTACCCAAGTTTATCTCTTTTTGAAGTTATGGAGTGGGCAGGTGAGCCACCGAGTCAACAGGAAGACAACATGACATGATACCACAATACCCAAAGGAAGTAACAGAGCTGGAATCATTGTGTGCTCTCTTACGTTTTGCTGAATTATTGCTGTTTTGCCTGTTTACTGTATTCAAGAGTCAATGGAGGCAGGATAGAGTGTGAGAACTTTAATTCTGTTATTAATGCCTAATTGTTTTCCTTCCCCCACAGGAGCAGGTTCAGAATGTCTTCAAAAGAGTAGGTTTTCTTCCCTAGTTGTCTTTACACTTTTCCATCATTTCTGCTGTTTGTTCAGCACCAGCTCACTGATTCTGCTCCCCCCCAGTTCCTGTTTCATTACTCCAAAGCACGCAACTCTGTTGGAGCTGTACAAAAAGAGGTGAGCAAATGAGCAAACCAATCAAACTTAGTGTCTGATGTTTCCATTTATTTGTCATTTTCGAGAGTTATTGCTTTAATTTAATGCAGTGCTTAAACTGCTTTTGGTCATTTCAATTGGCAGCATGGGTGGAAAAGGAGAACACAAAACATCTGCTTTGAGGCTTTCAGGTTGATTATGAATTTTTATTCAAAACCTGTTGAAGTGAACGAATCTAAAGACTCTTTTTTTCACCCCCGAAAACGGCAAACAAACCTAAGTAAGTTTCAGTTTCAGAGCTGGCCATTTGGATGCTGTCGGCTCGCTCGCAGAGCTGATACAGCATGACAGCAGGTGGCAAATGCGACTTTAAATACTGAAATCTGGAGCGAAATTCTGGTCTTTTGGCCTACTCAGCAGATCCTCATGAAGCTCTCTCCCTTTCTTCCTCCAGTCTCATTCAGTTCACCCTCTCATGCGACTTTCACCAAAGCTTTCCCAGAGGAGAAAGAAGAAGGTGGTACTTTTGGTGAGAACACAGATCTGAATGCTTTTAACTGATTTTTTTACTTGGAGATTTCAGAGCAGGGTTATGAATGAAGCGGATAGAAAAACTGCAGACATTTGAGGTCATCTCTCAAGCTTAGGGACTTTTAAAGCTTCCTACTTAACAATTGGAGGTAGTAAACTGTTTTTGGCTGGTGAGCCATTCACGTTAATCAGTGTTTGCAAGCTGAAGGGGTTTTGAGCTGCTCAAGCAGGAACTGTTTATTGCTCCCATAATTCATTTCATCTCACTAAAAAATGTCTAAGTAGGCAAAACAATACAGTTAAGAAACTAGATTAAAATTTGGGGAAATAAATGTTTTTGGCACAGCACACATGAAAAAGTTGCCCAAACTGTCCTTTAGCCCCTCTAAAATTGACTCCATACACGTCAGAGATATAATAAATGCTAAAACTATGGCGCTAAAGTGAAAATGTGCATTTTTTCCATTATTAAGACTAAAAACAGCAGAAACATTTTCATCTCTTCTCTGCACATACAGCAGACATTCTCGAAAACACACACACGCACACACCCCATACTTTCCACTCATTTCTCTTCTGCCTATAAAGACTTAACCTTTTCAGGTAGTGAAGAAGTAGTGAACCAGTGATTAAGAATTAGCCAGCATGTATCACTTTTAATTGCATTACTACTCAGGTTCAATGTAGTGACTGACTCTTTCTCTTCATCTCCTGCTAATTAAACAGAAGATTCGAGGTCTGCCAGAGGGGATGCTGTAAAAGGAAACAAACAAACACACACCTATCAGAAGAAGAGCAGCTGGCAGATCCACCTGCGGACATCACACTCAAAATCAACTGATGGACCACGCAACAGCATCTGTAACTTTTTTGTTAACAGAAACAATTTGATTGTACAGCTGGAAAAAAACTGAAGTGTGTTGCTAAAGCTGCCGTGTGTCTTGTTGCTTGCAAATGCAAAAAAATAAATAAAAAATTGGTGTCATTGGACGGAAACTGTCACCAAGCAAATTTGGCAGATTGTTACACAAGACATGAGTATCTAAAACAAAACAACACAAAACCGTCACTGATCGCTGTGGCAAAGAGGTGAACTCACATTTAATTTACCAGAATTAAATGTACATGTACATTTTGTGACATAATTATCATGAAACGGTATTAAAAAAAGTTAAAACTCGTCTGTGATGCTTTTGTGAGGACGTAGTTGATACAGTTCAATGTTTATTCAAATTACAAAACAGTTGTTGTTTCCCCTGCTGAAATGTACTGTAGGATGATCATAATGCAGGTTTGACACTTTCCAGCAGCCCAGTGGCCTGTCCAAATACAGGACTGATCCAGTATAAGAGCGCCACCTACATGGTTACAACACACAACGCACATGCTGACAAAGGAGAAGCCGCCCCCTCTGCTCGGTTTTAAGGTCTTCACAGTGTTTTCCATGTAGCTGTCACACGGCTTTTGTGGTTGAAGTTACAGGTGTTTACTTTTTTTTAATCCTCATCCTCTGAGTCACTGTCTTTTCGTGTAGGAAGTGAACTTCTTATCGATGACATTAACTTGTCTTCGATTTGTTTCTTGGGGTTTTCCTCCAGGTCTGTCTTCACGGCTCCAGTTTCTGATAACCTCCACTCCAGCTCTGATTGGGACACACAACATGAATTATAGACACTTCAATCGCATAACATGAGGTATAGCCGATGCAATATCGCTCAACAGATTGACAAACTGCAGCGTCCAAAGTTACATGCAATACACTGAGATGTACTGAAAATAAATTCATAACTCTCAAACGAGCTTTAGTGACTTAATAGAATTCTAACAGTACCTATCATTAAAACCAAACTGCCTGACTAAAAGTGCAACTGCTGAAAAATGAAAACATGACAAAACAAATTTCAGATTAAATGCCAACACCTGTGTACCTACTTCCTGATATTTTCCAGTTTAAAACAACACAAAACGATCATTGTATCCACTCAGAGATAGGTCTGTCAGGCCTACAGTCAGTTAGTTAGTTTTGTGCTTAAAAAATGTTCGGTTTTGTCAGCAAGTCGCCTCTTACCTTCAACTTTCAGGTTCATGCCCCCAAAGACCAGAGGACCGATGAACTGGGCCTTCATCTCGCCCTCAAAGTAAACAAAGATGGTGGGCAGGTTGCGGTCGGGGTAGTTGGGGATGCAGGTGGTGGAGATGGACTTGAGGAACTTGGTCTGAGGGAACTTCCTGGCTAATGTGCTCAGGTGCTGGTTGATGAGGGTGCACAGAGGGATGCTGGTAAGGGAGATGAATGGAGAGAAAACATCAGACTGACCTGTTGGTGGTAAACTTTGTGACAACAGTTGCTCATTTTTAATGTAATGTCAGTTAATGTTAATGTCAGTAATTGTTTCCTGCCCCAAGTGAATGTGTGTGGAATATGAAATAGACAGCATCAGATCAGCAGTACTGAATGGTTATACCAATACGAATCACATTTAGGCACAGTACTGGGGACGTGAGCCACAACGATGGCCCAATGGCATTAATTATTTGGCCAGTTAGTTAATTACAAAATCTCCAGATTGCCATTGGCTAACTGATCCCTTCTTATTTTATCCAAACTACAAAACACAAAAACAGATATTCAAACAGCAACCAAGTGCATGAAGAAAAGAAAAAAAAAATACTCATATCTAAGCAGAAGCATATAAAGAATGGAAATAACACATTATCAAATAAATTTGAGGTAATTTAACAAATCAAAGAATTTAATTTTAAGAATTACAAGACATTGTATTTTAAACAGCAACGGTTTGCAGTTTACCTGCTCAAAATACCAGGATCACCTCCAACCATGAAGTGTTCTGGACTTAGAACAGCTTTTCACATCACCAAAAATAAATTCTCTCTAACTTTGAGAGTAGATTTGTTTGAGATTTTGTTCAATAGCATTTTAATTGCTGCAATATATAAAACTGGACAAACATAATCCGACTGTTCAATTAAAACATTTTAATGATAACAGCAACCTGGAAGTGCTAAGTCTATTCAAAGAAAAAGCATGTAAAATAACTGAGATTAATGGTAAATATACCCTTATAAACACGAAATGAAAAACTTCACTCGATATTTTCCTCATTCATGCTTACTGGATGACCTACCCCTGCTTGTAGAGGTGCAGCACCACCCAGATGCCATCTCCAGCCTTGTTGACCTCTTTGACGTAGTCCTGTCCAGAGATTTCTGCCACCTCACCGAACACATTCTTCATCTGGGTTGCTTTCCATTCGGCAAGACGCTTCTGTCTGCAAGGAGACGCAGCCTACATCAGTACCCCGACAAACTCACATGACTATCAATCCACAATAAAAGTTTAAGACAGAGATTTTCTTCTCTAGCAAAAATGTTTTCTTTTTCATGACCAACAGAAAATACTAAGTATACTTTTAACTACCACATTCTAGTTAAAATCAGCTTTTCCCAAGATAATTTAACAGTACCTCACCAAAAAAATAACAGATCAAGAGGTCTAATGGGTGCAAGCAGAAGGTGTAAACAAACAGGCAACTAACCACCAGCATAAAGCTGAAATTATTTATTCTTGTTCCACTCTACTTGAGTTGTGCTCCAGTTGTTGTATTGTTTACCTATACATCTCAATGGCTGCTTCATCTTCCTCACTGAACTCATCTTCATTTTCCTCTAGCTCTTCCAACGTCATGTCCTCATATGTTTTAACTGATCAGAGAAAAAAAACCCATTAACATATCAAATAATACATCTGAATATTTCATGTGCATTTAACTGGTATTTGCAAACTATGTTAGGTTGGATAAAAATTTGCCTTTTGCAGTTTAAGCTACAAAGAATGACTGATCTCTCTTACCAACAGACTGCTGTTGGAGGGCCAGCTCCTCCTCTTCATCCTCCTTAGGTGTCTCCTTGGGAGGAAGAATTCCTTTCTTTCTCAGAATATCATTCCACTCTGTATCTTCATTTGGGTCCTAAAGAGAAAAGAAAAAGGTTTCTTTTAATCTGGGTTTCCATGTGATGTGAAAAAACAACATGACATTTCCAAGGTCAGTCTTTGTGCAAACAAATTACTTCCACGAGTTAACTTGATCTAACAAATAAGCTAAGATAGTGCTATGGACTAAGATAAGGCATGTGCACTCTATGGGTCTGGATGTGTTTTATAGTTGCTTAAAGTGAATGTATAAGAGCTCTGCTATACTCCTATTTGATCACAAACTGAGTGGATTTGTTTGCAGATCATATTTTATGGGCACTCATTGGGATCATTTTCTGCGAAAGAAAAGCCTCATGATCCGTGAAACGTCCCTACTAGATTGGTCAATAGATCCCCTTTGATGTGACTTAGCAAGCTGATACCCAGCTTTGGGTGACTGCTTATCTTTATAGCCAATGTTAGAATGAGTGAATCCAGATAACGGAAACACAGCCCTGGGTATGTTGAACTCGCTTCGTAGTATAGGCTCCAGGTCGTTATAAAGTTAACATCAAAACATTATTTGTTATTTACCCTTTTAATAAACACTTATTAAACTCAAATAAACTATAAACATTTTTAAAAGACTACAGGTCACTGGATTTATCAGTGGTTAAAAGTTTTTACATTTTCTTTTATCGTTTCCACAAAATATTTTAGCAAATCTGCTACCATATAAAAGTCTTCGTGTGCCAACGTTTATTTTTAGTTTGACAGTAATCGTCTCAACTCTGGTCCAAGACTATTCCGAGACCTTTTAACTGGTTTGAAGTGTTACAGGGCTAGCTTGCTAGCTAAGTGTAAAGCTATTGAGTGCTCAGAGACACTGCTGGCTAAATATCTAGAAAATTAAGTCGTCACGTTACACGGCTTTAAATGACATTAAGTATTCTCATTCACAGCCGGTACGCTGTGACTTTTAACAAACTAAAGAAGGTTTACCAACCTGCATTTTGACTGATAAGAGTTCTCTGAAATCACACCACTGTTCCCCTCCCAGACGCGGAAATAGAAGGAGCGCAGCCAAATCGATTCCGACAGGAAACAAAAACCTGTGATCGTTTCACATGCGCACAAAAAATACCCAGCATTAAAATAGCCCCCTGTAACTATCTATATAATGTCTCAAACATTTACTGAACTAATTTTTTTTTTACTGTGGTATAAAAACAAAAATTCCTGATTTTAGAAGGACTGGGAAAAAAACGCTTCACGGGGAGGACAATAATAACAGAGACACCAAGTTCCTGTTGAGGCGCAATATGCCCATATAAGGAATGAGAGCGGAGCATTCCATTTGTGGCTGCTGAGAGCGAATCCAAACAGGTGCCGCGCGCGCACACACACACACACACACACACACACACACACAAAGAGTACAATATTTACTGTGGGATGTAAAAAGGGCACACAACGCAAAGCCTCTCAAGTGTAGGCAAGGCAAGGCAGGGCAAGTTTATTTGTATAGCACAATTCAACAACAAGGTGATTCAAAGTGCTTTACAGAGACATTAGAAACAAAAACAAATAAAAAGCATGATTTAAAATTGATTAAAACAAGCAAACAAACAAACTAATTAACAAACAAACAAAACAGTATATAAAATCAAAACAGATAAAATCAAAACAGATAAAATCAAAACAGATAAAATCAAAACAGATAAAATCAGTAGTTAAATGTAAGTTTTGAAATTTAAGCTTAAAAGTGTGGATTTGGTGCTTTATTCAAATGCAGCTGAGAATAGGTGAGTCTTCAACCTGGATTTAAATAAACTGAGTGTTTCAGCTGATCTGAGGCTTTCTGGGAGTTTGTTACAGATATAAGGAGCATAAAAGCTGAATGCAGCTTCTCCGTGTCTGGTTCTGACTCTGGGAACTGATAAAAGACCAGATCCAGATGACCTGAGGGATCTGGAAGGTTCATACTGGGTCAGGAGGTCACTGATGTATTTTGGTCCTAAACCATTCAGAGCTTTATAGACCAGCATCAGAACTTTAAAGTCTATCCTCTGACGGACAGGCAGCCAGTGTAAAGACCTCAGAGCTGGACTGATGTGGTCCACTTTTTTGGTCTTAGTGAGGACTCGAGCAGCAGAGTTCTGAATGAGCTGTAGTTGTCTGACTGATTTTTTAGGTAGACCTGTAGCACATTACTAAAAAATTAGTGAATAGGTTATTAGCGATTCATATACGGATAGGTGCCACGTTATGCACACAATAACAGTAAGTACTGGTGTACATATTTTTTTATTCACAGATTTTCATAGATGTTTGCATGAAACTGGTAACACAGTGAGATCCTTCCGCTTGACCGCGGTCATTTTGTTTACTTAACTTCCTCTTTTTCTTCTTCCCCTTCTTCCTCAGCTTTACACCACTGCCATCCATCCGAGCTCAAAAATAATCACATGTGACTATATATGAATATAGATATATTCTTTTTGCTGGTCTGTCACTGTTAAAGGAGGGCGGAAAGCGAACTACTCAAAGCCCCAGATTCACCCTATAGGCTATCATTTTATTTATAATTTTATTTTGGGAGCTTCATTAATGTCAACATTGCCTGTCAAGTTGCACCATTAAAATATCCAAAAATTGAAGGTGTGGTGTTTAACAGATGTGCCTTAGAAAAAAAAAGGCCCCAGGTTTGATCACAGGAAACCCCTTTGGGCTTACCTCAGGAAGGGCTTCCGGTATAAGGACAAAAAAAGAGAGTCCCCAGTCAAAACATGTCGAGCGACCCCTTGTGAATAAAGGAGCCGACGTTTTATTTTCAAATGAATGGGTTGGTTTATTGGCCCCTTAAAAAAAATCTGTGTTTAATCGAGTTATCATAAAGGTCGTTTGTGCTGTGGGGGTGGTTCGCTTCAAGCACATTCTGCCCACAAAAGAGTTATTTTTATGTCATATACTCTGTTAATTTTAGAGGTTTAGAGTTATTTAGATCTGTTGTGAAACTGTTCATTCAAACGCCCACCGCTGCAACAGGTTTTGTTCATCCCGGGCAACCTACAGTTAACCTTAAGCCAAGGATCCAGCAGATTGTTTGATAAAACAAGTACAAAGCGCAATCGCAGTCTGCAGTGACACAGAACAGGAGCGAAACTTTGCGTGGTTCAGTTTCAACCCACACTGTGGGAGTGTCAGAGAGCGTGGGTTTTAATGGAAGCAGGTGTGAAGTGCACCTGCCGGTGGATCTGTCGGGATAATATATCCTATATTATCTCTCTATGTGTTCCTTATTACACATTTCCAGTGTTTATCATCCAGGTCCTATACAGGATACAGGATACATTACAAGTCCTATAACATAAAAAGCTGTTTTCCACTCCACTGACAGTCTTTCAGTGTGTCACTTTTCACAGAAACTCTTTTTTTACAGACCTGAGGGCTGTTTCACGCGAAGGTCCAATCACAGAACGGTCACTGGCTCACTACCGGAACTGGCGGAAGGGAAAGTTGGTGAAATGCGGAACAGGACAAAATAAAGTGAAGAGCTCTCACTCTGACCCCGTTTTTCACAAACTGTGCGCTTTTTTTTAAACTTATTAATCAAAGTACAAGTGTTATAGCTGTGTAAGTTACTAACAAACCACAACTACTTTCCAGCTTTTACCTGACCACCATTCACAAGTTAGACTCTGCAGAACACGTTACAGTCATTTTCACTTATTTATTAGCTCTTTGGCTCAAAATCTGCTGCGGCTGATCTCAGTAAATCTAAGTTTCCTCTCTCATGTGGAAACTTATGCAACAATTGGCAGATGTGGTTAAAAGAGTTGCAGGAGAGCCAAAGATCAAATCCAAAGCAGACTGTTTTCATAAGAATCTACTGTAGCGGGTTAATTTATTATTTTTAAATTACAGTAAGTTTTTCCTGTTGAAATTGTTGAATGTTGAAATTTGACATTATTTTATATTAAATATTGAAGTTACATGGCACAGCTGGCTAAATAAAGGTGGGAGGTGAGTTTAATTCTGTTAAACTGTTTTTATTGTTTCTTTGACTGGATCGTGTGAGTTTGAAGAGGAAAACATGTGACTGAGAATATTCTGCATAATAATGGTTTTTCTTTTTTTTAAAGCAACATTTTGGCTGTGGCTATAGTGGCTAAGTTCAAAATTATTCCACAAACGTCACATCGACAGCTGCACATTAACAAATACTCTAAAGCAGGGATGTCACACTCATTTTACATCATGGCACACATACAGCTCAGTTTGAGCTGAAGTGAAAAATTTAAAAAAGTAGTGCAGTTTCAACAGTACATCTCAGTTTTTCTACATGATAAAAAAAAATGCTGCTCTTGAAGCTAAATGAAAGAAATCTGTCAGTTTGGCTCTTTCGGCTTAAATTGTAATAAATAAATGTGTAAAATTACACCAAAGGTTCTGGTAACTAATTCCTGTAAATATAAAACAGTTTCTAAAAAAGTTTCTGTTAATTCACAGAAATTATTATTATTGTTACTTTTTTAAACTTTGTTTTTGTTTTTGTTTTTTTCAAAAAAACAAACAGAAAACTACAGAAATGTCTATAGTAGAAAAAAAGCTGGACATTCTGTGTCATTTGTTTTTCTATGAATTATTTACCTTGTGTAGTGTGAATGACCATGAGAGGGTCTTTATGAGTAGGAAAAGCTGTAAAATCTGTGAAAATACAATTAAAAGTAAAAATATCTATGCTCTCCTTCTTTCTTCCAAAGCCATCCAATGGGCCGGATTAGGGTCTGTCCCGGGCCCATTCTGGCCCACGGGCCTTCTGTTTGACACCCCTGCTCTAAAAAGACCACTGTGGTCCATGAGTTATATTTTTATGTTGTTTCATTTTCAATCGTAACCGCTCCGCTCTGTATGTAAAGCTACGGGAAGTCGATTCAGCCACCGAGTGAGTCATCGTCTCTTATAGGCGATCTGTGAGTCGTGTGTACAGCTGCTGTGTGTCTGGTGTGTGGGAGCAGACGCGGGGCGAGGAAGTCCGAAACCTGCAGCTGTCAGGAGCGCAGGATGGCCATGGATAAAGCCGAAAACCCGCCGCTGTAGGAGCGATCGGGCCACCCCCGAGCCGAAAAACAGGCAGGTAAAGTTTATACTTCCCCTCTGTTGCAGAGACCGAGTCGGCAGAGGGCTCACTCCGGTCCCTCCCTGTTAGAAGAAATGTGGCTAAACCCCGATGAAGTTCTGCTCAAAAATGTGCTGAAACTCTGGGTGACCGAGAGGAGCAACGACTTCTTCCTGCTGCAGAGGAGGAGAGGCCACGGCGAGTCCAACAGCAGGATCACAGGTAAACAATAAAACAGTCAGCTACTGGAGCAACAACACCAAACAAAGGGGAGGCCATGCTGCCAGCACAGGCACACACACAGGGAGAGGGACAGGTAAAAGCACGGGTGTGTGGCAGATAAAACAGGTACAAGCATGGACAAAGAATGGCAACAGGCGGGGTCACAGGTAAACAACTGGGTGTCCAAAGAAGGGGTGTGTTCAGGACGGTTCTCTACAAAGAAAGATCAGTGTACACGTAGATCTGTTAAATCAAAGTTCAGCACATGCCTGGATTATAGCAGCCACGAGCAATCAGAAATGCCCCCGAGCCGCATACCTGTAACTCACACCTGCTCAAACTCTGCATCCTCTGAAGGGGACGTTAAACTACACCCACGAAACGTGCGGTTAACTCATGTTTACCACCAGACCACAAACGCATCCATTTAAAACAGAGCACTTGTGTTACATTCGGACAAAGACAAATGCCTCACAAGACTCTCACAAATCGCACGAACTGCGATCTGTGAGAGTCTTGTGCACGAACTTGTGAATCAGACTTAACCTGTCAAACAGTGAAAGGACAGAAAAGAAACTGGGGCAAACAAACAAACTGATTCTGATGTATGATTCTTTCTTACGTGATTTTTTTTTTTTTATCCGAGCATTTGCTAAATGTCTTTGCTATAAAACATAAAACACACGTTTGTTTCAGTGTTTGTCAGTATTGTACAGATCACAGTTGGATAACCCATTTCCTGCTATTCCTGGCGCAGTATTCTTTGAATTCTTGTGGTGACAATAACCATAAACATCACAAGAGCATTGTTGGCTGTTTTTAAAATTTCTTTTTTTATTGGACTTGTGTTCTAACCTGTTATGAAAAATTCCCCAAACAAAAGCCAGCTGAATTTGAACTCTGACCTATCACTGTAATTTCCTGTAGGAAACAGGCTTTGTTATGCTGTAGGGTCCTATTGTGTTAGCTGTTACAGAGGTGGCATCGTGCTGCTGTGACACTGCTGTCCTTTCTATTCTTTAGTGATTTTTCTATAAATTTCTGACCCCACACTTGTTGCAGCGGCTGCAGCTTGGCCTGTTTTCTGCCTCCTCCGTCTGGTTTCCTCTGTGTGTGTATTGCGTCTGTGTAACAGGCTTTGCAGGCGCACTGGACGCTTTTTTTTTTTTACATTAGTTGATGTTAATTACATTAAAGCGAGCATGTGCCTCATCCACTGTCTCCTTTTTACGATCTGTCTTCTTGCTTGTGGAGCTCTTCTCATAAAACGGAATAAGTGGGACTTCCTGGCTGGAGTTTACTTTGTGTTTGTTCCTGCTGTTCCCATAGAGAGAAGACAGAGGGTCAAAGGGTCAAGTCCTGCTCTCACGTCGTTTACCATTAACTAATTCAGGAACTGTAGAAAAAAAGCCACGCGGCAGAGTCTGTTTAGTGGCTCAGATTGGATTTGCTTCATGTTTCCACCTATTAATTAAATAGAAAGGCGAGTTGTGCATGTGGTCTCAGAACTCAGCTGTACAAACGCACTCTTCTGCTCTTATCACCGGTGACTACACTCTTCCAGCTGGATTTCTGAGAAGGGCTGGGTAACATCTGCAGCTGATCAGCCCGTTCACATGTTTCTATTTCAAACTAATGCCTCTCTCGTGTTGTTTTTAGTGTTTCCTCATCCGATCAGCGAGCCTCAGTTCACCACTCCAGCCTGAGCACAAGAAAATGATGTCCCGTTTATTAATTTTGATGCATTCAAGAGCAGACAGAGATCACGGCGTCGTGGATGTGAAAGCAGACGTCTGTTTTGCTTTGCTGCGAGCCTCCTAAAGGTCGCCTGCAGTCATCATGTCTCCACAGCAGTATTCCCCTACAATGTGACCGTTAGCAGAGAGAGGCAATGATTCACCGTGGCTCCGTTTTATTTTCTGGAAGCTTCACCAGTGTAAACCCCGTCTGGGTTTGTGGTGACAGATGGATAGTTTTGTGTTGCCAGGCTGCCGGATTTGCAGCTTCAGGCAGGTCAAGTTTGAAGCTAAGATGTGGTTTACATTTGGCTGATCGTCAGAGCTGTCTGCTGGAAAAGACTTATCTTTATATTTCTACCCCCTCATCTGCTGAGCGTTTCACCAATATGGGCTCTAAAGGGCTCATGAGCTGATGTGCGGCCTGAATTTGATTATTATTAATCAATTAACATAAAAACAACATCGTTTCTGAATGTTTCTCATGTCCATTGAAATACTTTGTGGATTTATGACTCTCTTTGGCACAGTCATGCGGCCTCATGGCAGGTTTTACAGGCTGACAAGCCTGAAGTTGTTGAACTATACTGAACCTCTTATAAGCAAGCATGCGAGTTCCTTTTCTGTTCATGCAGATTTGTTTTTGTGTCTGCGTGTGTGTACCAAACCAGAGAAGACACTGCTAAACACAGAGATAGAGATCTGGTTGCCCTCATCTTTTTCAGTCATAGCTTTGAAAAGCAGGGCTGTGCTCAGCTCGGGTGGGCTGATCTCACTGATAATGGCGTCTTTGAAAGATAAAAATTCTTTAATAGATTAAAGCAAAGCTGGGTTGTAAAACGTGAAAGTACCTTAAGGGGAAAAGTCCCAAACTTTGTCTTCTAATAAACCTTTTAAAAGTATTAGAGAAAAGTTAGACTAAGGGGCTTTGGGGTACTATGAGCCAGACATATTGGATTTGATGGCTGTGTTGACCTATTACAAATGAAATGCATCCATTTGGTCCTAGTTGCTGAAAGTGTCATTTTTAATGTCGACTGTCCTTAGTTGACTATGGTTAAGTGCGCCTGCAGGCCTGCAGAGAGGATGTGGCTACACAGCTCTGTGCGTATCTTATCACGATCAATACTTTGCATTAGTCCCTGTATCCAGAGGTCAAGAGGTGCGATTTCCATACGTGTTATTTTGGTTATAGTATTCTAAATGGGTTTGATAGCCATTAGTGTGGGTTGTTGAAAATGTGAAACCTTAAGGAACCTATTTTTTTTATTATGTTTCAAACTCTTATGATGGGTGTGGTACTGCTCCTGAAGCAATTCAAACTTATAACCCAGTTTTTCATACAAACCAGGTTCTGTGAGTCTTTATTTTTATTGCATTGTCATTATCTATTTTCAAATTGAAGAATGTGTGTAGCTACTCTCTAAGACCTCTGGAGTTCTCTTAGGTCATTTGCTATGTTTATAATGGCGATTAAGCTATCACTTTCTTATTTATCATAATGATTTTATTGTTTTCTACTCTTTCAAAGTTTGATGGACTTCTTGATTTCAAGTCAGAATATTGTCTGCCTCAGTGTGTGCTTTTTGCACAGAGGAAATACAGAATAAAAGTGGCACCAAGAGTGTAGTTATTTGGAGAGCATGATGCAGATTAGCTATGGTTCAGGAAGATGAAAACCTGATGACAGTAGCCCTATTGAGACCCGATGAAAGCTTCAGGCAGGACGTGGAACCATGTGTGCCTGGTCTGTTTCTATTTGCCTGACGACTGCAATGCACGGAGTCATTCAAATTTATGAGGGTTCGGGGCTCAATTTTAGCTTCAAGAACATCTGTGGAGTTGATTGCAACTGTGGAGATGCAGATTTCCTGCCGGATTTTGGTATTAAAACTGAACTGAGCAACTGTTTCAGTCGTCTGCTGAAGAGATGGGTGGATATTACATGCCTGATTACATTCGAAGTCCCTCTGTTTTTAAATGAGACTCATCAAAACCGTAATAAGGTTGGCTTCGACCTCTCTGCTGTGCTGGATGTGTCTTAAGTGGTAGTTTTTGCTGCTCTATTTGTCTCTTTATTGTGATTATGCCTTTGAGGGAAGCTAATCTGCATGCTGCCTGAAAAGTTTCCATTGGAACCAACTACGGTTTCCTCATCATCTGAGCCATATTTTATAATAGGCAAACACGTGTAGTGCTTCTCATAGACAGCAGACATGATAGGCTTTATGATAACTCATCTAAAGCATACTAGCGGAATTAAAATCAACAAAATATTGGAGTTAAAAGCAGTACCAGAATTTAAAAATATGCAGTGCATGCAGTAATGTGCAAATGTTTTAAACCGTCCCTCATTTTTCTAGAAAAATGAGAAATGGGTGGAGTGATCATTGAAACACATGGGAACACAGTATATAAGGTAAAAACAGAGTTTGTACACATGCAACTCTTCGATAGACTTTCTTGAATTTTCTTTAAGTAGTCTTCAAAGCTCTTCTTTAGACGTTGGCTGCCTTTTGTTCAGTTCTCTGCTTCAATAATGTTGAGGTCCAGACTGTGGGGAGGCCCATTGTGTGTTTTTCTGCACACTGCACTGTCAGTGTGTTCGGGATCATCGTCATGCTGATAATGAAGCTCTTGGCAGTCAGTTTTTTTCCAGATTGATGCTTTCAAACTTTAAGTTGGTTCTTTGCCAAGTTGTTTGTCACGTGTATACACAACATTTGTTCATCCTTTGTGTTAAATGCCCTTTTTGCATTTGAATGATTAATCCATAAGGTCAGCATTAAACGGATTAAGAAACAAGCAAAAAAAAACCCAAAACAAAACAACTTCCCTCCTGAAAAGGGTCAGGCAGAATGACTGGACTGAAAATAAGTTAAAAGCAGCAAATATCCAAAGAAAAACTTTAAAAGACCTTTAGAAAGCTTTGAGAACTATTGCTCAAGAAGAACATTTTTAAGAAAGAGGGGTGGCTCAAGACTTCTACACCATGCTGTACAAGCAGAGCAAGTGCAGGCACATTACTAAAAGGCTGTGCAAACATATAGGTCATTTGATGGCTTTTGAAAGACTCCATGGGAAAAGGCATTAATTGCTCTGGTGCTAATACTGAACTGACAGAAGTTGGCCAAAAAAGATGAAAATGCTACATTTTCATCATTAATATTACCAATGTTAATGATTATCAAGAAATAAAAAAATAAAACCCTTTGTAATTCTAAAATAAAACAAAAATATAAATTAAAGGAAAGTGGATGGAGTGAAATCATGCGATGGAAAACCGTCAGTTAGGCTTATTGTGTATCCTGAAATTGGACACTGAAAAGTCCCTGCCATATGCAGTGAGTGTAATCTGAGATAAAGACCAGAGATGTATAAAACTCACCAGTCTTGTCCTCTTGGTGTTGGAAACAGCCTCTCTGGATGTTTCCAGTTTCTCCTTCTGTCATGCAGAAGTGAAATATTGCTGTCTGTTCGAGAGCTCTTCAACCCCGTCTCACTCCGCTGACAGGGAGACTGAAGAGTGGCATTAGTACACTTGTGAGATTGTGTTTTTCTGGTTGTTGTAGTTGAGGTTTATGTGATATTCAGTGATTATTTAAGCAATAGATGTGTTAGATCTTCTCAGCGTGTATGTGTCCATCACCTGCTGCTTCACTGCTGTGAGAGTTTAAAAGGCTGCAGACAGTATTTGAGCTCTTTCGCTATTTCTTATGTCCACTGATGGCTACTTTGGGGTTCATTATGGCTGCAGCAGGTTGCAGTATTTTTGCTAAATAATTCAGAGATAAGAACAAAATATTAACACTCACCAGGAAATGACTTTTCACACGGCAGAATTCCCACTGATTACTGATTGTCTGTGCTTTGCCATCTCTGCAGGGCTCCTGGTGGGGGCGCTTGACAATGTTCTGGACTCCACTGCCAGGGTCACTCCCTTTCGCATCCTCCTCCAAGTTCCCGGCTCCCAGGTCAGCTGGATCATTGCCAGTGGTGAGCTGAACCCTTATGCCTTTTTTTTGTTTTGTTTTCATCTGTGTGCCTGTTGTGATCTGCAGCCTTGGGAGATTCCTGCATACTCGGTTGCCTTACCTTGACTCATTTGACCGGCCGGAGATGTTAAATTCTCTCATTCTTTGCTTTCATCAGGAGCTGCCATAGAAGAGGTGAACAAGCACTGGGACTGGCTGCTCCACAACCTGCTTCACTCTCTGTCTGTGTTTGAGAACAAGGAGGATGTTGCCAGCTTCGTCAAAGGAAAAGTCAAGGTCTGTAAATTGCCGGCATAGTCATAAAAACTCAGAGAGGATGAGTTTTAGATTGAAAGATGTGATTTTCTCAAAGATTTTTAAATGATGTGGTTGTGAGCCCATTTAAAAGTAGGCTGAAGTAATGACTCCAGCTTTTGTCTTCTGCAGGGCCTTATCGCCGAGGAGGTTCAGGGACGCCAGGCGGCCCAGGAGGATGACCCGGGGAAGTTCAGGGAGGCGCTCCGGAAGTTTGAGGTTCACTTTGGCCTCCCCTCGTCAGAGAAACTGGTGACGTACTACTCCTGCTGCTGCTGGAAGGGCCGGGTGCCTCGGCAGGGCTTTCTCTACCTCAGCATCAACCACATGGCCTTCTACTCCTTCCTGCTGGGGAAGGAAGGTCTGTACTCCAAAGTGAGAGCTCTCATTTTCGATCTAAAAGACTGCACTTGTTCATCAAATTGGTAATAACGGTACTCAGACTTTGGCATTTGGAGAAACTCACATTCTCTTTTAACAGTATTAGAAAAGCTTGCTGTGTAAACTATAGTGAGTGCGAGGTGGCTCTAAGCTCATACACTCAGTGGGATTTTATTCTCTTCTTCCTTCCCCCTTCAGTCAAGTTTGTGATTCCCTGGGCAGAGGTAACACGGTTGGAGCGGGTCTCCACCGCTTTAATGCCGGAGGCAATTCGGGTCACCACACGGCAGCGGCAAAGGGAGTTCTCCATGTTCTTGAACCTGGACGAGGCATTCGGAGTCATAGGTCAGCTGGCTGACATTGCCCTGAGGCGGCTGCTGGACAGCAAAGGCCTAGAGCTGGACCGAGTGCTGCAGCAGCCCGCACGCATCACCAAAAGGTCAGTGCCGGTTCAGGTGTGTGCTAACAATACAAACAGACAGTGAGTTTCTTAATGTGAGATTAAGCAACATTAGGAATAAAACAAAGTTATCCACAGAAAGAAGTTCAAACCTTTGCTCACTTCACTCTAATCCTCCCAAAAAGTTAGCAAAGAACTCATGTTGAATACCTGTGGTAAACACTGTTGCTGTACTGCTTTTTTAGTCAGGTCCTTGTAGATCGGGGTGGGCAACTCCAGGCCTCAAGGGCCGCTGTCCTGCAGGTTTTAGATCTCACCCTGGGTCAACACACCTGAATTACACGATTAGTTCGTTACCAAGCCTCTGGAGAACTTCAGGACATGTTGAAGAGGTCATTTAACCATTTGAATCAGCTGTGTTGGATCAAGGACACATCTAAAATCTGCATGATACCAGCCCTCGAGGCCTGGAATTGCCCACCCCTGTTGTAGATCCTTTCAGGCACGAGTCATTCAAATATTGCAATTATGCTTCTCTCATAAGCCTTTGGTGAGTCAGCCTGAAACTCACTACTTCCCTTTTTACACACAGCAGTATTACTATGTAGATTCCTGCCTGTGCTAACCCACTGAGTCAGGAACTCGGTTACTCGCTTCACTCACAGTCTCACTGCTTTGCTAGTCCAGCATGAAGGCTGCTGAGCTCAAAGCATCACAGAGCCCACGCAGATCTGCTCAGTATGATGGAGCAAGCGGAAAATTTAAGCTAACACAGCCTCCCTGACACACCTGCTCGGGATGCTGCAGTATTAACAGTATTACTGAAGAATAAGAAATAAGTAGGTTTTATTGGGTAAAAATAATGGAATTAAAAACAAAAGTCTGCTTAGGCGTTAGGTTTCATTGTGTTCTCAGCCTCACAGAGCTGCCGTTTCACAGCACAAGTTCAGTATCACAGGAACAGTGTGACACAGCTCCACTCCTGTAGCACTGCTGGTGCAGCGGTTTTTGTGGTGGGTGTGTGCATGTGTGTGTTTGTGTGCGTGCATGGCAGGGGGCAGCTTTCCAAAGCAACAACAAACATGGCGACAGAAGTTGTGCCGTGTTCTTTTGTGTATCTGTGTTGTTGTGTTTTTTTGTAATGCAGGCATACACTTTGTTTATTTTTCTAAAAAAAGAAAGAAAGAAACAAAACCCAAACAAACCTCAAAACCATTACAGGAAGTCAGGTTCAAAGCTTTATCTAAAAAAAAAAAAGTGATGTGGTGTGTTATCCCGACTGGATAACACACCACATCACAGTAGTTGCTTTATATGTGTGTGTCCATGCATGTGTTTGAAGAAGAAGAGGAGGAAGGAATAGAGCTTGAAAGTACAGAGGGTCCAGAACGGGCAGGATGATGAATAGCAAAAGAGGAACTGAACGTGTGGTGATGAGACTGAAATCACAAGTGGCAGATGAAGGCAGCCAAATTCACAAAGAGAAAAAGAAATGGGACTTCCCATGGACGTTAGTATTAACATACTTCTTTGCTGGGATCCTCTCTTCCTCATTCATAGCCCACTCATAAAAACATCTGCAGTAATTCAGTTTCTATTCTATTTGGACTCTTTCTATATATATTATGAGAGGTCACATAAATCTGCACGCCAGTCGCTGTGCTGTGTTTCACATTTGAATGGTAAAAATGGTAAATGGCCTGTATTTATATAGCGCTTTATTAGTCCCTAAGGACTCCAAAGCGCTTTACATATCCAGTCATCCACCCATTCACACACACATTCACACACTGGTGATGGCAGCTACATTGTCGCCACAGCCACCCTGGGGCGCACTGACAGAGGCGAGGCTGCCGGACACTGGCGCCACCGGGCCCTCTGACCACCACCAGTAGGCAACGGGTGAAGTGTCTTGCCCAAGGACACAACGGCCGAGACTGTCCAAGCTGGGGCTCGAACCAGCAACCTTCCGATTACAAGGCGAACTCCCAACTCTTGAGCCACGATCGCCCCTAATGCACATGACTAATGCACATGTCTCAGGATGTGAGAAGTAAGCCTCTAAACATCCAAATAACAGGGCAGAATGTTAAAAATGATGCTCGCGCTTTAAACAAATGTAGTGTAAAGTGAAAGGATTGTGTTATAGCATATATACAGACAACGAACAGTTATTGTCTGTTGCATTTTAGTCGTGCTGAGGGGTCTTCTTTTTCAGATGGGAAATAAAAACATTTGGGTCAAAATAGAGGACAAAGAGCTGTGTTTAAAATTGAATTGATCTCCTCAGGGCACAACCAGCCTGTCTCTTGGCAGTTTAGAGGTTGGAGGCAGAAACTCACTTCAAATCTGTTTTGCATCTTCAAGAAGAAAGCCTACGTTTCTGCGAAAGGAGTTAAAAAGCAAAAATAGATTTCTTGCTTTTGCGAAAGGGTGACCAGACATCCCTGAAATACAACGCAAGCGCTCTCACCGCAGCTCTGAGGTCGGTTTGTTTTACCGACCAGATGGAGGTGCTTGTCACTGAAGCGTGGAAGTGTAAGACGAGTCTCCTACAGACACATGTTCGATAGACCTGCTTCACACCAACATCTTTAACGTGGAAGAGCACAGTCGAATTTGAATTTCGGATTTTCTTTAATCCACACAGGGTCAAAAGTACACAGACAGCCTCTAACATACGTGGCGCTGAAGGTTCTACAATGTCTTTTAACTTCACAAGGCTGAAGCCTATTAATTTCTCATTGGTGAAGTCACTATTGACAAGTTATTCAAGCTTGACCGAAACTTGCAGCTGCCCACATGGACAAGCCAAATGAATTCTGGGGAAAGTTTTGTGGTCAAATGAGACAAAGATTGAGCTATTTGGCCACAGAAAATGTGTTTGTGCCACCACATGTGGAGCATGGTGGTGGTAGCATCATTCACTGGGGCTGTTGTTGCTACCCGTGGTCCTTGTGCACAAGGTGGATAGAATAATGCAGAAGGAGGACTTCCTCCCAATTATTTAACTTCAACAGCTAGACGGTTGAAACTTGGACACAGTTTAGTGTTGAAGTATGACAGTGATACCTAACATGCATCAAAACTGGTTTTTGAACTGACACAGTGGGCTAACGTTAATTTCGATGCTTCAGGAATGGGTTTCCTGGCCTGTCCAGTCATTACACTCTGCAAAAAGAACAGTTCAAAGAAATCATTAAAATTACAACCACATTCATGATGAGTATATTTAAAATTCTGGCCTCAACTGTTCTGTTATATTTATTTACAGAGCCTTAAGTGATGTGATTTGTCATGTCTGTCATTGGTAAATGCAGCTTAAATAGAAAACATGAAGAGCATTTGCACTGGGAAAGGATAAACGGTGAGGAAACAAGGGCGCTTCTCTTGTCTTGGAAAATTATAGGGTGGGATTGAAAGCTCTGCAATAAACTCTGCCGAGCAGCACTGCACTTAAGTGTTCTATTCTTGCACTGCAGTCGATTATCACGCACATAGCAAGGCCGTGCTACAGCTCCTCTTTGTCTTCGTTTAATGTGACGTTGACACAGTCGTGCATCATTGAGCGCAGCGCGTTTGTTCAGTGTTGAGCGTCACTGTTGCTGTTGCCGTTCACTGGCACAGCTTCTGTACTCCATTTCAAACAGCTGATACGGTTTTGGTATTTTGGAAGCTGTTAATATACAAGTTTAAGGGCTTTAAGGACCAGAGCTTTATTCTGTAGAGATTTATCTGTTTGCCAGAAATGTGAAGATTTGATTTCCCAGCCAGACTAAGAACTGTTTATATGTCCCTGTGTGTAGTTTTAGTGAAAGTGAATGAGACGTAAATATTTTTTGTCCTTTTGGACCCGTTTCCTCACTGACTGAAGTTTTTGTAATGTCATTTGCTTTTGCTTTCACTCCCCCACCTGTCTCAAACTGCCTCATTGTCTGACTCTTTCTCTAACGATCTCCCCCTCCCAGGATCCTAGAGGAGCAGGCTATTAGGGAATATGTTCTGGCTCTGTTTCGACTCCCACGGAGTGAAAACCTCTATGAGGTGGCCTCCTGTTCAGTTTGGACACCACACGCCCGCTGCCACACAGCCGGGACTCTCTACACCACCGACAGTTATCTGTGTTTCTCCAGCCGAGAGGAAGGCAACCTCATCCTGCTCATACCCCTCTCAGAGGTACAGTACTTGCCATTTAGCACATTATTAGAGCTATTACATACTTCCCTCTCTGACATTTATAACTGTGGCCTGCAGATGGCTCTCATAAAGTACAAAAGTTCAAGTTAAATCTTTAAGTGTCTCATAAAACAATAAACATAATGGACAGCAATCCAGGTTAAAATGCATTGTAAATGCAGCCATGTGGCTAATTAAAAGACTGCAGGTGTCTACAGGAGGTGACAGAAGGCCCAAAAACCTTTGGTCCCATGTCATGTGATACAGTTAGTCGTGACTACCTGAACATAAATGCACTTGTTAATGAAAAGTCTGGCTTCATCTTTGCTGTCCCTATAAGACAGCTTTCACAGGGAGTCTTTGTTTATTCTGTCTGCTGTGGTTAACCGGTAACATGTGGACTGATTTCATGTGGTTGATCACGTGGCGCCCTGCAGAAGGAAATGAAAACACACTGTATACACTTTGTTAGCTCTGTCAGGAATGTAAAGGAAGTGGCTTTAGTAGCACTTGTCTCTTTGACACAAATTAACAGCCAGATTGCAAACTGTAAAAAAAACATGAAGGTGAAAAAGACAAACTTTAAGCATTTTGGGGGAATTCAGTCTTTTAGATCCTAGTTTGTAATAAAGTCTTTGCAGTTCATTGTGAAAGGAAGAGAGTATCAATTCAATTCAATTCAATTTTATTTATATAGCGCCAAATCACAACAAAAGTCGCCTCAAGGCGCTTCATAGATACAGAGAAAAACCCAACAATCATATGACCCCCTATGAGCAAGCACTTTGGCGACAGTGGGAAGGAAAAACTCCCTTTTAACAGGAAGAAACCTCCGGCAGAACCAGGCTCAGGGAGGGGCGGGGCCATCTGCTGCGACCGGTTGGGATGAGAATTAGCCGGTGGTTCAATCTGTTCAGTCATTCATACTTTCTAATCCTGTGTTTTCTATTGAAGCATTGTCTTTCACAAACCTAACCTACCCCTCTGCTCCTCCTGATTCTGCATACTTCGTACGTGGCTGCAGTGTTGTTAGTAATTTCAGCCTCTTGGATTCCCACTTTTGAAGATGTTTCTCTTCTTTCGATTCCAGCTTGAGCAGCAGGAGCCAGTCTGCATTCCTGCTCTGTTTTTGCACAAAGAACAACTGTGTGTGTGTTATGATGCGTTACCACTTCTTTTGGCCATTTTTGTCACCAGGTTTTGTCCATAGAGAAAGCAGACAGCACCAGCGCGCTGCCCAACCCTGTCATAGTGAGTATTCGGACTAAAAAGGCCTTCCAGCTGATTGAGCTGAACGACAGAGACGAGCTGGTTGAGAACATGAACTCCAGACTTCGAGCGCTGCAGTGGAAACGGTCCATGTTCCGCAGCAGGAAAGAGGGCAAGAGGAGCGTGGTGAGTGGGATGTTTAATTGGGTGGGACCTGCCATTTATACGGATAATGGAAAATGAAACAATGCAACAACACAACAGAAAGAACTAGTCAGTAATGTTCAGTACACTGGGTTGTTACCAAAATCATAAAGACAAACGGTTGCTAGAAGCACTTTATGATGTTCTCTCTAATCAAAGTTAAAATGCCATATGTGGAACTGGAAACATTTCCTGTATGACGGCTAAGGGAAGTACTGCAAGCACTGTTCAGCTCTAATTTCAAAGGGATCCAGTCAGAGAAATATTGTTTGTAATTACTGACGTTTCTTTTGTTCCTCACATTTTCCACAGAGCTCCCCAACACCTTACTACACCTTCTATTATGACACTGGGTACTCTGATGAAGAAGAGATAGAGGAGCATGTCCTGCGCAACACTGTCAACAGTGAAGCTCTCATGACGGCCTTCCACCAAAATCAACCAGGAACCAACGGCAACAAGGTGGGAGGAGTCTGAGACACTGTTCATCTAAACCTGTAACTTGATATATAAATAACCAATCGAATGAATTCAGAGTCACTTCAGATCTGATTTAAAAGGCTCGTCTCTCCCTAAGAGTTAGAAAAGAACAATATCCATCAGCTGAATGTAGTAAGTCAGGATCAGGAAATGTGTGTATTTGTGTCAGAGCACGAATCAGGTGAAGGAGCGGCTGTGGGAGGATCATTTCTCTGAGTTCGGACGTGGCGTCCACATGTTTCGCACAGAGAAGATCCAAAAGCTTGTGGCCATGGGGATACCAGAGTCACTGCGAGGGGAGCTGTGGATGATATTTTCAGGTATATAAATATATATGTGTATACAGTTGTGGTAATAAGTTTACATAGCCTGGAAGAAGTTATGCTTTTTTGTTTGTTTTGTCCATTTTTCAGAAATAATGATAATACAAAAACGTTACTTTCACTCACGGTCAGTAGTTGGGTTAAATCATTTATGCACAGCTCTGTTTTCCCTTTTTAAATCATAAAGACAACAGAAACAAGACCCTGATCAAAAGTTTACATACCCTGGAAGTTTTGGCTTGATAGCATAGGACCACGCAGATAGCATCAATATCACTGAGCTACTGTAAAGAGAACAGGAAGTAGAGGCATTTTGCATTTTGTATGGACAGCTTTATCATCTGAGAAAATAAAGTACCTCATCCATAACTACCACAAAAGACTTCAAACTGTCATCAATGTTAGAGGAGGGAAAACACTATAAGAACTATTTCAAATATCTTAATAACAGACCGCTGCACACGGTCTGTGCTGCACAAGTGAAGCATCGTGTTGGTTCAAGGAGGCCATGCACTCTTCTGATACCCATCAACACGTCAAATTAGCAGAAGTTAATTAGGCTGTTTTAGCCTGCACGCAATTGTGGCACATCTGCAAAACTGGAACATATTTCCTACATGCTATGTGAAAATTGGGGTGTGTATACATATACATACCCCAATGTTTCAATTTTTGTATTGAAAATTATGCAGTTTAATGTGTCATTGTACTCTGAAATAAAAGCAATTGGAGTTAAAAAAGAAATCATGGAATTAATTTATTGACCAAAATGTAATCTAAACTTTTGACTCATCAAAGTCGCCACCTTTGGCAGATATAACTGCCGTGGTGTTCTTTCTACAACAGGAATATTGTTCAGAAAGTTCCTCTCATATCTGTCGCAGATGTTCTCATTGATGTGCGGCACTTGTAGGTTGCTTTGCTTCCCCTCTTGTGTCCAGTTCATCCCAAACCAGCTCGATGGGGTTTAAGTGCTGTCTGCTCCATGTTTTCAAGCTTATCATCTTGTACTTTTTACCAGAGGTAATTCTGGCCTAGCTTGGACTCATGTTTTGGGTCATTATCTTGCTTTCGGATGAACCCCTGCCCAACTAGGCTCATACCAGAGGGTATTGCATGGCGCTGCAGAACGCTGTGGTTAATTATGAGCGATACACTGATGTATCTGCTGAGTAAAAACACAGATGTGGTAGGCCAGCACACACAAAACAAGAAGACACACTTTGAGATTAAATCTAAGTCTCACTGTGGTCCTGGCCCCAGCAGGCAATGAATCACTGTAAGGGTCCCCACAAGTATGGAATTACAGGTGTGTGTGTGTCTGTGTTTAAACCCAACCTGGGCTTCACATCCTCTTCTCTGCATCTGTTGTTCCTCAGGCAATGGCACTCTTTCAGTCAGTCAGATTTTATTTTGGTGTGTGGTCTGTTCCTCTGCTCATTCTCACTTCCTTTTATCCAAACATAGTTCCTGTGTGCCGCAAAGAATAACTAAAAATGAAACCAATCGAAGGTAAAAGGCACAGGTGTGCAGAATAATTTTAACCTGGGATTTTTCTTATAGCATATATATATATCGTTGGGGAACAAAACTGGGTAGCAGGTCATTCTCCGTTCTCTAATTCCTGTGTGGTTTGTGCAGATGCATCCTCTGACCTAGGGTCCCATGAGGGCTACTACGCCAGCTTGGTGCAGAAATCAATGGGCCATAACAACCTGGCCACAGAGGAGATCGAACGGGACCTGCACCGCTCACTGCCAGACCATCCCGCTTTCCAAAACCCAACGGGCATTGCTGCACTCAGGCGCGTCCTCACTGCGTATGCTCACCGCAACCCAAAGATCGGATACTGTCAGGTAAGCAGCAGTATTAGTCATTTTTGTAATGGTGGCACTTATAGTGTAATACTAGAACCACTCATGTGATTCAAGTGTTCATCCTGACTTTAAGATGCATGTGTGAATTTTGCTTTCTCTCTCACTAGTCTATGAACATCCTGGCATCGGTGCTGCTGCTGTATGCTAAAGAGGAAGATGCCTTCTGGCTGCTGGTGGCCGTGTGTGAAAGAATGCTGCCCGACTACTTCAATCGCAGGGTCATAGGTAAAGAGCCCAGAAGCTTTATTTGCTTGCAGCCACGCTTTTAAAAAAAGCACATAAGTGGTTACTGTGTTGCTGCTGTTACTGTGGTGCATGTACCGTTTCTGAGACAGGCTTTCAGAATAGGCATTATTTCCTGTGTTTGTAAAGGTGTTTATTTTTGCCCTGCGTGTTGCATTTGTAGCAATTTCCTTTTCCTTTTAATGTCCACATGTTTGTGGGCGTCACTTATTTTTGAAAGAACAGTGATTGTGGTCTGAGACTCTGTAGAAGCATAGATTCACAACATTACTTAAAAAAAAAATTAAAGTAAACAGTTTCCACGTTTCAAAAGAGGCAAAAAATCCCCACAAAAACCATTGATATATTTATTCTGGCAACAACCTGCCTCTAGTTAAAACACGGAAACCACATTAACATTACTTATCTTTACAGAACACAGCAGCTATTTAGCAAAGAGAAGTAAAGCCTTACTATAAAAATCTTTTGTGGAACTGCAGAATAGCACAGACTGAATAGCATGTTTATGCTGCCATCTTGTGGTCAGAATGATGAAAAAGCCATATATTAAGGAAAAATGGGCATCAAACAGGTCAGACTTATGAGAATCATAACACGTCTTGAATATATTTAACTTGGAGAAAAATTTGGACAGGCTTACATCCAAGGCCGTTCTTTGCCCCAACACTGTCTGACTCCACCGCCCTCTCCTGCAGGCGCTCAGGTGGACCAGTCTGTGTTCGAGGAGCTCATCAGGGAGCGTCTGCCAGAGCTGGCTGAACAGATTCCAGACCTTTCCACCCTCTCCTCTGTGTCCCTGTCTTGGTTCCTCACCCTGTTCCTGAGCGTCCTGCCGTTCCACAGCGCCGTCTGCGTGGTCGACTGCTTCTTCTTCCACGGAATCAAAGCCATCTTCCAGCTTGGTCTGGCTGTGCTGGAGGCCAATGCTGCGGAGCTTTCGTCCAGCACAGATGACGGGCAGGCGCTTATGATTCTCACAGGGTAGGTTTGCAGCTTGCTGGTAAAGCAAAACTCAAAGCATTGTGCCACTGATTGACATGAATGCTTTGTGCTTTTGTCTGCATTGTATGGTTTATAATTGTATGTGCACGGGTGGAATTTAACACCTCGTTGGCTTTCCTATGATTCCCAGTTTTCTGGACCAGGTTGGAAATGTAGAGTGCCCCGGTTTTCCGTCCTCCTCGCCTGCTGCAGAGGAAACTAGCTGCAGTGTCGCTAAGAGGCACACAAACATCACTGACCTCATCAATGACTCCTATATCGTAAGAGATGCACATTTTTTGCCTGATATTTGCCTTAAATAATTAGTTTGTGCACATTGTGCACCAGCTCCTTTACTTGTTTTCTTTCGCTTCCTTTTGTTAGATAAGTGAGCTTTTCACCTCTGGCTTATTCAACTACATTTTCACCCTTCTTCATAATCCTCATTTAGTCATCACAGTTCATGAGATATCTTTCATGCTGTGCTCTCTGACCTCAGAAATTCGGAGACCTGACAGTGCGGCAGATTGAGCAGCTCCGCTGTCGGCACAGAATCCAGGTGCTCCAGGCACACGAAGACACCACCAAAGAAAATGCGGTGAGAAGACTGACACAGAATCTCAAACATCTTTAAAGCTGCTCAAAAGAAGCTTGAAGGACACAACAGTATTACACATACCCAGCTCTCAGCTGTTTACAATGCTCCCTTTTTTTTATGCGCCTTTACAGTTGAGACTGGTGTCGCCAGATGTTTCCATCCCTGCAGAGAACTTGGCCGACATCTACGATCTCTTCAAGGTTATTTTCCTTCCTTGCTGGCAGACTAATTGATGTGCGAAAGAGACCTTAAATCATTTTGTTTTCCTCTGTCCTCCTCCTCCCTGCAGACGGAGCACTTCATCACTCTGTACTGGGGGGACAGCAGCGCGGCGGCGGCGGCAGAGGCAGCAGCGTGGCACTACTGTGACTCGAATCGCTCCTTTATAGAACGGCAGTATCGGCTGGACCGACCTCAGTTTAAAAGCCTGTACGGGCTGCTGGTGCCGTGGCCCGATGTCTCCAACCAGCACACCGACACGCTGGCCAACCGCACCTTCACCCTCCTGGACCAGGACTGCGACAACCTGGTCACCTTTAGAGACTTTGCCAGCTGGCTGGGTAGGTAGAGGGAGGACAGGCGGGGAAATGGAAAATGCATAAAGCTGAAATAAAAAGAAGTTTCACTTTGCTCTGTCTCCTCATGTTTTTTCTGTTTTTTTTTCCAGACACGCTGTACTTTGGGGAGCTGAATGAGAAAATAAGGCTGCTTTACTGCCTTCACATCCCTCCAGGTTATTCATTATGTGAATACGATGACGAGTTATTGAGCTCTACTCTCATGTCGGCGATTTATTGATTCCTTTTGCGTTTGTTCGCATCTGCAGCTCTGACAGAAACTGAAGATGACCCCTCGGTTATGAAGAGCCCCCTGCTGTCCACAAACAGACCTCTCTATGTTAATCTGCCCCCTCGTCAGTGCAAACACGCTCCCTCGTCACGTTATTGCACTTATCAGGGGGATTTACTTGTGAGGCTGAAGAACTCTCTCTCTTGTTGTTTTAGGTGATGACAGTGAAGTGACAGATTACCAGGATCAGCTGAAGCAGATGCTCCAGGATCTGGCCACAGAGAAGGAGAAAGATGTGGAGAAGCCTCTGCCTCTCATGAACCAGGTATAGGAGTCGCATGCTCTCACCTTTCTTGTGTAAATTCAGAGTTTTGTTGTTTTTTTGTTTTTTTTAGATGTATGAAAAAAGTCAGATTTCTGACAAAAAGTCAAGACAAAAATATGTATTCTGCGTTAAATAATCAGACAAACATGCAGAAGTTTGTTGATTAACTCTCTTTGTTCCTTCTTGTGCAGTCGGAGTTCATCCAGTTCTGTAAAACGCTCTACAGCATGTTCCACCCGGAGGAGAACGAGCTCTTCCAGGCTATCGCCACAGTCACCAGTCTCGTGCTGCAGATCGGCGAGGTCGGCCATCGCGGTAAAATCGCCGGATCAGAGGCCAACAGCCAGGAGGGCTTGACGGCGGCGGGCGGGGTCGACGCCCGCAGAGGCAGCAGGAGTTCGGCGACAGCGGACAACGAGTGGACGGTGAGCTACGCTCAGATCCTGGCCTCACTGCTCACGGAGCAGGCGCTGGTGAACTTCTTCGAGAAGCCTCTGGATTTGTCGGCCAAGATCACACAAGCCAAGGAGAGTCAGTATCAACAGCGGGCGGGTTTGCTCACTCTGCAGCGAGCGAGCAGCTGACTCGAACGTGAACAGCAGGCTGCGAGCTGCAGCAGTGTCGTGTGATGCTGAAGAGCCTTAATGTAACCTGTGATATTTGTCGTGCTGATAACACGACTGCTGGGTTTCTTTCTAAGCCCTCAAACTGCTCTGACCTCTGACTGAGGACAGAAAGATGTTTTCTGTGAACATTTTTGAGAAGAAAAATGTTCCGGCCAATTCCAGTGGTTGACTCACTGGATCCGGGCATACGATTTTTCATTTAGTCCATTCTGGGCCATGGGAAACTTTACTTATTACCTTCTTGTGTCACCAAAAGGATGCCTGCAGCTCAGCTGTGTTTCAGTCCAATGATTTGTCACCACTTTGTTGTGTTTTAAAGTGTTTACTGGCTGTGAAGATAACGCTCTACGCTTCGTCTCACTCACTTTCTCATCAGAAATCTGCCTTATTTAAGTTTTACCTGTAAACCTTGCGATCAATGATTCAGCATTAAGGACAAATCTAGCATATGTACGGATAGTGTTTTTTTTTTAATGACTAATTTTATTACTTCTATTTCGTTAACATTAAATGTTTTCGAACACACGCTCTCTGATTAAAGATATTTTTGAAAGCTTTTTCAGAATACTGGAAAAATAAATCAGCGTTTAATGAAAGCAGGAAAAAAGATGACACATTTTAAATAAAAATGTTGGAGGAAAATCACTTCTGTTTTCACTTCTTATTAAGCAAAATTAGACTGGCAGCAGCAGGATTCACATCATTGTTCAGCCTCAGACTTTTATTTATTTTTTTAAAATGTTTTCAGTGTTGGGAGATTATTGGTTCACTGCCGTGCTTTGCCTTTCACCCAATAGTGCTGGATTTTTTATAACTACAAAAATGTTTATCAGCCCATAAAAATAAATCCAAGTTTTCTTTGATCTTTACTCATTTTTCTCAGCTCCTCAGTCCTCCTGCCTGTGACCAGGACTCGAGTCGTTTTTACCCTCGATGTATGAAAGACGCGTGACACAGCTGGAACATACAAACCAAGAAGCTATTGCTTTGTATTCATACATCTTGAGTTTTTAATATGATCAACAGACTGATGATCAAGCTTTCAGCTCCAAGGTGAAGTGTGTAGGATTTAAAAAACACAAACAAACTGTGAAATGAAATGAGCTCTGCTATTAACACATCCTCATCTGAGATAATAAACCACAGCTGTAATAGGCAATAAGGAAACAATGGACATGATGAAGCTGTAACCACACAAATATTTAATCTAAAATTCCTGCTCCAAAGCAAACACGTCTCATTTAGTCATTTCCCCGTTTCCTCCCCCGTCTTTTCGGCCTGCCACCTCCTCAGAGGGGAGGGATTAATGCAAGGGGAGGAAGTGAGGAAAAGAATGAAGGATGTAAGAACCGATAATTGAGAAGGGCTCGTGTCTAGACTGTTTTGTATTTGGCTCGGGGAACTTCTACCGTTCGACTGGTGCAGTGAAAAGAGTTTTTAGCAGTGATCTAATGAAAGAGTCTGAAATGAAGAGGAGGAGGCAGAGTGGTGCAGGAACTTGGTGTGCTTTATTAGCTACTGATTGAAGGTAGAGGACGTGCTTTAGCCAGGACCTAAATAATCGGGAGAAACAAAACACACATTTTACTAGTGGCCAGCCTTCGTTATAAAGGAGGGAAAACTGAGGCTTGGCGCAGAGAGCTTCTCATGATTTCATCATGGAGGAGGTAGATGGTGACTTACTCCTTTCTAACGTTCATATTTTCTCTACATGGACTCTCCGTTAAAAGGGTTACATGAAACTTTTCGAGCCCGTTGTGTTTCAGAGAAAATACGTTGGACAAAAAAATGATAAATAACGTAAATGAAATGTTTGAAATGTACAAAATCAAAGGGCCAGTTTGTGTGTTAGCCTCGCTTTTCCAGGACAGGAACAGAATAGTTAAAACAATCTAACACGTTGTCATTCGTAGTAGGCACATTATGTATAATCAGATCTATTTATATGGGTCATGGCATGAAGCTAATATCACATCCACAGGGAGCAGGGGCAGCAGCATATTAATGATGACAGACTCCACGAGAATCACAATACAAGTAAAATACAAGTACAGACACTACAAGCTACACATTGCACTAAGCCACAGCTGTGATCACAGGAAGACCGATGAGTTTGCCCTGTGGATGCATCGCGCCCACTACGGAGGGACCGTGGGCGGGCTCTGTCTTTAGATTGCTTCAACGTAGTTGGCTGGCAGCATGCCGGTCTTGCCGGTACGCTGAACAGTACCGTACATCCAGCCTTCGTCGATGGACTGCACGTTGACGATGACGTCGCCGTCCTTGAAGCACACCTCGTCACTGTCGGCTGCGGTGTAGTCATACATGGCACGCACGGTTTTCTGAAGGAAAGAGATGGACACACTTGACAAACAAGCAGAAATTTTAAATTCAGCTTCTTTTCTTCAGGCCATAAAATAATGTAACTGATGTACTAAAATAATGATAATCCCACTGAACGTTTCAAACCTGCTTTACCTGACCACACCAAGCATCACCTGTAGCATCACTCCCCACAGGAGAAAAGTTAAACCATGTAAAGCGAATGGAGTGTATGTACAATATAAATATATGTTACTAACCCCGGTAGTAGAGGGGTGTGAGGGAATGGAAGAGACTGTGGTCTGCTGGGTGGCCACTGAAGATGACCTCTGCTGCAGCTCCACGGTCTTCACAGTAGCATGCTGGTAGCCTGAAGATGTTAAAATAACAAACAGATTAAGTAGAGGGGAAATTATTCTTCACTCTCAAGTGTATTTGTTGCTGTTTAGTCTGATGAGGGTTACCAATAGAGGAGGTCATGAAGCCATTGCTGTAGAGGGACATGTGGTGGTCAGCATCCTGGGACACCTCAGACTTCTCATCAGCCACGCCGCTCAAAGCGCTGGTGGAGCGGGAGTGCTCCTTGCTGCGACGCTGAGCTTGTACTGTCAGAACAGCATTAAGACATTATTTCAAATGCGTATTATTTATTTAACTATCAGTGACACACCTGCTTCACACACGAGAAGCAATACATAATCCTTTGCCAGTCACTTAGCTTCCCTGACATTTAATGATAACTTTGAATAAATCCATCGGGAGCATAACTAAAGCTTTGGCTCTCTGAATCGATCCTCTAGAATTTCAATCACCTGACATCATGTGCAGACTCCTGGACTGGATGTTGTCCTCAGCGGGGTCGTAGTCAAACACAGAGCCGGGGTTTGTGCGCCACACACGCAGATCTGAGGAGATGAATAGATCAGCCGATAACAGTCCGTATTACAGTTTTGCTTCAGGTATGTCTCTCCAGAATGTAATTTTGAGGTATTTTGTCTTTCAGTTTTATTTATTTTTTGCTAACAAGCTAACAACTCCTAAAGCTTAGTGCTTGCTGTTGTCGTTACCAGTGATGGTCTCCTGGTCGTGCTCTATGGCACGTCTCCTCTCCATCTCCACCACGCGCCTCTGGATGCCACGGTAGCTGATGTCGCTGAAGTCCTGCGTGTTCTTCTTCACACGCTCTGTCACAATATCAGTGGTGGTGGGAGTGAAGCTGCCCTTGCTCTTCTCAAAGTCCTCGTGGTATCTCACCTGAAGTGCACAAATACAGTAAGTGAAGCTGCAGGGCGGATGGACCCATTTTGCACGAGCCAACCAAACTGGCATCGATGCCAGCCTCCACTTTAACTACTTAAAATACTAAAATGTGTTGTCTGTCTTTTTTCTCTATACCAAACCCATTATTTCTCCATTATTGAATCAATTCTAATTTTAGTTTGTCTTTGTGTAGCAACATTGTTTAAGACTGGCGACCAGATTCTTGTTTTGAATCATTTTGAGATGATGAGGTGTCAAAGAGTACTGAAGCCTTACTCTTCAAGTAGTCAAGTAACAACGAAAGCACTTTTCCACTTAGAACAGAAATTAATCAAACAAGCACAAAAACTTACCCCAGAAATGATACGCTGAGTCTCCCTGACGCGCCTCATCTCAGGTGTGTCCAGAACAAAGGCGGCTTTGCCCTGGACCTGCTTGCGGAAGCTGTCAGAGTACAGAACCTAGAAATGACAGATCAAAAGTAGTAAGGATCTAAAATATTTCACACTCCCAAACCATCATTCAATAGCTGTTAGCATCCACAGCACAAGAGGTGTGGTCAGAGAGACTTAATGCCAAGAGGACACAGGCAGCTGCTGGGATGAGCTATGGCACTACTGGGATGAATTAGCAGGGAGACTTTTATTAAGTGGGCGAATTATTAAAAGGAAATAAAGTTATTTTCCAATCTTCAGTGGGAGACCGAAAGGAATAAGATCAAGTGGGAAAACAGCAGGAGAGATTAGCAGTGATGATGTGCACAGGCACACCACAGCTGGAGGTATTAAACATATTTTAAAAAAAAGAGAGAGAGTGCAGTCAGGTGAATTAATACGATTAACAAGAGCCAGGGGGACACATCAGAGTTAGAGAAGGGTTAAAAAGAGGTAGGAGTAGAACATTTCTTCAGCAGAACATGTTCTACAGGTTCTGAAAGGTACCGAGCTAATGTTTTCTTGGTTCCTTTTCACCCGCTCCATCTCTGGAGTAAACACCACAGGCGTTCCCTTGGCTGAACTGTCTTTATACAACACCTACAGGGCAGAAGCACAGCACCCCGAGGGGCCAATCAGAAACTCAAACATACAGACCACGCACACCTATAGGACTGCTTTCATTGACAAGGAGGAGTTTTCTGGAAATATCTGAGATTGATTAAACTCAGAGAGGTCATTTCTTTAGTTGGTGGCATTTTTTTGGTATATTATTTTGGTATATTTAAGCAGCGTCTGAGAAATTGGTCCTATAGAGTGATCCATCCTGGTAGCTCCTGCTGAGCAGCCAGGATCTCTGCTGTACGTGGAGACAAACATCCCTAATGCTTTAGCAGGAGATTTAGCTGTGAAGTGGAAATTAAGAGCAGCACACAGCAGCTTAATGTGAAGAAAGATGAGCTGCAGGTTAGAAGATAGTAGACTCACAGACCAAAAAGGAAGATTTTATTCAGTTTAGGGGACTGATGATTGAGGATTAAAATAATAAAGAGAAAAAGGCAAGGGTGTAAATTAGATGGATGGGCAGTCTGGGCCCTGGATGGAGCTTGATGAGATGAGCAAGAGATGATGAGGAAGGGGGAAGTGTATGATAGGCATTATTATAGGACTCTACTGTTCACAGTTAGGAGCAAACGTGGTACGGTTCCACTACCGAGCTGATGTGCTTCTGGGTTTCTTTGACTCGCTTCACTTCAGGGAGATCCGGTATAGCTGTTCCTCGACCCAGAGAGTCCTTGTATTTTATCTAACCAAATAAAATTTGGGGATTCGTGCAGAGAAAGTACAAAAAAAAGTAAGTAACAGATCAATAACAGAAAAACACGCAGACAAAAAGCCACAAGCGGCACCAAAAATCACAGCAGAGACAGAACATGAAATTAAACACACATCGTTCCCTAAAAAATAAAGAAGCAGGTTTATGTTAGACACACACAACAACTACTGGGAAGATCTACTGGAGGCTAAGGAGAATTGTTATGGCACTGTTTGAGGTGGAGGGATGAACGGATGCAAATCGGAGACTAGGGGTTCACTGCAGTGGAGTACCGTGCTAATATTTTGCTGATTGCGTTTAACTCTCTCCATTTCTGGCGTCTCTGATATTGATGTGCCTCCTCCCACGCCTTCTTTGTATTGATGCTTTGAATAAAACAGCACAAAAAAGTCAATTATTGTTGTAACACACTCAAAAGATGATTAGTTTTCAATTTAGGAGGGAAGGAAGGAATTTCAAAAAATTAAAAAAGACAGAAAAATTCCAAAGCGGAGTAATAAGGAAAAGGGAGGGTATTTTTGTCTCGTAAAAGGAAATGACGTATGGAACATGGTTAGGATGTAGGAGGGGAAAACCAGCGCTAAATACAGGAAAGGTAAAGTTTTCTAGATAAGTAAGATGAGATCAGAGGGCGTTTGGGGGGAGTTATTATAAGGAAGTCATATTAGGGTCACTGCAGTCTTTTTCCTCTACCAGGCTGATATTCTTCTGGGTTTCTCGGACCCGCTTCACCTCAGGCAGATCTGGTATGGCTGTGCCTTGACCCACAGAGTCCTTGTACTGTATCTGCCCATTGCACAAGTTACACAGGTGCAAAATCAGACGGTGACAAACAAAAGCACAGTTTGTACTGTAGACACATACACAGGCAGCTATTCATAAAAACAACATGAACACCTGAAATGAGAGGATACTGATTTCCAGACATATTTATGTATATTTAAAGGGACTAATGTAAAAATATGCAGGTTGTTTTCAGCGTGAGTGATGTTTAGTTTAGTTTATTACTTCAGGGTTCACATGAAATTAACAATGAGTTATTACGCAAGCTCTAAAAGTCCCCTGTGAATGATAAACTGTGAATTATTTTACAGTGGAAACAAGAAAAGTCCTCTAATGAGTTATAAAAATGAAATATTAGCACGAGGACAGATATCTGTAAAAAGAAAGTTGAATGTAAAATCATTATTTGAAGAGATTAGATGTGATGGCAGGTCTGGTTTTATTCTTTGATGCTAGAGGAGGAGGAAATATGGAGGGAGGAGTGGCTGAGGAGTAATGAGGTAGGGCAGGGTCACTCTGTTGAGTACCGTGCTGACGTTGCGCTGGTTGCGTTTAACCCTCTCCATCTCAGGGGTCTCGGGCAAAGCTGTTCCTCCTCCCAAATCCTCTTTGTACTTAATCTTACACGGACGAGGAATCAAAGCATAAACGAGTGGTTAGCCTCACCGAGCGCTAATTTACTTATCTTGCACCTTTGGGAGCACACGTCAACAAAAGCACACAGAATGAGACAAACATCTATACAAACATTTAACAAAGAACGCACACATTTCAGGTGTTGACTTCAGAACAACTGAAATGAAAAGGTTACTGATCATATCGGTTTTCAGACGCAGGTGCATGTGGGTGATGCTTAGTTTAGTTTATCACTTCAAGGTTCAGATGAAATTAATTATGAGTCTGTTAAGTCCTCACAGTCCCCTGTGGGCGATAAGATTCAAAGTATTTCACAGTGGAAACACCATCTGTTTACACTATATCACCAAAAGTATGTGGATACACAAATAATACAACCGTGTTTTGTTGAGACTGCATTTTAAAAGCATGGACATTCATGTGTTGCATTTACTGTTGTGTTTGCAGGGATTTGCTCCACATCAGCCACAAGACTCTTAATAAGTTCAAACGCTGAGCCTGCATGATGAGGTCTGGGTTCTGTCAGGGTCCAAATATAAAAGGCTTTTTTTCATGTACCCAAGTCTGTTAAGTCCTGTAAAATGAACAAATGTGAACTAACAGCCCCAAACAAAGGCACAATAAAGTCTCCACATACTTTTGGTCATCTAGTTCTTAGCATCTAGGGATTCTTTCTGGGCTCCAAAAAAAAATTAGAATGAAAAACAGGTTTCTGCAAAAAACAAAAACAGTTGAATATATAATTATTATTTGGAGAGATTAGATGTGATGGCAGGTCTGGTTTTATTCTTTGATGCTAGAGGAGGAGGAAATATGGAGGGAGGAGTGGCTGAGGAGTAATGAGGTAGGGCAGGGTCACTCTGTTGAGTACCGTGCTGACGTTGCGCTGGTTGCGTTTAACCCTCTCCATCTCAGGGGTCTCGGGCAAAGCTGTTCCTCCTCCCAAATCCTCTTTGTACTTAATCTTACACGGACGAGGAATCAAAGCATAAACGAGTGGTTAGCCTCACCGAGCGCTAATTTACTTATCTTGCACCTTTGGGAGCACACGTCAACAAAAGCACACAGAATGAGACAAACATCTATACAAACATTTAACAAAGAACGCACACATTTCAGGTGTTGACTTCAGAACAACTGAAATGAAAAGGTTACTGATCATATCGGTTTTCAGACGCAGGTGCATGTGGGTGATGCTTAGTTTAGTTTATCACTTCAAGGTTCAGATGAAATTAATTATGAGTCTGTTAAGTCCTCACAGTCCCCTGTGGGCGATAAGATTCAAAGTATTTCACAGTGGAAACACCATCTGTTTACACTATATCACCAAAAGTATGTGGATACACAAATAATACAACCGTGTTTTGTTGAGACTGCATTTTAAAAGCATGGACATTCATGTGTTGCATTTACTGTTGTGTTTGCAGGGATTTGCTCCACATCAGCCACAAGACTCTTAATAAGTTCAAACGCTGAGCCTGCATGATGAGGTCTGGGTTCTGTCAGGGTCCAAATATAAAAGGCTTTTTTTCATGTACCCAAGTCTGTTAAGTCCTCTAAAACAGCGGTCCCCAACCTTTTTTGCGCCACGGACCGGTTTATGCCAGACAATATTTTCATGGACCGGCCTTTAAGGTGTCGCGGATAAATACAACAAAATAAAACTAGCACCGGTACCGAAAAAAAGAAGATTTATTCATAACACACGTGAAAAGACCCAGGAAAACTGAGTTAACGATAAAAACGATAACAAAATCACGCTGAAAACCGATAAAAACCCTGAAAACCAGACATTTCACACCTGAGCCTCAACTCTCGCGGCCTGGTACCAAACGACTCACGGACCGGTACCGGTCCGAGGCCCGGGGGTTGGGGACCGCTGATCTAAAATGAACAAATGTGAACTAACAGTTCCAAACAAAGGCACAATAAAGTCTCCACATACTTTTGGTCATCTAGTTCTTAGCATCTAGGGATTCTTTCTGGGCTCCAAAAAGATTCTTTAATAAATCTAAACAATTAAATAATTAGAATGAAAAACAGGTTTTTGTAAAAACAAAAACAGTTGACTATATAATTATTATTTGGAGAGATTAGATGTGATGGCAGGTCTGGTTTTACTCTTTGATGCTAGAGGAGGAGGAAATATGGAGGGAGGAGTGGATGAGGAGTAATGAGGTAGGGCAGGTCACTCTGTTGAGTACCGTGCTGACGTTGCGCTGGTTGCGTTTAACCCTCTCCATCTCAGGGGTCTCGGGCAAAGCTGTTCCTCCTCCCAAATCCTCTTTGTACTTAATCTTACACGGACGAGGAATCAAAGCATAAACGAGTGGTTAGCCTCACCGAGCGCTAATTTACTTATCTTGCACCTTTGGGAGCACACGTCAACAAAAGCACACAGAATGAGACAAACATCTATACAAACATTTAACAAAGAACGCACACATTTCAGGTGTTGACTTCAGAACAACTGAAATGAAAAGGTTACTGATCATATCGGTTTTCAGACACAGGTGCATGTGGGTGATGCTTAGTTTAGTTTATCACTTCAAGGTTCAGATGAAATTAATTATGAGTCTGTTAAGTCCTCACAGTCCCCTGTGGACGATAAGATTCAAAGTATTTCACAGTGGAAACACCATCTGTTTACACTATATCACCAAAAGTATGTGGATACACAAATAATACAACCGTGTTTTGTTGAGACTGCATTTTAAAAGCATGGACATTCATGTGTTGCATTTACTGTTGTGTTTGCAGGGATTTGCTCCACATCAGCCACAAGACTCTTAATAAGTTCAAACGCTGAGCCTGCATGATGAGGTCTGGGTTCTGTCAGGGTCCAAATATAAAAGGCTTTTTTTCATGTACCCAAGTCTGTTAAGTCCTGTAAAATGAACAAATGTGAACTAACAGCCCCAAACAAAGGCACAATAAAGTCTCCACATACTTTTGGTCATCTAGTTCTTAGCATCTAGGGATTCTTTCTGGGCTCCAAAAAAAAATTAGAATGAAAAACAGGTTTCTGCAAAAAACAAAAACAGTTGAATATATAATTATTATTTGGAGAGATTAGATGTGATGGCAGGTCTGGTTTTATTCTTTGATGCTAGAGGAGGAGGAAATATGGAGGGAGGAGTGGCTGAGGAGTAATGAGGTAGGGCAGGGTCACTCTGTTGAGTACCGTGCTGACGTTGCGCTGGTTGCGTTTAACCCTCTCCATCTCAGGGGTCTCGGGCAAAGCTGTTCCTCCTCCCAAATCCTCTTTGTACTTAATCTTACACGGACGAGGAATCAAAGCATAAACGAGTGGTTAGCCTCACCGAGCGCTAATTTACTTATCTTGCACCTTTGGGAGCACACGTCAACAAAAGCACACAGAATGAGACAAAATCTATACAAACATTTAAAAAATAAAGCACACGCATTTTGCCTGATTACAACACTTTGAGCAAAGCGTTTCACACCACAACGTCTGCACTAAGAGTTTTAAGTAAAGGTTAAAGTATAGAACCAAGGGTTAAGAGTTAGTTACACAAATTAAAAACTGCTTGTTTTGCAAAGTTAAAAAAAATAAAATAATTTGCTCTAAATAAAGAAGGGCTGCATATCAAGGTTTGTTAAAAAATGTGGAACGCCAAAAAATGTGATATTAGAAAAAGTTAAGAAAAAATATTACGGAGTAGATACCAAGCTGAAATTCTTTGTATTCTCTTTAACACGCAGCATTTCAGGAGTGTCCTTTACAGTAGACACTTTGCCCTTTATGTTTTTAAGGTCAGCCTGGTATTGAAGCTACAAGGAGAAAAACAAAAGTGCAGTTAAGATGTTTCACAATGAAAAAGAGGTCAAGTCTTCACGTATATCCCTGATTAAGGCACAAAACTAACTGGAGTAGAACATTAAAACAGTACATACAAACAGAGGCGCCTCCAGAATTTTTTCATAGGGGTGGCCATGTGGGGGCCACAACTAAAAAAATGGGGTAGCACAGCAAAAACAGAATTTCCCGTTTTATTATGCAGTTGTGAAATATACAGTGGGGCAAAAAAGTATTTAGTCAGCCACCGATTGTGCAAGTTCCCCCACTTAAAATGATGACAGAGGTCAGTAATTTGCACCAGAGGTACACTTCAACTGTGAGAGACAGAATGTGAAAAAAATAATCCATGAATCCACATGGTAGGATTTGTAAAGAATTTATTCGTAAATCAGGGTGGAAAATAAGTATTTGGTCACCTCAAACAAGGAAAATCTCTGGCTCTCACAGACCTGTAACGTCTTCTGTAAGAAGCTTTTCTGTCCCCCACTCGTTACCTGTATGAATGGCACCTGTTTGAACTCATCATCTGTATAAAAGACACCTGTCCACAGCCTCAAACAGTCAGACTCCAAACTCCGCCATGGCCAAGACCAAAGAGCTTTCGAAGGACACCAGGAAAAGTATTGTAGACCTGCACCAGACTGGGAAGAGTGAATCTACAATAGGCAAGCAGCTTGGTGTGAAAAAATCAACTGTGGGAGCAATCATCAGAAAATGGAAGACATACAAGACCACTGATAATCTCCCTCGATCTGGGGCTCCACGCAAGATCTCATCCCGTGGGGTCAAAATGATCATGAGAACGGTGAGCAAAGATCCCAGAACCACACGGGGGGACCTGGTGAATGACCTGCAGAGAGCTGGGACCAAAGTAACAAAGGTCACCATCAGTAACACACTACAACGGCAGGGAATCAAATCCCGCAGTGCCAGACGTGTTCCGCTGCTGAAGCCAGTGCATGTCCAGGCCCGTCTGAAGTTTGCCAGAGAGCACATGGATGATACAGCAGAGGATTGGGAGAATGTCATGTGGTCAGATGAAACCAAAGTAGAACTTTTTGGTATAAACTCAACTCGTCGTGTTTGGAGGAAGAAGAATACTGAGTTGCATCCCAAGAACACCATACCTACTGTGAAGCATGGGGGTGGAAACATCATGCTATGGGGCTGTTTTTCTGCCAAGGGGACAGGACGACTGATCCGTGTTAAGGACAGAATGAATGGGGCCATGTATCGTGAGATTTTGAGCCAAAACCTCCTTCCATCAGTGAGAACTTTGAAGATGAAACGAGGCTGGGTCTTCCAACATGACAATGATCCAAAACACACCGCCCGGGCAACAAAGGAGTGGCTCCGTAAGAAGCATTTGAAAGTCCTGGAGTGGCCTAGCCAGTCTCCAGACCTCAACCCCATAGAAAATCTGTGGCGGGAGTTGAAAGTCCGTGTTGCTCGGCGACAGCCCCAAAACATCACTGCTCTCGAGAAGATCTGCATGGAGGAATGGGCCAAAATACCAGCTACTGTGTGTGCAAACCAGGGCCCTGTTCTTCGTACGTCGCTTACTACATCCAAGATCAAATGAAACATCCAAGACCAAACCATCGCGCTAACCGTGAGCTCGCTAATCCGGTTCCCCGAACACACCTGCTGTTGACGATTAGTACAGCTGGACGCAGTAATGTGACATCACTGGGTGTCGTAAAAGGGGCTACGCATCGATAGTGGAAACATTGATCGGCAACCCTCTGATTGGTCGGTGAAAATGTCGACGGAGCGCGCTCGGCTCGGTATTTTTCGGCAGCAGAGCAAGAACTCTTGAGTGAGGGATTTCAGGAGTTTCAGAGTTTAATCAGAACGCAAGGGAACACTGCAAAGGCTGCAAAAGCAAGGAGAGAGGGCTGGCAGAAAGTTGCTGACAAATTAAACTCGTAAGTAATTTAATAATAACAATAATAATGGAGTGGGTTTATATAGCGCTTTTCAAGGCACCCAAAGCGCTTTACAATGCCACTATTCAGTCACTCTCACATTCACACACTGGTGGAGGCAGCTACAGTTGTAGCCACAGCTGCCCTGGGGCAGACTGACAGAAGCCAGGCTGCCATATTGCGCCATCGGCCCCTCTGGCCAACACCAGTAGGCGGTAGGGTAGATTTATCATATCACACTATATTATCCAATATTATATTACATTATATTATATTATAATATGTTATATTATATCCCCTTTCACATTAGAGCCACAACAGGACCCACTAGAACATGGGAACAGGTAAAAGTGAAATATAAGAATATTCTACAGAATGGTAATATTTATCACTTATATTGCTTTTAGTCTCTTGGAAAGAGACCCTGAAATAATCTGTTTGTTTATAACAGCAACCAAGAAAAGGGCAGAGGAAAAAAAGACAGGTGGTGGTCCTGCACCCCCTCGTCAACAAGTTGGTTATGTAAATAATACCCTCACGGGAATATCGATATCTCTCTATGAGCACACTGTCGCGCTGAGCTAAAGGATCCTGTCTGTCCCGCAATATACGCTGAATTCTGAAAACTCTCCTTATCAATCTTGCACCTTCCGCAATGGGTGGCTCGCGTATACGGACAGGATATGGCTGCGACAGGCTTCCCAAATCCACCTTCGCTTTTATAGCCGTGGTCTCTCATCTTGATTACACAAAGTAATTTGCAATTGCTACTCTGAAATATGAATTACATCTGTAATAATCACATACATGTAATAGAATGTTAATAGTACATTTCCCTTTTTAAGGAAATGACCTGTATCTATCTGTGTGAAATCAATAAATGGATCAGGTGCTGCATTGTCTTTAGTTACATTGATGTTATTTATTTATGGTGAAACAGTGGTGGAATATCGCTGTTGCTTTCGTATGAATGACGCGGGCATACCTGCGTGGCCGCGATCTAATCCTGTTTACATAAAGTAAACCTGCTCCCCAGCAGGTTTACGCTTACGGCTCTGTTGCTATGACAGCAAGTCCCGGATGGGCTTCGGGGAACCGAACGATCCAGGATCACGCGAAATCGTCAACAATCTCATCCAGCTAACTCACTTAGCGAGGTACGAAGAACAGGCCCCAGGTAAAGACCTATAGTAAACGTTTGACCTCTGTTATTGCCAACAAAGGTTATGTTACAAAGTATTGAGTTGTATTTTTGTTATTGACCAAATACTTATTTTCCACCCTGATTTACGAATAAATTCTTTACAAATCCTACCATGTGGATTCATGGATTATTTTTTTTTTCACATTCTGTCTCTCACAGTTGAAGTGTACCTCTGGTGCAAATTACTGACCTCTGTCATCATTTTAGGTGGGGGAACTTGCACAATCGGTGGCTGACTAAATACTTTTTTGCCCCACTGTAGGTTACTTGAAAAATATGGCAAATAACATAGAAGGAAAAGAATAATTATGCCTAGCTTAGGTCTCTGTGAAAACCAAATAATATTATGAAATCCATAATAATCTGTTTTAAACAGGATTAAATGAGTAAATATATGGTGTCTTCCTCTCTTTTGTGCCCATGTTTATTAGAATTATTACCAACATTGGACAATCTTGCTGGGTGGGGGCATTCGGTGGGGGGGCAGCAAATTTTGAAGTGTGGCTAGTGGCCCCCTGTGGCCCCCCCTTGGTGGCGCCCCTGCAAACATATAAAGTACTGGAAATATAATTTTACAGCAGCTATAAAGACGCACATAGAGACACAAGATGCTGAAAGAACCTCAGTCAGGACGTGCTGACCTGTCCGGACGCGGCGTAACTCCTCGTGTGTTACTTACAGTGCTGAAGTTCTTTTGGTTCTCGCGGACTCGCTGCATCTCTGGAGTATCCAGGACTGGTACATAGTGAGACATGGTCTTCTCAGCCTCCTCTTTGTATTTTTTCTGTTTGGATGATAATACAATTTGTGATTTTTTTTTATATATGCTAATGATTTATCCTGATGAGAGTGGTGGCTGGGTCAGTTCAGTAACCTACCTGGCTGACGATGTTCTTCATCTGCTGAGCATGGATGATGTCAGGGGTATCGATGACAGTTGTGTAGCAGGCTCTGTCCATCTCAGCGGTCTGCTTGTACTTAGACTGGAAAAGAAAAACAGCCAGTCAGCACTGATCATAAATGCAGCGGAAAATATTAACAGATATTCCTTTTAACACCGGACGTGTGCTCATAGTTTCACCAAACGTTAGTTTTATTTATTGTACCATTCTAGCCTAGTTCTTGTCTTCTGAGTTTTTGATGCCTGTTTTTATGTTCGTGAATACAAATTGACCTGAGCTGTCATTTTGTATTTACTCAAGTTCTTTCTTTGACTTTGTTATTTGTGTTTACTTCCTTCACTGTTCCCTTGTATCTGTGTGCTGTCTCTATATTTAGCATTTGTCTTTTAGTTAGTTCCCATTTTCCTCAAAGCTTGATTTTTCTTTGTGCATTATGTAAGTTTACTTCCAATGTTGTCATTGTGCTGACTTTTTTCACCCGTGTCTCATTCCCCACATGTCTCCCCTTCCCTAATCAGCCTCAGCCTAGTGTGAAGAAATAGCCCTCTCATCAGCCCAGTCTTACTCTGTCTAGTCTAAATGTTCGACTTTTGTTACTCTTGGAATCTTTTCAGTCCAAATTAACCTGCAATCACTCTGATTTTTTTTGTCTTTTACATAAATAATTAATTCATAATACCTTCATTTCATATCAGGGGCCTGCAGCTCACATTCTGGAAATCACTGCTCCAAGAAAGCGATGCAAAAAACATTTAAGATTCAGACCTGACTGAGGATCTCCGTGGCATTCCTGGCTCTCATAAAGTCTGGGGTGTCTGTAGCCAAAGCCAGCATTCCCTTGCCCTTGATCTCCTGCTCCAGAGACTTTTTGTACTCTCTCTGTAAACACCAAAAGTTAAAATTTTTACTCATGATAATGTTACTCTAAAAAAAACACAAAACGGGGTTTCTACTCATTCATACTGAAGAGGGCTGCAAAACCAGAAATCATGAGGGGTCAGAGAATAGAGAAAGTTAGCAGAATCTACGTAACGGATGTGGTAACAAGACTGAGTGTGAAGCTTGACACAGAACTGAAAATAAAACAACAGCAGTCAGCAGTTAGAGACATGACATAAAATAGACTATTTCTACTTCTTCAGTTTGTTCATTAAGTCATCATACATCTATCTTGCAATCTACAAATCAACCTCAAATGCACTCAGAGTATATCTTTTCAAAAACAACACTACCGACAACAACAAAACAATTAAGAGATCTGCAAGCACCGGGATCACTTATGAAAAAAGATAAAGTCATTAAAATTCTATAAAAATTCAACATTGCATGTTTGACTTGAAAAACAAGAGAAGAGAAGATATGCTTTGGGTACAACTGAGGCTGATTTTTGTAGGATTCATAACACAAATAAATATGAGTACAAGTGAAAATCATGGCAAAATTAAATAGGGTGCAGATGAAGGTTAGGTTATGGTCATGAAACACAAAATACAATGATGGGAAATTAGTGACATAAGAAAGCAGGGACAAGAGGACGAGTGAACCCAACAGTCTCACTTTTAGTGCAATGGTGAAGCTTAGTTAAGAGGGGATAGGATTCATGAAGAGCGAGATTGTTGGAAGTCATTCGGATGAGAGCGTGATGTTGTTGGCATCACCTCTCGGTCAGTCGTACCTCACACAGGATTTGAGTGGCATTTCTTGCTCTCAAAAGCTCCGGAGTTTCCTCCAGTACAGTTAGACCTTTACCCTTCACCCCCTCCTCTAGATCCTTCCTGTACTCTTTCTACAGGATGGAAGAAGAACAGAGAGACTGCAGAGAAGGGCACACAGGCAGGCCAGGCCAAAGCACACAGACAGACAAACGATACAGTCGGCAAGTTCTGCTGCTTGCCTTTAAAAAGCTCAAAGTCACCAAGTCTTTCCAAGTTACGCAGAGACACATTCACTGCTTTTATGTATTATCATTACAATCGGTGATATTGTTACAGAGAAAACTGGAGACGTTGGTGATTTTGGCAGGATTCTAATGAAAAAACAAGTTGAAACACATTTAATCAGAAAGAGCAGAAACAAAATCTTCATTAAAACAACAAGGAAATCAACAAGATGGGAATTCACATCAGCATTTCACCCTGTTGTTTCACACAAATGATTACATGCATGCAGTCTTGTCACATAAAGTTGGTGGTAAGCTACTACTTGGTGAAGGACTGTAAAATGAAGATCTATTCAATATCAGTTGAGTACTTTACTGCTAGGAAGACACATGATGGCTGGAGGATGGGTAGGTCATTATTATTCTGTAGACAATCATGCAAAAGTTAATAATAAACTAATAATACTGCAAAAGACAAACTGGGAAGGGCTAAAAAAAGTGGTGAAAAGAAAAAGAGACCGATTGTGATGTTGTCTTAGTACGATTATGAAGCTTGGGTGAGGTAAATAGGAGACACCATCAGATGTAAGTTGTCCTTTAGTTACCTCACTGGCTATTTTGGTGGCGTGTCTGACATGAATCATGGCAGGGGTGACCTCCAAGCCTGAGAGGTTCTTTCCCCTCATGTACTCCTCAAAGTCCTTCCTATAGTCTTTCTATTGGTCACAGAGATAACACAAGGGACAGACAGAGCTCAGATAACCACATGCAAGCAGTGCTGGTTCACAATGCAGCTCCCTTCATTCTTGTTTGCACCATTCTGCTCATGATAGCACCCATAACTGTATATCTGATGTCTGTAAATGTGTCTGAGTGCATGTGTGGAGGTGTAAGAGGTGTTTGTTGTGAAAAAGGAACTACACTAGGATATCGTATTGTAATTAAAATCTATAAAGCAGGCTCCAGGAAAGAGGCCAAACACATACTTTACTTTGACATCTTCACAGGAAAATAACCTGTCATAGCATTAAGTGAACAATACAGAAGTTTCCGGGTGAGTTTCCTTTCAGCGCATTTTACACTGCCACAGTATTACAATAGGACGACTGTAAAGAGCTACTGATGTGAATTTTCTGCAATTTAAAACATTTTGTGACTATAAAATTACTGAATTGCAGTTTTGGTGTAATAAAGTTACTAAAGGCATTGTAAAATGTTTTTCCATACTTTAGAATCATTCTGTAAGCATAACATAAACAATGGCTTTGCATCCAACTAGCAACAAGAGGCAACACAATACAAGTTAATATAGCGCTTAAGGAGGCACTAAAGATTTTAAGAGAGGTCTGCAATGGGAAAACGTACTGCATCTGTGCGTACTTCATTGGCAGAGGTTAACAGAAGGCTTATTTACCTGACTCTGCATGTGCTGAGCCTCCTTAGCAGTCACATATGTGGGTGTCTCAAAGTCCAGCATAGGTTTGCCCTTCTCCTTCTCATACTTCTCCTTGTATTTCACCTGTAACGACCCACACAAACATACTCAACTGTCTGCAAAGGAAAGACACACTGTGGGGATATCACATGGTTTCCATTCATTTCTGTACGCTGGGAAAATCAAACAGAAAAGCTGTAAGGTGTATCCATCCAGTAAGATTCAAGACAAGTTAAATTACTGTAATTAATGTAAATGAGAACAGAAAAGAAAAGCTTGCACGGCTCTTCACTGCGACTGATTATGCAATCAAGGTATTTAACAGTGACTTGATATGAGAAATGACTCCCTGGAAAGAAAACTATAATACCAAATATGCTATATCATAAACAATTACAAAATGAGTATTTTTTGTTTTTATTTTATTTTTTATTTTTTTAAAATATCAATTTTAACAGCATTTTTAAAACACCCCATTAAAATTGTTACAGTATAATAAACATAGAAAGTATTATCAATTCAGTTCAATTCAATTTTATTTATATAGCGCCAAATCACAGCAACAGTCGCCTCAAGGCGCTTTATACTGTAAGGTAGACCCTAAAAATATACATACAGAGAAAAACCCAACAACAAACCCAACAATCAACCTGTGAGCAAGCACTTTGGCGACAGTGGGAAGGAAAACTGTCTGACACAGTTGAAACCCACAATAGTGTTTTTTTTACTGTGTCGAGTGCTCGTTGCCCCACGGGAGTATGAACCACTTACGTTACTTTGAAGTTCAGAAGCCTCCTTGTGATGGAGCTGTTCGGGTGTGTCGGGAATCATGTGGTAGTGACCCTTACTCTCCTCAAATTTCTTCTTGTAGCAGTACTATGGGGGATTCCCAGTAAAGTAAGGCAGCTCAGTACAGCGAATCATTACTTAGCAGAAAATCCTCATAGTTTATGATAGAAAGAAACATAATAGCATTTAAACATAAGGGTTTTTAAAGTTATGTTAAAATAATTGTCAATCTACAAAAGGCAGGAAGAGGAAGTCGGTGTTAAGTGAACATTAATAAAAGACTAGTTTTGTTTGAACTACGGAGGAAAAAAAGTCACTGAAAAGGTTAAGAAGTAGAGGTTATAGAGGGTGATAGTATTTGGGGTCAAAGGTCAAAAGTGAGATGGGTAAAGATCACTACCAGATGAGGTCAGAGAATGATGGATGTCTTTTATGATGGAGCTTAGTGCATAAATCCATGAGATGGTCAGCAGTTTGCTACATTTTGCCGATTGTTACTGTGAGGTGATGGAAACAGAGTTCAGCACACTGTGCAACGAAACCAAACTCGCTCGCTGCAGCTTCCTGTTTGGGAATGTGAGAGGGTTAAAGGTTAATAGTCACACAGGTAGCTTACGTCGCTGGACAGCTTGCTGGTGCTCGTGATGTGCTTCATGGACAGGGACTCGGCCATGTCGGTCACAGGTTTGTGGATCTTCTTCAGGTCACCCTTGTACTTCACCTGTGTGTTATATTGACAGCAGTCACATTAATTAGACACTATGGTAATATATAATGGGCGATATTTGTTTGAAATGGTGAATTTCACAGAAATGTAAAGAATTACTAGGATACATTTAGTTTGTCTCTGTTCTAGTAACAACACCAGGATGCCAAAATCAGATATTGCTTTACTCCCATAGATAAACCAATCAGACAAACTATACAAAAGTATAACAACTGTGGAAAAAATGAATGATTTTTTTGGCCTATGATAAAAACGGTGTGAAGTGATGATAAGATACGCGAGCACCCACCTCACTGGCCAGCACACTGGCTTCCTTGAGAGTCTTGTAAATCTTACTTTCCTTCAGGTCATATTGAGGTTTCTTTCCTTTCATCTCCTTATCAAACTTCTCCTTGTACTTCACCTGTTCATTAGCGTAGGATATGTGTACAAGTTAGTTTATGTATTGACTGAGAGGAAACCAACATCAGCCGACGTCTCCATCATAGTAAAAAACAACTGAAGGACAACAGTTTTTGGATTTGATTAGTGACTCAGATTCCTCGCAGATAGTTTTATAAAAGCTTTGCACAGGCTCTGCGCCACATTTTAAGTATTTAATTTGTTTTTTCTTTCATAAATATGTTGAGCAGTAATGAAAAGTGTGTAATAGATTGGTTGCAAATGTAAAACTGATTCTGATGCATTTATTAACTTTAAAGTTGATCAAACTGATCAGACAAGATGCTTTGTACTGTAAACATAAGCAAATAAAGCATCCTGTAATTCACATAAACACAAACATGAACTTCATATATAATAAAATATATATGGAAAAGGTAAGGCGGTGTGGTTGTGGACGCAGGTCAGGTGTGGTTTGGCTCCACAGGTCAAACCACTTTAGAGTGAAGGCAGAACACAGGAACACGTTTGAAAAGGTGTGCTATAAAAACATGTGTATATCTAACAGGAATTGTGGCTAACTTTTCACTACTGTAACCGTATTCCAAACTTTTAGGAGGGCCTACACCACCCCTTAGGATTGCGATGAAAATGGAGCACAGCACGGTGAACTACTGGACATACACATGTTTTTAAGAACAATTCAAGTTCATTTTTAGAAAAGCCTTTTGTCACATTCAGAAACAAACAGACATGGAGACTTAAAGGGAAATAATGGGAAAAATCTGAAAAGACAGTTTAAATAAACACATAGTATTAGCGCCTGGCAGCTAATGCAGTAACGCTGTTCTCTATGCTTAGCAATGAGGCACATCTTGTAATGGAAATATAAAAAAAGCAGAGGGTGGACACTGCAAAGAAAAGAAAGAGCAAATCAAATAGGAACTTTGTAAGATTTGATTTGTGAATCAATATTTTCTCAAAAGTTCCAGATGTTTATCTTAAAGGCTCAGTGAACCCTGTATTCAGCCAGTCTGTGGGTCAGCAGGAAGGGGGACAGAGAGACAGAGAGGACAGACAAGCAGCAGCAGTCCGTCAGTTTTAGGGCATAAACCTCCTTACATCACTAGTCACCGCACTCATTTTCTTAATGTGGCGCATCAGGGGGGTATCATAGGAAGCTGCTCCATGGAGGGAGGGCTTATCCTCCACCTACAAAGCGCAGTGAGATGGAGGGATGAGAACACACAGACTAGGATGTTATGGAAGTAGACAGAAGAGGAAAGAGATTAAGGTTGAGAAGAAGAGTTATAGTATTGAAGGATGGAGGAAGAGGAGGACAGGTATAAGGATGGTGGTGGGACATGTACAATGGTATGGTTAAACATCTATATCTACTTTCATGGAGTAACATGGATTATAATGCAGGATGGCAGAGGAAGCGCAGTGGAAGAGCTGCTAGTTGTATCATTAGGCCAACACGACTGCTGCTAAGCATCTACCACAGCACTACTAGTCTGCTAATATTAGCTTGCGGAAGCTGATCTGACAGTTAAAATCCAGGCAGCTGATCTTTCCAACTGGCTGCCACCTAAATAAATAATTAAATGAATGAATAAATGAATAAATTAATAAACAAGGGAAGCCTTTTCTATGAGATGACAATCGTTGCGACCCAGTGGCAAAGGAACCCGACTGTCCAGGGCTGGATGAGACAGGTGAGCAAATTCATTTAGTGTACCTGGCTTGTCAGCTTGGACACCTCAGTTGCCAAAGCGATATCTGGGCGGTGGGCTAGAGAGCCTCCACGGCTGGCCTCTTCACGTGCTTTCTCACGGTAGCCAATCTGATGGGCACAAGACCCGACAAGAGTCAGTTGATCATGTAGAAACTACAGTACAGGGATGGGTACTATAGGGATGCTCCTTTTTTCTCTTCTTTTGTCTTGAGTTGAGCCTTTAAACACATTTACATGTACTGAGCTGGTGAGTCAGTATCAGTGTACTTCATGGTTACCTGACTGATGAGTTTAGCAGCCTGGGTAGCCTTCTTTATGTCAGGACGGTCGACTACAGTAGTGTAGTGCAGGCTGGCTTTGGCATCTTTCTTGTAGGCCACCTGTCCAGTTGGACAAAATTGGAAATGCAATATAGTAAACCTGACTTCCACATCCACAGACAACTATGAAAAGCTGAAAAAATTACCCCCAAGTCCAACTACCCCAACTGTTTTAGCCCATTTGTGGAAATGACTCACATTGCTCTGATTTTTGGCCACGTCCATGGCATGCTGAACATCAGGCGGCACAATCATGTGGTTATATATGGACTTGCCCTTTTCCTTCTCAAACTTTTCTTTGTACACTTTCTAAAAAGATAGAACAGCACATAAAGCCCAGCTGCAAACAAACAGTCCAGGGTTACACGCTGGCTGAGCTCATTTTGTGAAACGCATGTAATAGTAAGACAGTCATACCCCGCTGACAAGTTTGTTGACTGTCCTGCTGTGGGCAGTATCACGAGTGTCGGACAGGGTGGTGAATGAGCCGGACTGCATTTCCTTCTTACTGGCCTCCTTGTATTTGCTCTGATGAACAATAAAATAAAGAATAAAAACATTTAAAAACTCATAAGTTTTACCTAAGGGTATACTATATATACCCTATAGTACAGTTAATTTTTTGCTGAACAGTTCTTACCTCTGAGGCCAGAACACGCACAGCCTTGGCATGGAGAATTTGAGGAGTGTCCAGGACAGGCATGTAGTGTCCCTTTTCCTTCTCATACTTCTGTTTATATTTCACCTGGGATGGGCAAAAGAAAAAAGAAGCAGTTTAGGACATTAAACATCACATTCTTAAGCATCACTATCTGGCCTTTAGTAGTTTTAACTAAATATGGTGTCTCTAATAAAGAATGGGGAAACTTACCTCACTGGCCATTTCAGCATTCTTCATGCACAGTAAGGTTAACTTGTCATCGACCACAGGTATCACGCAGCCCTTCATGATCTCTTTGTCGTACTTGTACTCAACCTGTTGGTAAAATATGGCGGTGAAAAAAAGAGAGCAACAGTGCTGCATGTTGCTAAAATGACACACATTAAAATAAGAGGTCCCAACTCACATCGCTCTGCTGCAAGGAGTTCTTGGCAGCATTGACAAAGTCGGGCCTGTCCGCTGTCCAGATCCACTGGTTCTTGGTTGCTTCATACTTCTTCTTGTAGTCAAGCTAGAAATATAGCAAAATAAAACAGAATCAAAAACTGGATGTTAGCACAAATTTGGGTTTAAAAATGTCATTTGAAAATTCTGGCACTCGAGATGCTCACATTGGTGATGTTCTTGTAGGCCTCCTTAGCGGCACGGATCTCGTGAGCTTCGGGGTCAATGTTGATGTGGGCCTTGCTCTTTTCATACACCTCTTTGTACTTCAGCTGCAAGACACATAAAATATACAAAAGTACATTTTGTATTTTGGTTTCCTGTGCCAGTGTATGAAAGAATATTTTAAAAGTGCAGTGCAGACTTACATTGCTGGTGATCTCCTTGACCTTCTTCATGTGTTGTTGGTGTGGAGTGTCATAAGGTAAGGTGTAAGCCTTTGCCTTGGTCTTGTTATACTCCATCTTGTAGATGATCTAAGCAGATGTAGATAGTAACAGGTGAAATTTAAACACAAAAAAACCCACTGCTTCTTCACAAGTTCTTGTAAAAATCTAAACATAATAATAAAAACCTTGCAAACCCAACACTTACATCACTGATCTTCTTGCTGCGTTTGTGGGCCTCATACTCAGGAGTCTCCAGAACAGAGGTGAACTTGTCCTTGGCACGTTCATACTGCTCTCTATACTTCCACTGATAGAACAAGGATAATGTGAAAACAAAAGAAAGTTAGCATCATGCAATGAAATTGCTGCTGTATTAATTTGCTTGTCTTTATGAATTTTTTTGTTGTTGTTGTCTTTATGAATATAACAAGCAACTTCTAAAGTGGTAGAAAAACTGTCCAAGAAAACATCGAAAAAGTCTTGCAGACACTATACATATACAACCTCCTGCAGATTTTAAAAAAAGTCCTATTTCAGCTTCTTAAGAGTCAGTTGAGATGATAGCGCTAATTTTAAAACATCGCTAGCGTTATAGCATATTATAGCTAATTTTAAGGAAAAATTAATTACTTTTTTTTTCTTGGATAGCTTTTAAACACTATCGGAGCAAGTTGGCTAGCATGTAGTTATAATTAAATCAATATGCAACATCGACTGAGTGAAACAAAGCAATGGAAAAGCTTATAGGCATGCTCGATGAGAGACGTGCACGTGCACAGAGGGATGCATTATTCATGTGACAATAAAGACAGTTAAATGCCTTACCACCATCATGAAAGTCTGCAGTGCCCACATGGTTTAAGATGTTGTATGTATGTATATATATATATATATATATATATATATATATATATATATATATATATATATATATATATATATAGATATATAGATATATAGATATATATATAGATATATATTTGATTTATATATATATAGTTTAACATAAGAGAAGACTCTGTGATTGCTATTTTGGTCAAAACTAACAAATTCCAGGAGAAGCTATAATGTACTAAATTTTACTGCATTTCTGACTTTAGATACCAAATTGCTCAAAGGCAGTTGGGCAAACAGTGTTAAAGCTTCGGTAATGAATTGCCCATGAAGAAAAGCAAATGAGCGATGGAGGGATTAGAGCATGGAAGAAGGATGGACTATGTGGGAGTTAAAGCCACTTTTAAATGGAATGACTGGATGGAAAGATTTTCTGCAGGATGGGGATTTTATGTGATAAGACCTTGTCCACAAACAGCAGGGAGGAACAAAGTCACCTCCATCTATGACTTGAGTCTTATGATATATAACACATGGTCTATTTTGTGCCTGTTTGTGGACAGAGATCAAAGTTATCATGCTTCCCTTCTCTCTTTGTTTACCTTACTGCCCATAGTGGTCTGGTAAAGGGCTGTGAGGATGTCAGGGCGGAGTAGCTCATTGCAGCCACCCTTTAGTAGATCCTTTGCTCTGGATTTATACATTTTCTGTCCACATACACAATGACATACACACACACACACACACACACACACAGCATGCCATAGTTGAGGACACACAAGGAAAACAGCAGTAACATGGGGGAGGACTGGAGAAGAACTCCGGATCCAAGTGTGACGATGGTGCTGTCTGTCCTTATCTGTGCCCTCAGAGTGACAGGGATGATCATCTACAGCGAGTGTGAGACGATCGGCTCAGTGGATTGAATTGTTACTGTGCTAGTGATTAAACTGTCATTTCTGATGGAGCAGATGAAGGACAACACTGCATAACACTCAGCATTCCAGCTGCTGTTTGAGTGGCAGTTCAACAGCAACCTGTGTGGGACAAAATGAAGAAACTGATACAAAAGGGAAAGAATTTTTTTTGAGTTGGGAGCTCTATAAATGCCATGCGATGTCCACCATCAGCAGTCCTGCTGACAACCTCATGCACCGGTGTCAGGGCTCTTCGGGGACCAGACCGGAGGTGGCAGGCCGGTGGTACAACGTGACCAGGGCGTTTACCTGGCTCATCTTCCTGTTCTCCCTGGCCAGTTGATATCTAGGATCATCTGTAGTTATGGTGAACTTATCCTTGGTCTTCTCATAGTCTGCTCTGTAAGCCCTCTGCTCAAAGTGTCAGAAGGTAGTTAAAAAGGAGTCCCCAGAGAACAAAATGTTTCATCTCGCGTCATGTGGATGAAACATTTTAAGAATTTAAGGAAGGTAAAAACTGACTGATGTAAAGAACAAAGGGAAACATTTTAAACACTTGACTTTAAGGGTAAACACAAAAACAGTCAGTGATAAACAGTGTAGGCAATTATAAAATACTACAGTGAATTCCTGTTTTTTTTTTACCTCCACGCTGAGAGTCCAATAGAGAAGCACAGAAAAATAGAAATGTGGTTAACTGTTTCATTTGATTTACAAATGCGTTAACAAACTAAATCCAATTTTTATTTATTGCTGGAGGTTAAAGAATGACGGGACTCACATCGTTTATGAGAACGGAGGCTTGCTTGACGGCTTGGAAGAATGGAGTGTCGCTGGTATACTTGAAGTTGCCTCTGTTCTTCTCAAAGGAGGCTTTGTACAGTCTCTGCAGACAAACAATACAACTTTTATTAAGAAAATACAGAAACTATACCTCGATACTGCAAATCATAAACAGGTGCCATATAAATAAAAATGAAGCTTAATGTCACTGATGCTTTACCTCACTGTAGAGCGTCTTGTTCCTCTCAGCCTGCACCAGCTCAGGTGTGTCCCATACAAAGCAGCCAATACCCTTCAGCCAATCCAGGTCCTCCTTATACTTGACCTAAAAAAAACACATAAAATGAGATTAAATTAAATTGAAATGTTGTGTAGTGTCTCAGTGCTCATTGTACTGAATACTCTTTAATGAACTGTAAACATTTTACCACACGGTGAATAAAGTCACGAGTACTCACGTCACTAACGTTACCGCTGACAATCTTGCTGAAGAAGAGTTCGGGACGATCGGGGATGGACTTCCAGGTCCCCAGAGAGCTAATATACTTCTCTCTGTATTTAACCTGATAAGAGAGGAAAAAAACAGTAGATGGAGATGCAAAAGCTCAAAACATGTACATTTATAAAGACATTTATAGTTAACAATGAGCCAGATCATTTCAACTGCCGACCTCGCTAATGTCATCAGTGACCCTGCGATGGTAAGTGATGTCCAGAGCATCCTTGACTGTGTGGTAGTGTCCCTTGGAAAGCTCAAAGGTTTCTTTGTAGCGCAGCTGAAGAAACGAAGGAGAAAACGTGTCATATACATTCATCAAACACACATAATGTGATTTATAGCATCTACAATTTCACACTGACTTGTACAGTATTTGTGGTAAAAGGGTAAAATCAGATAAACAGATAAAGAATATTTATATTTTGACATGGGATAAAATTCACTATTAGTTAATGAAATCTCTTAAATTTGACCGTTTTCAGTGGAAAAATTATTAACAAACAGTCTGACTCCTATAATTCCTGAATGCATAACAGTTTCAAACTAAATCACAAGTTTCCTAAATGAGCAAACTCACATCACTGGACTGCAGGTAGGACTTCTTGGCACGGATCAGGAGAGGTGTGTCAGCAATGGCAGTGTACCGGTGTTTCATCTTCTCATACTGTTCTTTGTATTTGTTCTAAGGGAAGAAACGATTGAGACAACACCTTAGAAATTGGCTTCAGAGGAGACTGCAATTGCTGTAATTTCAATTATTTTGGCAAAGTATAAGAGTATATAGAAAGCAGCTACAGTAAATAGTGTAAACAAAATAAAATACAAACAATTTTAGGTTGAGGTTTCAGTGACAGCGGCATTAAATGAGAACGAAGGATCAGACTTACATCACTGTAGAACACTTTCATTTTTCTAGCATGGCCCATATTTGGAGTATTGATTTCTGGAGTGAAATGAGCTCTTTGTTTGGCAGCCAGATCTACGTACTGGTACTGTAGCAGAAGGGAAAAAATATTGATTAGATTATCAGGAAAGACACACACATACATATAATAGATTCAGTTATTCATGCTGTTTATTTGAGCTTGCCTGGTTAACCAGCTGCTGGGCCCACTTGACTCTCTGAATGTCCACAGAGTCTGCAGTTGTGGTGACTTTGGCCATGTCCTCCTTGCTCTGAGCTTTGTAGATCAGCTGGAAAGAAACAGAGCGAATGTCAAAACGTGTGGCTTTTGTTTTTTAGAATATACTGCAAGCTCATTTTTGTTTGGAAAGCAGATCACATGAAGCTATAATACGATGAAGCACATTTAGGAAACCAACTCACGTTGCTCATGTGCGTCTTCAGCTCAGTCACACGCTTATACTCAGGCGTGTCCAGGACCACAGAGAATTTAGCAAGGTTCTTCTTAGCCTCCACTGGATAGCTCACCTATAAGAGAGAAAAAATAGTTTATATGAATGATGCAGATGCCTGAATATGCATTGGAAAGGAAAAATAGGAATCCATTCTATCCAAAAAGACGTACCCTGAATTTGGTGACGTCGCGGACATGGACCATCTCTGGGGTGTTATACAAGAAGCAGCCAATGCCTCTCAGCCACATCAGGTCCTCTTTGTATTTCAGCTAAAAACACAAAACAATTTAAAAAATTATTTTAAAAAACATCTTCAAACTCCACCTTGTAGAGGTTTTGTTTTAATTTTATTCTTTACATACGTCACTGGTGATCTCATTGACGTGGTGGTAGTGCATGAGCTCAGGCGTTATGGGCAACGATATCAGCTGGCCTCTGCTGTTGTAGTATTTCTCTTTGTAGCACAACTAGGGTAAGAAGGGAACAAAAAAAGTCCATCTTACAGCATGAATTTTTTAAAAAAAGGACATGAATGTTGTAATCTGTGGGTGCCCGTACGTCACTGAGGTGCTCCTGGTTCATCTTGACTTGTTTAATATCAGGAGTGTCATAGGTTGTGTGGATCTTGTCCTTTTGCTTGTGGTAAGTCTCACGATACAGACGCTGGAGGAGCAAGAAACACATGCACAGCACTGTTTTATGCAGCATTTAACATCCATCACAAGGAAATGAAACATTAATCTACAACAGTGGGTCTGGCTTAAGTATAACAGCTGTGTGTCATCTTACTTCATTGATGATCTTGTTAGCCTTCCTTGCAGTGACAAAGTTGACACCCTCTGGGTGAAGAGTGTAGCCTTTAGCCTTCACCATCTCATAGGCCTCCTTGTATTTCACCTGCAAGGATAAAAACAAAAGTGTGTCATTCAGAGACATCAAATTACCGTAAAAATAAAAAAGTTCTGATCTGCCCAAGCGTGTGTTTGACTTACATTGCTGGAGACAACAGTGTTCAACTTGACCTGCTTGATGAGGGGGGTGTCATGAGGCAGTGAATAACCGGTTGGCATGAAGCTCTTGTTAGCTTCTTTGTACCAGTTCTAAGAGAAGTCAACACACATGATGAGAGATGTTGTTAAAAATTTTAAATATTGATACTATACAATATATGATAATAATTGTTAAACAATCACACTGAATATGAAGGAACGTTATCTTACATCACTCTGGATGTAGTTGGCCAGACGGGCTCTTTCTGTTTCAATGGTAACAGCAGGAGCGGTGTTGGTGCCCTTGATATTGGCGTTGTAATCATAGCGGTAGTGCAGCTGGGAAAACAAATGGAAAAAAAAGATGAGATTTGCGATCTTACTTCTTTTCGTTTGTAATGTACAAAGAGAGTGTTAACAAACTACTGAGCTAGCATGAATCTAAGACAATAAAATCCCTTACGTCACTCAGGTTCTGAGCGTTCTGCTTGGCGGTCTCGTACACTGGAGTCTCCGTCACCACTGAATATTCTTTGAAAGCATCTTTGCCTTTGGCTCTGTACTTGTTCTAGAATCAAAAATGAAGCATAGCAATCATTTGTTAGGACAAAATCCTTATAAAGGAGATGAACTAAAGTTAGAAACTTAAAACAATGAAGAGGATGGAGAATGAGTGTGTTGCTTGGGCTAACCTCACTCTGAAGATTATCAGCGTTCTTGACACGGAGGATCTCTGGCGTGTCCCAGGCATAGCAACCAATACCTTTGAGCCAGTTCAGATCATCCTTGTAGAAGATCTGGGGAGAGGTAAAATGTTGTGGCTGAAATTAGTTTCAGTGCATAGGATTCAAGAATGTAGCTATTTGATTTCTTTTACATACAATAAGGCAACAAAACATCCTGACCTTTCATATTTTTTAAGAAATAAACAAAAAAGGAATAGAAAAAAACTCAGTGTGGTTTAACTGATTTTCAATATTCTCATAAAAATGAAAAACAAAAACAAATAAAATAAGAAAAAATATAAAATGTAAACATATAGGATCATAGCACAGAGAATGATAGAGCTGACAAAATAAGCAATAACAAGCACAGAATATCAAAGCTGAGGACTGCTACTTACGTCGCTGAGCTGTTCATTGACTTTGCGTGCCTGCACGTACACCTGCATGTCAGGCATGCAAATCCACTGGTGCAGATACTTGCGGTAGTTGATCTCGCTGACGGCATTCTGGGTACTACGGGCAGACAGGATATCCAACATGTCTGGGGGGATGTGGTTCTTGGCCTTGGTTTTCTCATAGTTCTCCTTGTACAGACGCTGCAATGATGGAAAAACAGATGGTTCTTTCAGTTGTCATATGCACAATAAAATCTACACAGGGATGCATGTTTTTGTAATATAGAGCTAATCAAACAACACAGCCGCTCTATTGCTCATCAAGAGAAATGTCAATATGTGGAAGGTGTAAGGGCAAAACAAATGGAGCTTACATCTAGGACGAGTTTTCCAGCTTTGACGCAACGAGCAGTTCCAGGATCGTCCTCCAGTGACTTGGGCAGGCTGTAGAGAGATTTGAACTTCTCGTAGTCCTCCTTGTACTTCACCTGAACGGGAGAGAGGATTCATATTGCCTTGTAAAGATCAGAAATTGAACATCATCATAACAATAATATGAAATAAAAATTGAAACGTACATTGCTGAGAATAATCTTCTGCTGTTTAGCGTGCTGCAAGGCGTTTGCGTCATGTGGAATCTGGTAACTCTTCGCTTTGATTTTGTCCCAGGTAGAAGTGTAGTTTTTCTGTTGATAGAAAAAGCCAGAACGTCACCATAAACATGTCATTTACAGATATCTATCACTTCTTATCAGTGACAGGAGGACAGACATTTTTACTGGATCTCCACTTACGTTGCTGAAAATGTATTTGAAGTTTTGGCATCTGACGTAATCGTGGGTATCCAGAACCGTGGTGTAGATGTGCCTCTCCTTTTGATAAGCCTCTCTGTAGTTGAGCTGTCAGTGATGAATGTTTCATTAATCCACTCAGTATGAGTTCAAAACTGAAACACTAATTTTGTAGTTTTTAAAAGTGCAGCTCACTCACCTCACTGGCCCAGGTGTGGCCCAGGACAGCAGTCACATAAGACGGGGTGTCTGTCACAATGGAGTAATTGTTGAACTCCTTCTTGGCGTTCTCTCTGTATTTAAGCTATACGGGAGCATATTATATAAGTACATTATCAAACACAAATAGAAAAAATCCAAATCCCCATAAACACACACACAATTCAGGAATCACATGTTTTTACTCACATCACTTTGCAGGTCATAGGACTTCTTGGCACGAAGAATCTCTGGTGTGTCCCAAACGTAGCAACCAATACCCTTCATCCAGTTCAGGTCATCCTTATAGAACACCTATCAAATGACAATAAACCCGGACAACATTATATATTTGCTTGCAGATAGAAACATCTATTAATGTGGGACGTGTAATAACATTTCTGGCGTTTATATAAATACAAAGATAAAAGATTTTGTATAATGTCTAGATAATGCTTCATGTAATACTTCATGTAATACAAGTTTGTACGGGATCTCGCACAACAATCAGGCACAACCAGGCGGCAGACGTGCACAGAAGAAGGACCTACATCACTGAGGATTTCGTTGGTCTTGCGGGCACGGATGGCGTCCTCCTGTTCAGGGTGGCAAGTCCACTGGTGCAGGTAGGTGCGGTAAAGAACATCACTCAGCATGTCCTGGCACCGCTTAGCTACCTGGTTAGCGATGATGTCGGATGGGATGTGGATTTTGGTTTTGGTTTGATTGTAGTCCTTCTGGTAGACCCTCTGTTTAGACACACACGATAGAAACTTACTGATTAGCGATGCAAAAGAGATTAATTTGAAATAAAGTTTACACATATTAAAAAACTAAAACACTTTGATAAACAAATAAACGGTCAGAATACATATCTATTGACCTTAGGATGAGTTAGAAACAATAATAATTAATTACCAATTTACACAACCGCCCCCTTCTCTATTCTTATATGCAGTCTATGATCTCAAAAATAAAATTAATACATTGAGACTTATTGATTCTATATACTTGTAATACACATATAGTGGCATCTAACATATTTTATTAATCACCATGTTTTTCTTTCAGCTACTCCCTTTAGGTATCGTCACAGCGGATCATCTGACTCCATCTTACCTTGTCCCCAGTATCCTCCTCTGTCACACCGACTTACTGCATGTCCTCCCTCACTACAACATGAACCTCCTCTGAGGTCTTCCTCTTTTCCTCCTGCTCGGCAGCTCCATCATATGTACTGTCCCTTATCGGCACGTAGCCAAACCATCTCAGCCTTGCCTCTCTAATTCGACACCAAACTACTCGACTAGAGCTGTTCTTCTAATATACTCATTTTTTTTCCATCTATCCATCAGCGTCACCATTCTCCAAATCCTACATCACAGCAGGCCTCACTGCTGTCTTGTAAACCTTCCCTTTCAGTCTTGCTGCTATCCTTCTGTCTAATGTGTTTTATTACCTCTGCTGAGGAGGTTATGTTTCAGACATATAGCACAACTTGTGACTGACTGACTGACTGACTGACTGACTGACTGACAGACAGACAGACAGACAGACAGACAGACAGACAGACAGACAGACAGACAGACAGACAGACAGACAGACAGATAGATAGATAGATAGATAGATAGATAGATAGATAGATAGATAGATAGATAGATAGATAGATAGATAGATAGATAGATAGATAGAATTTTATTTCAGACATGCAAATATAATTGAAATAACAAGAGAAAAAACAACTTAAAAATCATCAAGTTTTCATGTATTTTTGTAGAAGCTCTTTTATTTTAAAACTTTGCATAAAAATTCTGCTGCCTTTGTTTGTATTGTCAACATTTAGGAAATTATACTGTTGTATCTGGATTCTGAATATTACATTAAAATTTGTATCCAGTTATCACGTCACATTTGAGCTCTGACCTCACTTTTACATTTCACATCTGCCTTTCTTGCAGGTGGGCCCCAAAATGTGTTATATCTTTTAATGATATAATATGTATTATATAGTACTATGAGTATCATAGTATTATATAATAACTTCATATTGTTCCTACATAATGTTTATACAGTCAAAACATCAACATCTGTCATGCTCCCTTTATTTGTATTTTACTGCACTACAAAGTTCTCATAGTATATTTAAAAACAACAAAGAAAACCAAATTATTAGATACAAAACACAACATTGTTTCCTTAACAGTAAATACTGTCCAGAGAGTGAGCTGCCTCTTTGAGTGCCTGTTGTTACTAATGGTTTCTTATTTCTCAGTGCATTGTGTAGTGGTGTAGTTTTTTATACTGTACTATATTTTGTAGTATCTCACCAGTGCCTTGTTCTTTTCCTGGTCTCCACAGCGCATCACTTCAGGGAAGTCCACCAGGGTTCCAGCCATGTAGTGACCTTTGGCCTTTTCGTGGGTATCCTTGTACTTGACCTAATGGTGTTTAGAATGATAAAAATTGCAGTAGTGCAAGAATAAAATATATCATGTTATTAGATTTAATTTTATCACAGTTCTAAAGAAATATAAGACACTCACATCACTAGCAATGTCCCTGCTCTTCTTGGAGATGACCAGTGGGATGTATTCATGGTTCAGCTGGTAGCTTGAAGCCTTCGACTCGTCCCAGTTTGATTTGTAGAGTTTCTAAAACCACAAAAGGTATGTGCAAAGTTTAAGAAAAGCCTGGCACAATACATGTATATAACACAGAACTTACAATAAATAAATTAGAAATCTAGAAAGGATTTGATTATTATTTTTACGTTACCTCACTGATGATCTTAGCCACCTCCCTGCTATGGGCCAGTTGAGGAGTATCATCTGAGCCAATATAATGACCCTTTTCTGCATTGAAAGTCTCTTTGTACTTCAACTATTAGAGAAAAAATAACTTTTTTTCAGATCATTGCTCACCGGTTTTCCGATCGAGAGTCATTTTAAATATTAGATTTTGCATACATCACTCAGGTTGGCAGCATTAATCTTTGCCAAAACTATCTCTGGCCGGTCCACAACCAGGGTGAATCTTCCAAAACCTTCTTGGGCAGTCTTCTTGTAAAGTCTCTGTAAATAAAACAGAGCAGTGAGGCAAGACACAATGACACAACATGTGATTAAAAAAACCAACTGAAAAAGAGGCTGAATGTCATGTAATGCAGTAAACATACATCATTGAGAATCTCCTGGGCCTTCTTGACCTTCACATGTTCAACAGAGTCAGCTGCTACCCAGCCACAGCCTCGGAGCCATTCCAGATCTGACTTATAGACGTGCTAGAGATCGAAAGCAAGATGCATGTTAGGAAGTCAAGACAGACGTTTCTGTCAGATTATTATGTCAATATGATTAATAGTTACAAATGTGCTTTACATCGCTTTGCAGATCATAGGCTTTGCGAGCCTGGATAACATCGTTGGAGTCTGGCATGCACGTCCACTGGTGCAGGCGAGTTCTGTAGTTGTCGTCGTTGACTTGGATCTGGCATTTCTTAGCCAGTTCAAACTGCAGCATGTCCACTGGCAGGTTGAACTTGGTCTTGGACTTGTTGAAGTCCTTCTTGTACAGAGCATCGCTGGCGATCTTGGCTGAGTTCAGAGCCAGCATGAGCAGAGGGTCGTCTTGGACGCTGAGAGCACCAATGTGGTGACCGACCTGCTTACGGTATCCCTCCAGGTATTTATGCTACAAGACAGGCAAAAAAAAAAAGAAAGAACTTATTTTTACCACATTATTAAGTTGTCAGTTAAATCAAACCTGATTAAATTTTATCCTACTACTTACCTTGCTTTGCACTTTAGTTGTCTGGATGCACTGCTTGATTGGTACAGCATCTGGAGGCATGAAGTATCCTGTAGCTTTGACCTTATCCCATTCTTTGGTGTACAGTTTCTACAAAAGATAATGTATCACTTATTTTGCTAATAATAAAGCAGGAACTGCACAAGGCTGAAATTTGCTGAGTTAAAATATGCAGAAAATGCATCATATATGCCATCAGTCTTACCGGGTGAACATTCTTCGCCACTTCTCTGGCTGTGGCAAGAGATGGTGTGTCCACCAATGAGTACTTGGTCTTGTCCTGGTGCCAGGCCTCACGATATTTAGCCTGAGCAACGTGGGAGATCAAAATTCAGCTACCTGGAATTTGCCACTAGCACTATTTTGCCACACGGTTCACATTAAGAACAAAAAGTCAAAACCAAGCAGCATTTTGATGACAGGCAATCATCCCCACCTCATTCAGGACTTCAGCAGCATTCCTGGCACGGACTAAGTCAATTCTGTCAGCTGGAACCATGAATTGCTGTGTATCCAACTTGATCCGATAGCCTCTCTATACAAGAAAGAAATGGAAGAAACTATTCAGTGTGCATACACATACTTTTTATTTGTTTTTAAGTCTTAGTGAGGTACAAACTTACATCAGCCAGGATCTTCTGCGCATGCTTCACCTTCAACACCTCTACGGACTCATGTGGTATCCATCCACATCCACGTATCCACTCCATATCAGCTTTGTAAACAGCCTGAGAAAAGAAAGCAGGCAGATAATTTATGCAACTGTACACTATAGGACAAAAGTTGAAACATTGTTACTGGATGAACTGGACTGAAGAGTGAAAACAATAGTATTAGAGGAAAAACTGTAATGTATTTTATCCACTGTAAAAACAGTAAAAAGTGTATTTGGCTGCCGAATGAGTAAAACGAGTAAAAGGATTTACATTTAATAAATGTTTATGATCTGTTCTCTACTTTCTGACTACACTGACACTATTGATTGGTAGAATACTACCCACATGTGCAACTATAAACTTACATCACTCTGGAGATCGTAGGCCTTTCTGGCCTGAACCACATCATTGGAGTCTGGCAGGCACGTCCACTGGTGCAGGTGAGTTCTGTAGTTGAAGTCGTTGACTTGGATCTGGCATTTCTTGGCCAGTTCCAGATTGAGCATGTCCACTGGCAGGTGGAACTTGGTCTTGGACTTGTTGAAGTCCTTCTTGTACAGAACATCACTGGCGATCTTGCCTGAGTTCAGAGCCAGCACGATTAGAGGGTCGTCCTGGACACTGAGAGCCCCAATGTGGTGACCGACCTGTTTTCGGTATCCCGTCTTGTACTTGTACTAAAGGGAGCAGAAATTAAAGGTTAATGCAAGTAGGACTAGACGTAGTCAGCAAGTAGATCATTTCTTAATGTTAATTTTGTTTTGTTTTTTTAACTTACATCACTGATAATATCTCTGGAAGCTTTAGCCTTTAGCACAGAGATAGCATCCTCCTTGATATGGTAGGCTCCTGCTTTCTGGTCATCCCATGCCTTTGTGTACAATTTCTGCACAGAACAAGAAATAAAGTTTTTAAAAAATCAACAAATAAATCAACAAAAATTGTGCGTCTGCACAGACAAGTTAAAAAGTAAACACTGGTAAAGTAAACACAAACGTACATTGCTGATATTAACAGCGTTGGCCTTGGCGAGTTCAAAGGTGGGGGTGTCGGGTGGCACATGAATGGTGAGCTTGTCTTTATCCCAGACTTCCCTATATTTTCTCTGTCAGAGATAAAAAAAAAAAAAAAAACATTAACTGCTTCATCTTATCCACTTGAATAGATATTTTTATCAAATATTTGGGTTTCACAATTTAAAAAAAAATCCAAGAAACTACAGAAAGATGTTACTCACATCACTGAGGTTTTCAGCATTTTGCTTGGACAAGACAATAGCTGGGAGGTCAGCGACACTGGTGAACTTGACCGTACTTGGGTGTTGGCGGTAGAGCCTTTCATTGAGGACAGTCTGGGCATGCTTCACTTTGACGACATCTATACAGTCCTGAGGTGACCAGCCGCATCCCCTGAGCCACTCCAGATCAGCTTTGTACACAGCCTACAAACACAAAAATCAGTTTGAACCTAATTAAATACAGAATTTGTTCATGTATGGTTTGAATTTGACAAACTGTGGGATGACTCAAAATGGATGTAAAAAGGTCTATTTAATCAGTTAGAGACAGATAGAGGCTTAAATGTTCTGAAAATAATTGAACAATCGATTAAAATCCAAAAAGTGCTTTCTACAACAATAGCATGTACTTACATCACTCTGCAAATCATAGACTTTTCTAGCCTGCACAACATCATTGGAGTCTGGCAGGCACGTCCAGTTGTGCAGGTGAGTTCTGTAGTTGAAGTCGTTGACTTGGATCTGGCATTTCTTGGCCAGTTCCAGATTGAGCATATCTACTGGGAGGTGGAACTTGGTCTTGGTCTTGTTAAAGTCTTTCTTATAGACATTGTCGCTGGCAATCTTCCCTGCATTAGCGGCCAGCATAATTAGTGGATCATCTTTCACACTGAGAGCACCGATGTGATGGCCACACTGCTTGCGGAAACCAGCCTTGTATTTGTACTGGAAATATGGATAGAAATAATGCATCAGTTTCAAAATAAATTCAAAAATAACCCTACATTTACTGTGGTGAAGCAACAAAAAGACAAACTGGAGCAAGTGGGAAACATAAACTTACATCACTGATGATGTTTCTGGAAGCCTTGGCTGATATAACAGAGATTGCATCCTTGGGAAGGTAGTAGCCTTTGTTGATCATTTCCATATAGCCTTCACGATAAAATTTCTGGAGATAAAAGAATAATGCTTTTAGGGTCTCATGTTCTATACACTGTAATACAAAGAGCAGTACCTATGAAAACATAATCATTTGTACCATGCTAACATGTTGTAAAACCTATGCAAGAAGAGACTGTATTACCAGACTGGTGTTGAGTTTATTCTGCTGGGCCAAGATGATCTCTGGGGTGTCAGGCATTACATGAATGTTGGTCTTATCATTCTCCCAGGCAGCAATGTAGGCTTTCTGTAAAAAGCAGATTAATATACTCAGTATACATAAAATGACTCAAAGCCCTACAAAATAAAAAGTTAGTGTCATTGGTGTGACACAACAAGAACCTCATATACTTTTGATGCACTACTTTTAAAGACCTGGCTCCCACAGAACAATAATGGATAAGATGTGCTATCTGTACCTTGTCCATAACCTGGGCATTGGCCTGAGCAAGGGCATATGGCATGTCAGCTGTATTAGCAGTGAACTTGAAGTTGCTGGGATGCTGACGATACTTTCTCTCACTCAGAATCTCTGCCGCTTTCTTGGCTTTCTCCACATCAATTGAACCAATTGGCACCCATCCCATTCCCTTGATCCATTCCATGTCAGCCTTATACACAGCCTGCAAGCCGAAGGAGAAGAAGAACCACAGGTCACAGCTACAGATAAGCCACAGAAGACAGAGACTGGAGCTAATATTCAGCAAAAAGTGATAAGTGCTCACATCACTCTGCAGGTCATAAGCCTTTCTGGCCTGAACCACATCATTGGAGTCTGGCAGGCACGTCCAGTTGTGCAGGTGAGTTCTGTAGTTGAAGTCGTTGACTTGGATCTGGCATTTCTTGGCCAGTTCCAGATTGAGCATGTCCACTGGCAGGTGGAACTTGGTCTTGGACTTGTTGAAGTCCTTCTTGTACAGAGCATCACTGGCGATCTTGCCCGAATTCAAAGCCAACACGATTAGAGGGTCGTCCTGGACACTGAGAGCCCCAATGTGGTGACCGACCTGTTTTCGGTATCCCGTCTTGTACTTATACTGTGTGGCGAGCAGGAAGGAAATCAAAGTTAAGACAATAAATTTAAGCAAATAAAGTCAATAACAGAGAAGGAAAAACAATGTCACCTACATCGCTGATGATTTCTCTTCCATGTTTGGCAGCAACGACAGAGACAGCATCAGGCTTGAGGTCATAGCCCTTTCTGAAAATATCCTCAACGGCTTCCTTGTATATTTTCTGAAGGAAAGAGAAAATAAATAGTTACATTTAATCTGGGAATTCTCAAGCTAATTTTAGCAAGTCATATGTTAGCAAGTACACAGAGGACAAACTACTATTCCCTTCAATATGCCACTCTTGTTTTTTTTTTTATAAACTTTTCAAGAATCACATATTTATATTTGATAATAATCATTGAATCATTTCAAATGCAAAAATACAAATTGAGACATAGGAGAATATTTTTATCTGCACATGAAGAAAAAAACCCCCTAAAAAAATCAATTTTATCTACTTGGATTTTATTGTCCTAATCATTTGTGCAGACAAAAAGTACCTGGCTGATGTTGTAAGCATTAGCTTTGGCAAGCAACAGCTCAGGGGTGTCAGGGGGCACATGGACCTTAATCTTTTCAGCATCCCAAGCAGCAACGTAGGTTCTCTGTGGTGGGAAACACAAAAGACAGAATGAAACAGAAAGTGCAAACAAGAGGACTTAACAGAAGGCAAATCAATGGAATTACAAACATAATACACTTTACCTTGTTCATGATATCAGCATTTGTTTTGGCTAAGACTAAAGGCATGGAGGTCATGTCTGTCTTATATTTCAGTGTGTCAGGTCTCTGCTTATAGAGGCGGTCGCTGAGGATTTTTGCAGCGTTCTTGGCCTTCAGCACGTCCAGTGATCCAATGGGGATCCATCCAACACCAACAACCTCATCCAAGTCAGCTTTGTATACAGCCTAGAAAAGTATACATGAATTCGAACATCAGAACACAAGAATAGTGACAAAATCAGCAGCATGGTTCACTGAGTATCCCGCAAAAGGACTTACGTCACTCTGGAGATCGTAGGCCTTTCTGGCCTGAACCACATCATTGGAGTCTGGCAGGCACGTCCAGTTGTGCAGGTGAGTTCTGTAGTTGAAATCGTTGACTTGGATCTGGCATTTCTTGGCCAGTTCCAGATTGAGCATGTCCACTGGCAGGTGGAACTTGGTCTTGGACTTGTTGAAGTCCTTCTTGTACAGAGCATCACTGGCAATCTTGGCTGAGTTCAGAGCCAGCATGACAAGGGGGTCGTCGTGGATGCTGCGAGCGCCGATGTGGTGACCAACTTGCTTACGGTATCCTGTCTTGTACTTGTACTGGATAAAATTAGCCGAAAAAAAATTTATGTTACAAGTAGAACGATGCTTAAATTATGTTAAAGTGTCAGTAAACAGACACTTGGTACAGTATGACCACTTACGTCACTGATGATTTCCCTGGAGGCCTTAGCAGCCTTTACAGAGATTGCATCCACAGGGAGGAAATAGCCTTTCTTGATAGTTTCTTCATATCCTTGTCTGTATAGTTTCTGCAAAATAAGACATATGCACATTTTTTTAACTAAACTTCAACCTTTACTTTAACTTTCAATGTTCTAGTTTTGGCACCTAATTATAAAGTGATAAGGTTTGCTTAAGGGATCATATTCGCCAAGTCTACTGTAAGAATATCAGTGTGCTAGTAACTCAAGCCAAAGCATTCTGAATGAAGCTTAATGTCTTAATGAGTACACTTAACTCCTAACAGGTATTTTCCATTTTTTTGAAATTATTATAAATATTGAAAATATTTTGAAAGTATTCTTGTTGACATAATAAATCATGCTCTGAAATGATACTAACTTTGCTCATGGTTATTGCATTTTGTTGTGAGAGGACGATCTCAGGAGTGTCAGGTTTAATGTGCAGCGTGGTCTTGTCCTTCTCCCATGCTTCAGTGTAGAGGCGCTGGAAAAAACACAAATAATGCAGCGTTAATTAATGATTCTGACAAAAGTGATAACCAGATAGAAATGGCTTTGAAAGTCTTTAATGAAGAATTCTACCTTGTTCATGGTTAGGGCGTTATTCTTTGCCAGCACAAGATTCATGGCATCTACTGGGCTGGTAAATGGAACTTTGCTGGGATGCTGGCGGTACTTCGTTTCACTCAAAACTTCTGCAGCCTTCTTAGCTTTCTCCACATCAAGCGAGCCAATGGGGACCCAACCCAGGCCCTGGAGCCACTTCAGGTCAGCTTTGTAGACAGCCTGACATACACGGCAGAACAGCCTTGTGATATACTTTTAGTAGCACAAACACAGAATTAAAAAGCAATAAAAAGAATCATGAAAACAACTATTACATCACTCTGCAGGTCATATGCATGTCTGGCCTGGACCACATCATTGGAGTCTGGCAGGCACGTCCACTGGTGCAGGTGAGTTCTGTAGTTGAAGTCGTTGACTTGGATCTGGCATTTCTTGGCCAGTTCCAGATTGAGCATGTCCACTGGCAGGTGGAACTTGGTCTTGGACTTGTTGAAGTCCTTCTTGTACAGAGCATCGCTGGCAATCTTGGCTGAGTTCAGAGCCAGCATGACGAGGGGGTCGTCCTGGATGCTGCGAGCACCGATGTGGTGACCGACCTGCTTACGGTATCCTGTCTTGTACTTGTACTGGATGAAAAATAAAATATTATCATCAATGTCTTTGAACAGTTTTATACATTGTGTATGATGAATTTTATTGATTATTATTTTCTTATACATTTACATATTACCAAGCCCTTTACAGTGCCGTATCAAATCTATTATACCTATATCGCACTATTATTTATTCTTATGTAAATAATTCAGATTAAAGACACACATCACTGGCAATGTCCCTGGAAGCTCTCGCCGCAATGACGGAAATGGCATCATTGCGCAGATCATAGCCCTTCTTCTTGGAGTCTTCATATGCCTGCTTGTACTTTTTCTGTAAGGAAACACAATGATCCAACAGATGGAAGTTATATACATTTAAAATTCATAAGTGATGTGAGTCTTTCTACACCACAAATGCCTACATACCACACTGTAGTTAACGTTGTTTGCTTTGGCCAGAAGGACATCCATAGCATCGGGCATGAGATGGATCTTTGTCTTCTCGTTCTCCCAAGCTTCAATGTATGCTTTCTGCAGTAACAAAAACAGATAATGAGCAACTGTTTACATTACTACTTGTAAATGTATATATACATTTTATAATAACTTAATTTAAATACAACATCCAGTATGGCTGACGTAGATTTCAAATGGGATTTCATACCTTGTTCATAACCTGAGCATTGGCCTTAGCCAGTACTATGGGCATGTCTTCAGTGGATATTTTAAACTTGTAGTTGCTCGGGTGCTGACGATACTTTCTCTCACTCAGGATCTCACCAGCTTTCTTCACCTTCTCAACATCTAATGAACCTATTGGCACCCAACCAATACCCTGCAAAATCTTCAGATCCTCCTTGTACACAGCCTTGAGGAAAAAAGGATTTATTATGATTAAAAATATTCTAAAACTGGAAAATATATTTATTAATTAACATGATTATTTTACACCACTGAAATTCAAAGACTCACATCACTCTGCAGGTCATATGCATGTCTGGCCTGGACCACATCATTGGAGTCTGGCAGGCACGTCCACTGGTGCAGGTGAGTTCTGTAGTTGAAGTCGTTGACTTGGATCTGGCATTTCTTGGCCAGTTCCAGATTGAGCATGTCCACTGGCAGGTGGAACCTGGTCTTGGACTTGTTGAAGTCCTTCTTGTACAGAGCATCACTGGCAATCTTGGCTGAGTTCAGAGCCAGCATGAGCAGAGGGTCGTCCTGGATGCTGCGAGCACCGATGTGGTGACCGACCTGTTTACGGTATCCTGTCTTGTACTTGTACTGTGAAAATAATGATTGGAGTTAGCGGGGTCTGATATTTAAATATAAAAGTTTATCATTGTTCAGATCCAGTGAGCTTACATCACTGGCAATGTCCCTGGAAGCTCTGGCTGCAATGATGGATATGGCGTCATTTCGCATATCGTAGCCCTTCTTCTTGGAATCTTCATATGCCTGCTTGTACTTTTTCTGTTCATGATCACAAAAAACAGATTTTAAACATGTAATAAAAACAAAAAATAATAGTGTTCAGAATCATGAATACTTAAATACCTGCCTTGACATCTTATCAAGATATTAATGCAATAAATTCAATGATCTGAATTAATTATTCAAAACAAATGTTTAAATTGCTTAAACAGTAAAACGTTTTAATTTCCTACATACCACACTGTAGTTAACATTGTTTGCTTTAGCCAGAAGGACATCCATAGCATCGGGCATGACATGGATCTTTGTCTTCACGTTCTCCCAGGCTTCAATGTATGCTTTCTGTAATCATGGAAAAATGTAAACACTATCAACCATGAAGCTGTGCACAGAATCATTTCTTTACCATGTCAGCATTAGTACTTCACCAGAGTCATTCTGTATTAGTTATACTTTGCTGCATTTTGAGTGTTATTGAATTTTTACCTTGTTCATAACCTGAGCATTGGCCTTAGCCAGTACTATGGGCATGTCTTCAGTGGATATTTTAAAACCATATTTGCTCGGGTGCTGACGATACTTTCTCTCACTCAGGATCTCACCAGCTTTCTTCACCTTCTCAACATCTAATGAACCTATTGGCACCCAACCAATACCCTGCAAAATCTTCAGATCCTCCTTGTACACAGCCTAGAAAAAAAGAAAGAAAGTGTTGTGGCAAAAGTTGGCAGATATACAAAAAACTATATGTAGAAATATAGAATATAGAAACTGTATATATATATAAATTATAAATATATACACACATCACTCTGCAGGTCATATGCATGTCTGGCCTGGACCACATCATTGGAGTCTGGCAGGCACGTCCACTGGTGCAGGTGAGTTCTGTAGTTGAAGTCGTTGACTTGGATCTGGCATTTCTTGGCCAGTTCCAGATTGAGCATGTCCACTGGCAGGTGGAACTTGGTCTTGGACTTGTTGAAGTCCTTCTTGTACAGAGCATCACTGGCAATCTTGGCTGAGTTCAGAGCCAGCATGAGCAGAGGGTCGTCCTGGATGCTGCGAGCACCGATGTGGTGACCGACCTGTTTACGGTATCCTGTCTTGTACTTGTACTGGATGAAAAATAAAATAATATCATCACTGCCTTTAAACAGTTTTATACATGCTGTACAATGGGTTTTATTATTTAAAAAAATTCATGTATGCATTAATAAGCCCTATAAATCAATATCAAAACTAATATATTTGCACTATTATTATGATACAATTAGTATATTTTTTTATGTAAATAATTCAGATTAAAGACACACATCACTGGCAATGTCCCTGGAAGCTCTCGCCGCAATGACGGAAATGGCATCATTGCGCAGATCATAGCCCTTCTTCTTGGAGTCTTCATATGCCTGCTTGTACTTTTTCTGTAAGGAAACACAATGATCCAACAGATGGAAGTTATATACATTTAAAATTCATAAGTGATGTGAGTCTTTCTACACCACAAATGCCTACATACCACACTGTAGTTAACGTTGTTTGCTTTGGCCAGAAGGACATCCATAGCATCGGGCATGAGATGGATCTTTGTCTTCTCGTTCTCCCAGGCTTCAATGTATGCTTTCTGCAGTAACAAAAATGAAAAAAAAAAAAGACAAAAAGTACTTACATTGTGACCTCTGTGTGAATTTTACAATAACTTAATTTACATACAACATCCAGTATGGCTGATGGAGGTTTTAAATGGGATTTCATACCTTATTCATAACCTGAGCATTGGCCTTAGCCAGTGCTATGGGCATGTCTTCAGTGGATATTTTAAACTTGTAGTTGCTCGGTTGCTGACGATACTTTCTCTCACTCAGGATCTCACCAGCTTTCTTCACCTTCTCAACATCTAATGAACCTACTGGCACCCAACCAATACCCTGCAGCATCTTCAGATCCTCCTTGTACACAGCCTGGAAGAAAAAACAAAAACCAAGAATGATTTGCAATGATTGAATCTGGTGGACAACAAAAACGATATATAGTAAAAAAACACGAGTCCTGCAATATAATAATATTTTCATAATATAAATTATTAAAATATACTCACATCACTTTGTATGTTATACGCATGTCTGGCCTGGACCACATCATTGGAGTCTGGCAGGCATGTCCAGTTGTGCAGTCGGGTGATGTAGTTGAAATGGTTGACTTGAATCTGGTTCTTCTTGGCCAGTTCAAAGGCCATCATGTCCACTGGCAGGTGGAACTTGGTCTTGGACTTGTTGAAGTCCTTCTTGTACAGAGCATCACTGGCAATCTTGGCTGAATTCAGAGCCAGCATGAGCAGAGGGTCATCCTGGATGCTGCGAGCACCGATGTGGTGACCCACTTGCTTACGGTATCCTGTCTTGTACTTGTACTAAAAAAGCAATAGTGTGACGTTTAGTCACCAAACAGCATATTAGAATAAATGTTCACATAAAGCAATACAGCAAAGAGAATATAAACTGACACTTACATCACTAGCAATTGTAGTGGAAGCTTTAGCAGCTTGGACGGCAATGGCATCGCTACGAAGATTATGGCCCTTCTTCTTGGATAGTTCATGATCCAACTTGTACAGTTTCTATAGCAAAAAATAATGTCAACAAGGAAACCATGTCTACCTTCAAATGGACATGCTAATAGTATTAGTGTAATTGTTTCCCTAACTGTCATCCATATCATTACAGACAGGAAACTGCATATTATACGATACCTCACTGTAGTTCTTCCTGTTTTCCCGTGCCAGAACAATGTCCATTGCATCAGGCATGACATGGATTGAAGTCTTGTCTTTTTCCCAGGCTTTGATGTAGGATTGCTAAAGAAGCAAAATGTAATTATCGGCTTCACATAAAGTAAAGAGAAAGTACTTTTCAGTTATATTCATGACCAGTGTTGGGAAGGTTACTTTTAAAATGTAACTACAGATTACAGATTACATGCCCCAAAATGTATTTTGTAACGTATTCCGTTACGTTACTCAATGAGAGTAAAGTATTCTGATTACTTTGGATTACTTAATATATTATCATGCTTTTTACAACTACATGAATGAACTATTGCTGTGTTACTATTACTGAAGGTTACTCGCCATACCAATACCAACTAGATTTTTAAATCTTGATATAAAATGAGTAACAGTAGGTGGACATTAGGTAAGGCTGCACTTATTGCAGCGATCTTGTATAGAAAACTGTTCCGCGCATATATAAAACAGGTCCGCGGCTCCGAACCGTAGTAAATGGTAACATGTGCCGCGAGATTGAGACACGGGCATTAGAGGCTCTTAATGCGTGTTTTGTTTGGGTTTCCACCGGCGTGGAATTACCAGAAATATAGAGTTCATAGTCTTATGAAACAGGAAAAGACTGCCGTGTAATCCATTCATTTCAACAAAGTAACTGTATTCTGAATACCACCTTTTTAAACGGTAACTGTAACAGAATACAGTTACTCATATTTTGTATTTTAAATACGTAACGGCGGTACATGTATTCGGTTACTCCCCAACACTGTTCATGACAGATTCTCTTCTGTACCTTATCCATAATCTGGTTGTTGGTAGTGGCCAGTGTCAAGTCCATAGAGTGCATATCTTTGGTGAATTTGAAGTTGGTAGGAGGCTGACGATACAGTTTCTCATTGAGGGCCTTCCCTGCTGATTTTACTTTCTCAACATCCAGCGATCCAATAGGGACCCATCCTATTCCTTTGATGTAGTGCTCATACTCACTCTTGTACTGGTTCTGCGGGGAATACACAAATGTTTATTTCACAGTGGTAGCAATTGTGTAAAATTGTTATCTGTTCAAACTTTTACACATACATCACTGGCAATAAACTGCATGTTACGAGCAAGTTCCAGGTTCATGGCATCAGGCAGGAGAGCATTAGTGTGCTGAATGTGTCTGTATCCAGTCATAGTCTGAGCAGCAGAAGCCTGCTTGGCATGGACCACACTGAGCATGTCCACTGGGGAGTGATACTTCAGCTTGGCCTTGTGGTAGTCCTTCTTGTAGTTCTTGTCACTCTGCATCTTTGCCAACTCCATGTAGTGAACCAGCAGAGGATCGTCCTGGAGGCTGCGGAAGCCAACATGGTGGCCTCTCGCCTTCTCATAAGCCAATTTGTACTTGTACTGTAATAATAAATACACACTTGGTCAGCATGTGTGATGGGCTGTAGGAAATAAACCCCTTGACTTGCTACATTTACTTTATTTTCTACTTACGTTGCTGGCAATGGTGGTGCCAGCCTTGGCAGCCAGAATGGGGATAGCATCTGCTTTGAGGTTGTAGCCTTTATTAGCCATCTCCACAACACCAGCTTTGTAAAGTTTCTGAAATTACATATGACTAAGGTAAGTGATTTGCATTATTAACAGCCTAATAAATAACAAGACTCAGCAGGTTTATTAATTTGACGGATTCCCCTTACATTGCTCATATTGAGGGCATTAGCCTTTGCAAGGAGAATCTCAGGAGCATCTGGCATAATATGAACAGTCAGTTTGTCCTTTTCCCATGCAGCAGTGTATGCTTTCTGCAAGAAAAAATCATTAGAAAAATCAAATAATAGTGTCAGTTCTGAACAATGTTTTTGACAATATTGTGTGGCTTTGTTCTCCAATTAAAGTTAAAAGATTTCACCTTGTTCATGATCTGATTGTTGGCAGTAGCCAGAGTCAAGTCCATGGAGTCCATCAGCTTGCTGTACTTGAGGTTGGATGGATGAGTGCGGTATTTCTTTTCACTAAGAATTTGACCGCCAACTTTAGCAGTCTCAACTGAAAGTGATCCAATAGGGACCCATCCTATTCCTTTGATGTAGTGCTCATACTCACTCTTGTACTGGTTCTGAGGGGAATACACAATTGTTTTTTCACAGCTATGCACAATAAGGGCAGTAACTGTGTAAAATTGTTATCTATTCAAATTGTTATACATACATCACTGGCAATAAACTGCATGTTACGAGCAAGTTCCAGGTTTATGGCATCAGGCAGGAGAGCATTAGTGTGCTGAATGTGTCTGTATCCAGTCATAGTCTGAGCAGCAGAAGCCTGCTTGGCATGGACCACACTGAGCATGTCCACTGGGGTGTGATACTTCAGCTTGGCCTTGTGGTAGTCCTTCTTGTAGTTCTTGTCACTCTGCATCTTTGCCACTTGCATGTAGTGAACCAGCAGAGGATCATCCTGGAGGCTGCGGAAGCCAACATGGTGGCCTCTCGCCTTCTCATAAGCCAATTTGTACTTGTACTGTAACAATAAATGTGCACTTGGTCAGCATCTGTAATGGGCTGTAGGAAATAAACTCCTTAACTTGCTAGATTTGCTTTATTGTCTACTTACGTTGCTGGCAATGGTGGTGCCAGCCTTGGCAGCCAGAATGGGGATAGCATCTGCTTTGAGGTTGTAGCCTTTATTAGCCATCTCCACAACACCAGCTTTGTAAAGTTTCTGTGAAAACATATACAATGACAGAAAGGTCACGCTACAGTTAAGGATCATACATATATTATATAGCCATGGCTTACAGCATAATGGTTAGATAAGATATAGATGTTAAATCATATAAATAATTGAATAAATAATAATAAATATAATTTGTAATGCCTTACATTGCTCATGTTCAGAGCATTAGCCTTCGCCAGCAGAATCTCAGGAGCGTCTGGCATGACATGGGTGGTCACTTTGTCCTTCTCCCAGGCTGCGGTGTATGCTTTCTGTAGGTCAAGAAATCAGCGAAAGGGGTCAATCACAATTTTTATCACAAACAAGACTATCTCTATTTTGAGACCCTATACAACACATCTGAAAATACTGCACCTTGTTCATGATCTGGTTGTTGGCACTAGCCAAAGCCAAGTCCATGGAGTCCATCAGTTTGCTAAACTTGAAATTTGATGGATGAGTGCGGTACTTATTTTCACTCTGAATCTGACCGCCAACCTTGGCAGTTTCAACAGCAAGCGAGCCAATAGGGACCCATCCAGTGCCTTTGACAAAGTTATTCCAGTCAGATTTGTAATCATTCTGGAAAAAAAAGTCATGACGCAAATTAGTTCCAAAGTAAAGATAAATGATCTTTTGTAGTTCAAATCTGGTTTTTATTATTTTTTTAAAATGGCATACATATGACTATCTTTGCTACTTACATCACTTGACTGGAGGTTCATGGTTCGACACAGCCGCAGGTGCATGTTGTCAGGGAGAAGCAAGTAGCTGTGAGGGATCTTCTTGTATCCAGCCATTGTCTGAACAGCAGAAGCCTGCTTGGCATGAGCCACACTGAGCATGTCCACTGGGGTATGATACTTCAGCTTGGCCTTGTGGTAGTCCTTCTTGTAGTTCTTGTCACTCTGCATCTTTGCCAACTCCATGTAGTGAACCAGCAGAGGATCGTCCTGGAGGCTGCGGAAGCCAACATGGTGACCTCTCGCCTTCTCATAATCTTTTTTGTACTGGACCTAAAGAAAAAAAAAAGAAAAAGTGATGTGTTGATTCTTTCTTTTTTACAGTTAAATTTAGTTAAATTTATTACATGCATTTATTACATACATTGCTGGCAATATGCCTGCCGTGCTTGGCATGCAGGATGGGAATAGCATCAGGCTTCATGTCATATCCCTTGGCAATGTCTTCCACCCACTTGTGCCTGTAATGACTCTGCAAATAAACAGCAAAGTGTTACAACAACTTTTTGCACAACTATGCTCATATACACCTTGAACCTCAGGAAATTGCTATTGCTTCAACTTGCATATTCAGTTAAATAATTTGTGCTCTAACCTCGCTAATAGTCTGGGCATTAAACTTAGCCTGGAGAAACTCGGGGCAGTCAGATGGCAGATGGTAGGTGTGCATGAACTTCTCTCCAGAAGCTTTGTATGTAGTCTAGTCAGAAAAAAGAAACAACAGTGAATGTTTAAAGAATCTCTACATAAGTATCTTCTGTTAAGAAAAGGGATTCTTACGATGTCCATCTGTTTAGTGTTGGCCATAGCCAGAGTCATGTTCATGGCATCGGTCTTGCTTGTATATTTGAAATTACTGGGGTGCTGGCGGTAATTTCTTTCATCCAGTGCAGCTTTAGCGGTTTTGGCTTTTTCAACATCCAGAGAACCAATAGGGACCCATCCTATACCTTTAGAGTAGCTGTTGTAATCTGACTTGTAGACATTCTGTGGGTATTTAGAGAAAATCTAAATTAATCAAAGGTCATAATCAAATATATACATATATGTAATGCTATATATGTTGTTCCAGGATGAGACCAATATATAAAGATAATAAGATGAAAAGAATACACACGTCACTCTGAATCTCCATCATGTTGCGACACAGCCGCAGGTGCATGTTGTCAGGAAGAAGCAAGAAGCTGTGGGGGATCTTCTTGTATCCAGCCATTGTCTGAACAGCAGAAGCCTGCTTGGCATGAGCCACACTGAGCATATCCACTGGGGTGTGATACTTCAGCTTGGCCTTGTGGTAGTCCTTCTTGTAGTTCTTGTCACTCTGCATCTTTGCCACTTGCATATAGTGAACCAGCAGAGGATCATCCTGGAGGCTGCGGAAGCCAACGTGGTGGCCCTTTTCTTTCTCATAGGCCAGCTTATACTTGTACTGTATTAAATAAAATGCAATATAAGTAATATTATTAAATGCATTAACATTTAAAAATTATTATGAAAAGCATAATTCCAGCTTACATTGCTGGCAATGTTTCTTGAAGTTTTGGCTGCTACGATGGGAATGGAATCCTCTTTCATGTGATGTCCTTTGAGCAGATCTTGGCGGTGAGAATAAGTGTAATAATTCTAAACAAAAAGATAATCAGCGATATTGTTACAAAAACATTCACAATTAAATTTCTTTGTATGTTTCATATGTGCTTAAATCAATCTGCAGCTAACCTGGCTGATGTTGGCAGCATTGTATCTGGCTTGCAGAAATTGGGGGGCATCAGGAGGGAGATTGTAAGTGTGCATGAACTTCTCTCCGCTGGCTTTGTACTCTTTCTGTGTAATTACAGTGAAGGCAAGAATTTATTTCTTCTCTGAAAAGGACTAAATTTTAGATATGTAGCATAAGTCATTATTTTGTTTTGTCCTTCTCACCACATTCATGATCTTAGCATTGGTCTTAGCCAGCTCCATGCTCATGGAGTCAGTAGCACTGGTGAACTTGATGGTTTGAGGGTGCTGTCTGTACTTTTTCTCATTCAGAGCTGCTGCTGCCGTTTTGGCTTTTTCAACCTCCAGAGAACCAATTGGAACCCAGCCAATACCCTTGACCGAGGTCTCATAATCCATCTTGTAGTTGTGCTGAGAAATAGAAAAAAACCCAGAAAACAAGAAACTATTGTCAGACCAAATACCATTTTTAGAGAGTCCATACGGTTTATATTGCTATTAAGTCACAAGCATTGTTAATAACATACATCGCTGGAATTGTAGTTCATGGTGCGAGCAAGTTGCAGACCCATAGCATCAGGGAGAAGAAAGTATTTATGGTGGTGCTGCTTGTAGCCAATGTAGGTCTGCACTGCTGAAGCATGTTTAGCCTGAACCACACTGAGCATGTCCACTGGGGTGTGATACTTCAGCTTGGCCTTGTGGTAGTCCTTCTTGTAGTTCTTGTCACTCTGCATTCTGGCCACCTCCATGTAGTGAACCAGCAGAGGATCGTCCTGGAGGCTGCGGAAGCCAACATGGTGGCCTCTCGCCTTCTCATAAGCCTTTTTGTACTGGACCTAGGAGTTAAAGCACATGGAGCTTCTCTAGTTTTTTATATGTAACAATTATTTAAAAAGTGCAGCAAATTTGGTCTTTCAGAAAACTTACATCACTGGCAGCATGTCTGGCAGCTTTGGCAGCAACAATAGGGATGGCATCAGGCTTCAGGTCATAACCCTTAGCAATCAGCTCCTGCCAAGCAAACTTGTAGTAATTCTGAAATCACATAAAACATATAAGCAATGTTTAAGGCATGTATCCATTATAGCTTTACGCAAACATGAACAGATGCACACACATACTGTGGCGATATACAGTTATATAAGTTTTAAAAGTGAGTTGAAAAAATATTTTATTTATTTTGCTTTTTTTATGTGCATTCGTCACCTTGCTGATGTTGTAGGCATTGCACTTGGCCTGAAGGAACTCTGGGACATCCGGGGGCAGAGAGTACTTCTGATGGATCTCCTCTAGACCTCGCTTGTAGAACAGCTATAAAAGAATAAATGTAACAGAGCAGAAATTAAAAGAAAGTAAGAGCAAACAAGAATCTTCCTAAAAGGGATCTTGGAAAAATGCAGAAGGAATTCGTTCTCCAGTATGAACAGTGACACTTGACTCACATCGCTCCTCTGAAGCTGGTTGACTTTGGCCTGCATCATGATGGGGTGGTCGTCGATAGATGTGAATGGGATCTTGTCTGGGTGTGTTCTGTATTTTTTCTGAAGGAAAAGAGTAAATAAATATTATTATTTTAATGACCTATCAGCTCTGAAATATGCATTTTGTTATTACCATGAGAGCAGATGTAAAGAAGCCATGTTGCACACATACCTCATTGAGGATCTCTGCAGCTTTCTTAGCCTTTTCCACTTCCAATGAGCCATATGGGACCCATGGAGTACCTTTGGTGTAGCTGTTGTAGTCAGCCTTATACTCATTCTTTGGTGCAGAGAAACACACAAAACCAAAACAAATGTTGATGAATATTTAAGCCCACAATAGCACATCAGGACATGTTTTCATATTATGATGAAAAAAGCAGAACTTTAGCAAAACTGAGCAGTTGGAGTCTCTAAAGTCTGTTTGGACTTACATCACTCTGGATAACGTTGGCTTTCTTGGCCAGATCCAGCAGGATGCTGTCAGGTGGAAGGAAATAGTTGGTGCTGATGCTCCTGTAACCAGCCATGCTGGAAATTGCCTGGGATTTCTTAGCCAAGGTGACTGACAACATATCCAGTGGTGTATGATACTTGGTCTTTACTTTTTCATAGTCTTTTTTGTATTCACGCTGTGAAGATATAAACAAGAGATTACTCAGTTGCCCTTCTTTTTAACCCCCATAAATTAATATTTATTAAAAATATGACATCAACTAATAACTTACATCACTCTGGATTTTGGCCAGATGGACAGAGTGCAGCATCTTCGGATCGTCGTTAATACTGAGGGCTCCAACCATCTTTCCCTTGTTCTTCTCATACTCCTTTTTATATTTAACCTAGTAATGAACAGAATTTATCATGGATTAGAATACATAACAGGTACTGCAGGTAATTTATCTGTTGAAGCAGTTGTTGAAGTAGGATACTTACATCACTGATGGCGTTTGTGTGAGCACGGGCAGCAAGGATTGAGATGGTATCCCCTTTGATCTCAAACTTTTTCGCTTTGGTTTTCTCCCAATCATACTTATAGCAGTTCTGCAAGAAGAAAGTGTGCCATTCAGGAAATTGAAATCGACAGTATGAGAAATCAAAGCTGATACGAGTTAAATTTTAGAGATATGCAAATATCGCAGTTACTTACATCACTGAGGTTAAAAGCGTTAACTCTGGACTGAATGAAGAAGGGGTAGTCTGGGGGTAGACTGTTCTTCATTTTTATTTCCTCGTACTTTGCCTTGTAGTTTAACTGCAGAAGAACAAAATGGTAATATTATTGTGTCAGTACTGCTCAGGGTATATTTTCTGATAAGCTGTTATTTGACTTTCTGTCACTGGAGGGCAGTAGTGTGCTATCAGGGCTCAGAGATGGTGACAGTTGCTTTCTCCACCTCCCCAACCCCTGTCTGATCACAGGGTTTATTCTGGGCCAACTGAATGCTTGTTTCTATTTATACTACAGAGAAATGGCTCTCCAGTTTCCATGGCGCCCATAGAAAGACAGCTGGGCTTCATAGATGATTGAGCAAATTTAAAGGTGATCTGCATATCTAGGAGAATTGGATTGACACAAGCTGGTGATTGCAAGAATTCCAGGCCATAAATGGACACCGAGAAAACAAAATAGTCACATTAATGTTACTATTATATGCAGGTATCACCTAAATGTTCAGTGCGTGTTTGTTAGCTTTACTGTACCAGTTTAAATTCTAGACTTTCCTACATTAGCACCAAGAGGAAGTGGTCCAAAAAAGGTACATACGTCACTTAGCTGTTTGGCGTTGATGGCGGCTTGAACTTGAACTGGTGAATCCACCACTTGTGTAAATTTCACTGTGTCTGGATGTTGCCGGTAAACTTTCTGAAAACCAAAGGATCAAAACAAAAATAATAATTGTCCATATACATATAAGAAATCCAAAAAGAACCTGGATCCATTTTATTGCAAAGAACAGTTTTATAATCAGCGACTACTCACATCGTTGCATTGATGAAGTTTCTTCCCAGCTTCGTATTCAGGCGTAAGTGTTTGAGGAAAGAAGCATCTAGTTTTAATGTCTTCATAATCAGATTTATATAGTTGCTGTGAAATACAAAAAGTAAATATTGTGTTATGAGGAAAGGCTTGATGAGGAATATATTAATACATGCTCAAATTTTTTAATGCACAAACCTCATTTTTCATTTCCTCGACTTTCTGGCAGTGAAGCATATAAAGGTCCTCATAGCTTCCAATGTAGTGGCCCTTCACCTCATTTTCATACTTATTTTTGTAATGTGCCTAAAAGAAAATCAAAACGTGTGTTAAAAGAGAAACATAAGTGGTTCATATTCAAAGAAATTTTAACTCAACGAGCTCTCTTACATCAGAGAACTGCTTAAGTACTGAGTCCATCTGAAACTTGGGCGTGTCACAGTAGTTGATGCTGAAACCCCTGGATTTCTCATAGCTAGCCTTATATACTTTCTGGAAAGGAAATGGCAAAAACAAAACAAAGTCAAACAACGATAAAAAAAATATATGAGCAGCTACATACATACTTGTGGTACAGGAAAAACTACAGGAGAGTAATTGCAAACAACAAGCAAACACTATGTATTTCACTTCCACTTATCCAATTCAGGGTCGTGGGGAGGGGCTGGACTCTATCCCAACAATAACAGGGCAATTGGCCCGGTAATTTAAGCAATAATTAAACAACCGCCTAAGATTTTATAATTTAGTTTTCCTGAAAAGGCAAAAGGTCTATCTTTTGTCACAGAAGAAAAATAAACTTTCTGCACAGGGCTTTTTAAACACCTACATCACTGAGGATAGTGCCAGCATATCTGAGCTGCCTCAATAGAGGATTCTCTGTGGCGGGGAGCGTGTTGTAGTCAGACTGTGCTTTTTTCTTCTCATACTCCTTCTTGTATTGGACCTAAAGACAGAAACAGATCACTGTGAGTAAAAAAAGAGAGGAAAGTGTGATAATGAGGTGTGTTCACATGGTTCAAAATGATGGCACAGTTGCTTGGCCAGCTAAGAAGTGTGTCTTTCGCATTTCTTGAAAACGATGCATGTTTCCCCTGTGTGTGAACGTGTGGGTGGCTATGAGGTGCAGAGCAACTGAAAAGCTTTGTCACACAGACTCGCATTTTATTCCTGCGTGCTAGTAAAGTAATGTGCATGGTGACAGTAAACCAAATGTGGATCTCTCAGTCATGCAGTGTGGGCACAATACAGTGTATCCCTGCGTCAGAGTGGACTGAGTCTCTTGACTCACACACTGCTCTGAGACATGGGTCAACTCTCTGTCGTGTCTTCCGCATGAGATCGGGCCTATAAAAATACTGTGTTACCTTTGTGTTTGTGCGTGTTTTCGCGCTTACCTCACTAGCAGCAATACGAGCCTTCTTGTTTGCATCATAAGTGGGTGTTTCTGTTTGCATGAAATAAATTTGGTCTTTTGTATTCTCATAATGTTGCGTGTATCTTCTCTGAAAGGAAAACACACAACAGTTATGTACAGAAAAAGGACAAAGAAAAGCAGAAATCTGAAATCCTTTCCTTTAAATAGTGAATTCTTACGTCGCTGAGGTTCTCCATTGCCACCCTGGCAGTCGCCACGTCGAAGTAAGGAGTCTCACACCACTGACCCTTTACATTTTTATTGTAATCTTCCTTGTACTTAAGCTGTGAGGAAAAGATGGCAATTAACATAAGAAGGTTTTTTTTTATTAAAGGACAAATGAATAAATCTCATATGTTTATATAAACACATTAGGAATGATTGGAATTCCTGTCATTGTTAGCCTCTCCCACCCAGCTTAGTGTTGCTACTAATATCAGAGAGCAGGTGGACTGATCCCTTTCTCAGGGTTGGTTGGTGTCTGGGGCTCCTGCTTCAGTGCTTACACTGTGCAAGGCCCAGTTTTCTGACTCTAAAATAAGCAAAGATATTTATTACTCCCATGTCTAGTTAGGGGATGAACACTGTTAATCCTAGAAAAGTTGATGAGTCTAGCGAAAACAGATGCACTATACAGATAGATGGATAGACTATACAATGGATTAAATAATTGTGTACTGGTCTCATATTGAATTTATGGTATTTTGGATTTTGATCTAAACTAAAACTGCACTGCCCCAATCACTGCTCACTGTCTGTAGTGCATACTCCTCTACTCTTATTAACTGAAAGCACTGAACATTGCTTTCAGTAAGAGTTTGTGGACTTAAATATCTGATCTATGTATATTTATAGCTTAATGACAAGAAAAATTCATCAGTATATCTACCTCAGTGATATTGGTTTTTGTTTGATTTAAAATTGTTACTTACATCACTGCGCTGTTGGGACACTCTCTTGGCCAGCTCCAATTCAGGAGGATCAGGCAAGGAAGTATACTTAGCCTTGCGCTCATGGTGGCCCTTCTTATAGTGAACCTGTCAATCACAACAGGAGTTAACATTTACTAAGACGCTCAGTTCGTCAACATCAATACCTGACTTTCATGCACAGTTTGCCTCTACCTAAATAGACTGGTAATTTCCATGCATCGGGAAAAAAGTTTAACAACACAGAACCCAAGAGGAAGGAGACGTACAGATAACAGCTGTAATAAGAGCTTGACCTGATATAGCACCATGCACGATATATAATTTTCAATATTAGGTATTTACCGATATAATCAAATTAAAACATTAAGAGATGGAGGAAACACCCTCCAACGATATTACGAGTTTTGAGTCTTTTCTATCTTATCACCAGAGGGCGCTCTGCAACTTCCTTGTTAGCAACGTGTTTGGAACAGCACAATCACACCAACCAGCTGATCTGAGCAGAGCGTAAGGTTTTGTTACGCGACTTGTCATGGCACTAAAATATTATTATCTTTAAACTGCAGTCACATATTATCTTAATAACAACTCATATGTAACAACACACAACGAATGTTGGAGAAAATTTTTTCCTGTGTCTGAAAGAAAAAAATACTGGCCGATTCTTAAATCTTGGTCATCACCAAGTATCATCGTCACTGATAGAGGATAAGGTCAAAAAGTATCAGATCGATACTTTGTGATCCTATCTGTACGGAAGAGGATTAGTACGGAAGAGGATTAGGGCAACCGGGGGGGGGGGAGCGGGCATGTCTTTTTTTCTTCTTTTCTAGAATTCTGAGATTAAAGTCAGAATTCTGTGAAAAAAGTCAGAATTCTAAGAAGAAAAGTGAGAATGCTGACTTTAATCTCAGAATTCTGAGAAAAAAAGTCAAAATTCTGTGAAAAAAGTCAGAATTCTAAGAAAAAAAGTCAGAATTCTGAGAAAAAAAGTCAAAATTCTGAGAAAAAAGTCAGAATTCTGAGGGGAAAAAAACAGAATTCTGACTAATCTCAGAATTCTAAGAAAAAAGTCAGAATTCTAAGAAAAAATGATTCTGTGAAAAAAGTCAGAATTCTAAGAAAAAAAGTCAGAATTCTGAGAAAAAAAGTCAAGATTCTGAGAAAAAAAGTCAGAATTCTGAGGGGGAAAAACAGAATTCTGACTAATCTCAGAATTCTAAGAAAAAAGTCAGAATTCTGAGATTAAAGTCAGAATTCTAAGAGGGGGGGGGGGGGGGGGGGGGGGAGCGGGCATGTCTTTTTTTCTTCTTTTCTAGAATTCTGAGATTAAAGTTGGAATTCTGAGAAAAAACTCAGAATTCTGAGATTAAAGTCAGAATTCTAAGAGAAAAGTCAGAATTCTGAGATTAAAGTCAGAATTCTAAGAGAGGGGGGGGGGGGGGGGGGGGGGAGCGGGCATGTCTTTTTTTCTTCTTTTCTAGAATTCTGAGATTAAAGTTGGAATTCTGAGAAAAAACTCAGAATTCTGTGAAAAAAGTCAGAATTCTAAGAAGAAAAGTGAGAATGCTGACTTTAATCTCAGAATTCTGTGAAAAAAGTCAGAATTCTAAGAAAAAAAGTCAGAATTCTGAGAAAAAAAGTCAAAATTCTGAGAAAAAAGTCAGAATTCTGAGGGGAAAAAAACAGAATTCTGACTAATCTCAGAATTCTAAGAAAAAAGTCAGAATTCTAAGAAAAAATGATTCTGTGAAAAAAGTCAGAATTCTAAGAAAAAAAGTCAGAATTCTGAGAAAAAAAGTCAAGATTCTGAGAAAAAAAGTCAGAATTCTGAGGGGGAAAAACAGAATTCTGACTAATCTCAGAATTCTAAGAAAAAAGTCAGAATTCTAAGAAAAAATAATTCTGTGAAAAAAGTCAGAATTCTGACTAATCTCAGAATTCTGACTTTAATCTCAGAATTCCAAGAAAAAAGTCAGAATTCCGAGAAAAAAGTCAGAATTCTGCGAAAAAAAATCAGAATTCTGACTAATCTCAGAATTCTAAGAGAAAAGTCAGAATTCTAAGAAAAAAGTCAGAATTCTAAGAAAAAAAAATTCTGAGAAAAAAGTTAGAATTCCAAGAAAAAAGTCAAAATTCTGAGAAAATATTCAGAATTCTGAGAAAAAAAGTCAGAATTCTGAGGTTAATCTCAGAATTCTGACATTTTCCTCAGAATTCTGGAAAAGAAAAAAAAAATGATGTGCCCACTTTTTTTCCCCAGTGACCCTAGTCCTCTTCTGTATATCTCATATCAGTTGGGCTCTAATTGTAAATTGTCCTAAATGTAAGTTAAACTGTGATGTATGACACATCCGAGTCAGCACAAACAAGTGGACACTGAGAGGAACATTTCAACATCTTTACACACACCATACGTGTTTTGTAATTAACAGTGTGGTAATTGTCAATTGTCTTGTAACACTACAAGAAATAACACTAGTAACTGTCTAAAATAGAAAGCTCTAGGTGGTGTAATTCTATGTTATAATTTGCGTAATTTTATTTGTCTGTATAAAATGTTTTTGTTCTTTCAAAAAGCAATTTAATGATGCAGAGATAGTTAAAATGTATAGATTTGAAGAATTAACAACTTATAATATAGTATATATCATATTATAAGACATATCAAAACAGACACATTAAAGCAGAGGCTGGCTCAATACAGTGTTTTTTTTGTTTTTGTTTTTTGCAGATATAATAACCACAAACACACATTGAAAGTCTGAATAACACGACAGATATAGATAATAAATTTTACTTACATCACTAAGGACCTCCTGAGCCTTGGCCACCCTACGGAGCTCAGGACTGTCACTGTAGGGGTAGTACATGGTCTTATCTTCATCCCAGGCCTCGGTATAAAGTTTCTGAACAAGGTGTAACGTTATCACTTACTACGTGAATATAAAACATTTTAACAGATATTATAGAATTGTTAAATTATGCAATTATGTAATTTGGAATTTTTTTTAAAACTTTGGACTTAAAAGTCAGCCCTTGAATGCTACACTGGACTTACTTTGCTGTAGTTAGCAGCATTCTTCACAGCCTGAACCAGCTCAGGAGCATCAGGAGGCAGCAGGTACCTGTCCTTGGTCTCATCCCACTTCTGTCTGTACAGAACCTATAAGAGATAACAACAGCATTTGTGTTATACAATCAGCATTAACGTCATATTTATTCATTCTCTTTGTATGTTGGGAGATTTGGGTAACTTACCTTGCTGATCAGCTCAGATACATGCTTGACGTGGGCAATCTCTCTTGCTTCACCGTCGTACAAGCTGGTTGTCCGAGCTTTGTTTCCCTCCATACGGTATTTAACCTGAAGATAATGCGTGTTATTTCAAATTATTCCTCAGTAAAGCAAGATCCAATCATATTTGAGACCAGAGGCATATTTTTATGTTTTATAGTGTATTCATCATATCTTAAAGAGTACCTCGCTAAGCTGCTCCTGGGCCTTCCTGATACGAATCATTTCAGGCGTATCAGTAACGATGGCAGGAGGTGTCCCTTTGGACATTTCATAAGCCTGGCGATACTTATTCTGTCAGGGACAACGGTCATAAAATTTAAGTAAGTAATTAATGTCATACAAAGCAGGAAAACAACCAACAAGTAAAAGCAAGTAAAAAGTCAAATAAATGTGTATATATACATGCAAATAAAAACTCAAACTTGTTTCTTACGTGGCTGAACTGCTCCAGCATCTTCTGGCTATGGGCCAGGTATGGAGTCATGAACTTGGAAGTATCCACCTTGACCTTCTTCCTTACTTTCCTGGTGGGCAAGCCAGACTGGGAGAGGACAGAAGAATACAATTAAAGACCAAACTAACACATGGATCTCGTTTTATTGATTACGGTAGGGGGAATTGCCAGGAAGGAAAACGACAGGGAAAGCAAAAGGACTGGTGATACTTTCAAAAAGCAAACTTCTAGATATTTAATTACACTTCAATGCAAATGTGTCGACTGGACAATGATCTGATATTTTCAATATGAAGCAGGATTCCCACTGCTCTAATTACTCACCTCGAGTTAGTGAAATTATTTAATCATCAATGATTTATTCTATTTGGACAATGGAGATTTTGTATACTAAGGTTACGCCTGCTGAAATGTAAATGAATGAAAGACAAACCCAAGGCAAGCACTTACACCTACATTTTAAATGACTTGCATGCAACACAACATTGAGCAGCACATATCCACAAAGGTTACACTACCATATTATATTTGTTGGCCAGCAAAGCTGCAGGAAACCAAATTACAAAAGCCATGTGTTGTCTTAGTAAAAATGCTGAATCTTAACATATTTAACTTATTATTTAGCTCTAAAAACCTGCCAAAGCCAAACAAGACAGCACATTATCTATACTCTATATACACATGCAGGAAAGAAGGGGGATGCACCATAAGCCATGGGAGACAAGGGTCTCCTGCCCTGCTTGAACCGTTGTGCCTGGGAGGAGGTGTTTTACCTGTAAGAACTGAGTCTTGTGCTCAGTGACAGTCGTCGTTGAAATCTGCTCAACATATTACAAATATAGGAAACACTCTGGTTTTTCAAAATTTCCAGGACAGATTATGGGAGAAACAGCAAAATATTTGTTTGGATTGAGGGTGATTTTTCCACAGCTCTGGCATTCATCAATTACTGCCACTGCCACTTTCAGCACTACGAGTAAGAAATCACTCTACACTGTATCGTGTTAGCAGCTGTTCTAGCAAATGCCCCCAGGCAGGCTAATAAGTAGAAACAGAGGTGGTTGTCATCGGGGATTTTTGGTGTAACCTACTTATCACCGGTCCACTCAAATAGAGTCACCTAAAGGAGGGGCAAAATTTCCAAAGGTGAAAATAGTATGGCTGCTGTCTAATTAAGCTTATTTTAAACAGAGGATAAAGAAGCATTAATATTCTATGTGAGCCCGAACAGCCTGAATCTTTGATCGTCTGACCAAGTCTAAAAACACTGCATACTCACATGACAACTGTTCTATTCTTATTTGTTATTTCATATACAAATGCTTTTGTTATCAGTTGCTACAGGACACAACAGTACACAAGCTGTTTGGACAGCTTTGTAATCTCCACGGCTGTTCACACATAGGTCTTATGGGTTTAAAGCACTGATTCAGCCAAACAACAAAACAAGAAAAAAACAAGAAAAAAGCCCCACAATTTAGCTCTAACAAAATCAATTTATACAGGATGTTTTTATTCTGTTAGCTCGGATTTTGAAATATCTCACCAAAGAGCGTTCTACCTTCAACTTAATATAATGCGGGGGTGCTGTATTTAGTTTCTGAGGCTTACATATAAATACACTAAATAAAAGAAAAGTCCCACTCACCTCAGTTAATTTAGAATTTAGAGGGTTTTCTTTTAACTTTTTGTAAAAATGCAAATGTGAATTTTTAAATGTAATTTCTAGTGACGACTTAGTCACTGACAGCCTCTCACATACATCCCCATCCAGGAATAGCACTTCTAATTTCTAACTTCCTTCTTCTTAGGATGAAGAGCGTTTACATAACATAAGGTTGAACATTAAGAGACAAGAGACCTTAAAATTTAGGTTAAATGAAAGAAAAGCCAGAGCTGAGAAAGAACATCTCAATCGTTTTTATCAACATTCGTAAGCGGCTTCAGTATATGAATCTCTCAGACAGGAGAGAACCATAGGTGTAGATGAACCACTGTAACTAAGCATCCCTACAGTTCAATGCAAAAACACTCCTTGTCTGCAGGCCACATTCTTCCACGCATCCACCTCCCATAAGCGAATTTCTAGCACTGTGATATTAACCTGTTCCAGCCTATCAGGGGCTGATTTACAGCACAGTGGCCCGTCTAATTTTCTCCCCTCCCTTTCCTCCTTCCTCCACTCTCTGCCAACATGCTCCAGAAGTCCATTTCTAAATTTGCCTGAATGCCAGATAGAGAACTGTACACTTTGCTCCTTAATGACCTGAGAATTGAAGTCATTTTTTTTTTCCTTTTTAGCGTTTATTATTATTATGACATAGAAACAAGTAAGAAATTTGAAAAGAAATAACTTAAATAATGAGTTTTTCAATGTTTATGTATTATGTATTAAACTAATCATATGTTTTATGTCTGACCTGGACAGCACTATGTTTCTCCCCATTCTGTAAATTAAATACGAAGCCATCTTACATTTTATTGAAAACAATGCATCTTTTCTCCGCAGTACAGATGAAAGTTCTAGTGAAATCAGAGTGTATTGATTTTGAGCGTAATTATCTTTCCTACCTCCCAAACGATTTACATCTCTTCACAAAAGGTAGTAAATCTGTTTGAAACAGTTGATATGTTATATGGGAGTTAAATGATTTTTTAAAAAATGTTTGCTTGGTTTGGATATTCTGACAACCAAGAGCAGTCATTCAGACTCCCCTATAAGATATCAGCAATATTAAGTTTGAACAAATACCAGGCTAACTTTAATCCTAGTTCACCAGGAAATATGGGATTAAATGTTAGCCTTCTGCTTTCACTCTTCCATCAGACACTGTCACAGAGAATGTAAAGGGACAAAAGGGACTCTAAAAGCAGCAAAACTGTGATGAAATCATGGGGGATGTGAGCACTCAATCTGGAGAAATATTTCACATGGGAAAATAGTAACTTCCAGAAACTGGCACACCCCCAAACTGCATGTAATCCAATCTTTGCGTGTCTATCATACACAGGAGGGACGCTATGGGGATTTAGGTGCAAATAGATCATTGCAATATATATTCCTCCTCAAGCAGTGTAGTGAAATCAAATGCTGGGATCTATGGAAAAAAGTCACTTTACATGTCAGACTTGTACGATTACATCTGCTTTACATGTGTTGCTGTCTGGCATATGTCAAAGGCTCAAGTAAAGGTATTTGCAATGCCAAAAGGACACAAATAAAATGCAACATTATATAATTAATAGAACTATTTTTCCATAATTGACTGTTAAGGGCAATCCAGGCCATCAGAAGGAGTCCATCTGAAACAGGATATACCAGCAGTCATGTATGTCTCCCTCCATGAACTGCTGACTGTAAGAGGTATCGTCACTAACCAAACTATTCATAGGGCCTTCCACTGGACTTGGAGATCCCACACTTAAATGTATTAAATGATATCACAGCTGAAGTTCTATTATCCAGATCAAAAGCCAAAATATAAAAAATGCAACAAGAGTACTTTAGGATTTAGTTACATGTGCAATTAAAAAGGGATCCACTTACCCTTTCCACAACCTCCTCCTCCTCCTCCTCCTCCTCCTCATATTCTTCATATTCCTCTACAATTTCTGTCATTTTGAGACGATTTGAGAGATTCTACACAAAACACAGATCACATTTTCAGGTATGCGTTACTCTGAGGGAGTAATATATATATATACATATATATATAAATTTAAAAAAAAAACACCACAGTGTAGTGAAACATAAATGTTCTACGTGTTCTTTCAAAATAAAATCAAAAATTTTAAATGGGATATAATGGGACTTAGAGAAGATAGGACGGCTACACCAGGGATATTTCAACCCTCCTCTTTTTGTATATGTAATATTTATGTAAACATATATATAAACTATAACAGCAGCATATTGGCGTTTAAACAATGTCCTTGCCATACCAGCAAAGGTGTCTCGCAGTAATCTCTGACAGTAAGGAAGCTTCACTTTCCATCCAACAGGGCCTCAAACTGACAGTCCAACTCTGTGATTTGCCCAATTCCTAAACAAAACAATAACACAATGTGTAAAACACTTTACAACTTATTCAATGAATAATTAAACAGGGAGATCTGCAGAGTTTACTGTAATAGGTGAGACACTGACTAATTTTAATAGGCATCTGATTTTTGAATATGTGACTGCCACCCTTCCTCCCTTATGTGCTACAACACAGTTCAAAGGACTGTGCCTCCTGGCTGAAGGTTGGCGACAGCTGTCCAACAGCGCTCCAGCTATTTGACATGTAAGCTAATGCCACAGCCTGATTGGCTGACTCTGTTTAGCAAATGGAGATGCAATACCTTCTGAGGCTGCAGGTTAAATATAGGATTGCATACTAACTACCTTTTTTAGTACATGGATGCTCTCCCTTTGTATTAATATATCTATATTTTCTCTGCAAAAGAACTAAAGAAATCGCCAGAATCATAGAGGTAGAAGGATGAAAAAGCCAGAAAGCTTCAGAGACTATGGAAAGAAAACAAAAAGATTCAGACTCCTGCTGAAATTTCAGATACATCCAAAAGATGGCCTTGTCTCAAGTGACTTGGAGAGTCTTGTAGTTCTGGATTGTTTGGTTACTCCTTCAATGTGTAAAAGATTGTTCACACTCCTTATTCCTCAGCAGGGTATTCTTGGATCCAGATGGCAGCCAAGGATGGAAAATATGGATCTCCAAGCAGATGGAAAGCCATGCAGGGTGCAGACAACATGGATATTTGTTGTTTTTTGTATCCTTTCCTTTGCTTACCGGTTATGTTAAAGTTTATTGGTCTCCCAAGCCACCAAAGCCTCCCCAGCTTCCCTCCAGAGAAACGCTGGGCGACAGCACACAGCTGCGGTTTCTACCCAGGTTATCATGTGGCTGACACAGCCAATCACAGAGAACTGCTCTCGAGTTTCAAAATCTAAATATACCTATCTGATCCTTTCAGAAAAGAGCACCTGTTGAGGGTAATGCATCAGCGGTACAGTTATGAGGAAGGCAGTGGGCACTGGCAGTGGGGTCTCAGGAACACAAAAGTAAAGCCAGACTGTGACAGTGCTACCCAGTGCGAATGGCTTTGTGACAGACGTAATGTTGACAAGCAGCAATTTTCTGTAAAAGATATGGAAGTATGTATGACCAAGGCGTGAGCCGGCGAGGAGAAGGCTAGCTTAAAGCAGAGCATGGTTCTCAGTGTCAGATCTGTTGAGGTCATCCATCAGCTGATCCTGAGCTGACTACATCCTGTTAAGAACCAAGTCAACATCAAGCTGAGGATACAAACCAAGAAATGAGCATATGCCTCCAAAAAGTACAAATTAAAAATGAATAGCTACTCGAAGGTGTTGCTACTACACCACCAATGCCCCTTGAATCAGAAATAAGCCTCTTAGAAATTAAAATGTCTAAGAAAGACTTGATTAATGTATTGAAATTATGACTGAGAACATCTAAATAATATATTTTTAAATGATTTTTTTGCATTGCAATCCTTTAAAATACATCTTTCCTGTTTTACTGCCATGAAAACAGTTTTAGGATTTTTAAATTCATTGTATTCCTCACTGTCACATGTTTTTGTGCACATCAAATGAAGACATTTTCAAAACATGAACAACCATAAAAGTGCAAAATATTGCAATTCCTATTGCTGAAAATACATTTTAAACCTTGTTTGGAAGTTTGAATTAATGCTTAAACTGTAAGCTGTAATGGCCAATTCACCAGCTGCCCACTGCTTTCTATTAAGTTAAAAACACCAAGAGAAGAAATCAATATTTCTGCCATCACAGGGGCAGCTCTAGATGTCCTCCTTTTTCATTCTATAAAACAGAGTAATATAGTTTAGCACCTCAAAGGTGAAGCAGCTGGTACTTTTTTTAACAGTGAATTTCCAGGCCGGTACAACAGAACACTCAGGTGTCGTGTGAGCCACATGCAACAAAAAAGAAAAAAGCATTTTGCTATTATAAATAAATCAAGAACTATTTCTGGACCTCAACCATACAGCTGAGGTCCAGTGGTAGCTATAATTAACACAGCAATTCACTGTAAATGTATAGAAGACCAAGAAGTACCCTGCATTTTCTGTTCAGATGATGTGCCTCTATCGCTCTGGTATTTTATATCATTACTCTCACTCACTGCACCAGGAGCAGGGTGCTACCCGAGGACGAGATGGACAGCAGCAGCTGAATATCTCCTCTCTCGCTCAGTGTGCCTCTCTCGAAAGTGGTGGTGACCCTCCATTCTCTTATGAACTGGATGCTTGCTGCTTGGTCCTCATTGCCAACATCACTGCAACTAAAACAAAACAACAACTTGAGTGAGCTCACTTTTCCAGTTACCCCAAGAGATATCTACCCATGGTATATACAGGATCTGATGAGGACAGATAAAAATATTCTAGGCCTTATATTTCAGTTCCAAGTTCTGATTTTTTTTTACTTTTTTTAAAATTTTGGATATTTCTTGCTTGTCCCCATAGAGTGAAATATATTGCTCCTGAGAAGAATGAAAAACAAAATATAGTTATTAAATATAGTTTCTTATTGATTTTCTAAATCTAACAACAAACAACTGTTTTAATAGTTGCAGTTTCTTTTGGAAGCGTGTGCACTATTTAAATTTCAGATTTTATGGTGCATCGAAGATAATTATGATTCTGCCATCCCAGTGCCAAAGACACCCAAGGAGGTGGCTATGTGATGCATAGTCATTGGACAAAAACGACTGATGACCAGTGAAACCAGAACACAACAGCTGCAAGACAGACAGCTACAACACAAACACTGCCAAGGGTCAATGATAAACCACCAGCACCTAGGATAAGTATGAAGCCCAGTGAGGTAAGAGCTTAAAATTAAACTAGATGGTCAGTCATAGAGGGACTTTGCCAAAAAGATGCAGGTGATATCACAAATAATAACCTATCAAAATGTATAAATGATGATATATATACCCTACTTTTTCTAGCTCTATAAGACACATGCAATAAGCTGGTTGGTTCTTGTAAGCAAGAGCTGGACTGATTTAATAATAAAATTTTTATTCTTTTTTGATGATTGAACAGTCAATATTAGCATCATTGTTGTGAAGACACTCACTGACCACCTGTTCAACTGCTCATTAACACAAATGTCTAATTAGCCGTTCACGTGGTAGTAACAAGTACTGAGACATATAGACATGGTAGAAACGACCTGCTGAAATACAAAGAGAGCATCAGAATTAAGAAGAAAGGTGCCAGATAGGCTGATCTGTGTATTTCAGAAACTGTGATCTACTGGGATTTTCCCACACAACCATTCAGGGTCCATAGAGAATGGTCTAAAACAGAGAAGATATGTAGTGAGCTGCAGTTTTCTGTGAAAAAATGTCTCTCTAATGCCAGACGTTAAAGAGTAACGCTCAGTCTGCTTCAAACTGATAAAAAGGTAGTAGTACCTCAATTACCAGTCTTTATAATCAAATTATGCATAAGAGCATCTCTGAACACACAGTGCCTTCAAGCAGCTGGACTAAAACAGCAGAAGACTACATCGGGTGGAGCTCCTGTGAGCGAAGAACAGGAAGGGGAGGCTACATTTTGCAGAGGCTCACCAAAGCAAGACAAAAGAAGAATGGAAAAATATTGTCCGATGAGCCTCAATTTCTGGTGTATTAGAATTTGGTTTAAAGAACATGAAAACATGTCTCCATCCTGCCTTAAATAGATAGTTCAGGCTGACACACTTTGGGCCCCCTACCTGAGTGTTGCTGCTGACCATGTCCATCTTGATGTTTCGCACAGGATAATGTGTCTTTTCACAAAACTCAGATAATCTCAAATTGGTTTCTTGAATATTGCAGTATGCTCACTGTACTCAAATGGCCTCCACATTCACCAGATCTCAGTCCATCGGAGCTCCTTCGAATGTGGTGGAACTGCAGATTTGCATCATGGATCCACAGCTGACAAATCTGCAGCAGCTGTGTGATGCTGTGATGTTAATATTGACAAAACCTCTGCGGAATTTTTCAGCACCTTGTTGAATCAATGCCACAAAGAATTAAGACAGTTTTGAAGACCTAAGGTGATCCAACCCAGTACCTGTAAAATGTACCAGCTTTCAAACACACTTCTGCGGGAATTGCAGTGGCTGGCACATACTCAAAATAAAGTGAGGACACTGGTCTGTTATTCTGCACTGTGTATTTATGAAATGTTTAGTGCTGTCTACACTATTTATTGGTATTTTGGTGAAAGGGCTTTATTTTGAGTTGACATGCCCACCACAATAAAATCTGCTTTTAATGAAACATGTACAGTCTGACAATATGAGAAGCTATAGACCAAAGTCACCTCTGCGTGAGCTTTAATAACAATGACACATCTGTTGAAACATTTGAATCATTAAATAAACAAATCAGCATAGGTATGAGAAAAGTGAAAGAGTATGCAAAGCACATGAGTCCATGTCTATAAATTTTCCTAATTTTATTATATATACAGGGAGTGCAGAATTATTAGGCAAATGAGTATTTTGTCCACATCATCCTCTTCATGCATGTTGTCTTACTCCAAGCTGTATAGGCTGGAAAGCCTACTACCAATTAAGCATATTAGGTGATGTGCATCTCTGTAATGAGAAGGGGTGTGGTCTAATGACATCAACACCCTATATCAGGTGTGCATAATTATTAGGCAACGTCCTTTCCTTTGGCAAAATGGGTCAAAAGAAGGACTTGACAGGCACAGAAAAGTCAAAAATAGTGAGATATCTTGCAGAGGGATGCAGCAGTCTCAAAATTGCAAAGCTTCTGAAGCGTGATCATCGAACAATCAAGCGTTTCATTCAAAATAGTCAACAGGGTCGCAAGAAGCGTGTGGAAAAACCAAGGCGCAAAATAACTGCCCATGAACTGAGAAAAGTCAAGCGTGCAGCTGCCAAGATGCCACTTGCCACCAGTTTGGCCATATTTCAGAGCTGCAACATCACTGGAGTGCCCAAAAGCACAAGGTGTGCAATACTCAGAGACATGGCCAAGGTAAGAAAGGCTGAAAGACGACCACCACTGAACAAGACACACAAGCTGAAACGTCAAGACTGGGCCAAGAAATATCTCAAGACTGGTTTTTCTAAGGTTTTATGGACTGATGAAATGAGAGTGAGTCTTGATGGGCCCGTGGCTGGATTGGTAAAGGGCAGAGAGCTCCAGTCCGACTCAGATGCCAGCAAGGTGGAGGTGGATGGAGTCAAGCTCAACTCCCAGTCCTACTGCCAGTTTCTGGAAGACACCTTCTTCAAGCAGTGGTACAGGAAGAAGTCTGCATCCTTCAAGAAAAACATGATTTTCATGCAGGACAATGCTCCATCACACGCGTCCAAGTACTCCACAGCGTGGCTGGCAAGAAAGGGTATAAAAGAAGAAAAACTAATGACATGGCCACCTTGTTCATCTGATCTGAACCTCATTGAGAACCTGTGGTCCATCATCAAATGTGAGATTTACAAGGAGGGAAAACAGTACACCTCTCTGAACAGTGTCTGGGAGGCTGTGGTTGCTGCTGCACGCAATGTTGATGGTGAACAGATCAAAACACTGACAGAATCCATGGATGGCAGGCTTTTGAGTGTCCTTGCAAAGAAAGGTGGCTATATAGTTTTTGAATGTCAGAAATGTATATTTGTGAATGTGGAGATGTTATATTGGTGTCACTGGTAAAAATAAATAATTGAAATGGGTATATATTTGTTTTTTGTTAAGTTGTCTAATAATTATGCACAGTAATAGTCACCTGCACACACAGATCTCCCCCTAAAATAGCTAAAACTAAAAACAAACTAAGAACTACTTCCAAAAACATTCAGCTTTGATATTAATGAGTTTTTTGGGTTCATTGAGAACATGGTTGTTGTTCAATAATAAAATTATTCCTCAAAAATACAACTTTCCTAATAATTCTGCACTCCCTGTATATCCAGAGGTTAAAGCAGGACAGAACGATCCAGAATGACATTCCAGCTTTTCCGCTTAATGCATAATCAAATAGGTGAGTTAAATTTCAGTGTGCTGCAGCCTGGTGTTGTTTCCAGTTGAAGGCATGGAAAATGTAGTCAGTAAATTACAAGCAAACATTATTCCACTGTCTTGCTGACACTGTCAACACAATATAATGCCTGTTATTCATTCAAGGTGCAGGTGAACATAAAGTTGGGATTGTGGAACTTCAACATATAGTGAGCATAAAGAGAGCAACTGTGCTTAAAGTGCCGTCCCCCAGGGAAGAAAAAAAAATAGTGATGGCCACCAGTGCTACTTCCTAGTAGATGCGCCTATGGAGTAAATTAGAAAATGCTATGTTATTTTCAAAAAAGCTGACTTCTGACCTTGAGGTTGAGGTCATTGAGATTCAAACTCACAGGGATTTTTAGTAGCTGGACCTATGGTATGAATTTCAAAATCCTATGTCGCCTCATTCTCAAGTTCTTGCATTTACAAACTTGGGTGTCCAGGCTGCCTGCCCCCCTGGCAGAGTGACAATAATACCGCATGAGCTATTGGCTGAGGGGTAAAAACATCTGAGAGTCAGAGAAAGACGTCAGTAAGTCAATGAGAGGACAGGAGAGGAATTTATATATCCAAAAATATATATACCAGCTTCTAAAGTGCGGCATCCCTGAAAAAGCTAGAAAACCACTGGGATAAATAAATGTAAAATCTGCCACGACAGTAGATTTAATATCTTCTTACATGTTGATAAATTGTGCTGTCTAAATCTATAAAGAGTAAAAGTAAAATTCAGAGTCAACAGAGCACGGGTCAGCAGATCACAGCATGCTCACAAATAAAACACATTTACGGGAACAAAGAATATAAATTATTGTTAGAAGTTATTCTTTTTCACATGCTGTACTCCTTCACCTGATCTAAGGGTTTAACTCCTAAGTACAGCTCGTGTCTAGTGAATATGAAGTGTCTGTGTTTATTTTTAGATTTTACTACATTTGCAAATACTTTCCATTGTGCAGGCCATGTTGGACTTCACTGCAATTAAATTGGTCAAGACTTACCATACAGAAAAGCATCTTACTGCTCTTTGGTTTCGCTCCAAGAAAGACTATTTAGTCTCTTTTGAAGAACAGATTAGAATAAAAACAAGTGAAGAAGTGCAGAGCTGGGTGAATTAGAAAAAAGTGGAATTACTACTTCTGGTGACACTTTCAGGACTTGTTATAGCAGTATTTGCAAACTCGTGGAATGACTAATGCTTTAAATCACCTCAATGTGACCTCAGTGCTACAGATATCCAAACATTTATTTAAATGTCCGAGCCAAAAAGATAATCAAGTCAAACCATGGCAAGAAATTTGGGAGTCAGTTGAGGTCAGATGTCAAATTAAACCAATGGAAGAGGAATGGAAACCCTATAACATAGACTGGCTTTGGTTTCTGTTGGTTTTAATTTTTCTGTTTCAGTTGTGACAACCCTGCCATGCAGTCCTTACACAACTGTGTCTTTTCCTCTTAATCAGGCACTGTGTGCTGCCTACATTTTATACCTGGTCCCTTCTTCTCTTTCTGAATCCCTCTGCCTTCCTACACTTTGGCTGTCTCTTCACTGTACTTCTGTAGGTGCTCGTCATCGTCCCTGAAAAGCTTCAGGGACCACAAGCTCGTGTGACGCATTCTGCCCCCTAAAGGACTAAAAAAAGAAAACGTCCAGTCACACTCACAGCATTCAATATGGTTCACAGATGTCTCTGGAAAAAGCAGATTCAAAAGAGTCGCCAGAAAGAAATACTCATTCATGACACAATGCAATTCACCTGAAACAAATAAAAAGACTTTATTTCAGTGATTATTAACAAGGACTGAAAGGAAGAGGGCACACTGTGATTCTACCCTCCCCTCTGCATGTTTCAGTCGTCATCAACCATAATCGCTTGAACATTCTGCTGCAGGCACCAAGTTTGAAGAGAATACTGGACTGTTCACACAGAGAGGCAATTAAAAACCACCACAGCCAGTTCGGTAATACTGCAAGGCCACCATGGGCTAGACTCACACGTAGCTCAAGAATAAGTCCATGTAGAGTTCGAAGGCAGATACGTTGCTGACCTCTGTGTTTTGTTCAAAGGAAAACCGTGCAGAAATTTCATTTTAAATAATTTGAGTCTCTTTGTTGTTCAACGTCCTTCTGGAAAGGTAATGTTTTTTTTTTGTTCTCAGTTCAGATGACTTTTGTAAAATAAATTATTACAGAAGTACATAAAGTTCTGGCAGCGGTCTGTCCATGTCAGTTTCACAAGGAAGAGGAGAGGGCCATCCATCAACTGACCTTACCCCCATCCTCATTTTCATATCTGGAGGCAAAAATAAGAGAGAAGGGGCACACTCCTAATGAACGTTTTCAAAGTCATCATCTCACACGCAGCCGTGACATCATCCACTCAAGACCCTGGCACAACCTACAGGTTAAAAAAGAAAGAAAGACATTGGTGGAAGAGAGTGGGAGAGAAAAACAAAGAGAAAAGCATTAAGATAAAAAATTTTATACCGTACAAGAACAAAAGTTTAAGGGAAACTAATTGCTAATACTCTGGGCCTGTTACTGGTGTTATTTAGTAAAAGAATATGAAAAAATATTTAAAGTAATCACAAAATACTAAGTCTGCTAAATTTCACCCTTAATAAGCATCTCTTATTTTGCACCTGATGTGGCTCTGTGGTAGGTGTTGCTAGGAGTATTCAAGTGCATAACTGGCATGAACTGAAAAGAACTGAGCACCAGCGCCAAAGCTTTGGCTCTGTCCTATAAGTCATCATTAAGCCCCCATCCCAAATCTTTACAGCCAAGTCACACATATCGTGGCGATCGTGGCTCAAGAGTTGGGAGTTCGTCTTGTAATCGGAAGGTTGCTGGTTCGAGCCCCGGCTCAGACAGTCTCGGTCGTTGTGTCCTTGGGCAAGACACTTCACCCGTTGCCTACTGATGGTGGTCAGAGGGCCCGGTGGCGCCAGTGTCCGGCAGCCTCGCCTGTCAGTGCGCCCCAGGGTGGCTGTGGCTACAATGTAGCTTGCCATCACCAGTGTTTGAATGTGCGTGTGAATGGGTGGATGACTGGATGTGTAAAGCGCTTTGGAGTCCTTAGGGACTAGTAAAGCGCAATACAAATACAGGCCACTTACATATTTCCGCAATAATACTGGTATCTTGATAAAACAGATGTTTTGTGTATTATTATAGGTAGCTAATTTATTTTATACAGTTGGCTGATGGGTTTGTAGTCTTTCATCAAATTTGTACACAGAGATCTTTCCATAATTAACATGATGAAAGCTCTAGGGTGCACAAAAGCCTCTGCATGTTTTTTCAGTAGTACATATACGCGGTTCTGCTACAGCTCGGCTTTAACTTTCTATTATCAGATCTGTGACACTATATTAATACGTTTGCCAGAATACAGCAGTTAAAGGGACTTATTGCTGCAATTTATAAATACCTGCCGTGTCAAACAGCATGCAGGGAAAAGGAAATAGAAAAAAGAAGGACCACTGAGTGCATTTATGCACAAAACAGTAACTTCGTTAACGTACAAATGGGTTGAGGCTTGAAGCTAAATAATGTTTTGTGTCCTCCAAAAAGACACTGTTAGGCTTCCTGAGCTGTCAGATTTATCCACATACAGCCCCCAGCTATTTCTAACTGAAGAGAAACATATTGATTCTACTTTAGCTGACTCTCATTGATCTGAATTGCTGTTTCTGGAGAGAATCACATGCATGAAAGCTGCGCTTGTAATACTGTGGCTGGTACATTATTTGCTTCCTCATTGGGTCTGCTTTGTTTATGACTGGCTAATTTGTGCAGCTTTTGGTAGAAGGAGAGTCATTTCTCAAATGAACAGGCTGCCTCTTTGTTAATAAATGAGAGCAATGTTAGTAGATCACCCTCACAACTTTCCACTCCCTCCAGTGCAATTTGGAGATTTTAGCTTCATGTTAATTTGCCCTGCTTAGTAAGTCTGACCCTTCATCACATTTTCCCTGCATAAAAGCAAATACTATATAATTATTTAATGCATACGTAAATTAAATTTTCCTCATATAACAAGTTTATATCCTCACCCCTCTCCTGTGAGGGCACAACAGGCCTGGATGTGCCACTGGTGGTCTTTGACGGAGGTAAGCTGGAGGCTCTGGGAGATCTCAGCCACAGACATGCATCCTTTCACATCCTGCTTATTGGCAAAGATCAACAGTCCTGCCTTTCTCAAGTCCTGGAGGCCAGAGAAGAAACATCAACAGAGAAGCCAAGATAAGGAAACATTTGTTTGCTTTATGTGTATTTTTAACACTGTGATGAGTTAACAGTACAGACAAAATCTCATTTACTGAAAAATGACTGATAGCATCAACTCAGAAAGACATTTCATATTCAGTGTACATACAATGAACCAGAAAACAATAATATTGCTACACACTTAAGTATATTTTCAGTAATATTTGAAATTTAAAAATGAAGCACCTTGAGATCAAGTTAATTTCTACTAGATTCTGACATGTGACAGAGCCTCATAAATAATGACTGCTGCATGGGACACATGGTTTCCATTATTTCATACAACAATCCATTAATATTAATTTGAATATATCTAATAAAATTACGTTATAATTATAAGGATCTTTGTCACTTTTTAAACGGTACTCACTTCATGTGCTAGCATTCTGTAGAGTTCTTCTTTGGTTACTGAGATCCTTTCTCTATCCGTGCTGTCAACCACCACAATTACAAACTAGTCGTAGAAGAAAGGGAGAAATAATGGACAAGTAATTAAATAACAACCCCTGCCAAACCACAGGCACAGTCATACATAACAGCACTGTAAGGGGAAGTTTTCAGAGTTTTCTTTCATTTAGTCAGAGTGAACATAATCTCATACCTCTGTGTTTGTGTAGTATGTATTCCACGATGACCTAAGAGACTCCTGGCCTCCGATGTCCCACATCAAAAAATGAGTGTTGTTGACGACTATCTCCTCCACATTGCTTCCAATTGTTGGGGATGTGTGTACCACCTCATTCATTGAACTATTAACATAAATACAATCTTTAGGTTCTGTTGACAAGCAACATTTACAGAATAGCCACGACTATTTTTAATAAATTATATGACTTGAGGAAAAAAAAAAGGAAATATAAAGACGCTTACTGTACAAGTCAGATTTGGATACTTACAACTGATAAAGAATTGTGGTCTTGCCAGCATTGTCCAGGCCCACAATAATAACCTTGTGCTCTGAAAGGCAAAAAGACAAAGAAATCACAGACTAACAGTGACATCAATATCTGGGTTTAATTGCTAAGGACTAACTGATGTATGGCTCTTATGTAAACAAAGTGGTTGCTTCAAAAAGATGTCTGAATTGAGAGAATCAAACAATGAACTTTTTACTAATCCATACCGTCCTTTGGTACAAATTGTGTAGCTTCACACATCTAGCATCAGTGGGACATTGTGATGCTGCGAACAGTGTACCTTCACAGCTACAGATGAGTTAGTGGGCGGTTTAAAGCAAGCTTGTAGAGTCAGGCTGCAGCCATCAGCGGCTGTGGATATAACATACAGACGTATCTTTCTAATGCACAAAAAAGCTTTAGTGAAAAAGATAAACAAGAAGTGACAGCTGGGATCGATTTCCATCTTGCTGCTGATACAAACAGAAGGCAAGAAGTCCAATAGCAGACACAAGCATAAGTCAAAGGTAAGGTTTTAACTTTAGCCTAGAGTGAAGGAACAAAGCGCTGATTATTATTTTCTTTAAAAAAAAAAAAAAAAAAATTATGAAAAAAATGATGTTCCAATATTGCTGGTTGGTATAAGAGTACATTTGGTATACTGGTCATAATTTCTTGAATAACAGGAATTTTTCAATTTCTATTATCTAGATGTATGGCTTAACTAGAGCCTGACCAGTAGTATTTGCTGATATACTGGTACCAGTATTTATAATGGCCAATAAACGACAAAAAAAAAAAAGTAAAGAAGGGACAAGAGAAACATCATTCAACCGTGTTATGAGTGTTGATGTGAGGGCTGCAACAAGTAGTAAACTAAAAATATTTGAATATTTAAATAGAGTTTTATAAAACCATGTAAATGTTTATTAGGAACAACAACATACTACAGCACGTCCTTGGGCCAGTATCAACTGCACTGTCTGCCATAACTGCACTAAATAGTAATGTGGCCCTAGAATGAAGGACAGAACAAGGGTAAATGTAAGGTGAATAAGATTATTATAATAAGTAAGTGAATAAGAAGAAAACTGGGGCAGAGACTTTAAAAAGCATGACGGCACAGAAAAATGTTGAATACAGACTGGGTAAAGCTTTCACATTTTTACATTATTATGAATATTATTGTGAAAGTTGTTCTAGAATTTGTCGATGCAGTTTTCTGCAGAATAATGAACCTCTGTTCATTTTTACTTCTGAGAAACTCACTGCTCTACTCAGTTAAGTTACTGGCCTGTCACCAGTTAACCTAGTTAGTTACCTAATAAAATCCTCCAGTTGTTTCTTTTTTAGTAATGCTTACTTTTATGAAACATTTGATGTCTTCTATGTTCTATTATTAATAAAATATGAAGTCATGAGATTTGCAAATCATTTTCTATTTACATTTTACAAAATTAAGTAACTTATCTCTATAAGAGAGCGAGATGAGGACTGAGGAGGAACAAAGACTGGTTGATGTCATTAGAAAAAAAACTAGTACATGACAGAAAAAGCATGCACTACCTTCTATTTGTATTAATCTGAGCTTAACAGACTTATCTTCGTGTTTTGTTTATAGAAAAACTTGCGTCACAGGACAAATACACAAAGCCTGCATTAAGTCTCTCTTTCCTATGACTGTCTCCGGCGACAGTCATAGCAAAGAGATGAAGTACTGTTGAAATATGGGGAAAGCCAAAAACTGCACTTCCTCCACTTCCGTAACATTGATTCATTAGTGTTGAATTCTCTCGCAGCTGTTCTATTCCCATGTTGTTGCAGTATATTGATAACTAACCTCGTATTGTGGATGAATAATATCAATAGTTCTCCTGACTGAAGTTTGGCCCGTGTATAGCATCCTGCTATGCGATTTCATTTGTCCCTGACCACCAGAATCCCTCACGTTAACTTTTATCGAGTGGAAAAAAAGTTGGCGTTCATCCTCCAGCTTCACTGTGCTAATGTTATGCTAACATAGCTGTGTCGCTAGCAATCACGTAGCACAACATTATATACCAGGTAGTCCAACTTCAGTAACCCTGCAAACACCACTGCTGTTTAGTTTTCTGTCTGCATTTATGTTGGAAGTGGTAGCAGAGCTGTACGTTTGAATTAGTTTCAAAAATCTCTCAGTCAGAACATGGTATGTCATGTTTAGGTGGAAACTAGCGAGCTAACTTCCTGTTAACTTCTAACTCCGTTAAATTTAATAAATTCTGTTTTCATGGATGCCTGGATGTTAAACTTAATTGTTACACCTGGTAAAGCAGTATCGCTGATGATTTAATTAAAGATGAAAGAATTTAGACCGTTTTTAACTCTTAGTGTTCGTTTGACTTTGGGACCTGAAATGGACGGAGTTTTGGACCCAGACTACTCCGCGAAGCTCCTCACTACGGCAGCCGTAATGCTCTGACAATCCATCAAGCAGTGCAGCTTAACAAAGTTGTACTAAAACATTTTTTAACAGATTTCTGCACGCCAAAATCGGTTCGAGGTCAGTAAGCACAACCAGAATTCATACATAAGGCGCACTCTCGATTTTTGAGAAAATTAAAGGATTTTAAGTGTGCCTTATAGTGTGGGAAATACCTTATACAGAAGAAAAGAATATATCGTGATATATATCGTTACCGCACGTGCTTCAAATTATACTGTGATATGGATTTTAGGCCATATCGCCCAGCCCTACTGCAGCTCTTCCAACTACAGCATTATCTGTACAAGCTAGTCAAGTTCGAAAACCCTGTTATAGTTTTGTTTATGTAAATGTAGATGGAAAACCCAACCTGTGTTACTCTGAATAAACTGCTATCATGAGATAAAACAGCCACTTAAAAGCTATAACATTTCATTTAAACTGGATACATAGACAAATATCAGCCTGTCGGTTGAGACCTATTGGCTCTTAAGTTTTAAATACTCCTATGCCTTTTAGCACATATGATCTATAATCTGTTATGCTGAAGAACACAGAACATAAAAAGCGTTCATTTGCTTACACTAGAGAAGGTGAAAATAATTTGTGTGCTCTGGAATATTTTTTGGAAGACAGCGAAGAAAGGAATGCCTATTATATCATATTATTGTATCTAGATCTATTACCACACTCGGTTTTTGCATGGATCCCCAAACTAACCTTTGACAAAACAACTTGTAATTCAAGGAAATCATAAAAAGTCCATAATCAGTGTGTAATCATGTACAGCTAAGCCTTCAGCTAACAAAACTAAAACCTCAAAACTGAGGAAGCGAAAACTTTTGCAAACAGATCTGTGCAAGGTGAAAAATGAGCTTTATATGTGCATTCTACCACACACAAAAATGTCATGTCATGTCAACATGCCATGTATGTTAATGTGCTTCTGTTCTTCCACTGGGTTGTCTCAGTCAGCTGGGTAAATGGTAAGACTTCTGAGATTTGGAAGCGCAGCTCTGAGGCTACATCCAGGGATGACAATAAAAGCTTTTCAGGCTTCAGGGACAGGATGGGTACAAGAAAATAAGAGCATAATTTAGAATTGAACAAATGGCAAATGTCTGGTCCTGTGACTCAGATGCATTATTATAGTATTGTCTGGCCACAAAACAGCTTATATGCATCTTAACATTACTCCTACATGTTTCTGGCCGTCAGGCAGATAATTAAAACACTACTCCTTACAGGGATTACTTTTTTGTGTAGGGGAGACCGGGGATAGTTGTAACGTGGGTCAGTTGTAACACTTCCAATTTCTCCAATCAGGGCTAAGTTTCAAATGATGTGACTCATCCTGTGCATGCCCAATTCAGTTCTGCTATCACATGTGAAAAATCAGCACATTTGTCAAACACAGACAATTTAACACGAAAAAAAGTAATTTGTATGCCAAAAAGTTTTTCTACTTTATTTCAATTTCTAATAGCATTATTTGCTTTTCAGTTAAACTCATCAAACTTAAATTGTGTTATTTGTATGTCTATGGGGATATATTCTGTGTAGGTCTTTAGTGCTAATGTTTTAGCCGTTGGCTGTAATGTTAGCTAGTTCATGGCTATAGGAGTCTGGGTCAGTTGTAACAGCAACAGTCTGGGTTAGTTGTAACAATAATGCAGATGTTACAACTTACCACACTATTACTTTAAACAAGTTGGGGCAACGACATCAGCAGAGAGAGGTTCACTGGTCGCATTTGTATATGCGGTTAATTCCATTGGCAACACAATTCCTCCACTGTTTGTGTTCCCACACATACATTATGCAGACCACTGTGTCAGAGATGGACCAGTAGGAAGTACTGGTAGTGGAAATAAATCAGGATGGGTGCAAGAAACAGATTTCCTCATCTTTCTGAAGCACTTTGCAAACCACACCAAGGTAAGCCATGATAAAAAGTAATGGAACTGCGATGCTGGTGAACAACTACATTTTTTCAGCTTCATTGTTATGTTCAAAATTGGTGCAAGAGTTGTAGGTTATGATGCCCACTGAGCCAATGAGGCCAACCTCGAGGAAGACCAACCAAAATTAATGAAATATTCAGTTGCAGAAAATTCCATAACTTGTCTTTTTTGGGGGGGTTGGAATATGTTCAAAAGCTAGATTTCTGCATTCTGTCACACACACACAGAGCTACATAAATGGCTCTAAGTGCATTCATGTGTTGAATAAACAAAGATTACATGTTAATGTTTTGTTAGTACCCTTATTTCATTGTGTTACATTTCACCCCAGGATATGTTACAACTAACCCAGACTATGGGGTTAATTGTAACATTTCACTCTTTGTGTTTGAGACCATACCATGCAATGGGTATTGGGAAATTGTGCTGCAGAGAAAATAGCTGCACTATTTAATAGCCGAGACATGTAAATACTTTGCATTACATTTTGAATCCACTACCTTAAAAGAGCTCCAATTTACAGACAGAAATGTCAAAAATGTTACAACTATCCCCGGTCTCCCCTACATGACGACATTCTCTAACACATCAGTGTAAAGTCTCCCATATGTGTTGAGTTAACTTGAGTTAGAGTGAAGCTAGGTGACTGCAAAGACCTGTTTTATGTTATGATTCACATTATTTTCATACACATTAGGCAAGGCAAGGCAAGGCAAGTTTATTTGTATAGCACAATTCAACAACAAGGTGATTCAAAGTGCTTTACAGAGACATTAGAAACAAGAACAAATAAAAAGCATGATTTAAAATTGAATAAAACAAGCAAATAAACTAACTAACTAATTAACAAACAAACAAACAAACAACAGTATATAAAATCAAAACAGATAAAATCAGAACAGTAGATAAAATCAGTAGTTAAATGTAAGTTTTGAAATTTAAGCTTAAAGTATTTAATGATCCTTTGTGCCCCTACAGAAGAGACCACACCCATCTGGTTAGACCTGTTTTATCGCAGGATAAGTGTGATCACTCAGAACATATGTATTTGCTGTGATCCTTCCCTCTAAGTGGACAAGCGAACCCACACAACTCACCAACGAAACGGTTCCCAACAGAGCTGCTGGATCCCCTTACTGTAGGTGTCAAGGGTTCAGATTCTTCCTTTAATTTGTCACCTATCAGAAAACTCCTGACACTAATCTGATAAGATTAAGTAATCACACTGGCAGTACAAAGTCAGTGTGATTCAGTCTAAAGTCAATCGCCTTGTTAACTGGAGAATTTTGCTGATGTAGCTGACTTCTGTGTGCTCTGTTGGTGTAGCCATCTCCAGTCTCAATGCCGGTGTCAACCCGGACTGAACACAGCATCACACTGTACCTCGGGGTTCAGGTTACAGAGGTTTCGCAAGGACCTGTTTACGGATTCAAGATCACTAGCCAGGAATCTACTTGGTTTTGCCTATCTGCGCTCTAGAACCCGAGAGCATAAATAATCTAACACAAAGTTAATTCAGAAATGGAGCGCCATGTTCGCAGAAAAACTATCATCTTTGCCGGGCCATTGGTGAAATGCTGACCATATCGTTAAATATAAACGGTAAACCATGAGGTAACTTTTAAATTCACCGACAATACCAATAATGAAACAGTAAACGTCCCGTTAGGGACAGAAACTGGTTACACGGCTAATTATGAGAGAATAGACCAGCGGGCCTTCTCTGACCACGGAGCCCCCTTAGCTCCTACACCTTCGACAGTTTCATGATGAATGCCGCAGCACCATTCTTACCTTGGTGGTTAAAAAGCCTCCATAACTTTGTAAATAGTATTCCCATGGCTGACGGTGATGAATTTCGATGCCAGCTTGTAATAGTTCGATGTACCTTAGCTAGCCAGCCTTGTTGTTCAGTCCTGCCAACTTCAACTAGCTAGCTAACTTGCTAACTACAACGACGATGACCTGTCAAAGCATTCAAATACAACTGCCATACTTATATGAACTGACTTCTACTCTACATGACCTACGAGGTGAAAATGTAGGTCCGACGACTGATTTACTGTATGAAACAAAACCGAAAACGCTTAACACTGTCACTTGCTAGTTCGTATCAGCTGGCTGTTGTGAAATACCCTGCGCTGTCAATCTTGCGCATGCGTGTCTAGTATCTTATGGAGCGCTATAAGGAAGGAAAAGCATTTATTATATTATATTATATGATATGAAAACTTCATACACAACAGGTTTAATAATTATTAAATACAGTAACAGGTAAATTATTTTTTTATGAATATTTCTATAAGCAAAAAACAAAAACACCCCACTGGTATCCATACAACAGCATAACAGCAGTTTATTTCATTACAGTTGTAAAATGACAGTGCACACAAATTCTAATCAATGCATCATTCTCTCACAGGCAGTATTCAAATCTTTTAAATCACTGCTTATGCTCCACTGTTTTGAAACTACAACAATAAAAGCTACTGTGTAAGGAAAATAAGAACGGAAGCCTGCTCGTCAAACTTCCCTCTCCAGAATCACAGCACAATGAGATCTCTGGTCTATGACCTGAAATAAAACGGAGCTTTTCAATATCTAAATATTAAAATACAATATACAAGGATGTCATGTAAAAGGTAATGCTATTTAATCCCATATTAGCTGGTAGCGTACATATAAATTGAAAGATGGGGGAGAACTGGCTGCTCAACATTTCCATAAAAGTAGCATGTAAATGACACTATTAACAAAGGCAGTGCAGTCCTGCCCAAGTGCTTTTAGACAGCTTCTTACTTATCAGTAGTCTTTAATAAAACTCAAGGAGAATACACAGAAAAGCTGTAAATGACAATATAGAAGAGGTGCATGTTAAATTGCTACTCAAGGAAAGTGTTTAGTGTTACTTTATTTTATAAAACCTTTTACTAATATATTTCTTTGTCTGATGGTTGGAGGGTGTAAGCAAGGCTTTTATATAAAATGACATAAATGGAATGTAATTTATTGTTCTGGAAATTGAACCTTACACAAATTAAAATTTCTTTCCTTTGATTATTTTTCAGTGTATTATATATGGAAGCCCTCAATATAAATCACTCACAAAAACCCAAAGTCTTGCTTATTCCATGTCCTACGAAACCCATGACAGACAACAGCAGTTAATTGACGCATGGCATGTGAGAAATGCGCTGTTGTGACCATTTTAAAGACTTCTGTGCTGGAAAAACAGCTTCTTCTTTTTTTCAAGAAACAAAATCATAAAATCACAAAAATAACATAACTCTCAGAATCACACTCCCATCAGGGGTGAGAACATAAACGCTACACTTCTAGGTCTAATTGACCTCTCATTCCTGAGGTTGTGGAGCTTTGAAATGTATTAGTATCTGCATGATTTTTCTCCTTTTCTGTCATATGATTTATGACAAAAACAGCGTTTAAAAAGAAAGGGAACGGGAAGCTACTGCATGAACCCTGAATTAGCCATTCATGTCACTTTAAAACAATAGTTGTAAAACTCAGGATTCTGGAGCAAGCTTTACAGGACTTATCACACACATCAAGGACAGCGGCACATTAAAGATGCATTAAACTCTCCTTCTACCATCTCCTGGACCCGTGCAAACAAGTTCTGCGCTGATCATCACTGCTGGATGCTGTCTGGCACTGGCCTGAGTCAGATGGTCCCTGTAATTACAGTCCTACCTGCATGCTACAGTAACAGCTGAGACAGCGGGAATGGTCCAGAAGGGCCTAGTTTACTTCACTCACATGTCATACTGGTGACATATTCAAAAAATGTCCAACTTTCCCTCTTAAATATAACTTTACTGATCTTGTGCTACTTTCATATCCAGTACCTTGTTCACATCAAAGCAAGAGCAGGATTCTTATTTTTGGGTTCAAATGCTCATTTGTCAGGAGCCAAGGCCAAAGTAGATATGAGGTACTACACAAAATAAAAGGTGGTTTCAGTCCTCGTGAATGTAAGAGATTTATCATGTAATAGCAAACTTTCCCCTTGTGTTCACGGTGGTCGCTTGAAGAGACACAGGCCTATACTTTGTTAACAGCAGGCCACAGCTCAGAGCCGGTGCCTGGAGTCCTGGCTATAGCCTCCCGGGGATCCTCGGTTACGGTGGGGCTTATAAGAGTCCTGGTAGGGGTCCTGGTAGTCCTCCTCCACCAGAGGAGAGTGGTCCCTGCTGTGCTGTGAGCCTGAGGAGAGACGGTTGCGATTCTTCCGTGCCCGCTCGTTATGGCAGTTCTCATCGGCAGGCACTAGACTGCGACGTTCAACGGGCGAATGGTCTGTCGTCGTGTGGTTGCTGTTCCGGTTTCTTTGGGCCTGTTTGAGAGAAGTAATGCTGATTTCAAACTGCATTTTGCTTTGTTAACACTCGAACAGAATCAACATAACTATGCATTTTTAATATGTTTGCATTAGAGTCCAACAGATTTATCAGTGGGCTGGTATTATCGGTCCATATCAGATATTTGATGATTGAAAAATCCAAGAAGTAAAGATGGGAGAAACACCCTTCAACACTTCAATAGTTAGTGCTGAGATTTTATAGTTTGTCCACCAGAGGGCACTTTGCAACTAATCTGAATGGAGCCAGACAGAGTGTAAACAAAAAAATAAAATCATATCAAATAAAATTGTTTGTTACTCATGGTTATTTTGAGTCTTCTTCATTGGTGTCCCCGTGAAATATATCACTGTAGATACCAAAAGGTTGATTCTGTTCATCTGGACGTAGCGTTTTCAATGGGGCAAACGTTTCGTCATTCATCCAAGTGACTTCTTCTTCTTGATCAATGGTCATGAGAATTTGCATATTAATGATTAAGGAACTGACCTCACAGCCTACTGTTCATTAAGTGGTCTAGGTTCTGTTTTTGTGCAAATGTACTGTTTAATGATGATGTGGAAACAAAAGCCAAATGACTCACCTACGTTCAAAAAACACTAGAATCTGTGTAAAAAACATGCCAGCTGCTCTGGAGTCATGAATCAAAGTTTAAAGTATTTGGCTCCAACTTGAAGCAGATTGCCTAAAGGCTAGAGAGTACTGCAGAGATGAGAGTCTACAGGCAAGGTAAAGGCTCTGGTAGAGGTTCTTTGCAGTTTATGGACATCATATCTGCTAATAAGGTGGATATAAGATAATATTCATATCTGTATTTCAGTGCCATCAGTGAGTCATCTCATCCAAAATCAGTGCCAACATACAGCTAAACTCAAAGAATTATCATCAGACAATAAGAACGAGGAGTTCTGACCCCCACAGAGCCCTGATCCCATAGCCTTGGATTATATTACACAGAAGAATGAAGCCGATTCTTGGAACAAAAACAAACTACCTGCCAAGTACTCGGAAAAATACGTACACCTAGGAGGTCAGTTTGTCCTAAACACAAGTGTGATGTTTCACATGCACTTTTTCACAGAACTTTAAGTTCTTTTACAACTTTAGTTATTAAAGGTTCTATAGTTTCTTCACTTACAGTATTGAGGAAGTTACAATTACAATAGATTAAAATGTAAAAAGTTTTAAAATAGTGTTAAACCCCATTTCACTGTTAAACCATCTTGTAAGTAGGTACCAAAAATTATATTTACTTTATTTCACTATACCCTAACTACTACTAACCTTTAGGTGCCTGGGCTATACTGGGGATTTGGGTAGATAATGGACTCATCTGTTGTCCACTAAAACCTGCTGTGGATATTTTTCCAGCATTGAAAATGTGACAACAAACCATTATAACTCACTCTAAGCATTCAAGGCTTCTGATCTACATCAGTAAAGGAGCTGCAAGCTTTTTACTTTAAAGACAGCAGGAGGGCCTTTGTTTCTCGAAAGATTTTAGTGTGGCTTTCATCTTGTTGCTAGAACATTTTACTGCTAATACCATGCACCTCAGCTATGGCTTTAGGGCATAGTGCATTATCAAACGCTGAGTATTCACACACTGAAATGATCCAAATTTCCTTCTATCCGGCAGGTTGGTAAATCGAAGTCATACATGACTGAAATCTGGGATTCTGTAAAACAACAATGAGAAGAAAAGAAACCCGGGACAGTTTTTTGCTCTTTAACTTCAGAAATTCACCTGAATGGCAGCAGGATACGGGGAGAGAGCAGTGGAGCCCAGATTGCGTCCCAGGAGGGGGTTGAGCGGCATGGAAAGCGAAGTGTGCGTCGCACGCCAGTACGCCTCCAGGTACTCTGCCAGGTGTTCACAAGCATCTTCAAGCTGGTTCTCATCCAAAATAATATCAAACATCTCCTAAGGTTGGAAAAGAAGAGAGGAAGGTGTAATCTGCTGCTGCATTTGGATTTCTTTTCACCACTTGTGATTACATCATGAAACCTAACTTAAGGGAAGCAACAGCTTCTAAGTTAATTTAAAAAAAAAGGGGTGATGATTACTCACAGAAGGACACTGTGCTAGTTTCTCTGCTGCAACAAGCTGCACATTCAAATGTTTGCTTTGAGACTTCCCTCTTGATTTGATCAGCCTCTGCAAGACCTGTGGGTTACACAAAAACAGTCTAAAAATTAAGAAACTAGAAGACGAGTCGTAGCAGGCCCATGGAAATTGGACTCTGTTACATGTAGGTTTGTGACAAGAGATTCTTTTCTAGAAAATCCAGCCAACACAAGCAATGGCACACCTGTCACTGCTCCAAACTCACATTACAGTCAAGACTATGACTTTCTCTCACTGCCTGAAGGGTTTCTTGGTATTTCACAGCTTACACTGACACTTGGCATGTTGTCAAGTACAACACAATAAAGTTTTTTGTCATTGTTTTTAAATAATATCAGTTTAAAAAAAATTAACATAATATATAGTATCCTGTTAGGCTAATGTAATTAAGTAACTTAAGCTTTTAATCTCACCTTAGGCGAGGACACCTTAACATGGACGATAATGGGTGCTAATGAAGTCTTGATGAGCTGCGCTGGGTGGTTAATGGTGTCAGCATCCAAAACCACCAGCTGTAAAGACCTGGCCAGCTCAAAGATCCTCTCTATTTCACTCTGGACCTCAGCTACAAAAAGTAAAGAATGTACGGCAGAGCAAATATGAATAAGAAACAATATGCAACATATTTACGCTCCACATCACCTATAAGACATGCGCATCATTGAGTGAGTTTCCTGTAGCTTTACCAAGGCTGGAGCGGGTGTTGGATCTCTCAATGATGGCCCTCTTACTGGGGTTGTTTAGTACTGACCTCTTGGCCAACGATATGTCAGCTGTTACCCTCGTGATGGATATCCTGGAACAAAAACTGTACGCGTCACACAGAGCACGGCCAGCACCTCGATGCAGTATATGACAGACTCTGCTTCGCTTTCACTGCTCACCTCCCATCGAACCTGTGCTTCAGGAAGTCAAACAGCGCTTTCTGCATCATGTCGGTGACCTGCAGCAATGGGGAGCGCAGAAGGCGGCGCAAACAACATGGACATGGGGAAAAGAGGAAGAAGAGAAGAATAGATTAAAACATTAATCTAATTAAAGGCAGGGGGAATAGGGAAGGCTGTCAAACTTGTTACTGTCACGGTCCCCGAGTCTTGCACCTCCCTGAGCCTGGTTCTCCGGGAGGTTTCTTCCTGTTAAAAGGGAGTTTTTCCTTCCTTTCCCACAGACACCAAGCGCTTGCAGATAGGGGGCGTTGTTTGATTGTTGGAGTTTTCTCTGTCTTATTGTAGGGTTTTGCCTTACAATATAAAGCACCTTTCTGTGTTCGCCTGTCTTGTCTTCTTGTCCTCCTCTGTGCCAAGTAAATTCTATTACCCTGTTCTGTTGTGTCCCACTTCCTGTTTTATTTTGGTAATGGTTGTCCTCTGCATCTTGCAGTGAGTGTTACTTCCCCTGTCTCATATGCTATTGTCTTCAGCTGTGTTTAGAGCTGCACCCGTTTCCTGGTCATGCACCACTTCTCGTCTATATATTATGTCAGTCTCCTCTTGTCCTATTTTACATTGTTTGCATAGTTGTGTGTTCTCTAGCATTGTTTTCCATGTCCTATAACTACCCTGCACTGCTATTTAAAGCACTTTGAGTGATCAAGCAGAGTAGAAAAGTGCTATATAAGAATCAGGCTATTTACCATTTGCTAACCAGTAGTTAATCTCTGAACTTCAGCATTAAAAGGCTCGCTTTAAGTTTAACTTCAGCATCCACTTGTCTGCCTTTGAGTCTGCAAAATTATCCACTACCCACACAGCACACCCAATGGCAGTACCAAGCAAGCAAAAGGTGGCTATAGAGGCTCATAACATGAGCAATTTTATGCAGCTATGGAGCAGAGCAGGCAGTAAAAGAAGCTAGCCCCCCATTATTCATTCTGATGGTCAGTCTCTGGCTGAGCCACATTTTTACATTACACACTTGACCAAGCTATAGTCTACCCTGTGAAAAGCTTTTTTTTTTTTCCCATCCTGGCTGATGAACGTGGGTCACATTAAATAAAGCGATCAAAAGCTTCAGTGAGCGATGTCGCAAAGACGAGTGCACAGGTGATAAATTTGGGGCAATCCCTCGGTGTAGCTTTGAATATATAGGCTTGGCTGGTGAACATGCTTGCAGCTCTGAGGCCTTGAACTGAAACAGAAGTTTAAGTTCACAAAGTTACCCTCAAAGACATACACTTATACTTCCCAAGGTCTTTGACTCAGAAAAGAAATACATGGATTCGTGAATAAAATCAGGCAAAGGCGACTATTCGATTGTGCCAGTTGTCGCTCTAAATTGGTCAAAGTACACTGACAGTCACATTGGGTTGACAGGGGCTTCATGGCCATTGGGCTGTAACACAAAGCAGTTGTAAGGAATAAATAGTCCTATTAAAATGTCAAAATACATAAATGCTCTACTCACATTTGAGGTTCTTATTTAAATTTACTTAAAGGGACAGGTGAGGAAAAAGAAACATTTTCCGTAGTGCTCTTTATCCATCTATATTACCACTTTTGAAGATATTTAGTCTCCCCTAAAGACTATGAAGTGTACATATGCCATGACGAGAGGTCACACTTGTGTAACTGTGTAAGCTGTTCCATAGTTTTGGAGCTGAGGTGCTGAGGTGTGAGTCCCCCTTTAGATGGGTGCCAAGAAAATCCTTATCTGTGGACCTTAAAAACTGGTTTGGAGAATAGGGGTGAAGTAGATCAACAACACAGAGCCTCACCTCATTTAATAATGGGGTGATATGGGAAGATTTATGAGAGTGAGTTAAAAGCCTTGCAGTAGCATTTCGGGGAGATGTGAGGTCATTAATAGATGCTTTAGACAGACATGAAAACAGTGCATTACAATAATACAAGTTGCCTGTATTTTATGTCACAGTAGTAGATAGTAGACAAGAAAGTTGGCTGTGAGCGAGGGGCAATGACACATAGGAAATGGGCGGAATCAAACCCAGACCTCTGCCGTGCATATGGATCACTTACTCAACCAAATGAGTTTTAATTTTTTAAAGGAATTTTCAAAGTGCATCTTTTTGTGCAACAGTACAACTGCACAGAGCTTCATGCAACCTTGAAATATTGCATGTGACACCTATTAATTACCACGTGATTACATGTTAACTCTGTGGCACTGGCAAAATAAATAAATAAATAATATTATTGCTCACACATAAAAAAACAAAAAAAACCTGTAGGGTACTGCATGAACAGATAAACTACAGGTTTGGGACATGAAAAGTATCTCAAGGCATGGTACACATTATTTTATGTTTCTAATTTCAAGCGATGCTCCACTTTTTCAGACTGATGCAGTTTAACCAGAAGGTTGTTACCACGGCAACACCAGGATGGGAGACAAGGACTGTGATTCCATGACAACTGACTTCAGCACTCCCACCTTCCACAGCGTCCTTGGCCTCCTTTATGCTTTGCACTGTCGTTCCAACCAATTATCAACGAGCAGTTTGGATTTGGATGCTGTTACCCCGGGAACGCTCATCGCAGAATGAATTAACTGGGATTGAAATTCAGTAACTTACAACATGATGTAATATTCATGTAAGGCATGAGTCTGCATGGCCCATATGGACGCATGTTAAGGCAACTCGCCCTGCTGAGTTCTTTATCCAATAGATTTAAATTCCCGTTCCTGTCCAATAAAGATTGCAGACATGGTCTGAGGTAATACTTGGTTGCCTTCTTTGTTCATTCTGACTGATGAAGACACACTGCTGTCGAAATGTCAGCCTGATTGCACAATTAAAAGCTGTGAATTCATCAGCATGCTCCAGCCCCTTCTGTCCTTTCAAAGTTTGCTCACACTGGGAAGCACCCAATACAGTATTCTGCTGTAAAACGAATGTCACGCCACAGTCTTAGATTAAGGATGTCCTCACTAAGTAACAGTGAATTTGAATGAAGAGCACTATCAGACTTGTTATTTCCAAAGTGTTACTTGTTTTTAATAGGATCCCATAAGGATACTGAAGAATCTGCGTCTAGAACAAAGGACTTCTGAGTGGTCTCTTTCACCAGGACTAGTGAATTCATCCTTCATGATAAAAACGACTCATTTATTTGTTCATCTTTTGTGGAGGAAAAAAAAGGCAGAGTCAGCCTGCTGGAGGAGCAGCAGTCTTTCTTACCTCATAACCTTTCAGGGAGGGTCCCACCAGGACAACTGGCCTCATGGAGGGAACCACGTCATATGGCGGAACATGCTCAGCCTGGAGGTCCAGAAACACAGAGATAAAGTCAAGCTCTAATATTTTTAGCATTTGTTTCCTAAAGTCTGAAAGCAACCCAGAACTCTCCCAGTGTGTCTGAGTGTAAGTGGAGAAATGCTTTAACCAGTGCCAGCACCAATCCAGAGAAAGATGTTGAAATCAAAGATTTTAAACAACTTCTGCTTCGTCAAAACTGTGAATTAAAGATTAAATAGTAGTAAACACTGATGATGCAAAACCTGCTCTGAAGTTCACAACCTTAACTGGATGGTTGGGAATTTTTCCTTCCCACTGTTGGGTTTTTCTCTCTATGTATTATTGTAGGGTCTACCTTACAATATAAAGCACCTTAAGGTGACTGTTGTTGTGATTTGGTGCTGTAAAAAAAAAAAGAGAAAAAAAAGGAAGAAGAAGGTAGAAACTGATAAACTAACATATTATAATTAATACGATTAAATGACTAAGAATGCGGTGAATCAATTTAATGGTCGTATTAATTGTTTATGTAAACAAGGGAAGATCAAGATAAAAGAAAATATAAGATAAAAGACAAAGAACAGAGAGAACAGTGTCTGTAACGAGGAGGCGTCCTCTTCATTTGAGATGCAGTCAAGCAATTTCTTCCACTTTTTTAAGAAAGTCTTGGATCTTATGCAGGAGTGGTTGGTGTGTATTTGATCACACTGTCTCCAGCATGGCCGATGTGACTGGCATCATTTGCTCATAGCATAAGGTTCCAACACACTTTAATGTTAAATAAAAAGTTTGCCAAAATTACAGAGTAATCTCCACCGTCCATATATGTACGCAATGTATAGATCTGGTCTTTTGTTTTAAAGGGACACAAAGCCTTTTTCTAATAACTGACAGTTCACCTTTAATTACATAAATAAGCAAATAAGCTGTCACACTCACCACTTTCTGTTTCTGCTTTCCTGAAAAAGAAGAGAAATGTGTAGTAAGTGCACACATTTCTATCAGCTATGTTAAAGCCTTATTTTACTACAAAAGGTTAAAAAAAAGATGCTCCTACTGATACACAGATATAACTGCAAAGCAGAAGACAAGACCATCCCTTGTGAATCTAACAGTAGCATTTGCTATTATAAATAACCGGATCTGTGCAACCAACCTGCAGAGTTTGGGTTTGGTTTGAACGTTCCTGACACCATCTCTCCCAGACTGGAGGAGGAATTCCCACTGGATTTACTGCTGGATGGATAACACCGGATAGAAAGAGCAGTGTTACTGTAAAAGCTAATGGGATGATTTCATCTGTCACCACCACCGCCCACGAATAAACTCACTATCTCCTACAGTCATAAACTGCATATTATACTATGTTCTTGGATTTAAATAACATCAAAGAACTGGTGAATCAGTGATGTGTCTGTAAAGTAAGGCAGACTTCTACTGAAAGATATAAATACATACAAGACAAAAGCGATTGCATTAATCAACGACTGGCGTGCAGTTTGTCGATTGTTCTTTCACTGTAAATATATATGACCTAAATATGTCATCATTTTTCTTTCTGTACTATTGTGATTACATGGCTTTGTGATAGAAATCACAAAGTACCTCACAGTGACAAGTGCTTTTTTTGTATTTTATGGTAACTGCGAAAGGATAATAGTACTCAGCACCATTAATCGTCTCGGTGACTACAACCCAGCATCCCATCTGATGGAAAATTCTGTGGTGGCTCTGATCCAGGTATACCTCCGAGAGCCTGGACCACACAGCACAACTTGGATTTCATCCACCTGACATCCTGCTTATCTGCCAGCCTCTACTCATCCCTAAAGTGGCTCGCTCTCAGTACAATCCCAAACCCTTCAAACTCTCTTTATCCCATTTGATCCATGTCTCTTCTCTGCAATATCTGTTGCTGCTGCTGACGCCTTCGCTCTGCCGCACTCATCCAGCCCTCCTCCTCCTGCTCACCCAGGGAAGCGTCCTCTCTTCTGTTCCTGTTGAAGGCGGATGTTCTCCAGCTTCAGTGGGCTGGGAATGAACCCAATGTCACAGCCCTCTTTCACCAGGCGTCCAATCCACCAGTCATTGTTGTATTTCTGAAAAACAGAACGAGAAAAGTCTCAGCGACAAAATCCCAGAATTTAAATTAGTCCTTAAGAGTAATCCATTGTAATTAAGTGAATTTCCTCTGTATCGGTATGCAATACAGCGAAACAGCTTCCACATTACAAATATCTCTGTCCATAAAGATACCTTTATCACTGTTCATGCTGTAATTACAAATAACAGTGTTCAGTAGACTAACACAAATATTTCAGAACGCTGTGTACTAATAATACAAAGTACAGACAGGATCCTTTTTTTTATTGGCTGGCTGGATTTCAGTCAGGGCAAACAAATAAAGAACGGTCAAACTGACCTTAAAGCAGACTGCTATTTCTGCTTTTACAGGCGTCTATGATGAGACACATTAGTGAGCCCTGCACCACACCAACTGTACAAAACCAGAACATCAACTCATCCGGCTCATGATCCAACTTAAGTCACAGGTTGATGTTTTGTGTGTCCAGACAGAAAGTTGTATTGATTTGCTTTAACTAGTTGTTGTGAGAAGCCTCACAAACAATCATATCAGGACATATTAATGGAGTTTAAATCAAATCTAAGGAGTGGCAATTTTTGTGGAAATGGAAAAGCGCAGGTAAAGATGATAGAGAGTGTATTTACTCCAAGGCCTTGTTCAGACTATCAGCTTATATATGTTTTTTGCCCCCACATACAATAGAATCACAGCAAACTACGCTCCTGCTCCTGGATTCAAACTCTTAACAGCTTAACAGGAAGCAATGTATGAAACTGGGAAGAACAACAGCCTGTGCACACACAGCAAAAAAAACAAACAACTTGTTTGCAGGCACTTTGGGGGAAACCTATGTGATGGAAAGCTGCATCTTAATCATGGCTATATAGCTACAGATGCTCAGGTTGTTACCATGACAACCCATACAGATACATTAATGAAATCTGGACGCACATTCAGTCTGTTAACTTAAAAGCTACATTTTGAGCATAGCTCTTTTTATGAATATCAGATTAACTTGTGACTCTTTTCTTGGCTCTTGCAATGAAAAAAAAAAAAAACAGAGATAGGTCACAAGCTCCATGATGGGAAAAGTTGTTACACAGAGAGTAGCAAAATAGCTAACATGAAACTCTTTGTTTAGTTAAAAAAACACTTTCTCCTGTGGTTAAAAACTAAACTGTGCAGGCTGAATTGAATCCCCCCCCTACAGTGCCACACCGCAACTGAATTGCACCTCTTTGATGTGGAGGAAGTCCTTGGCATCAAAAGATACAGCCGTGCCAGTCACGGGAACATCCTCATCCAGCGCACCACAGTAACTGACATTGGTCTTCACTGCAAACGCAACTGCTTTAGTCTGCAAGACAGAAAGGAGGGACGAGTTTTTGTAGCAATAACCATGTATATTAGCAGTGAATAATTTGGTTCAGACAATCACAGAATGTGACATTTTGTACAGCATGTGCTGTACACACCATGTGTGATGCTGGAGCACCATCGTGCTCCAGCATCACACATGCAGAACGAATGGCCTGCAGTGAGGGGTGGGCACTGCTGAAGAGAAGCTATTTTAGACCTCCTGACAACAGTGGCTGGAAGACAGCATCAGTAGTGATCACACCACATCTACAGCAGGTAGCAGGGAAGCCTCATACCAAGGCCATAAAACCAAAGTATTATTATTATTATTATTATTATCATCATCTGCTCCTGCGCAGTGAATGAAGTGATCAAATTGAGTGATCTTAATGCTTAACTGTTTAATTTCACCATTATTTCCTAAACTGATGCAGTAATAAGTGTCACGGGTGTTTTCCTAATGTTAAAGGCTACATTTCACTGAAGTACTTAATTGCATTGTTGTGTTTGTTTCATGTAACTTATTTACGGTGTGAATGTTGGCACACGGTGTCACTTTTACAATGTTGAAAACTGTAAAAGTTCAGAAACAGTATGGCAACCTTTACACAGCCATTAACACAGATTAGCAGGGCAACCAGTGATGCAAAATCCTTTTTTTTTTTTTATGTGATATACAGCCAGTTATGGTGCTCTGTTACCCATAAACAGCTCCTAGTGAAACTGACCTTTGCTCTCTCAAGCTGAACAGTGGCCTGCTGCTCCCTCTCCTGCCGGCCGCCCTCCTTCTCCTCCTCCAGGGACACATCTGAATCAGATGGTCGGCTTGTGTAGGAATCAGCTGAGCCCTGAAGAAAAAGAGTACACAAAACGTGGAAACAAGCCGATAGCACAATAGATGCAGGTACTAAGGATAAATAACCACATGGTGACATAACTTTCTTTATGCCCTCCAGATTAAATGTGACATCTTTGTTGTGCAATTTCATGTGTCCTGCACAGACAGATGCAGGGCTTGGCAAGAGCCTATTTCTTAAAAATATAGAGACAAAGAGATTTTTATGGAAACCCAGGTGTGTGTGTGTGTGTGTGGGGGGGGGGGGGGGGGGGGTGTCATATGTGATTAGTTGAATTACTTTCCATGCAAGATCAAAGGCTGACCCATTCTAAGATGACGGTTGCATGAATAGCTGAAAAGATTCAGAAGCTATTTTTTATTTCAAAGGATGAAATCGAAACAGACCACGGCAGACCGAATACAAATGTCAAAAATCTTTTATTCCCTTGAAAAAAGGCTCATTTGAAAAAAGGCTCGTTACTATCACAGTAACATAATTTCAAGTAAAAGTGACAAAAAAAAAGGACATTTGAATAATATGATGTTCATCTCTTATTTTCTTAGGGGTAACGCACTATTTAAGTCATAAGTATTGTTTTAAAGGAATAGTAAACAAATGCTCCCACCCACCATCCTTCTCAGATTTGGAGGAGAAAACTAAAACAACCTTAAGTCATGCTTTTTGTTAAAAGAAATATAACATTCAATTTATGAAATATAATACATCACTTATTTTGCTTTATATGGTTCATAGGCTCCCCCCCTTTTATCAGGCCAATGGTAGGTCCAATTCAGGTGCATAATCCTAGCTATAGTGGCCACTTTAGCATCAGACAAGGCTGGCTGCCATAAATCTGTGTTGAGTATAGGCTGTCAATTAACTGTCTACCTCAGCTGTCAATATAGCAGGTGTTCATATCTATTTACTCTGAAACTTTTCACTCTTTGTGAAAAGAGTCTGATGAGTCAGTGAAGCTCACTTCTGTCAGATGAGAGTTAGAAACTGAGGATATCCTGAAATTTTCTGTTGGTAAGTGCAGGCTTTGCTGCTGTTAGCCTCTGTTAGCTACTGTTAGCTACTGTTAGCCCTCATTAGCCGCTGTTAGCCTCTGTTAGCTGCTGTTAGTAAAAGTTTTACATGATGTGAGAATGTAATCAAACTGTCTATCACAGGGAAAGTGTGAGTTTATACATTGTCTGTGTAAAGTTTACTTTAAGACAGACATGAGAACAGTACTAGGTCTCTTATCTTAATTCTGACAGGTAAGTTCAAGTTAAAATATTTCTTGAAACTAATTTATTTTAGTTTTTTTCTGTAACTTTTCTAATTTTATTAATGTCCACATTTTTGCTCCATACTGTGTTTTTCCTATACAGACACCAGGAAAAGTAGAAATTGTGCATGGTAAATATAAGGTTTGGGGGATTAATCGATAGAGACAGTTGAGAGAGGCGCCAAGTACAGGAAGAGATAGCAAGGTCAGTTGGTTAGCTCAACCCAGGGATTCCCTCCTTGGGGCATCAGTACCAATGTGGTATTTTTGTGTCGCCCCTTTTACCATATTTGGGTTTGTGGAGAGTTTCAGGCTAATTCTTGTCTGGCATTATTCTTAAGTATGTGTGCCTATATATAAATATAAAGTCTGCTTCAGGCTGAAGATCAGTTTGATCACATGTCATAACTGTCACTCTGCAGCAGAGTCAGTGTTGGGCATTTTAACTGCTGGGCTAGAGGAGCAGTAAAAACACCCACCCACTTATTCAAGGCAGATAAAATGATTGTGAACTACAACAAGAGCAAGATTCTGACCAACTAGCTGAAAAAAAAAATGTGTCAACATAATTTGAAACAACAGTGAATGCTCAGCTGGGAAGCACATTTTCCCACAGCAGAGAATTATTACAACATCATTGCACTCAACAGGCTCCAGGCATCAAATACAGTGAGCTGCCCATCCTGCAGTGAGGGAAGCACACTGCAGGATATTTTGCACAGCTGATATTTTGTCCTCCCTTATGGTATTAAGAAGGATTAAGAAGGAATAATTACTGAAGCAATTTGCAAACTTGATTTGGTGGGAGAGAACATTTCACTTGTGTGAAGCAAGTTCTGTGGGAGGAAAAAAGTGCTTTTGAGTTCATAGACACAGCAAATAAATTGCCAGCTGGCTTGGTGAAACAGATCGCATCTGTGTTGCTGTTACAGTAGCAATAAAGGCAAAGAATGGCAAAATGGTGTTTTGCACCAAAGAGCTTATGGATAAGTTCAATTTAAATGGAAACTGGGGCTGATGTTCTTGTAACAGCCATGCACTAAACAATAAATCTTTTTGGGTGCCAGACCTCACCAGTATCCTGACTAGAGTCATTACAAGGTTCCACCAAGAGCCTGTCGCTACTACTGCTAATCAACACCAGCAAAGCTCTAGTAATACAAAGGATGGTTTGGACACCCCACCAATAAAAGGCATCCTATCCATTGTGACTTACATCTGTGATTCACTGGGAATGTGTGGTTTTCCAGCAAAAGGATCGTCTAAGATCTATGCAGGCCATAGCACAGCTAGCATGATTTAATTCTTGATAAGCAGTGGTCCAATTCAATGCACAGTTGATTTGAAGTTGCCCAGTCTCCAGTTTGTTCCTGTTACCTGTCTGCTTACTTGTTGGCTACCCTGCAAGCCTCTGTGCCACACTTCTGGGAATAAACCATTTAAAACTATTCCTGCCTTCCTGAATATTTAAGGTGACTATATCAGCTTAATGCTATAGGCTCATGAGAGTGAAACAAAAAGAACACACTTCTTGCACATGAGTTGGGATAATGGACCTGGAATACAAACCCATCAGTCATAACAAGTGCTTTCAGCCACAGTGTACAAGGCCTCTATTTTCAAACAGGGCTGACTTATAGTTTGCTTACACTGTCAACTCACAGCAGTAATGCAAATCTTGGCTCTGAGGACGTCACCTTTGGCTGACCGGTACTGTTACTGTTTGTAATGCCATGTGGGAGAACTGGCAACAGTTCAATTTGCTACAACTGCACCATGGCAGAACAGAGTGCTTGAACACTGTGAAATCTTTTAATTATAGTGGTAATATAGTTTTTGAATACAATGAATTTTATGCAGTTGAAAAATGCATTGGTGAAAAAGTGTTTATTTTGAGTTAAAAACAGACTAGTTAACAATTACAGGGACAAATAGAGGAGTTACTAAACATTAAAAATACCAATATGTGACCAAAAACAGACACTCACACACTCCAGAGATATGGAGGTTATTAGGTTACATGGTTGTTATTGATTATCTGTAGGTGTGAATGTTTCTCTAACTCTCTGTGTTAGCCCTGGGACAGACTGGTGACCAGTCCAGTTCATACCCCACCTTTCACCCTATGGCAGCTGGTTAAGCCCCCCTCCCCTGAGCTCTATAAGCGGAAGCAAATGGACAGATGGATGCTCCTGTTGATGCGCCAGGGACCAGTATTGGGCAGTTTCCAGGGTTTTTAACTTGGACCAGTGAGCAACCAGTCAGCCTTGCATACAACCCAGTCTACGCATGTGTAACATGCACACATGCGCAGCCACTAACACGGCGTTAGTGTAGACGCTCTTCACTGTAAGAGACAATGTAGAAGGGGCCTGTAACAGCAAACCTAATCAGACACCTGAATTATAACCTACCCAACTGAACATGGACATTTTAAGTTAAAAAGGCAAAGTAGCCAAGGCTAAAGCTAGCAGCCTCTGTATGAGCAAAGAATCAAAGCAGGCGAGAGGAAAATTATGGACACAAGTAAAACAGAGAAAAAGTCAATGTCCTGTTATGTGATGATTCAATAAAATGACTATATGTTACAATCCCTTATAGTGCATTCCTTCAAATGGAGAAAGTCTTGAGGGATGGCTACTATGAGGAAAGGCAACCCGGAAACTTTACCAGCGGGACACGTCGTTGTGTGCCTCAAATTCACAGGGTGTTTCGGTCTTTTATCATAAGCTATTCTGCCATTTTTTAGTTTCTTTTTACCTTCCTTGGTTAGGTTTAGGGATTAGAAATCTGATCTAGATTATAATATTAAATATTTGGGACACTTCATCAGTAGTGGATGTAGATCCCATGAGATTATAAACATTACTAGAAATTGTTTATTTATAGAGGAAATTGTTACTTTAGCAACAAAACTATTAGAACCAAACCTTTGAACCATTTTGAATACTGATATAATCCATGCAGTTTTAAAGTCTTGCGATAATTGAAATCAACTTTAATTTTGATAATGCTTTACAGTAACTGCCTAATTAAGCAATCAGAGGCATTTTCAAGATACTACTGCGACTGAGAAATGCTTCAAGGACTATTTTATATAAACAGCCACAGCATTTTAAAATCCTGTGTCGTCACTGTGGATAAAATAGTGATGTTCTAAACCAAAAAAGTCCAATAAATGGCCAAAGCAACATACTGTAACTTTGCCTTAGCAGACTTGAACAGTACTTGAGATCACAGCTAATATGTTGTTAAATTGAGAAGAAAACATTTACTGAGCAAAATATCAGTCAGTTACCCTCCTTTGGTCTTTGAAAAGCTTCCGAAAACAATCCAAACCCATACAGTAATCAAAATTATTGTAGGTGCAGATGAATAATTACATAAGCATGGACACTGGACACGTGTCTTACTAGCAGGAAAGGTCTAACTCAGTGCACTGTATTAGACTGCATAGAGTCTCTGGGGTTCAAATGCTAATTTCTGCTAATCAGTGCTTTCCATTCAGGGTAGAGGCAATGTACTATGTTCTGTGGCCTGCAGGCTGCTGTGCACACCCTTCTCTCCAGGGTCATGAGCCAGTTATTCTCCTTGTCACCAGCATTAAATAAGGGAAATGGCTGAATGATGAGACGGAACATAGCTGCTAAAATAGTTGCCACCAGCAATGTCAATATCATTTATGATTCACTGGCCTCACAGTTCATGTAACCCACCTGCCTGCAGGCATTAAAAAATCTCTTTATTTGCAAATCTGACTGCTTGTATCTGTCACTTGGACTATAGTTACAGGAACAAAGCACTACAGACATTCAGTTAACGTGTACTGTGAAAATGTTATGCAATATCTGAAAAGACGACTATGCTACCAAACCACGTGGTATGATGTAATGTATAATGAAGGAGTAATGACGTAATGCATGAATGTATTCATTCATTTTAATGACTTCTTTTCTTTCATATCGCTGTTCATCAATCAAAGCAGCTCATTTCCCACCATGTGACACATGAAACAACAAGTGTCCTGATTAACATCAAAACAAATGAAGAAATATATGATAGCAAAACAAAATCCTTAAAAAGTGTCCATCATCCATCCATCCATCCATCCTCCCTCTTCCACCATATCCCAGCTACCATAGGGCGAGAGGCTAACACAGAAAGACAGACAACCATTCACACTCACATTCACCCCTATGAGCAATTTAGAATCACCATTTAACCTAAGCCCACTAACAGCATGTTTTTGGATGGTGGGAGGATGTCAGAGTACCCAGAGAGAACCCACGCAAAAACAGGGACAACATGCAAACTCCACACAGAAAGGCCCCGCCCAGGTGGAGTTAAATATCTTCTTTCTAAACAGTTAAACAGTATTGTGCCCCGGAGTCGTCATGCCATCCATCCACTCAAAACAGAACAAAACTCAGAATATCATGTTCCTGTGTGTGCCAGAAATAAAGTCACAGAGAACAAACTAACACTCCGATTCTGTCTGTCAGCTTCATTCAGACACCATGATATTTAATAACTGGGGAAACTGTGAAAGCAGATGTCAGGAGATGATGAATGATTGAAAAAAAGGCCGATAATTAATACAATAAAACACAATACCTCATTTCAGTCTTAATACACGCTAATATTCATGTGAATGTGCTCAGTTACACCAGTTTAAATACAGACATGCCTTGTTGCTTCATACCAGTATGTCTCCAGCTCATCAACTCAGGCGGATTCAGCATTCAGTTCTGCTGAGTAGCCAGCTGGTGGATGTTCAGAGTCCTGCAGTTTCGGCTAAATGGGCTGAAAAACTGGACTTTAGCATAAATGTTTACCTAGCAGATGACAGGACAGTCTGTTCCCCCATGGATGCTGCCAGACGCTCTATTTAAAACAACCTATCCATGCAGGACAAGGACTGAAGAAGGAGGGTGCAGCTATGCCATATTATAAAAAGAGCATCATTTGTCTCATCTTAAAATGTCATATGTGGTGAAGAAAGACTTTTTGAGCAAATGTCAGAAAATAGTTTGTTTTGGGAATATCTTACTATCGTTGAAATATTACAACTAGATGCCAAACGCACACCGCTATTCCAGTTTCATCTTAAAATATGTGAAAGCTGTGATTCTTCACATATATATGACAACGATGGTGCAAAGCTGCAGGCAGCATGACACATGCTTATAAACCCTTGACTTCTGACTAAGGCGTGATGCACTGCTTCGAGGCCGTCGTCATCAAGATCATCTGGCATGACAAACAGAACTCTCACTGCATGTGTATGTATGATATTACATATGTGTTATGTAATATAACACATGTGTAATTATGTTTTATATTAATGTAATTAACGTACGTTAATGTAATTATTAACATGCTAATAATTGCACGTTAATAATTACATTGCACAGCATCTTGGTCAACTGAGGTTGTTTCAAATATGCTATATAAATAAACTTGGAATTGTCATGGTTTGCTAATGGGAGTGACTGATAATTCACTCCCATTGTCTTTCAGAATAATTCAGAATTGTCTTTCCAAACTTTTCCATCAAATGCATTTTTTTTTGTTATGCATTCATCTCTTGATATGTTTCATCTATCCATTTTCTGCTAATTCCTTTTCCAATTTAGGCAGTCTAACCCAGCCGTCTCAGGGTAAAAGCTCACAAACCCATACCACGTGGACACGTCAGTAGAGATACAGAACAGAACCATTCGAGCTAATGTTCATTTCTAAGGTTAGAATCACCAACCAACTTACCATGCATGTCTTTGCCCTGTTGGAGGGAGTCAGAGTACAAGGAGAGAACCCATGTGGCACATGGAGAACATGCAAACTTGACACAGAAAGGCTGAGCGGTGGATTCAGAATCGGGATATTCTTGCTGTGAGGGAACAGTGCTCACTACCGTGCCACCCTCTTTATGCTCACTTACCCCAGGAGGCAAGGAGGCTCACCCAACTGTTGTCAGGGATCGACTCGGGGGACAGTGGCAGATGGGGAGTTTGACTGGGTCAGTACACCTGAGAAACTTTGATGCAGGTTTGCTATGGTGAGCTCATGGAGGACACAAATCTCGCATGGAGCAGTAGACAAAATCTTGTTTGGATACTGATTTCTTCATATTTGTTTCTCTTATATTTCCATCCTGTCTGTCACTTGTGAAGCAGTTTGAAATGCATTCGATTATTTTTTAAAGTGCCTTAATTTTTTTAGTTGAATGTCTTTGTCCCCCATTTGCAACCTTTCAAAGAGATTATGAAAAGATGTGTTCCTATCCTGAATATGGCCTTTTTGGGAGCTTGAAGCATGGGTTTGGTGACTATCACTCCCACTGGACATCAAAAATTAAATGAAAATGTGTAACAGGGCAAAATGTGTAACAGGGCATTGGTACTAGAATAAGTCTTTGAAGTCAACCTGCCAGGCTGGACAGTGTGGATTAATGTCTTTGTCCAGGGCTTGCAGGCGTCTCCGCTAATGATCCATTCAGAGCCATGGGAGTCTTTGGTTGGTACAAATAACTGTTATTTACTGCCTCATTACAAATGAAATCTATAGCTGGAAGAGTGGAGAAAAAGAAATAAAACCACCACACAGCTGCCCACTGCAGAGTATCACCTGATGTATGTTTTTTTTCTTTTAAAATAACAAACTACATCTTTTTGTAACACAGAATAATGTACATTTTATCTTCAACATGGAGGCTGGCTTTGTTTATAACATGAACCTATTGTTTTAAACAGTAGCTTTACTTTTACATTACATTATAATGTAAAATAACAGTTTATTTTTCATACCCTTGTGCACGTTTATTGGAAGCAATCATCTCAAAAGTAAGAATAAAAATCCAGTTGTTACTAGTAGTAGTGTTTTAAAATCAGGCCATATTACCTCAGATCCCTACATCTGCCACTTTACAAACCTGAAGTTATTAATGCATGACAAAGACGTCAGTCAACACAAGGCATGTCTAAAATTACTGTCATGCACATTACACAAGCAAAGACTCCTACCCCCCGCTTTTCGTTTCTGCACAAACTGTGGCTCATTATCGAAGTGTCAAGTGGCCGGTCTTGAGTCCGTCATGCCACACTCTAACCTTATCTGTCCAGATGCCGAAGCTCAGTCCGTTCTCCCATCATCTTCCTCCCCTGACCTATGTGACTATCAGTCCCAGACTGTAAGACGAAAAGCATTCCCTCCTCAGCACACTCAGCTGGCACCAACACTGCATCCAGTAGCTTTAAGGGATAAACGTCTCTAAGTTCTTTGAAAACCTGGCCCACTTTGGGCCTTTAGCTCCTTGTGTACTCACTCTGTTAGATATACCTGTTCACTTGCTCATGAATGCAAATATCTGAGCAGCCAATTCAACGCATTTAGACGTCATCATAAATATCTTGTTGAAGTTAACTGAATTGAGCATGGCATGATTGTTGGTCGCAGTCTATGGGATTTTCCTACAAAACCATTCAATTCAATTTTATTTCTACAGCGCCAAATCACAACAACAGTCGCCTCAAGGCGCTTTATATTGTAAGGTAGACCCTACAATAATACATACAGAGAAAAAAACCCCAACAATGATATGACCCCCTATGAGCAAGCACTTTGGCGACAGTGGGAAGGAAAAACTCCCTTTTAACAGGAAGAAACCTCCGGCAGAACCAGACTCAGGGAGGGGCGGGGCCATCTGCTACGACCGGTTGGGGAGAGAGAAGGAAGACAGGATAAAAGACATGCTGTGGAAAAGAGCCAGAGATTAATAACAAGTATGATTCAGCGCAGGGTTTTGGGTATACACCTCTTGGGTTTACAGAGCATGGCCAAAAAAAAGAGAAAATAGAGTATCGCCCTCAGTACCATCTCAGCACCCTTTAAATGCCAGAGTTTGCTGTACATTTTGCTTTTGCTTCCAACAGGATGTGTCCTGTCACAAAGTTCAAATAATTTCAAACAGGCTACTTTACCATGAGTAAGTTCACTGTACTTAAACAGCCAAAAAGCCAATAGATCTCAATCCATGATGTATGCGGTGGAATGGGTGATTTGTTGACAGCGACTGCAAAAACTGTTTGATACTGCGATGTCAAACTGGACCAAAATCCATGAGCAAAGTTTCCAATACCTTTTTGAACCTGCCCCACAAAGAATTAAAACAACTCTGAAGACGAAAAATGGATGAAACCTTTGAGTACCAAGGGGTCCAGTGACTGTATAATGGAAAGACTTGGTTTAGAAATAAACAGTGTCTTCTTCAGGCGCTGCTTCCACGTTTGCACTACTATTTGCAATAGTAAAACTACTATGAGCCAGCGCAGAAGGTTTACTGGGCTTTGTGTTTTTCATAATACCTGTTATAAAGGTGAGTCATGCAGTGAACAATACTGTATGTTTGCAGAAGGGTAGAAAGTGGTTTACATCACTACCAGAAGCTAGGGAAGGACAGTGACTCTGCAAAAAAAGAATAATACTCATATGGAAGTTTCCACCAACTATGACTCTAAATATTACATCATCAGATAAAAATGGATCAAGGCCACAAAACGGAAAGTCCTGCATGTTCTGCTAAACATTTTTAAAATGGACCAAAAAGCTGCTTTCTGGGTAGTCTTGGGTAAAACACTTGTTCTGGATTTTTAATTTGGAGTGTTAATTTTACTTGACTAACATTTCTAGTGAAACTGTCCGAGGGCTGGAAAATGTTGAGCTTTGGAAAAGAAGGAGTAATCGTCAAAAAAAAAAAAAAAAAAAGGTGGGAAGGTCATAAACGCCAAACACATAGAATATATTCGTGTGTCAAACAATGTCACTCCAAAACTCTTACTGAAAATAAGTCACACAAGAGAGCCTGCAGTTTAATATATGCTGGAAATGAAATGAATGACAAGTCTGTGTGACATTCCTGGCTTTAAAAAAACAAAACAAGCTAAAGATAAGTGCTGATAGCAAACCACAGGGTCAGTAAGGTCAAAGGTGTGTTCTGTGACGCTGCCAGTACAGCTAAATATGGAACAATGTGGAACACAGCAGCCCAACAGAGTGCATGAACAAGTTCTCCAGGTTTGATTTAATAGTACTTATTAAAGTACACAGAACCAAAGGCTGCCTGTATTGACAGAAATACTCATTGACTGATTCACTGTAATTGACCAGCAGGATCAAACGTAGTGTGTTTTTGACTTAGTAGTAATGAAGGACTGAATGGATCCAGTTTTATCCTGTATGAGACAGTTTCTAGAGAGTACTGGGATTTTCCCGAATCCATTTCCCGAGCAGTCTCACATGGGAGTAAACTGTCTTCAGGCTCATTAGTTATTCTGACGTATAATAATAATAAAAAATAAACATGTTATTTCTGGATCTTGCTGTACTATCAGCTAAGAGAGTAACTAAATTAAGAGAGTTATTTTGGGCACTCAGAGCTTTTGAGTGTAAGGCCTGAAATTTGAGTTTTTGGAAATAACTCCCAATGCAGGAAAGAAACAACAGCAAAGAGAAGCTACTAATACCACACCACCTACAAAACTTGGCACATAAAAATGAACACATTTTTCAAAGTCGCAACAAACAACAACGCAAACACAGAAGATCTCTCTGTATACGCTGCAGACAGGACAGAACATGCTAACTCTACTTTTTAGTCTTTATGAGGCAGCCGGTATCTCAGGTGGACTTATGGAAAGGTTCTGACAGATTCTGCCTCAGTGGGATTCCCTCCCTCCTCCCCACCCGGCAGCAGTTTCTATATTCCTTGCCTTTGTAAGCATTTTTCTCTGCTTCCGCAGATTTTTCTTGCTGTCTGCCTCTTTGTATTAAAGGTGCCTACGCACACTTATCTGTGGCAAAGATGAGAATTCCCTTAATGGCAACGTGTTTCTCGAACATAAAGGCATTCATGCTGCGAGTGACGAATGTAACAGTTGGCACGCATCAGCACATCAGCATCACGCAGATGGCCGTAGTGAATGCTGATTATGTTTGTTGGCCTTTTCAATAAACCATGATGATGTACAGTGGGGTTTGATAAAGGTGGAGGCACACAGGAATCATGCAGACGTGCTCACAATGCTCATAAACAGAGGCAAACAGCATGCATACCGGCCAGTCAGCCATACATGGTAAAGACAATACTTTTCAGCTTTGCAGACAGCCGGCCCAGACAGGAGGAGAACTGGCGTCCAAGCTGATAGTATCAGTGAGAAAACTGTATTTTTCTTTTTGACCGGTTGAGGAGACATGCACACAAATGCACACTCACACACCTTCCTCTAACTCCCCCGAGGTGAGTGCACGCTCAGCCCACTCAAGTCTCAACGCATTCTGTGGGAGTTTATGTATGGATCAAGCAGCCACGACGGAACAGAACAGCGTGGTTTACAAGTGCCAGACGCCACTCTCCACTCACCGCCTCCGAGTCTTCAAATCCATGAAGGTACAAGTTATCGTACATGGAGGAGTGAGGTTCCCAAAAATGAGCTCTTCAGTGCAAAAATAGTTCGAAACGGCTCAAGATCAACCTGTTCTGGAGAGGATGGATGATGAGGATAGGGGAGTGACAGAGAGCACCAGCAGTCTCTTCCTCCACATGAAGGTAGATGAAAAAGAACCCAGATCACAGAAGAACAACAGATTTATAAAAGAAAAGGGAAAAAAGCTGGAGTCCAGTCTTCTCCTAATGCTGAATTAGATGTTACTGCTCCCAGGTCAAACAAGTGTTGTTTCCCATTATAAGGCAAGCTTGGCTATCCCCAGAGGCTGAGCAGACCTGGCATTTCATCTGCCTTCCAAGCTGAGATTGCACGAGCCAATCCCTTCCCCAGCACTGGTTGATGACAGACGTGAGATGCAGGCTGCCGATTGGCCGATGCAGGCTCCAGTCAGCCCGGCTGGCTGTGAATAAGGAAGAGAGAAGAGAAAGAGGCGGGGGCGTCTGCAGCCTGAGAGCATCATTAACCAGCAAGCCGTGTCAATCCTGTCCTTGTATGTGAGCGTGAGGTAATCTTTCACACTAAACACCGACATTTAATTTGGCACATGCAGAACGGCAGCAAAGGCAAACAGCTGAGTGATGATACTTAGAACGAGAGGCAGACTCGATGCGATCGAGCCGCTGCTCCGCTACAAGGAGCGCCCGCGTCTTTACAGCTTCATGAACACACCGGAGCCGTAAAAATCAATCTGTAAATATCTGCTACAGGGAGAGTGATGGCAGAGGAGATCAATCAAGAAAAGCTAGAGAACTTCAAATCTACAGTTTGACACCTTTCATGGACAGCATCTGTTGCTATTATAACTACTTTACATGTGAAACAACAGTGCATTTAAAAAATATAGATTCCTATTTTAACCATCCCATAATTACCGCAGGATGTTAAGCTACAAATTAGATAAAGACTTTGAATTCATTGCTGTACAAAAGGTTTTCATTTGTGCAGCTGAAAGACTGTTTATTTTCAGAGTAAACACCTCAGAAATACAAACATACATGAAAATCATTAATAAGGTAAATTACAGTATTTGTTTTGCAATTCATATTTCCCTCCTTTGGCTTTGAGCTTTAAAAGAAATTCTTGATACTATTCACAATAATAATATAAATTTCCCTGTTAAAAATACACAGACACACACACGTTACACAAACTCAGCAATGATCCTACTCAAACAAGTTTGGCACTGGGACGTTGCCATTTGTTTGGCATAGTAGAGCAACAGCACCCTCTCTTGATCCGATAATGCATCTTCATCAACATCGCCACGCTTTTTTCCTTTTCCTTTTTTTTAAGCTTGCTCCGAACAAGCTCTTCCCAAAACATCAGATTTTTTTGTGTCTATCCTGCACGTATTTTAGTGGAGGCACAGAGCCGGGTGCTACATCCTCATCATTCATTTAGATATTGCTCTGTGTCTTTATTCTGCACAGCAGCTCCCAGCAGACCCCCTCTGGCCCGTGTGGAACAGTAGATCAAAGGGAGACCTTTCAGAATAAAGGTCATTTTATTCAGGCTGAAGCTGCATGAAATATCACATATAAGGGTGCTTTTTTTTTTTTTTTTAAAAGAAAGAGAGAAATAAAGAAAGATGGGAAGCAAAACAGAAAGAGCACAAAGGGTGAAATATGCTTCTGGAGAAAAGTGGGTCCGAGCTGCCACGTAGATCTGGTGGTATAATTAGATATCACGTGTAACACGACAGCTCGAGCAACATTACCTTACTGAAAATAAACACATACGCACACAGGCTGCAAAAATGACAAGAAACTGAACTAATAATGGAACAAAGTGGATAAGAGAGGCACAAAGAGTTTGTGTTCTTACTCATATCTCGAGCTGTCACTGTCATCCATTTGAGTTCAGTTAGATCCTTTAAAAATCAGAAAACCTATCAGGGTAGAAACAGGTTGAACATGTGAGAACTCGTTTAGGCGTTTTATGTCTCCAACACACGCTGTGCCCAATCAAGAGACAAAATGTAACATCCCAGAGAAACAAAGTGCAAGAAATGTCAGACAAGCCAGAAAGGAACTTTAGTTTCTCAGCTAGAAAGGCACTCCAACTTGCTCCCACTCCTTTTGCCATTTTCTAAATTAAGCATGCAATCATTTCCAACTGATAACAAAGTACCTTTCATTTGTAATTTATGAGATTGTCTCCATCATCTACTCAGGAGGTGCTGACAAACTAGCGTGCAATACCAGCTGCGAGCGACGGCAGCGGTGGCTTGGCCCATCAAGTAATTCACAAATTAAAGGCTGTTGAGTTTAGCCATGTGACCTACATAAGGCGGATTAGCAGTGTGAAGTCTCTTCCTTATCACTTTGCAAGCTGCAAGCTGAAAGATGAGGTTAAAGAGTTGCCTCTGTTTGATGTATCGTGAGTCGGCAAGGCAAATTAAATTTCCGGGACGGCATTATAGGTTTATCAATCTCACAATGAATTCAATCAATTAACTCTGCGAGCCTTACATTCATTCATGATTCCAAGATTTATTCATGTAAAGCAACGGAACAGATTTAGAGAATGAAAACACGACGATCCAGGACGTGAATGTGAGATAAGAAATTAATTCAGGCGACGTAACAGAGGCAGTCAGGAAATTCGGCTGTGACTAAGAGGTCATTTTCTGCTGAGAACATCTATTGGTCCACCAAAATTCATCACTGTACTCTTGTTGTGTCCTCAGGACATCTCAAAATAAAAGGTCTGCTACGTGTGAAACCCCTTTTCTTCCCGTCATTTGGATGTCAGCATCAACTGAATTAACTGTAAGTAAGAGACAGCTAGAGTAGGAATTAACTTGACCTAGGCTTATTAATTCCAACACCAAGAAAAAAAGATCATCTGTGCCTTCACCTTTGAACCATGATAAACATAAATTGCTTGGTTTGGGGTTTTTAAATATATACATATATGTTTATGTCTGTGTTATCAAGACAGACTGGTTTTAATAAGCTCAGAGTTCCCCAAATGACAATTATTCTGCTTTGAATAATTTAATTCAACATTATTTATATGGTGCCAAATCACAACAAGAGTTGCCTCAAGGCACTTTATATTGTAGATTAAAAACCCCACATACAGAGAAAACAACAACAATGAGATGACTCCCTGTGAGCAAGCACTTGGCGACAGTGAAGGAAAAACTCCCTTCTAACAGGAAGAAACCTCCAGCAGAACCAGGCTCAGGGAGGGGCGGGGCCATCTGCTGCAACCGGTTGTTGGTGCTTTTTACTCATTTTTTGTTAGACAGCATAAACCCTAAATTAAATTACATACATGTACTTGCTGTTAGCAGCACTGTAAAATTATTCCCACTCATAGCACCTATCTTTAATACATATGTGTAGAGAAGTGTCTATGTTATAAGTAGTAGATTCCGGTAGAACTGAAAGACTAAAAAAAAACAACGAAGATAATGAGAGCTGTACACAATGTAAATGTGGGACCTTTGAAGGAGATGATCTTTCTTGTCATTTGCTACATATATATTGTTTCATATTAATATGAATTCAGGAATTCCTGATAAAATCCCAACCATAGTTCAGAACTGCTGAATGGCCTACCCGAGTACAGACCCAGCTAACCTCAAGAGTTCAGAACCCCTGTTTGAAGGGGGAGTTAACATTTCTTATTAAGAGGTCAATGCATTTAACAATTGCAAAGACCTCCAAAGATGCAAACCAGCAGCTAGTCTTAAAAACAAAACATAATTAGATGCATGAGGGTCAAATAGAGCCAGCCGAAGAAAGAGGTGCGATGAATACAGACAGCTGCAAAACGATTTTGAACAGACAAAAGAACCTGAAACTGTGTACAGAGACAAAAACTGAACAGAAACAGATGACAAATTAGCATAAGGAGATAGAAAATTCACATTACAAGAATTGCTACAAAAATGCTAAGTGACCAGAGAGAAGTGCAAACTGGTTGCAAACAGATGCAAATCCAAACAGACAATAAAAAAGCTGAATGTTTCGTCTTCTGTGTCTATCTGCATCTTTAAGTTGTTGCTATGGAGGAAAGGTTAAAGGCCTTTTTACAAGTCTGTCTTATAAATAATCCTTTCATGGACCTTAAAGCCTGGCTCAGGATTCGATCAGGTATCCACTCGCCAACAGCACACATAAACATCTGTGTGTAGGTGCTCTGCGTACCATCTGGGAGAATCAGTTTTTTACCATCTCGGCAGCAGATCTGTTCGGTATCACATGCAGTGACTCAGACTCGTCATCCATATCTCCTGGAACATAATGTCCCTGTATTGTGACACAGCCGTCCATTGGAGCAAACAATTAATTTAAGTCATTTTCTCTCATTTTTCTTTGTAAGACAAGCACCAGAGGTCATTCAGAAGACGGCAGACCCCACCTCGCCTTGCCCTGATCCCTGTGGTCTCCTAGTTAAATGCACTATTTTCTGCCAATCTTTGGTTATTACACAGATGAAAAATTTTGTATTTGTGCTCCTACTGGTTTGAAGTGGGTGAAGAGCAATATTTATATTGCATTCTGGTGACAGTTGGATTGCTGTTTGCTTATGCTGCCAACACAACCTGTCATATCTTGTCAAACCACACCCACACAGTAAAATGAACATTATTCTTTCTTTTTTTCCCAATCGTAATGTCATTGTAAAGTGAAATACTGCAAGGTTACGAGTGATGTAATGTTACTTCAAAGTAATTTACAGTAAATTACTGACATCTGGTATCACCATCATTTTACTGTACTGTACAACGTGATCTGTCTTTGGAACCACAAAAATTGATCAGACAGTAAATGGCTGCACTGAACTGTGACACTGCAACTTTTTTGGTCTTTCTTGGACTCTTAACATCACATAGCCACATTTGAACTGGCCTAAGATCACAATTTGCAACAGAAAAGGCTAATATTTAAAAACCAAATTTTGAAAACGATACAAAAATTGGTATTCGCATGGATCACGCCTAATCCTTTTCTCCCTCGTTGCAGAGCTGAACAAACTAACATTAATAACTCCAGAGTCCAGGGAAGATTTATAATGTTGACCATGATTCTGTAATGTCCACAAATGACCTGTAGAGGAGGAACGTTCAATAAAAACATTCGATATCTACCTCGGCTGCTGTAAAGAATGCCTTCATCTCACTTTTTTCTCCTTTCATTGAGTTTTTGCTGTAAAATAAATAAAAAAAAACTGTTACCTTCTTGTGAAAAGAAAGGAGGCGGCGCAGTTTTCTGCTAATCAACCTTGTCAGCTTGACCCCTGTTGTTGTTGAAGGCTGTTACTATGGATACACGTGGGCATCAAAGAGAGAGCCCACTCCTTCTCTTCTTACCTGATGACGATCACACCGGTCATGACACAAATCACAGCGGGGGCGTTACAGAAATCTCTGAGTGTGTAATAAGTAAATGGAGTGGGCAAGAGCTTTCATTTCATTCCACTGTCCTTGTGCTTTACTTTTTGCCTCTCCTTCTTTTTGTCTACTCTTTCTTTCTTTGAGGTCTGTCTGCAAAACTGTCTTTTCCACCTTCTTCACTTCCTGTGAGTCATATTATTACTCCAGTGTCAAGCAGTAGGCATTCACTAATTAATGGATGATGTTTACACTGAACACAAACTGCATTCATTAGTGTGCTGCTCAATAAAATACAGATCTTATATTTTATTTACATTGCTAATCATCTGGTGTTATGCTCAGTTTTGTTCAAATGGAATTATGTACAAAAAGATGATTTCTGTGACTAATGAAGGGCTACACCATCATAACTGACATCTGATGATTCAGTTCTTTCTCCAACTTGATTTGGCCTGATTTACTGTATCTCCAAAGAGCACGTGTGACCAAGTTTGTTTGAGGTCAGGTTTGAAAGCATGAAAAAGGGAGAGAAAGAGTGGGGCTTTGGGACAAAGGTAGTCACAGATGAACTATTCTTGTATCTTTGTATGGCCTCTGCAGCCTTGGTTCCCTTGGTAACTTGTCAGCAGGATGTCAAAGTCCACGGTAAGCACTGTAAAGTAGTCTGGCGCAAGCACATTATGAATTAAAGAAGGGACTTAAGAAATTGAATTTTGTTTTCACTGTGACATATACAAAAGAGGCGGTGCATCCAAACAGTGTTGCATGGCGCTGCTCCCGTGACTCGTGAAAGTTTGGTAGATGACTCAAAAGCAGGTCAGTTAGCTAAATTCCCAAGTGAGACCAAATCAAGGCCATCTATTCCCTGGACTACAGCAGAACATCTTCTAGACTGACAACATGTTATCTGCTGCCACAGTGTTTTCTCTTCACATTGGAGCCAAACCCATATGAGTCTAACCAAAAGTTATGTAATGATGGATTGAGGTCAGAAATCAACAGTGGTCCAGAGATGAGCTCTCAAAAACACTTCATTCCACCAGGGAAATCTTCAAACAGCAAGTGTTCACCACTCACTGTCAGAGCTGGGGTTTGCATCAATTATTAGTCTTAAGTGCTTCATAGTGTTGTTTATAGCTCTTTAACTCCTTTCCAAAGGACCTGGTAGGCTATTAAGACACAATTAGGATGTTTGCTAAGACCATTAATCTCTGGCTCTCTTCCACAGTGTCTTTTGTCCCGTCTCCCTCCCCTTACCCCTAAACCAGTTGCAGCAGATGGTGACCCCTGAGGTTTCTTCCTGTTAAAAGAGAGTTGTTCCTTCCTTTTTCCTAATCTGACAGTTGGGGTTTTCTCTGTATTATTGTAGGGTTTTTTCATTACAATATCAAGCACCTCAAGGCAACTGTTGTTGTGATTTGGTGCTATATGAATAAAACTGAATTGAATTGAACTGAGTTGCTGCCTAAACTAAAGACGCTTGTCATATGTGTTGTAGCCAGGTGCAGGGCTACATGGTGAAGCTTTCATCAGTATTAACCAGATCTATGCCTCGACGAAGCAGAAATGCAGTCAGGTTTATGCTTGACCTCTAAAAGTTCAAGTTCGTCATGTCCTACCTGTCTGAGGATGAAGCTGGTGGAAGTGGTGCTGCCATCGGACCTCTTCAGTCGACTGCGTCTGGAGTAAGTCCCCCTGTTAGCCTAATGAAGGCAAAACAGACCCACGAATGAACTCTGCTCTTTTATTTTATATTTGTGATTGTATTTTTGTTGGCCCTTCCCTTTATTTATCCCCCTCTCCTCTACAGGACAAACCCAAGGGCACCTTCCTTTCAGTAACCCCGTTAAAACCAGCATCTCAGTCTCTCTGGTTAAAGTGACGTTGATGCCAACCAGCTGTCTCTTGTCTGCTGTGATGACCTGATTATAAGAAGCCGGTCTTTTAATGCTTTCTCGGACTGTCACACTAAGGTCTATGATAAGTGCAGCTTTGCGTGAACACTGCCCCGATGTACGGATTCAGTTTTTTCTGACCTATTTTCACACACAAGCAATTTATTTAAGTGCAGCGAGGGCATACTTCATTTGAGCAGGAAATGAGGTGAAATATAGTAAACGGTTGCAGCGCTTGGCTCTTATGACACTCTTGCGCCTGGTATCATATCCCTTTGTGACAGCAGAGGGAGGAATATCACTTTCAGTGATCCCATCTTAATTTTAAATTGCAGGCATGGCCAAACTATAACTTCAGAAAATCACAACACAAAGCAAAAGTGCCTTTGCTGTGTATAACGGTCTCTAACGAGGCCACTTTGCTGAGTTCTGTATTTACACACATTCTGTAGTAGATAATGTTTTATTTGCCTGATTAATGTACTGAATGTTCAAAAATTTCCCCCCACCCGGAGTAAAATCCTTAAAGTTAGTGACGTCAGCAGTTCAAAAACACAAAGAAATGTGATTCAAGCCCGAGCCTGAACCATCCTGAGCAGGATGAATTTCTGACCACAACTATTAGGCTACATAGTCTTGGGAAAATTAATTATTTCATTGATTATTATGCTTCATAATATCTGATTCCTATCTGATTCTTTCCTGGTAATCAAATAGCAGCACTCCCATTCATTACATCTAAGTGCGCACACAGTTACATTAACAATCTGCAAATGTTGTAACATTGAAAAAATATGGGAGGGGGTAAAGTACCTCCCTTCTCTGGAAAAGTTTTTTAAACTACCTCATGCATCACGAGCTGGGCTCCGTCATAAAGTGCTTAATAATTGAGCACCTAATTTCATTCCTTTTTGAATAAATCAAATTCACGCCACGCTGCAGATCCCGTGCAGTCTCAGTTTGACTAATAACACCTCGAGGACTAGTTGAAGATAATGAATGCATCCTCACCAAGACAACGAGCAGGATGACTTTTTTTTTTCCAATTATTATTATTATTATTATTATTAGGTATGTCATCGTAGTGTGGAGTAAGGGGGCTTCATTATCCCCCCGTGCATATTTGCATATATTTTAAGATTTGTCTTCATCATTAAAACATTTGCTACAGATTCTCGCTGTTTCACGTCATGTTTTTTTTTCCTTTTCTACCTGAAACACGGGCTTCTGCATCCCCTCTGCTATCCCGTGACGGGTGTAGATGTGCCGGGACATCTCAGCCAGTTCGTCGGTCCAAGGCGGAGGCTGGCGCTCGGTGCCACTCCACTGGAAGTGCCGCTCCTCGGGCGGCGGACAGTGAACCGCCGGCTCCAGCTTTACTCCGATTCACGCCAGCAGAAGAGAAAAGACTTGGACGGCAGCTCGGACGTGTCCTCCTGCAGATCTTTACGGAGTGGACAGGGCACGTACATCAGATGTAGCCCTCCTCTTCCTCCCACACGCATCACACAGGGTTACAGGAGTGCTGCGTTCAAGGACGAAGTAGAACTTGAGAATTTCGTACACTCAGCGTGTGTCATTTGGAGGGCAGCCGTCAAAAGTCAAACTCAATTAGATAATATATTTAAAAACATTCACACTTGTGTTTATGTCACACGTAAAAAAAAACAACAACATTTTTTATAGCCTACTTTATATATGATATTCAACTTAACTCTATCCTCCACAGCCAGTGTTGGGAAGGTTACTTTTAAAATGTATTCCATTACAGAATACAGAATACATGCCCCAAAATGTATTCTGTAACGTATTCCGTTACGTTACTCAATGACAGTAACGTATTCTGAATACTTTGGATTACTTAATATATTATCATGCTTTTTACAACAACGTGAATGTACTATTGCTGTGTGATTTATTACTGTTACTGAAGGTCCGCGACTCCGAACTGTAGTAAAGGGACCTCTGACTAATACGGCGGGGTCCCTGTCGGCTCGTAGCCGAAAAATAGCTTTACTTTGTTGTCTGGGTCAACTCTGCTTGTGAGAGACAGAGAGAGGCGTTGAAAGACTGCTCCAACAGAACTTATTGTTTTCGGAGGAAAACACGAACACAGTGTACAGTCGAGTCTTAATAGCTTACTTACAACTGGGCTCGTCAGGCTGTCTTCTTGGCTGCAGTGGTTATTATTATATTTACATGTTTCCAGCGCCCGTTTTTGCTCGATGACAACTCGTACCTTTCCACTCCCCTTTTTCTCCCTCCTCGCGCTCACAGACACATAACGTGTATGGCAGTCCATTCTCCTTGCAACACGGACTACACTGCCCGTGATGCTACATTCTTTAGAGCTATGCTTGTAGCATTCTGCCTGTTAGCTTAGCACAACAACAACAACGAAAAGGTGCTCTCTCACCCAGGAAAGTCGCAGAGAGAGAGAGAGAGAGAGAGCGTTGCCCTGTAACCATGGCAACCGTAACGCTGCTGCCTGGAACAACAGAACGTAGCTGTCAAACAAAACCCAAACAGTCCTGACCCGCGACAAAATGAAACAGGAAAGTACCGCAGTGTAATCCATTTATTTCAACAAAGTAACTGTATTCTGAATACCACCTTTTTAAACGGTAACTGTAACGGAATACAGTTACTAATATTTTGTATTTTAAATACGTAACGGCGGTACATGTATTCCGTTACTCCCCAACACTGTCTACAGCAGGGACGTCAGCCTCATTTTACTTCCTGGGCCACATACAGATCATTTTCATCTTAATTAGTCAGTGGGCCGAACAAGCGAAACTTCCTTTTCTCTTGGTGTGAAGATGTTTAACTACACATTTAATCTAGTTTTATATACATAAAAAAAGAAGTGCAGTTCTAACAGCAAGTCTGGTTCGTCTACACGATAAATAAATGCTTTTGTAGTAAATGAAAGGAATCACAAATAAATAAATGTGCCGTAAACAGGTGCGGATCTAGAAGGGTGGCATGGGGTGGCAAGTGCCACCCTAAAATAATAATAATAATAATAATGGATTGGATTTATATAGCGCTTTTCAAGGCACCCAAAGCGCTTTACAATGCCACTATTCATTCACTCTCGCATTCACACACTGGTGGAGGCAAACTATGGTTGTAGCCACAGCTGCCCTGGGGAAGACTGACAGAAGCGAGGCTGCCATATCGCGCCATCAGCCAGCGATGATCCCTTGCCACCCCAAGTGCCACCCTAGTTTTGCATATGACAGTGTTGTTTATTAAAATAAGATAGCATTAACAGTTTGAGCGTAGTTGCAGTCAACAGCGAATATAAATGCTAAAACTTAATATATTGCATAGTGTCCCCCCCCCCCCTGCACCATTAACAAATGGTTCAACCCATAGCAGGACCTGCTTTTTTCTTGTTTTCAGTAGCAAGCGATGTTTATGATCGTGCCAGAGCACATTTTGAACAACACCATGGGAATTTTGGATTTTACACAGGTGGTTGGATGTTAAACTCTGGAAATGGAGGGAAGATGAGTGTTATTAACCCTCTGTGGTCCACGGACACGCTGCACCTCCAAATCACATGACTGATATAAGCTGACATAGCAACAAGCTGCATTCAGCCCACTTTGAAAGTTCGGACTTCAAAGTTTTTTAATTTTAATTACAGGCCAGTAAATCCAGAGTTATGATAATATATATGAGCCACGCTTTTTTCTAAATACTGTCATCACGTTTGTGTGCGTGTGTTTTAAGCATTTTCTAAGGACAGCGCGAAAACAGTAAAGAAAGGAAAAAAGCCACCTCTTTCCTATCGGTGGAAAAATGTACCATGTTGCCCAATTTAAAAAAAAGTCAACACGTGGGATTTGGTTGTTTAGGAAGAGGGAAAAGTTTTAGGAGTGAAGGTAACAGCAGCGAGACAGAGCGAGCGAGTGAGAGAGAGAGAGAGAGAAATTTTGATGTGGGAGATTTGTGACGTTTAGTGTGTTGTGTTGTCTTGTGTAGTTGTTCTGTTATGTAGTCGTTTTGTTTTGTGTGTCAGTGAGGGCACTAATGAATGTCACAAAGGCACATTTGCAACGTAAACACTGTCACTAAGTAGAAAACCAGCGGAGTGATACACCTCCTGTTGTCAGGCCTGCAGGTTTATCCCTGTGCTCTTCTGTCTTTTGGTGGACAAACTTTTTTTTTTTTTACTGACACACATCATTTGTGGGGCATCTTATTGCGACACCTGATTGTTCTCTCATTTTAGTTTCAGTAATATTTTTAAATGGTTGTACAAAATGAAAAAAACGGCAGGTGTATTGGCTGCATTTTTAGATAAATAGTTGTATATGTTTACAAAATGTACAATTTATATTTGCATTTCAAGTTATAAAAATTTACTCAACATGTCTGTGGTTTTTTTTTTTTACAGTAAAAAATACTACTAGGAGCTTAAGTTCTTTGTGTGATTTCAGATCAGTAATACTAATGCAGTATGTCAGTCAAAACAACTACATTCAGTTGAGCTGAATTTAGTTGTTTTTTGCCTGTAAAAAGGCAATTACAAGAAAATGGAACAAGATAGACCCACCATCACAGGACGAATGGATCAAAATTATAGATGAAATACAAACTATGGAACAATTGACCTACAGAATAAGAACTCAGGAAGATCAATACCATAAAAAGTGGGAGAAATGGACCGAGTACATAAACCCAACAGGTTAAAGACCAACACATTGATAATGAGAAATGATCAAACTGTAGAAACAAGGAGATCCAACATGTTTTTTTGTTATCCTACCTGTTGTATTTATCTTTTTGTTGTTGTTGTTGTTGTTGTTGTTGTTTTGTTGTTACCCCCCTACCCCATGTATAATGTTTAAAGAAAAACAATAAAAAGAAAGTAAAATAAATAAATAAATAAATTCAGTTGAAAAGAGTTCTGAAAAGAAAAAATAAAATTAAACAATCTGAGGGTGAAATACAAACGTAAACTCAAAAGGAGTCAAAAATGGCCGGTTGTATTTTAGACCTCAGTGGGTTAATCCAACAAATCATGAAAAATTAGGTTTACATTTTTGTTCATGACAGTGCAGATTTCTGACATTTTGTGTAATTTAAGCTGTAACAATGTGATTGTTTTATAACAAAAAACAGTGAAACTTAAGTTAGACTTGTGTTTGTAAATGAAGCACCTCATGTTGTGTAACTTTCTGGATTTTATACTTATTGGCTACATATTTATTTATCATACAGGCTATACAGTACATAAGGTCAAAACTCACATGTTTTATGTAACTAAAGTGTGTAATTATGTGGGCAACAGCCAATAATTAAGTTATAGACTTTATTTATATGAAAAACTTGTATACTTACTGCATTTGAATCCATTTAACCATATGTAACCACCTGCATGAGTGGGGTTTTTTTTTTGGGGGGGGGGGGGGGGGGGGGTTTCCGATTTAGCCACCCCATTTGATTTCTTTGCCACCCTCATGCCACCCTAAGAAAATTTCTCAAGATCCGCCCCTGGCCGTAAATTACTGTTCAGACTCTCTTGCAAGTCCAAAATCTATGCCCTCCTTCACATTATTTCAAAGCTGTTCAGTGGGCCAGATTTGAATCTTTGCTGACCGATCCTGGTCCCTAGGCCTTATGTTTCACACCACTGCTCTACAGATTTAATTTCACTCTGATTTCTCAGATTGGTCCATACTTTGATGCCAGGTTCTTTATCAACTTTTCAGAAGCTTGCGTTTTACAAATGGTCATTTTTGTGATCTATCTGACCCACAGACAAGCAACAAAATGAAGGTGGCTGCAGTAAAGTACTGATAGAGCACCCTCATAAGGTATATAAAACCACAGTATCCTCCATAAAGATCGACCACGGTCCTACTTATTATTTATTCTTATTTACCGTTTATTATGGCACACTGCTAGAATGACTCAGTCATGAATATTCAAGTGCGTTTTCTCCAAATGTTTTCATGAGAAGTGGTAACTGTAAACAGGTAAAATTATATGCTAAACTAAAATATTCCAATAAACACATTTGCAGCCCTACGTAATCACTTTCCACCAGTTTCGTGCCGCATTCTTCACTTAAAAACAGGCCAATTTTCAACTCAAAAATATCTCACGAGGACAAACAACAGATGAGGGAATCTTCTCAACCATCCTCAGCAGACCAAGGCACCAGCTGTGCTGTTTTCAGACAATCTCGAAAACATTTATTCACACTCCCACGTATCCTGGAAGAGCAGGCAAGAATCTGACTTTGCAACTGAAGAACAGTTTTACCTGCACTTTGCTACCCATAACCATCTCTAGCATTCACATAACCTCCAGTGTATCCAATAGAAAGAAAAAAAGAAGCTATAAAAAGGCCAAGTGCAATTAATAAATCATGTCTTCTGGGTAGAGCATATTATTGGATTGTACGTGTCATGCAGATGAGGATGTGTGCAGGGAATAGCAGAGGCTAATTACTGTAGGTGGACAGTTTCTATTTTAATCACCCTTCTCTTAATTGTACAAATGTAATTACTTCAACAGCTTCAGAGGAATCGGCGCTAAAAGAACAAAATCAACTTCCACACACGCCGTTTCTCTTATTTCAAAGTATATTTATTGAAGAATATTATACAGTTTGCTCTGTTACAAAAGCAGTTTTAAAATCCTGGATGACACAACGTTTCCTGGGATATTTCAAATATAAACAATTATACACGTCCAGAGGATTCAGAGACAGAAGTCGCTTCCCAACGTTGTGTTTGATTTCTACAGAAGAACAAGGCATTCAGTGGTAAAATAAAATGTTTACAAAGCTAAGGTGCAATGCCAAAGTCACTGACAAATCCAGATATTTTACATCTAATATACACTGCCTTTAACATTAGAGGTGCTTAACAGAAATTGAGTTCTGGCTAAAGTTAGAAGTGTGGAGTTACTGCAGCAGCCCAAAAGACTGTATGAGAGCTCTTAATTTAAGTGGAGGGAAAAACATCTATTTCTTCAGTTTGACTAAAGATTTTTTTGTGTATTTAAAAAAAAAATGTTGTCGTTTACATTTTGCCAAGAAAATAAAAGTAAAAGCAGAAGCCCAGTAAAAATAATTACCCACTTTTTTCATGTCTCCACACATATATATATATATATATCTCAAAGTACAGGCAATGCTGATGACAATTATGACGTTTTAGTACATACACATTAAAGAATGTGCTGTGGATTTGCATAAAACATAGAAGAGACAGAATGATGTTAGAACCATGAAGAGATGCAGCATTTTACCAGACTACCAAACCCATTCAGACGTTTATCTATTATCCATTCACCCAAACCTTTGAAAATCAGTGTCGCTTTACATTGACAACGAACCTCTTTTTGGGAAAGTATTCAAACACACACAAACATGGAGAAAAAAAACAAATGTGCACACACACATACACATAATTAAATATGTCAAATGTAATCATAGAATGCACAAGGCAAAGAGTCTATGGGAACGTCATTTCTGAATTATTTACAATGTTAACATATCTGACAATTGAGAAATAGAGTTTGCACTTCTAAATTCTGTTAGAGACACTGATCAGCTACAGCGTTGGTGGCTGGTGATGAGAACAGTGAAATGGGAGATCTGGCCTTTTAAGTACCTGCACATGTTTGTGCTGAAGAGAGCACCTGAGCTGGAACTCACGAATTCAGTCTTTGCAGATGAATAAACTACATCAGCTGAGTGTTGCAATCAAGATGATGATCAGGATAAACGGCTCATCCCTTCATATGAATCCACTTGCAGACTTAAACAAGAAAAACAAACAAACCAGTAACTGTTCCATTTTCCTTGCCTACATTACAACATATGATTGTGTTTTTATTCACATTTACTCTACATGCTTGCAGGCTGTTTAATTTTTTTGCTGGCTTTCTCAGCGATCCCTCTCAGGAAAGAGATTTTGATAGCCACACTTGTGCACAAGACTTGGACGCTGCTTGCATTTCACTCTCAGAGCTACAAGGAATACTTTACTCGATTTTATTCCAACTTGAGCACGTTATCGCACCGTCGATGTATTAGGCTTTAAGGGCTGCCAAAATGCTGCGTCTGCAGACAAGGTTGTGTGAACAGATCATAAACAAAGAAGAAAATAACATTTTATCTCATCTAGGCTAGTGTGGACTAATCCTCTTTAACCAATAAGAAGACTCGCAGTTCAAATCCGAAACAGCATGGTGTTGATGTATTATTTGTAATATGCTAATTTCCTAAACAAATTAGACAATGACGGCTTGTTGCATGGTCCTGTACAGCAAAACCAACTCTTCTTCGTGCCGACTGATGATGTTTGAGAAAACCAGCATTGCTTTGAGTCACCCATGATAAACGAGGAGACTAAGAAAACTCTCGGTGCCGTGTTAAGCCTCACATACAGTAGCCGAGTTTTGACTTGGATGCATAGCAGACCTGCGTTACATACACGCATCAGTTATTTCAGCTTTCCAGGGGGTGTCCTGTTCGGCTTGACAGGCACAAAAAAAACTAAAAACAAAAAACAAAAACAAAAAGCCAAAGGAATTTTCCTAAAGCAATAACCTGACACACACATGCGTGCTAGGTAAACCAAATGAACACACAACTAGCAACTGAAATATCTGAAGGGTGCATCTTCTCAGGTCTGCCCTGTGTTAGTTTTACAGAAGAGGCTGCTGATAATATGCTGCCTGCTGCTGCTGCTGCTGAGGAGCCTGGTGAGGGGGAGCTGCTACAGGATAGGACACAGGAGGCATGCTGGAGTTGTGGTAGGCTGACATATCCATGGTCATGCCTGCCTGAGGTGGGTAAGGAGCTCCTGTGGCTTGGCTCATGTACGGAGCGTTCAAACCACTGCTGTGAAATAAATCCACAAGTGACATTTAGGTCAACAAATTCATGAATCTATCATTTCAATACATCCTCTAGAGAAATATGATTGGTAGGTAATATGATTTTGTTAGTAGTGATCAAATTCGGTTTTCTAAAAGAGTGTTTCCATAGTAACACATTGGTGTGAAAAAGTGTTTTTCCTCTTCCTGATTTCCTGTTTTTTTTTTTGTGTGTGTGTGTATTTGTCACACTTAAATGTTTCAGATCATCAAACAAATTTAAATATTAGATAAAGATAACACAAGTAAACACAAAATGCAGTTTCTAAATTAAAGTGTTTATGAACACCCAGGCCTGATTGCTGTTACACCTTTCCTCAATGAAGAAATCACTTAAATAGGACCTGCCCGATCAAAGCGGAGTAGACCAAAAGATCCTCAAAAGCTAGACATCATGCCACGATCCAATAAGAACAACATAATCTCAGTCTACAAAAGGTTACAGAGACATTTCTAAAGCTGTGGGACTCCAGCAAACCACAGTGAGAGTCATTATCCACAAATTGCGAAAACATGGAACAGCGGTGAAACTTCCCAGGAGGTACCGGCTGACCAAAATTACCCCAAGAGCGCAGTGACGACTCAGCCAAGAGATCACAGCAGACCCCTGAACAACATCCAAAGAACTGCATGCCTGCAAGTTCATGACTCCACCATAATAAAGAGACTGGGCAAAAATGGCCTGCAAACCACTGCTGAGCCAAAGGAACCTAAAGGCTCGTCTCAGGTTTGACAGAAAAGATAAAGACTTGGGGATTTTGATGATCCCCAAAGACTTCTAATAAAATACTCCGTTGACTGGCGAGACAAAAGATGAACTTTTTGGAAGGTGTGTGTCCCGTTACATCTGGCGTGAAAGTAATACAGCATTTCAGAAAAGGAACATCATACAGTAAAATATGGAGGTGGTAGTGTCATGGTCTGGGGCTGTTTAGTGCCTCAGGACCTGGAAGACTAGAAAACACCCTGAAGAGAATGTTCAGCCATCTGTTTGTGATCTCAGGCTGAAGCTCACTTGGGTTCTGCAGCAGGACAATGACCCAAAACAAACCAGCAAGCCCACCTCTGCATGGATTACGAAAACAAAATGAAGACTTGGATTTAGGTCAGGATTTAAGTCCTCACCTGAATCTGATTGAGATGCTGTGGCATGACCTCAAAAACGTGGTTCATGCTGAATTACAACAATTCCGCAAAGATGAATGGGCTAAAATTTCTCCATGGGGCTGTAAAACCGCTAATGGTGGCCCAACCCGTTATTAGGATTAGGGGGCAATCACTTTTTCACACAGGGTCATCATAACTTTGTTTTTTTCCCCCTTAATAATAAACACCATCATTTAGAAACTCCATTGTGTTTACTTATGTTATCTTTGTTTAAATGTAAATTTGTTTGATGATCTGAAACATTTAAGTGTGACAAACATACAAGAGAAAGGAAATCAGGAAGAGGGCAAACGCTTCTTCACACCACTGTATATTTATGAGAGAAGAAAAGCGTATCACAAGTTTTTGTTATTTTCCCTTGTGATGTGACGGCTATGTCAGTGACAATTACACTGTTCATTATGATGTACAAATTAAAATGTTTTTGGTGATTTGGAGACACATCAAGTGATTAAAAATCTGACTTTCAACGTCCTCGTTAAAAGGGTGGAGGTGTTATTCTTACCTCATGTAGGGCGGCTGAGCAGTTTGGCTGTTGGGTAAGGTGTTGGGTGGAGCTGAGACATTTGGCGGTAGTGAGTGTAGAGGTCCAGGCTGGTCGCTGGGCAGATTGTAGGGCTGTGCAGAGGGGATCTGAGGCATGGATGGGGGAAGATAAGGGGGTGCCGCTGGTCCAAGGTAGCCCTGAGAAGAGCAGGAGAGGAGCGTGCTGATAAGTGAATGCACTGAAAGGATGTAACAGAGTTTGGCAGTGAACTTATTTCCCAGTAAATATAGAACAGAGCCAGAAAAACTGGTTGACCACTCCCAGCAGGTGCTGCTTGGTTTGTTTTGGCGTTTATACTGACCTGTTACTACACCTATGCTGCAGCTGCCGGCACGCTACGATACTGCGGTTTGTAGTATTTATTAGTGAATATTTAACAGTTTATAAATTGTAACATCCAAATCTAAGCCACCAGACATGAGGAAGGTAAATTAGGAGAAGGGTTGCTCACAATGCATTCATATCTACATGTAAATTATATTTTCCAGTTTTATCTTGTGTTGGTAACTCATTTGAACTGGCCACCTCCTGACTGTCACAGTGCTAACAGTTCTCCCTTTGCCTATTTAGTATAACACGTGGTTAATATGGGTAGCTTATTTTTTTAAATAAACAGCTAGTTCTCGCAATATGCTTACTGTAGAGTTAGTAGTGTTAGTGTGATGGGTATAAAGCAGTCTTGTAACACATTCCTATTGCTCTGGTTGCATTTTGTTTAAACAGACAGCTGAAAAATTGGCATGAGTTAGTCCTCGACTAGCCCTGTTTAAGTCAACTTGTAGTCATTTAGATCTTTCAGACCACTAACCACCCCCCCAAAAGAAAAAGAAAATCCTTCATGTTATATAAACTGATGCTGTGTTGTTTTTGCTCCAACCAAAACCTATAGCAGTGTGATTATGGGACATCTGTACCTAGAAATCTGTATAAGCTACTTGAAATTAATGCAAACAAATTACAAATGAAGAGAACTGCGCAAGAATTGTATAATCCAAATCTCTATGATGACAATTTCCTTATCTTTTGAATTTATTCAAGACATATAATGAAGCTATTTTTAGTTTCACCACCCTTTAAGCTCTAGTTGGAGACTGCTACATCCAGAAACTACAACCTTCATTGTCTGAGATGCTACAAACATCCTCAGTCAGTAGCAGGTCACCAGCAGCTGCCCCAAATAATGAGATTTGGTGAGCTATGTTACACAAATAGCCAGCCTCTAGAGAAACGTGCACCAACAGAGATATTCAAAGAACAAATACCAATAATATAAAAAACAGTTATACAATTACAAATTAAATAATATTGGAAAACAGAGTTGAGTTTACATAATCTTCAGACAGAAGACCTGCTGTGTTCAGTCTTTATTCAGCATACAGAAATGATGCTGATAAAACACTCGTTTTAAATTATTAACAGTTTCAGAATTTTTTGTCATTTTAAATTTTTGTTTTTAACCAAGTCCCCGTTACTGCAGGTGCAATAAAATCCTGACAGTTGGAAAAAGGAAAATAATAAGTTGCAAGGTGCTCTGGTGTTTGCCTGCTATGCGAAGTGGACAGTTTTCTAAATCTCCAGGGAAAGACTGTGACATTAATCACCACCAAGAAAACAGCATCTGCTGAGAAAGCTCCGGCGGCCTGTGACGCTCTCCAGGGAAGAAAAAAAAAAAAAAAAATGCTGACTGAATATCAAGCCATCAGGACTAGTCTAAGATTAGTAACTAGTTTAGAGGCAAAACATGTGTGAATGAGACATGTTAGAGACATCCTTAAAACATGTATGATTGAGCTCTGCGTCCTGCTGATTCTCCATATGTTTACATACACAAACAATATTTTGCCAACAGCCATTGTTTATTTTTTCTATTCGGCTTGCTATCTAAACATCACGGATGTATACAAGGTTTCAGCTTCGACGTCATTTACGACTGAGAGTCACTCTTAGCAATCAGAGCCACGTAAGACTATTCTGACCTGCATGCCCACAGCAGAGCTGGCTGGAGGATACTGTGACTGCATCTTGGAGTAGGCCGAGTAGTATGGAGCCTCATTCATGAGCTTGTTGTAAAGCTCCAGTGCCTCCAAAACCTTCACATTCAACTCTGATAACTCTGAGTGATTCCTGCAACACACACAAACAAACATTAGTCCCAAGTACTGGATGAAGAACCTTTTGCATTTGCTATGCATATCGTGATTATGATCAATCTGATTAATAATAGAGAAATGTTATATAATTAACACATTACCTGTCAATCTCCTGCAGCTTCTCATCAATCAGTGGGTTCATCTGTGCACATGCACCTGTTTACATCCACGGAGAGAAAAGGAGAAATGAGGTTAGAAAGCAAAAGCACGGCTCACACTGACTGCAGCTGACAGCGACAGTTTGACTAGATTTAGAGTGGCATTAAAGTTTTTACCCTCCACCTGGATCAGCTCTAGGGAGTCAGGAGTGGAATCTGCAGGATCTGTATTCTGCAGCAGTGCCAGCGTTCGGTCCATCTTTGTCTGCAGAAAGACGTGAGCGGATACGTGTTGGTAAAATAACTGAGAGATGGATTTGCAAATGAAGAATCGCTGAGGAAATGTGCTACCTCGTCAATGAAGACGGGCTCAGGCTCTATTTTGGTTTCCAGGCTTGTCTCTTCTGGAGTCGCCGGGTTATCAACATAAGTAACTATGAAAGAAAAAGTTCAATTACATTAGCAGCTCTAGAAATAATTTGATTAGAAATAAAATCAATATGCTCAACAGGAGGTACAAACAAGAGTCTGTCCTTAAAGAGCTACCAACCTGGCTCTGGCTCTGCATTCAGATTGGTTGTGACAAAGTTGGAGGGGAAAAGCCCAACTCCTCTGTGGTTCTCTCCTTTCCACCAGTTTGGATCACTGTAAACGGAAACATAAAACCAAAGTCAAAGAGCAGCTGAGAGAAAGCCATACTTAGCGTCTGGCTAAGCTTCATACCAGTCAAAACCATTACAACAAGAAGTCTAAAAATTCTCGCCCTGATGTGGTCTTTGGCAGCTCCAGAAAAGGCGGTTATGGTGAGTTTTCAGAGCTCTTGGTATGAAAAAGTATTTTGACGTTTGCCTAGTTTTACTTGCAGAACAGAATTTACAGATCATTTAAGTCCTAAAAATAATATCTCATATTAAAAATATTCACACTTCTGGATGAATCTCCAACAGGCAAACAAACCTTGTAACATTATTATCACTGACAGATGTTACTATTGCACTGCATGTACTTTGAACCACACTGATTAAATTTCTGTTTCAAAACAGTTAGTGAGCATGGAGGAGTGGTTACCGCCATGTCATAATAACTTATCAAAGGTTAGTTTTTGACATCAGATCATTTCATTTATATATTATTTTTATATTTTATTTAGACATTACATCAATTTTTGGGTTATTACTGAAATTACAAGGCAGGGATGGTATTTATATTCAACATCCATGAAGATATAGCAACATGACTGTCTGATCTTAAAGGTCGTGCATACTCTGGGACTTTCAGTGGTAAAGTATAGATCAAAGCTAATGGCTGAATGCGCCCTCTAACCTGACAGACCTGTCCCCTTCTCTGGATAATGAACATTTTCAGTTTTAGCTACGTAAACAACTCATCTGCAGTAAACTCATTTTTGCACATCCAGATCTTCATTCAATGTCGGTAAAACGGTGCTATCTATTGGTTGGGAGGATATAGCAGAGCTGATTCATGACAGGAAGTGTTATAAAATATTACCTGTCATCCAACACTAGGATAAGTTCTCCAGCTTTGAAGGTCAGCTCGTTGTCTTCAGCTGCTTCAAAGTCGTACAGCGCACGCACCTTCCGAGCCTCCTGCCCCCCACCGCCATTAGTATAGTTTGGAGGGTCAGAGGTCATGGTCATGGGGCGTGTCTCTGCCTGCTGCTTCTGCTCCTGTAAGGACAGCTCGATAGCTGAAGAAAATAAACAAGAGAAGTGGAAATGAAGAAAGGGTATTTAGCACAGACAGACTTGGCACACATTCCAGATTCATTTAATTTTCAAAATGCAAATGGCTCTAAGGCAGGTGCTCCAAACACATTTTCAGCCACGGAGAATCAATTTAAAGGTTTTCACATGTATTTTTATCAGATTACTTTCTATGAAATCTGTGTAGAGCTTTTGGATTTAAAAAAATGAATGGAATACACTAACTTTACCTTTGGCAAGATCGTCATCATCCACTGGTTTGCTTGCAGTTGATGGGTTGGCCTTTGTGCTGGAACCCTGTGGTCAGTATAGAAAGACAAGGTCAGATCAGAGTGCAGAATAAGTGCACCTGAGGGAGAATGAAGCACAAAGACTTTAAATGAAAAACCAAAATGTTTTTAAAAACACGGTGCCACCTGGAGTTCATGCTGGGTATCACATATTGTTCAGAAATGTGTCTCTAGCCTTTAGACACAAATACTCCCAGGAGCAGTCTCGTTAATTATTTTATGTCCAGAAGCTAAACAATAGAAACGGGAAAAATGAAAACCGGTTCATTACAGCTTGAGTTTGTGCGGCCAAATCCAAACTGACAATAAGTAAATAAATAAACAGGTAAACGCTGCCACAGCTTGAGTCACGCTGCCTGCTGCTTTTTTCCCCTTAGCTGACAGAGATTAAATGTCATACCTGCTGCCGCATGAGCCACCTGCTCTCCACTGAGGCACATTTGCCAGCCTATCCCGAAAAAGGAAATGCAGCGCACCATCATCAGAGCCAAATGGAGCACAGCCAGTGATAACAAAGCCAGGATGAGAAAGCAAATAAAATCGAAGGGATTTTAGACTACTGATATTAGGGCTGCAGCTATCAACTACTTCAGTATGTTTCATCCATGATGAACAACAAAAAACAAACAAACAAACCCTTTGTATTTACGTGTCATACTCAATTTTATTTTTTAAAGAAAACATTTTCCTAAATGCAAAGATATCTCTAAATCTCAAGTAGAGTCAAAGCCATAACATTTACCTTTACTCTGTCTTCCTCAAAGGCTTTATGAGTTTGTGTACATGTGTTTCTGCTTGTTTACGTTTGCAGTGAATGAGAGTTTGTGTCTTTACAGACACAAACTCTCATTCACTGCAAACTTTAGAGGAGAATGTGGTGGCTTCTATGAAGAGAAGTGAGCATATCAGCATTCTGATGTTTGCCCTCTGCTTTGTTGCACAGTTTTTGAGCTCCTGAAAACAAGACGTTATGATGGTGTAGACGTTAATTAATATTAACAATAATTCACTGTCCAACCTAACAACCCTCAGATCAGTGGCTCAGAGTTTTACTGGGCCATGTATATTTTTATAGGCTTGGAAAAAAAGATGTAATTTTTTTTTTTTTTTTTAAATATTAACGCAACCCCCCCCCCCAAAAAAAAAACAGTATTTTACATCATTTCAATTTCAAATCTCAAAAATTGTATGAAAATCTTAATAAATAATAAACATGGTCTAGTACACCTCATGTCCCCCTTTAGACTCACCCCTGTAAAATGGGACGGCTGCTCAGCAAGCTGTATAATTTAAACATGTTTCAGACTAAGTTAACAGTTCAACTGCATGTGCTCGTCGCAGTGTGTAAACAGACTCTGGCTCCACATTAAACTGCACCAGCTTCATCATCACTGCTGCTGTTGTGTTATCAGTGTGCGTGCGCTTAATATTAAACTTTTTATTCACACGCTGCTCCTTAAAAAAGTTTGTATTGCAGGTCTGCTTGTAGTCTTATGGCGTTTCCATTGTAACAATGGTGCGCCACAGAGCCGTGCCTTAAACCAACCATCGAAGCAAAGAATGTGTGTCGAGAATTTTTTTTCATCAAATTATTCGAAATACTTAAATCAGCGCAGCCCTAACTCACATCACTGCCATTCGTTGTTTATTATTTAATGCTCTGAGTTGTCTATTGTGCGGAAAAGGATGTGTTGCACATTTACATTTCTACTGAAGGCTACAATAGTTATCCCCTCAGTGGCAGCTTTATTAGCGTTAAAGTCTTCAAGTATGTCAGATGCTTTATGAGAAACTGATGTCAAAGTCCAGTTTTATCTGTGGCACATACAGATTTGTTGCGTAACAAAAAACACACACACATTAAGCAGCAGAACAGAAACTAGAAAGCAGCTCTTACCATTACCAAGTCAGACTCTATGACATAAACCTCCAAAGAATTATGTGAAATATGTGAAGAGGAAATTCCACTCTAAGCTCCTCTCATATATACACTCTCCAAAACAGACAAACTCCACCCAGCCTGAACCTTCACAATCACTACACTAGCCTGAGGTCAAATCATGGCTACAATTCCAGCCTCAGCACGCTAGTGAACCCTACTGGATGTGGGATGTATATTACTAGCTTAAAAGAAGAAACTATTTCCAAGTAGAAAAAAGAAGGTAGATTGTGTGGTCACTATAAAACACAATGTAAAATGTTTATATTGTGATGTGAAATATTGTTTAACAGAACATCAGCTTATGTAAAATCTGATACTTTACAAAAAGAGGCCTTTATTTATGCTGCAAATACAGTATACTTACACTTTGTTTATCTGTTATACTGGCATCAAGTATGACAAAGAATTATAAAATAAAAACTCAGTTGCAGCTGCTGCAAAGTAAAGACTGTATAAGACTTCTAAATGACTTTGTTACATTTCTCAGAATCATCATGTCAATATACCTGTGAGGATGGGGATGGGAAGCTGACACCCTCCTCTTTCAGAGACTTGATGGTGGCCCCAATCAGGCTCAACTGTGGATCTTTCTGAAAGTCCTCTGCCCACTCAACCATCAGAGCCTTTAGCTTTTCACATACCTTAGGGTGTGCCTAAAGAAGACATGAAAACAAACAGCTATGGAGTCTGGCATTGGTTAAGATTTTAACTGTAACATTAAACTTAAAGTTCCTCTGAGTTTGAAGGACTACATGGACAAGAAATTCTCTGGATAAGATTCCACCCCAAAAAAGGAAGAAAAAAAAAGAAAAAAGAAACGCAAACCAGGTAAGTTTTCATACCTTGTTAAGAATGCTCTTCACTTCACTGGAAAACTCCCTTGAGCAGATTTCCAGGTGGAATATTTTGCCACAGTTTGATACACAAGCACCCAGCAACTGCAAGCCAAGACAGTGAAATAAGTATCGCAGTAAAAAGACAGCCACTCATTATTTACAGCACATTTTAACAGCAGGTGAGTTTAGAGGTGGGATTTGATGACAACAGTCTGAAATTATCTCAGTAATTTAAAGACAGAAATCTAAGAATAGAGCAGGTCATGTGACAGTATTAGCTCACAATGACTCAGACAAACAGGTCTCACAGTCCTCATTTCATTTAAATAATACTGGCGTGGAAAGGGTCTACTTTCCTGTATCCTTTTAAAGGAAATGGGTTTGCAGCCCAAATGCCAGTAAACTGTACTTCTAACCCCAAAACTAGAGAGGTGTTTGACCCAATCTATTGATTTATTAAACATTTGCAGTTATTTGTAATGGCATTTTTATACAATAAATTAAATAGTAAAGCAACAAACTTACATTAAGAGCCTGCATCGCCACATGAGGCACTTTGTGGTTGACTCTCTTCATAATGGATCTTAAGCTGTCCTTTGGTCTGCAACAGAAGGGAACACAGCCTGTGGATTGGGGGTACTGCTGATGTCGTCAAGTATGAAACACTTTCAAATTAAGTGTCCGGGGCCACTGGGCTGCTCAAATCAAAATGTGCCATTAATATTCAACGGAAGATGGTTCTTTCAAGCTTACCCATTGGCTGTTGTTCCAATCTTATCACAGATGTCCATGATAAGTGCCCAGTCATCTGTTGTGTTGTTTTCATTGGTTGCCTTCTCTGGAAATATGTAAAATGCGGATTTAGTGCATATGCTCCAGTGAGAAAATAACTCCAATGGCATTGTGGCTGCTTATCTCCAAAGAAAATGTGGGAAGACATGCCAAATGCATGGTGTAATATAAAAATGAGCCGCAAGCCCTTAACTGGCACATTGTACATCTAATTTATGTTATACTGTCACCTATCGAACTCAAAATGAGAGTGGAAGAGTTCTATAAGCCAACTACATGTTGCTGTTTTTATTGTGCAACCTGTTCCTAACGGCCTATTGTGACAAGACACTTAGAAATCCCATGTAAATATTTAAGTACTTTAAACTGTGACCCGTTCAGCAGCTGACAAGCTAAAAGAAAAGCCTCATTAACAACTGAACTGCATTATCTTCTGAGTTAAAAGAAAAATCACAACATAAACTATATTGATGTTAAGTGGTGTTCTGACATGCAAAGTGACCTGCCACTGTTTCATAATATGCTGGTAGCAAATTACTTGTATGACGTTTCCGACTCATAGTGTCACTCCCATGACTCTCTAGTGCAATAGTGCTCTATTGTATGGTCATACAAGGACTATAGTGTTGCACAGTCAGATAAAGCTGTTCAGCCAGGAAGTGTCTATGAAAATTTACATAGGATAAGCCTAGGAAAACACATAGGATAGCTGACAAATTAAAGGGAAACACGATATAAAATGTCTTAGAAAGGTGCTGGGTCATTAGAAAGGCTTGGCATGGATTTTCCAAGACTCTAGACCTCAACTACAGGAAAACAACACCCTTTAAAAATAAATAAATAAATAAATAAATAACATACATATCCCCTTATTTTATGTTTAAAAAATGGTGGTAGAAAGTGAGGTTTAACACACTGGTCCAAAATCTTCCATAAATGTTCAACTGGGTTAGGAGCTCACGAGTGTGAAGTCCATATTATTTAACTCATATACCTTATAGATAACCCGTTTGTCATGTGGGAAGAGACTATTCATCAGAACAGGAAGGTCATAGGACATCAGCGATTATTGCGAACAACTTACATTTGTTTTCACTGACAGTTCTCGCTAAAGGGACATGCTGACCCAAACAATGCCAGCAGAAGACTGCCACAATATGTTAAATCAGCAGGATTATCGCCATGCTGGGGTGAAACATTCAGAGTTTTCCTTTAATTTTACACCCATCTGAATACAGACAGATAACAACCAAACCCGAAAGGCCAGAGAGTGATTGATTAATTAGTCTTGACCAAGCTTTTCTAATTAATCATCAGCCGGAGAGAAAAAAGGTTTCAACAACTGTAATCATTAATGACTCATTACTATATTATTTTCACATTTAACTATCCAATGACGTATCAACTCCAAATACTGAAAACAGGCATCACTAACAATTGCAGCCCACGGACACATCTTCAATCCACTTCTTTTTTTGTCTAACCAATACACCAAAATGTAAACCTCATTTAGTTTCTACATAAAACAAAGGAAAACACCAAATCCTCCCAAGTGAGACGTCAAGTGAACCGCAATGGGGATTTCACTGTTTTCGAGCATCAACAAAGTATACGCTTCAACGAAAACAGAAAAAAGATAAAGGAGATTTAAACGAATGGTATTTGTGTGATAAAGTAGATAAAAATAGAACCATAAACGTATTTTGAGTTGATTTGGGATCAGCTGATCTTGTAATGGCGGTTATCCTGTGAGTTTATATGAATCACCAAGTTTTTTTTCTTACAAAGCAATCGCTGATACTAACAAATGAACTGGAAACTTAATAAAAGAGGTCGACAACACATCGATATGTCAGGTACAAACTAGCAAAGGCTAGCAGGACTGGTATATGGTGTTGTAACAAAAATTGGCAGCCCTAAAGTAACTTATCACGTAGCGCTAGCGAATAAACAACTCGAGCTAAGCTAGCATTAGCCTCTAGTGTGACTGGCCCTATCGTTAGCTTCTGGCTGTGACACACTCAAAGGGCCAAAGAGACAACAATTCACTTACCAACATCTTGGTCAAATGGATTTTGGGAAAATAAAGGCATGTTAACTATTTATAAAGAGGCAGACTTTGTGATGAAAAAAAGTACGTGCGTTCTTCAAGCTAAACCTAAACAAATATCGCTTCCTCGTCCATCTAACTCTCACCAGTTGCTCTTCCGGAAATTTGGCTGTCTCCAATAATGCCTGTTTACAAAAAATAAAAATAAGAAATAAAAATACTAAGCAACTGAGTCTGTAGCACCTTTTCCTTTAATTGTGTTTTTTTTTTTTTTTTTTTTTTTTTTACATTTTTACTTAGTGGAAATATAGCGCTGTGGCATTACATATACTTAAGCAATTAAGGGTGACACCTTTTTTATGGTTAAAGAGAAACACTGGCATCTAGTGGGGTAATAATGGATGTGGGCTCAGCATTGTTGCCCCAATGATACATCCACAAAGTATTAGCTTTTAGGTAAATAAATTATTATATATCACCACAATTTTTCTACACGGGTCCTCATATTTATTTAAAAATTCAACAGTGCAGTGGTCCTTAGCAAAAAGGGGAAACTGGTATTTTTAAGAGTCACTATGGTGAAACGTTATTAACTGGGCATTACCTTCAGGCATTTCTTTTTAATGCAGATTTCACTAGCATCAAAAACCAAATTCATCTTCTTGTACAGTCAATTGTGACTCTTCAGTTTCAATGACAGTGACATAGAATTCTTTAAAAGTGCAGAAGCCATCATAAGAGCCGTTTTATTGTGGAGTATGGTTCCCTAAAGCATAAGCACAGGTGTCTATCTAGATGTAGTTCAGGTCAGTTTAACCTCTTAAGAATGGAATAGAACACAATATAAAAGAATGTAATAAAAAAATAGTTTATTGTTACTGAAAACGGTAAAATGCATTAAGTGGTTGGTGGAGTATTTTTTTACACAACTAATTAAAAAAAATAGCTAAATATTACAAAGAGTAAATATATGTAAAAAGCATAGGTGTATATACAAAGCTGGTATATACAAAGTTAAAATTAAATAAAAACTTGGTATTGTAGTAGTGTAATGAAAAATGTATTTCAAAATGACAAATTTGACAAGAACGATTTTGAAAGTTACACAAGAGCTATGTTGATTTTGTATGTTGATTTAGAGTCCAAATGACCTTGGGGAAGAATCTGCTCATGAGTCTGGTGATCTGTGTTTTGAATGACCTATTATTAGTGGGGGCAACAGGTCAAACAGGAGGAATAGAGAATTGAGGAACTAACTTGAATTTGATGATATATTTTGGCTGTGGATCTGTTAGTGTGTATTTGTGGTGTTTGCCAAGCGCAATAAGCAAAAATCATTGTTGGGCTTGTTTGTAGATTTGTCCACTATCAGTTTCACAATCAATTGCTTGGTTGTTTGTGAGAAAATTACTTGCCATTTTTAAAGCAAATTAGTTTCCCCGGTTCTTAAAAGCTGGCCCAACTCTATTATTAGGTTTCTGACTGCTGGTGAAACGTTCAGTATTCCTGAAAATATGTAATAGAATAGAATAGGCCTTTACTGTCCTTGTACATATACAAAGAAGCTGTGGTAATTATGTTCAAAGAAATAAATGCCTAAAACAATAAATAAATAAATGTATGTAAGAATAAGTACGCAAGTAAATAAAAATAAATATAAAGTAAATAAAAATAAAGTAAATAAGATTAAATCACATCAGAAGGAGAACAATAAACTGGGGGTTTATTAAAGGTTGAATACACTCAGAAGCAATACATAAATAAATAAATATTTTAAACATTGGGTCCTCCATAACGATACTTTCATTGCTGATTAGAAATTCCAAGTCAGAACAATCAAATATTCTGTGCCACTTATTTGCCGCAGAAAATTATTCATTATTTAGAAAACGAATAAGGCAATGTGAAGAAACACAAACCGGGCCCCTGAAACAGGGTGGCACAAACCGCCACCTGCAGTCACAGGACCTGACGATGATAACTCAGTGATCCTGCACACTTTGCGGGCAGTAATTTAGTTAAATAAGGCAAATAAAAATATTTTAAAATAATAAACTTAAATAAGAGAATAAATACATATATTTTTGATGTTTAAAAAATGAATATTTATTTAATTGTTTTTATTTATTTATTTTTAAACTACGCTTCTCAAAACGAAGACGGAAGTGAGGTGGAGCGAACATCCCGTTTCAGTACGACACTTCCTGGTGTGGCCCATGTTCCTTTCCTGACACCCGCCGTCGTTCAGGAGCGGAGACCGTTGATAGTTGCAGTTATGTCGGCAGCTGCTTCGGGAACCAGCAAGGCGGCCCACGGCGATGTGGCTGCGAAGAGAAAGAAGGGACCCGGTGCCCTGGCCACGGCATATCTCGTCATTTACAACGTTGTTATGACAGCGGGGTACGTAGCGTGTTTCCTCGTGCTAATGCTGCTGGGTGGTGGATGATAGAAATGTCTCTGGTGGTGCTGATGGGCTGTGCTAAATAATGGGCGAAGGAGTTCCCCATTGTAGTGTTACAGCGTTAATATTCTTCCAGTTTTTTGCAGTTATTAATGTCATAAACATGCCTAAGCGCGCTAAGGAGAAGCACAACTTTGGACGTTGTTCCTCCTGCATCCAAGGGCTTACAAAGGTTAACATTAGAGGAGCAACAGACAGCCACCTGGCGTGGACATTAATTGTGACTGACGGGACGCTACTCCATACAGTACAGGAATATTATGACAGATATTCATTGTGTGCGGGGGTTTTTTTTAGTTGTTTTATGTCAGAAAGTGCGGATTCACGCATTGGACATGCTGTTTTGTTGGATTACTGAGATTGATTTTTGTTTATTTAGCACCCGCTCAAATGAATGAGAGAGAATTATGAAAATGAAAGAAAGATTATCGTAAATGTTACCAAAACCACATGTGATAGTTTATAATATTAAAATAAAGTAATCTTTTTAAGGACTGAAAAGACAATTCGGTGATTTAAATGAGATTTTTTTTAAACCTACAAATGAGTTGTTGTTGTTGTTGTTTTTTAAAGTGTATGTTTGGAGAAAGAATACGATTGTGATGGAGGTTGTTGTTTTGCATTTTTAATAATGCAAACATATTTTCTTAGCTTTTCAAATGGTAGTTATCTTGAACCGTGTACACAGTAATCCTTTTGCAGATTTTATTGCTCTGATTTTCAGACTTGCACAATTGAATGGTGACTTGTTTGCTGACTGTTCCAACCAGTTAGGCCACATTTACCCTCCTCAGTATTGACGGCCTGTACAGTGCTTGCTTTGTGCTGAGCACTTAGGGTGTTTTTTCGCAGGCACGGTTTTGCATATTCAGCCACAGCCGCTAAGCAGACCTGCTCAGTTTCTGCCTAACTGGCCCCAGAGTTGATATCAAATGCAGCCAAGACGGAGATTAAGAGTCATTAAAACCAGAGTGTGAAATGAAACTTTCTCTGAATTAATCTTAACTACATTATTTTTATTTAGTTCGCGTCTGACATTTCCAGCTCAGGGACCAATCCTTGAAATGAGGAAAAATATATACAAAGAATGGTAGCACAAGGTGGTCCAGCACCACCACTAAGCACCCAGTAATAAGACCTCTTAAATATTTTTTTTCTATAACTTGTTACCTGTGTGTGTGTGTTGTGTTTGTCTGTGTGCACATGTTTGCCAAAAGATGCAAAAATCGCAGCTGTTTTAATGGCTGCTTTTGACTGTATGTCACATAAACTACAGACGCATCATAAGATGTTTATTTCTACAGCAAGATCATCTGGTAGGCCTTGTTTTTCATTTATGAAGTGACCGCATTGCATTTTCCTCTACTGTTTAGGTGGCTGGTGATAGCTGTGGGTTTGGTTCGAGCTTACCTGGCCAGAGGAAGCTACCATGGGCTGTATTACTCCATAGAGAAACCTCTGAAGTTCTTTCAGACTGGAGCTGTTCTCGAGGTGAGATAACCACTAAAGGTGTGGCATAACTGATAAAAACTGAGCATGCAGCAGGTGTATGGTCTGTTGAATATGTGGTATTATTTCAGAGGTCACTACTATTGCTCATATCAGCACACACTATCAGTTTTGTATGTAGAGACTAGTAATGAGAAAAAAACCATTTTATTAATCCAGCATTAGCCTTTTGACACATATAGGGCAAACTAATAATGGACAGTGTCTAACAGTGTCTTTGATTCTCTTCAGAGTTTGGTATGCCCTGATAACTGATAACTTAACATGCCTCTCCGTACCATGTTGAAGCCACACAGTTAATGACTTAAGGATTTTAGTTTCTATTTTAAGTATTTTAAGATCCTAAAATTATAGTTTGGTGCAAACTACAAATGAATATCATTTTCTAATGTTTTTCAACACTAGGTTAAAAAATGTATGTAGACATTCTTTTAGCCTTACATGTGTTTAGAGTGGTCATGCTAACACACATACTGACCCAGATGTGTGTAGTGAGTGTTAGAGGTGTTGCAGTGATGCTGTCCATACGCACTGTATACTTAAAGTCAATATATTCCATTCATCAAATGACACATGCACTACCGACCTCAGCTTAGTTAGGTGATCAAAAATAGGACCAATGATTTTTGACTTGGTTCAGTGACTCTCAGCATTTTGTTTCAATAGAATATATAATGTATTAACGGGGTAGGTATTTGGAACATTTTTTATAGGAAATCTTCGAGTTCTTCTGCGTATAAACTGGACCAACAGTAGCTAGAGTTAAAAATGTGTCCGTGTACTTTATTCCAGAAACAGATTGAGTCAATTTCTATGATCATTTTCCTCTTTTACAGATACTGCACTGTGCTGTAGGTGAGTTTCTCCTCAGACTGCACCTTCCCTCACTTACACTTGCTTCGTGTCACCAGTGAAGCACAGATTAGATTTAGATCCATCCATTCAGTCATCCTTTTAGGTAAAGCTTCCTCACCAAGTACCCAGGACTAAAGTTTTATATATCTTCAAAGGGTAATGTGCAGAAATGCTTAAAAACAGCTGTTTAATTTTATTAAGCTTCTTTTTTTTAAACAAGGAAGGGAAATTCTTGAACGACCTTTGTTTGTGAGGCAGTGTTAACCTAATGTGGGTTTGTTTGATGGTGGGAAAAGCCTGAGTTCCTGGAGAAAACCCACACAAGCACAGCGAGAGAACACTGTCTGCACACAGAAGAAGCTCCCAGGCGTTAGTCCTTACCACTGAGCCACACGCTGCCCACTGAAACACAGTTATAAATACAGAAGCAAATACAGTGGCTTGCAAAAGTATTCGGGCCCCTTGAACTTTTTCACATATTTCCTCTTCCATATTGTAAGCTAGGTACCCGTGTCAGAAATGGAGTACATTGATTGTTTGTATTTTATAAATTTGATCATGCCTTAAACCCATGGCACATAAATATGTGTATTCAGCGTTTAATATGGTGTAAGTATTTTAGGCAGCTCTCTGATTTTATCCCCAAAAGAGGGAACATCCTCTGGGAGACTGTTTGGTGTGCTTCCCATTAGACCAGTTCCAGATAGTCCAGATCCAGCGAGCATTAAAACTCTTCTAGTGACTCAAATTTACTTCACTTTTTCTCAGTATGACCTTCAGTTACCTCTGCTACAGGGTGAAATATGTTAAAGATGCTGGAGAAATCGAGTATCAGATGTTTGTTGTTTACATTCCGAACAGAATATGAAGTAACCTTGATGGCTGTTTAGTTAATGACACATTTGGGTGGTTTTAAATTTGTAGTTGGCTCGTTTCTTTTCTAAACCAGTGCTATTTATTCCAGAGGTTTGAAAAATGTAGTTTAATTTGTGAAATCTTTGACCTTCACAACCAAGTTAACTCATCTTTACTGGAACACAGACACCCAGTTGCACCTTGTTGTTTGATCCTCAAACACGTCAGTTATTATAACGTCATTTTTTTTACTGGGCAACGCATGTTTGCAGATCTCATATTGACAAATCGGATAACAAAGCTTGATATCTCAGTTTACAGTTTTGACAGAAGACATAATTATGAGTCGTGAAATCGCATTTGTAGATGTAAGTCAGATGTAAATATGTACAGACAAACAAAACCTTTTCACATCTGAAGTGTGTACAAAAAAAGAGGGCAGAGAAGCTGTTTGCTTACGTGGCGTTAATGTGATGAGGAGAGTGGCTGTGGCCCGGTTGGCCACGGTTGTAATGCACAAACCTTTCTCTCCGTTATCTGGGATTTGAAGCTAAAGCTAACTGACCTTTCATACTGTAAACAGGCTACCCGAGGCTGCTGTCCACATACACACACACACTGCATCATCATTTATAACTGTCCTATATGTGGATATGTTACTCACAAAGTCTCTCATCAGCATCTTTCTCAAATGTACTACTTTAAAAATTACATTATTATGATTATTATTATTAGCAATTTTAAATTTTAGTGAAAAGCTACATTTAGACTGTGAATGGAAGCTTAGTCCCACCATAACAACACATGACCCTTGAGGTTCCTAGGAACTCCCACAAAGGTGGTTAGACATTGTGGCAAGTGTTTACATGTCTGTCTGTCACTCTGTGGACACATTTTGTTAGTGTGGTAAAGTCATAACTGTGCAAGGTACCGCCACAAAGCTTTGCAGATGTGTAGCTGAGGCCAAAATGAACGTGGGCTCAAATATAGTTGTGCTCTGATCTATGATTGCAGGGCCGAATATTGATTTAAAGGACCACAGATGTTAATAAATGGTTCATTGTTTGGTATGGACCTTTGTTTGTGTTACACATTTGTAACTAAGTTGTATACAAAGTATACAAAAATATAATAAAAGTGCTTAATATTTCCTTATAGCAGTTTAAGCCCTTACGTGCTACATACTGCTAGTAAAAAACAAAACAAAACTATACATCAGGACAGGTGTAACACGTTTAATATTCAGAATTAAACTGAATTAACTATTGAAAACAACATATTCTTTCTTCGTCTTTTTTTCTTCTTTTTTTGTCATCACTTAGGACAGATTCATCTATTTTCTTTCTTTCTTTCGATCAAACTTTACTGGAATTGTCACTGGGCAAACAGAGCTCTTGGTGACTGCCATGCATTTGACCCGTACAGAGGAGCAGCTAAAACATGTGACGTGTGAGTTAACACAGTGTACATGCAGAGCGTCTGCAGGCTTTCAAGGTTAACCTGTCTATAGCTGATGGACGGCAGCTGGTGCATTGCAGAAATGTTCCGCGCTTTACAATTAATGTTCTGAAAGTGACTGTGTAGACATGAATAGATTTTCTGTATAGCTGAAAGGGTGTACCAAAGAGAGGACAGTTTTAGTCAGCTGTACTAAAACCAGTAGTCTTGCATGCTTATATGTTCAGTGTTTGTGTGTTGCCTCATCTCCCAGGAATCGTACCATCCTCTGTGGTCCTGACTGGATTCCAGGTCATGTCCCGGGTCTTCCTCACGTGGGCTGTCACGCACAGTGTCAGAGAGGTACAGCGAGTTTCTTTCCTTTTGCTACTTGTGTAAACTGAACTTGAATTACACCGTCCTTCTACATTGTTTCATTCACTTAAATTCAAAATTGACCAGCTGATCTACTGTTTGCCCTGTTTGTAGCTTGAAGAGGAGTAAACGAGTAAGTAACATTACAGTTTTGCTGTAAGGCTGCAGGAATGAATCGACAGCATCTGTCTAATCTCTGATGGGTTTTATTTCCTGTTTGTCTGAATGATGATGCACTGACATTTCTCTCAAACTGTTCTCTCTTCCCCTTTACGTGAATGCATTTCTAGGGTGTATTTTGAAGAGTGAATTAATGCATAGTGCGCTTGTCTCTTTAACATAAAATGTACGTTGTTTTTAAAATAATATTTAAGGATAGTGAATGTTGGCCTGCAGTGTGATCTGAGCATCTGAAACAAACAGCATGGTTCTGTGAGGGGGGAAAGTCAAGTTTGGCCTACAGCAGAGTAACTACTGTAACATGATGCAAGGCCGTCTGTTCGCCTGTTCTCCCTCCATCATCCTTCTTTTTCTGTGTGTGCGCAGGTTCAAAGTGAGGACAGTGTACTGCTGTTTGTCACAGCCTGGACTGTCACAGAGATTATCCGCTACTCCTTCTACACCTTCAGCCTGCTCAATCACCTGCCATACCTCATCAAATGGGCTAGGTAAGAAATAATTAAAGAGTATTTTCATCCAATGGAGGACTGAAAGTGCTAAAAGTAAGAATAAAAGATGAAATAATAAACAACAACCTGAACTAAAGTAATAAAAAAGGCATTAATAATTTCTTTAAATTCTTAATATTTAATCTGCTTCCTGTGTTTAAATATATTTTCATCATCATCTTAAGAATTACATGATTAATGATTTTTAAAAAAAATATATTTATTTATGTTTTGCTTTGCATATTTTATTTCATTTTTCTTAACTTGTTTCTCTTTGTTTGCTTATGTTTATTCGTCCTTTTTTTTTTGCATATTATCAAAATGATAATATGCAAATTCAAATTTATTGAATTGCATTGTGGCTCAACCTTTTACCTGTTAGTTGATCGATGCAAAGATAAACAGAAATGGCTGACTGGAGTCAGGTCCTTAGAGAACAAAGCCACCAAGCTGCTAATAATGCTTTCAGTCAGGACAAATTTCAATCTGTTAATAATTACATAAAAAATGCAATAAAAATAGACTCCTTGGGTGTTCCACTGTTAGTTCTCAGCCTGTTTTCCAAACAAAATAATAAATGTAATTAATGTAATTAAAGGAAAATAATTGATTAATGTTTTTGTTTACTTGACCTCTTTTCAAACCTAATTCAATCCTTTATGAATGAAAATCTTAAGGTCGTATTGCGTGAAAAGAGGATGCTAAAGCAGTAAGGAGTCGCTGTTCATCACATTACGTCAAACACTGCCAAATTATTTCGTCGATGTCATCAAACATGCAGAAAAGCTTGTGCTTCAACAATTAAAACACAAGCCTCTCTCTGTCTGCATCTACAACCAAGGCAACAGTGGTTAAGAGCCTCCCTCCCCGAGGTCTTTGTTGCTAGGAAGCAAATGGGACCATTGCTATATTGGTGTTCAACTCTGAGTTTGACGTGAGCCCTGAGAGACAGAAATTTGTTGTGCATTTGTGGAAAATTCATTGTAGGATCACGGAAGACAGTCGCTGGGTTTGGAGTGCAAGTTATAGAAGAGACAGATGAAGAGTTTTCTCTCTGTAGAAGACAACATCTTCATTGTGTGCACGTGTCATATTTAATTGCAAACTTTGCTTCTTTCTGTTTAAAACATGTGATTGCTTAACACTTCAATGATTTAGGATCTTTTTGAGTTGCATTTTTTGCACCTGCTGTTGCTTTATGTTTGTGTCACAGTATATATTTAAATCATGTCAATGATTTCTGCGTGATTTCAGATTTAATACTCTAAATGCTGCTTTGCATTATTACTCTTAATGTTTTCTATCACCTCTTACTTAGTGTTTTAGGGAATGATTTACTACGATACTGCTTCCTGTTACTAAAACAGCAAATAAACGATAAAGTGATGAGGCTAATTGTTTCTTTCCCTTCCCCTCTCATTAATAAACCTCTGTACTGTAGGTACACCTTCTTCATCGTGTTGTATCCCATGGGAGTGACTGGGGAACTGCTGACTATCTATGCAGCGCTGCCATACGTGCAGAAGACAGGCCTGTACTCTGTTACCTTACCCAACAAGTACAACTTCTCTTTCGACTACTACACCTTCCTCATCCTCATCATGATTTCCTACATTCCCCGTAAGTCAAAGGCGAGACTTTCCATTCTACCTTGTGTAGTGAAATAGCCCATTGTTCATTTGCAGGTTTTTTTTTTTTGCATCAGAAACTGATCAATAAATGCCATTTTAGACATTTAGTTTTGAAAAATATTTGCAGACTCCTAATCAAACATGCAGAGCTCCCTGTGGGAGGATTCTCAGTCACATCTTCAGATGGCTTTTTGCATGTTGCAAAGCATTTCTCACTCTCATAACTTCATTTAGAGGCTTTTACTTTTTCACTTAGGAGATGTAGTACTAAAGTGCTAAATTAAAAAAGAAATCAAAAAAAGTCTTCCCTTTTCTTTTGAACAGGGAAGGCAGTTTTGCCCTTAAAACACTAGAAATCTGCTTATGTATGCGAATTGCACTTAAGGATTCACTACTGTTGGTTGGTGACTGCTATGAGCTGAGTGCTGCTTGTTTGTGGCCACCCTAATATTTACACATTTCACAACAGAGAGCCTGTAAAACTGAGAAAAGAACTAAACATGGCATGAAAAGTTAGGAAATGGTTGGATATTTCTTTGTTGCAATAATACTTCTTGGCAATAAATCTGATGTTGCCATGTTTAAGTTGAAGGTTTCGGGGCTGCAGCTACCAAATAGGATGTTGATGAGTGAGAAGTGATGGACTTATGTTATCAACCTTGTCAACAACAGTGAAAGGGATTTTGGTCCTAGTTGTCTCTGACAGCCCGGTTATTTACGATCTCTATCTGAAGAAAATGTTTTTTGTATCCTAGCAACAATAAGTGCTGAGAGAAGGGTGCTGAAAATGAGGTCATGGCTGCTTTCAGCTGCCTGTGGACACAGACCCATAATGACATAAGCTATTACATAATTAGTGGGGTTTTTAAAAGAAAAAATAAACGCGCATATCAAAGGCATAATTACAATATTATGCACTCAGTGGTCACATTATTAGATATGCATGTGGAATCTATTGCAACTGGTTATAGTTTTCCCCTTTTTTGTGGTATTGTAGGAAATGTGTAGATAGAAAGTTGGTTCATATTTTGTTGTTGTTGTTTAGTGGTCTGTGTGTAATTTCTCAGTGGTGAACGTGTTCTCTTAAGCACTCAACATCTGCACTTTGACTTAACTGTAACTTGAATAGGAGTTGGTGCACTGATCAGCATTTATTGGAGAATGTATTAATTTGTTCTTTCCCCCTGCCTCTCCCAGTCTTTCCCCAGCTCTACTTCCACATGATCCGGCAGAGGAAGAAGGTGCTGGGTCACATAGAGGACTACGGCAAAGTGGAGTGAGCCCAGCGGCATTCAGCAAGATTCAAACGAGGGGGGAGAAAATGAAAAAAGAAACCAAAACATCAAATAAACGAGGAACAAAATTACGCTTATTGGAAACCCGACCAGGTTTAAACTGCCAGAACTGACCTGGCAGACGGTCCAATTATCAAGTAACTTTCTTTAATACAGCCGTTGTTTTGGTTGTACACAAAGAACTGGTGTTATCTTTTTGTTTTGTTTTTTCTCTTTTATATTATTCATGAACAAACTTACAGAGCTACTTTTGTTTAGTCAGAGAGCTTGCAGCTGTGAAGGATCTGTATTTTGACTTGGGTACAGTCGAGCGGCTGTCTGAGCAGTGAGCAGAGCTCCATCACGTAAAGCTTGATTCGAATTATACAGTGATATAATTCATACCTCTCCCCGCTTCCCTTCCCCTCTTTTTAAATGAAACTTAAAAAAAAAAAGTAGAGTAGATTTGTTGCCTCCCCACGACTCGTTTTTTGGTTTCTTTTAAGACGCTTTGCTTTAGAAAGAACGATGTGAAGTCTAATACTGAAAATTGGTGTCTGTAGGATTTGCAGGTACAGTGTTCGTTGCTGCAAACTGTGGTCCAGATGTTTGTGTTCTGTCATTTATTTTATTTAAAGGTTTGATTACATTCCTGATTTAGTTCAATAAACCTTTCATTCCATGCTTGCATGCTTGGGTTTTCCTGTCCATTTTATTCCTCTCAGCCGTTGTTTGCTTGTTTGTGGTTGTGGAGTCTGCCTCAGCTTAGTTTATGTTTACTCTCTAAAAGCTTTAAAAGTTTCCTGGCTTTTCAAGTGATGACTGTGAGCCGTGTCCTTTGATTTCTTCATTGTTTGATGTCCAGGTGGTTCAGACACTAATTCCTGTGACTAGACAAGTCCCGTTTTTGTTTTTTTTCCCTGTGCACATCCATCATTTTTCTGCCTTTTGTTTCTTTAATCTGTTGGATGTTTATAGCATTGTTAGCTTCATTTAAATTATACTTTAAGCGTCAAGATTAAAGCATTCCTGCTCCTTTAAGCTCCTAGTGTGTACCCCACCTCTTATAAACACAGTCCGTGTGTCTTAAAGGGGATGTTTTAAAAAGAAAACACTTACAAAGAAGTTATTTTGGCATAAGATACGGGACACTTAAGCAAAAAATAAAAAGAGCAGATAGCACAATCTGTAGTAGCAACAGTGTTTTGGGATGAAATAAGCTTTGATAATGTAAAACTGCATTGTAGCCTAAATATGTGTTGGAGTTTTCACTTTTATTTAAAAAAATCCAGATTGGGGTCTGTGTAGTTTGGTAAATACGCTTGGTGGTTATTATTTATGTAGAGGATTGTAAACTAAAGTACTTTTCATATGTGACAGCTACATGGCATTACAGGAGTAATGATTTTCTCCTGTGGGTTTTTTTTTTTTTTTTTTTGGACACAACGTTACATTTGAGCATTATGATCCTGAATGCTTGATATTTTCGTTGGACTCAGGTGACTCCGTAACACCAGGCTCGAGATTACCTTTGAGTTAAAACATAATGCTTGCAGTAACTGCCTTTAAGCACCTCATCAGCAAAGCAGTATCAGCAAAAAAGAAATAAGTATTTAAATAAAAACTTCTTTTTTGTCATATCTCTGGTGATAACTAGCCATGCACAGATTTGTTGGTTTCACAGTATCTGAGATTTCTGCCTCCATCACAGTGCATTAGAGGTACTTTGGAGTTTTGTTGTGGTTCCCAGAGAAATGTCACAGAAGCAAAAAAAAAAAAAAGACAAGTTTCCAAGTTATTCTGAATCAGTAATTGATGATAGGTTTTTAAATACACACAGAACCACCCATAGTGCGATGCAGCCCTTAATAAGTTACATGCATGTTTTATAATTCACAGGAAAAAATGCTCCCTTGGTCACACCATGTGGTTTTTGATTTATTGCCCTGATTACTTTTGGAAGTCTGTAGTTAAAATAAAACTTGAGGCTGAAATCTCAGAAACAACTATCTCTTAATTTGAAGGGATTTGTGTACATCATGCTCCATTATGCTGTTTCTTCTAAAAGTCAGTGTCACGGATTACAAACAACACAAATTATGCTGCTAAAGTTCAGCTTGCTGTCACGATCCTAAACCACTCCTTTATCCTAGCGATGTAAGCACCGAGTGGCTGTAATGTCAAAACCAGCCTTTGTTCTCCTTTTATTCCCCACATTATTCTCCTGAAATGATAGAGCATGATCAGGAACATTTGTTGGACATGTCTTGCAGAAGCACAAGTGCAGCTTGCTGTAAAACTGCATGAAAGAGGAGATCTGGCTGTCTGCAGGAATGATGATCTATGTTATTAATCTCAGTTTAGAAAAGAAAGAAAAGACACAATACAGAAGCATGGTGTGTTACTCCAGAATTGGTTTTCCTGAATAAAGTTTTGATACAAATGTTTTGCATGGGGCCAGCAGACTTTGTGCAGGTGTGAATAACAAGTATATATTTACAATAAAGCTACAATATGAGAATCATATTTGCTATTTTCATGTATAAATGCATAAACATGACTACCATGCACCTGTACACAAATAGCCCTAATGGACCATTGATGGTGCCTGTGAATTATAATGCCCTTCTCATAATTTTGGGGGGGAAATGGCTTGTTTTGTGTGTGCGTATGTGTGTTCGCGCGCCTTAATGTACCAGTGACTCACTCATACACTATGTAGGTGGGAACATTGTCTGTTGTATAATATAGCAGCATTGGACGGCTTTACCAGCTAAATACAAGCCAAAACCAAGTTGCCCATTAGCCTGACGCTGTAATGAAAATGGACGGGGTGCATGAAGCTGGGCAGGATAAGCACTAATCAGCGTGACCGCCTTCCTCATTTGCGCTGCTGTTAACATATCATGCCTTTGGACGTGACGTCTGTGGTGCAAATACTTTGCAGGCTTGGGCCCAATCGAAATGAACTGAAAAGTAAGCCTGCTGACACTGTGCACTACTGTCAGTGTGATCTAATGATACATAACATGCAAATATAAAGATGTGCTGTACACAAATAAAAAGCTATATTTATATGACGAGGAAGTGAGTGCAGAGTAAACAGGGGCATTTGTATTATTAAGAATGAAACTACAGACAGCTTAAAATAAAAGAAAGTTGTTGTTTTAAATATAACACATGGACAAAATTTGCAAAATGCTCTCATACTGGATAAATGTTATAATGACCCGTGGGTCTGTCTGTAGGAGGCACGTCTGCTATGGACTCGTTCAGTAACTAAACAGGAAGATTTTACAAAGATCGAACAATATCGAACCATAGAGGCTGCAATATTCTGTTAAGTTATGAAGAGCTGAAACCTAGAGCCCCAACTTTGTTGTTGTTGTTTGTTTTTTAGTAAATTTCAGACTTTCCTAGTGAACTGCAAAATCTCTCAAACCTTACAGCCCCAGCTGGTTAGTGTAAGATATCTGTTAAAAGCAAACAGAAAAAACTGGTATTTCTATATATACAGTCAGGGTAAAAACAAAAGTACAAACTCCACATAAGGGCAAAATGGTCCTTACCAGATCTAAAAAAATAAGTAAATACAACCTCACATGACATTTTACAACATTATTTCTTTCTTTTACAAAAAGCCAGGTTACAGAAGCAGTGTGTGAAAACCAAAGTAAACTTTTAAAGCTTCAGCAGGAATTAAGAGGTAAGTAACAGGTACTGCTAAGCAAATGCACTTAATTAACAGATCATAATTTCACAGCTTGCAGCTCTGAAGCATTCAGGTGTGTGCTAACACAATGTCAGTTTGTGAAATGCTGTGCAACCTTCAGAGGGCTGTGAATGAACGAATGCCTGCAGATTTCAATGCACTGAAGCGACATTGTAAAAAGAGAGAGGGCCAAAATTCCTCCGCAATCATGTGAGAGACTGATAAAGCCATACAGCAAACCAATCATTCAACTTGGTGCTGCTTAAAGTGTTGTACGAGGTGTTGATGGGGAGCAGTTAGTTTTCCACACAAAGCTTCTGCTTGGCTTAGTTTCTGTTAAATAACTAATGACATAATGTAACATTATAATATATAATGTTTTGTAGTTTATCTGACATTATATTTACCTTTCAGACCTGGTAAGGACCACACGATTTTTTATTATGTCCTGGAAAAAAACACAATAACAACAACAACAAAAACTTTCTGCAAGATGTGTATGTAAATACCATCACTTAGCAACAGCAAAGGGCCCTGTCAACTGCTACAAGTGTTAAAATTGTTGATGACAGCTGAATACGAAATGTTTTCTTTTACATCAACATCATCAGAAATATCAGCTTTAACGATCCCCTATACTTACATCTTTCTCTGAAGGTACACATTTTAGCCAATACAACCAAAACCTAAGTACTGATACTTGCTTGCCCATAATAACACACTTTAACCTACTAAGACCCGAACTTTTTCATGGCATGAAATTTTAATATCTCTTTGCTATTTGGGCTGATTGAGACCTGATGAATGGAAAAACAAAGAATGATCTTTTTACCTGATGTAGTTTCTGAGAAAAATTATATCCACCTGAGGACATTTGTTTTAAATTTCGATAGAACATTATAAAGTCACAATTAAGTAATGATGTGCAAAACTCTTTATTTGGTGTCTGAACACAGCAGCGTTTTTCCTGAGTACAAAAACAAAATGAGAAACAACAATTGTGCAGCTTTGAAGTGCTGCTAACAGTTGCAGGAAGACGTACGCCTGCAACAAAGTCAAAAAACGTAAAAGATTTCAGAACATTGCATGAAACACGAAACATGTCAGGTGGCAGTGTAATGTCCTCGTGAGTGGATATCAGGCCCTTGTATAGCAAAATTAAGTATGTCCACATATGCGATGTCCACATATGTGGATGCCAGGTCCTAGGAGGTTAAGACTGTCTAATGTTATTCTATCTAATGCAAGCTTCACAAAGACTGGCTGGGATTTAAAACCTCATATCTGAAATACTCTAGTAAGTGAGTGTGAACTTAATTTATTGGATAAACCGATAGTATCTCTGACTGTATATGTAGGGCTGTGTGTTTGTGTGTGTGCGTGTGTTCGTACAGGTGAGACTGTAAAGGCTGCTCTCTACACCAGGATGAGTCACACAACACTGCAGTCCTCCTCATTTTCTCCTTTGCAAGGAAAAGAGAGACAGAGAAACCAGCGCAGACTGAATTCTCCTCCTGTGGGTGAGGGCCTCTTCACCGTGGTGTCACTTCTTCACGACACAGTATCTTTGTGTTTCGCCCTCTTACGTCGTTCTGCGTCTTTACTCAATTCACCCGACACATCCCCTGTGAGTCTGAAATAACTGACGTTATTTTAGACAACAGCGAATGGTTTATGTGGGCGTTATGATGTTCAGCAAAGCATCAGCACAGCACATAATAACCGATTCAGTGGATCAGTGCTGCTGCTCACCGAGGCTGGTTTTCTGCTGCCTCAAACGCTGCCTCTAATTGAAACAGGGTTGAGTTTTGATTATTCCTCTTTGTGCTGCTGAACAAGCCGTGGCAGTAATTCAGTGCACCGGGATCAGGTTAGAGTCATCCCTCTGCTAGCTGCATGTCCTGGGTGACTCATTTCTCTCTCGTTTCTTTCTCATCACACTTACTTTTGTCCGTCTCTATTGGAAATTCACACACATGAGGACTTCACTGATTTTTCCCCTTAAACATGATAGTGCCTTCTCACTGTCTATTTGGTGGCTGAGAATGGAGTCATAAAGTATCAAAAGATCCCAATTGAATTTGCACAGTTGTCATGGTGAAACTGAAACTACCTGAATACTTGAAAGGCTGTTTTGGCTTACAAGTTGAGTTGTGCTTTTCAGTTCAGATTTAATTGGCTATGATATAACATCTGAAGAGCTGCCAGTGAGGGTGAGAGGTGAGAGTTAAAAAAAGAAAGAAAGAAAAGAAAGAGAAAAGCAAGTAAAAGTTCTGCATGTAAAATATCTCAGTAACTACTCTGGATTTAAATGAAAGACAAAAACACACCCGTCCATTAATTTTCTTAATCATTAATCCAGTTGAGGGTCACAGGGTTATTGGAGCCTTGAAACAATAGTTTTTCATTTAAAAAAAAATTGTTTCTTAGTATGAGTGTGGCTACGTCTTCACCCACACTGTGTAAAATGTTCAATTTCACGCTCAGGCGATGGCAGTAGTGTTCTGTGTCACATCAGCCACAAACACAAATGTGTGTGTGTGTGGTTGTAATCACTGTGAAACGAATGTGGATATTCTAACTGTATATTATTAGCCACGATTTAACTGCAACTTCTCGGTTATTTGTTTGCTCTTCAGAGGATTAAGAGCATTGCTAATTTCATTTCAAATTAAGACATTTGGCTTTAACTGGAACAATCGATAATGTTGGATGACTCAGCCAGGGTAACTTGGAGTTGAAAGCTCTGTAATATCAGATAAAATAACAGGGAACATTGACACGCACAGGCTGTGGAAATTTGTAAATCAAAATGATTCAAATGCACTGGCCACAGTTTGCACAAACTTGGCTTGATTTGTATTCGTATAAAGAAGCAGCCACTAGCAAACAGTTCTGTGCTTGAAGGCCCTGCTGTGAGAAGGGTTAGCAGAGTTTCCAGTTTTTAACTGATTGGGATGCTTTTCAGCAACATCTTAGCCAATCCGGACAACAGCGAAAAATATGTTTGCATTTTTTTCTGAAGTAAAAGCAAAACTACCTGACACAAGCCCCTTTGCATGAAGAAGGGCATCTGGCAATTTTTACCCCAAAATGTAAGCAATATAAAGCATTAGTTATGCACATTATATTCCATCTTTTAAGCCAGAGATTTAATTTTAATTCAGTGTTTTAGTGACCTTATACTTGTTAAGAGAAGTTCTTATTGTTCCTAAGTTGATCATGTATTTCATAGGTAAAAATACACTATGTAAAATATGAAAGCCATTCCTCACACACTTTGTATAGATTGGACTCTGTTTCATACCATTTCAATTAAAAGTCTGTCTAAATGCCTATAGAGGAGAGACGTCTAAAACTGATGGCAATAGAATTCCTATGTAGATGCAGATGGACTGCAGGGAGAGTTGGGAGAAAATAAGAGAGACTCTGGCTGCAGGTATGGAGCAGGGGGAGAGAATAGGAATGAAAACCCTAATGGGAATGGGAGCATACATGAGAGGGAGGCAAGGTAGTTGGACTAGCGGTGGTTAATCTGGTTGACTTTAAATGTCAAGGTGGGTGCTGAGGACAAATGAAGAAAAGAGTCCAAGCTGGATGGGGAGGAGACTGAGGAGTCAGGAGTGAAGAATAGGAGTGATTTGTACCAGTGGGAGTGAGAGGGAGTTAGTTATCCAGCTAGACGAGTTGGGGAGGGTGCCACTGATGAAAAGGCAGGTAGAGCTGGAAGCAGCTGGGACAAAGATGCTGAGATTTGGGCTGGGAGCAATGCGGATGGGCAGGATTAGTAGGTTAAACAAGGATATTGAAGATGGTGAAGCAAAAAGGAAAAGAGAAAGGCCAAAGAGGAGATTTGTGTATGGGCTGAGAGAGGATGTGAAGAGGAGGGGTAGAGATAAATGATCAGAAGCGAGATATCCAGGGCTAATAATGAGCACCTGTTATGGGGTAAATAGCAATCACATGAAATACAGTTTGGGTGTCCTCATACATTTTGGGCATGAAATGCAGGTGTGGTAGGATGGTTTTCTCTGAAATGTGGTGAAGCTGAATGACACAGCACGTGCAGTACACGTTCATGAATGCAATTCTGAGAAGGTGAGAAAAAAAAGGAGATCAGCAATAGTCCCTAAATAAACCCACAAATACAGGCTCTTTGCAGGAACTGAATATGGTTGCTTTTCTCTCTGTGCTGTGCTAGGTATGTGCAAGAGAGCAACAAGGAAGCAGAACAAGGAGTCATAAGACAAGTTGAGAAAATCAGTTGCACAACTCGGATTGAGATTATTTTGTATCAGATTTATATCTGAGTCTCTTTTCATTTGATGAGGACAGCGCTGAATAGAATCCACTGTTCTCTCCGTTAACAGCGAAAGAATTCCAGAAAGGGCAAAGGGAATTCAGCTGGAGGTGAGCCGGTCACAGCAAACACATGAGGCTCCCTGTCACATGCTCCCAGTACATTCATTAACACACAGTGTTCTTTTCCCCATGTGTAAATGGCAGCAGAGACATTTGCAGGCTTTAAAGTGGAAGAGCTGAAAGACAACAGGGCATACCTGTGCGGTAAAATGAAGGGCAGACAGTAATGTCAGGATGATATAAAGAAAATCCCATTACAAGTGGATCAAATCCACTGTGAGCCGGTAAATGGCTAAATCTGTTAACTAAACAATATTTAGGCTGTAGAACAAAAACGCTTCACAATAAAAGCCATGACTTAAAACAAAATCAGACTGGACCAAAATATAAATAAAGAAAAATACATTATTTATGTAATGAGCATGTACTTCGGTCTAGAAAAGGACAATTTTACTTTTTTGAGCAAGAACAATGTGAGGATATGAGTGAAGTTGTTTTATGTTCATGTTGAAACGCCTCTGGGAACTTTTACAGTTAAGTTGAAGTATAAGTTACATTTGAATGTAATTGTCACCGAGAAACAAAAACCACATGTATTGAATCACCAGTCAAATCTCATTAAACATAAAGGGCTTATGAAGATTGGTTGCCGCCCCCCTAAACAAGGTTTTAAAACCTCTTTCTGTTAAACCCCTTTAGTGCTCTCTGTCCTGACTAATGTCTCTCAACCTGCTATAGATCGCGGGCAGCTGGAGATGAACAAATCTCTGTGTTACTGGAGTAGGGGGACGCAGTTTGGAACTGGCAACCTGCTGGGGGGTCACTGAGATAAAATTCAACCCATGCTGTAAGGTACGTGTGGGGTGTGCCATGCGGGCTATCCAGCTGTGAGCGCAGTCCCGCCCATTCATCGAAAGCGCCCGGGGGTCGCGCAGAATCTGATTTGGATTGACCGAGCTGTCATCCAATGAAAGCGCGTCAAAGCGTGACTCACCCCTTTTCTTTTCCAATGGAAGCGGGCCGGAGAGGCGGATCAAAGGAAGCAAACTTGGTTGAATGACCATTAAAGCAGCAATCAGCGGTAAATATGTTATGATGCCACGCTCCAAACGCACACCGAGCGTATTGTCCGAGGTGCCGGGAGCGCACTTTTGCACCGGTTAGTCACTTTGCGAAATGGCCGTGCGCAGGAGGAGTGTCGCTGCAAACCAAGTCGGGGGTGGGGGGGTCGCTCTTCAGGGATTTGAACAGTGATGGGCAGCTGTTGGACATTGATTTGGCGCAGCGGCTGACGGTGAATTGAACAGTGCGGTAACGCGGGTTTGTTTTTGGGGTTTTTTAACCATGGACGGAGAAGCTGTCTTTTGTGGCTGTCAGATGAGGAGAAGGAGGAGGAGCGGCTGACTTCTCCTCTCTGCTCAGTGCAAGTGTGAGAGAATCGTGATGCTGATTTTTGGCCAAACGTGAGGCTCCCCCGCCGCTGCCGAGCAGGCTTCAATGTTCGCTCAGTACAGGTGCATCAGGATTTGAGTGGACGTGATCAGAGCCGTCACCATGGCATTCACCTTCATATGGCATCCCACCTCCGTCTTTTCCGCCTGCAAACCGCTGACAAGGATACAGGAAACGTATCTGCACATATAACGGATTGGAATTGGCCAATTGATGCTGCTGCTTGCACTATGATCTCTGGGGAACTATCCGAGTTGTGTAATGGTTTTATTCCATTTGCAGCGCGTGCCCTGCAACCTCCGTGGATGATGGCTAATTGGGCCCAATGATGTAGAGCCAAATCCACCTGGATCTAATGTTCCCTCCTCTCGTGGCTCCCCTGTGACTTTTTGCGCATGTTCAATTGTTTTTTTTTAATTCCCAGAGCTTTTCGCTATTCTCGGCTATTGCTTTTGGTGATTTCATTTTATTTGTAAAGGCTTTTAAGGACGACTGTTTGCTTCTGAAAGTGGCGATTAAACTGACTGCTAACTTTACATTTTACAGTCAAAGCCCCCGGGCTGTCTGAAGCGTGATCAGCTATGGAAAGTTCAGCTAATAAAAGACATTTAATGCGACTCATCCTTGGGACTAAATAGTTCCCTTCCCTCTTTTAAGTGGAACAAACTTCTTTTTCCCTCCCCTGTCTCCTATAGGCTATTTGTTTAGATAACATTCTGTCACTGCATCCACTTTTCCACTATGTCCAGATCAAACAGTGTCAGCCCACCCGGAGTCGGTGCTCCCGGGTTGAGGGGAGGGACCGAGCACAGATCAGCTTGGGGAGAGTCTCAGTCTGTGGCCAACGGGTGCCCATACTCAGCAAGATCTCCGCGCAGGAAGCTCACCCGGACCAACAGCCGGTGGACGGAGGAGGATGATCTGGACCACCGGCCGCCCGGGCGAGCCTCCACGACCGTCAGCAGGGTCAGCTTCAGGTCCAGGTCGGCTTGGCAGGACCATGGAGAGGAGAGCCGAGACAACAACCGCGCGTCCTCTAAACGTCCAGACGGCGAGGTGAGACCCAAGTCCGTGGAGCTGGGTCTGGAAGAGCGGAGAGCCAAGCCGAGGACCGACGAGGAAGAGGTCATGCCCGAAGTAAACTTTTCCTTCGTGGCGTGCTGCACCAGCGTCATGCACATTTTCAAATCCAAAAAATTCCAGTCGGAGAAGTTGGAGCGGCTCTACCAGCGCTACTTTTTCCGTCTCAACCAGAGCAGCTTGACTATGCTCATGGGCGTACTTGTGCTGGTGTACACGGTCATGTTGGGCTTTCACTGCTCCGGTGGGAGATCGGGACCGAGCGTAACGTACGTGGTGGTATTTTCTGTGGCCATCTTCCTCACGCTCGTGCTCATGGTAATCTGCAACAGGAACGGATTTCACCAGGACCACATGTGGGTCGTGTGCTATGTGGTCATCCTGATGGTGTTGGTGATCCAGGTGATTGGAGTACTGCTCGTACAGCCCAGAAGTGCCTCGGAGGGGATCTGGTGGACCGTGTTCTTCATCCATGTCATCTACACTCTGCTTCCCGTCAGGATGCGAGCTGCGGTCATCACTGGAGTTATTCTTTCCGCCATCCACGTGGCCATTTCTTGGATGTTAAACGAAACGGACAGCTTTCTGTGGAAACAGGTACGTCGAAGAATGCGCTCTGTTTTTAAACGTCTGCGCAGAGATGTGAAGCCACGCGTTGCGCGCAATAACGCACATTACACACATTTGTTCAAAGCATCCCGGTGCTGAACGTTTCTCTCACGATCAAGTGAACAAAAGTGATAGAGAAGTAATAGAAATTGTAGGATAATAAATGTCACACACACACAGTGGCAAGCACAGTCTCTGATGGGGAAAAAATGGGGGACCCTTTTCAAAGCCACTTAAATCACTTCTGTGTGAGCTCTCAAGGACAGATTGTCCAAAGTGTGTGATTCTTCATGTCAGATCTACCAAGACAATCAAAGATCAGAGAGGGTCTTTGAGTGTGGCCATTAAAAGGGTGTAAACACTTCTGCCTTCAGCTGTGATCGGATCTAGATTATCTGAAGCATCTGAGACCGCAAGTTTATTATGTTAACCAAAGTGCCTGTGTGGGGGGCTTTGTGGTTAAGTCAGAGTCAGGAAACTCCTAGATGCGAAAAAACAAACAAACAAAAAAGTGAAACGTGTTTACTTGAAATATTTTTCCTTTCTCTTTTTTGTGGTTTCTGGTTGTCTTTCCAACACCGAATGACTTAATTGACAAGTTGAGCTGGTGATTGGTTAGACAAACACTTCAGTCTGAGCGAAGCCACTGGTTGGCACGGAAACAGCAGCTGGCTTGTTGCTTTTCAGTGGTGCCAGCAACTGTGGGCTCAGCACAAGTATAGCTATACAGCCAGCTTTTTCCTTTTGCAGTTAGAATTCTCTGTTTTCACTTGCCTCATAAAATCTCATTTGTTCAGCAAAACTAACAGTGCGCAAAGAGCCTGGTTTAATGCCAAATACTATCAGAAAAAGTCTGACACCTGGACATATTTCACAGTTATGAATTAAAAGAAGTGAAATCGTGATCCTTTGTTACGATATCCAAATTTATTGCATTTCATTGTTCTGTTTCATTATGACACATGCCTGAATATTCCGTATTTTAGTCTTGCCATTTTAGCTCTTACTAAACTTGATCACAGTGGGTTTGCGAGGATGGAGTTAACCCCTGTTTATTGACTTATAGCATTCATATAACAGTCTGGTAAACATCCTGTGCAGAGGATGTTTATCAAACATTTGAACATGATATAATTAGTAAAACACTGAAAACACTTTTCTAACCGCAGAGCTATTGCATATTTAGGACTAATGAAGCTATAAAGAATTAATGTGCAGCTTAAACACCTGAAATCAAAGCTGTTTAACAGAAGGGAAGGAAAAAAGTGTTTGGGCTTAGCTTTGGAAAAACTGATTTCAGATTGTTTGTTTTACATCATCTGGGCTCTTAATAAGCTTACAGCTGATAGTTTCAGGGGATCTTGTTTTATTGTTCTGCTGAGCTTCCATGTTTCCCATAACATCCAAATTCCGCTGCTGGTATTATTATCCCACTTGGACAAACGTGGGATGGATGGATGATATTATTATTATTATTAATATATATATATATTTTTTTTACAACGTCAGTATTGCGTTCAACACATTTGTCCACATTTGGCTGGTGGACTTTATCTGTAATAAATGCACTCGTGCAAATGAGTTTAATTTTCCACCATTATTTAAAGGCACACTTAATTGTGTTGACTACTAAGCTCTATTAACTCCTAACTGCTCTCTGTTACGTGTTTGCATGTTGCCTTTTGTTGTTAACCCATTTACTGTTTTTTTTTCTTTACAAGGCTGTGTGCTGCTTAAACATCGTAGCTCATGTACAGTCAGCGCTCCTATAAAGATGTCAGAGTTTATATGGAGAAAGATGCCTATTTATAGCTGAAGAACCTCCACAGGGATTCATCCTTAAATCGTGAACTACAGTAAATTTGTGGATTACTTTTTTTAGAGGCCACTTTAATAGTTGGGGCATGTTCCATAATGAGGAAATCTTTATGTTATAGTGTGCACTTCCATTTTAAACTATACTGTAACTCAAAGGATGACATTGATTGCATAAAGATGGATTGCTTAAATTGTATCATAAAAGGAGAATGCAGTTTTTAAAAAAGTTAAATATGTGCTCACATGAAATTTGATGCCAGCAATATATTTCAAATAAGCTGTGATGGGACTGCAATAGACTGCAAAGTTTAATAGTAAGATAAGCATGCAGTTTGTTTATTTATTTTGGAGCCACATATGTACTGCCACCCAGATTTGAGCTTCCTTATTTCAGAAGGATGACAATAAACTACAATGTGCAGCAGCATAGCTCCATGAACTGAAAGTATTGGGTAGATATGAAACAAAATATACAACATTTTCAACGTATGCTGCGCAGGTGAAATCCTATCCATTTAAACAATGCATCCTTCAAACACCTTTTTTTGTTTTGTAGTTTTTATTGGATTTAAACCCAACATCACAACAGAACAGTGAGCAGCTGCTTATGAGTCTGGAATAAAGAGAGGCATTTGCTCCATCAGTGAAAAGTACTGGATAGAATAGCAGATACGTCTTCAGTTATCGCTTTGACAAGATTTTCAGAAAATTTGACCTCTGATGCGTGATGTCGAAGTAATGAGATTCAAACTCGTCCAACATTTTTAGTGCATACACCTATGATAAGAAAGCCCTATGTCACTTTGTTCTTGAGTTATTCCAATCACAAACTTGGGTGTCCATGCTGCCCGCCTGCCTGCCTGGCAGGGTGACAACAATACCGCATCAACCTTTTACGGCTATGGGGGGGGAAAAGTGCATGTTTTTGAATGTATAACACAAGAAAGTCCAATGGGAGATGTTCTGTTGTTATTTTAATCCATGCTTATTAGGGGCTTTTGACATCCATCCTTCATATGCAGATTACAGATCTAGGAGAAGAGACAAGGGGTCTATCTCCAGCTCACGTCTTCTTTTGTCCTCCACTTGTCCAGTTTCTTCAAAATCCTTAAGAACACACTACACACCATGGGAGTTGCAACATTTTAAGCTAATTTTGCTTTGCTTTTTTATCTTGTTGGTGCAAAAATACTATTTTATGCATATCAAACTATGTTATCTTTGGCATTTTCCATAAAATTGATTCTTTGCTAAGGTGGCTGTTATGTGCAGACACAAGACTGGTTCATCCCTTGAGTTTAATGCCTTTTTTATGCTTGAATGATTCATAGGTCAGTGTTAAGTGGATCAACAAATAGTCTTTCCTTTGGAAATGGTCAGGTGCAAGGACTGGACTGAAAATGAGTGAATAAGTAGCCAATGTCAAAAAGAAGACCACTTTAAAAAATGACAAGAAAGTCTGGCTGCTTGGAGGAAAAACATAAAGACACGAGGGGTGGCTCAAGAATTTTGCACTATATATTCCTTTTTAATACTTGATGGATTGCCTTTAAACTGTTTCCAATTAATTACACTGAACAAAAATATAAACGCAACACCTTTGTTACTGCTCCCATTCCCCATGGGATGGACGTAGAGACCTAAAATTCATTCCAGATACACAATATAACCATCCCTCCCAAACAGTGGTCACAAATCAGTCCAAATGTGTGGTAGTGGGCACATCTGCTATATTGAGATAATCCATCCCACCTCACAGGTGTGCCACATCAGGATGCTGATCTGACATCATGAGTAGTGCACAGGTGTACCTCAGACTGCCCACAACAAAAGGCCACCCTGGAATGTGCAGGTTTTTGCGCTATTGGGGGTCTGGGGACCCAGAACCGGTCAGTATCTGGTGTGACCACCATTTGCCTCATGCAGTGCAACACATCGTCGCATGGAGTCTATCAGATTGTCAATTGTGGCCTGTGGAATGTTGGTCCACTCCACTTCAATGGCTGTGCGAGGTTGTTGGATATTCGTGGGAACTGGTACACGCTGTCGTATACGCCGGTCAAGCACATCCCGAACATGCTCAATGGGTGACATGTCCGGTGAGTATGCTGGCCATGCAAGAACTGGGACATTCTCAGCTGCCATCTGCCCTGAACAATGTGAACCATGATTCATCCGTGAAGCGCACACCTCTCCAACGTGCCAGACGCCATCGAATGTGAGCATTTGCCCACACAAGTCTGTTACAGCGACGAGCTGGAGTCAGGTCAAGACCCCGATGAGGACGACGGGCATGCAGTTGAGCATCCCTGAGACGGTTTCTGACAGTTTGTGCAGAAATTGTTTGGTTGTGCAAACCAATTGTTCCAGCAGCTGTCTGGGTGGCTGGTCTCAGACGATCTTGGAGGTGAACCTGCTGGATGTGGAGGTCCTGGGCTGGTGTGGTTACACGAGGTCTGCGGTTGTGAGGCCGGTTGGATGTGCTGCCATATTCTCTGAAACGCCTGTGGAGACGGCTTATGGTTGAGAAATGAACATTCAATGCACGGGCGACAGATCTGGTTGACATTCCTGCTGTCAGCATGCCAATTGCACGCTCCCTCATTGCTTGTGGCATCTGTGGCATTTTGCCGTGAGACAAAACTGCACATTCCAGGGTGGCCTTTTGTTGTGGGCAGTCTGAGGTACACCTGTGCACTACTCATGATGTCAGATCAGCATCCTGATGTGGCACACCTGTGAGGTGGGATGGATTATCTCAATATAGCAGATGTGCCCACTACCACACATTTGGACTGATTTGTGACCACTGTTTGGGAGGGATGGTTATATTGTGTATCTGGAATGAATTTTAGGTCTCTACGTCCATCCCATGGGGAATGGGAGCAAAAACAAAAGTGTTGCGTTTATATTTTTGTTCAGTGTATTTTGTTTAAATAGTTTCCTAATCAATGCATTCACTATTAATAGAGCATTATATGTTGTGTCTCCTTGTAGCATTGCAGTGTCGACAGCGCCGCTTTCTTCACTGAGTTTGCAATGTTCAGTGGAAGCTTTTGATAAGTCTTGAAGCAGGTTCTTATTCAAGTGGTTAACAAACAAGATGCACACATCAGAGACGGCGGTGTGTCAGAAAGAAACCTGAAGCATCAAGACTCGGGAGAGATTGAGATTGCCACACCTGTTAGATTAGCCACGGATCCTCTCCATCAGCCATGACTAAGCCCAAATGCAATGCAGCCACGCCATTTGTGGGTCCAGGTGCAAATCCTGTTGACCAGTGTTCTGAAATCTTGTGTAAAGCCTGAAATCAGAACACTGGTGGCTGATGTTGTCACGTCCACGGTTTTCAAATGACATTTTCAGCAATCTGGTGTCGATATACCCGTAAATTGTTCAGGAAAAAAAGAAGACAAGTCCTGATAGAGGGTAGATTATGATACTTTTAGGAGGGTGATCCAGAAAAAAACGGAAAAGGAAATGTCCTTGACTGTATGTGGGCCATCAGTGGTTTATCCTAATTTGGAAGGAGAACATTTAGTTTGAGTACCATGATCTCACATGAGCAGCCCTGTAAACTCCCCACCACGGCTATCACAAACACCAGAAAGGATGAACTCTTTTATGCCCTTTATTTCTTTTTGGAATCTAATTTTTGCTTATATGCAAAACTCAGACTGATTTATTAGTTTTTTTTGTGTCTGTGGCATGTGACCCCGCAAGTTTGTGTTTTCTCAAAAAGCAACATTGTCATTTGATGTGCTGATGTGAGTGTGTGGGAACGAGCTGCTGTATTTGCTGTTCTTTCCTTGCCACGCTGTTGTTTTTAGTAAATCTGTTCTCTCCTGTTTATACAGGAGCCAGCTCTCTGCTGAGTGGAACGAGTGCTGTGAGATCCTCAGATAATCGGGTTTCTGAGTCTTCTGGATTTTTTTGCAGGCAGTTTTTAAAAAACAAAACAACAACAAAAAAACAGCGAGTCAATCTTGTAATCTTTTCTAATGCTCGATTTCATGTGTGGACATTGTGGTGCCAGAAAACCCACAAGTCTGCGCGGCCAGGGTGATGTTGATTTTTATCATCCATTCATTGTGAAGTGTGTATGTGTGGTATGGCTTGTTTGGTCGAGCGAACACAATGCTGTTCAAACTCTGGTGGTGCTAGATAGCGGAGCTGGGTGGAATTGAAATGCATTTGGCCAAATTAGATTATATGTGTGGATGTAGAAAAGCAGGGGGCGTGTAAATAGAGGTGCACAATATTTGCTTTATGACAATAAATACCAGAACAGAAATTAGCTGCCTGTCCAGTGAGGTATTCATCCCTTGGATAAGTTTCATCACTACTAGGTGGCAGCTGGTAATGTTATGTGTGTGTTCTGGTGAGAGCGGCCCTCCAGCAGTGGATCTCCAAAGCAGAGCAAGAACTTCTGTCGCCAGATGTATTCCAGGACATCATTGCCAGAGTCCATCCCAGTCTGCCATGGGAGACTGAATGACACTGAGCAGTGCTGCAACAGCAGTCTGAACAGCCTGCCCATAGGGAAACACTAGAAGGGGAAAGACAGAAACGAGCTGGTTAGCAGTGACTAAACTTTTAAGATGAAAGCGAGGGGATTGCTCAATAGTAGAATGATGGTGTTGTTATCTCAGACAGCTGACAAAATGAAAAGAAATTGCAAAACTTTCTTGAGCAGCTGTGACTACACTGTAAAAAGAAACTAACATTTGCTTAAAATCTCTGCAACAAGACTCAAGATTCTTTATTTGTCACGTGCATAGTTATACGAGTGCAACACAAGTTCGAAATCTGAGATTGTACATTGTGTAGTAGTGTGTTAAAGTGTCTTGTGCAGTAGTGAAGCCAGAAGGATCAGGCTCCTCTTGAGCCTCTATGGTGTGGAACCTTCTGCCTGATTGCAGAAGCTGGAACAGTTTATTGCTGGGATGTGATGGGTCCTTCAATATCTGAGCTGCTCTAGTCCAGCATCTCCTGGTGTAAATGTCCTGTAGGGAGGGGAGAGCAGCCCTTCAGCAGTGTTCTGCCGTACGGATCACTCTCTGAAGGGCTTTTTTTTATCCTTGACACAGCTGTTCCTGTACCAGGATGTGATGTTCTGTGTGAGGATGCTCTCCACAGCACCTGTATAGAAAGTCCTGAGGATCCCTGGAGAGACCCTGAACTTCCTCAGTTGTCGGAGATGATACAGGACATGCCAACAGTTTTTCACTCAAAAATATTAAATAGATTGGAAACCAGTCAAATCTCTTAAATAGACTTTATTAGTCGAATAACTACAACTAAAACTAATTAAGTTGTGAATAATTAGTAGTAGTACCACATAAAATTGAGTAAGTATAACTAAAAATTAGGAAATTAAGTGTTAGTGAAAACCACATAAAAATTGAGCAGATAATACTGAAATGCTTGGTAAAGGTAACTGACAGCCAGACTCATTTAATATAAAAATAGTTCCAGCATGTCCCGCCATCAGACGCTGTTAAATATGACTGGGAATCTCAACTTGCATGTAAGATAAAACTGTTGGCTGCTTAAACTGGCTAATTGTTGCCAATGAGCTTGTGAAAATGTGCCTGTGTTATGACCAACATATGACGTTCAAAGGAACTCAGTGCAAACTGAAGAAAAAGAACATACAGAAAACAAGAAAATATAATATATACACGGGAAAAATATATAAAAAAAAAACTTGCAGTAGTGTGACCGTGCCTAAAAATGTGTCATGAGTGTTCTGAGCCACATGTTCGGGGTGGCCGTAGCTCAGGTGGTAGAGCAGGTCAGCTACTAACCGGAAGGTTGGCGGTTGAATCCCAGGCTCCACCAGTCTGCATGGCAAATGTCCTTGGGGAAGATACTAACCCCATGTTGCTCACCGATGCATTCATCAGAGTGTGGATGTGTATGAATGTTAGACAATAAGCACTAAACAGTTTAGAAAAAGTGCTTGGGTGAATGGGTGTGATTGGGTGAATGAATTTGTTGTATAAAGCGCTTTGAGTGCTCAGATAGAGTAGAAAAGAACCAGAGTAGAGTAGAACCAGTCCATTTACCATGTTCAAAATGCAAAAAACAACAACAACAAAAAAAGGTTGGTCAGGCTAAGACTCGTTTTCTCTACCTTGTAACTTATGAGCTCCTTTGTTAATGTTGTGAGACAATTATCAAAATTCAGCATCCCCAGGAACATTTTATCTGTGAAATTTTAAGTGTTATGGTTGTTGTATATGTTGATGTCACGATGCTGAAAATAGAAAATAGTTTCTAATTTGCTGATGTTTTGTAAATTTTTGTTTTTTCTACTGCGGCCACGTGACATTACCAGGATGGCAAAAGCTTCGGACTGAACTGGATTATGCATATAGCTTGAAAAGTCAACAACGATGCTTCATATCATTGAAGGTGACCTAACAGCGAACACCAGTAAAATAATAAGACATGGCAATAACATTTAACTATAGATGCATGTTTTGAAAAGGAAACATGCTGATCACAGATTCTTACTGTTTTGAAATTGCTTTTGAATACAGAAAAACAATCATTTTAGTGTGAATTTGACTAAAAGCTGTCTTGAAAGTAAAGCTCTTGTAGTGAAGTGCAAAAACTAAAAAGAAAAAAAAATCTTATCCCTCTCCCACTTGAAGGAAAAATGGCCAAGTTGGACAGCAAACACAAAAATTATACGAGAGCTTAGATTATGAAACAAAATCAACAAAACAATAAAAAAGGCTCATGGTTTTTTTTTTTTATCCCCCAGTAAGTTACACAATAACCATCATGACACAAGGACGAGCTCAGACCCTCCCTCAGGCTAATGACCTGCATGACAAACAACTTTCAGGTATATTGATAACTAACCTCGTATTGTGGATGAATAATATCAATTGTTCTCCTGACTGAAGTTTGGCCCGTGTATAGCATCCTGCTATGCGATTTCATTTGTCCCTGACCACCAGAATCCCTCACGTTAACTTTTATCGAGTGGAAAAAAAGTTGGCGTTCATCCTCCAGCTTCACTGTGCTAATGTTATGCTAACATAGCTGTGTCGCTAGCAATCACGTAGCACAACATTATATACCAGGTAGTCCAACTTCAGTAACCCTGCAAACACCACTGCTGTTTAGTTTTCTGTCTTCATTTATGTTGGAAGTGATAACAGAGCTGTACGTTTGAATTAGTTTCAAAAATCTCTCAGTCAGAACATGGTATGTCATGTTTAGGTGGAAACTAGCGAGCTAACTTCCTGTTAACTTCTAATTCCGTTAAATTTAATAAATTCTGTTTTCATGGATGCCTGGATGTTAAACTTAATTGTTACACCTGGTAAAGCAGCAACGCTGATGATTTTATTAAAGATGAAAATTTAGACCGTTTTTTATGGGGCGCCGTTTGTAAAGTGAAACATGCTGAAATCAACGGCAACATTTTTCCACATTTAGCTCAAAACCTTACAAAAACATATTTTTTCGAGTAATTTTTTACAACATTTAGTAAAATATTTGTAACTTTTCATCAAATGTTAAATATTAAATCTAAATATTATATTTAAATCTAAATGTTAAATGTCAAATCTAAATGTTAAATCTAAATGTTAAATGTTAAATCTAAATGTTAAATGTTAAACCTAAATGTTTAGGCTAATATGCAAATGTATTGTACGGATCAACGGAAATACCAAAATAAAAGCTTCCCGAAAACCTCTGGTGCAAAATTGTGTCTGTTCTCTTCTCCCCGCCATGTGCTGCTTCACTTCTTGCCTACGAGCATGTCCAGCGATTTTGCTGGACATGTGCTGCAGCGATTGTGAAGTGGAGACTGCAGCTGCTAAGAGTGCACTACTGCTAAACCTTTGGATGGCCGACAAAACGGATCTTCCGATGTTTTCAGCTAAATCGCCGGACGTGCTTTCTCATGGTCGAGTTATGGCTGAATTCCAGTGGAATGACGGTCCCGCCATAATAGACGTTCCAGCCATGTGTTCCAGCCCTAAACCTAACCTTATCTAACTATAACCTTATTCCTAACCTTTACTAGCAGTTAAATGACGTAAAATAGTGTTTTCCAAAGCGATTTTTAGAAAATGAACGAACGTGCAGATTGAGTCCAAACGGTTCTCATGTGCTCTCCTTTTTCCGTTGCCGTAATTTAGGAACGTTTTGGGTACCCGAAAGCATAAAATGTTGACAATTTGTCACCTAGCGAAAATTATTACGCTTTGGGAGTGAGAACGTGTCTGACCACTACCGGCACACTTTTGCACCGGAGGTTTTCGGAAAGCTTTTATTTTGGTATTTCCGCTGATCCGTGCAATAAATTTGCATGTTAGCCTAAACATTTAGATTGAACATTTAACATTTAGCATTTAGATTTAACATTTAGATTTAGATTTAAATATGATATTTAGATTTAACATTTAACATTTAGATTTAAATATAATATTTAGATTTAACATTTAGATTTAAATATAATATTTAGATTTAACATTTAGATTTAACATTTAGATTTAGATTTAACATTTAACATTTAGATTTAAATATAACATTTAGATTTAACATTTAAAATTCTGTTTTAAATATGAAAAGTTACAAATATTTTACTAAATGTTGTAAAAAATGACTTGTTTTGAGCTAAATTTGGAAAAATGTTGCCGTTAATTTCAGCATGTTTCACTTTACAAACGGCGCCCCATCCGTTTTTAACTCTTAGTGTTCGTTTGACTTTGGGACCTGAAATGGACGGAGTTTTGGACCCAGATTACTCCGCGAAGCTCCTCACTACGGCAGCCGTAATGCTCTGACAATCCATCAAGCAGTGCGGCTTACCAAAGTTGTACTAAAACATTTTTTAACAGATTTCTGCACGCCAAAATCGGTTCGAGGTCAGTAAGCACAACCAGAATTCATACATAAGGCACAATCTCGATTTTTGAGAAAATTAAAGGATTTTAAGTGTGCCTTATAGTGTGGAAAACACGTTATACAGAAGAAAAGAATATATCGTGAAATATATCGTTACCGCACATGCTTCAAATTATATCGCGATATGAATTTTAGGCCATATCACCCAGCTCTAGTCCCATGCTTTAGGAGTAGTTTGGTGAAATATTGCCATCTACAATGCAAAGAGGTGATTTTCAGTTTCTGATCCTTTACTGAAAGGGATCCAGGATCCAACTCTAGGAATCATTTTTGATATACCTTAAAAGTATATGTGAAATTCTTGGGGTATTTTAGATCTGGAGCACAGGAGCACGTCCCTGAAAGCAACAGGCTCTGCTGAGATCCCTGAGATTACTGAGCACAGTCCTGCCCTAAATAACCATCCCTACATCAGTAGGTTTGACTGTCCCGTCTCGGTTTTGCAACAGGTAAGTCTTCATCACCTCCTCAGCCAAAGCTTCTTGAACACAGACATCAACAGCATCCTCCTGTAGACATAACAAAGAACCTGAGTAAGCTTACTTTTATCCCACATATTTCAAGATATGGACACACAAAAAAAGTGTTTTTCACATGAAATGTGAAGCTACTTGGTAACAAGCTCTCCATTCTCTTATCTACGTCATAGCTTTAGTTTTTCAGATTTTAAATTAAAATTGAAAATAGTCATTATTTAGAGCTGATATTTGTATCCAGAATCTAAAAAATCAGCAGAAAACCAACATTAAATCTTTGCTTGATATCATTATGTTGTTCTTGCATGAAGCACTATAATATCTTGGGGTTTTTTTTGTTTGTTTGTTTTTTTGTTTGTTTTTTTGCCTGTCCCGTTTGGATCTTTAGCCATCAGAATTGTTGTCTGAAGGCCAAGAAAGAGAGCAGCACAGCTCCTCCCGAAAACCCTCAGTGTCTATATGCATTTAATATCTACTATAATATCTTGTTAACTTGATTTCAGAATTAACACATCAATCCTCATGAAGTACTTTGAGTATTTACCTTTATCTCCTCCGCTTGGTGTAAGGACTGGACTTTCTTCTCTTAGCATCAGGCTACTCTCAGTATAAGTGTATTTTCTAAATGGCTTTAATTGGTATAAAAACAGTGCTAGGTGTTAGTGATGTGGGCCTTTTATATTAGATGACAATAAAAACCTTGACATGCTGCCCATACTCATCATCCAAATGGTATAAAGCCACAGACTTGGCCCAAGCAGCGTCAGCCCAACTTACCTGTGACAGCTTATGTTTATGGCTTTCGCCCATACAAAAGAACATGTAACAACCTTTTCATTATTTTTTTAAATTTTTTTCACTGATAGGTAAAAGTCCAGTTTCCTCCAACATACACGTTGTGCTGCGACGCCAAAAGACAGCTGAAACGTATAGATGCCAATCTCTTAAATGTTTTGACTCTGTTTCAAACAGTTTTATTTCTCTGAAATAAATGTAAATAAAATACCTTACACACAAAAGCATCTCTTACATTTTTAGACATCTATTTCAGTATATCAGACTCAACTAATCACTTAAGTGATATTCAGAGTTTTAATCAAGGTCATCTAACTTTTAATTATAGTGATATTTACTAAACCTCTGAATTACTTTTTAGAGTGTACATGCCTGCCCGAGGATAGCCTATGTGTGGGAGCGACAGCATGCATGTTCGGTTAAGTCATTGTTTCTGAAACTGCAGGGCTGGCCCGACTTGTGGGATGTGGAGCCACTGCAGGTGGAGGACCTGGAGCGAAAATGGATTTGTCCTGTTATACATAACACTCTTTGTGACGCTGCACCACAGCCTCCTAAGCTGTCATATCTGCGCGTACCTGACAGCATATATGCTGATACCAGCCTGTCTGTGATAGGCCAGACATCCGTGTCCAGAAAGCAGTCACTGGTGCTGATATCAGTGTTCTCAGTGTCAGCGTTTGTGGTAACTCAGCAGGTAAACCAGCTCATCTACTAATTGGGCCGTTGGTGGTTCAATCCCTGGCTACTCCAGTAATCATGCCAAAGTATCCTTGAACAAGAAGCTGAACCCTGAGTTGCTCCCAATGCAACTGTCACTAAGATATAGAACATAAAAAGTGTTTGTGTGGATGAATCAGCGATGTTGTATAAAGTGTTTGAGTAAAGAAATCATTGTGCTTCATGTAAAGATGCAGCCGAGACTGAGTGTTGATTTTTGTTGTGCCGCTCTTTGCTCTACATTATCAAAACTTGGCACACAAAGTGGAATGAAATTGTCGTTCGCTATGCACTTGCCAGTAAATGCAGCCAGGAGCTGCCATCCTGCCACAAGAAATAGATAAATTTGATGATTTTTCTGTTTTTTAATAAACTTGCATTATTTTTTTAGCCCCAGCTGATGCCACTTAAGACACTTTGTCACTTCACATAGTTCCCTCTGGAGCCACAAAAGGTGTAAAAAACCCAAAAAACTTTGACGTGCACGATTGTTTCTGTTCCTTCTTACTCTCCTCTGTACATCACTTATGAGGAACACTGTTATTAGCCTGTGTTCACATACAATGTGTTGCTGGTTCCACTTACCTTGTACTCAACATTCTTAACATAAGTTGTGGGATTTCTCATGAGCTCCTGAGATACTTCCTGGGTTTGTTTACTGAGCTTCCCCCCCTTAGAGTTTAAGGCTGCTGGAGTGAAAAGCACTCTTTCCATTCTCTGCTGCTCGCTCTCCAAGCGCACAGAGGAGGGCATGTAAGCAGACCAGTCCTATATTGGCAGAATTCCAGTGGCAACAGGGTTTCTGTCTATCTGATTGAATTGCCTGTTGCTCGTAATGTGTGGAAATTGAAAACAGATGTCCACATTGTCCTCCTTCCTTTACCTGCCTTGTTACATCCATCCCTTCTGGTCCTGACCTGTTTCCAAACAAGCTTTTAATTTCCCTCGTCCCCTGCGGACAGACTTTTATCTACTTTCCTTCCCCAGAACTAGCTGGAGCGATGAGATAGAAGTGGCCCCTGGGAAAATTTTCTAAATCAGAATCTAAACATCAGATTTCCCATGGCAAGGTTTACTGCCTTGTCTCCATCCCCTGTGGCAGCATCCAAATCTATAGTTTCAGCTGCTTTATGTTTTGTTGTATTTGAGAATGCGAGCACCCTGAGGCTGAGGAGAGCGACGGACGATGATGCCGTGTCGGTGATTGTATTTGAACTACACGTGGATGTGGGGCTACCTTGAATGAGTAGCTATCAGAGACCACTGCTGATGTACTCTCCCGAGAGTCCAGAAAAACTGTGCTCAATACTCCTGTAACTTAGCAACAGCTTCTATTTCACAAATATCCACCAACTTCTCTCAGTGCTTTCCTGGGAAAGCTTGAGCATTTTGACCTGGCCTGCGCGTCATTTTGCCTGCTGGGTCATAATTTCAGTAGAAATCTTGAGAAATGGCCATACACGTTTTAAAGATACAAGTTTGGATTTAGGTGGACAAATACGGTGTGTATTTTTTCTTTTTTGTCATATTATGTCTAAAGACCAATGATGACGTGTGCGTTTTTTCATTTCGTTGCTTTCCTGACAGTAGAAATTTTTTCTCTTAGCTTCTTTGTGAGGTTTTTGTAGGACTTCAGGATCATAAAAATCAACCTGGAGAAAATTCATCACAATGTAAACGACCCCTCCCCCTTTTCTTTCACATATCAAATTTATTTAAGTGGCTGCTGGAGCTCATCCCAGCATTCAGAGGTGAGGAGATGGTACAACCAGGACAGGTCACCAGTCTGTCTCAGGACTAACACAGAGAGACAACACTCACACCTAGTGACCATTTAGAATCGCCATTTAACCCAACTCCACTACCTGCACATCTGTGGGAGGAAGCCGTAGTATCCAGAGAGAACATGCAAAAGAATCCTTCTGATCATTATTGTCCTAATCAGCACAGTCTTATAAATTTGGCCATTCCCACAGAAGGTTTCTCTAACAGCAGCTAACAACAGCACTTACTGACATAAAATTTCAGGATGTATTCAGTATCGCTGTCATCAGTCAGAAGTCAGCTTCACTGACTTGTCAGCTTGTCTCAGACTCCTTTCACAAAGTTTTACAACCTCCTCCAGAATAAAGAAATATGGACACTACTCACCCGGCATTGACAACTGAGATAAAGAGCAGACAAGACGCTGCCCAGAGTCAATTTCTTATCTGAGTGAACTCACTGCAGATGAACGGAGTTTTTGAAGTGACTCAGGGTTAAAAACATAAAATATTTAACTGATCTTATTTGTTTTTAATGCCTTATTTATTGCTAATTGTTGATATTATTCACATTTTTTAAAAATAAAGTGTGTATAGTGCTTTTATGGAGTATAGTTTAAATTGAATGCTTTTGATCACTCTTGGCTGACTAAAACATATTTGTACAGCATTATGTTCCAGCTAATCAAGGCATTTTTCTTACTTGTGCTGAATGTCACAAGGCAAATTAGTCCAAAGTTTTAGCACTGGAGCTAACTATGGATGGAAACATAGACCAAATGCTGGACACAGCCGTGCCTCCATAGTCTAGGAGGACTAATAATGAAAGATTCTGCTTCCTTTAATGTCGGTATGTTGCTGTAATTACAGAAGCATCATTTGACAGAGAAATATAAAACTGATTGATAGTTTCCTCCTTATTTACACTGTTGCGTTTCCACTGTGGTGAGCTGAGTGGAAATACTTGGGATCTTCATTGCTTCACTCTGCTCATTTGACATTCATTAGCTTTAATTAGTTTGTTTGCAATGTTGCAAATCAGACTCGGGGCAATAGTATTTTCAGGGGAAATTAAAAATAATTATGATATACTCTCAATCATGCAATTCTTTATAGCAAGGCAAGGTAATTACTCTGAGGGCTTGTGTTGTAGTCATGTATTGATTCTTGCTGACCAGAGCATTTTTGTGATGATTATTGTTGTTGTTCTCTTCTTTTGTTATGTGAGGAAACAGTTGTATAGATCATAATTTTAAGCAAAAACAGGTCTTTTCCAGTCTGATGACTGAAGCGAATTACAGCTGTTGTCAACTGTTTTTCATTTGTTTGAGCACTGATAGCATCTTATGCATCTTTATTTGACCTCCACATCAAGAACCAAGTTAGTTTATCCACATATCTGTATCAGCCTGCAGCTTATTTTCAGTGTTAACTACCTGTGCTAAACAGACCCCATATTTATGTTTCATCACAGCTCTGGATATCCTCCTTAATCCTTCCAAAGCATAATCAGCCACAATCAGGTCTGTGGCAGCAGGAGTGTTCCACTGGGAATATAACAGTTCTCATGATATTAAGCTCAGAGTTGTAGGTTTGAATCTCATTAAACTTGATCAGTCTAAGCTTTGAATAAGTGGCTGTATAGCGTAGTGGGTTACACATTTGCCCAGCAAGCACAAGTTCTCTGGTTTGATGCTGGGAGGAGACATAAAGTCATTTATTTAGCAGCTTTTTTTAAGCATCAGATGCAAACCTAAAATATGCTTCAGATAAGCAAAATTAAATTTAAAAATTGTGTTAAAGAACATTGTGGTGTTTTTAAAGCTGGAGTCAAGATTTGCACCAAGATTTGCCAAAAAAAACTTTATTCTCTGTCTTAATTGCAAACATATGAATGAAAGAGAAGCTAAAAAACCTTTTCACCTTGGCAGGGGAAGAAGGTTTACAGGTAATTATGCTTGACAGATAGTTAATCGGGAGGAGAGGTCTTGAACTAACGGTTATTATCAGTAAGACAACCTGAAAGTTCACACAGTTACTGTGAAATGAAGCATTAACGCAGGCAGACTGACTTTAGTCTAGTTAAAAATGAAGCTCCATCATTTTTTTCTGACTTAGCTCAGCACTACTTTGTTTCTACTTAAAGCAGTTCCATCATTTGTGTGTGTGTGTGTGTGTGTGTGTGTGTGTAAAACTATAACACTATTAATGCTTTTATTATTTTTTAGTGTTGGATGCAAAAGACATAAATATGTGGAATGGAGTTAAAGAAATACTGAACCTGAGGTTGTGGTGTTTTGAGGAACACTAGTTGTTTGCAATAATACTGCAGACACTTGTATATCTGCTTTAACATGTAGCAAGCTGTTATGCACCTTTTACTCATCTCATTAGATATGACTTTTGAAAATGCTGTTAAAATGCAAGCATTTCATTTTCAGCAGAGGCTACAATGTGTGTACATTTTTGGTGCCAAAGTACACACCATGGTCCAGTGGCTTGCAGAACTACCTTTAGCAGAAATAACTTGTCAGTCTCATACGTCACTGTGGAAGAATTTCGGCCTGCTCTTCATTACAGCGTTGCATCAGTTCATTCAGATCTGTGACTATTTGTTTATATGAAGCTCCCAGCCGAGCTTTGACTGACTTTGCTATGCAGAGGCATTCATGGTCAATTACTTGACGGTGCTGAGGCCATGACACCGCTGCCACCATGCTGGACAGCTGGAATGAGGTGTTTGTGCTGATGTGCTGTGTTTGGGTTTCTCCAGAACACGGCACTTGCATCATGGTCAAACATTCTGAAAGTCTTGCAATTTGTTCAGATGCAACTTTGTAAAACTAAACAGTGCTGCCTTGTTCTTTTTAAATTAAAGAGGCTTTCTCCTGGGAACTTCACCAAACAAGCCATATTTGTCCAGCATTTTTCTAATCGTACTCTCATGAACTTTAACATCTAACATGCTAAGTGAGCTCTGTAGAATGTGAAATGTAGCTCTTGGGTTTTTTGCAATTTCTCTGAGCAGCAGAAGGTTTAAGCTTGGGGTGAATTTGCTGGGACGTCAGTTAATAGGAAGATTGGCAACTATGTTTTCCACTTCCTAGACTGATGGCCACAGCAATGGCTTCTCTAAGATGATTGTGGATGTTTTTCCTCGGCATTGTGTTAGCACACACCTGAATGCTCACACTTGCTTATGATCAAATTATGAAGTGCATTTGATCAGCAGCAGCTTGCCTTGAACTAAATCCAGTCAGTCAGAATCATTTTGAAATGATGTTTATCACAGAAGGGCGCAGCACAGGTTTTAGCTGCCTATAACAGGGGTTTGAGGTAATGCTGTCATCTCCTCCTTATTAAAATAGTTTTATTCTACCCCATCCGTCACAAAAACCTAACTAAAATGCGACATTTAGAACAGTAAGGTGTTCCAGCCTGTATTCAGATTAGCAGTTAGTGTCTTGCCAAAGGATAGTTGACATGCAGACTGGGGCAACCAGGGATCAAACCACCAACCTCCCAGACAGTTGGTAACCTGCACTACCTCCTGAGCCACAGCCACCCCAACCTCTGTTTGTTTAAAAAGAGGAGGTGGAATATGTGTTGAATTATTTTACCCACTGGAAACAGAATTTCCACGACAAAGCCAAAAATAATAATAATAATAGTAATAATAATTTTTGATTGGGTGGGCAAAATCTAGGAAACCCTAACCATAGCTGCCACCTGCCTGATAGCTCACAGTTTAAGCTCATATGTCAGTGGCATTCGGAGCTTTGTGGATCATAGAATTTAAAGGATTATGCTGGCATGGGAAATTTAAATGACATAAAAATCCTCTCCATTCAATGAGCTATTTTTCTCCTGCTTTCATGGGACATTTCTGTGTGTTTACTTTGGTTACTGTCAGACATGAGAATGTTATTTTATGTCTCAGCCTTGTTGAGTCTGTGGTAATTTGCGTGGTTAGCATAACTTACTGATGATGGTTTAAAGTGATGATGTAACCCTGTAGTTTTTTTAGACTATCAGTAAAACGCTTTCCATTTCTCTGTAAGGCGTCTAAAGGTCACTGAGATGCAATAAAGCTGTCCAAACTTTACCCACACGATAAACAAAGAAGAGTACATGAAGATTTATCAGAGAAAAGAAAGGTAGTTATACAATAAGTGGTAGATGTGGAGCGAGAATGGGGTTTAGTTAGGTTAAAAGGACTCACGCCTTCTTCATAATATGGGCTTTATTGGCTACACGTTGAATCTCCTGTGACATTAAAACACATTCTATTGTTTCTGCCTTTATACTGGCATAGGTGACACTACAAGTAAACTGGAGAATGAGTTACACTCCAAGGAGTCTCACCTTTCAAAAGGTGTTTGTTCCTTAGGGTTTCTGTGCAGAAGCTAACACATTTGCAGTCCTCTGCATACTAAAAGCTAACGAGTGACAGCGCTCGCAATCCCACTTCCTGATGGAGAAGATATGTAGAGCCTGTGATTGGTTGCTGTGAGAATTCATATCTGTGTGGCTGTGTTGATTGCAACGTTTTATTAGGTAGGTAGGTTCACAGTTTAGTAAGGGTTTTGCAGCTGCCTAGATATATGGTTTAGATTCAAAACAAAAGTATAGATCCAGTGTTAGTCTGGGATTACGGTTTGTGTAGCTGAGTGATCCAGTTACTCAGAAGAATCATAAGATATAAGTGCAGATTATGTCTTTGGTTTGATACCCACAGTTCTACTTCAGTTTGTCCAGTAATTTCTGGTTCAAAGCTTAGAGTGGTCATTTGTGTGTTGTGCTGTATGAAAAGGTTTTATATAAATGCTGCTTCTGTGAGGACACGTCATTTCTGGCTACATTTTGTTAGCGGCTTTCATCGCCGACTTGCTGTATGCTATCAAATAGACACTGAATATGTTTTTTGTTCTTAATCTACACCTTTCTAACAGTCACAGCAGGTTTCCTTTCCCAGTCATTTTTGGTAATTAGTAATAGAGGCTGTACAAAGTGCAGATAGACCATGAAAACATCCAGCGTTTCCAGCCAGAGTCTTAGATGTTTTTGTGATAGAGCTTTTCCGCTGCCTGTTCTCCACAGATTAGTTTGCTAGCCTCATACATTCGACACCTTAAAAATAGTTGGTCATGTGCCTTTTAGTTTCTCCTTCAGGACTCTTATCATGGGACTGTTGACACTGAGGGTTCTTTGTGCTAGATTAATAAAAGCTCTACCAGTTCTTTGATCTGCTCTTCAGTGATGGGGGAACCATTATTCTTGATGAAGTGTTAGCAAAGAAAACGACATGTGACATTGCTCGCTCTATTGTTTTTCACTGATAACAGAATTTCTGCAACAACAGATGTCAGTCCTCAGCCAGTGACACTGCTGCATATTTGGCACAGAGCAGAGCACATACTGACACGATCGGTTGCATTGTGTTGTTGTTTTGTCTAAACTGTGAGGCTACAGGTTTAGTCACTGTTTTGTTTCTAAAGTATCACTCTGTCTCTTAGAGGTAGAAATTACTAGACACCCCGAATTGCAATTCTTAACTCACGATACTATATTATTGCACTTTTTTAACATTTTGTGATGTGCTGACTAAATGTAATCTTTTTCTGATAAAACAGCAGTTAACTGTGATAAATTGTAGAAAATCACATATCTGTTGTTGTCTACAGTTGCGCTCAGTTACAAAGACTCATTCAGACTGATGGCAACATTTTGGCATCTGTCTGCATTTATAAATTAAACTGTAATCAACAATCTCACAAATAGTGACTGCAGTCAGTTCAAGTGACTGTTTTCACAAAGGTTGCCTCCTATCACTCACCCCCAGTTAGGGCTGTTCGATATAACGATATATATCGGATGACGATATAAAAACGTCGATCGTTTCATTTTACGCTATCATTTGTTTCGTGGTGTCACAAAATAAACTGTTTACGGCAATATTTTTTCATGGTTTTAATGGTCACTGTAGTGGCTATATTAATTTCTTAAAGTTCTCTCTTTCTCTTATGGTAACAAGCCAGGGTAACAGCATCGCGTGTCTGCTTGTTTATGTTCCACATAAACCTTTCACAATAAAGCTCAAGATCCTGTTGAGACTTTTCAAAATAAACTGAATCACGTGAAAGAGCAGATTATTTACGGATGAGAAGTAAAAAAGAGCCGCCAGGTGCTAAAAAATAAACCTTAGACTCAAACATTAGAACAGGCTTTTTACCCGCAGCACGCCGTGTAATAAATACTCACAAAGAAAACGGCGGCCGTTACAACTTATGTCTAAAAATGTATCGTTTCATGCATCGGTTAAAACACTCGAGTCCAGGTACACGACACGCAGCTGGAAACACTTCCCGCAAGTCGAGCTGCCCGAGATTCACAGAATTTACAGAAAATGTTACATTTTTGTGATTTATATCGTTATCGGGACGATAGAATTCTTATATCGGGATATGAGATTCTGGTCATATCGCACAGCCTTATGCCCAGTGTTGGTCAAGTTACTTGAAAAAAGTAATTAGTTGCTAATTACTGATTACTTCTCCATGAACATAATCCCATTACTTTAGCTTATTTTCAAAAGTAATTAGTTACTTTATTACTTAGTTACTTTTTAAAAACACGATACACAACCTGAATATGCTATAAAGCAACAGACCTTTCAGCTCAATTCTGTTTTTTCTGAATAATCTGTCATAGAAAATGTAATCAAGTGAAAAAGTCTCTTTTTAAAGATCCATTTATTAGTTTTAATCTTTTAACTTTATGCACATTCCATCAATCAAAAATGAAATTATATGCAACAGTCTTTGACTTGAAGAAATGTGTCTAACATTTAAACCTATTTTCTGCACATTCCAGCATATAAAATAAAATAAAAGGCACTTGGCTCACAGAAAGTTAAGATGAACTGGTGAATACACTCAGTCTTTCAAATAGATGCAAGTAAAACACAGCAAAAAATAGATAAAAATCAAAGATTCAACGGCACTAAGTCCTGTCACTCTTAAATCTATTGTCACCTGTTTAGCAGGAGTGGGGCGGGTGGAGGTTTGCCTGGTGCCGCAGCGGTCATGTGAGTGGGAGGATCCGGGGGTTTCTCTGTGAATTTCACATTCCCGTGGCAGCGTGCTAGGTGCTGCTCAGATTTGAAGTTTCACTGTGCAGCAGACGCCAATGTTTTTGTCCCTTTTCACGGACTCAAACTCAAAGTAATGTCAGTACTTCCGAGCTTTAAACGCCGCATGGTCGTACTCTCTCCCGCACTCCACATTATCCATTGTTGATCTACACACGTCTGTTGCTGCCATGGACGTCGCACACTCGTATGTCATTGTCAAGAGACACTCTTACAAACAAAATCACGGTTTAGTAACGCAGCATGCTTGCGGGAAAGTAACAGTAATCTAATTACTGTTTTGCAATATTAATCCCTTACTTTGCTCGTTACTTGAAAAAAGTAATCGGATTACAGTAATGCTTTACTGCCCATCTATTTACTCACCACAAGTTGCAATCGGCTGCAGAATGTGAAAAAGTTCATTAGAAACACCAGCCAGCCCTCTTGTTTCTAGTAATCTAAGAATCCTTCCATCCATTCTCATCTAATCCAATTCAGATCTGAAGGCTATCCGAGCTACCAGCTATTCCAAGAGTATTTTAACTTATTTAATAGAATATCGATATTTGGTTTCCCCATATTGATACAATATCCTCACACAACTATCACAATGCCGTGCTCTACTAATTTGTCTTTTTTTTTTTCCCCTCACCACTTCTGTCTCTAAAGATTTAGACAACATAGTAAAGTGGCCTCAGGCCTTTTAGTCTTTTCCAAACGTTCTGGATAATGTAACTGCGTTTCTTGACATCTAAATAAACACAATAATTAGTTTTGCCATCGAGATAAATTCAGCACTGTTTGCTGAAAAGTAAACATTTCTCAGATAAAATGTCTCATGCAAGAGGAGCACCATGTTTCAAGCAGTTTATCTTAACTTTATGTGAGCCAAGTGCCTTTTAAACAGCGCGCGGAGGTTAAAAGCACTATAAAGTGCTAATATTCCATTGGATCCATGGCTTCTGCTCACTTACTTGACCTCATATCACAATCTGGTTGAAACCAAAACGTTTCCTAATGGCGACCAATGCTAAAGCTAAAGCCTGCCAGTTCCAGTTTCTGTAATCTTTGAACAGATAAATGAATGTGGATGTGCAGAATCTGTGATCAGAAAGCTTTCTATTAATCCATGACCTTTTCAGCAGGCGTTGGCTGCACATGTGTGAAGAGCAAAAGAGGAATTGCATTTGCCAAAATGCATTCTTAAACCCATTAGCGAACTAGTGTGATGACGACTACGCTTTTTAAAAAGGACCTGGAGACTGCAGGAGTTTGCGTTTGAAAGCAGTGTCTCGCTTTGTGTCATGGTTTGTCAGGTTGAACTCAGGAATGATTGTTCAGTGAGTTTATTTAGTGTTGGTGCAGATAGTGCTATATACAAAAAGTCCAATATGTACCAAAATCCAATGGAAGGAAGGTTCTGTGTATGCAAGTCCCCGATCCTCTCAGTCTCCTGAACAGAATCTCCTAACGCTGCTAAGCAACAGGCACTCTCTTATAACTTTGCTGGACTGTCCTAGGCACAGCTAGAGACGCATTAGAAATCTTCAACAAGTAAACCGAACCAGAGACTTACAGCGAGAGAAGGTAAAGACTACCACAGTTAGACAGCACTAAGGCAAAGACTGAAGGTCAGAACCCAGCTTAAATAGCAAACAGCTGATTGTCAGATGATCTGCAGGTGCTTGATTGATTCAGGTGCGTCCAGGAGAAGGTAGAGAGGATCCTGCAAAGTAGGTCAACACACCCACACACAGAGCAGCAAGCCCACAAACAGAGAGAGGGGGAGAGAGGAAAAACAAAAGGGGACCAGGAGAAATGGTGGAGATGCACAGGAGCACTGTGACACATATTAAAGGTATTCTAGTATTACAGATGAATAATTTGTAGTGGGCTGAGAAATAAATAAAAAGCTACAGATTAGTGTTTTTCCCCCTTGCACTCGTATTTTATCACTCTAGCCCCAGAGAGGTTCAGATAAAGGAAAATCAGTTGTACATGTGATTATGCATATGTGATTTAAAAACATGTCTTTCATTTTTTTTCTTGTTTTTAATGTACCATGCTGCTCAAACCATTGAGGTAAGAGTAAAAGTAAAGTGAGCGTGCATAGAAAAATTATGTGGTGGATAAATGTTCAGTAGGATCAATACGACCTGTTACAGGAGTCCTGCTTCTGCTTGACTCTGCAGGAGGAATTTGGTGCAAAGTGCTGAAAACTTTAGCATGATTCTGTATATCAGTGCATTTTTTTTAAATGTCGCTTATACTGCATTTAAATAAATTTGATATTTTTTTATTATTATTTTTTATTTATTTTATTTACCCTTCAGGTTGAGCCTGTTTGCAAACTCTCATGACTTGCTATAGTGAGAGACTCTCAGGCAGCTAATGTGCGTTTCTCATTCTCTTATTGCCTGCTGATGACAGCTTAGTTTTTCACATGATGGAAAGTAAGTAGATGTTTCCTTCCTATCATTATTTTTCCTTTTAGGAACGAGTGATTGATTTAATGAAGTCAGTGACCTCTAAAAATATCCCCACATAAATATGCCACTTCTACACTTATCTGTAACGCGGCCATCAGCGAGTTTGCAGATTATTTCCTCTTGGTGGTACGCTCAGAATTAGGAAGGCGAATTTCATATGAATGGGAGAGCAGAATACAAAGTAGTGACTCAGTGGCTCAATTTGAAGCAGGATATTTATTCATTAATCTTTTCAGCAAAGTTAAAACAGAGCTGTGGAGAAAATGAAGTCATTTGTTTGCAGTTTAGTGAACTACACAAGAAGCTACAGCTGAAACTGGAGCCTAAGGTACTGCAGCTTTCGCTGGTTTCAAAACACATGCTGCTTCTTGTGAATTCTCACGATTCCCGACGTTAAACAACCATATTGCTTAGCTTCAATAGTAATAAAGCATAAAATGATGAACTAGTTAAACTACCCCCAGCCTTGCAGAGCCTACACTTATTTGTCTGCAATTAACAGGAGATTAGATGGACAATAATAGAATAAGTCTGCATAGTTCTTGCATTCAGCTGTGAGTACAACAGGTGGTAGCTTTAGTCTCTGATGTTAAATTACGGAAATAAAGAAAGAAAATACAACTCAAAAGGCCGCTGCTATATGCGGTCTCTTTGAGAAGTTGTGGTGACATTTTAAGTACTAATGGAAGTTAGGTCGCTCCTTGTTGAAGCATGTGAAAGTCCAATTTTGTCATTTGCAGCCGTGTTCCCCTGTTCCTGCATTGTGCATCTCCAGACTCGAGGTTATCATTTGTAGACGTCCTCTTTTCTTTCTTTTTTTTAAACTACTTTACTAAGAAAATACGATGTTCATTACTTTGATACACAGAATGCTGGTTAGTTACTACAATTGTATCTCCAAATGTGGGAAAAAAAGCTTTGACTTCTGTGTTTATTTCCATTAGTTTGGCATCACGCACAGATGCTTGCTGTTGGATGTTGCAGTTCTGTTGCTGTTTAACCAAATAAATCAGTTTTAATAACTACTGGAGCGTGACATGAGCAATTGTTTCCTAGAGGCTTGTGCCCGTTTCCTAGAAGAGTCCTCGTACACTAAGGCACTACGCTGGTGTTTGTATGTGTACTTTGGCAGACAGATTAAGTGCACAGATCTGGGAATAGTGACTTATTTTTGCCCGTAGAATAGCTTATAAATAGCAGCAGCAGCTCAGTTGTGTTTTAATGTACCCAGCATAAAATGGGGACATGGTGTATTGTTTTTTTCTGACCTGACCGTGCGTGCTTCACCACATCCATTTTTATTAGTTGAGTATCCCTCTCTGCCAGCTGCATAGGGGATTGCCGGCTCGCCTCATAATCAATGAATCAGAGGCACTCCATGAACAGAGATGCTAAATCTCCGTGCTGATAATAGCTGCAGCTGGAAGAGGAATCGGGTCCCGGGTTGAACCTCATGAATACAACTTGTATTCTGATGTGTGTGTGTATGTGTGTGTGTTTGTGTCTCAAACCTTATGTGTAAAACAACCAGAGTGCATGATATCCAGGGAAACGGTTGGATTTACTGTGTTGTTCTTCTACCTGGCCATATGTATCCAAGTGTAATCAGAGCCACTGACTGGACACTGTGGATCCTTGGAAAGATTCCATGTTTTCCCCTTTTTTCAGATTTCAGGACCACATTTGTGTTTAATTCATTTGTAGTGTGCCCTTTTGCTGTTTTACAGCGTGTTTACACATTTGCACTAAGCGCACAAATAAATCCCTTGAACCAACATTAAATGTGTTTTGGACTCTGGCGAACTTCAGAGCAAATTGCACAATATTTGTGTAACATTATCATGTATTCGGAGCTTTGTTTGTGAATTTATGTCCAATATTCTCTCATATTTCAATATCTGGCTTATCTGTTGCTCCACTGTTTTTATCCACTTGTTGCTAAGTCAATGTTGCCAGAGTGCTCCTGCATGAGCATAGAGTTTGATAATCACAGCTTGTGTTGGTGCCAGAAATGTGGTTGATCAGAGCAGTGAGAGCTAACAATGCTCTATAAACAAACTGCTGTTTTTTTGTTGTGTATTTTTAAAGGAAAGTTGTTTAGTGATAAAAAAAAATTCTGTTTACAGCTGAAGGCTTTATTACCCTTAAAGGTAGAAAAGTATTAACAGGAGGCTACTGTTAAATATAAAATTGTGCATTATTTTTTCTTCGGCAAGTGCAAACTGAGTTGTGACGCTGTTAATGTGGTCAAACTCTGGTTGTTGTGGGTGTGTAGTGTGGTCGCCGATCTTTTTGTAAACAAGAACGGTGTGAAGTTTAACTATCATTTAGCCGTAGGAAGAAAAGAGGAGGACATTTAGAAAAAGTATGGGAGTGAGTAAAAGCACAGATGGTGTCTGTGTAAGAAGCCCAAACTGGAAGCTGGTTCTGCAGGATACCTTGTCATCATTCACAACCAAAAAGAACTGATTTGGGGGGTACAATGATGGTTAACCCTTTATAATACAAACAGAGTAATTCCCCTGTAATTAAATAGGAATTTCAGTGTCTTTTATTTGAAATTACAATTTAATTACATTTACCTAGAGATATGTAATGGTAGGCAAACTAAAATAAGGGGGTAACAAGCCAGGGTTTTACAGGAAACAAAGAAATAAATATACTGTAAATCTAAGTATTGTGCAATTTTTATGGTCATTTTGAGGAAAAGTAAACAATATTTTTCCATCTTAATATGCTATACTTTTTGGGGGCGCCATACTATGGAGTGGATTAAAGAAAAAGCAGGCCTCAGAACAGCGGCTCCCGACCTTTTTTGCGCCACAGACCGGTTTATGTCCAACAATATTTTCACGGACCGGCCTTTAAGGTGTCGCTGATAAATACAACAAAATAAAACCAGTAGCGGTACCAAAAAAACAAAGATTTATTTATAACTCATGGGAAAAGACCCAGGGAAACTGAGTTAATAATAAAAAAATAACAATAGAAAACGATAAAGACCCTGAAAACCATAAATGTCACACCCGACCCTCAACTCTTGCAGTTCAGTACAAATGACTCACGGACCGGTCTGTGGCCCGGGGGTTGGGGACTGCTGCCTTACAATGATGGATCCAAGTCATTTTTCAATTTTTTTTTTCAGTCACTGTTCAAGCATAGCTTTCATAAAGAGTGTCCCCTTTCCTGTAAAATACATGGAAGTTAGACAAGTTTAATCCACAATAACCCCATAAAATAGCACATGCCTGAAATGTACAGTATACTGACAATGTAAGAGAGGGAAATATACTATATTACTTTATATATAATATATTATATTATTATATATAATATTAGGATATATACTGTATTCTAATACTTAAAATAGCATTTGCATAATTTGTTTCTCCTTTCCTTTAAAATACCTGAAGTTCTTAATTCTTATAATTACCGAATGACAGCAGCATCAGGAAGATGTCCAAAAGAGCGCAGTCCTGGGAACAGCTGAGATACTGCGCAGGAGCCTCAAGCTCCCAGGCCTCTGGTAGAGGACCCGAGCCTGAAGGAAAGACTTATTATTATTACTGATATTATTATTACTGATACACTCAGTATCAGTAATAACCTTTTTATGGACATTAACACAGTACAATGTTAGAAATAACAGTACAATGTAAACTGAACCACTGACAGCATCATACTAACTACTAACTATTATACTGACTATTACCAAATCATTTTTTAACAGCTCGCACAGCTCTGACCTTGTTCGCACAGTGTGTGTGCCGCACACAGAGTGCTGTTGCATGCACATTTGTGTAGCGCACCACACAGACTGCCATTGTCAAGGTGGCACGAAGAGCCCATTGAGCCCATTATGTGCCATTATGCTAATTGTGGAAAATAATTTCATTATCAATAGTAATGAATGCAAATATATTATCCCGTCTTCACATCGCCAAAGGATCGAGATAGAAAAATATGCTGTTGTTTTGTTTTTGGGGTGTTTACAGATGACTCACCAGTGCAATGTGTGAAAAACTGCGCTCGGTGTGATACGTATAGATCTGATAATGAAGCCTGTTTAGAGATACACTATGTCTAGCAGTCTTGATATATTTTATCTGGAAATCTTGCTTAAGACAGTTGTTTTAGTGTTGTGCTGTCCACTTTTGCATGTTATTAAGCCTCACTCCTGCTTCCCTTTATTGTTATTATTATTTTTATGGTCTGCTCTGTAGTGAGAGTTCATGACAGAGACTGGATATGGGAAAGCATTCCCACTGCAAGTACTGGTGGGAAGCAGAAGCATTTGGGACACATATGTCCCATATGGTAACCAGACATGTGACAGTCAGCCAAACTTCTCTCAACTGTTTCACTACAGCAATTAGAAGCTATTTTTTATAGAGTTTTGTTTTTCAATGTTTAATGTAGTCAGGAAATAGTAACAAATGCTGATCACGGTGTTGCAAAAATTCAGCTGACCCACAGCTCAAACATAGAAAAGCAGATAAAAGCTGGTTGTCCCTTAACTATGGTTTAAATTTTAAATTTGTTTTTAAAATTTGCAATTACCAAACTGCTTTCTTAAGTAATACAAAGTGATACTTTTTTTCCCTGAGAGAAACAAACTGTTGTATGGGTGTGTTTATTCTCACTGGAAAGAGAGCGAGTGAGAGAGGAGTGTGTCTGCACGTTTGTTTATTCTTTTTTATATTTAGAAAGGGCTGGCTACATTGAGCTAAAACTGGCTCTGAAATTACAGATGGTCCAAATCGGGCCCAGAAGAGCTGTCTTTCAGCAATGAGGTTATCATTATTCTGTGGCTGGTTGTCAAAGAAAAGCCTCAGCACTCTGATCCCTCTCCAGCGATGCGGCCCACATGTGTTATGACTGTGAGGCAGAGCAGTAAAGGAACACAGGGTGTGATAAGGCTCATAGTCTCCCCACCTGGCCTTATATGGATGGAGTTTGAACGTCTGCTGCTTTGTATGCTGAGCTAGATACAGCTGCTCACGGGCTACAGGTTATGGAATTAGCTGTCATCCTCGTAGAGCTTCCCTGATCCATGTCTCTGCTTGTAAATTTAATCCTGCTCGACGGCTTTCCAACGAAGATCCCGGAATTGCAGGCGTTATGTTTTAAAGTACAGCTCTTGGGTCCAGCCTTAAAATGAATCTAGAGTTAATCAGATAATTTTTACTAATTATTGTACTGATTTGGGGATTCTAATTACCCATCTGAGAGTTTGAAAGCACAAATACACACTGGATACGATATTTGTTGCTTTTGATTTCTTTGTTGTTTCTCTGTATGTTTCTCACTTGAAGTTTCAGTGACTGACTCTGCAGAAAGTTGCAGACCTCTGCACAATATGCACCTCAGCAACCATTGACCCTGCTCTGGTATTTTTTTTTTTTGTGGCATTTTCTAAATACAGGTCATCTTCCACGTCCCTGTCTTATGGTGTGCCACAAGGCTCTGTGCTGGGGCCTTTATTGTTCTTAATATACCTACTTCCCCTCCAGCATGTTTTGAGCCCCTTTGAGGACATCAGCTATCACCGCTACGCAGACGATATCAGTTATAAATTTCTTTTAAGCCCCAAGATGTTTCTAAGCTACAGATTTTGAATGAGTGCTTAGATTCCATTAAAGGTTGGATGGCTGACAACTTCCTCCAACTTAACGAAGGAAAGACTGAAGTCCCTGTATGTGCTCCTGACAGACATGTACCTAAGATAAGGAATCTTGGTCCCCTTGGAACATTTGTTAAATCATCTATCAGGAACCTCGGGGTAACCTTCGACTCAGCTCTCACTTTGGATGTTCACGTCAAATCTCTGGTTCGGTCTTGCTTTTATCTCGTAAGAAACATTTCTAAACTAAGCCCTATTGTATCTCTTACTGAACTGGAGATTGAACTTCTACAGCCCTATGTCCCTAGCAGGTCACTTAGGTCATGTAATCAGGGTCTGCTTGTCATTCATCATACAAGGCTGAGAGCTTTTGCCACTGTGGCTCCCAGACTGTGGAACTCACTCCCACTGAGCTAAAGATCTCTGGACTCAGTAGCTTCTTTTAAAAAAACAACTAAAAACACATCTTTTTAGATTTGCATTTTGTTAACTGTTGTCTGTTTTGTTTTATTCTTTGTTATCCTTGTGTGAAGCGCTTTGAGATCTTTTATCTAGAAAGGTGCTATATAAATAAAGTTTTACTTACTTACATTTAATAATGCACACTAATGGATGGTTTGAATAATGCATAATGTTCCCGGTTTCATTTACACCGCAAGACTAACACATGGTGCTATCAAACTATTAAAAGGTGTCAGATGTGCATTATAAGATGAAATTAAGCAATTACTGCCTCCATAAATGGTGAACACTACCTCCTTTTTACCCAGCCATCAGTCTAGCACTCAAGTCTTCAGACAGCTGTTGAGGCTGTTTCATGAAAACATCAAGATGTGTTTGACATTTTGCTGCTCTGCTATGTTGATTATGTCTTTCTAATTCCCAGGTTGAACTGTGAGAAATTACAGAACAAACGCACTGTTGTTGCAGATGGTTTGATTGTTCTATTGTTCTGAGTGTCTGAATGAGCCTATATCATTTTACCTCAAAGCAGCTGCAGGAAGAACATCAAATCTGCATTCAGGCTGATGAATTAAAGTCCTGTGGTCAACTATATATATCATATACCTGGTACGCAATGTAATACTATGTAAGTGTGTGTGTGTCCAGTAGAGGTTTAAGGCTTTCCTACATACAGCTTGCCACATTTTAAATAAAAAAATTAAAAAGAAGCAAACGGCCTTGCCAATTTTAGAACGACTGCCTCTCAGCGTGGAAGTGCAAATGGTGTTGAGATATGCCTGAGATCATACGCGGTGAAGCTTTACGAGTGGTGCCCCGTTCAAATTATGTTAAAAGAAGACGATATCTTAATAGCACCAAAAGGTCATTATAAAGTTCCTCTTTTGTACCAGGCACACTTCACTTGGTATTTTGCAGATATGGAGTTGTAGATATGTGGAGATATGTTTGCGAGGGAATGTTGACACAACCGAACAACAGTCTGAAGGGTTTTGGCAGGCTCAGCAGTGCAGTTGGCATATTTTGAAAGGTGTTACAGTGTAAACTGTCACTGAACAGGCCAGTTGTAACCGAGACTCAGTCCAACAGCCTCTGAGGGCTCCCAGTCTGTTTTGGCTTGGCGCTGTGGAAATCACAGCGTTGGTGTGTTTGATCATTCAGACAGCACTGTCCGCTAGCCCCAGATGGCTATCAGACACCCAAACGCAACAGATGGGCAGACACGGAAGAACGGGGCTGTGTAGATAAAACTGTGAACCAAGTGGATATAGCGCAGTTATACACAACACATCTAACACATACAGGTCTCAGAGTTCATGCTCTGGCTGGCCACTTTGGGAACCAAACATGGAGCTGGAATTTTATTTGTCCGTACCTTTCTACTCCTCGTTCTTTGCTCAGATTGTCTTGAACTCCCAGGTGTAACACCTATGTGTAGGTGGAGTCCTACGATTTATGGCTGCTCACTAAACAAAAATGTTTTTAAAAGGTAGACGCATTTGGAGGGTTTTTTTCTGCTCTGGCCACACCTTTTGGGGACGCAACCAAACCCTACGACTCTATTATAACCAACAAATAAGCAAACTAATCGATTTCATTGATTTGATTCCCATTCCTCATGATCTTCTGTTTTTAGCCACTTTACGCACTTTTTCACTGTCTAGCGTCTGTCTGCATTGTTTTTCACTTCAGTGCACCAGTCTGTGAGTTTTCATAGAAGACCTTGTCCGTATCCATAACAATAAAAGAAAGCTTAACCAAATTAGGATTTTGTAATTTATCCACTAAACAGGTTGCAAGAATGACTGCTTTCTTTTTTTTAATTGAAGTGTTTATTGGTTATTTTACAGCCCTGTGCTTTTATGCCATGGACACCTTTATATCTTAAGATATCTTAAGATATTGGATCAACTTCTTGACGTTGCAATAAACCTTCTTGCAAAAATCCAGGGATCGTCAGAGTCAGCAGATCATCAAAAGTCAGTTAATCACTTCCACCAAAATTGATTACAGTAAATCCAATGAGAATTCAGTCTGGACCAAGAGATCCACCAACCATCAAACTCGACTAAAACTCAAGGATTGGGGTACAACTGTGATCTGTGAATCGTTTCAGCCGCTTTGCTCAGTTGTGTATGCAAGACAAACGCAGTATGTGTCCAGTCACATGTTTGGCTTCAAGTACATTTGGTGCATGTCCAATTGCATACTTGCATGGAAATTACTTTCTTATCATGTGCATTTATGAAAATCAAGGTCCAGCATGCTTTAGCCATTCTCTGGGTTACATTCAATCACATATATCACGAGAATGTGTATTTATAGAACAGAGCACACAAAAATACAAATCATAACCACAGCAGTGTCCTCATACATACTTTTCTGTATATTTGAACAACTGCTCCTGGGTTGTTTAGATTCCAGCTATGCTTGAAACTGAATGGAAATACTTTAACCTGATACAATAAGGCCCACTCGTGATATCATGAGTTACCACAAACAACTGAAGATGACCCTGAGTGTTAGACGTGCAGAGAGACGACAACCACCTCATTCACTGCTTGCAAATGCTTATTTGACAGCATGTGGTCGGCATGAAGCTGGACACTCTGGTGACAGTGGCAGAGAAAAGGACATTAAAGAAACTGATGGACATTATGGACAATGCTGGGCATCCTCTGCACACGGCCATAAACAACCAGAAGAGTCTGTTCAGTGACAGGTTGCTTCTCCCCAAGACAAGAACTAACAGACTTAAAAACTCCTTTGTCCCACACACCATCAGACTGTTTAACTCCTCTCTGGAGGGGAGAGGGAGGGGAAACAGGAGGACAAAGGAGGGGGGAACAACTAAGCTGTAGTGCCTCTGCACCTCACTGTACAATACCTTGTGCAATACTTTTTGTAAATAGTCAACAGTGCAATAGACTCAATACTTGAAATGTGCAATTCACTTGTATTTTTATTTTTTATTCCTATTTATTCTATTTATCCCCTTTGTATATTTTATTTATATTTGTCTCTGTATTTATATGTGTGTGTGTGTGTGTGTGTGTGTGTGTGTGTGTGTGTGTGTGTGTGTGTGTATATATATATATAACAGTTCTGTAACTGTAACTTTGGTCGTTGCTGTGCTTTTTTTGGAAGTCGAATTTCCCAGAGGAACCCACCCGAGGGATTAATAAAGTTCTATCTTATCTTATCTTATCTTATGTTGTGAATATATTTTGAATAATAAGCTCAGTGCCGTTATCTTTATTGTGGTGGAAATAGAATCGTCGCTGACATCTGTCTTGCAGTTTCCATTATAGATGTAATCTCCGTGTTTATAGTAACATGAAACAGGATGGCATTTATCGACTGTAAAAAGCAGATTCATGCATAAATACTTCTCTTTACTGACTTTAAGTCTCTATTATCACCACTAAAGCTCTGTATAGCTCTTTAAATGTTAAATACATGAGGCCTGTCTGAGCCTCAGCATCTAAATCCCTGTGAAAGCACAGCATATTAGGTGAGATTAGAAAAGCTGGTTCACAGTCTTTGCAGTTATTCTACCTGTTATCTCCTGCTTCCACTGTTTATCCTAAGTGCTTACGGTCTGTTTGAGATGAGCTTTGTAGACATAAGAGCGCGTTTGCTAAAATGTTCAACTCTTTCATTAAATTCAGAGGAAATTTGAAAGCTCCGTCTACACAGAAAGCGTCTGAGACACACATTTCTGTCATGTGATTGAGCAGTTGTGCTCCCGTTTGATTCAATCCATCCGTCTACACTGGTGGTGCAGCGCCTCATGCTTTATTCGTTTTCCTCAGCTTCAATCAACTCCTGTTTTCCTCTATTGTACCGATGTAACTCGAGCGATTGCACATCGGGCTCTGAGCTCATCAAAAACACAGGTGACTCAGCTCAGTACTGTTCCTAAACTCCTTCTTTGTTGACACAGAGTACCAGAGACTTCTCTGCTAATGTGGTGCACGCTCTATGTTGTAATCTTGTACTTTCTAAATTTTGTGCATTTGTGCAGATCACACATCACTCTCCGTTTTCAAACTGAAAGGGTTTGCCATGTATCTGTCTGAAAAACAGTTTCTGTGGCAATAGCCCAGAGAATGCATGACAAGTATTATTACAGCACCAGCTGTCCCAGGACACACATTAGGCTTTCTCATTGTGTTTTATCATTGAGGCAGACAAGGGGACGCCTTCTCAGGCCATTTCTCTTTTTTCTATGTAAGCTCATGGCTTCTCCAGTAATAAGGTGATGGGGATGTTACCGGATATTTGCGCTATTGTTGTAGACTATTTCATAAGGAAGCATTTAAGGTAAGATGGGGTCTGAATCCTTGACTGCACGGCTCTGAATAAACCTGTACAGCCAAAGAAAACCGCGTTGTCATTTCTTCCTTTCATCAAAGCTGACATACCTTGCTATTAAAAATGGATTTGTTTCCTGCAAGAGTTTTCAAAGCATTGCAGGGGAATAGATTTGAGTGCAAGGCGTTGACATCAAAGACTGCCATACAGCTTTGTCTCCCATATGACCTGCGTTAAAATCCAGACGCTATATTTGGAAGAATCTACAGTTAGTCAGTGTCCCCTCACTGTCATTTCTCTTTTGAAGCGTGAGATGAAAAATTAAACATGCTTTTTCTTCTGTTCATCGGTGGGCTTGTCTTTCTTCTTCAAAGGCATGACTCACATGATGACCTTTCAGTAACCAGGAGTTCAGCGTCTCCTGTGAAGCATCAGGGCTGCTTGAAAGCAATTTTGCTGCAGTGTGTTAAAGAAAAACTCCAGAACTGTTTGCAGTTGGAGACTAACTCAGTTTAAATGGCTTACACTTCACATTCTGTTTATATTGGAATTTGTCTTTAGGTTCTAGAGATGTTCTCACGCCGGGACCCTGGAAGTCCAAGGACAGGCAAGAGGCATGATGAAGGGTGTTTTCACACACGAGTTCAGAATCAGATTCTCGAGTCTCTATCAAGACTTAAGTCGAGTTGTCGGGAAGGGGATTAAAACAATGAAAAGCTTTCATGTCTGAGTGTGTGGCTTGTGATGCTCCATCAGCGCCTCCAAATGAAGTGCTGTTCTTGTTCTCAGAGAGCGAGACTCCAGCGCAGTGATTAATTCAGCCTGTAATTGTACAAACAGGCTAACATTTCAGCTGTGCCGTATCTTCATCAGAGTCCAGCTGACCAAAGAGACAAGCAGTTATTGTCACCCCAGCCTAGGTGTGCAATTGTCATTCGTTATGCCCAAAGGCTCCACTCTGTTGAGAGCGTTAACCTTATATCCACCTCTGTGGCCCACGTGATGATTTCACCATCTTGTGAAACACTTGAGACTGGCTCCAAATACAAGCCAGCCCCCATAGAGTGGTGCGTTATAATGCTCAATTTAAAAAGCTTCTGTTTTCTCTTTTTTTGACAGCTGTACAGAGGATGTTTTTTTTTAAATACCTCACCTGTTTAAAGCTGAGGCACAGAATTTGCATTTTAATGTATAACTGGTAATTAGATCATGTGGGCACTGGCAGCAACGTGCGTCGCCTGTACATAACTAAACAAGGATTTGAAAAAGTGTAGCAGATAATGGATGCACTTTGGTAACAAATATAGCTAACACTGATATAGCTGATAACTTAGGACTCCTGCGCTTCTCATCCCCCCCAAACGAGACAAGAACTCCAAAGATGCCAGGGTTAAGGCTTCAAATAATAGTCCACATTGTGCTCATGAAGTTTGTGTAATATTGTTTTTTTGTACTCTTTCTGTTTCTCTTAGCAGCTTCACTTTTTTGAAGAAGCTCCAGACTAATCGTCTGTCTGTCACTGCAGGTTTCTCTTTTCACATATTTTCCATTATTCTCCGGCTGCTTGCTGTCTTGTGAGGGCAAAAATGTGTTCTCCAGAAACGCTGCTAAAGTCGTTATTTGTCACAACTTTGAAAGTTGATCAATTCACAGCTGTAGCCTTCATGATTATGAATTTGAAGAACTTCTTTTTGATAGTTGCTTTTAATTTTAAATCGAAATTTAGTTTTGTAAACATGCGTATGAACGGCAGCTCATATGAAAGAAAAACTGTTGTGCACCACGAATTGCGTTTACTTGTCTGCATTTGTTTGCATCTGGTGTGACAAAGTCTGTCTTTGGTCCATGCAGTTTGGTTCTTAGGTCTGTTCCTGGTTACCAAGGCATTAATGTACCAGCTGACAGCTTTTGAGGGGAAATCCAGCAACAAACAACTGCAGGCTATCACGTGAGAGACCCTCTTGTACACTGCCCTGCAGAATGAGGCTGGCAGCGGGCTGCTCACAGTAATCAGCATGCAGCACATGACCTGCATTTATCCTTACAGCACACAATGTACTTCAGTGTTCTAACCAAAGGGGGTGTAAACTGGTAATATGATATTTTAATCATAATTAAAGGTATAATTAGACCTACAGTGTTTCACGGCAGTGAGACTGTTTATTCCTTTCGCTGACTTTTCCCTCAAAATAATTAGAATTTTAAAATGAATCTGTGCTCAGTGATCATAAATATGAGTAAATCACTAGTTTATTTATTGATTTATTTGGTGTCCAGAATGCTTGAGTAAGCTCTGTTGCTCCTTATAGCACATTTGAGTTTGCCTAATTCCTTGGCAGCTTACTTTCCCTTCAGAAGCTGCAGTTGCTTATTTGCTGTTGCATTGCAAAGTGGTACAGTAAGCATTCTTGGATGAGATGGAATTAAACTAGTGGTTTTCGATTTTGCCACTGTTCCATTTGCTGACGCACTCGGGACCTTTCTTCAGCTTTAATCAATTTGCTTTTTATCCCATCACATTATTTACAAAGGCATCACATCTATGAGATGAACTGAAAGTGTCTGCCATCGAAACCAAACTTGTTATAGTACTCTTTGCCAAATTCTGTGAAGTTGTGCTTATGTTATGTCAAATCTTTGCATTACTCCAAAATATTGCCTTACACCAGCGCTAGTTGCAGAGAAAGTCAAATGGATCTGAAACAGCGCATGAAAAACATCATTTTGGTCAAGGCTGGATGTTAGCTGTTGCTACAAACACTATATCAGGTATCTTTGAAATACATGAACATATATGGAAAGTCTACTAGAAGCATAGCTAAAACTCACGAGTAGAGAGGAAATCTGACACCTCTGAAGCAATAAAAAAGATAGGTGTGGGAGACTAGTGGGTAAATATTGACGCCTACGAGATCTTACTCAGTTTTTATGGCCTCTGCTGGCAATTATTAATCACCTACTTAAAAAAAGTAAAAGTTATGCATGCATCGCATGTGCAGTCACTAATGTCTAAGGTTGGCTTTTTTCTTGGTGATATCGTTGCACCGCTTTTACCCAAGTTAGAGAAAATATAACGTTTTTGTATGGTTTGTTCCTGCTGGTTTACCTCACTGTCAACCTAATAAAATGAATGATGTTTCTGCTTTATGACTGCAAAAGATACAGGAAACATATTCATGTGATGAACATGTGATGCTTTGGAACAAGAGGAAGATAAGAGTAAGACTGCAGTTTGATAATATAGTTTTCCAGTAATGATTTTGCAGTTATTAATAACTATATATTTAGTATATATTTGTAAATGTGCTCATGCTCAATTTGATGTATTGCATTCAAGAAAAACAGCTCAAAGTCTCAGTTTGCTAGTGACTAAAAATTAATGACATGGACAACAAAATTCACTACAATCATAATAAACCAGTGTTTAAAACGAATAGTTTTTAGTGCACATATTGAAACAACTGTACCCAAATACAGCCCATTAGACAGTAGACAAAGTATTAAAAACACCTTGTAGTTTAAGCACATTTAAGTAATAAAGTAAATCTGTTGATGCTGTATCAGGACTTTAAACTAAAGGGCTCATCTTCAGGTCTTTGTTCGCTTCTGTCGCTGGTTTTCAGAGATGCTCGCTGCTCACATTGCGTTGTGTGTCATCTGTATCTTGTGATGCTCATTCTGTCACGTGAAGAAAATCCATCTGAACTTGATTTCTGGAGGGGAAAAAAGTCTTTTGATTCCAGTTTGATTCCTAGAAATTTTGAAAAGATTCTTATAATTTCAATCATCTTTAAATTAGGAAACTGTTCTCGCAGAATGAAATCAGTTCAAAAATAATGCAGCTTTCTGGGAAAAGTTAGCAATAGTTGTAAAACTGTAAAATGTTCATTTATGCATGCAGTAAATCACATGCTGTGCATCTGATTTCCCATAAATCTCTCCTTTTGTTTTATAGACCTCTTGTGATAATGTGTTCGTGAGCCGCTTGGCCCTGTTTACAAATGAGACCTCACAGAGACACACTGAGTGTATTGAGTGTTGTCTACATGCAACATGTATATTGACTGGTCCTGATTGCTGCAGTGGCCTCCATCAATCAGCTGATCCCTCGAACGAGGATATAACAGGAGTGTCTTATCTGTTTTTTCTTACCTAGCTTGAAATCTGCCTGTTGTGTGATGATGCTTAGCGTCTTGCTTGCGGCAGCATCACAGGTCCTTGATCATGTGGGGGCTTTGAGCTGAGTTTAGGCTGGCTATGTTTTCCTCTGTAGTTATTAGATGATAGATGTCTGTGTTCTTCCCTGGGGATGAGCTCCGCTTTAAACATGGGATCCCTTTTTTTCTTTCTTTTTCCTTTTTTTTGCACTCTCACTTTCCCTCTGTGGTGAGGAAAAGCCCATAGGTTTCCAAATAAGGTCTGGGTGAGTGCTGGCAGTATTAATAGAATAAGACTGCCGCTGGGGAAAATTTCTATTGACCTGTTGAAAGACTTTATGTGATCCGTGCTGTTTCTATGGCAGTGTGGGGGGCGGGATGCTACAAGGGCTCCGTGGAGATCCATGAGCAGCTTTAGCTGGCTGGTTAGCTTCAAGTAAATCATAATTAGAGTGACGTTAACCAGCTACGCCACAGGTAGCAAGAGCCCACCTTTTAAATGTCAAATTTCAAACAGCAACACGCGTTTCCTAGCAAGAGTGTTGGGAAACATACAGATCTCGACACCCTACTGTAGCAGTGAGGCTTCAGCTATCAAGGGTTTCATGCTACACGGCAATTGTTCGTACAGCTAATAAGTACTCACTCCACTGTAAATTCAGACACATTTGTTATGCAAACGAGACCCTCTCAGGCTCACAAACATAATGGTTGCTATGAAATGCTTTCGATCCAGCTGTCAAATACACCCGTATTCACTTGTGTGATGTCAGGGTCTTTGAAAAACTTTCAGGTTTAAGGTTTTGTAGCACAAAATTTGTATTATTATTTTTGCATGCAGTAATATTAGTTGAAGAAGGATAATAATTTGAATGCAAAATTTGATACTTTAGTCTTGTACAACCTGTTTCCAAGAAAGGTTTGGATAAAAAAAAAAAAAAGACTTTTTCAACTGGATCATAAAATCCATTCAGTTCTTCGTTCATTTTTTTTCATTCAGCTTTTCTGTAAAGGTTTTAGGAACATCTAAACATGTTCATATGCATGCACTGAGTAAAGTTTATCGATGTAATTCACTGTAACAGTTTGAGTATTTATGATAAAGGATCAGCAGAAAAAGCTGAAAGACCAGTAGCTGGAACATGATGGGAAACAAACCTTTGTGGGCAGGAGGACTTCTCAACGCTTGACTTTATCTAAAAAGTCATTAGTCTTCTTTGGTTTGGTCCAGTTCATCTAAACAGTGTTTCAGTTAGACAAGAAGCAGAAATGGCAAAGAGCAACCTTTTCTAAATTCAGCACCTTTCATGTCTCATGCCTCATTTTCTTTTTTTTGTTGTTGGCTGTGGGTCACTTCCAGGTTTGCCTTCCGCCAGCCACTCCTCCTTATGAGTCTGGTTGTTTTTCCCTTTTTTTTTCTTTTGCATGGAGACCTGCTGAGGGGTTTTTGACTTGATAAAGACGTGCTGTGTTTGTTCCGGCAACACTGAGGCCTGTGGTGTTAATGTGATTCAGCTGGCTGATTCAACCCATTAAATAACTCTGAGAAAAGAATGGCCCACTGGCTGTGGCTTGCTGCTGGCTGCCAGTCCCAGGACTCACTGTATGCCTGCAACTGAATGGAAACAATGTCTTTTAGCACTGGTGCTTTGGGCACACGGCAACTTGCGAAGCTGTTTGATAGGTGGAAACTTGGACAGAGTCAATGAAACCCGGAGACGCCTTTTTTCCTGTAAATTAAAAAAAATAAAATAAAATAAATCGAGTTTTCTTAAGGCCTAGATGTGGAAACGTGCCTCAGAACGGGGTTTCCCACAGATGAACAGCTCTCTCTCCTGTTCTACTAACTGTTGGATGCTAGGAACATAACTGGACAGTGTGTCACTACAGTAAGCCTGCATTAAATGCAGCGGCTCAGTAATCAGTTTTCTCTGTAAACCTTACTTTATTTCTGAGTCATTACTCATTACTTGTTTTAGCTTTAGTAGAGATTTAATATACTGCTTTATGATCCCGTTCACAAAGGGATCATAAAACACATGTGTCAGTGTTTGTGTAAGCGTAAGCTGAAAGCCTGGTTAGAGGATGGATGTTGTATCTTAATAATGCAAATAGCCATATTGAAGAGGTTCGGTTTTACTTTCATCTAATGTCAAATTTCCTTTCATCTTGTGACTTAGCAGCAATGGCAAACGATCTGAAGTCTTTATCCTGCATGATCAAAAGCCCAGTTAGTCATTTCCATGACTAACAATTAATACTTTTTGTGTTTTGTTTTTAAGTCAGGGTACAGAAAGCTAGCAGTAAACCAGGTGCCTTAAAAATGTCTGGGTATTCTCAGGACGATGTTACATGTTAAACGTTAGATAAACTTTTATAGACTCGGCTTATGCAAATTTTATCTGAACAGAGGCAGTTAACACGGTTAACAACAGTTAACACGGTTAACAAGCGTTAACCGTGTTAACTCTTTCTCGTGGTCTTCGACACTGAGCGCAGATCTGGGTTTAAAACCACCAATTAGTTTTTGTACGTTTTTGCCGTTTATGATGGCAGCTTTGGAAAGTGTTGTTTTTGTCCCTGTGTTAGTGCAGTGCCACTGATAAACACATTGATTATCTCTGCCTCATCACATGCAAACATTCACACTGGGATCATGTGAGTTGGCCTCTGTTGAATCTTCTAATCAGAAACAAGACAGCGCCTTGTCGGGGTTTTAGGTGGATAATCTGATGGAAGCTGTGTCAAAGTCAAAAAAGCAGGTTGTGACACCTCAGTCCTGCCTAAGGAGAAGGAAGTGCATCAGTGGAGCTCGTGGAAACAAAGAGTGCCTTTGCTCTTAGAGGGAAAACAAAGGCACATGTGGAAAATATACACCGCTTTCTACCTTTTTCAAGTCGTTTATGTCACTTTTGCATATGTAAAGTGTAAATATCCTTACTTTGCATTTTCATTTAGCCTCTAAAAAAGAAACACTTAATATTCGTGTAAAATGTTTGCCTTTAACTACATATTTGAGATCATACTTACTAAAAGTTTTGATCAGCTATGTATTTCCATAGTTCACTTTCTCATTATCGCAACTCACCATTCTACCCCTCTGCAGCTTTTTATTAGCACTATAACTATATTTGACTATATTTGGTCAATAAAAAGTCAGAAAATAGTCGACAGCTTATCCACTGACTTCTTTAAATGTCTTCTTTGTTTGTCCATCTGTCGCTCCTGCCTTGAGGGAATTTCTTCTGGAGCTGATACAGCATTCACTTGGATTCAAAGAACTGATAAAAAAATTGTGATATTCCAAGGCCAAGGTCACTATAACCTCGTGAGGCCATTTTTGGTCATAAGTTAAGAATTTTTACTAAGAAGTTTATAGTTTATTGGATTTATTGGATTCTCAGAATCATATCCCAGCTGGCACAGGGCGAGCGGCAGGGTACACCTACACCCTGGACAGGTCTTCAGTCACAGGGCTAACACAGAGAGACAGCGGGACTCTCATTCACACAATTCGGCCAATTTAGAATCACCAGTTGACTCAACCCCACTAGTTGCATGTCTTTGGACTGTGGGGGGAGGAAGTCACGGGGAGAATATGTAAACTCCACACAGAAAGATGGTGGACTCAAACCCCGGACCTTCTCGCTGTGACGTCTTACTAATCACCACCCCACTCTGAAAATAGCCCAAACTAATATTCTGACGACTGTGCAATCATTTGCACACCAAATACAGTTTCTTAATGTGATTTAAAAAGAAAAGATTCCACTTAAATACTAACAATTTTCTTCCATGAAAGCAAACATAAGAAATATAGCAATAGCAAATTAATCTGTAGGGTGAATGATTGTATGAGTGTAAAAGTCCTTTTCCAGACATTACTTGCAGAATTAATACTCTTAAGTACTGTAACATATTTTCCCTTCATTTTTCTTTTTAGCTTGTGTGGATCACACCTCTCCATCTGCTAGTGCTGTTTCCGTTGCTTTTTTAAGAACTCTGTGCCAGGTGCAGTTTTGCATAATATTAATAACACCTGCATGCACACTGAGTTAGGAATCCCGCCGAGTTTAGCACTGTGCCTCCTTCTGTTTTTGGCCGTCATATGTTAGCAAGTCTTGTACAGCGAGTAGAACAAGCAGTTTCAGACGCGCAACTCACGAGTGACACAAAGGTGCAATGAAGAAACACTGCTTTCATATCGCGGCACCAAAGTTTCACCCAGACCTGAGGAGATGAAGTAGCACGCACGTGTATTCTCTGTATTTTGTTTGAGTCATTTTGTGTTTCGCTCCTCCAAAAGACATTTCCTCTATACTGGGAGGTTACTTTTGACCTCACTTGTCTGTATTGTATAGCTCACTCTAAGTGAGCTGCACCTACTGGGACTCAAATGAATCATTATATTATAGTGTAAGAAAAAATATCTACTTATGTTCTTGATTGATTGGCCAAGAGTCAGTTTTCAGTAACGTTGTAGGGAGAAAGGGAAATGACAAGCAACAGTAGGAGCGTTTCATCCCTGGCTCACATGGAAACCCTGTTCTCACTCCCACCTTCTTCCACAGATAGTGTCCAACGTGCTGATCTTTTCCTGCACCAACATCGTGGGCGTGTGCACCCATTACCCTGCTGAGGGTTCCCAGAGGCAAGCCTTTCAGGAGACCAGGGAATGCATCCAGGCTCGCCTCCACTCCCAGAGGGAAAATCAGCAGCAGGTGAGAGAGAGAGAAAGCTCTGGTGACAAAAGAAAAGTTTGTTTGATTAAATCAAGCAAACTTTTTATTAAAGAAATGCTTCACATATAATAATGTCATCCCACCCATGATGTGCTTCAAAATTATGTCAAACACCACAAAGTTTTATAGTGAGTACACATTTATATCGCTATATCGAACAATCAACAGTAGACAGGAACTGTGTTCACAGGGATGGTCGTAATATTAACAGGTTCAAAGTCAAGTTATGATTCTGTGATTATTTCTTGTCTTAAAATATCGCTTTTGCCCTTGTTTACCTTCTCCCTGTAGTGGTGTCCTATGCCCACTAGAAGATTACGTTAATGCACTTAGAAGCTTTTTGCCAGCCGCCATTAAACAACAATGCAAACAATTAAACAAGAAGCGTGTGGTGCAAAGAGATTAGGCGATACTGTGCAAACATGAGACGCATGCGTAGCCAAAGACTGATATAGAACTGATGGTTATTGGAAAAAAGAAGAAAGAAAAGGAAATGAGCTCCAGGGTGAGAGAGAATCTTTAGTGAAGAAGTATTATTGTCACCTTAATAATTTAGCATGACATTTTTATACAGTACAGACTATTCATTTATAATTTTAAATTAAATTTGTTCAGGTTGAAACTCGTCTTGCAGCTCATTTTCTCACGTCATTCACCTGCAATCCAACAATGAAGGAATTAAAACTGCTTATTGTTTTGTTTTGGTATAGGTTTTTATTATTTTTTACCTGACATTCAAGTAAAAATATGCAGCTCATCTTTTCATGCATTTCAAAATGTCATGACCTGATAACGTCTGTAATTCAGCTGTTGAGAGTATGGCCCGTATTTTTTCGCCATAGCAGCAAAGAAAGAGGTCATGCTGTCTTTGGCATTTTGAAGGTTATACTGTATTATTATTATTATTATTATTTTTGAACAATGGGAACAAAATGTCCAGATTTTATATTGCAAGTTAATCAGCACAACCACAAATGACCTTGGGACAAATATTCTCAGTTTGCACTAAGGAAGTGACAAGTTTTGAAGCTTCTCACGGCCCTCTCTAAATGACTTTGAGCTCGCACTGGCAAATTGGAATCAACGTTAAATTATCGGCGTTTCCTTCTTTACTTATTCAGATTGAGTCTCCCGTAATGTGGCTACAATCCTCATCTATTAACACGCTCACTTGACCTTTGAACTTACGGCTCCTTCTCTTTCCTGCAGGAACGTCTGCTGCTCTCAGTGCTTCCTCGCCATGTTGCCATGGAGATGAAAGCTGACATAAACGCCAAGCAGGAAGACATGATGTTTCACAAGATCTACATCCAAAAGCACGACAACGTCAGGTAACGATCAGGGGCTGATCAGTCACGGGGAGGAGCTGGTCTGGCATTTTTAGAGCACTTCTCCCAGTCTGACTGAGCACTCAGAGAGCTTCAGAATACACTGTTACAAACAATGCATTTTCTCAACAGTCTCCACAAAAACAATGCATGTTTGCCCCGTGAGGCCCAATTCATATTTCATTAGTGTTTAATGTATTTATGTTTTGTTTCAGACAGTATTTTGGTGATTGAAACTGGACTTTGAAAGCCTTCAAATGCTGCTATTAACCTACTGATTATTAGTAAACAATCTGAACTTACAAAATTAGCAACATGTAGACTTTCTGCTGTCGATTATTGATTACTGTGAAATCACAACACATTTCTTTGATGAACTGACTGAACTAAAGTATCTCAACACAACTGAGAACACAGACTTGCCAGATCTGAGCTTATTATTGTAGTTTCGCAGCCTGTGAGTGAACCTACAACATCTGCTGTCCATGCTCAATAGCTCGGGACGTTTTTACACCCTCACACCTTTTATGTGGGGGAGGTAGAGGTGCTGGGAGCAGCTAATATGTACAATTAACATATAATCTACACACTGTTAAACACACGTAAGGAAGTTGCAGCAGAAGTGCTGAATAAATGACGTTTAATCCAAGTTAATCCTGAACGGTGCTGCCTACTCACAGACGGTGGCAGAAGAGGTAGGGGGAAGTGCAGACGCTGCCATGGCAACGAGCTGTATGCTGTTTTGACAGAATATTTTTCACCTGCTTCTACGTACGAGATCCATGCATCCACCCGTGATCCAGGGCCATCAAACTCATTTTACTTCACAGATCACACACAGCCCAGTTTGATGACTGATGCAGTCAGCGAGGCATTAATTGATTCACAAGACCCAGGAAGACACACACGTACTCGTGTGTTGTTGTTTTTTTTGTCTGTTATTGTGAAGAATATTCAACATGTTAGTATTGTTTCATGTAGCACCATAAGACCAAAACAGCTGTGAGACCAACAGTTACTACTGTGACCATTTTTATACCGATACTGATTAAGCTTACCTGCTTCTCTTAGAAATTTTACAGCATTTAACGCCCTCTGTCTTTTAGACTGGTGGCTGAACTGGAGTTGGAGTGAAGGGTTTGGCCGTCTCAGCCTTAAACCACAGAGCTTTACTAACCAGATGGATGTCTGCATCATTTTTGTTACACAGAAATGATGCACTTGATGTGGATTTAATATCTGGAACTCTGATCGTGTTTGTCAGATCCCAAATCTTTCTCTTTGTCTTTTTCAGTCCCACTTTGTAACAGTTCTAGCCTGTTCTTAACACACAGTTTGTTTGACTTATTTTTTATGTGGCTTTGCTCTATTAGCTGTGAACACTGTGTAAACTGTGTAGGACAATGGAAACTGATGTTAGGTTTGGCACCACCTCGTGGAGTAAGAAAAGACTACATCCATTTGTGTCAGTGTACCCACATTGCAGGGATGGAGCCTGCATGTGTCATCAGTTAAACTTCAGAGCTCTGCACTCATTTTGGGGACAAAAATCAGGTATCCATAATTTATCACAAAGCATCAGTTCCAAATCCGGTCTGATGGTCACGGTTGCAGTTAGATAAGCTGTGCTTGTGGTGAGGGTAAAGAAATAAATGCACATCTGTACAATGCCATCTGAGATGACGGAAACAAGACTCTTTCTTCTTCTGTGTGCATGTGTGTGTGTCTGCTGGTGTGGTAACAGCAGCCCGAGTTTTGTTCCCTGTAGCTGTTGCAGTCAGGTGGCAGCCCAAACCTCCATAAATAATAGGTGTTATTGAAGTGCTTTATCACTTTGATGTGTCCCCGTGAGACTTCATGGGTTCGAGCATCAGGTCACGTACTTGTGTTCTTGTACACAAAAGTTCTTTTCATCGCTGCTAATGCGATCGTCATTGAGAATCATCTTTTTTATGGTGCGGATTGTTTTTGGAGCAAGGGCAAAGATTAAAGAAAGAAAGAAAGAAAGAAAGAAAGAAAGAAAGAAAGAAGAAGATGTGCATGTGACAGAAGTTACTTAGGCTAGTCTGCATTTGAATGAGCGTATTGTCTAATTGCTAATTAAACATCAGGATAGTCACGATCATTTACCGTAGATACAGTAGAAACAGCTAATGCTTTAACCTCCTAAGACCCGAACTCTTCCAGAGCATGCATTTTTAATTTCTCTTTGCTATTTGGGCATATTGGGGCCCGATGAATGTAAAAACAAAGAATTACCAGATTTTTTTTTACCTTATATAAGAGCCACATATGAGGATATTCGTTTAAAATTTTGATAGAACAGAGGCAGTATAATGCTCTTGTAAGTGGATATCAGGCCCTTGTAGAGCAAAATTGAGTATTTTGGTCTAAATAACCCAAAAAGTGAAGTCCACATATGTGGACGCCAGGTCCTAGGAGGTTAAGCTAATGCTGCATCCTTAGACTCATGCTTACCTGTGAAGAAGTTAGCGTTTATGTAATTATAAATCTACAACACTGGATTCCAAAAGCAGGAGAAGAATGAAGACAGAGCTTTGATGTCCTGTTTTCATGCGACTCACTGGGGAGTATGCTGCACATTAGCAACCGCTAAGCTTGGCTAACTTCTCTCCGCGGTGTAAATTTACTGTCGAGCTAACCGAGTGTGACCTGGCCTGTTCGGGGAGCGGGCAGTGGTTTGCTGGTAATTGGGGCTCTGCTGAGCGGCCGAGTAACAACAGGAAGAGAAGTGACAGCTCCCACTGCTACCACTAAAGAGCAAGGGGGGGAAACAGTTGGAGGCAGTGAGGTGGAGAGGAAGTCACTTTGGGTTTGGAGCTTATTGCTGCTGTAGAATAGCATTAGGGTCTGCAGTATTTCTACCCATCCCTCCGTCGTGAGAATTCAGACGCAAAGGGTAGCGGTTCAGTTAATGGACTGTGAAAGACATATAATTACATCCGTAGATCCGACACATTTCTACCATTTCAGCCTGAACCGCAGCTACCTAACCAAAGGTAGCGTATGGGGAAAACATGCCTACAGGTTCGACTAATTTCAAGCAGCGGCGCCTCCAGCTCGGCCTCACTAAACACAATTAGCAGATGGAAGACGTGCAGAGTCGGGCCTTGTGGCGGTGCCGCTGGCTGCTGCGCTACACTGCAGGGCTGCTCGTAAGCTTTATAGGGAAGCTGATAAAACGATTTCAGGACTGTGAGGCTAAAGTCAGGCGGTCTTCATCAGCAAATTGTAATGTCCAAAGTCCAGAAGCAAGAACAGGCAAGTTAATTTTTTATTTATTGTCACAAAATAGTGAAGAATAAACCACTAAAAATAATAAACCAAATTTATTGGTTTATTATTTTTACATTCACAATTCTAATAGGGACAAAAACAGTCAAACTGAGCAAGTAAGTACACTCCTACATTTATCTTTCAGTTAGTCTCAGGTTTTCCAGATTAGGTGTCAATGATTAGAACATATTTAGGGAGGAACCTTTCCGACTCTATGACATCAACGATTTGCTATTAAATTGCAGATTGTCATCATGTATGAACCTATAGTGCTCTCTCAGCCCCAGAGGGGGAAAAAAACAGATGCTTATGAATCTGACAAAGGATTTGAAGACATTTATTATGCTCTATGGAAAGTTATCTACAAGTTGTGCAGATGTTGAAAGGAAATTTTCCAAGATTTCCGCAGCAAACTCTGAAAGTTTGATTCAAAAACAAGTCTGTAAAACAATCTGCATATCTGCAATATCTACAAAACCTAAGATTTACTAACATATAAGAAAATAAATCATTATCTTTTTGCAACCATCTAGAAATATCAGTGTGTGCATGTGTGTATGCTGCCACAGGACTAAGCAGCTCGGCTGATTTCAGCAGGCCTTTATTAGTTGTTTTCCAATGCAAGTCTTTTATTGTTTTGGGTCCGCAGCTGTTCTTTGCTGTCTCTGTTTCCCCTTTCACATTTAAAATAATATTTAGTATGGTTGATTGTACCGACTTTCAACAAATAGTACATTCACTGCTGGAGGTAGAACAGCTTAGGAGCAATTGCCTCACCCTCACTGGCTGGAGGAACTTCAGTCATGGTGGCCATTATGTTACCTGAAACTTTTTCTTTTTTCCACTGTGTTCTTGATGGGAGAGTACAGGTGTCGTGTTGCTGCCACTGAAGTAAAGTAATATCCTCCGGCTTTTAGCAACCAGGCCAAAATATGCACTGACTGAGGGATTATGTAAGAGGGCTCTGGGGTAAATCTTACAATAATAACAACAATAATGTTAATTGCACGGCAGTAAAACAAGGAAAACCAGCATTACAATGTGTGTTACGCCAGCACTTAATACACATAATACAATACAAATGTACAAGTACAAGTCTCAATGTTTCCAGCCTGCTAAGATATCCCCAGACAGAATAGTGTAACTGGATCTACTCTGATGGGACACTTATGTGTCAGTCTGAGGATAAAAACATGGAAAGAATATGGAATAATTAGAGGAACTGACCTTATGTTTGTTTTACGTATTCTAATTGACTTAAACAGAAGAATTACAACTGAACAGAGGTTTTGGTTATGCTGCTGGGGCCATGCCTGACCGGATAATACGTCTTTAGTGAATAGGCAGCAACATACATGTATGCAGCAAACAACAGGAAACACATTTGATGTTCACAGTCTTTATACAAAAAGACTTTAATAATGTTCAATAATGAAAACGTGTATGGTTTGCAGAAAAAAGGAATAAAAGGAAAAACAGGAAATTAAGAAAACTGTGGTGGAGAAATTGGAAAAAAAAGGAAGAGACAAAAGCAGAGAAGCAATGATGGCAGAGACTGGAGGAGCTGTTTGTTCTATCCCAAATCTTATAAATTTCCACCATGAAATCACATCATGCATTCAAATCCTGTCCTAGCACACTTCAAATCCTGTCTCCCCCCCACCCTGGACCCCCACCAATTCGCATACCGCCGGAACAGGAGCACAGAGGATGCAGTCTCCATCGCAATGCACTCTGTCCTCTCACACCTGGACAACAACAACACCTACGCCAGAATGCTGTTTATAGACTTCAGTTCAGCATTCAATACAATCCACCCCTCACAACTCATCAGGAAACTGACAGACCTGGGTATCAGTTCCCTCATCTGCAAATGGTTACTGGACTTCCTGACCAACCGCCCCCAACATGTCCGGCTGGATAACCGCTGCTCATCTACCATCACAATGAACACCGGTGTACCACAAGGCTGTGTGATGAGCCCTTTCCTCTACTCCCTCTTCACCCACGACTGCAGACCTGCTGATGGTTCCAACACCATCATTAAGTTTGCAGATGACACCACGGTGATTGGCCTCATCAGTGACAACGATGAGGCCGCCTACAGGGAGGAGGTGGATCGTCTGGCTGAGTGGTGCGACAGAAACAACCTGCTGCTTAACACCGAGAAGACCAAGGAGCTCATCGTGGACTACAGGAGGAATGCTGACCCACATCCACCCATCCACATTAAGGGGACGGCTGTGGAGCGTGTGAGCAGCTTCAAGTTCCTGGGAGTCCACATCTCCGAGGATCTCATCTGGACGACCAACTGCTCCAAGCTGGTCAAGAAGGCTCACCAGCGCCTCTTCTTCTTGAGGACTCTGAGGAAGAACCACCTGTCCTCAGACATCCTGGTGAACTTCTATCGCTGCACCATCGAGAGCATCCTGACCAACTGTATAACAGTCTGGTACGGGAACTGCTCTGCCTCGGACCGGAAGGCGTTGCAGAGGGTCGTGAAAACTGCCCAGCGCATCGCCGGAGCACCACTTCCTGCCATAAAAGACATCTACAGGAAGCGGTGTCTGAAAAGGGCTGGGAAAATCATCAAAGACCCCAGTCACCCATCACATGGACTCTTCACCCTCCTGCCCTCTGGGAGGCGCCACAGGAGCCTCCGGACTAAGACCACCAGGTACCGGAACAGCTTCTTCCCCACAGCTGTCAGACTCCTGAACTCTGCCTCCTGACATCTGACCCACGTTAAACTCATGGACTGAACATACACACACCCACAATGGACAACTGTACCCTCAAACACAATAATAACATGGACTGAACCACCACTCACAACCACTAGCACTTTATATAGCCTCTGTAGAAACTATCTACACCCTCACTTATCTTAACTGCACTACTGTATAGCTCTGTGTAAATAATCATTCTGTACATTCGATAATCTTTAATCCTACAACTGTTTACAACTTGCATAGTTCACATTTCTGTATAGCTGTATATCCCAGATTCTGTAAAGTTATTTATTTCATATTCTGTATAGTTTTTCATATTTATATCCTGTTCATATCCTGTACATAGCTTGTACTCACTACAGCCTGTACATACTTATAGTTATAGAATATTCACAACATACTTCATACCGTGTACATTATAACATACCATAATAGACCCATTTCTGTAATATACTCACATATCTATATTATTGCTAATATATATTGTAATATATCTATATCACTAAAGCACTTCTGGATGGATGCAAACTGCATTTCGTTGCCCTGTACCTGTGCATGTGCAATGACAATAAAGTTGAATTCTATTCTATTCTAAATAGTTACTGCAGACATTTCAGCATTAATGTCTGCGCTTGCACCAAACACTTTATAAGTACTGTTTTAGTTTCCCCAATAAGAAAAAAGGGGAAAATATTCTCTTTACAGTGTGCAGTTATGACTGAGAGATTTTTACCACTCTGGGCATGTGGCACATGCAGAACGTATTGTTTCTATGAAGCCTGCACAGCTTATTTCTTATTTATGACCAGGTAAGCTATGCACATAATTAGTTAAATATTTGTTTTAGGCGAGGGATGCAAATCAAGCAGTAAATCAAGAGCTTGTGACTGTTGAGCTTTGGGTAGTGACCACGAGACTGAGGATGCAAGCGGCAGAAATTAGCTTTCTCTGAAGGGTTGCTGGCCCCTCCCTTAGAAAGAGGGTGAGATGATCAGTCATTCAAGAGGGGCTCAGAGTAGAGCCGATACTCCTCCACATCGAAAGGAGCCAGTTGAGGCGGTTCAGGCAGCTGACAGGATGCCTCCAGGGCGCCTCCTAGGTGAGGTGTTCCAGGCAGACCCAGGACATGCAGGAGAAATATCTCTCGGCTGGCCTCGGAATGTCTTGGTGTTCCCCCGGACAAGCTGGAGGAGGTGGCTAGGGAGAGAGAGATTCTTTGCTTAGGCTGCTGCCCCCACGACCTGGCCCTGGATGCTTTTTGGGGATACTGTAAATTTATCTTTGGTTTTTAAATTGTGCAATCAGTCTGATCTGTTGTCCTCAGTTACCACTGCAACAATCCCCGATTGTGTTCGGAATAACCGTAAAAACATTCACTGATCTGAAACCAAAGTCTCTGATTCTTCTTCTAAAGAACTTCCTCTCATAATTTTTTCCCCACGTCTGTGTAATTGCCTTTAATCCTGTAAAAAAAGGATAAAACCTCAAATCCATGAAGAACAATTTAGTCCTTATAATCCAGCGTTGTTTACTATTTCCTAATATGTAAAACTTTGTCCTCTTCGAGACCGTAGCATCTAGTGCATGATCTGCTTTTTAATCATTGTCACAAAACTAAAGATCGGTAAGAGTTCACGTTGAACTTTAAGGAGCCAGTCATCACCCACAGCAAAGATTAAGTGGTACTTAGGGCACTGTCTCTTGTGCATACTTATTCTCCCCTTTGTTGTTTTGTATGTTACCACCCACTGTTCCATCTCATGCTATATCCGGAAGAGGCCTTGCTCTCTGCGCCTCTGGGTCACTGGGGTGGGGAGGGATTGACAAGATCTGTACATTGTAAACAGATTAAGTACTTTAGAAAAAAAACTATTTGCATTACTAAACAAATAAATCATCATCTGTCATGATGTGCAGTGTGGCAGGCAGGCAGGAGCGGTGGACCCAAAATGCAGGACTCAGACACGGAAGTAAAACTTAAAGCGCAGCTGTATTGCTGGGAGAAACCTCACCAAAAAGACAAACAAAACTCTGGACAGAGGAACTAAGGACTAAAACACTGGAACAGAAATACTAAACCGGAGCAGGAGACAAAAAGCACAGCAGGTTGAGGGTGAAGCTCAGGCAGACACACCGTATAAATACACACACCAGGTAATCAGGAAATGGCACAGAGGAGGGGATGCAGCTGGAACTAATGGGCATAACGAGACAAACCTAGAACGGGAAACTCACACTCACCAACTCGGGGACAGAACACAGAGGAAAGACACAGGTAGGGATGATCGGAACAACTAAACACACGACTCAAACCCTAAGAACAAATACAAAACAGAATAAACTAGAAAAGAATAATAGTAAACACAAAGCGCTGGGTTACCGACCCAGGACCACGACATCATCAGGGAGTTTTCTTTAATCACATCGGTCATTTCAATTACGTTCTGTATTCTTCTGCCTTTCTTGTGAAACACATAAAACCCCACATTTTCAGGATAGTTCATATATTTTTTGAATAAATAATAAATATTCTCAGTCCTAAAAAAATTGTGATACTATTATTACTAGTGATGTACTAGATACAACTAATTTAAATCCAGGCTTACATTTTTGGCCCATCGGCTACTTTTTTGGATTGTGTGAGTCTTTTCTTTTTTACTCGTAAAGGTCTGTGTCCCACTGGACAGCTTTGTTTATTTATAACTAAAGAGGGTAAAGCAGTTCTGCTTCCCTTTACTTATCTTTGACGAACATGATGAAACAGGCAATAGTCAGTCTGTTAAGTGAGTGCCATAAGAAACCCAGTATACAGTTTTATTTGCAGACGGTGAGAGAACCCAGTGCCATGTTAAATGACTTCATAGACCATTACTGCTACACTGAGAAGCAATAGGTTTTCCAGATAATATTCCATTTGGGTTTCTTTTCTACTAATTGTTAAATGTAAGTATATAACATTTACACCCAAAAGCTAGCCAACATGAAGTGATTGCTCAGGTGATGCTTCTGTGCATCCTAATAGCCAATCATTAATTGGGTGCTCAGTTTCAGCTACTTTAGCTTGGTCACAGTCACTTCAAACCTGCAAGCTGCTTTGCAGCCCAACTCCACCACAGCTTTTCACTCATGACTTAATGTCAAGTCTGTTGTCAACGCTGGCCAACAAGAGACAAGACAGACAAACCAGTCCACCTAATTCATATTACTGCAAATGGAAATAACATCTTCTCCTGACTGTTGTGGTTACATGTTCTTAATTAGATCGCAGTGTTATAACCAGGGGTGCACATAAGTGGTCCGCAGGTGCGCATTCGCTGTCAAAATAAAAGTCGCGCACCAGATAAGAAGTTGCAACGCGCGTTTGCGTGCATAAGATTTTCTGGAGGAGGACAAACATGTGTTTAGAACTCTTAAAGATGTCGAAGAAGCTCCTTTAAGCAATTACTTTGGTGTTCCTCCACCTCCAAAGAAATGTCAGAAGGAGTCCGAACCGCAAAAGAAGCGCGTATTCTCGGAAAAGTGGTTGCAGGAGGTGAGCTGGCTTCAAACAAATGATGAACGCACAGAGATGTGATGCAGAATATGCCGTGAAAATCCTACTCTAGCGGACAAAAACAGTGCCTTTTATATGTACGCAAACGTGCGTTGCAACTTCTTATCTGGTGCGCGACTTTTATTTACCTGCGGACCACTTATGTGCACCCCTGGTTATAACTTTAAAACCTGTAGCACATGTCAGACTTTCCTGTCTTTCTTTCTTCCATCCCACAGTCACCCGCTTTCCTTCATTAACCGTCACTGCCCAATTAGATAGACCTGTGCTGAGTCCAGACACATCGGTCAAGTGTCTGGTTTCACTTCACCTCCCATGCAACAGTTCACCGAAAGCAATCAATTATTCTCAGAAATGTGTACCCCAGAGAGGGAACTCTTAATCCTTTGCAGCCTAAGACCCAAATTGAGTAAATTTAGGAATTTTGGAGCTGGAGTTCATTAGAACACGTTAGCGCTCTTGACATATGAGCAGTCAAGAGAAAAAGGTAGCATGTGAACCCTGGACAAAAAACAAAACAAAAACAAACTGGTATAACGCTTAGACAAAATGAATTTCACATACCCGAAATACACTCACCTCAAAGCAACCACAGGGCCAGTCTTGGCATACTGTACAAACACACCATGTTCTTTCGCCTGTGTAACAGCCACTTACCCTGTGAGATTCATGTGAGCTTGTTTGGTCTAAAACATTTCTTTATTTATAGCATCCTCTTCTCCTTCCTGGAGGGTCTTAATTTGAAAAGCTAATTGTACATAGTCGGGGAAGTGATTAAATCTGCTCCTCATAATGTGAAACAATGACAACGCTTCTTGCCTGCTGGTGTTGTTGCACAGCTGAATATCGGATCGCTGCAGACAATGTATGAACTTGTACGTGATTGTGATTATATCAGAGGCAAAAAGGCAAAAGTTAAAAATGATATAAAATGAGTGAATTGAAGTTTACATTAGAATGTATTTGATAAAACACATTGAAATATGTCAGGAATATGGAGTCTACCTGTGAATCAATGACTGAAGAAAACATGAATATTCACAGATAAGTATGAAAAAAACAATTTCTCGAGAATGAACGACCTTGAATGATCTCGCATTAATCTGCCTTTACTTTTTAACCACATTTTTCTGCACTGTGATGTTCCTTTAGGCTCTGTGCATTTGGTACGGCAGCACAGTTTTATCATAATGTAATGACACATGTTCTAATAAATTATAGGATTAATCTGAGGTCTTTATTCGCCACCTGACCATGACTTACAGCACAAGTTGTTTTCCAGTCCTCTGCTGTGAAATGAAGATTTGGAAACTAAGTAAAGTGAACTCTCTGACATACAGGATGTAAACATGTATGCCAAATATGATTTCTTCTCTTAAACAGTCCTTTGTGAGCATTATTTAAACAGGTGTTTACAAGTGTAGTAAGTGACTGTACATACTGAAGTAACAATTTGTTTTTATAACGACTTTAAATATTAGCATCTCCTTTTTCTGGAGTGAAAAACCTGTTATGCCATATGGGGCTGTTTTTTTTTAACATTTAACACTTCCTCTAATATTTTCTAACATCAGATTTTAGCCAGATTTTTCATATTTCAGTCAGATATTTTTAACAGAAGATTAGTTTAGCTTTCCTTTCAGGGCGTTATTAGCTGGCTCAAGCCCATGTGTGTCATAAAGTGTACATTACACTGCATGTTTATATTGCAATAAAAGCAGCGTAGTGCAGTGATGTGCTGCAAAGGTCAGCTTCAAACGTTGCAGTTTGGATCAATCAGAAATCATCTTTTCGGAGCGGGTAAGAAAAACACAGTGTGCATCCTTTTATTCTTTCTTATTTTTCATATTTTTCTTGTTGAGGCGAAGGCAAAGAAAACAGTTCTTAAATCACTTATAAAGAAATCATAAAAAAGGATAAAAATGAATTTGAGAGGCCCTGCAGGGCTTGGTTTTTTGAGCTCTGCAAATTCCAGGCTGTCCTTCAAGGTTTATCTTTGCATTAAATTGGGAACGACTGTCATAATAAAAAATAAAAAAATCTCTGAATAAAAACTATTTATATCCACTAAAATCTGTTCATGCCTGTTCACCCACCTCCCCTCCTAGATTAAAGCAGGAGATAGATGTGTTGTATTTTTTAAGCTTAAGTGAGTGTTTGTTACAGCTGCTGCAAGAAAAACCCTGCTAAGCAGTATTGTTTTTTGCAGCACACGAGGCACGGTCTCATCCCCTTAGTAATGAAGTAATGAAGTTAGTAATGAAGTTCATCACGTTTCACCCCATGAGGACATCAGAGAATAACTACACTCATTGAAGAAAGAAATGTCAAGCGTGAAACAAGACTTTCTGTGGGTTACGATGTTTCACAGAACAACTTCAGCCATTCACAAGCCTTTTTCGTGGCTTTTATCTGAGTGTACGTGAGGCCAATCTCGCTGTCTCCCAGAGCTAAAGCCGAGCCTATTACTGCCTCTATCTGCCAGCCTGGCCTCTTTGTCCTTGTTTCTTTCAGTGGTTCAGCCTGGTGAGATCATCAGCCCCGCTGTTGTGCCAGTGTCAGTAGAGTAAATGCCTCAATCGCAGAAAGGCCTGTGCTGTATCATCTTACCTTGTTCCCAGCTAACTTTTCGCAAGCTCAGAGTTACTCCACATGTATTAGACACTCTCTCTCTCTCACAAACGCACATGCAAACACACACACTTTGCACAGACCTCGTTTAAACTCCAGATTAAAGCCATTGTATTACACATGACTGTGCAAAGCCCCCTCAGCCGCAGTCTCACACCTTTCATCTGCATCAGTGGCTCCAAGGTACATCTTGAAATCTCTCGTCTCCATCTCCATCAATTCATTTGAACGCTTTGTATTACTTTTCTTTGTGAATTCAGTAAAAACAACAGCTGTCGGCATTGGCACATATTTTGAATTGCATATAAGTAAACAGAGTGTAGTCTTACAGAGCTTTATTAGTAGCCACATCATCTGTGTAGTTTGAAAACTTGTTGTGAAATGACTTTATCGTCTAACTTATCCAATCATAAACTGATATATAGAACCTTTTGTCTCAATGACAGCTCAGTTGCTGTCCACCAACTATTTATAACACATAAAAGACTCATGCTGTTGAACTAGAGTCACACTGAAACACAGACAGAAGCTCTTACCCAAGCTGCGAAACTGCTTTCCGTCTGTCATCAACACTTGCTTATCCTCTTCAGCGCCACAGCTGACAATTTGTCTAGAGGTGTGGTATACGCTGAACACGGCTGACGCCAGTGGTCACGCTCACGCTCCTGTGGGCATTTTAGTGTCACACTCATTGAACTGTGGATGGAACATGTGGGCTCAGAAGGCTTGAAGTCATGCTGGCCCGAGCTGCTAGAAATCAAACATGGAGTTGTTTTTAGGATAATCTATTCCCACAGTGCTGATTGCACTGTGGGAATAGATTATTCCCACAATCCCAAATCAGTTTGGGATTTGTCCTGAATAATGCTGACCTTGCCACCGGTGGCACAGAGATTTGATTCCCGGTAGTCCTCTGACTTGTTCAAACAATAAGAGCTTATTTAGATCACACGTGGAGCAGCAGCAAAGCGACAGTGTCGTAGCTACAATGGCAGCCTCGAGGAGGGTGCAGTAGAGCTAAAATTATGCTTTCCAAATGCTACGTGAACAAGCGTACTCCTGTCGCTCCTGCTTTTGTATTTCATTCCTGTTTCCAGCCTACATCCTGACAGCTGAATTGAGCATACTTTCATAGTCTCATCAACATGTTTGACGTACACATAGTTGATATTTGTTTCAGTCACCCTGCAAGTCTTTACAAGCCATTAGTGGTTTGCAAAAACATTTCCACATATCTCCAGAGAAGAATTATTTTAGCTTTCACTGGATTTCCGTGGATTTATACTTTGTAGTGAAGTTCATCACAGGGATGTGAAAAGTAGTACTCAAAGATACCCTTTGCTCATTTTTGTTAGCATGCAGTATCTTGTTTTTCTGCCTCTTCAGGTAAAAGTGTGGTCAGCAGGGAAATCACTTCAGTATAGAGAATTCAGGGAATGAGAAAAAGGCTTTTCTGAATGAATTCTGTCTCTTTTGTCTTTGTGTTTCTTTCTGCAGCATCTTATTTGCGGACATTGAGGGTTTCACCAGTCTGGCATCGCAGTGCACAGCACAGGAGCTGGTGATGACTCTCAATGAACTGTTCGCCCGCTTTGACAAGTTGGCAGCGGTAAGGATGTAATCGCTTGCATGTATATGTAAAGAGCTGTGCAAAAGTCTTTTGATAGGAAAATGAGAAATAGCTGCAGTGATTCATTGGAAACGTGTGCAAGCATACATGGAAGTATAATATATATATAATATGTAAGGTCCTACAAAGCTGAACCCACAGTGGGGCTCATTGCCTGATTGTTGGTGAATGCAGCCAAAGTGCTTCGTCTCATCTGATGTCTCTTCGTCTGTTTGTGTGTGTTTAGCTCACCCTCACCTCTGACTAAACAGACACTGACCTGCAGGTTTTTATGTGTAAACAACACAGAGAGGAAAGATAGCCGTGTAATCTGGGTGATAGCCTTAAACAGCTCCTGCCTGTGTTGTTGCAAAATATGAAGAATAAAAATGTAAAATATAGCAGGACAGATAAATGCATCAATGCACACTTCCTATAGGTATGATAAAAGAAAAAAGTTTCTTTCATTTTGAGGACAGTTTAAATGTATCCAAATTACAAATCTGAAAACAGTAAAGAACTTAGAAAAGCACTGATATTAATTAACGGCTAATTCATTTCTTCTCGGCAATCAGACAGGACCTTCTATTCATTTCGCTTTAAGGAGACAAGAAGCGATGAGAGGATATGTAGTTTTCATCTAAGGATGTCTCATACAAATGCTACACTTGGACATAAAAATAACTGAGGCCCCTGAAGCTGCCGTTGGAGCTGGGGCTTTTTCATTGTTTGATTCCTCTGTGCACTTCTTGCTCGCATTCTCTGTAAGAAAGAGGAGCTAAGGTATGAAAAAGAGATGCATGTGAGGTCAGGGGAAAAATGTCTGTGTAACGAAAGGCCCAGTGGGTGTTAATTCTGAAAATATTTGCCCTTATTCTTTTATCTGATATTTGTTAGTGGTCAGACAAACCTGACTCCAATTTCATTATCCTGAAGTACAAAACTACATTTGTGAAAGTGGATCATTTCAGTAATGCAGTAAAAGAATGATATACAAAGAGGAGGAAATCATTTTTGGGATAAGTTTGGTCACTGACAAAGAAAGGAACAGCCCATTATATTTGAGTAGACACAATATCAACCAGAAAATCCCTCAGTCTCAACAAAAGGTGAAAGTGCTGCTGTCAGATTAAATCAAAATCGAGCTCTTCAGCATCAACCTGACCCACTGTGTTTGCAGCAAGAGAAATGCTGAATATGACCCACAGAACACTATCCCCACAGTCAAGCACAGAGGTGGAAACATTATGCTTTGTACTGTTTTTCCTGCTAAGAATACAGGACGACGTCATCGCACGGAGGGCCCAGCGGACAGGGCCATGTACTGTAAAATCTTGGATGAGAACACTGAAGATGGGTCGTGGATGAGTCTTCCAGCATGACCCAAAGTGACTCAAAGCGTACCATGGCAACAGTGGAGTGGCTAAAGATGGTCATAGGGTGGCCGAGCGAGTCTTCAGACCTCAGTACTAAAGTAAATTGTGGAGCTAAAGCTTCCAGTTGCCAAGCAGCAACCAAGAAATTTAAAGGATTTAGAATATTTCTGTAAAAAGGAGTCAGCCAAAAACCGTCCTCTGTGCAAACTTGGCGACCAACTACAAGAAATGTCTGACTGCTGTGCTTGTCAACAAGGATTTCTCCACCAAGTTTTGCTTGGGGATCAAATACTTATTTTATATAATGTACTTTTTTTCTGGATTTTTGGTTGATATTCTGTCACTCTCTATGAAAATGAAACTACAACAAAAATTAGAGACTGTTTATTTATTTGTAAGCAAGCAAACTTCAGCGGGGGATCAAATTATTATTTCCTCCACTGTTTAAATACTGTGAAAGCAAAAGTTTCAAAATTTCCCAGCTTCCCCAAAGTGTCCCCAACAATGCAGTAGGACACTCATACATTCTCTGGTTAATGTATTACTAAAATATTGGTGGTATAGCGCTTAACAGCATAGTTCTTATTTTCCAGGTCTGCATTCACCACAATATTTCTAAGCGCGTGGAGACAAAGGAGGTCCTGATACAGAAAACTCAGAACAAATCAAATGCAACTGCAGCCCTCGTGCTCAGTGATCACAGTGTTCCATTAAAAATGAATGAAGCTTTCAGAGAAAAGCATCATCTTTGATGCTGCCGGTGCGGGCAAGTTCTAACAAAGACTGAATACTCATACTTTTCTGCAGCTGGCCTGAAAATCATTATCGATTTGGTCAGTTTGGTTACAGGTGCAAGACTGCATGTATGTGTAGTCCACAGTATTTAGACACCAGGAATTAGTAAAGTAACCTTAGAGGCAGCTGGAAAAGGTCATTAAATACATAGTGAATGCTGCTGTGAACACAGACGTGAGCGCAGAGTTCCAGTGTTTAGAAAGCACACCATAACATCTGTTTTATGTCTGAACCGCAGTTTCATAGATGCACATTCAGGAACATTGATTTTTCTTTTTTCTTAGACAAAAACATCTTTGTTTTTTCAGCTAAACCTCAATATATACCATTTGTTTCTAAAAGGTGAAAAGCTAATTAATATTTCATAGTGAAACGCCAATAACGGCATTATATACCAGACAGGTTGCAACTGACACTTTTAGGTCCATGCCAGAGGTACCTTGTGTCTCTGCAAACACACAAAGACACACACAGCCGCACGTATTCTCTTTCTGTGCTTCTTACACAGTGGAGCTCATTGTAGTTTCTCAGTCCCATGTGCTAGAGCGATACTCAGGTGGCCATCACGAGACACTATATTCTCCTATGCCTTTAGGATCAACAGACAAACACATGCGCACACAGAAACAAACACACACACTGTTAAATGATTCTAAAAGTTAAAAGTTTTAAGGCAAATGTGAGGCATCTATACTTGGTTATTGTGGAAATCCTAGTTTCTGAACTCTGTGGAATACCAGGATTTCTGCATTCATTTAATAAAAGAGAATTTAGGAAAATTGACATAAGTGTTGGAATGACAAATAGATAATTTTTTGAAAGCAACTGACTCCTAGTCTCAGTAATGGTCTCAATAAACATGTGGATCAAAAACTTGTCAGGCAAGTTGTTACAATAAGTTTTGCCAAAAGAAAAAAATTCTCAATCTCAGGCTATTTCTTCTTTCATCTAGTTTCATTGTTTTGTTTAGTTTTAGCTCTAAAAATCTTGGCGTGAACTTTACATAGCATTGTAGGGGAAGCAGGGGAGAAAAACAGAAACAAGGACTAAAAGCCAAACACCATCAGAAATGTGTACTAAAACATTTTGGTATCATCACATCACAAATGTATAAAAGATAGTTGGGCAGATTTACAAACTACAAACAAAATCTTCGAAAGTGTAAAGCATAGAGGAAGGGTCATCATGGTTTGAGGCTAATTTCTTTCCTCGGGGAGTTCCAATCACATGAAAGCAAACTGATATTAAGATTTTTATTTTTATTTATTTATTTATTTATTCTGTCAGGGCAGCAGGCCATCACCCAAAGCTTAACAAATCAAGAGAAAGAAAAGGATAATTTGTGGAAAATCTGATCTTGATCTAAATCCAGTGGAATGATTTAAAGATGACTGTTGAATGTCAAAAGAAACAAACAAAATCATCACTGTGCAGTTAGCGGTCACAGGAAACAGCTGGTGGACTTTTTTTTAGCCGTGCTGTCCAAATTCTAAAGATGTCTAAAAGATGAACTTTTGGGATTTTATTAGTTTGATCACATTGATTTTGTCAGTTTTTGTTTCACTAATGAAAAATAGATCACATTTATAATAATGCACAAGTCCCAGTAAGGGGATGAAGAAATTGAGTACCAGGTTTTCATAGCTTCTAATAAGTTCATGAATATACAAACAAAACATTGAGCTGAACTCTGGTAAAAAGTTTTATATTTAGGATTAGGTAGGAAATTATTCTATCAGTGCAACAATAACTTTAAAAATCATTAGTTTATTCAACAGCAGGAAAGGAAGTCTTTTGTTATTTGTTATAATTTATCAGTCATATGATTTGGCCTGTCTTACCTCAGTTCTGTCTACTTGATTTAGTTGGAAACTACTGAGGTATTTTGTCCACTGAATTGCAAGATACTATAGTAAGGTGAAAGATGAAGAGAGGATATCATAAGGTGGATCCAGTTATAGCTGTGTGTCTTTGTTTCACTGGCTCCCAAAGGTCTCCCACCATCGGTGAATTGCATAAAAGTGAAGTAACTCTAAAACCCATTGCAATAACATCTTTATTTTCTAGGATACCTCTCCAGTAAGTTGCTCTTTCTTGTGCTCATGCTTCCCGTGACAGGAGAACCACTGTCTGCGGATCAAGATTTTGGGAGACTGCTACTACTGCGTGTCTGGTCTGCCGGAGGCGAGGGCCGACCACGCCCACTGCTGTGTGGAGATGGGGCTGGACATGATAGAGGCTATCTCGTAAGTTGCCCCCTGACTGTAACAAGGCATCTGTGGCTGTAATTAAAATGCTTAAATATGTGCACATAGCAGACAGAGGTGGGGCAAATGAATAAATGGATGATTTCCAGATGCAGTTTTAGTTATATTTGATGTTCCATATACAGGGTGGGCCACTTATATGGATACACCGTAATAACATGGGAATGGTTGCTGATATTTAAGTCCTGTCTGTGGCACATTAGTATATGTGAGGGGGCAAACTCCTCAAGATGGGTGGTGACCATGGTGGCCATTTAGAAGTCGGCCATCTTGGATACAACTTTTGTTTTTTCAATAGGAAGAGGGCCATGTGACACATCAAACTTATTGGTAATGTCACAAGAAGAGTTATTTACAAGTTTCTGACCACTTATAAAATGTGTTCAATGTGCTGCCCATTGTGTTGGATTGTCAATGCAACCCTCTTCTCCCACTCTTCACACACTGATAGCAACACCACAGGAGAAATGCCAGCACAGCCATCCAGTATCCGTAGTTTCAGGTGCTGCACATCTCGTATCTTCACACCATAGACAATTGCCTTCAGATGACCCCAAAGATAAAAGTCTAAGGGGGTCAGATTAGGAGACCTTGGGGGCCATTCAACTGGCCCACGACGACCAATCCACTTTCCAGGAAACTGTTCATCTCGGAATGCTCGGACCTGGCACCCATAATGTGGTGGTGCACCATCTTGCTGGAAGAACTCAGGGAACGTGCCAGCTTCAGTGCATAAAGAGGGAAACACATCATCATGTAGCAATTTCAAATATCCAGTGGCCTTGAGGTTTCCATTGATGAAGAATGGACCCACTATCATTGTACCCCATATACCACACCAAACCATCTCTTTTGTTGTTCCAGCAGTCTTGGAGGGATCCATCCAATGTGGGTTAGTGTCAGACCAATAGCGGTGGTTTTGTTTGTTAACTTCACCATTCACATAAAAGTTTGTCTCATCACTGAACAAAATCTTCTGCGTGAACTGAGGGTCCTGTTCCAATTTTTGTTTTGCCCATTCTGCAAATTCTGTGGCCGATCTGGGTCATCCTCGTTGAGATGCTGCAGTAGCTGGAGTTTGTAAGGGAGCCATTTGTGAGTAGCTAATATCCGCCGAAGGGATGTTCGACTAATGCCACTCTCCAGTGACATGCGGCGAGTGCTACGCTGTGGGCTCTTGCTGAATGAAGCTAGGACAGCCACTGATGTTTCTTCATTAGTGAGTTTTCTTGCGTCCACATTTTGGCAAATCCAACACTGAACCAGTTTAACAAAACTTAGCAAGCAGTTTGCTAACTGTAGCATGGGAGATGGGTGGTCTCGTAGGGTGTCTTGCATTGAAATCTGCTGCAATGACCCGGTTACTGCGTTCACCAGATATCAACACAGTTTAGATCCGCTCCTCACGTGTTAACCTCTTCGACATGTCAATGGCTGTGAACAAAGAGAAACTTTTAAATAACTCATGACAGAATAAAGTTACATTGAAACCAAGCACACCATTGTTTTTCTTGTGACATTACCAATAAGTTTGATGTGTCACATGGCCCTCTTCCTATTGAAAAAAACAAAAGTTGTATCCAAGATGGCCGACTTCTAAATGGCCACCATGGTCACCACCCATCTTGAGGAGTTTGCCCCCTCACATATACTAATGTGCCACAAACAGAACTTTAACATCACCAACCATTCCCATGTTATTACGGTGTATCCATATAAATGGCCCACCCTGTACTTTGCCACATATGAAAGTAGTAATGAATAACATCACTTTATTTCCAGAAACCATTAAAAACAGTTTGTGACCATGTTGTCAGCTGTTGTCAGTGCCTCTTTGCAACTTCACAGTCAGAAATATTCTCTGTCAGTTTTTAAGATGATTATTGTTGAGTCAGATTAATAATCCTCAGATTAGGCTAAATGTCTGTGGTTGTCCTTCTTGTTGCAGAAAAATGAAATACATTTGCTGTTAAAGAGCAATTTCACCCAAATCACATAATTTCCATTTTCTTCGTAGCATGTAACCTGGATTTCAGTTTTATGCAGGCATTCGTTTATGAAAGTTATGATTCCCAAAGTGTTGGATGACATATATGGACATTTATGAGTTTACGGACAACTCTGTCAAAACGATCCGGTATGCATGTAGGGATTAAAATGATGAAACAGGAAGTTGCTTGCAAGCAAAAGCAGAGATATAAGATGCACTGGAAAAAAAGGTGATCCCTGGGATACCCTAACATCAACACACTGGTGACGAAAAAGCTTAACTTGTAAATTATCTCTTAAAAATGCTATCTGTTTTTATTTGCAGGCTGGTACGGGAGGTGACTGGGGTAAACGTCAACATGCGAGTGGGCATCCACAGTGGCAGAGTGCACTGTGGGGTGCTGGGGCTCAGGAAGTGGCAGTTTGATGTCTGGTCCAACGATGTCACGCTAGCAAATCAGATGGAAGCTGGGGGCAAAGCAGGGTATGTCTCTCCAATGATATTCAAGTTCAGACTGCCCTACTCTAAAAAAAGTTGGGATGTTGTGTAAAACTTAAAGAAGAAAAATAATTGAATCATCTGCAAATGTGATAAACCTGTTTATGTTGAGAAAATGTGGCATGTGCCAAAGTATTAGTTCATTTAACATTTGTTAGGAGCAAAACGTCTAAAAACATTTACCACTGTGTAGCATCCCCTCTTCTTTTAACAACCGTCTGGGAACTGAGGAGGACCAGCTGGAGTTTTACCGGCAGAGATTAAGTATTTGGAACTGAGTGCTGATAACAAGGTGGAGGGTTCCTCTCCTCTTTAGCCGAGAGGATGTGGTGTCACTGTTTTCCTAAGAGAATTTCAAATTTTGATTCACCCAACCACAGAACAGTTTTCCATTTCGTCTCAGTACATTTTTAAGAGAAGACAGCAGTGTTTCTGGATGATCATATGTGGCTTCTTCTTTGCGTAAAAACACTTTAGCAAGCATGTATCAATGGGACGAGTAACAATACCTCCTAAGCCCATGCAGTGATTTCATGGTTACAACTTATTGCACATCGCTGAAGCTTTGCTCATCCTCACTTCTGAGAAACTCTGAAGATGTTCTTTGATAACCAGCTGTTGCTTTTTAGTAACACTTACATTTTCAGCGTTTTTGTTTCCCCCGCTCCAACTTATTTTGAGATGTTTAATGAAAAATGTGCTAATATTTTTCACGTTTAAAATATCTCAATTTAAACATTTAATGTTTTATATTTTCCACTATCAACAAAAGCTGGGTTTGCCAAATAGAGTTGTAACCAATTTTGCTAAAACTGTTATATTTAACAGCCCACAGAGTTGTAGATATGAATATACAGTGTCTGAATAATCAATGTGTGTGTGTGTGTGTGTGTGTGTGTGTGTGTGTGTGGTTCTCATTTTAGGCGCATCCATATAACTAAAGCCACTCTGAATTACCTGAATGGGGACTATGATGTGGAACCGGGAACAGGAGGAGAAAGAAATGCCTACCTGAAGAAGCACAACATAGAAACCTACCTCATTGTGGGCTGCAGTCAGAAAAGGGTATTTCACTTATTACTGTTTATAGTACAACTATATACATCAAAAATACATTAAAGTGATTTAAAGTGGCATTAACTGATTATTAAACACGAGGGGGCAGAAAAGAAACTCTGTGAGCTGTAATTTATGGCTTATAGTGGGACACATTATTGTTTATTCTTATGGCTCTTATGTCTTTTTACTCCTGTTTGACATTTAGTAGCTGCAGAATTTTTCAATAATAATTTTAAATTTCAAGGAAACCCATTGTTGACCTATATAATATAATAAATTAGCCTGACACGATTTAAAGATGAGGTCAAGGGTCAACAGCACACGTCTGTCAAGGTTGAAAAAGTATAATGTAACATCCCAGAATTCCACTGAATCACCGTATGTGACATTTCTCTAGATCACAGAATCTGAAAAACTGATCGTTTTATCGTCTGTGTTATAAACCGGGAATCTGTTTCATCCAAGAGTGAGTTCGTCTCTGCTTCGCTGCGTGAGCTCAAGTTTGTTTATGACCAGACTTTTATCAGCTGTCTGTCCTCCAGCATCATCACAAGCTGCGACTATAGATAGCATATCATGTGAAGTGATATTGTCTTCTTATTTTGCTGCTCATTGCTGGGAGACAGAAGGAAGATTGTGCAGTCTAATTATTTTGGTTACTTTTATCTTTTCTTTCTTTTTTTTTGTGAATACATCCTAAAGCCAGGATGCAGATCTAGAAATAAAAGTAAAAAGAAATAAAATGACTAGAGATTACCATCTCAGGAAACCAGCTTTTAACACAACACCAGAAGGAGAAAAGGAATATTTTTCATCAGTGTAACAGTTTTACACTTGGTGGATGTTTTTACTTCTTCTGCATTTAGGAGAAGATTACCCTCTGATATTTTTCTGATATATATTTGACCTGGGCCACTTCCATGTGTGCAAAAATATAATATGGTTTTGTCTCCTGTGTGATGTCAGTCCAGGTCATGTAACTGTTACATCAGCCGCCTCATCTGAATGTCTTGCCACGAGAGTCTCGTTGAAATTGGCTGTCGGACGTAGTTAAAAGTGGCCCTCGACATTTGAAATATTTGGATGAAATCTTTGTCGGTGAAGCCATTCACATCATGATCCCACCACTCCTGGCTCGAACTCCAGCATCCACACACACACACACACCTCTTTGTACCAAAGTAGCGGCTGTTATGCTACAAAGAGGCATAATGAAAAATGAGGCTCTCTTTTCCTCCCCTGCCCTTCATCCTTATCATCATCTGCTTACAAATTTGCTGACTTCCCCTGTTCATTTCTTTTATTTTTTCTTATTTTACTTGTTTATTATTAACAAGGATGATGTGCATTGTTATAAATGTATCAGAGTTAGCAAGGGCTAATCTAAAACATTTCCAATAATCAACTGTGACCAAACACAGAGAAAGTCATGTGACATTCAACGTTGCTATAAGGATTTGCTCATCTGCCTTCATATTTTCCTTTCTTAATCCATAGGGTTTAAATATGATGTGGACCAACCGTTGCAGCTGTAACAGGAAGGCTTTCCACAAGGAGTGTGCTTATTTTTGCATTTAAATACTCTGGGAATACCGTAAAAAGAGGGTTTATTTTATGTTCCCCCATCCTCAGATAGTGTCAGACAAACAAACCTACATCAACCAAATAAAATCATTCAGCACTGGACACGCTTAGCTTGACACAGCTACTTCCTAATTCAGGAGCAAGGCTCGATTTTTGATGATTTGTCCCAATTAATTGCTTTTTTTTAGAAACCGATTACATGGAATTCCCAGATTCACCACTTTCATTCACAAACTGGTAGCAGATGACTCCGTCTTAAGGCAACATTCATGGCAGGTTTTGGTGACAGTGTTGGCACAACTGATAATCATGCCAGCACTGTGAGATAACGTTATCTTATTGGATAGAAGAGATATTCACAAGTATATAATTTGCAGTTGATAAAAGGTGATGAATCCTAAAATATGTTATTATAACTCTCGCAAAATGTGTGAACTTGTATGTGTAAATTTTATTTCTAAAACCTGTCTTTGCTTTTTCTGTCTTACAGAAAGAGGAAAAGGCCATGATTGCCAAAATGAACCGGCAGAGGACCAACTCTGTCACCCACAACAGTGGACACTGGACCGACCGTCCCTTTTACAACCATTTAGGTGGAAATCAGATCTCCAAAGATCTGAAGAGGATGGTAAGACAAGATTTTTTTAAACAAATGTTTATCGATAGATTAAAAGCATTCTAATGGTCTGCTTTGTAGTGCTGCTGTTTTTGGTGTTGTTGGAGTGCTAAAGCCAGGTGACTCTCCTGCCAATATCACATCTTGGCTCTCATTTGGTGATGAAGCCAACCTGTTGTTAATACAATAATCCTGAGATCTGCAGTCCTGGTAAGCAGCAGCTCACTTCGCCTCTCACACCTTACCCCTGGATCCAAGAGGCTCTCAGGAGCACTCGTGCAAGGGGGACAACAGCAACATGTAGGCGGCCGCAGTTAAGCGGGAAATGTAGCAACGGCAGAGAGATGGAACCTCACCGAGACTGATTGTTATTTACGTACCGTAGCACTTCCTGCTGAGCCGAGCCTGCATGTAGTGACTCACTTGGCGAATGGATGCACCTATGCCTGTTTTTCTTATATCCCCAATCCACTCACCTCTCACTGTATCTATGGCAGGAAAGAGGACGATGAAGTCCAGGCAACATGTGCGCTGTTATATATTGGGGAAATGGATTCTGTTCTACACGCTTTATTTTAAAATTGGTAATATTCACAAAAAGTATCTATTAAAAGGTGAATCCCATCATTTTTTTCACATCAAGAGCAGTTTTCTCTCAGATCAGATCAGAACAGCTTGTAATTATGTTATCATGTGAAAAGCGGTTAAATATCTTGTAAAGCAAATCTGGTTTTCCCGCAATAACAAGTTAATGATTTCATTGACATGAGGAATGAAAAGGGTTTTTTCTTCCCTGTGCTGTTGTCCTCATGGGTCATGCATATAATTAGCCTATTATTGACGTGCATCAGGCTGATTAATCTCTACTCCACTTAAAAGTAGCAGCGTGTGTTTTATTCTTGCTGAGCCTTCTCACCTTTGTAATACAGAAAATTCAGTGTTGATCTAATCTATCAATTGTAGCGCCCCGGAGAACAAACCCGTACTTAGTCCCTGAATCAAACAGCCAGGTCGTCTTCACGGCTACCAAGCTGTCCGCACGCATCTCGTGATCACAAGAAGCAAAACGGGTTTATTTTTTTCTTGTAATATCTTGCTATGCTTGGGAACATCTCAGAGAGAGAACGAGATCTGCCTTTTCTTTTAGTTCCACATAACAAGATGAATCAATCTGATAACCACAACAGAAAAGCACAGCTTTTTTTTCTGCTTCTGTAGTTTTCTCATCCTATTAAGTCCTGCTCAGCTTGTGGCATCATCAATGAACTGCACTTTTGTAATGGAAAGGCTGCTTTACAGTTGTAGTTTGCCGTTTGTTGCAAATCTTTTAGCTTTCAGTGGGATATTTTTATTCACTTCCAATGCGGGAAAATCAAAATCTGGACATAAGGAAGTACTGAACTCAGTGTTATAGAGATGCACGACTAAAAAAAACAAGAATACCACTTTAATGGTTGATGTCAGACATATAGAATGAGAACAGATACAAATATTTTATAATAATATTTAGGTCATGTTTATAGGTAGGTTGAGCACATTTTATAAAAGTTATTTTGGATCGATCTGTCTACTAAATGAGTGTAATGTCAGGTTGTGAGCACAGCCAGACAGAACAATAAGCTTACCTCTCTCGTGAATATACAAACACCCTTTTCTACATCTTAGTTCTTTGTAACAATCCCACTCTGACCAAAGCATTGGAAACAACTTGGGGTACAGCATCTGGACCGAGGCAATGCACAGGAGAGTTCGCCAGGTACAGAGAGAACATGCAAACTCCCCATTGACCGTATTAACCAGTGTGCTTTTATTTTGAAAGAAACATCAGTTCTGCTTTAAAACGATTACTTTTCATTAAAATAAACTGTCTGCACAGTTAAGTATTACTTTCTGTATTTTTATGTGACCCACAGGGGGCTCTGTAGCTGACTTGGAGCTCTGTGTAGCATAAATGCTACAACAAGTGTGCACATAAAAAAAGAAACAACATCAAATTAATGCTGCATTGATTTACATTGGATCCTTCTGGCACTTAGAGCTAAGGCTGCTCAGCACAAAAATCATCTTATCTCTCATCGTCCTGGATGACTACGTTCAATTACTCGTCCTGACATCACATCAGCAGCTGCGTTGTTTTTCTTTCCTAATATCAGATGAGTGTGTCACCAAAGTCCTATAAAAGTTTGCAGAAACACGAACGCTTTGACATCAACTTTATTTGCTGCAGCTCTGCCTTCCTTCATTGTCAGCCTCAGTTTTCTTTCTGCCTATTACTCTCTCACCCCATATCTTCATATCTCCATAGTCTTCATTAATCACAGCAAGCTCTGGAGCGAGCTTTGAAACAGAGCTGTAAAGAATAAGGAATCAAATATGCACAGAGAGCATGAGGGAGGGTTTTTATATGACCGGGAGGAAACCTGGTTATGTCTGTCAGACACAGAATGGACTTTGGAGGTATTCAGGATTTTACACATGTACTTCTACTCCTGCTGCCCATTCAGCCTCTTGCTTTTGCAAACAGGAAGCAGTGGAGCAGGCAGGAATGCAAATAATTTCGTTTTTACCTTTCACTTTTTCCTATTTGATTTTTTTCCCCCTTACTTTCATGCAGGGGTTAGCTGTGCTGAATATTTCTTCAGCATAGTCATTTGTGTGTTTCGCCACAAGAGGGAGGTAGAGCAATTTGAATATCTACAAGCTGGTATTCTGTAATGCTGTAATATGGCCAAATAGTTTAATGACAGTGACAATCTGAACATAGTATAAACTGAGTAACAAAATATGATTAATGTGACTTCATAATGAAAAACAGGTTAAAAAATATATTACATTTTTTTCCATGACACAGCACACTGTATCGTTTTGCAGGACAGTTCACCCAAAGTGTTAAAGTTGTGTGCTTTGCATCTGTTTGTTTATAGACATATTCTATCTTTGCATTTCAAACGGGTGAAAATAACATTTGAAACTTGTCTTGTTTACCTCTGCTCGACAACAAAGCCTCCACTTCTTACATCTTTCTTATTTTGCTCATTCTGTCGGTTTATCTCTGCTGAAAAACTCAAAACCTACCAAAAATGTTTAATTTCACGTCAATCATAGCCGTCATTTCTCGCCGAATAGAGCTGACAGTGGGTGAACGGTCCAAATCTTGAGCTGAGTTAGATGCAAATGTCTTTTATTCGGTTCATACCTGAAGTGATCTGGGTGATTTTTTTTCCCCCCGTGTCTGCTGGTTTCCAGCCACAGCGAACCTTTCCCTGTAAGCGTATTTTTCATTTGGCTCAGGGTAATTATTATGTCATCAGGCCCCCAATAGCTGTCTAATGGCAGCGTTGTGGTTGCTCATTATTTGTGAAGTTAAATTGAACAAGCTTCAATCAGAGGAATGATGATAGGCTGAGGCTCCTTAATGTAGTTTGAAAAGGAAAATTAGAAAATTAAAATAATTTGTAGCAAGGTTCAACCGAAGCAATAACCGCCTCTAAGCGGTGTATATAAATCCCGAAAATCACAGGAAGGATCTAAACCACTGTAGTGATATAACTCGTCCGAAGGGTGGGTGTGGGGTGTGTGTGTGTTGGGGGGTTGTTGTTGCTGAGGTACCTTTCATTAGCTGAAGATGTCTTGGGAGATTGCTTGGGCTGTTATCTGTGAAGTCTCTGAAAAAATTGTTCTAAATCACCGTCAGAACAGCCAGAGCACACACTGATCGTCAAGCAGTTTAGTCCAAACATTGCAGAATGACAGATATTTAATGTAGAATGACAACTTCTAAATATTGCAGAACATTGGATGTTTTTGCTTTGTTATTCATTTTATCATTTTAAAAATGCTTTCATTGAGTGAATCACCAGATATGTTGATGTGATTGTTCTGAGTTGTATTAAAAGAGCGTTTAGCTGTAAAGAAAAAGAAAGCAGAACCAATCTGGTTTGAAAAGATTAAACACCTTTACCACGCGCTGCTCTAAAAATCCTATTTCCTGTTGTCCTTTCTCTCTTGCAGGGCTTTGAAGACCCCAAAGACAAGTGAGTAGTGACTCATTGTGCTTGTTGTTTTGTCTGTGTGCCACCTTAGAGGATTTGTTCTTGCTTTGCCCAAGACGATAGGCAATGATCCTGAAAATGAGCTGAAAGACAAGAAGAAGCACTTTGAAACACAAATATGATTGTCACTGGTAATTTTAACTGGAAAGTCAGAATAAATGGCATAATAATAAGATGATGTGCAAGATCTTTGATTTGTATGAGAGTCAGTGTCCAGGTAAAGGATCAGTTTAAATTAAAATGTTTTGGGGGGGGGTTTTCAATTCGGTTTTGCCAGAGTGCCAAATCATAACAGTCACCTTAAGGCATATTATATTGTAAGGTAAAGACCCTACAATAATACAGAGATAACCTTAACAATCAAACAATCCCCTATGCAAGTACTAGGCGACAGTGGGAAGGAAAAACTCCCTTTTAATAGGAAGAACCAGGCTCAGTTCAGTTTTCAACATGTTGGAAGTTCAAAGTGAAAATTAGGGCAGTTTTGTATGGAAGAGGTAATGCAGGAGTCTGCATTTGCACTTTAACCCTTTATCATGCAGCTGTAGCTTGAATATGTGTTGTGTACACAGCTAAGATAATAAAAAAGTGTGCCAGCGTCCATCAATATATGAACTTATCAGAGCTTGGTGGTTGCAATCACAGTTTTAAGCATCATTGATCGATAAGTCATCTAACGTTTCTTGGAGGGCAGGTTAAACGTGTTCCAGGATCGCTTCTAGCAGATGAATGCTTGCAGTTGTCGTATAATCCACCTGCATGAGTGCTAGTGTCTAAATTCTGATTCTCTCCATGAGTCTTTTGCTGCTGGCCAGAGTTTATGTTCTTAATGTGTTGCAGTATCAACTGTTTCATCCAAGATTTACAAAAAAAAAAGGGCAGAGGAAGGGATAGTTAAGCCAAAGGCTCTCAGTGATCAAAGAGGAGCTGTCGTTTATGGAGAAGCTGTCCTCCTCTTCTCCTCCAAATAGTTCTGTATATGTGAGTTTGTTCTGAGCTGCAGCATCCAAGCCTCTGCCTCTGCCGCAGGCTACAGCACAGATCTTACTTCTTATGCAGACTGACAGGTTTTTAGAGTCGAGAGGAAGTACATGCTGGGTTTTTCGTCAACTGCTACACTGGATACGATGTCACAGCTCAGTTTGGAAATCTGTTTCCATCTGTCTTAAAATCAGTGAATGTAACGTATATTAAGACTTGACATCGTAGAGACAAACCAATCCTTTCTTTCTGATTTGTTGAGGCCTCAAATGCCACCGATTAGAGCTACAGTACAGCACTGAAACTGACAAGTGTTTAAAGACAAAACCTTTAAAGTTAGACATGTCTACACAAAATATTCCAATTAACTACTTAACAACTCCTAAAATTCTGCCTCCAATCGCTCAACTTCTGGGTATTGTTAAATCCAAACACAGTATTCCAGACTAACCGTCAAATGCATTTTATATGTAGGTGAATCTGCGTTTTGCAGATTTAGTGATTGTTTTTAGACAAATTGTCTCATCTGACTGTTCAAGTTTGAGGGCTGCAGTGATCTTTCAGGTCAGAGGTGTGAAAAATCTTCCTGACTTCTCAGTTTCTTCCATCGTTTTCACACTTAATGTTAATATTGGACAAAGATAACCCAAAGAAATAAAAAAATACAGTTTTTAAATGATAAGTTCAATTATTAAGGGAAAAAAGCTATCCAACTCTACCTGACAATACGTGAAAAAGCAGTTGCTGCTTAAACCCAATAACTGGTTGCGCCAGCCTTGGCAGCAAGAACTGCAATCATGCATTTGCAATAACTGGCAATGAGTCTTTCATACTGCTGTGGAAGAATGTTGGCTCCACTCTTCTTTGCAGAATTATTTTAATTCAGCCAGGAGAGTTTGAGCATGATTGACCTGTTTAAGGTTATGCCAAAGCATCTCAATCAGATTTAAGTGCAGATTTTGACTGGGCCTAGGTTTATGCCGGCTGTAATGGGACTCAAAGCTTCCAAGAAGTTCAAATTTTCTCTCATCAGTCCACAGAATCTTTTCCCAAAAGCCTTTGGGATCATCAAGACGATTTTTGGTAAATGTGAGATGAGTCTTTGTTTCCATTTTGATCAGCAGCTGTTTACTTCTTGGGACTCTCCCATGGGTGCTATTTTTGTCTTGTCTCTTTGTCATTGTGAATCATGAACTCTGACCTTTAGATGTTTTTAACATGGTGTTCTGGGTTCTTTAATGAGCTCTCAGATGAGTTGCCTATGTGCTCTTGGAGTAATTTTGTTAGGCTGGCCTCTCCTGGGAAGCTTCACCGCTGTTTCCATGTTCTCATTTTCAGTGTTGGGAAGGTTACTTTTAAAATGTATTCCATTACAGATTACAGAATACATGCCCCAAAATGTATTTTGTAATGTATTCCGTTACGTTACTCAATGAGAGTAACTTATTCTGAATACTTTCGATTACTTAATATATTATCATGCTGTTTACAACTACATGAATGTGATTTATTACTATTACTGAAGTTCCGCGGGTCCGAACCATAGTAAAGGGACCTCTGGTGTGGGGCTCGTAGCCGAAAACTAGCTTTACTTTGTTGTCTGGGTCAAGTTTGCTTGCCAGAGACAGAGAGAGGCGTTGAAAGGCTGCTCCAACAGAGCTTATTGTTTCGGAGGAAAACACGAACACAGCGTACAGTCGAGTCTTAATAGCTTACTTACAACTGGGCTCGTCAGGCACTCTTCTTGGCTGCAGTGGTTATTATTATATTTACATGTTTCCAGCTCCCGTTTCTGCTACGATAACTACTTTTCGACTCTCCTTTTTCTCCCTCCTCGCACTCACAGACACATAACGGGTATGGCAGTCCATTCTCCCTGCAGCACGGACTATACTGCCCATGATGCTACATTCTTTAGGGCTATGTCTGTAACACTCTACCTTTTAGCTTAGCACAACAACAACAACAACAAAAGGCGCTCTCTCACCCAGGAAACACAGTCACAAAGAGAGCGCGTCACCCTGTAACCATGGTAACCGTAACGCTGCCGCCTGGAACAACAGAACATAGCTGTCAAACAAAACCCAAACAGTCCTGACCCGCCACGATATGAAACAGGAAAGTACTGCTGTGTAATCCATTTATTTCAACAAAGTAACTGTATTCTGAATACCACCCTTTTAAACGGTAACTGTAATGGAATACAGTTACTCATATTTTGTATTTTAAATACGTAACGGCGGTACATGTATTCCGTTACTCCCCAACACTGCTCATTTTTTGAATAATGCCTCTCACTGTGGTTCACTTGAGTCCCAAAGCCTTTGAAATAGCCTTGTAGTCCTTTGCAGACTGATGGATGACAATCACTTACTTATCTGTTCTTGAGTTTCTTTAGACTGTGGCATGATTGTGTTGCCATTTTTTAAGATCTCTGAGTCTGCCTCACTTTGTCAAACAGGGATTTCTTAATTCTTCAGGTCTTGTAGTAATCAGGCCTTGAATTGAATTGAAGTCAACTTTCAAAAAGAAAGCTTATCTCTGATCATCAAACTAATTTGATGATGTATGCAAATAAAAGCCCCTAAGAAATCAGATCGCAGCACTGTGTATGATTTCCTATTTGCAGCTACACCTCAGGTTACAGTGGGTTGTTAAGGTGACCCTCGAACAGTTTTAGTAAACTTCTGTTTAGTCAATAGTTATTAAGAAAGTCTTTTGGCTTGATTTTCAGACAAGTTCTTTAAGAAAGCAGTGGATCAAAAAGTTTAGCTGCAGTAAAGCCAAACAGTCTTTGTTGACTCGGCATGAAATGTAAATGTCAATCAGTCTCCTCTTGTTTTATTCAGGCATTTTATTTTCAGAAACACACAGGAAAACCTAAACCCAGAGGACGAGGTGGATGAGTTTCTGGGCCGGGCCATCGACGCGCGCAGCATCGACCGTCTGCGCTCGGAACACGTCAAGAAATTCCTGCTCACCTTTAGAGAGCCTGACCTGGAGAAAAAGGTTAGACGCGCACACACGCGGACACACAAAGTCCAACTGCCAATATAGCAAAAGATAATTGGCCGTGACAAGCAATCTTCTTTGTGCAAAAAGCTCTCTCTTTTTCGGTCCCTCTGGGAAGTCACTCAAAAGCAAAGTATAACACAGAAAGAGAGGAAGCAGGGGTTTAAATGGAGAAGAGAAACTGCTTCAGACAGTGAATGGCAGGCTGAGAAGAGGTTTGCAGCTGGGTTGTTATAAAAGGAATTTGGGAGGAAAAAGGGAAAAAGAGTTTTTGCTTCGTGTACGGTGAAAGTGAGATCTGAAGGAATTTTGGAGAGCCTCCAGTTCCATGTCTGTCAGACCACTTCTGCCTTTAGGCTCGTGTACAATCTTTAAATCCTGTTGATCCACAGTTTGATTTTGAGGCACAGCAATATCTCCAAGTTTGGAGAAACAAGTTTCTCTTGGCCATACAGAAGGAGTATTTCAACTTAGAGTTTATCCAGTAAAATAAACTTTTTGCAGGATAGCAGCTGAGTAGCTGCTGCACATGCCAGACACGGATCAGTTGCTAAGATTTCTTTCATTTTTAAGGATCGTAAGTAGTTTTTTGATATCGGGATATGGTTTTCTTTTCAGCTGTAAAACGCCAATAACCAATTTTTTTTTTCTTTTTTAAACTTCAACAAACATCACGAAACAATCTTTTCAGCTTTGAAATATCAATACTCACTTGAAAACCTCACTGTCTTTCAGCCATTGTTCTCACATACGAAAGTCTAAGTCAGAATTTACGTCTGCACGAACAAATTATGCCTGTGCTCTGCAGGCTCGTGAGAATCAACTGTTCAAACTCTTGTCATATTTTTACATTTTGTTGTCTTTATTTTTCTAATTTTTTATTGACTGGTTCAAAGCTTGAGTATTTCAAGCTCGTGCTTTCTAATTTCAAATGGGATTTCAAAGCAGCCTCAAATCTTGACGGAGTTAAATGTCATCTGCGCTAAATGTCAGCTGTTCCCAGATTCTCCGAATGAAGAGGAAGTATTTAGAGAAATAAATAAAAGTCGAGGCTTACACTAGTTAAACCCATGTCAAGTGTGAACTCGTCATTTTTGTGATTTATGTCTGACTCGAGTACAGCTCTGCTACAAGCGTCTGTGGTGTTGACGTACTCGTTCCAAAATACCCAGAGAGACATAATTGAGTCAGACTTTTCATACTTTTTTATCTTGTTGGTTGTTTTGTATGTTTTTCACCCCTCATGCCGTCAGAGGGACAGAATGTAAGAAAAGTCTGTGTCACTGAACTGCTGTCTCCTTCCCTCCTGCAGTACTCCAAACAGGTGGACTCCAGGTTTGGGGCTTATGTGGCCTGCGCCTCCCTCGTCTTTCTCTTCATCTGCTTCATCCAGATTGTCATCGTGCCACCGTGAGTCAACACTTGGAAATAATACACAGATAGGGCCGTGGAAGTTTGAGATTTACTTCACAACTTTGAAAAGTTTACTCTGATTACAGTTTAAACAATTGTAGCTCAAATGTATGAAATAAATAAGTGCAGAGTACACAAAGTGAGCTTAAACGGCCACACGATTCATTTATATATTAAAATCAGATAAACTTTTAGGACTAGAACTTTGGAGAAAGAGCACTTCTTACTAAAGGTTTTTCTTAATATACATAAAAGATAATGTGGGGGTGGGACGGGGTAATCAATATTCCTTTTGGTCTAAATGCAGTTTTTAATAATGCAGCACAATTTTAATATTCATTGCAAATTATTTTGTGAACTTCATGGCCATGGGCTTTGGACCCCCGGCGTCTCCAAGGCCTAGTTTGAGAACTACTGCTTTACACAATCAAAATTGGGTAGGGCAACATTTGCCACTTTATTAGGTACACCTGTTCAGCTGCTTGTTAATGCAAATATCTCATCATCCAATCAGCATTTAGGCATTTAGACACGGTCAAGACGACCTGCTGAACTTCAAAGAAGCATCAAATGGGGATAAAAGGTGGCTCCGAATGTTGCTGGTCTGAGTATTTGAGAATCTGCTAACACGGGATGCTTTGAAAATAGAGAAATTATCCAGTGAGCCGAAGTTCTCTGGGAGAACTTGACGCCAGGGGCCAGAGGAGAATGGTAAGCTGATATTAAGGCTTAAATAACCAGTCGTTAAAACCAAGAAGCATCACTAAACTCACAGCACATTAAAACTAAAAGCAGATGGACTGTAAATTTAGAGACCACACAATGTGCCACTCCTGTTAGCTGAGTGCAAGAAACTGAGGCTGGAGTTCCCACAGGCTTACCGAAGAAAACCGAAAAGTGCTTCCTGGTATGATGAGTCTCAGTTTCTGCTGGAACATCAAATTTGGTGTTAACATGATCTGTGCTGTGCTGCATCATCAGTTCAGGCTGATAGTGATGAAGAATTAAGGCAGTCTGAAGTCGAAAGGGGGTCCAACCTGGTACTAGCAAGGTGCACCTAATAAAGTGGCCAGTGGGTGTATATATAAGAAGTTGCTCCAAGTTGAAACTGAATTGCTTGGTCTTCTAAATAGTACTCCCATGGTATAATCCCAAAAGCTGTCTTTATTAGGCAAATATAACTATCTCCTTATATTTCATAAGCACTAATACATGCGTTTTAATAAATTGTTTAGAAACTATGTCTTTGTTAGTGGTCAGTGTGTGCGTTCAGGCTTTGGAGCCTTACAAAACTCGGCACAGCTTTAGTCTTAATGCTGTCTGTTCCAAGTTCTCTTCCAAATTCTTCAGCCTTTATCCTTAAAACAGGACTTATAAAGATGAATCACTGAATAGAGGAGTAATAAAAGATGATGAGTAATAAAAAAGAATATCAGATCAAATTGCACCCGAGCACTGGCCAGATTTTAAAGCTCTGTCAGATTTTGTCTCAAAGCGATCCCTCCTCTCTCTCTTCTTTTTTTGCAAACTGCACTCAGAGGTTTCTCCCTGCCCATCTCTTAGTATTGATCTTCTTTAGCCTGCCTCTTTATTAACCTTTCTCCTCAGTACTTTCATCTCACCACTCCTCTCTTGTCTTTTAATCCTGTCCTTAAAGTCCCACATAGGCTGCCTCCTCACATCTCATGTCCCTTGTTATTTAATCTATTTTTATAATCGCTTTTACCCTCTTAATCTTAATGCTTCTTCTCTTTGGTGTTATTCATTCCCGTCACACCCACGAGTAAGATGTTTACTTCCACAGTATTTAGCACAAGGTTGTAGACTATAAAGAGAAAGTGTTAACTTATCAGATGCCACACTGACTGTGAATTGCAGAGTAATAAATATTGCAGTAGATACATCCAATCTCTTTGTTGTCTGCAGCTCCAGACTGATGATCGGCTTCTTCGTCACCTGTCTCATTATCCTGACGGCTGTTATGTTCGTCTCAGCTGTGTACTGCTGTTTTGGGGTGAGAAGTCTATGCTTGTAATGAATGACACAGAGAAACTCAGAGCTTTGCTCAGATTTGTTGCAGATATAAGGCATTCGGCAAAGTGATAACCAATACAAGCGATTATAGATGCTTTTATGAGAATGTTATCCCGTAAGATAGCTGCCTCGTTTCAGTTCAGTTCAGCGTAAGACATCGTTCAGACAAATCTAAATGTTTTATCGGGCTGTGGTTTGGATGCTGTACTTGTTATGAATTGTGGTCAGAGAATCCTTCATCTAGAAAATGAAAGATATTCTCCTCAAAGGAAGTTCTTTTTGATCAGAATCTGTTACATTTTTACAACAGACTCCCTTGGTGCGTATCTATTATATGAATTAAAAATTGTTAAGTTTCCCTCGTGTTTATGTGAGTCTTTGAGAAAAGCTGCTCCATCTCATATTTACTTTATCTAACATAATTCAGGATACGTTTCATGTTTCTGTAGTTTGTCTGTATTCTTGCACAAGATTATTCACAGAAGGGAGCCTTTGTTCAACTTTGTTCTATAAAACTTTATGCATATTAGCCTAAGGTTACTAGACTATAAACTTCAACAGCAACAACATAAACTTTCAGCAGTCTCTGCTGTCAATTTGATCAGTATTTAAAGGTGCAATTATTGTTTTTTGAGTTACAAAAATGATTCTACTCATAGATAAACATTAATTAGTGGGTACTTACATGCAATATGTAATTCCAACAAACTGATGCATTCTCATAAACTTAGAATTAGTCCATTAAAATAAATAGGAGCAGGCTCCAATTTGTGGAAGCTGTCATGTTGCCTCGCTATCTTCAACACAGTTGCCGAAACGGACATCTCGGTTCCACCAAATCAGGTTTTATTTGTTCAGCTAGAGACCAGCCACATGTGTAGTTTGCCAAAGGCGGGGAAAAGAGAACTCATAGGAATTCATTAGGAGGCAAATGTTAATTCATACCTGCACCTTCAGGCTCAAGATGTGAAGGCTCATGCTTACAGTATGTGAAGTTGAACATGAAGGAAAGAGACAGCAGGACTGGCATCTTAATAAAACATCATCCTCTTCCTCCTAACTGCTAGCCTCATCCCCTGAACTGAAAACAGAGCTCTAACTCATGACTGTCGCACTTACTTGTTGTCAGCAGATTAGACATGCAATCCTCTCATCCACACACAGCTGACAATGAGCCGGCTGAACAACAGCAGCTGGTTTTAAGCTAACATTATACAAGCTAATGTTCGGCTCGAGTGTCCTAAAAATCCCACTTTCCCTCTCGTGACAGCCGAATTACAACCACACATTGTATCAGAGTTTATTCACTAAGTCCAACCATGTTAGATACACTTCACTGACGATGGCTAACAGCAGCTAACAGAGGCTAACAGCAGCTAACAGAGGCTAACAGAGGCTAACAGCAGTGTTTACCCACAGAAAAGTTTAGGATATCCTTAAAAACTCGCAGTCAACTGCAATCTATTTACGTCTAGTGGTGCGATTTTACACTCTGTACCCTTAACAAAGCCTGTGACTCTAAATATCAGGTAAAAACTGAAGATATTTCACATGGTTATCCTAGTCAAATGTTATGGAGTTTTCATTTTTAAATAACAGCTAACACAGCATTTTTTAAAAATTGCATTTCATAGGATAACTTAAGGAATAGTATTTTAGTAAAATATTATCAATCTCCCAATGTTTAGGTAGCTGTTTCCTCCCTCTGTTCTCAGTTTTGATCTGTTTGTGTGGACTTTAGCAAAGAACAGATTGTGCTTTAACAGAAGCAGCTGATGTTCTTTTTGCACTACGTCTTCAGCTGCGTATTTGGTGCCTGTTCAGTAAACACAGGGGTACTGGGCGCTGTGCTGTAATAAAGACAGTTACAGAATAGCATGCAGCTCAGTTGATTACTTTGTTGCGCTGCCTCTAATGTAATTATCTGGTACATTCTTCTGGAGTTAATAAGTTCGCAAATTTTCACAATCTCTTCCACAAGTTTCTATAAAGTGGGCCTTGTCGAATAAGATTTGCAGTGAGACCGTAAATCCTTTTGTCGATCAGTTTTCTTTCTGCTGTTGATGACTCACAAGAAACGGGAAAGGTTTGAGAAGAGAAAAATAGAGCTGCTGCTTGAAGGTTTTCATAACGGTGAGTCATGGCTCTTTTTTTTAAAAACAAAATATAAAAAAAAGCAGAGCCTCTTTTTTACACAGAGCTGTAAAAGCATGGTCAAACTGGAAACCAGTGACTGAGAAAATGAAGTCAGTTAATTCAATTAAAACTGAATATTAATTGTTGGAATTCTTCTGTCCTCCAGATCTTCCCAGTGCCTCTGCAGACACTCTCTAAGAGAATAGTTCAGTCTAGACTAAACAGCACCTTGGTTGGTGTCTTCACCATCATCATCGTCTTTCTTTCTGCTTTCATCAACATTGTAAGTTTTCATTAACAGGATTCCCAAATTCCCATTTTCTTGTCATGGGTCAATGTTTCAAGGAGAGGTTTTTGACTATGATGCTTTTGAGTGTCTGGATTTGAAAGTCTCGCAATAATTTTGACCCTTTTTAGTTCACGTGCAGCAGCCATGACCTGTGGAGTTGCATCAAAGCACAGCACAACATCAGCCTGGACAGTGTCAATGCCTGCCATGCTTACTTCCTCAACTACAGCCTGGACACACAACACAGCCCCTGTGGACATGATGGCCTCATCTGCAGCTTTCCTGAGGTACAGATGCCTTGTTTTATCTATGGCCTATCTGTTTTATTTATTAGATTATTTCATCAATAAATTTACAGGTATCCTTTTAAAGTATGACACAACAAACAAAGAAAAGAAGATCCAAGTTTGTTGAAGGAAAGTTAGGCGGATGATTTGTCTAAAAAAAGTACAGCCAAAAGATAACCTTTCAGAAAATGCCAGTTGAAGTTTAAATACTAAAATCTGCTGGTCAACTCACTAAAGTACATTACATCAGGCCTCAATAGATCAATTAAGTTCCTTCCATCCAACCATCCATCCCTCTTTCCATTCTTCCTTCCATTGCCACTATCCGAGGCCAGGTCACAGGGGCAGTAAAGAAGCCCGAACCTCCCTTTCCCCAGCCACTTTCTCCAGCTCATCCGAAGAAACACCAAGGTGGTTCCAGGCTAGCTGAGATACATAATCTCTCCAGTCCTGGGTCTACCCATAAGAACTCTTCCCAGCAGGACATGCCTGGATTTCCTCGCCCAAGAAGTGCCCAGGAGGTTCCTCCTGACTCACTGAACTCCTCACTCCCTCTCTCAGGCAGGGGCCAGCTGTCCTTCAGAGAACGCTCATTTGTGCTGCTTGTGTGTGTCTCTTTGAGTCACTACCCAGAGATTGTGAACATCAGATGACCCGTAAATCAACAGCTCCGCTTTTATGCACAGCTCTCCCTTCACCACAAATGACTGGTACAGCGACATGGCCCCAGTCCATGTATCAATCTCTCGCTATACTCATTTGTAAACAAGACCCCAAATTCCTCCACATTTAAGCAGCAACTCCTCCCTGACCCAGAGTGGACCCTCCACTCTTTTCCAGCTGAATACCATGGGCGTAACATAACATATATAGTCATCATAAGGCGCTTTATATTGTAATGTAAAAACCCTATAATATTACAGAGCAAACCTCATTGATCCAATAATCGGTATGAGCAAACACCGCACGGAGAACAAGACTGTGGCTTAGGTAGGTCAGCCATCTGTTGCAGCTGGTTGGGCAGTGAGGTGAAACAGAAGAGACCGGAGCTGATGGATAACCTGCGGGCTGTCCGCATAAATGCAAATTAATTTTATTAATCATAAACTGAACAACAGCCAATGGCACGAGTCCAGGACTTAAATAAGACACAAATACGACTCAGGTGCTGCTGCCAAGTTTCCCTCATAGGGATAAAATGTGGGCAGAATCTCATTCATACAACACTTTTCAACCAGGTGTTGCAGCTCAAGGTGATGCACAACAATATTAAAACTGCAAGCAATAAAAAAAAAAGCAACGATAAAACACAAGCACTAAAAAGAGAGAAATGCATGTGCTTAAACAAGTTATGTACTTTATAGAACATTAATGAGCATTATGACATCTAATCATTGCTTTCTGCTGTGACGAATGGTGTAATGAAATCACCTTGTATACCATACACTGTTAGAGCAAACACATGGTTAAAATTGGGTAAAATTTGTCTTGCAAAGTACTGCATTGCTTTTTTTGAACACCACACACACACACACACACACGTAACTGTAAGATTTCAATGTGAGACTTCTGACATGAAACGAAATTTTGGGAGCAGAACAAATGGGTGCTAAGTGGGGGTAATTGCAGCTGTAAATGTTAACATTTGGTGTGCACACTCGTGCTCAAATTAGAAGTTAAGCAGTGAAAATGTGGGTTAATCGTGTGTTTTATAACTCATCCAGATGCAGCTTGTTCAGTCAGAACTGTTGCAGCATATAAAGCCTGGCCACTAAACAATAGTCTCTTTGCATTTTCTCCCTCAGTACTTCTCGTCCTGCGTGCTGCTGAGCCTGCTGGCCTGTTCCGTCTTCCTGCAGGTCAGCAGCATCGGTAAGCTCTTCCTCATGCTCTTCATCGAACTGCTTTACCTTCTCATCATGGAGGTTCCCAAAGTGAGCCTCTTTGACAACCAGGACCTGCTGGTCATGGCCAATGCCATCAACAACGCGTGAGTCTCTTTATTACACCTGTGTGTGTCTCTGTGTGTCATTTCATGCCTGTAATGATTAAAGCTTCGAAGGTGTGCAGATGTTCTTAGTGCTCACCGGCTCTTCTCTGTTCCTCCCTCACAGTGAGCCCATGAATGGAACAAGGTGAGACTGATGGCGGGACCCAAAGTGGTCTCTGTCATCTGTTTACGCTAACAGCATCATTATCACTCCTCTGGCACAAATGGAACTATAATGACCTGCTGGCAACAGATGCTAACGCTAATTAGCCAAGATTTAGAGGGCAGCTTGTTTTTGTGTTTTATGTTATTTTCCTGCAGAGTACATCTTTAACTCTGTGTAATACCTGCATATATCAGTGATTGTGGTAGCTGGGTAACTCGGCATAAAATCTATCTGTAATACTAATATGTGTATGTGCTGACCTCCAGGTGTGGAGTAGACAAGGTGCCTCTAAAGATCATGACTCCAGTGGTGATCACAGTCTTCGTCCTTGCCCTGTACCTTCACGCCCAGCAGGTGGAGTCAACAGCAAGGCTTGACTTCCTGTGGAAACTGCAGGTTAGTGTGTGTGTGTGCGCGTGTGTGAGAACAAGAGTAAACAGAACCTATAGCGCATTGCTGCCCCTTCCCCTTGTATAGTTATGATTCCATTGGCCTCTGATGCTTAAAAAGTAGTTTTGGTTTTTTTTCCTCCTGGTATCCGAGTTAAGTGTCATTATGTGACTTTGTAGATACGTATTTGGTGTGCTTTTTAGCATAAATTTGCATTTTTAGGAAGGGAATCGCTGTTATTATTTTGTGCTAGGAAAAACATGTTGGGATTGAAAGAAAATAAACACAGCTAGCCCAACTTGCCACTTGATGCAGAATGTTATGATTTAAATGAGCTGCAGTTGGTTTAAAATGTGGCATTTAACAGCTGATTTAGTTGATTTAGACTTTGTCAGGAGGAAGTGGATTTCCATTTATTTCCTTTAAGTGAAAATATTTGGTGATTTGAGAAGTGATGAGGCTAGGCAGTACCTGAATATCGTCATCAGCATGACAGGGAAAATATACATATTTAAACAGGCATGGACACAACAGTTGTGCATAGATCTGTTAGAAATGCAAATGATGTCTCACTGTGTTCCTTTAAAGGATGATAATAGGAATAAACAACAAATTAACTTTAAATGTGGGTCAGACATCCTGTCAAGGTGAAGGCTGGAATCAGAAGCCAATGAGAACAATTAAGTGCTGTAATTTTAAAGCTTTGTAGAAATGAGCAAATAGGCAGCATCACAGAGTCCGTCCACTCTCTGCAGTATATTGTAGTTGAGTTGAGGTCTGGACTTTAGCTGGGCCATTGCAACACTTAGATTCTTTTCTTTTTCAGCCATTCTGTTGTAGATTTACTGCTGTTTTGTGGATCAGCATCTGTTGTAACTTTGGCCAAGCTGTAGTTGTTGGACAAATGGACTCACATTCGACTCTCCAATACTTTAGCGTACAGAGGAGTTCATGTTCGATCCAGGTCCCGTGGATGCAAAAGAAGCCCAATTCAAAACACCACCGCTACCGTGCTTGGTAGCTGAAATGAGGTGGCGATGTGCATTTTAGTCAGATGCAGCTTTGCAAACCTAGACTGTGCTCCCATGTAGACACATACAGGGTGAACAAGTGCTCAACATGAGATATTTCTGATCATAATATTATTCATCTAACTGTAAATCTGAATAACAGATTGAAAAATACATTATGGAGACTTAACATTAGTGTTAAAATATTGAACTGGCTATGAAGAAAATGAAAAATGAAATTAGGGACCCTAATGGATAATAAGAATGGTCAAGCAGATTTCTTGGATAGTCTGGGAAGACTGTTAACACACACCTGACTGCTCAGGACCAACAAACTGCCAAAACATCTGCTTTCATAGAGGTATTCACACTTGCTGACAATGATTGATGATCTTAATCTCAGTAATCAAGTGTGTTTTATTGGCTCGGTAAGATTGGTTACACTCGTAATTGTAAGCATGTACTTAGGTGTACCTAGATTAGTATAAAACGTGACTCTGAAAAGTTTGCATCCCCTAACATGAATCATTGCTTCACCAATAAACACTGAGATAGTTTACCAAATTCTGTTGTTAAGAAACTTTTTGTTCTTATTTGAGAAAGTACAAACATGTCAGAGGGTGTATGTGTGTGTGTGTGCGTGTGTGTGTGAGTGTGCGTATAATAACCAAATAATATTCAGTACAGTATCAATTTGACAATAAGAACATTCCTTAAGGGATGTTCATGGCTTCTTTGGCATTTTCTGAAGGTTGTGAAGCAGGCTGTTCTGCTTGTAGTTGCTAATCCAGTCAAGTGGATAAAAAACTTATTTAAAAAAGCTGCTGGAGGGCTCTCTATTTTCCAGCTCACTGCTGTCACCAATGGTTAGTAAAAAACAAGGCTGTGAGTCTCAAGCTCCATTTGCAGTTTTGTGAGGCTGAGATACCAAAACAAAGTAAAGAAATTTAGTGATAGGTAAAAGGGTTTTTTCCTGAACCTTCTTTAAAAAATAACAACTTAGTGGTGATTACCTGTCAGGATATATTACTGAATGCTGCTGGTGGGGCGAGATAATATGTTAGGGGACCACCAAATTCATTAGCATTCATCTTCTTGGCATCTTCAATATCTGTGCCAAATGTCATAAAAAATCCATCCAGTTGTAAATGAAGTATTAATCTTTAATCCTGTTCTCTAACTCCTCACAAGGCCACAGAGGAAAAGGAGGAGATGGAGGAATTGCAAGCCTACAACCGCCGTCTGCTCCACAACATCCTTCCCAAAGACGTGGCTGCTCACTTCCTGCAGCGGGAACGTCGGAACGATGAGCTCTACTACCAGTCGTGCGAGTGTGTTGCAGTTATGTTTGCCTCTATTAGTAACTTTTCTGAGTTCTACGTAGAGTTGGAGGGCAACAATGAGGGAGTGGAGTGCCTGCGACTGCTTAATGAAATCATCGCCGACTTTGATGAGGTAAGATCTGAACTATTCCAGTTGGAAGCTGTCTGAATGTATGAATGCAGAACAACGGCTCTGATAACATCCAATTACTGTTTGCTGTGTTTATTTGGTTACTATTGAATCCAGTGGACCCAAAACTCTGCTAAATATGGCCACTGATATTACAAACCTTCGTTCTGCTATCCTCAGATCATCAGCGAGGATCAGTTCCGCCAGCTGGAGAAGATCAAGACTATCGGCTCCACATACATGGCAGCCTCCGGCCTCAATGACTCCACGTATGACAAGGTCGGGCGGTCACACATCCGTGCTCTCGCTGACTACGCCATGAGGCTGATGGACCAGATGAAATACATCAATGAACACTCCTTTAACAACTTCAAGATGAAAATAGGTGGGTAGCAGGAAAGAAAAATTGACTTTTTTTTGCAGAGTGTAAGACTGTTGTTGACTACAGCTCCAGTAAAAGTAACTGATTTGCCCAATTGGAACTAAAGAACCAGTTTCCAAATTGAAAAGATTCTGAGATCTGATTTTGTAGGATATACAGTGGGGCAAAAAAGTATTTAGTCAGCCACCGATTGTGCAAGTTCCCCCACCTAAAATGATGACAGAGGTCAGTAATTTGCACCAGAGGTACACTTCAACTGTGAGAGACAGAATGTGAAAAAAATATCCATGAATCCACATGGTAGGATTTGTAAAGAATTTATTCGTAAATCAGGGTGGAAAATAAGTATTTGGTCAATAACAAAAATACAACTCAATACTTTGTAACATAACCTTTGTTGGCAATAACAGAGGTCAAACGTTTACTATAGGTCTTTACCAGGTTTGCACACACAGTAGCTGGTATTTTGGCCCATTCCTCCATGCAGATCTTCTCGAGAGCAGTGATGTTTTGGGGCTGTCGCCGAGCAACACGGACTTTCAACTCCCGCCACAGATTTTCTATGGGGTTGAGGTCTGGAGACTGGCTAGGCCACTCCAGGACTTTCAAATGCTTCTTACGGAGCCACTCCTTTGTTGCCCGGGCGGTGTGTTTTGGATCATTGTCATGTTGGAAGACCCAGCCTCGTTTCATCTTCAAAGTTCTCACTGATGGAAGGAGGTTTTGGCTCAAAATCTCACGATACATGGCCCCATTCATTCTGTCCTTAACACGGATCAGTCGTCCTGTCCCCTTGGCAGAAAAACAGCCCCATAGCATGATGTTTCCACCCCCATGCTTCACAGTAGGTATGGTGTTCTTGGGATGCAACTCAGTATTCTTCTTCCTCCAAACACGACGAGTTGAGTTTATACCAAAAAGTTCTACTTTGGTTTCATCTGACCACATGACATTCTCCCAATCCTCTGCTGTATCATCCATGTGCTCTCTGGCAAACTTCAGACGGGCCTGGACATGCACTGGCTTCAGCAGCGGAACACGTCTGGCACTGCGGGATTTGATTCCCTGCCGTTGTAGTGTGTTACTGATGGTGACCTTTGTTACTTTGGTCCCAGCTCTCTGCAGGTCATTCACCAGGTCCCCCCGTGTGGTTCTGGGATCTTTGCTCACCGTTCTCATGATCATTTTGACCCCACGGGATGAGATCTTGCGTGGAGCCCCAGATCGAGGGAGATTATCAGTGGTCTTGTATGTCTTCCATTTTCTGATGATTGCTCCCACAGTTGATTTTTTCACACCAAGCTGCTTGCCTATTGTAGATTCACTCTTCCCAGTCTGGTGCAGGTCTACAATACTTTTCCTGGTGTCCTTCGAAAGCTCTTTGGTCTTGGCCATGGCGGAGTTTGGAGTCTGACTGTTTGAGGCTGTGGACAGGTGTCTTTTATACAGATGATGAGTTCAAACAGGTGCCATTCATACAGGTAACGAGTGGGGGACAGAAAAGCTTCTTACAGAAGACGTTACAGGTCTGTGAGAGCCAGAGATTTTCCTTGTTTGAGGTGACCAAATACTTATTTTCCACCCTAATTTACGAATAAATTCTTTACAAATCCTACCATGTGGATTCATGGATTTTTTTTCCACATTCTGTCTCTCACAGTTGAAGTGTACCTCTGGTGCAAATTACTGACCTCTGTCATCATTTTAGGTGGGGGAACTTGCACAATCGGTGGCTGACTAAATACTTTTTTGCCCCACTGTATACATCATATCTTTTAACCTGCACCTCTGTTTGGCAGTTTTAATTACTCTATATTTATTTCTTTTCCTAGGTCTTAACATTGGCCCGGTGGTGGCTGGGGTGATCGGGGCCAGGAAACCTCAGTACGACATCTGGGGGAACACTGTAAATGTGGCGAGTCGCATGGACAGCACAGGTGTACCAGAGAGAATCCAGGTAACAATTTTATATGTCCCGTCATTTAAATTCACACTGATGATTTTGTGTACTCAGATAATCAGTAAGTTATTTAAAATCAACTATAAAATTTGCATTCCATCAGTAAATTATTCTGAACTCCTTCCCTCCCACCTCCTTCAGTCTATTTTGGTGAAAAATTTGAAATTCATCCAGTGTGCATAAGCTCTGTAAAACCACACTTATCTGTCGACTGAAGGGAGGAAAAAAGGAGTGTATTCAAGGTAATGAAGAATGATCGTTAAAAATGGCCCTACTGGTTTTGCTTTATCAGATATTCAATCATTAAAGCTTAATAATTCAAAGCTAATATGAACACAGATTGAATTCTTTAATTTCATCCGATCTCTTTACAGTCCACCTTTTTGCAGGAAAAAGTGACAAAAGAGAAAATATGAGCTGCTGCTTCCTAATGAACACCAAATGGCTCCAAGCAGCATTTTATTAGTAAAGTTATGAGTTTCATTTTTGTAACTTTCTGTAACTTCTGCAGTTGTTTTTGTTGGAAACTTGTATTAAAACTCTAATAATAGAATATTTCCCAGTGGAGGTAGCCAAACTCATCGAGCCAATGACTATAAATCAGGGGAAAAGGCATAAGGAGTTAATACAAAATGTTATTGACAGAACTATGGCATCAGATGTGTTTATTACCACTAATTCAGGAAGAACAACACAGAGAACTGATTAGACACTCCATTGGTGATTTACAGATCACAAGACGTGTGCATAAACTATATAATTCCCCTCTCGCCCCTGTGGGCGGACTTTATCCTTCAAGCGCGAGTCCTCTACCAGAGGCCTGGGAGCTAGAGGGTCCAGCACAGTATCTTTGCTGCGCTTTTCTGGACAGAGATCTCTGATGTTGTTCCTGGGATCTGCTGGACGCCTAACTTGGGAGTCACTGCACCAAGTGCTCCGATTACCACTGGGACCACTGTTACCCTCACCCTCCACATCTTCTTGAGCCCTTCTCCAGCTTCTTGTGTTCCTTCTTCATGATATTGCTGTCATTCTGTATAGCTACATCTATCACTACAGCCGCCTTTGTCTGCTTGTCCACCACTACTATGTCCGGTTGGTTATCCATCACCAGTATCTGGAAGTCCCACAGGATCTTAGCTCGGTCATTCTCGACCACCCTAGAGGGCGTCTCCCATTTTGACCCTGGGACTTCCAGTCCATACAGATGTTCCTGTATACTTTGTCGATCACTTGGTTATGGCGTTCCATGTATGCCCTGCCTGCTAGCACCTTGCAACCTGCTGCTATGTGCTGGATTGTCTCAGGGGCATTATTACACAGCCTGCACCTGGGGTCTTGCCTGGTGTGGTAGACCCCAGCCTCTATGGATCAGAGTTTGTTCCTATGCTACCATGATTAGAGCCTCCAGAATGAAAGATAGTCCAGCTTTGTCCGGCCACTGGTAGGATTGCTTGATATAAGCCACTTCCTCTATCTGCCGATGGTACATACCGTGCAGGGGGTTGTCCTTCCATGATGTTTTTTCTCCTTGCTCCTCTTCTTTCTCATATTTCTGCTTCCTGAGGTATTCACTAAGCAGTCAGTTGTGGCCATCTTCCTGATATACTCATGGATGTTTGTTGTGTCATCTAGGACTGCTTCATCAGTGCAGTCACCTTCTTCAGCCAGTAGGCATGAATCATGTTAGAGCCTGGTGCTTCTTACTGGACCTTTTCTTGGATGTCTGTCGCTGCCATGGATCCTGGATCCTGTTCGGGAAGGATGCTGTGGTCTGCTCTTAGAGCCACTAGCCACTGAGCATTGCCGTTATGGGTTGTGTCCTTCTCCCTTGAATGGTTCAGTGGAGTACAACTGGTTTATTCTCCTGCCTTCTAGCTCTCTGGTATACCTCTTCAAGTGGCTGGCCAAGGATGTGAGTCTTTGATTCGCAGTTTCCAAGGCTTCAGGTATCACTGCTGCCATGGTGATCATCAGTTTCAGTGACGGTAGCTACATTTCGCATCTTCTAGATGTACTCCAAGTAGTCTTGGTAATCGGCGGAGGGCCAGCTGCTCTTGCACTCCCAAGGAGCCAGACTTTCTTGCATGTTTCGTAATTTTCCAAGCTTTCTGAAGGTCTTTCAACATTTATCGTTGGACATTGGCTAATTTTTCACTCATTTTCAGATGAGTCCTTGTATCTGACCAGAGAAAGTTTTCTCTGTTGAGTACATAACACTGAGCTATGAATTGTTTAAGCATTAAAAAACAGCTAAGAATCAAGGTAAAATATTATCCTTGGGCACGTTTGATATTGAGACATGGATTGGTCTCCCCAGATTCCTGATCTCAACATTATTGATTATTTCCAATTTTCGTAGCAAAATATAAAGAGTTTAAGACAGCACTGTAGTCAAATTAAACTGGGTTCAACTTGACTGAAAGTTATTCTTTCTAGAAATTATGGTTCCATTAAACTCCATCTTAATCAATGACACAGCATGTTTGACTTTCAAGCTGTCAAATCATTGGTCACTAGGAGTTATTAGCAAAATAATGATAAATCTCAAAAATGCTGACCAGGGAATTAAATATTCCATTCTCCATCTGCCTTCAGGTGACCCCAGAATTGCACCAGGTACTGAGCTCTTATAACTACACACTGGAATACAGAGGAGTGGTCACAGTCAAGGGCAAAGGAGAGATGATGACCTACTTCCTCACCAGTGGACCTTCCAGCAGTTAACCCACACTAAGTGACAGACACATAGGGGGTTACACGCCTTACGACATACAAAGCAGGCTTAGGGTGGACTGAGATTGAACTTTTCTCACAGCACTGAACCCATCTCAAACCTGAGGCCATAAAGGATGAGGAAAATGTTCATCCCAACGCCCAGCCTGTGGGGGAGCCGATGAGTCGGAGAAGCCTCGCTACGAGTCAGCCGATGAGACCAAAGATGTCCAGTCAGAGCATAAAGACAGATTATTGGTCAGCTGTGCGAGTCTGGGTCCTGAAGGAAAAATGGTCAATAAGAAATTTGATTTGCTTCAATCAGCCGTAATTTTCCGATGGGTTTTTGGACACACCTGCGGGAGGACATAAGCTGCATTACCTCTTCTCTTTCGCTCTGCCTTGCTCCTGCTGAAGTATATACAGTATGTACATGTAAAACACAGACAGTTTTATGTGTATGTACAGAATTTCACGTATGGTTTGTAATACCTTTGGTCCATGTTGTGATGCAGGTATGAATCTCTCAAGTATGGACACTAAGCCAGCACTGCAGCACTATCCGTCCTTGTGTCATTATCTAATCACATCGGTAACTAACAGATTCATGGAGGAGATAGTCTTTATTGCTGAAGAGTGTGTCCTACAGGTAACCGGGTTTCCTGAGATTATATGAATTTCCTTTTATAACAGAAAGAAAACGCTGCACAGTGTTTACAGAAAGCTTCCCGCCAGATGTGCAATATCACAACCTCAGTAGTATCAACAGCATAATATATATATATATATATATATATATATATATATTCACAAACACATAAAACAAAGAGGATGTCAGTAAAGAGCTTTTTCTAATCTTTAACATTTTCTATTTTAACTTCGAAACACAAACCCTATGAGATATATTAAGATTCTATATTTTGTACATGAATATATATATTATACATATTCAGATATACATACTGTATAATTCATGTTGGGATTTCAGACGTCCTCACTGGTGTTGCCTGATGTTAGCACTGCATCACAGCTGATGTTCCGTTTAGCTTCAGCTCCCCCCAAATAGCCTCTTTTCTTGCCCTTTTCTCACAGCGAAAAGCAAGTCTTAAAACCGAGCAAGGCGGTACATTGAATGACGGACTAGAGGATGGAAATGCATCAGCCTTGGTGCTCAAAAGCCATTTCTTTTTGCACTCCAGTGCTTTCAGCCGTCCACCTTGTTGTGCTCTGCTCCCACAGCTCCCCACTCGCTTGCTCAATCAGATGGTACGACCCAATGAATGTCCGATGATCTCCGATGAGGCCTTTAACATGGACTCTGTACTGACGACGGTGATGATGCTCATCCTGTGGACAGGGACAGATAAGCACATGTGGACATGTGCCCAATTATCTGCTGTTTTCTTTCCTTAACAGAGCAGTTCTCTTCAGTATTACATCTTTATTCAGCGTGTCATCAGACAAACTGACCTGGCTGGCTCATGGACTCAAGTGATTTTTAATGATGATATTACCAAATACTTCACCTGGTTTGGTTTGTTTTGTCACAGGAAAACGTAAATGGACAGAAAAATGTTTTCACCTGAGAATACTGAATCCAGAAAACTTCAAATCAAATCAAATCACTTTTATTGTCACATCACATGTGCAGGCACACTGGCACAGCACATGCGAGCGAAATTCTTGTGTGCGAGCCCCACAAGCAACAGAGATGTGCAAACACAACAACACAAACGAGCAAAATACAAGAATGGCCAACCTGAAACTAATAAATAAATATATAAATATAATAAATATATATCAGAACCAAGTTTAAAGGATAAGGCTAGAAAACTGTATATAAAAGATGGATGTAGGCATGCATGACGTCACCCATTGGTTTGTGAAGTATTGTTAAGCCTTGAGCTAACAGTTTAGAGGCCACTGGGGGTGGATCTCACTTAGAAACACCGCACGCTCATCTGGTTGTCAATCGCAAGGAAGATCATGCTCTGCTTTGTTCTCTTATTTGACTGTCAGTAGTCAATATCGTGCTGTATTTAGACACTTGAAGCTAGCAATCAAGACGAACTAATTAGGAAAACGCTTACAGAGGTCATAGATAACTGGAGCCTAGTAAGTGTCCTTCCAGATTTCTTCTTCCAGTAAAATCAAACTTGTTTTTGTAATCAGAGGAGTCGCCCCCTGCTGGCCATGAAAAGCATGTTTAAGGCACCTAAACTGCATTGGCTTCTATTTTCAGACCTGTGAAGCTATGTCCATATTTTATATAGAGTCATATTATTATAACTGTCAACTGATCTCATGAAAAGAGCAAAATTAACATTTTAAGTAATGCCTGCAATATTCTCTCCACTTGCATCTTGTGAAAACAAACTGAATTTGTGCGTGAAGTTATTTAAAACTTATTTGGTATGCTATGCAGATCAGTATTTACTTCACTACAATGTTGTATGTATTAAGTGGACTCAAAATGAACTGCAGTCTATGGACTTCTATCTGAATAACTAGCCTCAGGTTCTATTTAAATCCTGCATATTAACCTCCTAAGACCCAAACTCTTCCACCGCATGCATTTTTAATTTCTCTTTGATATTTGGACATATTGGGGCCCGATGGATGTAAAAACAAAGAATTACTTTAATTTTTTACATTTATTTTTTTTTTTGCCTTATTTTTGTTTTTAAGAAAAATGAGAGCCACATAGGAGGATATTCATTTAAAATTTTGATAGAACAGTGACAGTGTAATGTCCTCGTAAGTGGATATCAGGCCCAAAATTCAGTATTTTGGTCTAAATAACCCAAAATGTGATGTCCACATATGTGGACGCCAGCTCCTAGGAGGTTAATAAATGTATTAATTTTAAACTGCTGTCAGAAAATAATTAATTTGGACACTTTCCATTAAAAAAATATTAATAAATTGATAGTTGAACTTGAAAAGATTATTTAAACTCACAGAAATGTGTTGTCAAATTCCGGCCAATCAGAGCTCTTCTACCACTCAGTGGGCGGATTTTCAGTTTACGGAAACTATAAATGTTTAAGCGGGAGTCAGATATTGTTGGCAGTCCCAGCAATAGTCCAACTTATTAAAAGATTTAAAAAAATATTGTTTAAAGAGGAGAGAATCAGTTACTTAGGACTAATATTTAATCTTTCAGTATGTATTGAGTAACACATGCAAATGAAACAATTTATTAACAAGTTAGACTTGTTTCACTCTATTAATTTATTTTAATTCAGACTTGACGCGCTCAGTAAGTGCCCATGATGATTATATGGAATAATTGCCTCACTAATCGTTGCTTTTGAACAACATCAGAATTTAGTCCACTGGAAATTTGGTCGTTTCATGGGACTTTGTTGACCCAAAAATATCAGCACTAGCCTTATCCTTTGAATTTCATTCCTTTTTAAAGAGTAAATGGCACTATGATTCTGAGCCTGTGGAATGAAGGGGAAAAACCTGCACTGGTCGTCTCTGGCGTTTTTTTTTTTAATCTTTGTTAATGTACTGTACTGCTGCAACCATTATCTTCACACACCCCGGCTAATACCTATAGGTGTCATTCCATATGATTCCAATTGGATGCACTGCCATTCTACACCCACGTCACCCCCCTCTTTCTACTGTTCACTGTGCATGAATGTGCCATTAGGGAACACGAGGGGCTTGGAGAGGCACAGACCAGAGATGAGGGGCGTGACTACAAGGTGCCTGAGTGGATCCATCTTTACAAAGTACAGCATTCTCATTCGCTTTTTATTTGACACGAGGTGGCCGTGTCTGTGACACAAATGGCTTCAGAGACAAAACTGTGGATTGTTTTTGTTGCCATGCTAAACATTATGCTGTTTTTTTATAGTAAAATAAACTGCTGAGAGGTTTCACAGGTACCCTGAGATCTGATTCTTGTTCATGTTCTGCTGTGCTGTCAGGTCTCTTATGGATCTAGATTGATGCTGGTGTTTACTTTGTGCAAGCTGTCGTTTTGGCACACAATACCAAAGCTACGGACTTAAATAAGAAACAAAAGTGACCAAATGTATGTGGACACGCTGTAGCTTGGAAAGGTGCATTGTCCAAAATATCACAGGCTGAGGAAGACTTTTTCCTCTTTCAGCAGCACAAAGCCAAAATCTATAAACAAAAGGTTTGTTTAAATGTGTGGAAAGCTCAGGTGTCTCCTCTGTTTTAACTGCACTCTATCCTGGGAGTCATTTTACATGTTCACGTAGCTCACCAACAGATGGCAGGAGCACTGCATGACAGGCTTTACGCATGAGGTCCTTTGTCTTCTTTTTTGTTATTACTGATTATTGTTTATATGACGGAGGACAAGGAGGAAAAATGCTAATCTCCTGATTAACGCTCTGCCCGTTACATTATCCGTCATGGTATTAATATCTGTATTTATAAGTCAAATCAGTGGCTATTATCTCCAACAGGAATCAGTTAAGATCTTGGTCACTCCTGCTGTGCATTTACATAGCAGTGCCAGACTGTAATCAAAACTGAAGCCTCCCAATTTAAACTGAGCACGCTCGGATAAAATAAGAATCGTCGTCGACTGTAATGCAGCAGCTGCAGGAACAACAGTGTTTCCTCTGCTTTTCTCCGGGAATTCAAACCCATGTTAGTGCAAACAAAATCTCCAGACTTAATGAATGTGACCTTTCTGAACAGCCAACCTGTTGGCCTCTAACTATGTGAGCGTTGCTACAATCACATCGTCACCACGCTGACATTCAAGTTCAAATTTGTGCAGGTCAGGCAGCACATATCTGTGAAAATGGGAGCACTTCCTGCTCAGGAGAAGCATCCCTGCTTTTTTGTTTTAAAACAAAAGTGATTTTTGTCTTCACAATTACTGCAACATGTACCAGATATCCCTGAATTTGGTATGAAACTGACAGTGCTATGATAAAAAAAAAAGATATCATTGTAATGGAAATGTTTTTTAATGTTCGGTGTTCCACAGCTTTGCTCATGTTTCAAATTGAGGACCAGATCACATCATGATGTGCACGTGCAACACACACAAAAATGGCCAATATGGAGCTACTAAGACTGGCTTAAAACTAGCGTTCCAACACATTTACCCCATCAAATCAAATCAATGTTTTCCACATTTCATAACTTTAACATTTAACAAGATTTTGTATTCTAATCATAACAGGTCTCTAGTGTCAAATAAATTCAAAGTTTAGATTAGAAAATTCCATTTAAAGACCTGTAAATGATCACATTCATGTTCCACACTTGGATTACTTAAATCTTTGACTTTCAAGTTTCCTATTTTACAGCACACACCCACACAACACGTTTACTGCTGTGGAAAACATTTGAACAATCTAGAAGTTTGCGAATCACATTTCAGTTCCAATCAAGTCTGAGCCGTAGGGTAAAAAAAAAAAGGAGCTATTAGGTCATGTAGGTGTGGCACCCGATGCTGGAAAGCAGAGAACATTCAGATGATGAATCACATGAGAATGAAGTGTTACAGCAGTCTCTGGACAGAACAATAGTGCAGATGCCAGATGGACGTGAAAGCAAAGCTGCGTACGCGTCTATACTCTGATTCATTTTTCACTTCTTCCTGTGAGACAGGGATCATCCAAAATAAATAAAAAATGTAAATTAAAAAAGAAAAACGTCATGACAGCCTCGGCACAACTGAAACTGCTCATGGAGAGAAAAAAGAAAAACACAACTCAATTCTCTCCCCTTCTCGTTTTGTTTGCTGTTAGTTGTTGGGATGATGCAGGAACGCCGGGAAATCACTCCATAAATCCCCGATGACGATAAATATGGCATCTTTGTGTCATAATCGTGTTAAATGTGAACACTGCCAATATCCTTGATACAGGCTAAATGTGAAAGATGAGTTTTTGTTTTTTTCCTTCTTGTTTTTGTTTTTAGAAATGGCAGCCAAGTCTGAACTGAGGGGCTCGGTGGGAGGGGAAAATAAAATAAAAAACAGGCCAGAGGCTGTTCAGATGATACAGGCCGCCTCTGGCTTTGACAACGCAGCTATGCATCTATACCGCTGCCAACACAGACCTGTTTATTAACACAGTCACTTGACACTGGCATATGCTTGAGGCTGTGTAGGCGAGGAAGTAGGGTACGAATGCAAACAGCCTGTTTGCGTCGGCTGAAACAGGAGCTACTTTGCGACTAAAAAAAGACAAGTGTACATAAAAGTGGAGCGATCACCAAGCAAAATTCATAAAATCTGGAGAATTCTTCGTCAGAGAAATCAGTCGGTAAATAAATACGCAGAATGGTCTAAACGATGACAAACACTTACGAAATAAGATACGAGGACACACACGTGCAGAAGGCAGCGTTGCATAGTTTTAAACCATGACTGAAACCAGTCGTGCACCTGATGGAGAACCAGTGGGTTTACATAGAAGATGAAAAATAACTGAACAAGTAACTGAAGTTCATGTGATTGTTTAGCCGATGCATTTGGCAGCGAGTGGCGTCGCTTTCAATACTTGGTGCTTGCAGAGGGAGCAAAACTGCATCCGTCCTGCAGGTGGGATGGATGCACTGAAAGGAAGTCGAAAATTGTTATCGGGCAGTGGCTTCCCAGTAAGGTCCATAAATGATTCAAGCTGCAGCAGAGTCCAAACTGAGATCTGTTCACAGCTGCTGGGGTTTATTGAACAGGGCTACCGCGCTGCTGCGAGATCGCTTTTGGCTTTTCTCACTGAATCGAGATGCTTGGTTTTTTGTTTTTTGTCTCTATTTTGTTTCCAGTATTTTCAGACTACAGGTCCATTTATCCTTTGAGTTTCAGATCTTTTTTTGTCAGACATTGTAGTCCGGTGCTTTGCCAAGCGGTTGCCTCAGTCTGATCTGCAGGGTCATGAAGGCGCCCACCGCCACGTGAAAGAGGATCTGCCAGATGTTCCTCAATTCGTACAAATACATGTTGGAAAGACAGATGAGCGCAAAGGCCAGGAAGGACTTGCTGTTCCTCCAGACTGAGAAGTAGGCAAACAGGTAGCACTGAAAGGAGAAAGACAGAGAGCGTGAACGATGCGCAGACCACATGACCGGAGGGGATGTTTTTCATAAGAAATCCCATTTGATGTCTCTGTGCCCATCACTGTGTCTACCAGTCTGCGGTGATCCATTTAGTATCAGAAGCTGCACAAAAAAAGCTGAGCAAAATCTTTTAGAGAAGGTACTGGAACGAAAGGCACTGAGCTTTTGCTAATGTGTAGCTGACAAGCTGCTGAGCTATAAAGTGCAGGGCTGTTAGTCAGCCAGTGATGGGCTCCCCTTACCGCAGACTATCACTTACCTGATACAGACAGGCCGCTGTGCCGAGGAAGAAGGCAATCACGTAATTAAAGTCTTCATCATCATTCTGCAGACACAGAGAAAATGCTTGGGTTTTTTTGTTGTTTTTTGAAGCGCTAGTCATTTATGTAGGGACAAAAAAAGAAACCAATATGACAAGAACATGTTGAGGTATCTTTATTCATGCATTTCATGTACTGTGATCTAATCTAGTTCATAGAGTGTGATGTGACAGGTGCTCTATCAAGGGACACAATGGCAGGCATGTGGTAGTGACGTGAGCCCAGACAGACCATAATCAGTCATAAGTTTATGTTAGTCAGGAGATATTAGTGGCTCATGACGTCAAAGTTGAGGCAGGCAGATAATTAGTAAACTGGGATGATGTTTACATCATTTTCTCTTTAGAATAAATCCCACCACCTTTAAAGTCTGCGTTTCCTGACTACCTGATTGCTTTTCTGTGACGGACCTACATTCCCAGCCCTCGGGAATTCATTCGTCCTCTTAAGTTTCTTGCTACAAATAAAACTGACAGCTAAAAGTATCAAACTAGAACCAGCCTTGCATTGAGCATTCATTTCCCTTTAAGAGAAACTGAATCTGAGAGTCGTTTCTAGAATGCCCTCACCTGCAGTATGCTCTCTATAGCGTGGACCCCTCGCAGCAGGTTCAGCCCCCCACAGAGGATGCTCAGCACACAGGATACGATTCCCGGGAGAGTCACCGGCTCCAGCATCTGCGTGGGAGCTGTAAGAGAACAAGGACGCAGGTCTCGGATAAATCTGCTTTCCGAAGAACAACAAAGCAACTAGATTTGACAAAATTTCATTTATATATATACACATGTAAAAGCTATTATGTGCAGGACAAAGGGAATAAATCCCTGAATGGCAAAGATAAGCCAAGAATGTGCTGTTCTCAAATCTCACTTTCAAAACATTCTTGTAGAGTAAAAGAATTAATGTGTCACTATTATCAGATTAGCATACTTCATCCCTCAGGATAAAATGATTTATGTTCTCAGAAAAACAAGACACTGGGAAGGTCCGCGGAGAGTGAGCAGAGCGTGGAGAGCTGCTCTCTCGGATGTCAGGGGGAAACACAACAGCTACAAGTGACCCGAGGTGGCATCGCTTAGCTTGGGGCAACTGAGGTGTGACAGTGGGGAAAAGGGGTTGTTTTTGTGGACGATGTAAAGAGCACGGGGTCTGAGCTACGACGAAGCAACAGCGGAATGGATTCATTTTGAAAATGACTATCTCATCACACAGTCTCTCTCTGCCCTTTATAATCCACCAGAAAGTAACCATTTCAAATTTAAGCAGCTGAATGACTTCTGCTGCGGATGTTTTGTTTTTTTCTTTCAATAAATATTTCAATATTTAGGGCTTAAATGAGACTTTGTAATTAAGAAATGTCTTTGTTAATCCACTGAAGATACAGGAAAATACGGCGATGAGGAATCATTTTGGTTCTGAACTGCATATTAATACATTTTAATAAAAGCAAAAGAGGCGTGAACAAACAGCTCAAAAAGCAAAAGGGACTAGGATCCTGTGGAGAGGCCCTGGGTCCAGGGAAATGTGTTTATCACAGAAAAACGTGCGTCCATGGCAGGTAGAGCTGGGCGATAGAACGATAACGATATGTATCGCGATATAACTTTTACTCGATAGAGAAATTAAGCTATCGCGATAGACCTCGCCGCTCTTGTCCTCTTAAAAAAAAAAAAAAAAAAGGTCAGCCAATCCAAATTAAGTAGCGCAGAGCCGAACCAATCACAGCCGCAGCGTCACGTCGCGTGACTTGTTACGTACAGCACAAGTGCCAAGCCGCACGTGTGTTTGTTTGGGAAGCAGCCAGCGGGTAATGGAGGAAATGAGTGTGCCGACTAGAAAAATCAACCGAGCGTGACCGAAGAGAAAACAGATGATGGTTCCAATGCCGGAGAGATTGTCGAACGGAAGAGCCATAGAAGTTCCGTAGTGTGAAGGTATTTCGGCTATTTCAAGTCTGACAAAAAACAGAGTAGCGTGCACTGTAAATTGTGCCGAAAGCAAGTCTGGAAATACAATAAACTGGTGCATGCGTCACACTGTGCGCCACGTTATTGTTTCGGTGAAATGAATTTCTACAATACTGTTAATTCTACTCTCTGCAGTGTTTAAATGCTTACATACACACACAGTTACTGTCCGTCCACACATACGACTCGGTTCTGCTTCTATGCCCCAGCTTTGTTTACTTTTTCCCACCGAGGCTTCTAGACTTCTGATTGGCCAACATTTCTGCACGGTTAGGAATCTAGCGCCACCTGCTGCTTTGGCATGTTCATAGCAGCGTTTTCCTTCATTTCTGCCTTTATGTGTGGACGGGATTATTTTTTAAAACGAAAACGGAAAATCTCAGTTTTCAAAAATACCCGTGTACGTGTGGACGTAGCCTCAGTCTCTGACTGGAAGCGCTAATTCGTCATTCGGCTTTTGTCAGACTAAAGTAACTGTTAAAACTGTTTGAAAAGCTCAGCTATACAACAAGGAGAGATTGAGAATTTCCTTTTAGTTCTCAGTTTATTTGATATTGACAAAAGTTAGTCAGTTTTGTCTGTTCTTCTGTAAAAAAAACTAAGATTTATTTTTAGAATTAATATTTTGTTTCTAAGTGGAATTGACAATTTAGTCTGTTTCGTTTGTTCTATTTTGAAACTTAAACGCTTTAGCGGCTGCCTTTTGTGTAGTTTGCAATATTTGCCTTTATTTATCTGAAAAAGTCTCATGTTCCTTAAGTACATCTACCCTGTTGAACTTATTATGGGAAATAAATATTTAAATAAAAACAAGCTGCTGATTATTTCACATTTTACTTGTGAGCAACGGCACATTTAAATCTTACAAATATAGTTATTTGGCTTATATCGTGATATATATCGTTATCGCCTGAAATGAAAAAAAAAATATCGTGATATGAAAAAATCTCATTTCGCCCAGCTCTAATGGCAGGGGTATAAAACTTGCTCTGAACTCTGGGGTTAATATTTCTGATTTGTCCAAAAAACCTCGATAAAGGATAAAAAAAAACAGATGCTTCCTGAGGCATTTTGTTTAGGTTGAAATGAGCAAGCAAAACAGAGCAACGCATATCAACTTGAAGTCTTCATCAGAGTCTGCTTTGAAAGTCTTTAAAGCCATGTAGCACTTCCTGTTTTCCTTTTCCAGGAACATTTTGAGGGAAAAGCAACTATGTACATCATGTCACAGTCTTGTGGTCAATACCATCAATGTTAAGAATGAAAAATTAATACAAATAATAAGATTAAATATCTAAATTTAATGTACATGCACACCCTGTATATATATTTATGCACATGAATAAATGCATCTTTAAATGCTGTACGTATATAAATTCATTACAAGCCTCTCTCATACTTTGCACGCATACGTGTGCAGCTTATGTCCTACCTATGCCCTTGTACTTTGAAGGTGCGTGCACTGAGAATCCATTGATAGCCCGCAGGTCCTCAGGGGAGAGCTGGTAGGGCGGTCGCAGCTTGATCTCTGTCTGCATGTCAGCCAGGTTGATCTTGGTGGACAGGGAACGAGGGTTATTGTAGCGCTGTTTGGTCTTCTGGATGAAGGTGTCTGAGGGATAACAGTCAGCACAACAAAGAGCTGATTAATAATACAAAGAGCAAAGCCGGGCAGAACCAAATGCACCCTTTGTGTGACACAGCAAGATGCTGTTAATGTGGAAGTGGAAAATGATTTCTGAATAAACAAAAACATTTTCGATCAACAATAGACAGAAACACTGCATATCACATATTACATAACAAAAATGCTATTTCATACTAGAGATGGACCGATCCGATATTACGTATCGGTATCGGTCCGATACTGACCTAAATTACTGGATCGGATATCGGAGAAAAATAAAAAATGTAATCCGATCCATTAAATATCACGAAAGCACCTCACAAAACTTGCAACACGCCGTAACTCACCTCAGAACGTATGCATCACGTGATAGAGCAGCTGTGGCATGCAGGACCTGTCGGTGGTCTGGATAGCATGTGGAGCTTCGCTAGCAACCTGGCATTTCATCTCCGACAAAGTTATCCCCGAGAGAAGTAAAGCAAGTGTGTAAGTCCATCTCTGAATGTTTGTAAAGCATTCCCACGTTAAGCTTAACAAGCGACTGCCTCTCGCTCTCCGGCTGCTACTTCAATCGTGAAACTGCTAATGATCAGCTGATCGGCTTTTCTGTCGCGAGTCTGTCTCTCGTTTGTTTTTGGTCCACTTTGCGCCAGAAAGAGGAAACCAGCGGCTGAACAACAGCAGCATGTTTAAGCTTGATAAGCTGTTGTTAGAATCTATTTAATATTACTTTCTACACCAGGATCTTTTTCTACGTAGCTGACGGCTGGTAACTGTGCAGGGGCGGATCTAGCAAAGTTTAGCCAGGGGGGCCGATAGGGCATTAACAGGGAAAAGGGGGCACAAAGACATACTTTTCTTTCTTATTCTCATTTAAAATGTCGAGCTTTTAATAAATAATTATCTGACACCCAAAGTTTTAATTTGATGTAAAATGAATAGAAGTCAATTACTGTACATAGTGACTATTAAGTCTAATATATATACCCTAGTAAGCTATAGTACTTTTTACTTTGGGAAGGTACCATCTGTGCAGTCTGCAATTTTGTTGAAGAAAGATGTTGAATCTATTTAATATTTCTTGAAAAATAATTGATTTCTGTGCATTTTTTTTCACACTGCATCAAATTAAGGTTGATTACGTCGATTAAGCATCATGAGGTGGAGCGTGAGGGGTGGTTCCCTATTTTTTATTTATTTATTTTTGTTGTTGCTGGGAGTTGGAACCCTATTAGTTAGGTTGCTTAATATTTACGCTAAGTACTCTTTAAAATACCAGAATAGGGAGGATGGTGTAGGTCTAAGTTTATTAGATTGATCAGTATTGCTGAACTATGAAATATTTTTTTTGTATACAGGTATAACAGAATAGCTTTAGTGTAGTTGTTGTTTTAAACTTGAGTATGAACTTGCAGACTTGCAAAATGCAGCAAGATATTTTAAAAAACAGTTTTGTTGATTAAAAACACACTATATCGGATTCATATCGGTATCGGCAGATATCCAAATTTATGATATCGGTATCGGTATCGGACATAAAAAAGTGGTATCGTGCCATCTCTATTTCATACGCTGGGCCAGTGTCTCAGTTTTACTGTCCACAAAAACAATGTTTTATATGTAAACCTAATTTAGTCTATTAATTATATTTAAAATTGTTTATTCATGTCTTTATGTTTATTTACATCTGTAAAATACTGTTACCAAAGCTCTGAAGTAAATCTAGTTGAGTAGGCTCCATGCTGCCCTGTAGACTCACCCCTGCGTCCTGCAGGTATGGCTGTGACAGAAAGTAGGACAGCTGCTGGCAGCCTGCAGCGCAGTGGCCAAATTTAAAGATCATAACAAACTGAGCTGACAGTTTATGTGAATACAGACAGCTTTTCTTAAAACTGCTATTTTGTCTCTGTGCAACTCAAACATCGGTGGATAAGATCATACTTAAGTTTGTTCTCCCCGCGGTGGGGGGGAGGGTGGGGGGGACTATGTAATCAGTTTTGTTTGTTTGTCTATTTGTTAGTTGTCTCGCATCCAAGTTTTTTAAATGATCATTTTCAAATTTTGTTTGATGGTTGACACCAATAACAGCTCGAGCTCATTTCATTTTGGTGAGATTGGTTTTCGTTGTTGTAATTGGGAGTAATATGTGAGGCCCGTCCTCAAAAGCCTCTTTAAAACGACGGCAAGGAAAAAACCTTTTAGGTAACGATGACTGATGTAGTGCTTTTGTTTCGCAGGTGAAGTCATAAGTAGGTTTGGTAGCATAAAATACTTTTTGACTAGTCCCAGGCCATCAAACTCTCTTTTTTGTATCTGAAATTTACTGACTGTGACCCCGTATTGTAAAATTTGTGCACTACCCAGGAGAAACTTTAAAAACTGAATATTGTAAAGAATGAGGCCAATTTTACATCTGATAGGTACCATCAGACATGGCACCCGTTTTAATTTGAAAAGCTGACATCATATTTCCCACATGGTCGTTTCGGCTGAAACACACAGTTCCACGGACTCACCAAATTCGATGAAGGAGTAGGGCCGCATGGCACTCTCGATCCGTTTGGTGTCATAGGTGACAATAAACTCCTTCTGTAGCTCATCCAGGAAGCAGAAGGCCAAAACATTGGGATAACTTGCAGTGCATACCATCAGGTATCCAACGCCCAGCGAGCTCGTAAAACTGAAACACACAAACACAAATATTATTGCTCTAATGCAGCGCGCCACTCTTCCTCTCGACAGAAACCCTGGGAATCTGTAATTAGGACACAAAGCTATATCCAGGGACACAAAGGCATTTCTGACTTCTGCAGGTTGCAGCTCTAAACACAGAGCAAACACAATTTAAGCGCATCTCTGCTTCAACGCCACACTTTCACAGTTAATTTAACACAATGGCTCGCATCCAAATCCACCTCTGCAGAAACAACTATGTGCTGGCCTTGCAGTGTTAATTGATACACTAAGTGCAAATTAAATTCCCCAAACACAAAGACGTTCACATTACCAGAATAGCTCGGAGCGCATCTGAATGGATATGAAACCTGAATGTCAATAAAGAGTTGAGACTAATATGATGATTATCATGGAAAGAAAAACTCGCGGTGTTGACGATATCTGAGGAATGAGAGTCAATCTGATCTGAGTAGCCACATACATACGCATCAGAAATTGAAGCAAATGACTCACGTTTAAGGGTGGGATGGAGGCGGGCCCCTTACCCACAATTTGAATTGATGGATTCATTTTTATTGTGCCCTTTAGTTTCACAAGCTGCTGGTGCATATATAATAAACACTGAATTGAACCTGTTGCAATGTGCTTTACAATAAACCCCTGGACGAATATGTTTACCAATATCTGTCTCGGAGCTGCCTGACTGTGTCTATAAAACCTCACCGAATATTAGAAAATAAATCATAACTCCACTGTGGGTAACAGCTAAAATAAAACTGGATTAAATCCCACGATATAACTGATGATTCATAACTGTGACTTACAGTGCGAGTATGTTCAAATATTACAGAAGTAAACTAGTCCCTAAATTGCTTCCAGTGATGTGCATTCTCTAAATCACTGTGTAAAACTTGGGGCATTAAGCAAGCGAGCCGATGTTCTAAAACCTCCTGGATTAAATCTGCTGAAAAAGGAATTTCATCTAGCTTTCACAATAGGGCTGAACGATATATCGCATTTGCGATAATATCGCGACATGATCAAGTGCAATTTTCTAACCGCAAAGGCTGCGATTATACTCTGGACATGTCCAAATTCATGGGCTGCATCCTCCTGAGGCCGCATTTGTAGACCGATTACGTCACAGCGACGCGCCGAAGGCTGTCCAAATTACTACCATATCCCAGAATTCATAGCGCGGCCCAGCCAAACTCCAGTTTCCAACAATGGCGGCCGCTACTAAGTTTTAAAATTACTCATACTAATCTTTCTGGGTCACAAAATAAACTTTTAACATATTTTCAGGCGAGAAAGTAGTTGTGTAAACATCAAATATCTGCTCGGTTTATCAAGATATCCCATATTTGCAAAAGTGCTTCGACGTTTTCAGAGGCGTCTGCTACCCACCAGCTCGACAGCTAGCCGGGAGCTCGAGGGTTACTGATGCGGCCGAGAACGGCACAACTCCCGGCACATCATTTTCAGATCACCGCAGAGTTTCGCTGCTCGGGTTAAACGTAATATATAAGTCACTTAGACAACCTAAAAATGTTATTGTTGGGCTTTTTTCAGTGTTTTGTTTGTTCGTGAGTAAATCGGTTTGGCTGAGATTAAAGTTATTAGATTAGATAAAATAAAACTTTATTAATCCCCCGGGTGGGTTCCTCCTTGGTTTTCACACAGCTGACTAAACGTCAAACAGAAAACTTATTAAACAGAAGTATGAGACAGTCGAGAATTTACGCCAGTGTCTGGTTATATTTTAGATAGCAAGAAGCAGACGGCCGAGTTTATTAAACTCCACCGAGACAGCGGTGACGCTAATCAGAAGGCTAGACCGTCCAATTTCACGCCTTTAAAATTTAAAGGCGTGTTTGTGTGTGTGTTTATACAATTGCTATTATGTTTGCACTTTATGTGTAATGTTACTGACTGCAGAGATCAGTAAGATGTGTGTATTTTTTATTTATTAGTTTTATTTATTTAATATTATTTTTTAATTGAATGACTGTCTAGTAGTTCACAGATGTCGAAAAACTGAGTGTGGTAAAGCCACTGATTTTTTTTTATGTATATTTCTGCAATCTGCACATTGTACTGACTTTCATTTTAATGTTTACACCAGGGTTCCTTGTCAGCACTTTATGCTCAGATGTTTGTAAGCTAAAAATAAACTATTGTGTATGTTCAAATATACTGTTGTGATTGAAGAAGTTAAATAAAAATGTCAGTCATCAATTCATGCATCACCTCATGTCATCATAACAGAGGTCTGTCTTCCAGGAAAGAACAGTTTAAAATTAATGTAATATAGTATTGGCCATACTATATGATGTATTGCTTGTCTTTGTTTAATAATACAGAAGACAAAGACCTTAAAAAATAATCGCATATCGCATCGCAATCGCAATATTGGGGCAAAAAATCGCAATTAGATTATTTTCCATAATTGTTCAGCCCTATTTCACAACACACAAATATTACAGACATGACAAGGGCCACTGAAGAACCGGGAATATCACAGGACAGATTAACTGGTGACTTTAAACGCCGCCTCTTTCATTTTGAACTTCAGCAGCCTTTAGACGTCCACACTCCTCAGAAGCTTCGAGCTCTCGCTGATTAAAGAGACGTATCAAAAGGAGACTCTGTGGTTGTTGAAAGGTATAGCCGGCCCATTGATGGTTGGCGGTGAGGTTCTCTAAGGTCATGTCCTCTGTCGTAATAAGACTAATTAGCTTTTAACAAACAATGCTTGAGAGTTTCAAAGCCATTCCCTAAGCACAAGCAGAGCTTTCAGGAACCGTCTGACACCTCAAATGAAGCCCGAGCTGTCAAATCGCTCAAATTTAAACGCTTTTTCTGTATTTTCTTTAACCACATGTGTGTTAGAGGGGTCAGAAAGAAAGCAGTAAAACTGTCAACAGCAGGCTATTTCACCACCCATGGGTCATTAAAAATGCATTGTCTAGATTTTGGTTTTATACCGGGAATTGAAGATACACTGAGTGAATGCAGATGCTTAAAAATGCGCGAATATTTCAGCCCTTGTCCAAAAGAGGTTTTAGTCAAAATCGAAGGAAAAACTAACCCTACACCTTTAAACTGATATTATCTTACTCAAGCCAAACAGACCTTTTTTACACCAAAACGGCCCATTTGAAACATGTTAATACCAAAAGTTATTTAACATTTAACAGAGCAGAATAACTGGATCTTTTGCTAAGAGTAAAGACCTACTTGATGTTGTATGGTCCAGTCCTAAGTGTGCAGCGGTCAGGAAACTGGCCGAGTTTCTTGGAGAGACCTTTGAGGAGCCTCTTTGTTTCCTGAAGCTCTTTGTCCTGCTCATAATCAGTGGATGCTGAGAGAGGCAGGCCGTCCCCGACTCGGACCACAGAGGCAAACAACACCATCGACATCTTACAGCTCTGGCAGTCTCGCTGAAGGCCTGCAAACGAGGGAGATGGCACAGATCTGTGAGTGCAGCAAGGAAATGTTCTGCTTTTTCATCATTGAACTTGGGATTTTGATGTGTTGACAAAGCTTTATAGATTTCATGACAATTTAGACTAAATGACTAATACTTCAGTAAAAGAAACAATGAAAATTATATTAAGTTGCAACTCAGTCTTTGGTCACAGCATTGCTTTCCATTTATCACTCTACAAAGGGCAGAAAAAAAATCAGTTCCTTATTAAATTCTCAAATATCAGGTTTTTGTAAATGTACAATGTTTTGGGAGGTTTAATAACAAACTGAGATGAACACACCGAGCACTCAGACACTGACTGTTTTCCTCTCAGGATAATATAGATTACTGTGGTGACCTCTAACCTCACTTGATTGCTTAATGGATAATGTCTGCACACTCATCTATCTGAACATGAAATATTTAACAGTTTGTTTTAGTATTCAAGCTACAACAGTGCAATTAGTTATTTATATAGATATATATATATTTTTTTAAAACTAACTAATTTTTTTAGCATTCAAAATCTCCAATCACTGGTATCTACTGAGAAGCTGAGAATGTGCGTTAGCGGGACACTTTCCACGTTTGTCCTCCTGCATGCGATTTGAATTCCGGTCAATTTCCTTCCTCCTTGACTGACAAGTCCACAGGATCCGTGACGTGAGCAGAATCAGCGAAGTGTCAGGTACCACAACTAAGAACTACCTTCAAAACCAGACCAAGGTCGGATGAGAAGACAAACAAAACGGGGAATATCTTCTATATGCTTTTATCACAGCACTTAGAAACAATATTAACGCCAAGTGTCGTCCGTGGAGATATACTATATAATAAATATTTTAAAGCAGCCATCTACTTGTGAGTAATACAAAAGCAGCATAGAGTGAGAGTGTGAGTACTTCCAGGGGGGGGGATGCCAAAAAATGTAAAATTACAACACACGGAAGATTATAAACAGACATTTTTTCTAAATTAAAGCAGCGCCTCAAAAAGGAAATGTTTATTCGTTTGCAGTCCGTTTGTTACCAAATTCAATCACTACCAAACATGACTTGCTAAAAGCATAAAGCAAGTTTCATTACGTGTTAAGTTACTTAGTAAAAATCTCATTTTGAGCGTATTCTAATTGATTTTGGGGGCTTTGGTGATCTTGCACCAGCACTGAAGATTTAGGAAATGGTTAATTATACATTTTCATCTCCTTTGCAATGCATCTGCCAGTTTCGTTACTTTACCTTGATTAAAAAAAACAAACCATGGAGAAAGTCAAACTATGGACGAAGATTGTTGGCAGAAATCTGACTGAGCTTGGCTGCCTTTCTGATGTCTCACTGGAAACTGAGGTGAGCCTTTACTGGGAATTTCACTTTCTCCTATCTGGATGCACATTCAGCACCCTGTAGAAAGACTAAAACCACTAGACTGGTGAAATGTTGTCTCATTAGTCACTGGCTTTCTAAACAAAGGTTTCTTCTACTCAACTATGGCCTTCACGTAAATTTTCTGTAATCAATAAACATCATGTGAGAACCATGGACAGCTCCACGGACTGAATGAAGGTTATGAGGAGTCGATTTGAGGCTTTAAGTGCTTTCACTGCACCCAGAGAAAAAGGCGAGACAACTCAGAACTTCAAGACAACTCAAATAAAAGGCGCGAGTACAACGTTAAGTCCTGGATTAACTTAAAAAAAAAATAGGCAGCGACACTAGATTGCGGAGACAAACTGTCTCACCTTTCGGCTACTTTAATCCCAACTTTAAGAGCAGTGTTTCATTAGCTAATGGTTGGCTATGTTTACATGTGCGAACAATAAACTGGTAGATTACCTGACGTTACACGTTGCTTTTAACGTTTGCCGGTGGTGTTAACGATCAATTTATCTTGTGTGGAAACAAGACTTTACAATCTACAGGACAGTTTAACAAGCTAGCAAAGGTTAGCAGCTAACTATTAGCGTGTTCACCAACAGCATTGAACTTCAACCTTAGTTTAATCAGCGCGGCGATTAACAGCTAGTTAGTTAGCACATCCGCAACCCAGAGCAATAATATAATACCTGGGAAATGCGTCCTGCATCATCATCTGCACATCTGGAAGGTGTAGCTATACAGGAAGCTGAGGCAGCTAGGCAAGCCGCAGGCAGCGCTGATGCTACGATGGTTTACGTTTACGTGGCTGTTTCGCTGTGCATTGTGGGAAAACAACCTCACCGGCGTCACGGACTAAAAAATAAATAATAATAAGATAAAATTTATATATATATATATATATATATATATATATATATATATATATATATATATATATATATATATATATATATATATATATATATATATATATATATATATATTCCTTTATTATATGTTTTGTTACATTTTTAAATATCACGAATATTTTTGAAATACCGTGTGCCAAATCTGATCTGATAAGCTGATTTTAAATTGGGAGTAAAACTGAAGAAATTCACATTAAAATCTTAAATAGACAAAAGAGTCAGTGTCTTTCTTTTTTTAACTGTCATTTACTTGTCTAAAAAAAAAATCAAACAAAGCCTTTTAAGGAATATAACAACACGTTTGACACATTATTAACATGTATTTACACACACACATACATACGCACAGAGAGAGAGAGAGAGAGAGAGAGAGAGAGCTGTAAATTTTCTATTTGGGGAATAACATACAAACATCTTCCAAAATACTAAAAAATGCCTCACACGATGACGCACACACGCACAGATTACACCATGAGCAAAAGTCTGGGTACCTTTCTCAGTCAGTACTTCTATAATACTTTCGGTTTGAAGGATTTCTGTGTGAGGTCTCTTTACCTCATGTGGATGTGCGCCGAGAGCTTGTTGCCGTCACTGCTGGTGTCTTCGCGCTGCAAGATTTCTAATGATGGACTTTTAAGTAAGTTTCGGCCCAGAAGAAGCCAGTTTATTTCCATTTTTACTTTCTCGAATGAACTTAGTGGAATCCATCTTCATTTCAGACCTGTAATATTTCCTGCGCCACTGGCAGCCACACACTCCATAGCATAATATTTACGCCCTGCTGCTTAACAGTTGGCGAGGGGCTGTGTTCATCAAATGCTGCACCTTTTTACTGCCCAAACACTCCTTTGGGGATTGTGACCAAACAGCTCATTTTAAACTTCATCTATCCTGCAGAACTTCTTCCAAAAAAAAAAAGGGGAAAAAAAGAATCTTTTATAGACTGTGCTTTGCATAATTCACTCAGACGTTTTTGTGATGAAGCCATGACTCTGGTCCTTCCAACTGAATCAATCTTGTGTCAGTAAAAACTTCCTGGAACTCACTTATATTCGAGAATAACTTGACTTCAACAGATTCCCTTAAATTACATTCCCTTTTTTTTTTAATTTATGCGCATGAAAAAGGAAAACATACTGCAGATAACAAAACACTTCTAAATACTGTTTACAGTTCAATGTAGAGATGAGTAAATAAAGTCCTACTGCAGAATATTCATGAGCTCATTATCTTTGTTAGACACTGTTCCTTTTTTCATTCTGAACCCTACTTGCTCCAGTTGCTTTCCCAGAGAACACAATCACAAATTAGCCCAACTCCAAGGCATCTGATGCAGAGTATATTTTATGCTAAAATTAAAACATGAAAAATGAATAAAGGTGCACCCAGACCCTGCCAAGCTTTAGTGGCGCACTCAGGCCTAATGTGGACCGTTCACTGGCATCAGCATTTTATTCACTTTCCACTATTTCCTGTTAGAATATAGAGAAAAAAAACAGGCAGCACTTTGGCTAGAGGAAATGAAAACACCAGTACAGAGATGGTTAGCCGACTCATCCTTCACACATACCCATGCAATCTCCCAGGAGCCCTGTTAATGTGTCAGCCTGAAGGGCCCTCACTACCCTCATGCCCTGTGCGCGTGCGCGTGAAAGGAAGCGAGAGCTACAGACACACAGTGAAAGTGGATGATGGATATCTACTGGTGCTGACAAGATGATGAATAGCCACAAGTCTCGGTGAGTGTTTAGTGGAGAAAGCGTCAGGTGCGGAGAAGGCGGTGCCGTCATTTGTAATGACACGGTCTAAACAGACGCGCAAACACATTCTCGGCATTTAAATGCGTCAGTGGTGAGTGGCTCTTTCTCGGGTTGACATCATTATAGATGGGGGGGCAGGGATAGCTCAGTAGGTAGAGTGGTGGCCCCATGATCGGAAGGTCGGGGGTTCAATTCCCCTGAACAGCTACCCTGAGGTACCCCTGAGCAAGGTACCATCCCTACACACTGCTCCCCGGGCGCCCAATGGCTGCCCACTGCTTCACTGAGTGAATGGGTTAAATGCAGAGACCACGGGGACCAATAAAGTACACCTTCTTCTTCTTCTTCTGTGTTGAAACTCGCTGATGCTCTTGTGGCCAAGCTTTGTTTCCAAAAATACAAAAAAGTGTAAAACAAAAACAGAATGCAATGCTATATTTACAATAATAAATTAATGATAAGAATACAAAAGACAAAACTGAGATTTTTAAAAAATATTTTAATTAAGCTCACTTTGCTGCATAACTGTATTAGCTCTTCTTTTTAAATTATAGGCCATTTGCTGTATCAGGATATCAGCAGGTCAGTTCAGTTTTCCTCTTATCATATTTCTTTGCTTCATAATGACCCAGGTCTTCTGTGGATAAGACTGCAGTCTGGACTGCAGTAGCAACCAGACATACTATACTGTAGCACCACGAGTTTCAACCAATGCATAATACTGTTTGGTGAAAAAAGCAATGAAATAAATCTCTCTAAAATAGTGTGTCCCAGTGGCGGTATACTTTCATATGTAAAAGAAAACTTTAACAGGACTCTACGCAGAGATTCCAAAGGTGCTCTGTTGGATTGAAAACTGGTGACTGTGGAGGCCTTTGGTTACTCATCGTCATGCTAAAGAAACCAGTTTCAGCAAATTTGAGCTTTGGGGCACAGGACACAAAGCTCAAGTCCTGCTGGAAGCAGTCATCAGAAGATGGGCACGCTGTGGTCATAAATGATGGACATGGTCAGCAACAGTACTTAGGTAGGCTTATAATGTTAAAGTGGTGCTAAGGAGACCAAAGAGTGCCAAGAAAATATTCACCACACCATCACACCTCCAGCAGTAGTCTGAACCACTGACGCATGGATCCATGCATGTTTGTTTGTTGCTTCCTATTTATTGTTTAACCACTTGTCCAATCTTCTATTGTCAATTTTGATAAGCCTGTACAAATTGTAGACATGGGGAGTGGCACTTGGTGTAGTCGTCTGAGGCTTCAGTCCATCTGCTTCATGGTTTAACATACTTTGCATTCAGATATGCACTTTTGTATACCCTGGTTGTAAAGAGTGGTTATTGTTGCCTTCCTATCAGCACAAATCAATCTGGCCATTCTCCTCTGACCTCTGGCATTAACAAGTCATTTTCTTTCACCAGAAAACTGACGATCACTGGATATTTTCCCCTTTTCAGTAGATCAGCAGTTTCTGAAATACTCAGCCCAGCCTGTGTGGCACCAGCAAAAGGTCAGCAGGTTGTGCTGACCATATCTACATGCCTAAATGCACAGAGTTATTGCTGTGTAACCAGTATTGGGGAGTAACGGAATACATGTACCCCCGTTACGTATTTAAAGTACAAAATATGAGTAACTGTATTCCGTTACAGTTACTGTTTAAAAAGGTGGTATTTAGAATACAGTTACTTTGTTGAAATAAATGGATTACACAGCAGTACTTTCCTGTTTCATATTGTGGCGGGTCAGGACTGTTTGGGTTTTGTTTGACAGCTACGTTCTGTTGTTCCAGGCGGCAGCACTACGGTTGCCATGGTTACATGGTGACACGCTCTCTCTGCGTGTTTCCTGGGTTAGAGAGGCCTTTTTGTTGTGCTAAGCTAATAGGCAGAATGATACAGACATAGCTCTAAAGAATGTAGCATCATGGGCAGTGTAGTCCGTGCTGCAGGGAGAATGGACTGCCACACGTTATGTGTCTGTGAGCGCGAGGAGGGAGAAAAAGGAGAGTGGAAAAGTACGAGCTGTCATCGAGCAAAAACGGGAGCTGGAAGCATGTAAATAACCACTGCAGCCAAGAAGAGTGCCTGACGAGCCCAGTTGTAAGTAAGCTATTAAGACTCGACTGTACGCTGTGTTCGTGTTTTCCTCTGAAACAATAAGTTCCGTTGGAGCAGCCTTTCAACGCCTCTCTCTGTCTCTCGCAAGCAAAGTTGACCCAGACAACAAAGTAAAGCTAGTTTTCGGCTACGAGCCCAACACGGAACCGACGTATTAGTCAGAGGTCCTTTACTACGGTTCAGACCCGCGGAACTTCAGTAATAGTAATAAATCACATTCATGTAGTTGTAAACAGCATGATAATATATTAAATAATCCAAAGTATTCAGAATACGTTACTCTCATTGAGTAACGTAACGCGTTACAAAATACATTTTGGGGCATGTAATCTGTAGTGGAATACATTTTAAAAGTAACCTTCCCAATACTGTGTTTAACTGAGTTCCAGCTTTTAAGCAATGATGTGAGCAGACAGCATTTTTATGGCACTGTTCTGATGCATTTTCTTAAATCCAAATCACCAGTTCCTGCAGCATTTTTAACAGCACAACACAAAATTACTCAATGTGAGAACCATTGTGAGAAACATGTGCAAAAGCAAAAATTCATCTGGCATCCCTAATTTACCCCAACATTTAAATAAGCAGGGAATTACAGAATGCCAAGAAAAGATGTGCTGACTTTTCACTGATGCATCTGAAAAACGAAATAGCTGTTTGACTTTCTAAAAAATAAAAAAATAATAAAAATAGGGAAATGAAAATAATGACAATACACATGGAAGTTTCCTCACCTGGCTCATGTGTGCCCAGCCCAATTTTACTCTTCAAGTGTGCGTGCGTGCGTGTGTGTGTGTGTGTGTGTGTGTGTGTGTGTGTGTGTGTGTGTGTGTGTGTGTGTATGTATGTATGTATGTATGTGTGTGTGTGTGTGTGTGTGTGTGTGTGTGTGTGTGTGTGTGTGTGGCTGCTTTTAACCATGTAAAGCACTTTGTGCTACATTTTTGTATGAAAAGTGCTTTATAAATAAAGATTGATTGATTGAGTTAGATGATGAGCAGGCAGATAACGACAGAGTGCAAACTCAGATATGGCATTCTGAACAACCCAAACACAATTATCCAGAAAGGTAAAATTGCCTCTGTTAAGGGTACTTGAATCTGAATAGACCTTAACTTTGTACCAATAACCCTTTGCCCTCCATTTCTTATGCTCATTTTCCACTGGTTTAAAACGCCTCGCCCTCCCCTCCAAGAAAACCAACAAAGGAGCAATGAACCAATGCTCCAGAGTTCTCTGCCCCTCTGAAAATCCTCTAAAGTGAAATTGGGATTGAGAGAGTATTACTGCCTGTGCTCACAGGCATTAATCAGCCTGTTAATGTTCGACACTGCATGCATCCCAAAAACAGCACTTTATCCAAGCAGACCTGCATGACCCATGGACTACAAACACTAAACACAAAACCTTCAAAGTCATGCCACAGCTTAGACCGAGGTCTGAGGTGAGCTCCTCATATTTACTTTTACCTTGATCCTGGAAAAAATGATCTGTAATTTTTTTTTATGTTTGCTGTCCTTCAAATGCAGAGGTCCAGGCAGCAAAGCTGTGACTGTGTCACATTTGGGTCCTGTGCCACTTTCTAGCCATTTCTCATAATAAAGCCACCAGTGTCACATCTGCTGAGTGCTGCTTGAGGTCCATTTGTTTCCCTTATGAGATGCAGAGGAGGAAAAAAAAAAAAAGTCAAACCAAACAAGCAAAAAAAAAAAAAAAAAAAAAAAACCCCCCAAAAAACTCTGCTTCCACAGGGGCTGTCCAATAGCCCAGCGACCTGACAAGGTCGTCATCTGTTTATTTCATGGCTCCAACAGTGCAGTCCATCCATTTTTGTCCATTACTAAATACAGTGCTTGCCAATAAACACGCTAACAGAGTTTTATCCTCGTTTTCTAATTCTCAACATAGACATTGATGTCCACTAATTCATTTCCAGTCCTTTCAGTCGCTGCTGAGTCATCCACATAAAAAAACAAAACACCGATACTGCCAACGTCACGGTGACGCTTGAGGAAAATTCATGGGATAGCTAAAATTGCGAGGATATATTGCCTGGGAGTCTAACATCAAATTCACCAAATAGTTGATGCAACCCGCCTAAAGCCTTTCCCTCTAATATGATTTTTAAAAATGCTCAAATAAAGTTGGCTGTAAAAAAAAAAAAATGCATGGGTACTTGTAGATTTCCATAGGTCTAAGCTCCGTCTTTGGCCTATCAACATCCGTGGAGAGGACACTGAGGTGGTGCAGTTATAAATATCCCGGTATCCCCCTTGATAATATAACAGATTGGTTGCAGATGTCCTGTACAGGAAGGGCCAGTGCAGACTTACTAAATGTAGACAGTGACATGCTGTTTTAATTCTATCAGATCTTTGCTACCAGTGTCCTCTTTGTTACTGCTGTGTGTTAGCGATGACGCATGATGCCTGGATAATGGGCAGGACTGTGGCAGCACTGGGAATTGCGGTGGAAAGGTGTACAGAAACAAAAGTACAGACCATCTTTGATAATAACAGTCATCCTCTCCACAATATTTTGGTGGCTCGGTGTAGTCTTCTTGCACTGTGCTGCAGCACAGAACATTGTAGAAGACACTTTGATCCCACTGCAGTGAGATTTTAGAAATTTGTTAACACAAAAGACTGATGACCTGGTTCATCACTCTAGCTTCCAATACTGTTACAACCATTGGCTTTTTTCTGCTGTTTTTAGGCATTTATTTGTTTTATTTGGAATATTGTGCAAAAGTCTTAAACCACCCCTAATTTCTTACCCTTTTGCTTCAATGAGTGAGTGTCTCATAATTTTTTAAAGTGGTCTTTAGCAACAGATCTCCAGATTCTCTTTCAGTTTTTCACTGGAAATTGGCTGCTTTTCCACTTATTTTTAGCCCAGTCCTTGAACCCAACCATTTTTAATGGGATATGCTTTTGTTTGTTAAGTCACTTCACACTGACCTATGAATAATCATCACTTGCCTCAGTATTACTGAAGCAGTGTAAGATTATGTTGGCAGAGAACAGAACAAAAGTCAGCCAACATCCAAAGAACAGCTTTGAATATCCTTCAAAAAAAACCTGGAGAAGTATTCCTGAAAACTACTTAAAGAAATGACAAAAAAAGCCGACTAAGATTTCAGATGAGTTGAAGAATAAAGGTGATCATACCAAATTGCTGAACCCATTTCACCAATTTCCTAGCAAAATATAAAGAAATAAGTACCATAGCTGGAGATTTTTGCAGTTTGACACCAAAATTTCCCCGAGGAGATGAATAAATTATTACTTCTTATTAATATTATTTTTATATAAACACAGTTGAAAGCCTTTTTGGAAATGTTTGACTTTATTTTTCTTTTCTTTACTGCAAGGATTGAACCTGTACATATGGCTGGACACAGAGAAGTGGAAAAAAAAAAAAATCAAAGGCAACAATGACTTCTTGGCATAACTGTGAAAAAAGTCCAACATAACACGGATACCTTTGGGATAAGGAATAAAGTCTTTCTATTATTCAGCTAACGCATTATGTCAGTGTGGAAACTGCCAAACACAAACAAATGTTCAGAGTAATCAAAGGTAATGACTTCTCATCGAGAGAAGAATGAACACGTAATTCCGACGATATGTCACGTAACTGTTTAAAGCACTTTTTTCAAAATGCTCTTGCATATGGTGAAATGATAGTAATCACATTGAACACCGTGTGCCGGGCGACAGTCTGAACACTTGAAACGGTTTCATACGCAAAGAATCCCCAAAAAAGAAAAAAATGGTTCACTGACAAACATCTTATTCAGCACAAGCTGTTGTGACAGAAGACAGGAAGAAGGACAATTTAGGTGTGTTGTGTTTTATCCTTGGTGACTTAAGGATCGAAAATTATTCAGCTGGAATGATAAATTACAAAGCAAACTAGTTCCCTTTGACTGTGTTTTGCTATCCCTGAGAACCTTATTCATAATGAAAGAAACCAAAGTCTTGAATAATAAAACACAAGTTCAGCTACAGATAAGACTTTAAATATTTATAGAGGCTGAAGCAAGGGAGCTAGAAAAAAAGAAATACAAAATTATGGAAGAAAGAAAAAAAAAAAACGTATCACAGAAGGTAATGACTCTGGCCCCCGAATTGATGGTGTTATGCTGCGAGAACTGGAAGAGGCTCTGGAGACTTAACAGTTAATTATTCCTTGGGCGTCTCGTGAAGTCATCCGTTTTAAATATGAAGGAAAGCATGGGAGAGCACTATCCAAGCTGACTGAAGCCGAACCATTCCAGGCCGAGGCGCTTCAGGTAGACGCGCACTCAGAAGAAGGGAAACGGGAAAGATTTCGGAAAGCCGTCTTTTGCGCTCGACTCCTCTGCGAGTTTCAGTTAAACAGGAAGTAGCAGAAACACCAGTGATGAAACAGATTGGTTACAGACAAACGCACACAAAAAAACTGAATGCCCAAAGTGTAAATCAGAGGTCTGAGATATTCCAGTAGAGTGTGAATACAGAGGGGATTTGTGGGATATTGAGCGGAATCTGTGATTACTTCAGTGGACGGAGGTAAGACTCATGTTTTGGATGTTTGTTGATCACATAGACTATTCAGACACCAGATGTGAGCATCTCCCATGCTTCTGTCAATGAACTCTCCCATTATTAACAATTAATGAAGGAGCAAGAGGTAAAGTCACTCCAGCTGTGAATGATAAGATTAATAATAAGATTTGGAAAAGTATGAACTGTGAAACTCTGAAGGGCAGCTTGCAGTAATATTTGGCATTTCATGTTCTGTTGTGTTCCCTCCCCCCCACCCCATTCTCCTTTACTTGGTCATTTCATGAGAGAGTTACAAGGGCACCAGGCCTCTGAATCTCTTCCACTTATTATATTTCTGCAATTCCAGACATTTTATATTTTTACATCTGTAAGGCCACAGTTTGGGGGCAAACAAAAACTCCTTTCTAAAAGCAAAAATCAATCATGATAGTGCACACCCACACAGAATACTGATCCTTTAGCTGTGATTTCACCAATTTAACAAACCTACACTACTCACTGGAGCACCTCACATTTCACTGTACAAGCTTTAGGTTCTTTTCTTTCTTTCTTTTTTAGTGGTGGTGTTAAAATGCCGTTACTTTCCAAATGATGTGAAAAAATAATCAATATTTCAAATTGTTCTGCAGACGTGAAGGTTCTGTACAACAACAAGAACAAGAAGAACAAAAAAAAAAAAAAAAAGCTAAAAAACCCCCCAAATCACTGAAACCAAAAGGTGTATGTCAATAATCAGCATTTGTCTCTTTTAGAGACAGAACAGGGTTGATGGGGCTGGATTAGGACCCATTGGGACAGTGCAACCTCCACCGTTAGATACTGATGCCCACCACCGGTCCACCACCATGGTGGTCTGACAGTCACACAAACCCCTGCAGAGCTAAGCATGGGGCAGTATTGCATAGATACAGTATAGGGTGTAGCTTTTCACATATTCAGTCACAGTGGTTGGGAAAAAACAAGAAAACCTTTTCTTTTTTTCCTCGTCTGTGTATTTTCTTCCCATCAGAACATCCGTGAAAAACACGAGTCTCAAGTGGTTGGTCTGACAGCAAGTACTCTGGTATTATTACAAACGGAGTCACCACGGTATAAAAAAATAGCCTTTCGCTGAGGTTGTCGAGTCTCCCCCGTCAGTGCTGAAAGGGCCCTTTGCCAGGCTCAAGGGTCACAGTGCATTGCCCCCCCACCCCACGCCGCCCCCCCACTCCCCGCATGCTTCTCTCAGAGCTCCTCCTTCCGCTTGACAACCTTCTCCTGGTCGCGTCCTCTTAAGCTGCGCATGAAACCCGTGAAGCCTGCCTCCTGTGAAGACAAGGAAAGTAACAATCACCACAGCATATTTCTCAACTTGAAGCAAGTTCTCAGGCAGTCCTGTGGATAAACCTCATCTTCACCTGATGGTGCTGAGGGGGAGGACAAAATGTAAATACCGCCACTGTGCTTGAGGTCAGGCTGCACAGTGTTTTCTGCTGCTGCCCGCAGATAATTCTCCACGTACGGTTGAGTTGAGCTGGACTGAGCTCTGAACCATTTGATGCTATAAATAATTCAGTTGACACATGATTTCAGGCCAAGAATGGCAGTCTGTCCACAGGCAGGGGGAGGGAGGCAAGGTGTGGAAAAAGTAAAGCCAACCCACCCCCCCCGTCACTGAACAACATCTCGGAGGTCGTTTCTGAGTTTCTGACACAGGGAGAAGAACTGCAACAGCTGGAGTGAAGAAATAACAGCATTAATGATGCATCTTTTTCTCCTCTACTTTCAATCCTGTTCTAATTTCTGAACCAGCTGAACTATCTAAATCATGCATCTCAAACACAAGGCCTGAGGGTCAGAATCGACTCGGCAGACTCCAATCCAGCCGACCAGACGTCTGTGAGAAATGCAAAGTGAGCGAGTGAACAGATTTTTATTTCAAGATTAACAGCTTTTCTTATTGATACCCCCATCCCTTCTTTACATACTACACCAAAGTAATTAAGTAGTGGATAAACAATTCAATGACCATCTGCTATAGAAATGTCAGTTTTTAGACAGCGAGTCCAAAAGAAAAAAAAATGGATATTTTCTATAAATTGTACTTTGACCTTATCTCCAGTTTTATGCATTTATCATGTAAATATGTTATTATCTAGTGTCACTGTTCCAGCTTGCTTAACATTAACGTGGGCTGCATGTGGTCCACAATGTAAAATTCGACATCCCTGATCTAAACGCAGTCTCAGAAATAGTTTGTGATCTGAGATTTTCTATATTTCTGCACACATGTGAACCTAATACATAACCTCAGTAAACACATCACTTTGAGAAGGAGATAAACAGAATCTAAGTTGGTCACTTAAGTTAAAATGTTAGATTTGGTCATTTACATATTGAGAATAATCATCTAATATTAAATGTATGTGACCTCTAGGATTAATCTGAATGGGATATTCGGGTGTTTTCTATCGATGGGATGACGAGGATTACAAATCAACCATGACTGAGATTTGAGTCGGGTGTGTTTTTATTTAAAGAGCGCTCGTTATGACACGTTTGAGGACACAAATCAAGAATAAAGGAGATTTCTGAAGACCTCAGAAAGCAGTTGTTAATACGCGTGATGGTGGAAAAGATTACAGAACCATCTCTAAAGAGTTACGGCACACAACAAAATTGTTGCCCTTCTTTTAAGAACAGTAGGGCAATAAATAAGAGTAAAAGTAAGGTGTGAGACAGGGAACAGCTTTTCTAACATTTGCTAATGTTAATCCTCCTGAATCCACTATGGAGGGATTCAGCATGAGAACTCGATCCCAACTGCAAACACTGTGGGGATGGGAACATTATGGATTGGGCCTGTTTAGCCGCATCTGGGCCAGGACAGCTCATCATCATTGATGGAGCAATCGATTCTGAAAATTATCAGCAGATTCTAAGGAGAAACGTCAGGACGTGCGACACGCACACTGATAGCATCTTGGGATGACGAAGACAAAGTCCTGACTCAGGCCAACAGAAATGCTGAGGGATCCGAGGCACGTAGCTCATCTAACAGTTTAATGCATTCTGCATGAAAGAATAAATTCCTTCAAGATGGTGTGCAGGACAGATGGACGGTAATCATCTGCTGTTGTAACAAATGCTTCTCATCTATCTCTCAGGACATCTGTGGAATATGATATTTTAGCACATATTAAAAAACAAAGTTCACAACCTTCCCCATCCAACTGTAATCCACACAATTGTTGGCGGTTATTGGTTTCTCTGATAATTGGGTACTTTTTCCCCCCCTATGCAGATCATCACTGAACGTTCATTCACTGCAACATCATAAACCGCCTCCAATCACTTACCCCTCGATCTCCATTGTACTTCTCCACAAACTTGCCATAGTTGTAGTAGTTGAATGTTGGGTAGCCCTCCACCCCTTCCTGCTTGCAAAGCTCGTGGTTCTGTCCTTTAGTGCAGTCCACAGCTGCGTACACGATCTGAAACAGGCAATTGCGCATTCACTTTCAGTGCGCATAATAAAACATGCTTTAAATTCACAAGATTTTAAAGGCGCTTGGCACCCTGCCGTATTCAGATGAGGCGCTTGGGACTGTGCCTTAATTAGATGTGTGTAAATAATCTGAAAATATTATTTTTTTGTCGTAAAAAGTTTTCTCCAACTAACAGACCCATTTCACAGCACCCATTCTGACATAAAATAGCAAGGAAACACAGACGTGACCAATCACATTAACTGAGGCTCCGTGCTTATATACAACGGAGGCTTCATTAATTTGATTTGTAACACCTGATTCTTCTTTCTATTTTCTGTCAAACGGCTGCTGTGTAATAAGCTTGTTAAATAAACTTCCTACCGAGACATAATTAGTACATAAGAATACATAAACTTCTCAGAAAATCTCCTTTTGAGCTACATTCGAGGAAACTTTACTGTAGTATGAATTTCAAAAACTGCAGTCATTATCTTTAATAGTTAATAGGTTTAACGCAGACATTCATTAAACAGTCAAGGTAGTTTATGTGTTACTTCTATTATTCCTGGTGCATTCTTCCCATTTATTGTTATTTTATTATCACTATGACAATTATTTGAATTCGCACGATGCATTTCCATTTTATGGCCAGTTAGCTTTTGTTTCAGTGGATCTTAAGAACTCGGTATATTTTCAGATGAAACAAACTTTATCACAAGTCTGTACATTGCTACTATTAAAAAGGTGAAGAATATTATAGGAATGCAAATGAGGACACAGCTACAGCACTACTGTGCCAACTCTCATTTCTTTGTATTTGCTAGGAAAATAAGGAAACAGGTGAAGCAATTTATTGAGACGTGTGTAAACATAAACAGATTGAAGAAAAACTGATTCTGTACAGTTCTAATGAGCTTGACGGTCAGTATTTGATATGCTCCCCTTTATTCTTCAACACAGCCTGTTGACCTGCATATTGATAATAATTTGAACCAATAATTTCAAATTTGATTTATCACTCCATAAGATGTGTTACTTCTGATTTTCAGTCCAGTTCTCGTGTAATTTGCCACGCCTCAACCTTTTCTCCCCATTTCCCTTTCTTATAAATGGCTTCTTGAGAGCTAAACTTCCACTGAGACCATTTCTGACAAGGGTTCAAGTGAGCAGTGGATGCATCTCTCAAGTCCCGTGTCAGGTCTTTGCTGGATTTCCCCCCCTGCCAGCCATCCAGCTATCCACACATCTTACTCAGGGGTGTGGGTGAGCTGGAACCTACCCCAGCTGTCAAAGGGCGACAGATCACCCATCTATCGTAGGGCTAACAGAAAGAAATACCAATATGTCTTTGGACTGGGAGGAAAGTTTACCTGGAGAAAACCCATACCAGCATGGGGAGAACATGTAAACTTCACACAGAAAGGCCCCAGCCAACCACTTCACTTCATGACGGCTTTGTCAGTTTTCTTAAGGACACACTGCACAACATGCTGAAATACACCAGATTTTTACCTGATAGCCTTTTGAGATTCCCCTTGTTGAAAATACTATTTTATGTCTATCAAACTGTGTTATCTTTGGCATTCTTCTTAGTTTCAGCTAATGAAATAGAAACAAAATTACCACAGGCTGATAGTAACAGAGTGCCAAAAGATACAATGTATGTAAAACATTGTATAAGGTGTAATGTACAGATGTAATGTAGACAAACACTGGTTAGGTTCATTTTTGTGTTTCATTGATTCATAGGTCAGATTTAAGAAAAACAATCCTCTGAAAATGGTCAAGTTCAAGAACTCGTCTGAAAATAAGTGAAAAAGCAGCCAATGTCTAAATAAAAACTTTGAAAGACCTACTGCTCAAGACTACTTTAAAAATATCAAGACGGTCTGGCTGCTTGGAAGCAAAATACAAAGAAATGAGGGACGGATTAAGACTTTTACACAACATTATATTTTGAGGTGCTTGGGACATGCACAAGACTCAACACGGTCCCCATTTCTTAAATTATGACCACTAAATGATGGTTTCAAGCTATAACTACAGATAAGTTTGGCAAAGGCATGGCATAATGTAAAATGTAATGTAATGTAAGAGTCGTGCCATTATCTGTGAAAATGCTTAGCATTAGCATGCTAAGCTAATTAGCATGGCAATAGTTCAGTACCTGCCAAAAACACATTTTGTGATCTTTCTTTTTTTTTCAGCTCATCCTTGAGTTGACATTGACAAGATCATCATATTCACAAGAAGGGAAGGGCCATGAGGGTCCTGACCTTTAAGCACAATAATGTATCACATTCATGGTGATGGCTGGCTGGCTGGCTGGATTGGGGGGGGGGGGGGGCATTGAGAAAACATAATGCCTTAGGCTACAGCTGTCACCGGGATGGAGGCATAAAAGTGACTTACGCATTGGTCTGTTTATGTGGGTGGTGCAAAAAAAAAAAAAAAAAAAAGCCCCCCAACAACAATCAGCGAGCATAAAAACAACAAGCGAGATTTATGTTGCGTGGCTGTGTGACAAGCTGTCCCAATGAGGCGTAAATGCTGCCTCACTGATACATGGCTCACTTAGCATGTCCTTTTGGACAGCAGAAATGTCACCCTCTCTCAGGGTGCTGAGTGCTCCACATTGAACTTGTCACCATCAAATAATCGCTCGCTGTCTATCTGTCTGCCCGAGCCAAACGTGGAAATGACAGACATGCTGCGGAAGGAGAAATATTTGACACTTATGCCGCACCGCAAACGACTCGAAAACTTTCTTGTCCTAATTACAAGACACATGCACCTTGTTTTGTATGCAAATATAAATACTCAAGTGACAGAAAATCTGCACAATTGCCAACAAATCGCTAAAATGGGTACAATGCAGCAGAATGTCGACTTCATCTGCATCACCAGAATAGACACGGGCAAACAAAAAAGCGAAGATAGGGAGCAAATGGAGCGCATATGAGACAAGAGAGAGCCTATAAAGGGATATTCTTCTCTGGTCTGTTAATCAAGTGTATTAAGCTGTTCTTCACTGTGCTCCCACAACAAGAGTATTTCATGGACTTGCAAGCTGTGCATATTCAGCAAGAGTGAGGTGCATCACCTTTGGAAAGGCACAATAGTCAACAGAAATTAAGGTGAAACCACCAAAAATTACCCTCTTCTTTGTATACCTGGGCAATTTACCACAAGATCTTGAGCACTACGTGTTTTTCTTTTTTTAATTGTGAAATCTTTAACCACCTTTAAGTTAGGGCAATTTGAGATACATAGAGTGTGCTTTAAGCAGCAGCAGCATTAGAGATGGCACTGTAGCTGCAATGAGGGGTATAATGTAACTACAGGCTCCCTCCAAATGCTCATCCCTGTGCAATCAATCAGAGTTGCCGTGAATTGACAGGAGAAAATGAAGTCGTAGAGCTGTTGTTCTTCAAAAGGTCCTCAGCCAATTCCGTTATTGATTCATCTTCAAGTGACAGAGGACCCCACATCATATTATTGGCTGGATAGTGAAATTTTAGGGGGCAGCATATTACCATTTGGCCTAGTATCTCTACCAGCGTCAAACCGAGGAACAAAGAGGTACAGCTACACTCAGAGCTACCTCTGTTCTAACAACAAAGTACCTGTGCTTGTAATATCTAACATGGATCTGCATACGCTGGACTGAAACCACCTCAAGGAATACATTAGCTCATATTAAAGAGTGACACAGCACTGAAGGGGTTACTGTAACACACCACGTCTTTGATTTATTGTAGCTGCAACACAAGCATCAACTGAGTAATGGGGACTGGCAATAGCACTTTTATTTACATTGTACATTTTATTACACGTAAACTCAGTATGATTAATATAAAATATAAAAACATAAACACCTATAAAAGGTCTTCTCTGCCTTATGGTAATAAAAAACAAATTTTACAAAGAACTAATATACAAGTTACTACAGCTGTGCACACACTGGAGGTGATTTGCAGTGACGTGGCAGCTACAGACCACAGACTGTATGACTTCAATGAGGAGTGACTGAAGGGACTACCAATGAGAGTGAAGAATATTGTTCATTGACATATGAACGTTCAAAATACATGAAAAGCTGAAAGGTGTGTTGGGTTAACTAAATATTGTGTAAAGTACAAATCACAGTGATTCAGTGGTCATTAAAATGTGCTTGGAATTTGCAAACCATCACATAAATCCTGACACATTGCTCTCCCCTACATAAGCTGACTTAAATGGTAAATGGTAAATGGCCTGCATTTGTATAGCGCTTTTCTAGTCCATAGGACCCCAAAGCGCTTTACACTACATTCAGTCATCCACCCATTCACACACACATTCACACACAATTGGTTAAAGGTATCTCTATGGAAGCCAATTTCGACTTATTAACTCGAAATTTCAAGTTAGCGCTGCCAATCTGTAATCTACGGGAATGACGTCATTTCCTTGTTACCCGGAAGCTGAAGCCCTCAGCTACAAATGCTACAGCTAAGCTACCAGTATTACATCCAGTCATGAATGCACAAATTGCTGATTATTTTCAGCATGACTTCACAAATGATGAAATCCTTGTGTTATTAGCTAAATCAATCACATATCAGCAAATGTACTCTCGAAAGCGCCAATTTCTTGCGATCTGGTTTTGAGTGTGCATTCTCCTGCGCCATATCCTTCCGGATAATAAGAAATTTCGAGTTATTGATACTTTTTTTTAGTGATGGAAACAGGCTTTCATAGGTATCAGTATCAGCAATTCTCCTGTATTTACTTCTGACTGGGTTATAGACTAATAATAAGCAGGAAACTAGTGAATTAACATAGCAAGAGAACAAGGCATTGAACTTAACAAAGTGTTCAAAAGATGAAACAAATTTCCTGCAGATAAATACAGAAAAACACAAAAGCCAAACTCATTCCCCGTTGTTGCTCGAGCATTGCATCACATCTCCACACATTACCACCACCTGTTGGTGACTGAAAGAGGTTGACATCATTGGTAGTTTGTGTAGATTGGAGCATATACAGCTCCTCATTGATGTGCGCAGAACCCCTAACAGGGAGCCATGCATACAAAAACAACTGCAAAGCGCCAGCAGAGGTCAAAAGCTCCACGGGGAAATCTTGATTTCTGCAGCGCTGTGGTCAAGACGAACCAGTGTGCTTCTCTATGATTTTACCAGTACAGTAGCAGCCACAGGGTAGGTTATATTAAGCAAATCCTTAAATTCCCTAATGAAACTGTGTTCTCATCGCAGTGCTGTTCCAGCCCATGTGCACCTTTAACGCTGGTATTGATTGGAATTTGGAGAAAAGACAGAACAGCATGGAACGAACCCTGTACACGGCTCCCATGCTGATATACAGCAGAATGTGGAGTTTTAATTGTTTGTGTCTTCAAAGCTTGCAGCTAAGCCCGTGTTAGTCTTTGGTAAATGAGGCAAGGGCAGTTAACAGACTGTGATCAACACCGGTCTGGCATAATACACTGGGGCTTGTCTTGATAAACAGAGAGAACTGCCAAGTAAACACAAGTACCCACTATGCAGATTTAGTCCTGTTCAAACAAAACTTCAAATCTCCTCTGGCTACTGGGGGAACGACAAGAGGGAAATACATCTTAAAACTGTGCATCTGTGTGACTTCCACACGAATGCAGGTCCCCTGATTATGCAGCTTGTGCTACTTTCATCATAACCTCGAAACTCAAGGTATGGTTTAAAGCAACTTAAAGTGGATTTGTTATGTTCATATCCTGCTTTGCTAAATCAGTCTTCCAATGGACCTGAGTGCAGCTCCAACTGTCTCAATAATGACACTTCAGTCTCTCTTCTTTGAACTTTAACAAGGTTAGAACCAGCCTATCTTGTGCATAACTTGATTGTAATGAGTAGTTATTCGAATTTCTATTGCCTTCACCTCAGCTTGATGAAGTCTGGCTATTCTTCTCCGCCCTCTGGAATCAACAACATTCCAGCACATTCCAAAGGTGCTCTATTGGAAGATTGGATCTGGTGACTGTGGAGGCCATTTGACGACAACGAACTCAATGTCAGTTCGCAAAACCAGTTTGAGATGACTTGAGCTTTATAACATGGAGCATTGTCCTGCTGGAAGCAGCAATCAGGAGATGGTTTCACTGTGGTCATAGGGGATGGACATGGTCAGAGACAGTGGTAAATTCATATTCAGGGTCCCCAAATGGACAAGAAGCTATCCACCACACTGTTACATCGTTGCACCACCAGCAGCAGCCTGAACTGTTGATGCAAGGCAGAGAGGACTGATGCTTTCAAATTCAAACCATCTGAATGGTGCAGCAGAAACAGACTCATCACACCAAACAACTTTTATCCAGTCTTCTACTGCCGAATTGTAGCCTTTGTTTCCTGTTTTTAGCGGACAGTGGTACTTTGTGTGGTCTTCTGCTGCTCTAGCCTACAAAAAACTTTGGCCTTGGTCTCAACAAGACGTTTTTTAAGTTACTGTGTTGGTGCCACACATGGTGGGTCATGTTCAGAGTTATTTAAATCACCTTTCTGTGGAGATTCTGATTTGAACTTCAGCAGGTTGTTGTGTCTCCATGTCTTTAGAGATTTACATTAACAAGCAGTTTAACAGGTCAGTCTAGTGAGGTGGCTGGTGAGTGTATATGACAGAAAATAAGAAAAAGCGTGAAGGATCTGCTTTAAGGTTGTGGTCCCAAATACTGAGTCTCATAGTACATTTCTGGCTGTTGCGAAAGTCTTGCTTAAAATATAAAGTAAATATTGTAGTATGTGGTCAGGTTATCAATGTTGTGTGTTTCTTGATGGAAAATGTAAGAATCGTTGTTACCTTACAAGATAAAATCTTACAAGGTGCAAACAAAAAGTTACTGGAATTGAAAAGTAAATGCAAGAGTCTTAAAGTGAGGGATCTGAAAACAGCAGCAGACCTCGAAGCAGTTGGGCTAAAGAAGCAGAAAACCTTCTGCATGTAATCTGCCAAGCAACTGCAGATGTAAATGAGCTTCTAGCTAACTCTGATACAATGCATCAAATGGTAACATTTATGTTATTATACATGATCCTTTTTTCAAAAAAAATAAACTCAATCACTAAAAGCAGCGGAAGTGCAAGAAAAGATTAATTTAAACAGATTTATGGCTAAATTTAAATATACATTTTTAAGGGTTAAATCCATCAACTTTTAAAACCACACAAACCTCTTTTTAAATATTCAGCTCTATTATTTTGGCTTGTCGGGCATTGACCATTCGATCTGACTGAAATTATGGTTATTTATAAATGCACAGATCTACTTCAGTATTTAGAAATGAAGGAAGCGAGTGTGAGTTTCTGCAGAAATGAATAAATGAAATGATGTGTTACAGTTGCAGCTGATATCCAAATTTCCCAAGGAAAAAAAAAAAAAAAAGGTTTAAAGCATTTTCATTTTCATCTGTTGAAGATTAATGTTATTGAGAAATGTTACAAAGAATTGCCTCAGAAAAATAGATGGCTAAGTTGCTGAGGACACCATCTGACATTGATTTAGAAAAATTCCAAACAACTGAGACAGCAACACGGTCCGAGAAATACTGGAACAACAGCTATTCAGCATTAAGCATTTTGATGAGACTTCACAAATGATAAGGCAGCAATTAGATGGGGTTTTTTTGTCACTTCAATCTGATACTTTAGCTTTGAGCGCTGCCTGACACGTGTCCAAAATTCCTGCATGTTTGAAAGGGAGAGAGAGCAAGAGAGTGAGTCACACAGTTGTGGTTTAAGAGGTTTGGAAATAAGCCCTGCAGTCAGAGGGTATTAACAGAAATGAGCAAGAGTGGGAGGGTGTCAGGACATGAGTCCCTGAGGGTAAGTAACGAGAGGGAGTGGGGATGATGGAGGATGAGCGTGAGTGTGTCCTGTTGCCACTACATGAACCTCCATTAACCTCCAAACCCCAAGCCTGCAGAAAATTTGATGCAACAGTGTGGTGCTTCATCTAAAAGGTCAAACTTGAGTGGACTGGAGTGGAGTGGAGACACTGAACCCTAAGTTACAGCTCCTCTGCTACTGTTCTGAGTGCGCTTGTCAAACACTATGTAAAAACCAACTAAGGTCAAAAGCCTTCTATAGGTGGAAGCCAATTACCAGTTATTCCTGTGTGAGACATGAAAACAATTATTAGGAATGGGGCGAGAGGACTTTCAGTGCTTTGGGGTCCTTAGGGACTAGTAAAAGCGCTATTCAAATACAGGCCATTTACCATTTTAAAGATGTGAATTCTCAAGTTAACGACAATCGAAAGACTTTCTGATAACTTTGCATCAAATATGCAAATGCATTTACTCTGCAAATGCTCGTTCTTTTGTTTTTATAACTAACACCTTTCAAGCTGTAAGAAAATACAAAAAAAGCATCTGTGAAGACTACAGAGGATAAATTAATGTGAATCATGATGATGTCTGAACATTTCAAACATATTCAGATCTTTAAAGTGCAACTTATGTGGTCCACTTTGGAAAAGAATTCCCAAAATGTGACATATTCCCCCCTCCCCTCCCGATAATACTTAACAGACACTTTAGTAGGCACACCATTCTAGAGCCAGGTGGGATCAGGTTTTATTATCATGTTCAAGTAACTGATTTCAGATGATTTGAGATTTCAGAAAATGCATGCACTGCGCACATAGACAGATAGATATGATCAGCAACAACACTCAGGCAGGCTGTGGCATTTGAACAAAGCTCAGCTGGTACTATGTGGCCAAAGGTTTGCAAGGAAAATATCCCATCTGCTTCAAGGTTCAACCAGCTTATCTGACACCAACAACCATGCCACATTCAGAGTCACCTAAATAACCCTCTTTCTCCTCTCTGACGCTTGTTTTACATTTGGTGATTAAATATTTGCATTAATGAGCAGCTGAGCAGGTGTACCTAATGAAGTGGCTGGTGAGTGGATATATTGTGTATGTCCAGGGAACGCTTAACACAAACACAATAAATGAAAGAAAGAAAGAAATCATTTCTAACCTAAAGATGGAAAATACAAGCAAACAAACAAGATCTTAATAATTTCACAGTGATAAGCTTTGAGCCTGAGTGTAACTGAATAGAACCTGGAAGAAATTAGATCTAGTAATGACTACAGCCTGTCACGAAAGACTGTAATAAAGCAGACACACAGGATTACGGCCTGTCAAGACCACGGTGGAAATACGTTATGTCATTTGTAATATTTTGTTTCTGCAACATCAGGTCCCTTGTTGGTCTAAATCTGCGTCTTTTGTTCCATTACTTTTAAAATAACTATTTTATTTGTTGTGAAAGACACGATACAGCAAAACAAGATAAAAAAGCAGCTAGAATTTGTTTTATTTGTCTTTTTTAACTTTAGCCTGAACACTGCGCGGAAAGGTTTCAAATCAATATTTATTCAAATCAATACCGATCTTCTAACTGTGAGCCGATTACCTAAAACCGTGATGTTTACTGTAAGCACAGCTCCAGTTAGAGGCATCTTTGCGCCGCCATCAGAGCCAGTAATCACATATCTAAGTGAGTATGTGAAAAAGCAACACGAACCTTGCGATCCTCTTTGAAGAGCTCTGCTGCGGTGGTGAAGTGGGGGACAGCGTTTTTACAGTGTGGACACCCTGGAAAAGAACAAGCAGATGGGCTGTTATCACAACTATATCTATTATCATCATACATTTGCACCGCAAAACCGAGCTTCATGCCCTAAACGGAGAATTATACCGAAAGACGACACAGAACACATGCAAGTATATACTGCCGGTTACTAACAAGGTCACTTTTATATTATGAGAGACTGTAGATCTATTTATTGGCATCATAAACGCTACCTCCCCGACTCTGTACTCCAACAGCACTCCATATACAGTATGCCAATACCTACAGAGCACATTTATAGACAGCTCTTTTGTTTTCTGTAGGTGGAAGCAGGATGATTAACTGTCCACAGAGCTGACCAGGAGGAGGAAGCCTTTCCAACTCTAGCTGCAGTGCATTAATAAAAGAGTGATGACTTTTTGTACTGGGAGACTGTTTGCTGTTCTGACAACTTTTCTTCTCAGTTTCTGCTGAAATGTGACGTTTTCTTAGACCTGCTCATTTGCTTTAATCTTTTGTTGATAATGTCAAGTATGCAGTCCTTCTTCTGTTAATTAAAAACAACCCTTTGCCCCTTTTGGAAATAAGAAAAGGCAAGGATACCCCTTGTGGTGACAAATAAATTGCCCATGAAGAAGAAAGCAGCTTGGCAGTGGGTGACTAGCAAGACACTTTCATGTGCCGAGTTAGGGTTAAAAGCTAATTAAACCCTGAAGCATAATGAACAATATGCTTAAAAGAATTTGTTACTTTTTGAAGGTCTACATAAGGCTGTGGCAGTTGTCCAATCGACTCTCCAGAGCAAATTCTGATGGTACGTTTGGGACATGAGTTGTCGGCCAACTGCGGATACAGTCCCTACACCCGGCTGAATGATCAGGAGATATTACGGTTAGCTAAACATCTGAGTCATCTAACTCAATAAATGGATTTTCAGTCACTGAAAAATGATGGGAGAACCTGCTTGAACATGCTTTCCCCCAAGGCCATGAATCTTTTGCTGCAACAGTTTTCTGGTTTCAGGCTTTTCATTACAAATATTTGCAAGGGGCTGCAGGGGATGTTTCTCCAATTTGGCCACAAAACTAGAGGCCAGAGAAGGATTTTAGGTAACAAGGCCCGATGGTGTTCCATTTCTTTTCAAAGGTGCCGGACAGGGATAAGATGCTCTTTTAGACAAAAGCAGCAAAGGCCTTTTTCCCCCATGGATGTCACTTGTGTTCAGGTCACAGACTGTATTTCAAAGATGGACGTAGGCGCCATTAGGAAAGCCCTTCTATTAAGGCGTGTAATTTACAAAATAAACATTTTTCTTAATAAATACAATTTCAAAGTAATGACTTAAATTTGAACTTTAAACTCACCCAAAACTATTTGAACTCATCAAATGAACCCGAGGCTCATTTTTCTACAGACTTCTCTATAACTCAGACTTCTTTTGTACCCATACTTACGATTAGAAAAAATATACAGTACAATAATGTGCAAAAGTCTTGAGCTATCATTTTGTTTTTGTCTTTTGCTTTCAATGAACCAGACTCGCCGGCCGCTTTTTTCAGTCCAGTCAATTTCCACTTTCACAATGGCTTCACTTTTCAGAGCTAGAAGCCAAGTCCATCCTTTATATACAGTTTGATTATTGTCATAATGCAGAAGGAAATCTATCTGGCAAACTGACATCACAAGTGGGAAGAAGAAAATAAAATATCACTATAAGCTGCACTATTAAGATTTCTTTCACAGGCTGCAAGTGGACATATCTGACTACGTATGTCCACAGGCATCATAGACACAAACACACACACACGCGCACGCACACATAACTCTCTCTCAATTCGATTATATGTCAACTGTGCAAGTACACATTTGCCAACCCTTTCAGAGCAGTCTCCCTAAGAGAGCATTCAGCACCGCTCACAACCCATTTCCTGCTGAATTACCCTTTTAGCTGCAACATTAAATGGCCTTTAAACCTGTAAATGTCCTGTCGCAATTTTGAAACTGGTGTATCAAAAATACAATCGTTGTCCGCGTCTTTCCCTCACAGAAGGAAACAGGAGGCTGATCAGGCAGCTCCCTGGTGCAGCTTAGAGACTGCCTTAAATTAGCAGTTAAACTGAAGAAAGGAACGGGGTTTTGCTCTGCATGGCAAGTACAGGAATTTTTCAGCCTTTATATTTTACTGTACCTTCGGTCATCAAAAAACAGGTAAAAAATGACTTTGAGTTGATAATGATTCCTGCAGTTCTCATTTCTTGACTGTACCTGCACATTTAAACTCCTCTTTCTCATAATTACCATCGCAGACAGAGTGAATCTGAGTGAAATCGAGGGTTGATGAATGCAAAGTAACCGCCCTGTGGATGCGCTGTAACAGCCTGGATTTGAATATCTCCCCTTAGTTCGATGAATCGTGGAAAGTACGGAAGGAAAAAAAAAAAAAAAAGAACATTAAACGCGCCAAAGTGTTATGTCTCAAACTGACCGATCAACAGTATACAGCGGGCCAACAAATGGGTATTGAGTGAATCAGAAAATGCTTTAATTTAACACAGAACGCATGCGAAAGGAGACAAAGATGATGTTCCAGCATTTAATTTTAGTTTAGGGTTCAATTATGCAGATTTGAGGCTAAAGGATAATAGCCCAAGCCTCTGCTAAAATTATATCGATTGTTCTGTCTGAAGCGTTTCCAGCCTTGATGTTTTAGAAAGCAGCTGTATCTCATCAAATGCTCCATTAGCACAAGCTCCTTCACTAATAAGACACTAGCGAGCAAGGTGCAAATGGGGCGGACGAGTTGGGAGGGCGGCAGGTTGACGCGGCCTGATGTACATCTGGAGCATCTCTTTGTAGAGGGAAGCACCAAAGGGCCCAGAAGAGGAAGCAGCCTGACTGCTGTGCCCTGTCGCATGCTTTGAAGCCCTCATCAGAAACAAAGGGCAGAAAAAGGGCCAAAAAAACCTCCCTAACAGGGACAGAGGTGCATGTGTGAGTCTGTGTGTATTGATAATTAGCCTTCCTAATCTGTATTCCTCCTGTGTTTTGCATGAGGACACATATGAAGCGTGTCGAAAACAGAGATTTCTGCCTTTTCTTTCATGGAAGTCCAGTCACTAATCTGTTGTTTGTCTGTTTCTCAGGGCTGAAAATATAAAAAGGTGGAAAAGTGATTTGTTCATATTTCTTTTAGTAATATGACTCAGTCTCCCTGTGGCTTAGGTGTGGCTTTTTTATATACTGCCCAATGACGAGGTTTGGCAAGAAGCTCAGAGTTACGTATGCACGCTGGTTGAAGTCCAGGCTACGATCGCACAGAGTTCAAGAGGACGAAGCTGCGATCGCACGCGGCTGCGACAGCTTCACAGACGTTTGATATTTTCATCACAACAGCCCGAGCAGATGAAATACAAGAGCTTGCGAAAGCTGCCAGTTACAGATGAGGCTTTCAGCCATTCCAGATGTTTGTGTAAGAGCTTCCTTCTGATTTTGTTCGCAGATGCTGAAAGGAGTTGATTTTAGTATTAAAGACACTTACAGGGAGCGTAGAACATGACCAGAGCGTGCTTTTTCTTCTTCAGAGCCTCTCGGAAATCCTCCGACCCAAGATGGCTGACGCTGGAGGGTTTCTCCTCCCAAGACTGCTCCGGTGGAGGAGGCGCCTGTGGACTGCGGGGGATGAAATAAAGTGAAAATATTACGTGCACTCCAGGGAAGGGGAAATTGCCTCAGATTTACTGTAGAAAAGGTAACATAAATACAGTTTCTACCAAGATTTTGTCTTTATTTTGTGGGCCAAGGAATAAATGAATAAAAGCTTACTATGTAACTACCGGTGATATAATGGAACTCACACTGAGTCACACTTTATGTCAGCCTGATATAAAATTATGTCTGCTGACCTGTGATTGCAGACTATGACTTTATGGAGCCTGCAGATGCCACAGCTGGACTGATGTCATTGCAAGTCCATTACTTTTTGACCCTTTCCAAAGATTATTCTCTCACAGTGGGAGGAAGTCTTGAAAAGCCGGTGCTACGGCCAATCAGTGCTTCACTTAACTGCTCAACTTTTGAAGCGATCAAGCTGTCGGTTAAGCGTCAGACTCACTTGTGCATGAACTCGATGATCTTGTCTTTGTTTCGCAGCTGTGGCAGCGTGTACTTCTCTTCACCTTTCTCGAAGTACTTAACCGTTGGGAAACCAGAGATCTTGAAGCGATCCGACACAGCCTTATGCACCGTGGCATCCACTGCTGCCAAAACACCCGGACTCTGCAGACGTTACAAAAGCAGACAGGGCACTGGTAAAATAAGATCTATAGACTAATCTCTTCAATTAGAGCATAAATGGTCACTCAGTCTAGCCTATCTGATGACACCAGCTACATTGGGAAAAAGATTACGCCATCTGTGTATAAAAAAAAGCACTGCATTAGAAACATCAGTAACATTAGCAGAAAAACAAGGGGGGAAAAATAATGATACGCTGGGTCTAAAGAGCTCAGGGTGACAGTGGCTCCCGTCCATTCGAATTAGATAATGTGCAGGCTTTTCCCATTGACCTCCAGTGCTGGGCAGAAAGCCACAAGGACAAGGTCCAAGCGCCGGGCCGGGGGGACGTTCACGGGTGAGATAATTGCTACAGTCACCAGGCTACAGTTTTATAGGCCCTGCCCCTGGCTGGGGAGTGTTAGATTACCACTGAGGACAGAATGGGGGGAGAGGAGAGGTGAGTAACACGGCCCACTAATCAGAAACACATCAAAAGCTGGGCTGTTGGACAGGCTGACCAGCGTGTCAAGCTGCAACGGCCAAAAGCCTTAAAGCCAAAAAAGAGGGATTATTATGATCTGCTAATGACACATGACGGTGTGTGCTCAGTAGAGTCTGAGATATGAAGCACACAGGCCTGTAGATATGCATGCTGTAAACAAACAAAGAAAGGTCGAGAGACTTACATCTGCACCCTTGTTGAGTATTTCAGCAGCTTCATCGTACTCTGGCTTCATTTTCTTGCAGTGGCCACACCCTAAAGAGTTAAAAAATGCACATTAGAGGCTGACTGATGGCAGGATTAGACAGCAAATGGAGAAAAAGAAAAATCAACAAAATAACAACATCTGCTAGTGTTTCAGTTCAACCTAGCCCTGAATACGTTTTAAATAATCCCTCAGAAGCGGCTATTTAGATATAAGAATATCTGTATTTTACAGGAACATGTGCTCATTATAATCAAGATAAGGCACAGAGAACAACATTAACCTCCTAGGACCCGGCGTCCACATATGTGGACATCACATTTTGGGTTGTCTAGACCAAAATACTCAATTTTGCTCTCCAAGTGCCTGATATCCACCTACGAGGACATTATACTGCCTCTGTTTTATACAAATTTAAAACGAATATCCTCATATGTGGCTCTCATTTTTCTTAGAAACAAACATCGGGTAAAAAAAAAAAAAAAAAAAAAAAAAAAAATCCGATGATTCTTTGTTTTTACATTCATCAGGTCCCAATCAGCCCAAATATCAAAGAGAAATTAAAAATGCATGCCGTGGAAGAGTTCGGGTCTTAGGAGGTTAAAGGACAAAGTGTGCCATTTAAACATAACTCAAATCAGAACGAAAGGATTTGAAAATAATTTTAAAAATATTAATTAGTTAACATTGTTTTTACTTGACTGGCTACTGAAAAAAATGGCAACCTTGAGAGGCTGAGTACTTCAGAGGTAAAGATGGGAGCAATTCAAAAGCAATGTTTCACAAAGTGTGCAGATTTTATTGCCTACATCACCAAAATAAATAAATAAAAGATTGAAGGAATTTGGAAAGCTTAATAAGTATTGACTGAGACCTTTGGGCCCTCAGGCAGTGCATTAAACTGATATGGGCTCAGGACCATTTCTGGAAGCAAAGAGTACTACATATCAGCATCTGTGTCACTCCATTTAAAGACACAAACCGTCAGAGTAGCTCACCATCCATAATAGCACTGTATCCGAGATGCAGTACAGAAAAAGTGCCGCGCAATAAAATAAAAAAAGAAAACAAAAGATATCCTGTAGGGACGATGGCTTAACATTTTGTTTTCAAAACTAAAACAGCTGGTCTCCACACAGACCAAGCTTTCTCATTCCTATAGTGTTGCTAAAACAGCAGGTGATGCAACACAGTGGTAAACATACCCCTTTACCTTTATTCCAATCATTATTGATGAATCTATGGCCAGCTAACAAAACCCAGCTCCTTCAACCAGTCAACTAAAACAGTCACATGAATGAGACAAGAACAAGAAATCATCTCTTAAATCTAATCAAAGCATACGCTTACATTTCTCAAGAAACACCTTCAACCCTAGAAGATTGGCTCTGAGCGCGTAATGCTCTGCAGAGATTGCAGAGCATTACGCGCTCAGAGCTGTCTGGGCGAATCAAGCAACCAACCCGTGTAATTCTCTGGTGTCTTGCTGCTTCACCCTGGTTTGCCAGAGGGTGCACGGCTAGCATGCTGAGGGTGAAACTGTAAGCGAGGCAGCAAGAGTATATCGTGTTTGCAAGGAGAGTTAAGTCATATTTGATTGCTTACTACATGTTCCACTCTCAGGGATCTGTGCACAAGGTATAGTTTGAGTGTGTTTGTCTCCAAGTAAGAAAATTGTGGTTACATCCACACTGATGGGTTTTTATTGGGTCTTTTAAAAATGAAAACAAATTAAGTCAAGACAAATATTTTAACAGAGTCATAAATAATCTGTCTCTACTAAAACAACTTTCTCTACTGAAACTTTCCTCAGAGATTTTGCTCCATGTTGACATGACAGCATCACACAGCTGCTGCAGATTTGTCAGCTGCACATCCATGATGCAAATCTCCAGTTGCAACACATGCCAAAGGCGCTCGTTTAGATAGAGATCTGGTGACTGTGGAGGCTCACCGTTATGTTCAAGCAACACGTTTGAAATGGGGTTTGTCACATGGTGCGTTGTCATGGTGGAAGCGGGAAAGGGATGGACATGGTCAGCAAAGGCACTCAGACTGTGGTGTGACAAGAACGCTCAGTTGGTACTACGAGAATAAATTTTGCCAAGAAAATAAACCTCACACCCTGACACTGGACAAGCAGCCTAAACTATTGTTACAAGGCAGAATGGATCCATGCACTCATGTCGTTTGGTCATGTTGCAGCAGAAACCAGGACTCATCAAACCAGGTAATTGTTTGTTTCTGTTTTGGTGAGCCTGTGTGAACCGCAACTACAGTTTCCTGTTGACAGGAGTGGCCCTCGGTCTGGTCTTCTGCTGCTGTAGCCCATCTGCTTCAAGCTGGCACCAACAGCCTCATTTACAATCACTTAACCTCTTGAGCCCCAACGCTCCCAGATACAGGGGCAAAAGGCAGGAGATCGGTTAGGCGTTTGGGCTTAAGAGGTTGAATCACCCTTTTCTTCTTTTCTGATGCTCAGTTTGAACTTCAGCCACTTCATTTCAGCATGTCTAAACACACAGATGCTGCCATGTAATTGGCTGACAGGCAGTTGAGCAGGTGCACCAAATGAAATGGCTGTATACAGAGAGGAAGAACACAAGTGCGTTGTTCCTGCTCGGGATTTGGAACAAGTGTTGCATAAGGGCTATAAAGGTACATCTTTCCCTGGACTGACGATTAGATGGGAGAAAATATGGCAAAATCTATTACAAAAGGAAGCCGTGGCAATGGGGGGGGGGAAAAAAGATTACCCACATGAGAAAAACAGAACCACAAAGCTATGTGAGCTTAGTTATAATGTTTTGGCAATATGTTGTGGCTGATGAGACCAAATCTGGCAACGAGTGGGAGGGAATACCTTCCAAAAACGTCCTGGACTAAAACACTGTAGCATGGCTGATATGTTAAATGCAATAAAAGTTACAAGTTTTAAAACAAAAACGTCATTAGAGCCAATCTGTGATCAGGCTTCTGGAAACTTTCAGTAGATCATCAACCCCTCGTTATAAATCACAACAAATCTCAGTTTTACCAAAAACCCTTTTTTCATCGAGAAGCAGAAGACACAATTTGCAGCGTATAGCTTGCTGTAAATAAACCGTGTTTGATGTAAGCGGTACATTTAATGTTGCATGAGCAGTGAGTGACTAGCAAACATTTTATTTGTAGATTTAAAAACAATAAAAAAACAAAAACAAAAAAACAACCAACTTTTAAATATATATAACACAGTAATTTATCGCCCAGTGTACAAGACGCTTTGTCTTAAGATCTTATGAATATGCCGTTTGATCAGGGATGAGCGCTTGTGTGAATGTGCTCAGTGCTGTTGTGCACAGATGCATGAAACAAACTTGGTGCTTTTCCAAACCTGTTAAATTGCCCTTGTCATAACAGTTCAGGAATTTCTTTCTTCAATATACAATGCAGCACTGGCGCAAGCTATAAATCAAGTGTGATATGCCTTGTGGGATAGAAAAGCTGCTTCTCTTTCAACTGACTGACTGTAGTGTGTGATCATGCAGATTGTTTTGAGGCTTACCAGAGAACCAGAGTGACTACAAGGACTTTGTCTGACCCTTCAAAGCGATGAGTAAGAGACAAAAGCAAACGTCCGTCCTGTGCTCTGCGTCATCCCTGCTCGGCATTCGGGAAAAAGTGGTGCATAAGGGCCACGGTCGGTGTGTGTGTAGGGGAGGGCGTGTGCAAGTGTGTGTGTGTGTAGGGGAGGGCGGGAGCTTACAGGAAAACACAGAAATATTGCTGATTCAGAGTGTATGTGGGGGTGAAGAGATCAGAGTCAAAAAAATGAACACCCTGGCTCCACATCACTGCAGCTATTATAAAAAAAACCCCCAAAACAAACTGAAATGCACCGAAAAAGAGAGAAAGGTGAAAAGGTGTTTGTGTCACAGGAAACGTTACATGTGTTAGGACAACTCGTGTTGTAAGGTCAACTCGTCTGTGCCCACTGCAGGGGTAAGCTTGACCTGCGGCTGCTTCTGAACCACCCGTTAAGCCAGCCAAAGCCCAATCGTCTGGGACCAAACATTATCACGTCATTTACAGCTATATCAGCTGGAACAACAATCTGAACAAACAACAATGAGCAATGTTTGTTTTTGGTCCGGGGACGTAATGAGGCCAGCTCTGGGAAACAGAGGGTTCGTTTGGAGGTTTCGCTCCCCTGCTGTGCACCGTACAGAGGACGGTGAGAAAGGTGGACAAGAATGAAAGCTGATGGTGGTGTTTGGGAGGCCATTAATCTCACTCTGACAGCAGGGCCATTAAGAAACTGCACCGAAGCTCCAATGCTGTGTGTGTGTGTGTGTGTGTGTGTGTGTGTGTGTGTGTGTGTGTGTGTGTGTGTGTGTGTGTGTGTGAGAGAGCGATTGTGTAATTGTGTGTAATAAATGTTTTGTCACGGTGTGAAATATGCATTTGGTGTGTCACAGGTATGTGCGCGTGTGCGCGCTGAAAATGTTTGATGCCACTTGTTTCAGCTGACTGCCCTTGATTGGAGTGTGTGTGGGTGACTGGCTGCTGTCCACAGGGTGAGTCAAGTGCAGCACAAGCATCTGTGAAGCTGTGACACCACATCTGGAGAGGGAGGATTAGTCTGCTTTCAGCGCTGTTATGCACACTCAGGGTAAAAAAAAAAAAAAAAAAGGAAAAAAAAGAAAAAGCATTTTCTTACTTAAACAACTCCACAAACTAAAGACAATAAAATAATTCCTGAATCTATGTTGCGTAATCCATGGTGCCTGACGCCTTAGTAAATATCAATAAAAGCAAAACTATGAGAGTTTATTGCAGCTTTAAGCCTGAATAGGCAATTCAATATAAATGCAAAAACCCAGGTAAGACTGCACTCTTCAGCTTTCTTCCTCAGCAAAAGACAGAAACCGGAAATTTTAACTGTTCTTCTCTGACAATCAAATAAAACCTGCTTGAAAAGTCATTAATTCAAGTCAAACATGTATAATCAATGAAGTCCCAGGACTCTGCCCATTAAAATAACAATAACAACAACAATAAAACAAATAAAAAATGCCATTGTCTCTTGTTTCTCTGGACCATTTCAAGCCCAGCTACTATTCTGAGACCGGTCCATGAAGTCTGACCAGGTTCTAAGTTTTGACCACTTGCATGTCTGCAGATGATTCAGTTCTGTTGGCTTCAACAGGTGGTGGAGTCGAGTTCACTCTGGTGCATTAGCGCCTCCAATTCTGAGGCTATGATCACGAGCTTTGGGTAGTGACCAAAAGACTAAAATCGTGGATACAAGTAGTGGAAACTGTTTTTTCTGAAGAGCACCTGGCTTTCTTCTTGGAGATGGGATGAATAGTTCAGTCATCTCGAGGGACAAAGAATGGACCCGCTACTCCTCCACATCGAAAGGAGCCAGCTGAAACTAGGATGGCTTTTGGGCATCTCCTGGGCGAGATGTTCCAAGCCAGCAAAGACCTGGGATGACCCAAGAAACACTGGAAAGATGAAATCTCTCTGCTGGCAGAGGGAGATTTGGGCCTCTCTGCTTAGGCTACTACCTCCTTGTCCCAGACAAATGGGAGAAAATCGATGGATAAAGGAGAAATCAACTTTTATTTATATATATTTAAATATATATATTTATATGAGGGCTTTGTCTCTGGCTACAAGCCAAAGACACAACAATAGAGCCTGCAGGGTCCATATGCACCTTGTTTTTTCCTAATTTTGTTAATTATGCTCTGTGAATTCATCCCCCAGGATGACGCTGTCAACACCATATTTTCCTGTAACCTCAAGGGTTTAGGGAAAGGGAACGTGAACTGTGGTGCATGCCAAAATACAGCACACACAAAACACTTTTTCACTTATCACCCGTTTTGCTCTCCAAATCTAGCTTCCATTGTTTTGAAACACTGGAGTTATCCAGTATTGGCGCATGTGTAGGTAGACAGAAAGGAATGATCCAAACAGCCACACAGGAAGTCTCAGGACTGTAGGACTGCTTCCATTTTAATGTTTGGAGTCCTGGAATAATTACATATGACCTGTATGATCATACCTCATACACAGCTTGTGTTGACACTTGTGCTTTGCATTAACCCTTATCTAAATTACACAATTGAGAAAACTATATTAACATCTTTAATGGCAACTCATTTTGAACTGATCCCTGTTTTCTATAGTTTTGACAGTTTACACTCTTCTGGGAAAACTAAAAACTACTACAAAAGTATGGAGTGTGTCTGTGGGAATGTACACATTTAAAAGCATTAAAGAGATCAAAGCCAGGATCAAAGCAATCAAGCAGTTTAGTTGTAAACGCCATCTCGAACCCAGACTTGCACAGTAAGTGTCCATATTCAAGGTTTGCAGCTGCAGTGCAATGCAAATGCTTTTTGTCTATACTCATGTGCATCAATAGTTCTTTAGTGAAACTGCTAGAGTTAATTTACATACAGGGTTTAGTATTGCAAAATATTACTGAGTTTTAGCAGGGAATGGGTCCACCCGCAGTGTTAGTATCACGGATATGTTTTTAATCACAGCTGGGGCTCCTGTTTGCCCTTTGGACTGAGTGCAGTGCTCCCAGCAACCAGGCGGTATGAAGCTCTGCAGCAAGTATCAGATCAAATGTGAAAGCAATGAATCCTTGTTATAGTTAAAGCTAACTTTAAAGGATCCTATTTATACTGATTAGTTTATTTTAACAGAGGCGAGTCTAAAATGAGCACAGAGGGAGGGCAGCAGCTACAGAGAAGAAAGAGAGTACAGGGGTAAACAGCAGGAGGTGGTGATGTGATCCAAAGCATACAGGTAGCTAAAAAAAAAAAAAACAAAGGTCAAAAACAGTCAAATCAAATTGAATAAATTTCCATTATTTAAAAAAAAAAAAAAAAAGTGTGTGTGATACATTTACTGATTACAAAAGCTATTTTTGGCCTCCCCCTCACACGCAGGAGGGCTTCACAAAAGCAAAGCAATCTGGGATCTAAGCTACTGAACAGAAAACTGGCATGTTTACAAAGTTCTGTGTAACAACAGAAGTATGTTGCGTGAATAAAGATGACAAGCAGGCTTATGTCAGCCACATGGAAACAATGAAGTGTTGGTTTGCGAAGATGAGCTTGTGTGCGAGCGACCTGGGCAAAAGAGCGAAACTTACTGCAGCCGCTTTGTCTTTGAGTTTGTTTTCCATTTTTCAATCGGCCTTCGGTTACTTTATCCAGCTGATTGTTAATACTGAGCATGATAGTCAAACAGTGATGTTACTTATGTGACTAAACAACAGTTCGACCCAAGAGGACGTGCGAGAGCACAATGTTATCCAGTGCAGGAAGGAATGAGGAGCTCCTCTGACAGGCTGCTGAAATCATTCGCTCCATGTATTAATATATACAAGTACCACATGTGCTGCATTATCTGACTTGATTACATTAACGATTCCTTCACTACGACCATCATGGGCTTTGTAAGTGATTTTGAACCTAAACTCCATCTTTTCATGGGACCACATTCAATAACAGCCTCAACAACGACCCTTCCTACAAATGTTACTAGTTTCCACTGAGATTGGGATTTTGTGAAGATTTTACTGGTTCTTCTACTCTGACTCGTATCATTTTTATCAATTCAGTACTTTAACAAACCCCCATAAAGGGAAACCATAAAGAAAGCAGCTAACAGCTAGCAGGAACGGGGCGACCCAAGACTAGAGAAAGTCAATGACATTCAGTGACTTTAAGCGACTATGAGTGCAGAGTTAGCTTGGACTGAGGCTTTAGTGTAAAATGTCATTTAGTTTCAGTTTGAATTACTTCAGTTTTAATCAACTAAGTATACGGTGGCCCTGAGAGGCCAAACGGATTGCAACTTAAGAAAACACCAGCAATAAGAAAAACACTGCAAAAGGGGGAGACAATAACCTGACGGACCAGTTCCAGGAACCAAAACATGCTAGGTAAGTGTGTTTTAATCTCATGATTCATATACTACTGGATTTTTAGGCTAATAGTCAGGCTAACACACTGACCTCTCATCTGTTCTTTCCTCACAAAAATGATAGATCCTCCACTTCACTGTCTCCCAGCGCAATTCTTAGCATATTTTGGTTCCTGCAACTGGTCCGTCAGGTTATTGTCTCCCCAGAAACAATTCCCTTGTGCTTTTGGAAATATGTTTTTTCCTATTTCTGTTTTTGGGTTTTTTTTCTCCTGTTTCCGTTTTTCTCATTTCCGTTGTGTTTTGTGTGCTTTCGCAGCATTTTCTTATTGCTGGTGTTTTCTTAATTTGCAGTCCGTTTAGCCTCTCAGAGCCACCGCATAACTATGAAATGATTATAGTAGACTAAACTATAAAATGTTAAAATCCACACGCTTTACAAAGCTTCTTATTTTCCTTAATGTCAAATGTGGAATGTGTCCATATGTATGCTCTTTCTCCCAAGTGTTGATATTTTGTTACATTTTCATGAGAAACAGTGAGAATGGGAGTTAGCTGTTTGTCAGGGCAGATTAAATCTGCGCGTCTGACCTTACTGCGCAGGAAGATTACTTTCGTTAGATTACTTCAACTTAGATTACTTATTGTGGTTATTTTTAATCGTTAACCTACGTTTGTAAAATCAGTAAACAAGGTGTGGGCTGCTCTGGGCTGTTTAGCATACACATCCTACAGTAACTATAGCAACGAGAAAGGAAACGCAAGCTAGCCCTCTGACAACTGTGCCTTTGTGTCCGTTGGACTTTTTGCTAGATGTTTTGACAGACTGCTCATGTTTGCCCTTTACAAGCGAAAAACTTTTCTGGCAAAGCGTATCGTCAGAATTGAAGGTAGTCGAGTGTAACCGCAGTGCTTAACGGTTAATTCCCTCTGCCACTCTGTCTATACCCAGGGTGCATCTCTGCAGCAAGTGAGAGACAGCTGCCCTAACACACCAGCTCGAAGCGAGGCGGATCTATCTTCCCGACGGCTAAAAGTGTGAAATATTTAACTTCTTTGGGTTCTGGCTTTGGGCCAAAAAAAACAGCAACAAACAAACAAAAACGTTTTGCCATCGTATAAACGCTATAATCAACTGTTGGTCCAATACTGATCAAACACTGAGTGAAAGAAAGCACCAGAAAGAAAGAAAAAGTGCTTCACTGAGTGCGAGTGCTGAAGTAACTTTTACGAACCCCCCAGTTGTAACACGAGCGATTACATCCCCCTCAACCAGTTTAAAAGAACTCTGGACCTCGCTTAAATTTAAAACGGCTCTTAGTGGGGGGAAAAGTGCATCATTTACATAACAATATTTTACGTGTAGCAGTTGATAAATATAGACCGTGCTCTTTTGCTCTTTTACTCACAAGGGGCGTAAAACATGACCAGGGCAGCAGGATGTTCCTCCAGGAAGCTGTCAAAGGACTCATCGGACAGGTGGAAGACCGCAGAGTCTGTCTCTGACCAGGGGACTTCAGGGGTCTTCGGCTGGGGGGGCTGAGGACTAAAACAGGAAGGGGGGGGGGGGGACAACAAGGGCAACAGAGGTGAGACTGAAAAGCAGAGACAGTCCAGCTTATGTGTAATCTGTGTAAAGAAAAATTAAATATAATCAGACACAGCTGCAGCCCACACTCCACCCAGTATGTCACAAAAGCGCACACGCGCACACACATCTGGACAAAAGCAGCTCCACCTTTGTGGGTGTGGTGGAGCACACTGCTCCAGTTCCAAGAACGAGTGGCTACAGCATAAACACTCACTGTTATACACGGCCCTCCTCTGCCGCATTTCCTCATCGTTACACGCTCTGGCCTGAGCCAGTGCACTGAAGCCAGCGAGGCTGATATATTTAACAACACCAGAACAGTGAAAACCGAGTGCTAAAAACAACCCTCCAGCAACGTCAACTATCTAATACACAGCTGTGATATATAAAAAGCTCTGGATCAAGGTTTATCAGGGAGTGATAACACTTAAGATTTATCAGACGACATCTTTTGCTGCTCAGATATAATCGCCAAGGATACCAACTCTTACCTCTCCTTCTGTGTCCACTTTTTTATTCTTGACACTACACTTTCAATGAACAAATTCAGACTGCGCACCAAGCTGAGGTCAAGAGACTAAAGCGGAGCGTACAAAAGGAAGGGGCTTCACTAATTCAACAGAGTAGCTTCAGTACAGCTTCTGACTGCAACCCCCAGAATACTTGTATTCATTACGGCAGGTGTAGGAATCCCGTCAGTGCAAACAGCAAAGGGCATTTCTCAGTCCAGTGAGAAAAGAGCGCAGAAAGCTACTGAGGTGGGTATTAAAAAAAAATCGGAGACAGCTGAATCTGAACAAAATGACAACATTAACATTTAGGATGTGAAGTTTGACTGATAAATGAGAAAAGAAAAATAAATCAGCGGCTAAAAGTGCTACAGGAAGAGGACAATAGACTCTTCTGGAAAAATCTCTGAGCACTGTTTACTTCAAAAACCCCTTTTTTCCCGTTTTCGTGCAGCATCTCAGATGAAGAAAAAGAAAAAAAAAGTATGACACGAAAAACTGCAAATGTAATGGTGCTTGCAGGAGAGGCTTTTTCCACTTTCTTTCTTTTTTTTTTTTAAACCATATGGAACATATTCCTGTGAAAATCAGCTACGCTGGTGAAGGCAGACAGACTCTCTCCTGGAGCCTGCTTCTGCTCGAGTTAAAAAGATTTCCTCCCCACTGTCACCAAGTGCTTACACACTCTGCTTCCCTAAAATACTGTAAACTCTTACTTTTATTATGTGAAGCGCCTGGAGACTAGCTTCTACGTGCTGTGGTGGTTGTGTGCAGCACATTTAAGGACATGATTAGTTTAAAATTAATTAGATTTAATATATTAATTCAGTCATTTCGTGCATATTCAGGTAACAGAAACTTTTTACTCAAATATAAGCTGCAATTAGACTTTTTAGCCAGCTGGCTCACTGCTTTTAAATCAGTCTCTGAGTCCTAAATAAACAAGTTAGTCAAAGTCTAGGAGTGGAGATGGTGAGTTCTGCCTCTGGGCTAATAAGAGCCCAGAGGCACACGGAGTACATCCCCTGCCTGTCTCGCTCCGTTTCCTGCGATAGCTGTGAAAGCCTTGCTCTGTGCCCTCTGGCTGCAGGCCTGTGGACAGTTGCGACTTTCCTGCCAGTAAGAGACGGAGGGGTTACGGGCAGAGTGTGAGCCAAGGTGAGAAAGAAAAATGAGACAGGAACGGAGCAGGTGTAGATTGATGACACTGTGGCAAGGTGAGTCAGGGTGAGCAGAGAGGAGAGCGTTTGTGAGAAAGAGCACAGCAAAAGGAAAAGGTGATGCCTGACATTTAAGATGTGTTTGTGTGCTTGTGGTGGGGGGGTACTTGTTAGAGGCAGAAGGTAGACTTGAGTTCAGAAGCTTCATCGTGTCGTTTTTATTAGTTAAAACTCCTCCGGGCGTCTTCAAGCCTCTGCTTGGTCCTACTTAAAATCGTCAGTAGATGAAGTGACAGGGACCATACTTACTTCTTCAACCAGTCTGCGATGTCCTTGGCTGTGGCGCCGTAGTTCTCGTAGTGGTGAAGGAACTTCCCCTTCCTAAGAGACAAAAGGAGCATGAAAACCAGATCGTCTCTGAAAGCAGACTTCAGCAACGGGCAGAATGACGACTTGGCAATGTGAGTTTGAAAACCACTGCCAAAGACGTCTGTGATTTGATGCTTTTTGTAAACATAACAACTTGCATTACAGCAACATTACTGCATTTAATTTTAAAAACACACCCCACCCAAAACATGCCTTCTAAAAACATGCCTTCTAAAAATCATCACCAGCAGTTCTTAAAGCTCAGCTCAATACTAATGGTCAGTGTGTTCAGTATGCTTTGCTTTTGGACTTATGAGATGGAGGAAAAAACCTTATTTTAAGGCAAAGTCTGCAAATCTTTTAAGCGGTTTATATCAGATTTATTGATTCTATGCATGCGGTATTACTTTGATAATAATGCCTCAATAAGTGCTGTTTTCAGTTATTTGGAAAGAAACTGACATATAAAACTTGCAAAGGTTTTTCTTTTAAAAAAACGAACAAATACTGAACTTTTGGATGTTTTTGGATGTTTTTCAAGCTAAAACTGAGTCAAAATGAAAACAAAGACTTATTTTCTGGGATGCATCTTTTGATCAGCAGTTCTTGTTAGATGAGGCTGAAACAACATCTCAGTCAGGACTGAAAAAGTCGTGTCGCAGTAATCCAGGTCATGTGCGACAGGATCTTTAAAAAAGCAGTTATGATGGCACCGAGTGTCTCTGACAAAGAGCTGAGTCGGGCCTTTCGCAACCAGTTCAAAGCCGGATGTTTTAGAGAGCTGCGCCTCTGACAAAAATTTTAACAAGATTGAAATTTCTTTTCTCTGTCTTGAAGTTCAGCTTAAAAAGTGCACATAAGGAATGCAAGTGACCCGACGTAATGCATTTGAAATGAGCTCGAGGCCTCTCTTCAGCCTCACAGTCTGAAAGACAGATTCAAAACCTAAGCAGATTTTCTTCATAGCAATGAGTTTATCTACTGCATTCACCGTGACTAAACCAAGGCTGGGAAGCGGACATGGCGGCTCAGCCCAATGTCGAAGGATCAATGTGGGTAGTTACTGGCTCTGGGCAGGGTGATTTTGAAAACACAGAAGGTGGTGACGACTGCAGTTACAGCTCCCCAAATACAGAGCGGACACTATTAAAAGGTGATACATGATTACGCTCTGTGGATTTGGAGCTTAAAACTCGCATCTTAAGTAACCCGACTTCTGCGGCACAGAGTGGCTGCTTGGAATTCAATCAGCGAGATTTATGACCGACTCTATATTCACTTGCTTTATCTCTGCTGCTGTAAAGTACACCGAAACCTTGTAGAAAGAGAGGAAATTTTAAATAAATGTCATTTAGCCAACAGTCTCTAGCATTTCCATAAAAGGACGCGGCAAGGACAAAGGAGCCGAAAGACTTCCAGGTTTTTGTTTGAATATTCGACAGGAACTTGAGGTGTGTTGTAACTCTGGGGGAGTAAGCTTTCTTAATCTGTGTAACTGAAAACCTAAAAGACCTTGAAAACTTGGTCTTGCAAACGGGTGCAATGGAGAGATAACTCCGACGGTGCTGATGCTGATTTACCCTGCAGTGATTAGCTGCTGTTTATCAGTGAGGGGCTCATTACTGAAGCCAATGGGCTCGGATGGTCGTTAGCTAGCCGTGTGCTGACACTAATGCACTCGCAGCTAACGGACTGGCTCCGGCTCAGCTACACACAAGTGTGCTGGTCATGCCCGTGTACCTGCATACACACAGTACACACGCGAGATAGAAAGAAGTGCACACAAACAGGAAGAAGGCAAGAGCACACACACACACACACACACACACACACACACACACACACACACACACACACACACACACACACACACACACACACACAATCAGTCCCGGTCTAATTAAAAGGCCAGACTGGAATGAGAGAGTGTTTAATGTGGAAATAAGGATGATAAAGCCAGTGCAGGAGACATAAAGAAGCAGAGCACGGTGGCACCCCAGTAGCCTCATATTTAGGGCGTGCCCCACAAAACAGCGATGCCTACGGGCTTGATCCCCAGCTGCATGACATAATTTCGCTGCTTTTCCTTCCAGGTGTCTATTGCATTGCAAGAAAAAAAAAAATGCAAACATATTTTTAAAAAAACCCCAAAACAAGCAGAGAACAGCGTGGGAGCACTTAGTTAACAACACTGTAAATATGTGGACAGTGCAGAGAGGCTCCAGCTGGGTGGGGTGGGGGTGTCTGCATTAACAAACACTATCAGTCACACTCTCTATTCCTGCTGCGTATGTGGCCGCAAGCTGTGATTTTGTGTGTCTATTCATATTTGGACACTAGCGCTGAGCAGTAATCTGAAGTTATCAGATTGCCAGCAGCATACATTTCTCCAACACCTAAAAGAGAGTGCTAAATCAATGTCACATGTGGCCTTAAGGTGTTGTTAAAGATAACAAAAAAAACTCTGCTACAGCATATTAAAAGCATTTACTTAGTCGACCATTTTAATAATTTAAAACGCTGCCTTTATTAGGACCAGAGGCAGTCTTTGCATAGACGACGGCGCTGTGTGAAACAATGCAACGGCTCGCTTCACATCAGAGGGCCGTGTTTGTGAAGACAGGGAGGCTGAAATAATGAAGGGCTGTCCAGTTTAAGAGCTAAACTTTACTCACTTACTGTTACAGTGCAGTGCATTGTTACAGGGCAAGCCGGTGAATTAGGCAATCAGAGTTTGTGCTTAAAAATTCTGCCTAATAATATTTTACTTGGCCCTTGAGCAGCGCTTAAAGTCCAAATGACCCTTGAAAGTCATAGATCTTCTCTACTACATACGCAAATGACTTTCGGGATCATAAGCCTTCCAATGACAGGTAACTACAATCTCACATTAACTAAATAAGCCCTGTCGAAATTGTCCAAAGAAACCTTAAGTTACTCAGTTCACTTTTTTATTAAGACAAAGTAGGCAACGCAACATTTCTCTGTTATGCTTGAATATTAGCTTTAAGTGGACCCGTTATGCTAATTTTCTGGCTCCACATTTTTATTCTCGGACTCTACAAAAGAAGTTTTTCCATGATTCACAAACCAAAACCATCTTATCATGAGCCTGCACTCTGAACAACACATTGTGATTCATCTCCATTTAAGATGATTTTCTCCTGGTTGGATGCCCCTTACGGAAGAGGATTACGGCCACTAAAAAAAAAAAAAGTGGCCACGTCTTTTTTTTCTTCTTCTTTTCCAGAATCCTGAGATTAAAGAAAAAATTTCTGAGAAAAAAAGTCAGAAGTTTCTCAGAATTCTGAGAAAAAAATAATTTGGAGGAAAAAGTCAAAATTCTCAGATTAAAGTCAGAATTCTGACTTTAATCTGAGAATTCTGTAAAAGAAGAAAAAATAAGACATGCCCACTTTTTTCCCCAGTGGCCCTAATTCTCTTCCGTAGCTCCTCGCAAAAAAACAAAACAAAATAAAACAAATAGGTGGAGCTTCTCTCTGTGTCTGAGATGATCATATTAAACATATTCTTGGTGTTTAACATGATCAACCACCTTTGTATCAGTATACATTGTCACAGTACTGCCCACCCTATGGCATGGCCACTGGGATGTGAAGGGTGTTGGACCTAAAGGGGCTACGGATATAAGAAATTGCCCTGAGGAAGGTAACAGTGCAGATCCTGGAATGAGCGACTGACTGATGGAGATTGTTCAAACACCACAGTGCAACACAGAGTAACATTTTTGGAAGACAGTTACTTTTGTTATGCATTGTCAACATGATGAAGAACTGCAACTCAAGATCAATGGGCTCCATGAGCTTGCCCAAACCTCTGAAGTGAAGGCTGTGAGAGTGGAAGCTGGGCCTCCATGAGTTCACAGTTAGAGCCATTTATCTAGTGAGACCGAAGCCCAAACTTCTTTGCATCCCTGGTGGCCAATATCTCTGTACCCTAGAGTGACGTCAGATGAATGATTTAGTGCCTATTTGCAGAGTGGTTCAGTGACTGTGGCAATAAATATATGTTCAAGCAGGACTTTAAACACTTTAAATGCCAAGAATTGTTTTTTTTTTTGGTCAAGCAACTAATTATCCCTTCAGTTTTACTTCACTGCTAACCATACACCAACACCCATGTGTTCTCCTTATTCCCTGACAGTAGCAACCACCTCCTGTGAGTGTACATTTTCAAGGATGAGGCCAGAGGATCCCAAAGTTCATCAGAAACTTTCTCCTTTGCACCTGCACGAAAGAACTGCAAACCTTAAGGGGTCACCTTTGCAAGCTGCAAGTCTGCTGCCATCACGCCTGCTTGCTGTTTAAATGGGCAGAGACTGCACTTTCTATTTGAAGTGGCCCTACTCTGATGTTTTGAGCTTTGGAAGTCAGGGACTAAGCCTAAAAAGAAACGGATGAGAGGACTCGACTCACTCAAAGTAGCAGAAGGTTGGGTAGCCTTTGACGCCGTACTCCTGCTTGAGGCCGTCGAACTCAGCTGGGTGCACATTCATTCCTGCTAGGACCTTAAGAAAAATGATATGAAAGGGAAAATGAGACATGGGCCATCAAAGATGTGAAGCAAAATGACGGCAGAGAGAGAAAAGAAATAGCAAGAACATCAAACATCGAGACAGGTCAGTCGTCATCGGCGGGCTCCAAACTGAACAAAGACGGATTACTCCAAGTGTGAACTGCGAAACAACACAGGTGCAATGACTGTTAATTAGCAGGCCGTAATCAAACACCACCGCTATAAACTTCCTGTTGACTTTTTAATTGAAAAGACAGAATGTGATTTGTCTGAGCTATATTAAAAAAGGAATCACAATTTATTTTAGACACCCACATAAAGAAAATATGTGCAGGATCCCGCTCGGTGTACTTGATAAATGTGAACTGTTAAGCATGGTATGTCTAGCATAGCAGAAAATTACTTTAACTGTCAGAAGTACAATACTGTGTGAAAGTCTTGAGTAGGGATGGGTACCAGTATCCGGTGCCGTTCTGACATAAACGGTAGTAACCAGACCGAAAGGCAGCGCACATTTCGGTGCTTTATTTCAGTGCTTTTTTTCCCTGAGATGTCATACACTTTGGATTCCAGCCAATCATTTTACCTTTCCGAGGATAGTAGGCGGGCCAGGTACGTACGTTCTTTTAGAGCAGAGCTACAGATTAAAAACGCCCAAGGCGAAGCGGTCAAAAGTCTGGCTGTACTGGCTGGACCAAAGAAAAAGTGGAAAACAACTAAACATGAGAGGTTTTTTGACAAAGTTTGTGTTTTTTCCATTGTTTAAGCACTGCTTCCAGCCAAGAGTGATGCCATATATGCCCCATAGCTGCAGAAAAGGCTAACATTGTTATCTTTTTACAAAAAAAACAGCTAAACATGAGGTTTTTGGACAAAGTTTGTGTTCTCCATTCTTTAAGCACCGGTTCAGCACCGTTTAAGCACCAGCACCGTTTCAAAAGTACCGGTTTGGTACTGGTATCGGATAAAACCTAAACGATACCCATCCCTAGTCTTGAGCCACTATTCGTTTATTTCTATTTTTCTTCCAAGCAGCCAGGCTTTCTCCAGGGTTTCTACAGATCATCTAAAGGTTTTCTTAAGACATTGGATGCTTTTTCACTCATTTTCAGTCCAATTCTTATACCAGACTACTTTTAGAGGAATGTTGTTTTTCCTTTGTTAAGCGCCTTTGCACAGACCTACGAATCACTTCAGCATTAAACAGGCAACGGGGAGATAAGGCTGAAAATCAGTGGCAACAGGGCTGATGGAGTGATGAATCCAAAGTAGTAGTTTTGGTTTCAAATCATTGTCAGTCAGTAGACAGGCTCAACAGTGAGTGTCTACAGCCATCTGTAGAACACAGTGGAGGCTCTTTGTGGCTTAAAGCTCCAGAAAAAAAAAAAATCATGAACTTGATGAAGTACCGCCAGATCTAGAAAGCACCTGATTGGCAACAGTGTCATTTTTCAGCACGACCTCAGTGCCGTGATCATCATGTTGATATTTTAAAAAACATTATTTGTTATTTACTGTCTTTATTATCATTCTCATTAACTTCCTCTCTCACATATCTAATTTATTCTTAGTGCTGATTGGCTGCCAGATGGAAAAAAAAAAAAACCCAAAGAAGGTGGCGGATGGTGGTTTGTAACTGCCGTCTTGACCTCCATCAGCACCGATGCTCTTACAGCTTTGTTTATTATTAGACACGGGTTGAGCCGTTTGTGGTTTTGTGTCTATTCGTCTAGTTTACCAGAACTAGCCAGCTCTCATTTCTAGCCAACTAACTGGCTGGTTCATGGTCGTCCCTCTCTTCTGTTTGCTTTAGCCAAGGATCCGAGCTCTTTTTGTTCCTCTTTCTCCTTTGTTATATTTCACATTACTAAAAGCTAGTTGAATGGCAGCATGGTTAGTTTTCCCTTGAGCCATGTAACACTGGCAATTATCCCAAACACACTGCCAATGAAGTAAAAGCATACCTGGATAGAAAAAAGCACACACAGTGGGTCACTGTCAATCACGGACTGGCCTCCCCAGAGGCTGGACCTCAACATTAGTGAAGCAGTGCGGGATCATTTTGACAGAGAACACACATCCTAACAAAATGCACAGAAATGAGAGCTGGCTCAAGACTTCTGCACAGCATTCCATCTTATCATGTAATATTGTTTGGGGATAAAATAGAAAACATCATTATGTAACACGAGAGAATATTTTGTTTTTCAAAACGACCTCTAATTATATGCTGAGTAAAAATTAGCTCCAGATACAGTTGGCAACACTGACACGGTTGAGAGTCCCTAACTCCACTGCTTATGAGTAAAAAGTTCTGAAAATATTTCTCCAGTACAGAAGGTTATTTGATATAAATCAAACAGCTGGAGCATCCCAGGTTCCCTCTGTAATAAATATTGTACCAAACACAGCTCATGGCAAAAAAAAAATAGCGAGAGGAATGTGTATGAGTCATGACAAACTCTATGCCTTATTCCCTTTTAAAGGACGGTGCTCTGACAAAATCATGTTATATGTCACAACCAGTACTGAGAGAGAACACAGAAGAAACCTAAAAAGCTGAAACAATACAATCAAAACACATCCCCACACGAATCTGTGTTTTTTCAGCTATTTCACCCTGACAAGATGCAGAACTTCAGACGTCACCTTTGTGCCTTCCTGTGCCACGACACGGAGGCGAGAAATGTGCGATACGACTTGGCTGACCACCAATTCAGCATTCACTTATAAACAGAAGTACAGGCGCACTCCCTCACCCTATCTCAGCCTCGCACACACGTGCACACACCCAAACAGTGTACCAGTTCCCAGCTAAGAGGCTTAAATGTTCGCTACTCGAATGCATGCTTGATGATTGTAACAGGGCAGCCCTTAGCGGCTGGAAACACAGTGAGACAGACCAAGGCAAGTGTAGTGGAACAAAGTATTTATTTGCTCTATGGCTCTCCTTACAACAATTAACTTGTCGAGCTTCTTCACAGCACAAAAAATCCATCCTCTAATGACAACTGGCAGCCTTAAATATGTTCAGCTGTCACAGACTTAACCATTATTCCACTCTCAGGTAAATTCTTAAATCCCAACCTTCCACCACAGTATACAATATATCAATAAGAATAAATAAATACATAAATACATTTTCACATTTACATATTAATAAATACTTCACACTTTAATGTTACACCAAACCCAATATTATAAAAACCCAGAAACCCAAGCACAAAAAGATTCACCACACTCTCTTTACCAATGGTCTCTCCCGGAACCTTTAAATGGTGTCTGGACCCCTGGGGAAACATTTGCCCAAACACCTTGAAGAGGACACAGGCAAGAAAGGTGAGTAATCATTAACTTACAAACACTTATTTGCACCACTTTTATCCCTAGATTTCACACACACACTTGCATTAGTTTTCCTTATTGGTAAACCTTAATCACAATCTCAATCACCATTCTTCTCTCCTGACAGACAACCACCACATTCCTTGATGAGGAGCAGCTGTGCAGGATCTGAAACAAGGCCACCAACTGATTTTAAAATTCCCAATAAATAGTCAATAAATATTTAAACTTCTTGTGTGCAAATCCATGCTTAAAGTGCAATGCTACATAAAGTGCTTGATAAGGTGCTTTTAATAAAGTGAAAGGTGTGCTCTAAAGTGCTATACAGACAATACAATATAAATAAATGCAGTAAGGGAGTCCTCTTCCTTACAATGATGAAACAAACATGCAGTTAATTATCTTTTCATGTGATCCTTGAAGGACAAGTGTTTATGAGATAATATTTTTCTCATGCAAACGACACGAGTACTGTTAAAAATAATAATTAAAAAAAAAAAAGACTAAAGAAACTTTCCCACCAGTGATGAAAACTACAGGAAAAAGTAGTCAGGACCTAAATTAGTGCTGTCAGCGTTAATCTCGTTAAAGTGGCAAATCTCTGTTAGCTCGTTAACGCTGCACGGCGTCAACACGTTAGCACACAGGGCGATCTGCGTTAACTCTCTAACGGAGATTTGCCGCGTTAATGCGGTTATGGCGTCAACGTCATTTTAACGAATGTAATTTTAACAGCACTACTCTAAACATGTAAATTATGTACATATAAAAAACATAACACGGTCTGCCGCTACAGCATATTCCTGTACATTGCTTAAAAATGCTAAAATCATTCGAAACATATTGCTGTGCAATCAAAACACAGGTAAAATCTTAATTAATCAGCAGAGAGAGGATAGGGACCTTCGAATTGCCTTTTAAAGGTCATCTGAGTTATTATGCTACTAAATCAACACATGGTGCAAAAGTTGATCAGGTACTGTGCCCGAGAGATCGTCTTTGCAGGAAACACAACCTGCAGGAAATGCCTTATTTGGTCTGTCTGTACCTTTTGCAGATTTCACATCCCTGACATTCGCTGCTGACACATCTCATTTAATGCGCGAGCATCAAAGATGACTGGGCTGCAGATCAGAGACAGGTGATGCAACACAACAGTGGGCCCACTGACTGAGGGGCAGATTTAGCACACTTACATATTTCCCTTTTGTCTCCGTGGCCGCTTGCTGAAAAATGGGCTGCATTCTCTTACAAACGCCGCACCCTGCAACCAAAATACAAAGGAGAGAAGCAGAGGTTATTACAGAGAACTCAATGGGAACACTGCTCTGACAGCTATATGATAATCTATACGACTGTCAAAAGATTTTCCATCATCTGCTAGGAGATTTTTCCCCCTGGTAAACAGCAGCTCTCAGTATGCTATCTGCTGTGAAAGATATGATGCACTGAGGATAATCGAGCACAGCGCTTGGAAACAAAAAAACAAAAATCCATGTGAAGTCTTTTCTATTGAACAACAATAAGAGGCAACAATTAACTGCGTGCTGAACAAAAACGACTGTTCTTATCCTGGCAAAGTGATCAGCAGGTCTGACGTTCAGACAGACGCTGCAGCTTAATTGTTTAACAATTTTGCCAAACAAAGAGCGACAGCGATAATCTGTTGCTTTATTTCTAGTTTATATTCTTAGAAAGTGAAACTAGTTTTTTTTGTTTTGCATGGACTGATCAATGAACAAAGCAAGTAATTTTAAGCAGTCGATAAAAGACCTGGCAACACGCGGGTTGTTTTAAAAGCGCTCTGTTATTTTAGAACTTTGCATCCGATTTGTGTTTGTAATAGTGGAGTTAACCAGCAAAGAAGGATCTCCTCAGTTGGAGTCCTTTTTTCTCCACATTATAAAAAACGTGTAGTACATAGAAAGATGAGACAGTTAGGGCTGTGCGATATAACCAAAATCTCATATCCCGATATAAGAATTTTATCGTCCGATAACGATATAAATCACAAAAATGTAACATTTTCTGTAAATTCTGTGAATCTCGGGCAGCTCGACTTGCGGGAAGTGTTTCCAGCTGCGGGTCATGTAGCTGGAGTCGAGTGTTTTAGCAGATGCATGAAACTATACATTTTTAGACATAAGTTGTAACGGCCGCCGTTTTCTTTGTGAGTATTTATTACACGGCGTGCTGCGGGGAAAAGCCTGTTCTAACGTTTGAGTCTAAGGTCTATTTTTTAGCACCTGGCGGCTCTTTTTTACTTCTCATCCGTAAATAATCTGCTCTTTCACGTGATTCAGTTTATTTTGAAAAGTCTCAACAGGATCTTGAGCTTTATTGTGAAAGGTTTATGTGGAACATAAACAAGCGGGCACGCGATGGTGTTACCGTCGTTGTTGCTAACGACAACGCATAAAAACAGGCGCTTGTCCGTCCGTAGTGTGGTTATATTAAATATAAGAGAAAGAGAGAACTTTAAGAAATTAATATAGCCACTACAGTGACAATCAAAACGATGAAAAAATATTGCCGTAAACAGTTTATTTTGCGACACCACGAAACAAACGATCGACGTTTTTATATCGTCATCCGATATATACAGTGGGGCAAAAAAGTATTTAGTCAGCCACCGATTGTGCAAGTTCCCCCACTTAAAATGATGACAGAGGTCAGTAATTTGCACCAGAGGTACACTTCAACTGTGAGAGACAGAATGTGAAAAAAAATCCATGAATCCACATGGTAGGATTTGTAAAGAATTTATTCGTAAATCACGGTGGAAAATAAGTATTTAGTCACCTCAAACAAGGAAAACCTCTGGCTCTCACAGACCTGTAACGTCTTCTGTAAGAAGCTTTTCTGTCCCCCACTCGTTACCTGTATGAATGGCACCTGTTTGAACTCATCATCTGTATAAAAGACACCTGTCCACAGCCTCAAACAGTCAGACTCCAAACTCCGCCATGGCCAAGACCAAAGAGCTTTCGAAGGACACCAGGAAAAGTATTGTAGACCTGCACCAGACTGGGAAGAGTGAATCTACAATAGGCAAGCAGCTTGGTGTGAAAAAATCAACTGTGGGAGCAATCATCAGAAAATGGAAGACATACAAGACCACTGATAATCTCCCTCGATCTAGGGCTCCACGCAAGATCTCATCCCGTGGGGTCAAAATGATCATGAGAACGGTGAGCAAAGATCCCAGAACCACACGGGGGGACCTGGTGAATGACCTGCAGAGAGCTGGGACCAAAGTAACAAAGGTCACCATCAGTAACACACTACAACGGCAGGGAATCAAATCCCGCAGTGCCAGACGTGTTCCGCTGCTGAAGCCAGTGCATGTCCAGGCCCGTCTGAAGTTTGCCAGAGAGCACATGGATGATACAGCAGAGGATTGGGAGAATGTCATGTGGTCATATGAAACCAAAGTAGAACTTTTTGGTATAAACTCAACTCGTCGTGTTTGGAGGAAGAAGAATACTGAGTTGCATCCCAAGAACACCATACCTACTGTGAAGCATGGGGGTGGAAACATCATGCTATGGGGCTGTTTTTCTGCCAAGGGGACAGGACGACTGATCCGTGTTAAGGACAGAATGAATGGGGCCATGTATCGTGAGATTTTGAGCCAAAACCTCCTTCCATCAGTGAGAACTTTGAAGATGAAACGAGGCTGGGTCTTCCAACATGACAATGATCCAAAACACACCGCCCGGGCAACAAAGGAGTGGCTCCGTAAGAAGCATTTGAAAGTCCTGGAGTGGCCTAGCCAGTCTCCAGACCTCAACCCCATAGAAAATCTGTGGCGGGAGTTGAAAGTCCGTGTTGCTCGGCGACAGCCCCAAAACATCACTGCTCTCGAGAAGATCTGCATGGAGGAATGGGCCAAAATACCAGCTACTGTGTGTGCAAACCTGGTAAAGACCTATAGTAAACGTTTGACCTCTGTTATTGCCAACAAAGGTTATGTTACAAAGTATTGAGTTGTATTTTTGTTATTGACCAAATACTTATTTTCCACCCTGATTTACAAATAAATTCTTTACAAATCCTACCATGTGGATTCATGGATTTTTTTTTCACATTCTGTCTCTCACAGTTGAAGTGTACCTCTGGTGCAAATTACTGACCTCTGTCATCATTTTAGGTGGGGGAACTTGCACAATCGGTGGCTGACTAAATACTTTTTTGCCCCACTGTATCGTTATATCGAACAGCCCTAAGACAGTGTGTCATGTTTGCCAGGTGCCATAAATATATATATATAATCAGATTGCAGTATTGATTACAACGGTTTAGTATTACCAAGCAAACTCTAGTTTATTGAGCTATTCCCTAAACTGTACTCTCTCCCCCGGTTTAGACACCTTATAAAGTGAGTTAATGTAATATTTGAGGACAATAATAGCTACTCTTGTTTTTCCAGACATACTGTTTCCCACAATATGTGCAAGCAGGATAGCAAAATGAGCACTGCTTGTCCCAGTTATTGTGAGCTGCTAACACTGCAGGAACAACGTAATAATGCAGACTCACAGGGAGCATAGAACATCATGAGGACCGGCCTCTCTTCTTTCTTCAGCAGCTTCCTGAAGTCCTTCGAGAGCGAGGAGGGAACAAGAGATGAGTCAGGATGCTTTTCAGCAAAACACATGTATACACATCACACACGATAGCTTGATTCCTCTAATAGTATGCTCCATGTTGGATTTCTGAAATTCTCTCTCACACTCTTTGGTTTAAAATAGCAAATCATGACATCATCTGTTATTTCAGCTTTGTATTCGACCGTGTGTGAGAGTTATTCATCACATTAATCACAGAAAAAGGAAAGGGAGGACTTTCTTCTTTGGACAGCAGGCACATCAGCCCCCCATACCAGTTTCCCCGTTTTCATCATCACTTTCATGAGCTCAGCTACTTCCAAAAAACATAAAAATCACACATTCAGCACAATCTTTTGTTAACACATTCAACAAGCCTCAGGGTGAGAGCAGGTGATAACCAGGTCCCTCGTTCTTCAAATGAAAGGAGGGTTACTGTGTTATGCTCGCCTTTGTTTTCTGTTACACATGTACTTTTACAGTGGTGGATGCTCAGATTTCAAGCTGCTTTAATCATTTTTTAATCATCAGTAACATGGACATCTCAGGCACAAAGCTCTGGCTGTGAGAACAGAATTTTCCAGCTGCTATTTAAACCTTCTGTTTGCGAGGGGCAGCCAATCAGAAGACAGCTGGCTTAAAAAGAATGTGGGGCTAATTGGAAAGGAGCTAATCAGCTTCTTTAAGACTGGGCTACAACAAGGTGCAGAATGAGACAAATATTTATTACCAGTTTCTCTATGTCTGTAGTTCAGGAGACTAAACGGATCATCTGCTAATCAGAAGGTTGGTAGTTCAATCCCTGGCTGCTAAAGTCTGCAAAGTGACCAAGTATCCTTGGGCAAAACACTGAACCCTGAGTTAATGTTAGAAAAGCGCTGTAAAAGAGCCAGTCCATCTACCATTACTACCGATCCACATCAACACATAAACCACGGTGTGAAAATAGGTATAGGTCAGGGATGAAACCACTGTGAGACCTTGCCCCACCTCATCGTGTGAACTATTCAGATCACCTGATGCAAAGCGTGAGCAGCCATTGAAGCACCTGGGAAGGGATCTCAAGCTTGCCTTGACAAATCAAGTCCAGTTGTCTTCTTTTGCTCAAGCTCTCAAGACTATAAAATAAATAAGGATCATGCAAAGTGGCTATAGTCCAAAAACAAAGGTCTTTCTAAATTCCATATATACTTATCTAAGGATGAGGTAGCTGTTTGTGAATATGCTGGCAGTTTTTGATGATTTTGCAATCTGACTTGTCTGGATGAGAGCCGTTTGGAGGCTTTTAGGCTGTAAAGGCGGGACTGTGTGAGTGACCTCATGAACTACGCCGAGCAGCTCTTTGACGATAAAGCCTGTTGCTTTTTGTGTGCGGGGCTTTGTGTTGGTGAGATGCTGCAGTATCAGAGTCGGGGGGCTAATCAAAACTTTAACACAGACAAATGGAGGAAAGATGCAGCCTGTGCTTGTGAATCACAGTAAATGTACGTCCCCAGTGATGTTCTGGATTTCTTAAATGGAGCTAAATGGATATTAAATTAATCCAAAGCCCAAAAGTTTATTTAAATTGGTACTTACTTTTTCTGTCTCTATGTGGACGACATCTTTAGCCTCAGGGTTCTCCTCCCACAGTGGGGGCCCCGATGGGTCTTTCAAAAACGCTACCATTGACTGAATGAGAAAAAAAAAGCAAAGTCAAAACGACAGATCTGCGACAGCCTGTCTAAACAAAGCCAACAGTTCAAATCATGCAACAACTTTTCACTGCCACAAAATAATCCTATGGGGGTGAAAAACCAACATAAAAAGACGGAGTGGTGATTATTTACGTTGCCGAAGTCGCTCCTAAATTTAGTTGAGGCAACGCTGTAGGTTGTGCCAGATGGAAGCTCATATAGATGAACATGTTCATGCATCCAAGAGGTGTCAGCGCTATTTCAGTACCTCTAAGTGTCTACTAATGGGCTTGGTAAAGCTTTCTGTAAATATAATGAACCATATGTCTGTGGAGGCAACAGCAGGAAATATTTCTTTTAGCAGTGCTCTAACGACGGCGCGTGTGCACGGGCGGAACATTTAACGACCTTGACTTGATTATCAGAACTACTTTGTAATGGTTGAAACAGAGACTTGTGGAGGTTTATTGTTTCAGATGCCTTTTAATCTGTCAGAGAAACAGCGCAAACCCTAGCAAGCAAAGTAATAAAACCATGCACCATTCAAAAGAGTGACAGCTTCCACCTTATAACGAGTTTCTCTGGTAGAAACTCATTGAAAAAATAAAAAGAGAAGGATTTCCATATTATAGAGGAGAGAAGTAAACGGTTAATTTCACTTTTATCTAAAGTCATAATTTGCCTTTTAGGAAATATCTATATGCAGCAGCTGTCTTGCAGTGAAAGGCATTAAACTTTAAGCTGACCAGCAACATCTCTATGGTTGTTGTGGCTGATGCATATTTTATATTGCACTCTGTATTCCAAACATTTCACGCTAGAGGTACCTGTGAGTGATCCTTAAATATGTAACCTGCAGCTGGATAACTGGTAACAAAATTAAGGTCTTGATTTTTTTCCTCAGGATGTGTTTGCTACAGAATCAGAGTAACAGATGGTGCTATGACCTCATTAACAGGTCTGGAGGCTATAAGCTAAATCAGTCTAGTGTGCCAGCATTAGTTGAGGCAGCCAAAGTGCAGACCTGTAAAGAGCATCATTAGAAGCTCTGCATCACATGTTCAAAATTATTAAACCTGTCGGGTGTGGCTTGCTGCAGTCTTATATTATTACAAACACACCTTGTAGCTAACATGAAGATCAATCACTTGACGCTAGGGCTGTGTCATAACCATATAACCTGCCATAACACCACTATAAATGTTTATGTGACATAAAAGTGTCATGTAATGATATCATTGCTATAGCAACAGCTTATGTTCCCAGTGCAATCAACAATGAGACATGGCCGGGCATGTCTGAGAGCGAGAGCCAAGTGTCAGCCTCCAATGATCATTTAATACCTGAAGATGGAGCGACTTCGAAAACCTCTAACAAAGCGCAGTACTTTGAAAATATGCAAGAAAACTGTTCCCGCTAAGGGTGAAAAAACAACCAACACTTTTCACCACTTGAAGCAAAAACATGCACTTAGTTGAGTAGCTGCTCTCACTAGTTGCACCCCAGGAAGGAGTAAAGGGTGCACTTAGACGAAAGGTAAACGTTTGAAATGACCAGTGTGGTTTCGTGGTGGAAAATGGACTTTAAACAGACGGTTAAAAAGTTCAACCCAAGATAAATCATACCAGGTAGAAAGAAGTATTTTTCAGTTTTAATATGTGACAACACTGTGCTGAAGTTAACAAGGTTACTTTAGTAAGGATTAAGCAGTCATGCTATAGCTTTACTTACTCCAGGGAAAACACTACTCAGGCTACCTTTCTGCTTACATTTGACTTATTAAACTATAATGTGGCTGCTGTCTGCATTATATTTCAGTACATTCACACTTCAAATTAGGTAGTATACCACCAATTACAGCTCATTATAAAAGCACTGAAAATACCCTTAATTTTGTTTGCATTAATAAATGCTGCTGTCTGCATGATGCAGTCAATAAAACCAATAAAACATTGTTAAGTATGGTGATTGTGAGGCGACTGCAAGGTCCCCTTGTGGAAGGTGACAAACTGCAATTTAATTCAGGCTGACTGCAACGACTCTCAGACAGATTAGTGAAGGTTTGGAAATAATTGCAAGATAATTTCTAAAAGCAGACAGACTGCCAATACACTGGCATCAATCACAGTCAGTCTGTGTCAATGAGCACAGCTTGTCTGCAACTCAACTGTCTGCCAACTGGTTGTATCTCGGTTATACAAACGAAGATATAAAAGCATATTTGAATTTCTGTTTCAGATCCACGAGTTTTTGGCTAAACTGAAATTAATAAGTTAATTTGTGAATTTCTGGGTATGTAGACAGATGTGCATTTTTTCTCACAGCTGCAAGTTTTTTGTGTTGTAACTGTATTATCTCAAACACACACTGATAGCTTCCAGTTATCACCAGACTAATACACAGAAACAATCATAAACATAAGCCAACATAATGCTGTGAGAAGCCAGGACCTTCTTGCTGCGAGGCAACAGCGTTAGCTACAGCGTTAGCCCCGTACCACCAGCTTGTTACCATTATATCATTAAAATTCTCAGTCATCTAAAATTATGTTTATCTGATGACTTTTCTCTTTTTTAGCTTTTTAGTTCGCTCTTTTGCTGCTGAGTGCTTCAATATGGTCAATATGCTCCGTCTTCTCTTTGGTGCTGAGAACACAGTGCAGAGTCAATCTGTGCAGCGTTTCCTCTGAAAACTACCACCTGCCGTGACAAAAAACATCGCTATGAAAGTGAGAGTATGATTGTGCCATGAGAGCAAGGTTGCACAGCAGGCAGATAAACAATGAGCTGAAACTAACTGTAAGGCACTATAAAGCTGAGGGGGGCTGCACATAGAAATAAAGAATTTGCAGGGTCATTGCTATAAAGGTCACATTTTCACACAGTGACACTGTTTTCAAGCTGTTATTTGATGCACTGTTGATATTAAAATGCAGGTTATAAATGATTTCATAAATAGCCAACTACATGTAACCACAGATGCTTCTGGTTCTCAAAGAAAAAAACAAACAAATAAATGAATAAAAATCAGGCAAATTCTTAACATTGTGTCTAATATTCTTGTGTGGAAAATACCACACATTTTTTCCATTCATAAACTTAATAACAAAATGAAAAAGAAGGAAGAAGAAAGAAATGAAAGCAGAAGGCAGGGCTCTGTAGAGCCAGAGGTAAAATAATTAGTCCTCTGAATGTGAGGAGCAATTAGGAAATACTACACAGCAGACAACAGTGCTCGACATGTAAAAAATGCAGATTCTCAGATTCTGACCTTGAAAGTAGCAGGCCTGCTGTACTCCGTGTGGAATGTCCCATCTCTGAAAGACACGCGGGACACAATGCTCTCAACACCAGGAGTAAACTGTAAGTAATGCACTTCTTAAGCTGCAAGCACGGTATCACTTTCCAAAAAGCACTGAGGTGTGGATAAGCATCTGACAGCCAGCTGAGTTGCTGGTTACTCACTTGTAATGCAGCAGCTCTGCTCTTCCACGTTTGGAGCTCGGGTCCACCTTCACTTTCTTACACAGCTTCCGGCCCTCTGAATCTCTGAAGGATCGACACACAAAGCGTAAATCAAACTCAGAATCCTATTCCCTTTGCATTTTTCAAATTCTCCTTCACACACACGTACAAATTTTCCTAATGATTAGTAGATTTATGCATTCATTTCTGTGCCAGACCATATAAATTCCAACTTCACTGAACTGAATAAAGAAATCGAAGCAAGAAGATACGGACTTTTCATCAAATTAATCGAATCACATGTATGATATAATATAAACAATGCTGCTTGCTCTGTTTATTTGCTGCTTCGGTGGAAACACAAAGCACAGATGTAATGTGTTGGCATACAGACGTTTCATTTTATGAGGCTTTCTGCTGTAATTGAAAGAAGAAGAAAAAAAAAAACCCACTGTAGCTGGAAAGGGAATAGATATGCATCCTGCCACCTACACATACTTCATACTTGCTACAATGAAGCACTATCAGCAAAAATAAGTACACCTTCTCATCTGTAATAAAGAGCAATGAAAATATGTATTCATTTAGAGAGGTGGAAAAACATTTGTTAGATATTCAATTATGGCTCCCAGACACACAGCAAGCCAGTAAAAGTTCAGTGTAGTTTTTTTCCCCTTCTTTAGATGAAGACTAAATCCATGTATGTTTGCATGTGCTGACAGACAGTATTTCAGGTGATGAACGTGTGCGTAATGCCAGACTCGACCGGCTCATAATGACAGATGGCACCAGTCAGGGTACACCCATGAGCAGATGTGACCTTGACACATATTTCGAGATGATGTGCAGTCACCAGGTTCAAGACCAGTCTGCTGCTTCCAGCTTCTTGTCCACACACACACACACACACACACACGGATCCCAAAATCCATCTTGGTAAGAAACATGGCTAATGTCAGCTGTCACCAAACCACCAAACAGAGTACACACCTCTGACCTCGAGGACAAAGGTGATTGAGATTCTCCCGAAATTTTTAGTAGATACACCCTATGGTATCAATTTCAAACTCATGTCGCGTCATTCTTTTTCAATTCAATTCAATTTTTTTTTATACAACGCCAAATCACAACAACAGTTGCCTCAAAGTGCGTTATATTGTAAGGTAGACTCTACAATAATACATACAGAGAAAAACCCAACAATCATATGACCCCCTATGAGCAAGCACTTTGGTGACAGTGGGAAGGAAAAACTCCCTTTTAACAGGAAGAAATGCTCATTCTTCAGTTGCCTCTGCCTGAGATTCACAGAATTGACAGAAAAAGCACTATTTTGTGATGTATATTGTTATTGGGATGAGAAATGTCATAGATTGGGATATGAGATTTGGGTCATATAGCACAGTCCTAATTATACTTCTACAACATACAAAAAAAGATTTTTTTAAAAAGAGAGTTGAAAACTGAACTGATCTATATTCTAGTGGAATAAAACACCAGGACTGTCAAATCAGTCTTTTTAGGATGTGAATAAGCTAAACAGCATGGGTATGTGCCAACGCAACAATGGACTTTGGCTTCATCCTCTTACTCACTCAGTCATAGATACAAAGTAAAAGTGACTCAACCAACCACATGCTTCAACCAACCCCTGAGATGGCACTACTTTTTCAATCACAGGAAGGAAAAAAAAAAACAAAAACGGAAGCACAAAGAACTCAGAATGACTCACTAGCTGATGTTCACCACTGAGGGAAACAATGCAGTGAATGGCAGCCCAACAATGGTTTGACCACTACATTAGAACAACTGCCTTGCATTAAACTTTGGATTAACATCAACTAATATTTCAGTGGTTGGTATGATGTGAAATGCAACAGGATTGGTCACACTTAGTTTATACTATACGTTTTGGATTTATACAAAACGTATAGTAAGTTTACTAAGTTTACTACTATACATTACTATACAGTAACGTATAGTAATTTTGCAATTCAGCTGATGTGCTGTTTTCGATGTGGATTATCTTATACAATTAAATACAATTTAACTTGCCTCAGGTTGAATCCATTATATTTTGAGGGAATTATTGGGATGTGTTAAATCAAAGGAGCAATTTGTTGTTTTTCATTTCCGAAACTAATGTTTCACTATTAGTATTAAATTATTATTATTTTTTAAATCAAAAATGTCAATGTTAGCACAATACACAGTGAGTCTGGAAAGTATCCACAGTGCTTCACCTGTACCACATGTTGTGTCATGTTACAGAATTCTTGCAAATTTATTACAAATAAAAACATAAATATAACATTTATAAAAGCACTCACAGCCTTTACTTTGTACTTGGTTAAAGCACCTTCGACAGCAATTACGGCCTCAAGTCTTTTTGAGTATAATGCCTCAAGCTTGGCACACCTGTTGTTGTTCTTCCATTCTTCTTTGCTGAACCTCTCAAGCTCCATCAGGTTGGATTGAGAGCATCAGAGCACACCCATTTTCAGATTTCTCCAGAGATGTTGAATTGGGTTCAATTCTGGGTTCCAGCTGGGGCGCTCAAGGACATTCACACAGTGTTCCCTAAGCCACTCGGGTGCTGTCTTGGCTGTGTGCTTAAGGTCATTGCCATGTTTGAAGATGAACTTTCAGCCTAGTCCATATTTCCATGGAGCAGGTTATAATCAAGGGTGCTTCAGTACATTGCTGCTATTCCTCAATACTGACTCGTTTCATAGTTCCTGCTGCTGAAAAACATCCCCACAGCATGATGCCGACAGGGCCATGTCTCACTTTAGGAATGGTAGTAGCCAGGTGACACAAGCCTGATTGGTAGAGTGCTGTAGGAATAGTTATCCTTCTGCAAGGCTCTCCTCAATCCACAGAGGAATGCTGGAGCTAAAGTGACCATCAGGTTGTTCAGTCACCTCCTTGACCAAGGCCCTTCTACCTTACTCAGGTTATCTGGGCGGCCAGCTCTAGGAAGAGTCCTGGTGGTTCAAAACTTCTTCCATTTATGGATGATGGAGGCCATTTTTTCCCCTGTACCCTTCCCCATATCTGTGCCTCAATATAATCCTGTCTCAAAGGTCTACAGACAATGACTTAGACGTCATGGCTTGGTTTTGTGCTCTGACATGCACTGTCAACAATGGGATTTTAAATAAAGAGGTGTGTCCCTTTCTAAATCCTGTCCAACCAACTGAATTTATCACAGGTAGGGATGGGTATCGTTTAGGTTTTATCCGATACCGGTGACAAACCGGTACTTTTGAAACGGTGCCTGTGCTTAAACGGTGCTTAAAGAATGGGAAAAAAAAAAGAAAAAAAACAAACCACAAACTTTGTCCAAAAACCTCTCATGTTCAGCTGTTTTCCACTTTTTCTTTGGTCATTTTAGCTTTTTTGGCCAGGGTGAAGGGAGTATCTGCCATCAAACAAGAAGCATGTAACTACCACGGTGTTTGCTAGTTCACCTTACATGCATTAATGTAATAACGTGGTTAGCCTACTCAACGTAAATTACACACGAACAACATTAAGCTACTCACGCAGAGAAGAACGGCTGCTGCTGCCATCATCATCCTCATCATTTCTGCTACACTGGCAGGGCTAGGGGCCAGGACTCTATTCTTCGGGTTCTTGGGGGATGTTGCTAACTCGGTGCATTTCTTGGCTTTTAAAAAATGCTATGCGTCGCCAGGTTCGTCGTCAGATTCAAGGTGTTACCTCCTTTGCACAGTATCACAGTATCACCTTAAAGCACTTGTTGCAGGCTGCTGAGTTTGCATCTTTTGCTGTGAAGTACAGCCAGACTTTTGACCGCTTCGCCTTGGACATTTTTAACCTGTAGCTCTGCTCTAAAAGAACATACGTACCTGGCCCCGCCTACTATCCTTGCAAAGGTAAAATGATTACCTAGAATCCAAAGTGTATGACATTTCAGTAAAAAAAAAAAAAAGCACCGAAATGTGCGCTGCTTTTCGGTCTGGTTACTACCGTTTATGTCAGAACCGGTGCCATAATGGCACCGGATACCGGTACCCATCCCTAATCACAGGTGGAGTCCAATCAAGTTGTAGAAATATCTGACAGATGCTTGGTGGAAGCAGAATGTGCCTGAGCTCAATTTACACAGTGATGGCAATGGCTTTAAATACTGTGTTAGATTTTTGTTTTTATTTTCAACAAATTTGCAAGAATTTCAAGAAAACCTTTTTTTTTTTTTAACTTATTTACTGTCATTACAAGGTATTGTGTGAGTGGGCCAACATTCCTCCACAATGACTGAGTGACTGATCAAACTATACACAGAACAGTTACTTCACATCAATGCTGCTAAAGGTAACTCTACACACTCATAAATCATGGGGCATACTTGGTTTTACAAAGGAGTCTTGTGCAAAAATGTATTTTTCCATAACTGTAAATTAACAGGAAAAAAAAAAGTTCAATATTTCCTTTATTCACAAGTAACTGGAGATCACTGGGTCAACTGGAACAACCATAGTTTACCACAAAATACCTGGAAGAAGGTGATTGTGAAAGGAAGACTTTGAAGACTAGCGAATGATTCAAGTAACAAGTTGGAGCCAAACCTTCACACTAGGCCAAAGTCAACAGAGCCACTTTGTAAAGGATTAATAATGGATTCACCACGCAAAGAGGATGAAGCTCTGCACGCCATTCAATTATTACTCTTCTAAAACGCAAATCCTAATCCCTTCATTTGTTTGTGTTCTGGTTTTCACACTGTGCCTTACAGGATCATATATGTTTCAATGCTCTGTTTATGCTACATTTGAAGTGGAGTTTAGGAGGGACAGCCCAGTCCTGTCCTTTCTTCCTGTATGAGATCATTCATCCCACGGGTGGATCCCAGTTGGCCAACACTCAGGTCCCTGTCATCTGTTCAAAGTGTGTCATTCTGGCCTCTGTGGCTCTCTTCGTTGGCAGAGATGACCATTCTCACACAGCGATATGCACTCTACTCTCTCTCCCTCTGTCCACCATGAGCTCTCAGCTGGAGCTTCAGCTTGGAACCGCTCCATTTGAGACTGTCGAGAAATATGCCAAAAAGCACAATGCTTTGCTACAGAGCCTGGCACTGGGTCCATGTGTCCTGTAGTGATGAACCCAGCTTGCTCTAGCTCCCCTGGCGGGAATCTGGCTCGGTGTGAATCTCTACTTAGCATTCGCACACTCTCCTAAATGCTGGAGTTCTTGGAGAAGGAAGAGAGATAATTCCATAGTCTCCCTGACAAAAAACAGCAGGTGAGTCAAAAAGTAAACACTCAAGAAAGACACGCATCGTGGAGTGTCTTTGTAGGGAAACATGGAAACCAAAGCCTCTGACAATTCCTTCGCACCGGTTTGTATTTAGTTTCTTTTCCTTTCTAACCGCCCGGTCTTCAATCCCGGATAAGGTTGAGAGAGATTGTGAATGTTGGCATGTGCACTAGGTGTCAAAGGGGAGTTACTCCCTTCCTCATAGTTTCCTGTTTTATGATCTGTTCTTTCCCATCTGGCAAAGAAGACAGGTGATGGGTTGACAGGTAAAAAGAAATAGTGGAACTGAACATCAGAAGGGCACGGAAAACAACAAGATCAAGTCAGATCACTGGGGAGAAAACCAAGTTATGCTTGGAGAAAACAATTCTTGTCTGTGTCTTCGAAGTATCTAGCATTTAGCAGTTCCACAGAGCGAGCCTGGGATTGTTGTTTTCCAGAAAGTCATGATTGTTCTCCCTTTAAAGGAAAAGTGTGGGATAAGTGCATAATTATTTTTCTTTATGACTAAATTAACTGTTAAGCGAAAGGACCAAAACCCCCTAAAATGTGGTTTTGCAACAGTTTCACCACATATCATGTGGATTCATCCGTCACATTTAAGTGACACAGATGTCCTTTAAAACCTGCATGTGACCTGGGATCAGAGCAATGATTCACCTTAAAGCAGTTAGAGACTACACTGGAGTGGCTTAGAGACAAATTTCTCACTGTGGCTCAGCCAAAACAGACTAAAACCCTATATGACATCTGGGGGTGTTGACAGGTCACAGATTTGTTTTGTGATTGGCTCATAATTTCTTTTGAGTTTTGGCAAAAAAGCAAAACAAAAGCAAAACTAAAAAAAAAACCAAAAACAATTTCTGTAGAACAAACAAACAGAAAACCTGGACATACAGTGCCTCTGCTAGAAAGGGAAATAACTACACATAAAACATTTCAGGGAAATCTGTTTATGTTTCGTGCTTCCGAAAGAATATTGGCCAATATCTCGGAACACTGGAAGCCACCAAATATCAGTACTGATCTTAAAAATTCGATATCAATTTGACTATTCTCAAAAAGAGCAGGAGCTTTTTTTTTTTTTAACGTCGTCTTTATTGAGGAAGTATGAAAAACTGTCAGTTGTCCACATCCTCTTCAGACCAGGCCATTGTTGACAAAAATCCATAAATGCTCCCCATAAAGATTCAAAAGTTTCCCTTAAAAAACTTTTTTTTTAAAATTTTTTAATGGCAGGCTTGACAACATTTGTTGTGCCCATAAGCCCATTTGTTTTCTTCTTAGCAGACTAAGGCCCATCAGCATCCATTCATTCTTTACTGATAATTGATTAAACCAAGAATTTAAAAATTAAGGCTGTAGCGGGACCGGTTTAGAAATACTTTTTCCCATCACAATCTGCACATCCCACACACGATGGAAAAACAAAGGTCCCTTTCGAATCATTGCATTTAACACACATCTAGAATATTTTTGTTGAATCCATGTAACTTCTTTGTTTTTATATATATTTGCATTAATCTTCTATATTATAATCATTGTTATGTGTTTGTTGTATCGTTATCTGATTTCAGATTTTAAATTTTGCCTCTATGGAGCCCATTTCTGGTGTAAATTCTCCACCAATTGAGATATTAAGAAGTTATAATAGTCTGATTCGATTCATCTCCTTAGATCAGGGGTGTCGAGCTCCAGGCCTCAAGGGCGGGTGTCCTGCAGGTTTTAGCTATCACCCTGTTTCAACACACCTGAATCAAATGATTAGTTCATTACCAGGATTCTGGAGAACCTTAAGACATGTTGAGGAGGTAATTTAGCCATTGAAATAAAAACTTGCAGGACACTGGGCCTCGAGGCCTAGAGTTTGAGACCTGTGCCTTAGATGATGATTTTTTATAAGATGACTTGTTTGTGTTTATTATTAAGTTTAGACTTCCCTCTAAGCTCTTCAAATATTGTAATTATGTCTGAGAGAAGCTCTGTTTTTAATGTTAAATGAAAAAAGGCTTTGAAAAATATTTCTTGAGGTAAACTATGGCAGCATTTAGCATTTTTTTAAAACACCAAAATTGTGTTATTGGCACAAGTATCGATTGATTTTTAAGCAATGAAATCAACTAATAAATTGAACTGAATTGACTAATAAATTGAAATTACACACATGACTAATGCAACCAGTTTTTTTTCAAACATGCAAAAAAACTTAAGGTAAAAAATTAAATGCAGAGAAAAAAAAACTGTATGAACCATAATTACGTGGCGCCCTCACCTGAGAATTAGCATATAGCTTTAAGCAAGAGACGTGATTAGCATTTATTTACCTTTTCAAAAAACAAAACAAAACAAAAAAAAAAACAGAAAGAAAGAGACCCAGTGAAAAGGAAGAACTAAAATGGTGTAAAGAGATGTAATACATTAGACTAAAAACTTCAATAGCTTTAATAAGTGAGTGGCCTCCTGTCAGATTGTGCCAGTAGAACCAGTGAGACGAGGCCATTTACACCCCAGTGGAAAAGCCATAAATTATTCTGCAGATGGATGGTGGCAGAGACACTCTTGGGAGGAGTAAATTGCTCTGGCCTTATAGTTGCTGTCAGAAAATTTCTAGGACAAAACAGTCTGTAATGTCAGGGAGTCTTAGACTTATAGAGAAAGAAGTCTTAGAATGTGTTTTTCAAATCACCCCCTTACTTACCCACAGTTGACCCAGGCAATAGTCCCTTGGCCCTTCACCGTCTGGGCGACATCAGAAAGCAGTTTCAGGTGGGAGTCCCCTGATGTAGCTACAGACACAGAATAAAGCGCAGTCAAGCCTTTTTACCAAAGCCACTCGATAGCCCAGGACAACCCAGAGCCATGAGACACAGGAGACACTGTCATGACAAGCACAGAGAAAAAGAATCGAGTTACAGTGGAGCTCACCATCTTTCTAAAGCACCGAGTGACGAAGAAAGACATCGCTGAGTTTGGGTTAGAAGGGTGACGGGGGAGCATTTTCTACTACCTTTCAACGGATGGGCTCAGCGAGGGGGTTTAAGTTACATCAGCTTTCAAAATCTTACAATAGTGTGACTAAACAGGAGATGGAAGGATTATAAGGCGACACAAAGACTCTGGATCTAATGAAGCACTCTCTAACGGTGCGACAAATGGGAAAGCATAGCAAACATGTTTGCACCAACTGCATGATCCCAACAGCAAGGTTTGTGTGGGATCGCCGAGTTTAGAGCGTTCGCAACCACCGGAAACGTGCACAATATCTCACAATATGGCTGAGCTGTGCAGCTTGCCTTCTGTGTTAAGAAAGAGAAACTAGTGGGATATAAACTGCACCAGTTGGATAACACTGTGTAATGTTACTGATTTTCATCAGCTACGTCAAGTTAGGTACATCCCTTTGAGTAAAGTAAACAAAGTGTAATATTCCAGCTCTTGTGCAACGCAGTACATCATTTTTATACTCCCCTGAAGCCAAATGTGCGTTTTTCACTGCATAAAGAAAACAGCTCCTCACAATGCTCCAGGCAAAGACTATATTTAGATGTAAGGGCACTGCCACAACTTCCCAGGGTTCTGCCTTGGAGTTGGCAACAAAAACATCTGGCAACTCAGGATCAGGGTATTGTACGGAATAGGAGGTGAGCAGGTACCGACTGGTTGACAGCGTTAAGGATGATGAATACCAACCAGATCAAAACTCAGCAGGGATGTGACTGACTGCAGAGGCTGGTGGTGAACACAGAACAGGGCACGGTTGTGTTTAATCAGGGGGGAATGAATGTGAAGTGCCTTGAGGTATAATCGAGGCCTACATGAGGGCAATCTTCAGTGACTTTAAAGCAGGAATGTCTGGGTGAAGTTACAGCCGGTGATCAATCCGACGCGCAGCTGGATACATAGAAGCCAATGGGCTAATATAGGCCGATATGGCTCATTAATCAAGAAATATATCTGTGGCTATAAAGAGGCGTCAGAGTCCTCTGTGGATTATTGAGCAATATAAGTTTGCTTCTTTTTTATTATGAACAGGAAGAACTCCTTCTTGGAAATCTGCAAAATGGAATTAGAAGCTGCTGGGGTGCGTAAGCGTTCGCTAATGGATAGCAGGAAACAAAATGTACTTTAGAGCTGTATAATTATATTTGACCATTTTAGCTTCTATTTAACAGCTACTCTTTAATTCCATAAGCATTTCCAATTTCCTTATTGAAACAGACCGCTGCGATCATTCTTTGAAAGCGAGCTAGAGGCTAAAGCTGGGCAAAACATTGTTTCTGAATCCATTTGAAGATACTGTGCTAGAATGTTTTTTAATGAATGCTATCGAATTTGGGCAAAGTACCACTCCACAAAACCACTTCCTAATTAGAGCGGGCGATTAATGGAATTTTAATTAATTTGGTGTTTTCCCTCTACAAAAATCACAGTTTCCACGTACAAGAGCAAAAATCATAACAAAAGACAATCAGCGGCACATACAGTTAACAGGCACGCACCCCTCAAGTTCTCTTAATCCAACTCTGTGAATCTGGCCTTTTTGAACCCCTGAAGGTGAATTGTCGGGATGTTGCGCATCAGCTGCACTTACACACCCACAATTGAAGGAAACAGCTCTTAAGAGGCATCTGACTGTACACAATTTAGGATGCTCTTAAAAATAATACACTTAGATGTAGTAACTAAGTAACTAGTAACTAAGGCTTCCTGAAATTGCAAATTTCATTCTTACCTTCTCTGACAATAACATGACATTGCACGCCCTCAATCTCAGATCATAAAATATGCTAAAACGTGCAATTTCATGATGGTTATCACTAGGGTTGCACAATTAATAAAATTGTATTCTTAATGATATATTTGGCTTCCCACAATTAAATGAACACAATCTGGTGATACTGAAAACTCAAGTCACAGCTGTTCCCTGCATTGTTTAGTGCAAAGTTTGCTAGGCACCCTTAACTGCAGTGATATAACACAGAGCTAGTCATACAAAATCGATCAATCAATCAAATGTCTGTCGTAGCAAAAGCTGAAGACCTTGTCCCTAGAAGCGATCACCATGTGTTGTTTGGAAATGCAAGTGGTGTTAATCAGGAACAAATCGTATGCAAACAGTGGTGGAGAGTTGTGCCTGCAGTGCAAAGCAATACAACTAACTCACTCATCCATGTGAACTTGGTGAATGAATGAAGGCAAAGGAAAACAATGCAGCGGTTGCACATCAAATCCATAAAAGCCAGTCTGTGCAGCGCGTCAGCTCGCAAAGATGCACTGACGTCACCCACGTTGCATTTCCCCAAAAGACGCGTGTCCACTAAACGGGACCGGTTTTATTTAGCGGGAATGCCGCACAACATGGATGTGAAAGTGCTGCTGTGTTTGCGTGACATTTGTATCACACTAAAAAGCAATGGATAATCATGACAAATAATGCTGATCTCAACACTGCTCAAAAATAATTGCGATAATCATGTTGGCCATAGCTGTGCAGCCATAGTTATCACTTTTGTTAACACAATGCATGTGTATGAAATGCATGTTGTTTTCCGGCACTCCACAACAACCTCTACAGCGACAGTGTTTGAGAGTTACTGAGATAATACCGGCATTATCCACCAGCCATTAACACGATTGTTTATCCCCAACCCCTCCTTTGACAGACACAGCAGCAAAAACTAAATGAGTGAATTTGTCGCGTGCGTGTTTGTGGAAAAATCTGCATCCATATATGGTATACCGATCACGACGAGATGGCTGCCTTCTCTGACCTGTTTCCGTGTAGAGCACCAGAACATTTGTTCTCGTCCTGAGCAGCTTCTTGAAGTCTTTGTGGTCACTGACTTTCTCTATGAGAGGAGACACCTTCACTGCCTCCAGCACTGACAGGAGCCACACCTGGTGAAACACACACACATTCACGAATATTACCACAATAAGATCTCTCCATAGCATTAAATGTAGAAAAAAGACAAATTATTATTTAGTAAATTAGCCCATTTCAGAACAAATCAATAAGTCAGCGTTTTCAGGTTAGATAAGTATTCACTTTATACATTAAGTGGTCCAGCAGGATCATTTTTGATGACCTAGTCCTTATGAAACCACAAGACCCACTCATAAAAACACACAATATTTACCGAGTATTCCTTGAACCAGACATGCAGTGTTGATGCTCTTATATACATTTATACAGTTACTGATTATCTTTCCTTTACAATGGTACAAACTAGGGCTGCCACGATTAGTCGACTAGTCACGATTAGTCGACTATCAAAATCGTCGACGACTGATTTAATAGTCGACGCGTCGTTTGAAGCTTTGTAAGATCCAAAAGACGCAGAAATAAGTAGCAGGATTTAAGAGTGTAATAACGGACTGAAACAGAAGATGGCAGCATTGCATGTACAAGGATGCCAGCTGCCGTTAAACCCCGAAGAAGAAGAAGCTGTGTCCCAGAATTCATAGCCCAGCTCAGTTTCCAACAATGGCGGCAGCTAGTTAGTTTTAATATTACTCTTATTATTCTTTCTGGGTCACAAAATAAACGTTTAACATATTTTCAGGCGAGAATGTAGCTGTGTAAACCTCAAATATCGGCTCAGTTTATCAGGACACCACATATTTTCAAAAGCGCTCCGACGTTTTCAGAGACGTCTGTTACCCACTAGCTCGATAGCTAGCCGGGGGCTAGGCTCACTAGCACCGTGAGAACACCGGACTCCCGGCAAATAGTTTTCAAACCCACCGCCGTCTTTCGCTCCTCAGGTTAAACGTGATATATAAGTCACTTAGATAACTTAAAAATGTTATTGTTTTGCCTTTTTTTTTTTTTTTTTTTTTTAGTATTTTATTTGTTCCTGAGTAAATCAGTTTGTCTGAGATTAAAGTTATAGTTTTTACACAGCTGAATAAACATCAAGCAGACAGCTGATTATCAGAAGTGTGAGATGCTGTTATAGTTTAGATAGCAAGGAGTTTATTAAACTTCACCGAAACAATCTGCAAATTTCATTAAAATTTAATAAACTATCATCCTGTCTTTATTTTTAGTTAGCACAGACCTTAAACACTTAAAGCTGTAAGCTAATGATAGTTATATAAGAGCAGATGCTGCTGGTGCAATAAGCTGTACGTTTTACGTCCAATGGATGATGATCTGATTAGTCGACTAATCGCCAAAATAATCGGTGACTAGTCGACTATCAAAATAATCGTTTGTGGCAGCCCTAGTACAAACGAGACAGAATTTTGCTTATAAAAATCCTCCTATACAGAGAGTGGGTTCAGCAGACGGCAACAGGAGGGGATTTGTATCATTAGTCTGAATGGCTCCTTTAGCTTTTCAGACACTGGTAGGTGAGCTAATACTGTGAAAGGCCTAATATGGAAAACAAATCCCACACTGAGAGGCGTGCACTTTAATCAAAGACAAATTATGGAATTAAAAAGAGCGAGAGAGAGAGTAGACTGGTTATACTCTGCCATATAAAGTTATTTCCGTGCATTGTAATCATCTCTCTGCCATCCCCATTCATTAAAAAGCCCTTCATTTCTGCCTACGGAGAACTAAATTAGACATCAAACATGGCCTGCTCCCTCAGTGACGGCTGTTATAACCTGGAAACAAGCACCTGTCAGGCTTACTTTCTAATTTTAATTCTCCACTTGATTTTCTCCTGTTGTGAGACTACAAGGAACAAAAAGAAACTGTTTTCTGTAAACCATCTGTAAACTTCAAAATGAACACAGAGCTTAAAAGGCTTAGAGGAGGCAACTTAAATACCCCATATTGCACACAGTATCATATATAACGTGAGGAATATTAAATATAGGGCTGGGGTCTGTTTATGTTTTGTAACTTGTGCAGTGGTCTTATTACACTGATGTGACAAGATAAACACGAGCTGTGTAAGCATTTGTTTTGGACCCATGGGAAGCAGATGGCAAAGGGCGGGATAATTAGAGGCTACCTGGGTGACACTTGTCTAAATAGGTTGGCATTCAGTGGTTATGACAGCAGGATGGAGGCGAGATAAGGATGAGGAGGCAGGCTGCCTTTTTTTTATCTAAGACAGGAAATATGGTGCTTCATGGTCCCCAAGAAGGATTAGAGTCAAGTTAACCAAATTTGATTCTTGCTTAATCAGTTCCTAAATATTCAATGATGTTCTGAAACTGTTCTTCTGAGACACATAATGACGAACATAAAGCCATAAATGGTGGATCCATAGTCTAACGGTCTAACCAGGGGTGGGGAACTCCAGGCCTCAAGGGCCGGTGTCCTGCAGGATTTAGATCTCACCCTGGGTCAACACACATCTGAGCCAAATGATTAGTTCATTACCAGGCCTCTGGAGAACTTCATGGCATGTTGAGGAGGTTTTTTTTTTAATCCATTTAAATCAGCTGTGTTGGATCAAGGACACATCTAAAACCTGCAGGACACCAGCCCCTGAGGCCTGAAGTTCCCCACCCCTGGTTTCCACAATTGCTTGGCAAGTGAAAGGTTGCTGGTGCAGTTCCAGCTAGAGATGCAAAACCCTTTTAAGGTTGCATCAGGAAGACTACCTGGCGTAAAAAAGAAAGATGTGGTACCTGCTGTGGTGACCCCTTGTGACAGGGGAGGAGCTGAAGGTAGCTTTTATCAAGCCACCAATGGAGCTGTTGGTTACTTGATTGGGAAAGGAACAAAGTAAAGTGGTGCAACATAACACATAGTGCACCACGGAACTCAGACATAGATCTTAATGAAAACTAAATGATGGGGAAACAAATAGAAAAAATGACAATAAATACATTGACACCATGAGTCTTTGCTCTGCGCAAGAGGAGCACTGCGAGTTTCTCAAACCAACATTCTTTGTAATAATCAAATTATTACCACACTCATTCTTTTGTTCTTTTGTTTTTCTTTTTAAATTGCTGTCGGCTTGAAAAGTGGCTCTGAAAAGAGCGTCCTGCTAATTCACATTTGAGTTGAAAAAGGACTCAAAGTGACCCTGTGTTAGAGCAAAACAGTACTTCAAACCACTTTGGCACTATAATCCATTTATTTTGCATTTATATAAAGTCTTAGCAGTAAGGCTTTCACACACAGGCTGTTTCCTTTACTGGGTAAGGAGTAAACAGATGCTGCTAATTAAATACATTTAATTAACTGATCATTAGCAAGAGCGACCGCAACTGTAAAAGCAGAAGTTTTGGGAGTTGGGTGGTCTGGTAAGATGTGTGTTAGCACAATACTAAGGTAAAGACATCAGCAGTGATCTTACAGAAGCAATTGCTGCTGCTCAGTAAGCTGTGAGGGGGTTAAAAGGCCTTTCCAAACAATTTGAAGTCCAGATTGAGATTATTCACACGTGAAAAACATTCAAGACCAGTCAGTCTTCCCAGGAGCTGAACATGCCAGCCAGTTCACCCCAAGTTCAGACTGCAAAACACTCAGAGAAGTTACAGGCCTCAGTTAGTATACTAAATGTTAAAGTTCAGCACAATTAGAAAACGACTGAGCAAGTATGGCTTTTTTGCAAGAGTTGTAAAGGAGAAACACTCTTCGCTGTAAAAGGAACATGGCAGCACAGGTTAGATTTGCATTAAGTTTGGATCTGAAGAAACCACAAGACTTCTGGAGCAATATCCTTTGGACAAACACAACCCAAGTGGGGATGTCATTAAGATGACCATAAAAACCTCTGCATATTAAAGTAGTCTAGAGTCAAATAGGAGTCCATCTGCTATAGGCCTCTGCTTGTCTAGCCTCATATTATTATGTTTAGTCCTTCTCGGCTCTTAAAACGCCAGTAAATCATTAATCAGTCTAGTATTTGCATAGCCATGTATATACATGCACTGGTGTTGAGTTAAAACAACGTTAGATGGTCATCTTTAGTGACTGACTAGGAATATCTGACTGAAGATGGAAATAGGATTTAATGAATCGACAGTTCTGTCTAATATGAAGCAAGCTGCCATCTTTGGCAAAAGTTAGAAACTTTCCAGAGCCAACTTTCAGACCTTCCAGCTATGTTTGATATTTCAGAGAGTTTCCAGCAATTGGAACAAAATTTCCTAATTTGGCTGTTGTAAGGAACAAAGTGATTAGGCCAACAAAGCTTGGTTTAATGAAGTAAAACAGTTCGTCAAGAGATGAACTTTAAACTGAAAGGTTGGATTCCAGTAAAGGTCTGCTGGTAACTGGTGTTTTTGCAAAACTCAAGGAGAGAAACAGATTTTTCTACTGTCAAAGTCTGTTATTGTTCTTTATAAGCGCCTTACACCATCCAAAGTGTGTGTCATCTTCAAGTGGTAGATGTGCAATAATAGAAATAACAAGACAGCCTTCAAAAGTGACAGGCCTATTGAGAAGCAGCATTACCATACGGGCGATCGTGGCTCAAGAGTTGGGAGTTCGCCGTTGCCTACTGGTGGTGGTCAGAGGGCCCGGTGGCGCCAGTGTCCGGCAGCCTCGCCTCTGTCAGTGCGGGTGTGGGTACAATGTAGCTTGCCATCACCAGTGTGTGAATGGGTGGATGACTGGATGTGTAAAGCGCTTTGGGGTCCTTAGGGACTAGTAAAAGCGCTATACAAATACAGGCCATTTACCACACCACCAATGATTTATGCTAGTTTTATTACAGTCGGGCACATGTATAGAAGGCTAAACTAGAAGAACGCAGAGGTTAAACTTCAAGTGCAATCAGATGAGATGTGGGTTAAAAGTAACTGAAAAAGAATAGTTGGAATGAGAATGTGGTTCCTTTTCACAGCCTTTGGCTTATTCGCTGAATGCTGGCAGTGCTTTTCTTTCTGTAGTTGGTAGCCTTGTGCAATAAATAGCAATTATTGATGATAAATGTAAGAGTACATAAGTATAATAAGTACAGGACACCATTTCCTATCAGATAATAGCAGTCTTGAAACAGTTGCCTTGGTATCGCAATCATTCAGTTCAACTCCCCATGTATTCATAGCAAATTCTTGTTCTTTTAGTCTTATGGAGACAGAAGTTAAACGAGCCCACAACATACTTTGTACAGTAAATCATTCTAAAAATGAACATTTTTCATTATTTGCATCAGATTTAAAGAATGTAATTAATTTATTTGGTTATTTATTGAAAATATGTGAAAATGTTCCATTTTTGGAGACATTAGTCTTTATTATGTTCATCCTTAAACTCTTCTAATTCAAAAAAGATCTTGAACAGGTTAAAATGGAGCATGATGCATTCAGTATCAGTACCAGGAAAGAAATTAGCATATTCATAAATAGTCATCTATGGTTTCAAAGCAGTCTTTGAATCAAGATGATGTATTTATGGGGGGGGGGGGAATTACATGGTGCACTGTGCTACAGTCTGAGAAGATTGGTGAATTGCATATGCAAATGTATATATATTACCATGAGGGCATAATGATCTATTTTTCCCCTGAATTTCTAGTAACTGACCCACATGACGATTGCTAAGTGGAATGTAAATTTCATGAATATGTCTATGGTTTCTGAACACTCAATCACTTGTGCAATCAGGCTACTGTGGTCCATAAAAATCGAATGGTTAATGATTAAAGCTTGACTTAAATGGATCACAAGCAGCAAGCCACTACCGCCCAGCAGAAACTGATCTGAAACTAATATTTTACAATTGCACCTAATGTTTATCTCCTATTGATAATTGCTTATGATGAAAACTAAGAAGATGTATGCTTCTTAAAAGTGCTCATGTCCCCACTGTCATTGATGAGTCTGTTCAAGCGCCTAAATCTGTTTGACCCACTTCACAGAAAGACTCACCAATGCTCAAAAACAGAAGTATCGCTATCATCAGACAGAAATAGGTTTCACTGACTCATTAACTCGTACCGACTCTATTCACAAGTTTTACAGCCTAGTCCAGAGTAAAGAGACACGGACACCTGGCATTTAATCTTAGGTAATCAGCAGAATGACACCCTACACTGAATACTGTACCTGTCCTGTATGGCCTGACATTCATTTTACGATACACCGTATCATGAAAGCTTTAATGCAAACTTAAACCTGATGTGTTCTAATTTCATAATAGATGCAGGACAGAGAAACTCCTGCATGTGTCACAAAAAGCTGAGTTTTTATTTATTTATTTTTTTTATTTGAATTCAGGTGCTCTGGGAGTATGTGGTGTCTGGCCCATTGCTATGGGCCATTCATCCTTATACAGTACAACCGTTGCAAGTGCTTGGTCTGCATAGTTGGCTATAAGTTGGACTCATTCCTGGTGGGTGATGGGCTCTGCCAATGCTGCCCTTTGTCACTTATTCTGTTCATAATTTTTATGGACAGAATTTCTAGGTGCAGCCAAGTGGCAGAGGGCTTTCCCTTGGGTGGTCTCAGAATCCCATTTCTGCTTTTTGCGGATGATGTGGTTCTGTTGGATCCATCAGGTGATGGCCTCCAGCTCACTTTGGAACGGTTCGCAGCCGAGTGTGAAGCGGTGGGAATGAGAATCAGCACCTCCAAATCTGAGGCCATGGAAAAAGGGTGGAGTGCCCAGGACAGGGACAAGTTCTTGTTCACTAGTGACGGGAGATGGGAGCGGGAGATCGACAGACGGATCGATGCTGCGGCTGCAGTGATGCGGACGCTGTGCCAGTCTGTTGTAGTGAAGAGAGCTGAGTGTTAAAGCGAAGCTATAAATTTCTATGGTCACGAGCTGTGGGTAGTGACCAAAGGAACGTGATCGCGGATACAAGCGGTGGAAATGGGCTTCCTCTGAAGGGTGGCTGGCCTCTCCTTTAGAGATAGTCTGAGAAGTTCGGGCATCTGGGAGGAGCTCAGAGTGGAAAGCTACTCCGTCACATCAAAAGGAGCCAGTTGAGTTGGTTTGGGCATCTAACAAAGATGGCTCCTGGGTAAGGTGTTCCCGGCATGTCCCACAGGGAGGAGGCCCGGGGCAGACCCAGGACACAGAGGGAGGTTTGGGCTTCTCTGCTTGGGCTGCCGCCCCCACAACCCAGCCCCGGATAAGCGGAAGAAGACATATGGATAGAATTTCATATTGAAATCGTTAAGCGAGCAACGTATTTACTAAGCAAACACATGTATCCTTATGCTAGCACACTGAATTATGCTGTCAGTTGACATTACTGATAGGCAAAGGGTCAATCACCTTCAGTCTGATGTGAAAGTCTTAAAATTAATTTGTCATTAAGATTACATTCAGTCTGAGTTATCACAGGAAGTACTGAAACCACAACAAAGAAAGTTGAAAATAATACATAATAATAATAATATTTATTCTGTTCAATCCAAAATATAACACTTCATATTAAGTTATGACTGCTGCTGATTAGCATATAGTCTCAAAAAAAACAAAAACCCCACAATACAGCAAATTAACTACAGCAGGAAGCTCTGTAATACAATGCATTGATGGACTACTAATTACCAAAAACCTGAGCTCTGTAACTTTATATCAGGGGTGTCAAATATAATGCCCAGGGTTCAGAATCACTCTGTTTTTTCTGCCTCCCCCATTCTCAATCACACTACACCAAACTAATAGATAAACCAATTTCTTTAATTTACTACAGCAATATTTCTTTATCATGTAGAAAACTGAGATTTACTGTCAAAATTGTGCTTTTTTTCTTATATTAGCATTTGCTGTGGCGGCTGATTACATAGAGATCTTTTTTTTTTTAAATGTATGTATCAAATTTGATCCACTTGACCTTACAGGGTTAAGAGCATATTTTTGTAATTGTTTTCATTGTGTGGTTTTATTTAATTCGTTTTTTATCATAATACAAACACTTATGTTCAATATAATAATAATAAAAATAATAACTTTTATTTATAGGCATCTTTCAAGACACTCAAGGACACAATTAAATAGCAAAATCACAGTATGCATAAAATTGGAAAACACCATAGAATTAAAAGTCAATGCATCAACAGATCAGGCAACCTTTAAAAGATGTGTTTTAATACTGGCTTTAAAGATAAGGAGAAAAAATATAATCCTGATCGAAGTATGGTCTGTTTTAAATCAGTTGAAAAGCCTGATTATCTATAATAATAATAATAATAATAATAATAATAATAATGACAAAACTGTGAGAGCACCAAAATTCAATAGAACCTTTTTACAGTCATACCAACCAGCACTGTGTTGTACATATAACTATGTTGCATTTTCCTGTCATTTCTGACTATCTGATGAACATTACATTAATACATTATCTGAACATGCTGAAATTTAGGGATGTGTCCAGTGGTAGGTGTTACCTGATAAGATAAAAATAGCTGATTTAATATATTTTTCCTACTTCAAAATATTAATATGAGAAAGCTCTGACATTACAGTTTCATCACGTTCAAACAAGAAAGAAAATGTTATCATGGAGTCTGATTAAGTAGGAGTTAATACTTCACAGACCATCAAGACTGTCACTGATGAAAGGATAAGGCTCATTCCACATTTTTCTTCAAGAAAAAAAAAAAAAAGGCAAACCAAGAATTAGTTTATGAATATATAATCCAAGTCGTATCATTTCAATTCTAGTTAACCGCTCAGTCATATCCCCAGTTTACTGCTTGATTAATGAATTAGTAAATACCATCTTAATGTTGTGTATTAAGCTGAAATACACCAGTGTTCTTAAAATCCGGTTACAGATTAGAGTGCCGGTTTTTCAAAGACCTCAACCTAAGGACATCTTTGTTCGAGTGACCCATCAGCAGTATAACCAATAAACAGAAATCCCACTAGTGGCTAGCAACCACCAAGCTGTGTACCACAACAACAGCTCCGAAAGCTCTGCTCACCTACCATCGCTGTGAGAGCCATTATAATTGTGTTGTGTTCGCACCTTCCCAACATTGCATTTCCCCATTATCGCCACCCTCTACAGGTGGACAACCTCATTGGTACAAAGCAGATGAATAGAGATTAGATACAAGGGGAGCAGCACTCATTTTTCACAGGTATCAGACTCCACTGGGAATGCTAAATGAGAACGAGGAACACAGAGCAGGAAAAGAAAAACAAGCTTCTTTTGTTTTACCTCTGTACTCTACAGAGGTAAATTGCCCCCAATTCCACTTGGTGAGTCAACTCAAGAGAAATAATTACCTTTATTATCAATTTGATTTTGGCAAACACAATCTGGAGACACAATATAATCTGACAGCACTAAAAGCCGCAGCTTTTAAAAAACAACTCTCTAAATATCACAAAGGATTTACTGCCAAACTGTTTTCGTTTTGTTTATCTGATACGGAACGTGCACAGAACCTAAAATAATATGTTTGGGATAAGCTGATATCACCTAATAATAACGTCTTGATGCTTGTTCAATCATGCATCTGGACGCAGCGTTTTCAATGGGAGAAACGTTTGACAATTTGCATATTAATGATCAAGGAACTGACCTGACAGCCCATTGTTTATTCAATGGGCTGGTTTCAGTTTACTGTGCAAATGTACTGTTTATACGGTTGGGGAAACCTGCAGTGAGCTGAGACTAAAGAAGTCACTTGGATTAGTGACAAAACGTTTCTCACATTGAAAACGCCGCGTCAAGATGAACAGAATCAACCTTTTGGAAGCTGATAACAACCCGCCAACAATTTCGTCAGACTTATAACACTAGTGGCTCAGTTGCACTTGAGTTTAAATAGCTACAAGGCAGTTGCTGTCCTATGAAAATCTGACAGTTGCTCAGCAATTGCATTGATACACTTGAAAGTTGTTGCAGTGACCAAGTTGCAAGGTGACTTCACAGGTCACCTGGCGGGAGGAAATTGGTCTCTAAATCTCTAATCACAGTCCAACTCAGACTGACTGCAATCTCAGAAAGACTGGCAATAGGGCTGTTCGATATAACGATATATATCGGATGACGATATAAAAACGTCGATCGTTTCATTTTACGCTATCGTTTGTTTCGTGGTGTCGCAAAATAAACTGTTTACGGCAATATTTTTTCATCGTTCTGATGGTCATTGTAGTGGCTATATTCATTTCTTAAAGTTCTCTCTTTCTCTTACATTTAATATAACCACACTACGGACGGACAAGCGCCTGTTTTTATGCGTTGTCGTTAGCAACAACAACGGTAACACCATCGCATGTCCGCTTGTTTATGTTCCACATAAACCTTTCATAATAAAGCTCAAGATCCTGTTGAGACTTTTCAAAATAAACTGAATCACGTGAAAGAGCAGATTATTTACAGATGAGAAGTAAAAAAGCCACCAGGTGCTAAAAAATAGACCTTAGACTCAAACGTTAGAACAGACTTTTCCCCGCAGCACGCCGTGTAATAAATACTCACAAAGAAAACGGCGGCCGTTACAACTTATGTCTAAAAATGTATCGTTTCATGCATCGGTTAAAACACTCGACTCCAGCTACATGACGCGCAGCTGGAAACACTTCCCGCAAGTCGAGCTGCCCGAGATTCACAGAATTTACAGAAAATGTTACATTTTTGTGATTTATATCGTTATCGGGACGATAGAATTCTTATATCCCGATATAAGATTTTGGTCATATCGCACAGCCCTAATTGGCAATGGTTTGCACCCAATTGCCAACTAATTTATCAACACAGACAATACATTGCACACTGACTCATATTGATGACAAAGTCTTTTCAATAGGGGACTGGCCAGCGCCATTGTCATTTTGCAGTTAAATCACATTCCTGCTGCAACTATGTCACTATTTTAATTCCCGTTTCAAATAAACGAGGACTCTGGATGCAAGTAGTTAACAGGAATTCTGTGCATTTACATGGCAACAGATTTGTCAGTTATCGCAGACCTGCTTCCCATCTTTAAAGTAACCGTTGCAATAATGTGCTATGATCTCCAACCTGCGTTTCTCCTGCTGGGACTGTAGCAAAAAAAGACAAGCTGAAGAAAAGTGAAACAAAAAGAAAAAACATATCAAATCCAAGCTCAAAACCAAAAAGGGCGCAATCACTTAAACACGTACAAATGTGAAACATTCATTCTCATGAAGGTAATCTACCTGAAATGCGTTCATCATCACTAATTACAACCCTGAATATGCCTCAGAAGGCAGAGGAAATCCATTAGTAGGTTATACAACTACCTTCCTCCTCTGCCATAAAAGGTATATCCCATCACGTCACCGCAGAAAAATGTGGTGCACACCAAGCAGCAGGAGCCCTAGCCCCTGCCTGCGAGCCCACACCCTCCATCTGCTCTGACAAATCTGCTTAATAAATGGCATCCAGTTCTAGGGGCATTACTGAATCAGCACAAATCACACCAGTGTTTGTCAAGCACTTGCCTTGAGTTTCCTATGACTAATGAGCCATTCAGGTGTAGTTGGTGTGTGCGGACTGGCTGATTGTAAAGGAAGCTATTTAGCATCTGATAACACACATACACACACAGAGTGCTGATTTAGAGGCCTCTTAGCTTTCAAATGAGCAGAGGAGCAATCAATTAACTGCTTTTGCAACTATCACATTTCAGCTATCACTGACAGACGTCACGAGAGAAGTTTGGCCTACTAACACACTGCTGAGCCAGTGCTGTGAAATAAAGCATGGATGCTTTTCTGGTACTAACCAAACATTTTAGCAGAAATCTTTTACAAAGAGTCAAATATGAATTCATTTTATTTTGTATAGCATCAAATCACAACAACAGCTGTCTTATATTGTAAGGTAAAGCCCCCACGATAATGCATAGCGAACGCCAACAATCAGATGACCTCCTGTGAGCAGGCACTGGGTGACAGTGGAAAGAAAAAACTCCCTTTTAACAGGAAGAAACCTCCGGCAGAACCAGGCTCAGGAGGGCAGCCATCTGCTAGAACAAGCTGAAGGTGAGAAGTGGAGGACACATAGATATTAATAATAACTGATGACTAAATGCAGTCATGTAGATGTGAACCTTTAGAATGACCAGGATTTCTATACTGATTACTCCTAAAATTTAAGCCAATCTTCATGTGATTTAAAATTATAGGCAAACACATTTTACCAAAGAAATAAGAAACAATTTACACATTAACACAAACTGACAGCAAATAGGGGAAACCAGATTTCTTGCTACTCTCCGTCTCTTTCTGAGGGGGCACCAGCAAAGATCACACCAAGAGGACACCATGAAATACAGAAAGAGGTTAAAAAAGAACCAGACTAACAGCAAAACACCAACAGATACGTCGACAACTTCCAAACATAAGAAACACATGCCATGTCACAAGTGTAGCAAAGGCCAAGTGGACGCTCTACAACACTTCTGGGACAATGACGCAAATGTTGAACCTACAGCAAAATGCATAATCCTCATATTAGGAAGGCATTAGGCTTTTCTACCTGAGGGTGAGATGCAGTTATTTAGAGAACAATGTAAGCTAAACCGTTTCAATAAAGTTACAGAAGTATGTCAGAGCCCCTTTCCATGCCCTGAAGCTTAGGAGAGGTTTGGTGACGCAACAAGAGAATGAACCAAATCCAATCAACAACAGAATGGTGGGAAAAAAATAAAAGGTTTTCAAATGGTCAATCCACAGTGCTGACTTCAAACTAACCCAGATATTGCGTCATGTCCTCAGGAAGGCTGTTCAATTAAAACCTCCCACAAATACTGACGACCTAAAAAGGCTATAGCTGGAAGGAGCTTCCCAAACTCCTCTTCATCATTGTCCAACTCTTTTTAGGACCTATGAGAAATGTCTTAAAGATTCTACACATGATAGATTTAGTCTTTTCTTTTTTCCACCCAGGACCAAGCGATTATTTATCATGCTCAAAACACACGAAAGACACAATTTTTAGTGTTTTATTAAGTTTAAGAGTACACATTTTTTTATTGCAAGTAAAAACTGCCAGGAGGCCATCTCCTTCAGATAAACAGCAATCAGAAATAACATGTAAAGTATTACGACATATATTAATTTACCAAGCAATCGCTAATGGCAGAGTGTGGTTATGACAGTGTGTGGATATAATTAATGTCTAAAATACATGTTCAACACTGCAAATACCACAAAGATATGTTTCGGGGAACACATCAATAAAGTCCCCTCCATCCCCATGGCTACTGCTAACGCTGCTATTTCTGTAAATGTGTAAACGAAATGTCAGTGAAAGAAGGTAGGGCCACACATTGATTTTTCTGGCCTCAAAAAAAGTAGTGTGTCATTGACAAGGAGACATAATTTTAAAGTTACCAGCCATGGGCAAGCAATCCAGATAGTTAATTGTGTATATGGGGTGGGTGTGGGTGGGGTGTGTGTGTCTGAGTGTGTGTGTGAGAGAGAAGGGTGTTTGGATTAAATTGTTTTGACAGGCAGGCCTTTACCACCCAGACAGCTGGCCTCTAACTGCTGCAGTGGTTTATCACCTCCCATACAGAATCACCTACAAACACCCGACAGTGCTACCTAACACCCAAAGAGGCTTTATCAAGAGCCAAGAGAAAATCCCAGTGGCTCATAGCACAGGAACTACTGTGGAATAACTCCAACATCCTGAGCAATAAATTGCACATTTCCTTTCATGATATCACATATCAGTTTTGATGCCCGGCATCTAGCTTGGTCTGCTTCTACTGGCAGATGATGGAGCCTTCAAAGCTGCTGCTGGATTCACCTGCCGTCATAAAGCACTTATCAGGCCCAATATACTGAAATCTGCCGGTTCTGATGAGGTCCAGTAGACTCAAGGAGTTTAAATTGGGCTGGAAGAGGTCGAAATTGAAGAAATTTGATTTTTGTCCTGTTTTAATAATTAACACCAGCTGAATAAATTGACTCCATGTTTCTGCTGTGGATGTAAATGCTGTAAAATTACAGCCGAGAGTAAGCGCTTGAACAGCACAGTCACTATTTACTCCCAAGAGCTGTGGCACGGTGCCAACGTGTCACAAAGTATCACTGTCAAATGCATATATACAGAGCGTACTGCACGCACGCACACACACACACCCAATCACCACCCTTGTGTGCGAAAGGCTGCTTCACAACAGGAAGCAGAGCAGGAAAAGGTCTGCATCAGTAACCGTGGTCTAAAGTGGCACGAATGTCGCTCTACATTACAGAGCTAGCTCGCTTTTTAGAGCTGAGACAATGAACTGATTACCTGTTTAAAGGGTGCTCGCACACCTTACCTTCTTTATTATGGTACACTTTGCAGGCTTATATTTAATTTAAGATATCTTCCCAGAGTTCCGGGGAGCTATTGTCCTCCATTTATCATCGCTCTGCAAGATGAAAATCAACTGGAGCAGATCAGTGTAGATTTTTCCTGAAGTTATAAATGTTTAAGCAGTTACAGCAGCACATCTGACATCTTAGCACACTTTTGTTTAGTCTAACACTTTAGAAGCTGTGTCCCTGTTGTGTGTTTTGGATGTAATTATGTCTACAGAGCGAAGAATCTTCATTAGTCCTTGGGCTCCACACGTGAGTGTCCCAGCAAACTTCACGGACATAAAGCTCTGTGTGACTCCAGGAACACCTACATAGGAGGGCTGTCCTTACTGTTAATGCTTATTTAAGATCATTAATCGCATGGAAACACCAAAGATTCACTTACGCTATGCTAGGGGTGTCAAACATAAAGTCCTGGGGCCAGAATCAGTCCGCTAAAGATTCCAATCTGGCCCACTGGACAGCTTTGGAAAATGTGAAGGAGGGGGTACATTTTTAGACTTTTAACTGTAGCTTCCTATGTTTTACAGCTTTTTCTACTGAGCTCCTCCATTCATGCTACACCAAAGTGAATAATTAATAGACAAACAATTAAATGACAGCAATGTCCTGTTCTTCCACTGTCAACAATAGAAACCTATGACTTTTACAATGGGCTGACAGTGGGAGGAAGAGGACAATCTGTCAATGAACACAACACAAATTCTCTGTTTTATAATAGAAGGACAGTCTGCACATTAAGCTAAGATCACTTATTCTGTAATTTTACAGACTTGGTTCTTACTACAGCATTTTTTTTTAATCATGTAGGAAAAACTGAGATATACTGCTGAAAGTTCTTCCTTTCCTTATGTTAAAATATCTCGGGGATTAAATGTGTAGCTAAACTTCTTCACACTGACAGACAGAGGAGTTTCACAGGTCTGGCCCACTTAAGATCAAAGTGGGCTGTACGTGGCCCAAAATGTAAAATGAGTTTGGCATCTCTGCTCTGTGAAGGTATTGAGTTCTGTGACAAATTCACAGGCGATTTTCCCCATGATCTCTCATTGGCCTGTATTTATATAGCGCTTTTCTAGTCCCTAAGGACCCCAAAGCGCTTTACATATCCAGTCATCCACACATTCACGCACTGGTGATGGTAAGCTACATTGTAGCCACAGCCACCCTGGGGCGCACTGACAGAGGCGAGGCTGCCGGACACTGGCGCCACCAGGCCCTCTGACCACCACCAGTAGGCAACGGGTGAAGTGTCTTGCCCAAGGACACAACGACCGAGACTGTCCAAGCTGGGGCTCGAACCGCCAACCTTCCGATTACAAGGCGAACTCCCAACTCTTGAGCCACGATCGCCCCTATCTCATTTTACCGAGCAGGACCAAGTTAGAATCACGGGTTTTCTTATCCTAAATTATAGTGCACAAGAGTCAACATATTTGCTGTTTGATACAATTAAATTAGGGCACGTGAACAAGTTGTGACACGTCACGCCACACGGAGGGAGACTGCACAGCCTACTGTCCTGCTTCCAAAGCGCACTTGAGCTGCATGCTCCCCAACTGCCAGTCAGTGGTCAACAGCCAGACCCGCACTGTGCAAGTCACTTCAGTTTGCAACTTTCAGTTCCACTTAAGAGTGAAAATGAATGGGCTGCTGAGCTGCGACCGTGGAGTGTAAGTCTAACACGCCCGGTGAATGCAACAAAAGCGGCATGTGCAGCATAAGCTGTGACAGAAAGGTAAGCTCTCTGAGGAGCCCCGGTTGTCCGGACTTTACCGGACGGTTTACGGTTTAGAAACAAGGGAGGGACCCCGTGTGTGCACATGCGACCGCCGGCCAGACGCCGCTGAGTGCGGGCAGCTACATAAATAAATCCAGTGATAATACCTGCGCCACACACACCGCAGTGCCCCCTTATTATTATTACTAGCTGCTTAAATCTGGGCACCAAGTTCAGTCAAGGGCTGTCAACTTCCCTCCTGCACCTCCTGCACGGACAGGCTAGAAGACGCGGAGAGGAGGAGCGATTTAGATTTATTTTTAAAAAATAATTTCTCTTCTGTATTGAGGGATGGCACAGCGACGCACTTTAAATGAAACACACAAGAGGTTCGTGTGACTCACCAGCAACACCAACGTTAACATTTTCGCCTCTCTCATCCGACTCCCGTAGCGATTCCAAGAGGCCATGATGCCGTTGCCACGTCTGGATACGCAGGCGCATTCGCTTTTCCACGGATTCTTGAGCATGGCGCAAGGGTTATTGGGAAATGTAGTCCTGAGCGGGGGAGGCAGCAAAAGTCACGGGGGAGCTATTGCAGCTGCTACCCCCAACACACACACACACACACACACACACACACACACACACACACACACACACACACACACACACACACAGGTTAGCACCGAGTGTAAGAACTGTAGTCTACGTGGTTTTGTTTTTATCGGACTAATGCAGACATACTGAAGGACAATTAATTACACGAGGGGCTAATTAGTAAATTGGCTTGTGATTGAAAGGATCTTAATTAGCTCTTTATCAATTGGACTTCCACTCCTGAAGAAAAATTGGCTTGATGAAATGTGCTCAACAACATCTGATTTAAGCAACGTTTGGCGCAAGGTGAATAGAATAAAATATAATAGAACAGAATAGATGTGGAGAATTGTAGAAAATTGCGTACAGTGATAACACTGTATAACGATAAAAAAGGGGCCAATCAAACACCCAGTTTAATCCATATACGTCAGTGAAGAATAGAATAGAATAGAATAGAATAGAATAGAATAGAATAGAATAGAGCAGTGATGCTCTATAAACAAATGTTTCTTTCGGATGTGCCCATCAAGTCTTTTTTGACACTAAAGAAAACACATCTACAGCATAGAATGACAGTGTTTTCAGAATGGACTTTGACTTGCTCTGATGTTAACCTTATTGCCATCTTGAAATTCAGTAGTAAACAAATTGAAAAGTTTTGTTTGTTTGGTTTTACTTGCATGTATTGGTTGTTGCCATTGTAATTGGCCTAAGACATAGTTAAGAATTTCCTGTAAATTTTAGGCTTGTGGAATGTAAATAGACTAGAGTAGTAACAAAACAGAAAAGTGTATAACCATAACTTGTGTTCCCTGTTTAAGCTTTGCTGTTTACTTGCAAAGCAGGGGAACACTCACATTCCCAGTGGACCTTTATTGCCCGGTTACCCCGACGGCAGGTAGGCTGCTGTTGCATCCCAGACAACAGCACGCAGGGCAAACCTTTCCCAGAAAATCCCTTTGGTCTTTTCTTAACTCGGTGCGGCTGTTTCTGCACTGGACATAGGCAGTGTTGTGACACTCTTCTTGCTCTCCGGGGTGTCCGTGCGTATGTTCCTCCCGATTGCGCTTGCAAATCGGCCTCTTACTCCCCCCCCCCCACCCTCCTCACCACCCCCAATCCTCCACTCCTCCCCGCTCTCCCCCAACCCGGTGGTATAGTCCGACGGTAAGGAAGAGAGAGCGCAGTTGTCGGCTGCAAGTCTCTCGGAGAGGAACGCGCAGCGGCTGAGGAAACAAGACTAGAACCCATCTCTATTCTGGCTCCACAGCTTAAAAACTGCGACTGTGATTCTCTCCTTATCTCTACCTGGCATTCTCATCAACTTAGGGAATACAAACATCTTGCAAGGTAAAAGAAAAATCACTTTTCCCTTCTTTTCCACTGCAAAATACCTGGGAGGACTAATACAAAGCACTTTTTGGGTGTGTTGTGCACCAGTTTCCAGCTTGTATCCCGCTTCAGATTTACGAAATGGATTGCAGTTCGACTTTGACTGAGGTGTTTGATTTTTTTTTCATATTAAAGGCAAATCAGCACAATAGCCTGCTGCAGCTTAGCTGACCTGCACAGATAAAATAAATAAGGGACCCTCCATCACTAATGGATTGGCTACTCGAAAGCTTTATTCAGCCATGCTGTGGGGTCCGTTTCTCTCTGGACCATTTTTCTATCAGAGCGGGGTTTGAGCGGTGGGGCTGTGTTTTTATCCTAAATGTCAGACACTTTGCGGATATCCTCTTTTTCCCACTTTAACTGCTTGAGGCAAAGTGATTTGTCCGTTGATATAGCGTGTTATTCAGAGCTGCTCCTTTATGTCTCGCCAGTTTTACTTTCCACTCACGTTTCATCCCAGGATCAGAGGCGCATTTGTGGGCTGCAGGAGCTGGCTGTGCCTGCCACATTAGCACTGCCTCAAACTTACTTTGTGCTGCACGCTGTCCTGTAGTCCCGGTAAGAGGCAAGACGTGGACTTAAAAAGCAACCTTGTTGGGAAACTTGTTCCCGTTGTTAGGAGATATGCTTGGGAAGGAAAGTGCATTTTTTGGGAGATTGTGCGCCTGGTCGGCATTTCTCTTTTTAAATATTTGTGTGCGCGGTAACCCAATTTGGCGGTTCAGAAGTTTGGTGTAAAATCGACCACCCTGTCTTTTCTTCCCGACTGTGCAAGTGAATTTTATTGTCTGACTTAAAGACGGCCAATAATGACCTCATTGCTCATCACTTCCGATAACAGATTAACAGCTTTTACGCACGGGTTGAGCAGCCTTGCGCACAACGATTCGGGTGTTTTGTTCTTTCCCAATCCCAGGAAACGTTAGTGAGGCTAATTCTGCACGAGAACACTCAGAAAATATTCATGAGCTTGTCACTTGGATGAATAGCTTCTCCATTTCTCCCCGATAAAGACACTTCAGATTTGTAATAGTTTAAATTGTAAAGCTGTCCAGGTAAAAGCGCCTGAGGCTGTGGATTTCGAACAAAGAGATACCCTATTATAAAAGAAATAGGTCGATTTCATTTTGCGTAAATTTGAGTTGATTATCCTGAAATGATTTGTCAAGAGCTCCAAAGCGGACCGTGTTGTAGCAGAGCAACAGAGGGCAGTGTTGAGCGGCACTGTACAGCTGTGGCGACACCTTGCCAGGTAACGTCTGCTGTAGAGTTACAGACAATCTGCACGCACACAAGTTTGGTCAAATGAGCACGCAAAGAGACTTTCATGAAGTATTGCTTGATTGTTTTTTCTTTTTGTTTTAATCAGTCGATCAAATGCCAAAAGCTTACGCACAAACTTTTATCTGGAGACAGTTCACTGAGAACAGTTTTCAGAGAAATTTTGTGGCTGGAATTTTTAAGGCTTAAAATATTAAATCTTATTACCCCCCCCCCCCCCCCCCCCCCCCCCGACCAAATTAATCAAACAGCTTATTCAACTGAAAGCTATTTTCCTGCAACAGCGACTATCATCACTGGGCTCTTGGTAGTTTTTGTGGTGCTGCACTCTATTCATCTGTAGCTTTTTAAAAAAAATGTTTTTATTGAGCCCCAGTTGTTCAGTTTCTTCAGTATTGTAAATTCATGTATTATTCATTAACACTCAAATATGCACCATGGCTGGTGTGAGTTTTGGCAAAGGTGATGATATAATCCTTTTTTAATGCAGCTTGTTTTTTTTCCATACAACAGACAAGAAAAAAACATATTTAATATCCTCAATTAGCTACAATTAGTAATCCACTAAAGACAGCTTCATAGTGGTAATTTCCCACTTCCCTTTCTGTGGAATAACAAGGAGCAACCCCATCACAATCCAGTTATAATTGATCACTTAAACTGCCGTAACAAAAGAATTTCCCAAATATGGGATGAATAAATTTGCCACATCATCTTATTTCATCTCATCTGATCACCAACCCCCCGTACCCTACATTGGCATAACTATTGCTTTTATTTTGTTCATTCATCAATATGTGTGAAACTACCATATCTCCCTCATCTTTTGATTGATATTCATCCATTTGACAGGTTTTGTTAGGCCCAGATGCTTGTCATATGGATCATTAACGCTTTTGTTATTTGGAGAGCTGTTTTTAGTATCCTGGGTCACTCCATTCAAATGGAAAGTAGGTTCATCTTTGATGAATTTATGAGGGCTCTTGACAGGTCCTGGTGGGGCAGAATCAGACCTGCCAAGCAGAAAGAGATCCAAAAAAAACAATCCCAAACTGGATAACCTCCCTGCAACCTATCCCCCTCCAGCTATCCTCTTAGAACTACTCTACGTTCACTTTCCCCTTCTTTCTCATTTTCCATGTAACTACAGCGTGTGGAAGTGTTTTGTTTTCCCAATGTTATCCAGGGGTCATGTATCTCCATGGCATCTAATGGCGACATAAATAATTCATTTCCATTACCAAATATGATAGGTGTGGAATAGACGAGCTGGCGGCCTTTTCATCAGATTTTTAATGATGCATATTTAGACGGGGCCAAGTGTGATATTTCTGTTGTCGGGCATCATTTGAGATGCGGTGAACAGATATGAAAGTTTAATGTCCGGAGAACTTGATCTCTCCTCTCCTCCGCCTGACGAGGATGAAACGCTCAATATGGTCTGACCATCGCAGGTGCGCGAGTGTTGCCGTGAGCACGTCTCGTCTAAAGCGATAACAGACGGATACAGATAAGAAGTGTTATTGTGTCAGGTTTGATGCCACTTTTCTCGCGCAGTTACCCTTCATATAGCTCCAGTTGTATAAAGATGGAAAAGGAGCTTGAGGGATAAAAATAACAATAACTCTTGCTGTTGACAGACTGTTTTGTCATTTCAAGGTGTAGGTTTTCACCATCCAAGAAACCAAGGTAGAGAGTGGAAACTGACAGCTTTCACAGAGCGATATCTCTGCTGTTAGTCTGTCATTCAGCTGTTTGACTTTTCATGCACGCCAAACAAGCTGTCCAGGACATCTGCTGCCACCCGTGTGAACCACACCTCACTTCATTTATGCACTCTATCATCTTATGTCTTTTTTGAACCCTGACTTGAGAGTTCCAACAAAAATAAAAACACCCCCAAAACCAAAAACCTATCTCTGCACTTTCAGGAAGGATGCCTTTATGGTTACAAAGTAATGAGTGGTTTGCAGGGGTGCACAATTATGCCTGTTGGTCCTTATTTTGCACCCCTTTGTGTGTGTATGTGCGTGTCCTTGCTATGTGGAAGTAAAGAAAAGAGATTTTTTACAGTTTTAAAGTGGCCTTCTGGAGCAGGATTCACATGGTAATCAGGTCAGGGTGCACTGAGGAAAAACAAAGCTGTCCAAAAGCAGAGAGAGGGTCCAAAAGACGTGTTGTTTTCTTTCTTTCTTTCTTTCTTCATTTTTTTGTTAAGATATTTCAAGGAGTGTGAAGAGACACATGGAGAGATGCTGCCTTAAAGTGGCTCTGTATATTCAGAACACTGCAGCCACATTGGCGTGTCTGTTGCTCTCTGTTATGTTAATATAACGCTAGATTTGAAATAACAGCGTCAGACACTATGATTTGAGGTGGCAGCCCTCGCCTCAATACTCGCCGTGGTCTTTATACTGAGAATACAGAGCTCTGCTGCCTAGTCACCTGAATGTGATTATGTTGTCCCACAGTACTGACATAAATGTTGCCATTTTCCATTCACACACACACAGACACACACCGAGGCTCGATTGAGGTCCCGAGCCTCATTTTATTCAAAATGAAATCATTCCTCAGCTATGTGACAACTTAGAGAAACATTCAAATTTTGGCTCAGGCTTGTTTCTTGCTTTTTTTGGTCCTTTTTTTGAGGTTGATGTGAGTGTTTTGTGGCCAATTTTACTGTCAGAAACAAACTGCAGCTTGACAGATGCACTTTGCCTCACCGCCGCAGCAGCACCCTGATGAGAATCTGCATCAGATTTTTTTTAGCTCAGTCTTTTGTTAATGACAGACTCGGTTTGAGGAGGAACGTGTACTTGCAATAAGCAGACAGTTTGAGCCGTCAGCAGAGGGAGGCCGAGCGGTCTGAGCTGGTGGGTGGAAATGAATAATTCCACAGTGTCTGTCTGGGTCCCCTCAGCCTCCCCAGATCTCATTGTTTCTGAATGCAGAGTGTACTTGGCGTGGCCTTCACTCACGCTGTCTGGCTGTTTGTAACCTGGCCTTTCTCTGCATTGACAGACAACCTCGTTGTCTGTGAAATCCAGTACGGCAGCAACGTCTCTGCCCCCTGTCTGCAACCCTGCTAATTAAAGCTTGATGCGACCCAACAGTCTCAATTTGTCTGCGGAACGTTATCATCATTGTTTCCTCCTCTGCTATTTACAAACAAGGAGAATAGAGATAAAAATGGAAAGCCTGTCAAGCAGGAGGGGAAACTTGATTTTTTTGAAGCTTTAAATGATTATTGGAGTTTAAAATTAGCATGCAACAGATTATTCTTTTCTTATTTTCCATATGTGAGAATTTGCTGCTTAGCTTGTTGGCTGAAACATTTAAACTTTGGTCTTGGGGAGCTAGTGATGAACAGCCTCCACATTTTCTAAGAATTTCCAGATGAAAAGGATTAATTGGTTAATAAAATTAATAATTAATTAATAATAAAAAACAATTAATAACAGGTGTGGTTTGAATAAAGGCGACTCTGTTCCTCATTTGGAGGGCAGCTTTTAAACTGGATGTGCATTCTTCCCAACATGAGAATATTCTGGGATTTCTGTCTTTTTCCACACGTTCTCATTGTTACCCCTCTTGGCCATTAGACGAGGTGTGCGAGAACGCGCGTCGTGAGCGAGCGTGCGCTCATACGCGCATGTGTGCATGTCTGAGCAATTTGATTTTTCTCTTTGTGTGCATGCGAAGCGGACGTGAAGGCATGTGCCTTTTCTCTCCCATCCCTCCTCCGTTCAGCCTCGGCAAGGTCTGAGCAAAGCCGGAATAAAAGGGGAGCGAGAGGAGGAGAAAGTACTCCCACAGTTGATTTGACTATTGTGAGGGGGAGGAACACTATTTCCATTGATGCTCTGGATGCACGGCTCAAACCCCCAGAAGCTTTAGGAAGGGAGCTCATTCAAGGCTTGGTGTGACCCAGAGGACTGATTTGGAAGATGGGTGTTGAGCCCTTTGTGGGGAGGGTGGGAACATTGTTCCCATTCCACCGCTTTAATACTACTGTGAACCACTGGCTCTGTGAGATGGATGGGCTCTCAGGTTGTCTGTTTTCACTCTAAAGACACCGGAGAGGTCTTTTATAGTGGAAGTTTCTTGAATCTTCCAAGTCAAAGAGATTGTTTCTGCAGTTTCTAGATAGAATATATTAGATTTTTGTGTTTGTTTTGGGGGTTTTTTATGTAAAAAAAAAAAAAAAATGTTGTAATTTGGAAAAGTAATTTAAGGATCTCCTCTCTTTGCTCTCAGAGAAATCATAGTTGAGCGACAAATCATTAACACATCTGGCCATTGTTCAAAGGTAAAATCACATATATTTACCTTTGATTTTGTCATAGCTGCAAAGAAGAAAGAACAGGATGCTGTACCTCTGCAAAAACCCCAAGCCCCAAGCCTCCTCCTTCAAGTCAAGTCAGTCCGCATGAAATAGGTCAAGAAATCATAAATCACAATTTTGCTTTTGCTTTGAAACCTGTACACATTTCCGCCTCTGTTATAACCTTTGATTTAAGGACAAAAGCTGACCTTCAAAAACTGAAACAAACAAACAAACTTAGAACAGGGCATCAGACGGCAATGATTTCCTTTCTGAATTCCTTTGGCTGAAGCAAGTAGTTTGATTTGATGGGGTGGCTGTAGCTCAGGTAGTAGAGCAGGTCACCTGCTAACTGGAAGTCTGCACCAGTCTGCATGGCAAAAATCCTTGGGCAAGATACTAACCCCAGGTTGCTTTCCAGTGCATTCATCGCAGTGTGAATGTTAGTTCGGTAGCACTGAAAACCTAGAAAAGTGCTTGTGAGAACGGGTGTGATTGGGTGAATGAACAAGTTGTATAAAACACTTTGAGTGCTCATCGTAAAAAAAAAGCTAAATAAGAACATTTAACATTTACCATTGCTTAAACCTTCCGGATGGTATTGAGTATGTAAGAGCACTTGTTTTGAATGTCTGAGTTTATCTGGCATTACTCAGAGTGGATTTGGACTTTTTTAATACAATGCAGAAAGCATATTGTTAAATCAACAGATGGCAGGTCTCTACTTCACTGGTAACCTGACGTGCCACTGAACCAGCTAGGAAGTTGTTACCAGTTTTCCAAATAGGTAACATGTAAGCTGTTTGGAAAACGAGCAGCATTTTTCATTAAATAATTAGCACATTATTGCACGAGACATTTGATTAACACCACATACCAAAACGTCATCAAATAAGATCGGCAAATTACACAAAAGGTGTAAAGAAGTAAAACCTGTCGCAGTCTGAGGGGCTTCAGAAAGACGTTTGTGATTCCAGGTCTATGCAACAAAAACAAAACTGTGTATAACTGACATCATCTTCATTTCCAAAAGACATTTGTCAAGTGACTGGATGAACCATCTATCTATTTAAACACCCAGGAGAAGAAGGCGAGCACTTCCCTTTATGTTGTTGATTGAACCGCAGCTCTCATGATCGTGATCTATCGAATCGTGCGAGAATTCAGCTGCCTTACAAGGTGACTTTACTGCAGTGAATGAACGCCATTCTTTCTCAACAGCCCCTTCACTTGTTTGTTTCCATGTAGGCGTTGAAGAGCACTGTCTGAAAAGTTGCTGCGCGCTTTCCTGTAGGTGTTTCTTTGAACCGAGATCTGGTAAAAAAGCAAAGCCTGAGCATGATAATATGTATTTTCATTCCTCTATGGAAGCATCTGGATTGCTACGTTTTGCCGTATAGAAATTCAGGTATGTGGAGCAAAATATAAATACAATGGAAATTGGTTCTCTGTAACCTGACCTAAGCCTGAATGCACAAAGCATAAATAAATCACGTTGAGGTCGACAGAAGTGCTGGTATTTTTCATTCATACACTTTAAACATTAGATTATACGACTAGGAGTCTATAAAAACTACACTTGGCTGTATAAAGTGTTCAAATATTGTTAAGTGGCTTCATCAAACTCATACTTTTGCTTTCGAGTCGTCAACATTCCTCTCAGGGATCTCAGGGCTTCAGGTATTTTGCTTCAAAAAGACCCATTGTGTGCAGCTTTTAGAAACCTCTCCTAATAGACTAAGGCTCATTTTTACCCTGTAAAATGATTATATCTCTCCAAATGGAGTCATACGGTGAGATCTAAACTCCTTTCTTCAGTTTGTGCTCTGTGAAATAATAGGTTTGAAGAAGGCAGTGCAAACAAGGCTTAAACTGATATGCAGAGGCAACTCATGCACTACTCATCTAGCTTTTTATTTACACGCTGACAGGAAATGGAATGACGATATACATTATTTGTTTTTGTTAGAGACTATTTGGCATGCTAAGAAGCTGCCATTATTCAGTATGTGACTTCAATAGTACCAGGCGCTTTGGAGACTATCAGATAAAGCTGCTGAGAATTCCTGATGTGTTTACTTGACATTCGTTTGCAGTATTTTAGATTTTTATCAGCAGCCTCTGATAGGTTGTAGAACTGGCTCATTAGAAAGCGCAGCACATGCATCTCTGCCGGTCAGCAATCTGGCGTTTGTGAGCGCGCCTGTTTGTTTGTTTGAGTATCCATGTGTTTGTGTCCGAACATATGCGTGTCGGCTTCTGTTGTGTACATTTGCAGTAATGGCTAGAAAATCAGCAGCAATTAGTGAAAGCGGGCAGCTGCTCTCCGATTATACTGTTACCCACATCCCCACATTCACGTAGCATGTATAATTGGACAACCACATGTCAGGATGCGATGTGCAGCATGAGCCTAATGATTTTGCAGCACTAAATACGATTCAGTGGCGTTGTCCTTCTTCCAGATAATGGCTTGAAATCTAATGCAAGTGGAGAGTAGAGAATGACAGAGTTGTCCTGGGATCCTGAGAGCACCGTGGGATAGTTGTCATCATTTTTATGAGTCTATGATGTATGAAGGTTGAAAAAGTCCTTATTATTGTACAGGAACAGTGAAAATATGGTTAATATTAGGCTGCCATGATGTTACGTGCCGTGTAAGCGCCCACTCTTTCCTCCCACAAATACCTGAAACATTTCAAATAATTTCCAGAACAAAGAATAGAGGACAGTGGAAACAAAAGCACAACTTTTCACGTGTAGCAACAGCTTTAGAAGGACAAAAGAGAGGACGTAGAGGAAACTCCTCCCTGGGAATTTTGAATGTGTTTTTCTTTTCATAAAAGGAAATAACATTTTACAGAAAGGTGGGAACATTATGAATAACCAACAAACACAACAACCAGCTGATCGAGCCAGGAAGAGCGCAAACAGGTACATAAATAACTACACGTGAAAGTTTATGTCTTGTGTGTCTAAAAGAAGAAAACATATCAGCCAATATATTTGAATATCAGATTTTTAAACTGCCAAATATCGGTATCAGTCTTAATAATCCTATATCAGCTGGGCTCTGCTTTGCTGCTTTGAACTAGTGGATAATGCCACGTCGACAACTCCAAAGCCAAGTATAGCTCCAGTAAGATCAAATGCGCTGAAGTGCACTGGCACAGAGATCCCACATGGTGTTTTTTGTTGCTTTTTGATGTCTACTTTGTCACGCTGTTCGCCCTTTGTTTTTTTCTGATTTCCCTTTAGTGTGACAAGTTCACATTTCCCCATCTAAATGTTTTATGCAGTTTGTATTATCGCTGCCCTGACCAGATAACAAGAGGCATGCGTGTTGAATAATTACTTATCTCCTCAGGTACCACAGTGAAATCCACCAAAAAAACCCTTTTGTTACCTAATCTTCACAGCTGCGTTATTCTTCTTCTCAATCCAAAACAATCCACGCCTGCTGTCAGCCTTCTCCAGAAAATCAGCATATATAGACGTGTACTTTTGCAAGACGCAGCACGGTTCTGACAAAGGGAAGCAACAACAGAGAGCATATACACTTATTTTGTGTGGCAGCTATAGACCTATTTCACATCTGAGGTGTCAAAACATTTCAGCTTTTTCAGGGAGAATCCGATCATGCTATTATTCATTGTCTGCGTCTGTTTTCTTTTGGTTTTTTTTCCTGTCTATTTGACCTGCGTAGCAATGAGCACTCAGCAATACTCCAGCTTAACCTGACAGACTTTCAGGAGAAATTATTCTGCCGTGTCTTTTGACCTTTTTGTGTGGCTCTTGCCAGAAATCTCTTGGTTTTAAGCCAACAGGCAGACCGGAATTTGTTCTTTTTCTCCGCCAAAGTGGCTGATTTGTGATTCATGCTGCGTGCGAGCTGCGGAGTTTTTAATGGTCAAATGCAGACCTTATTATCTCCCCAGAGAACTCACTTCGATCATACTCACTGCCGTGTATATACCCCCCGATGCTAATGCTAGGTTGGCCATGAAAGAACTTTCTGCAGCCATTAACAAACACCAGAATAAACACCCCGAGGCTGCTTTTATTGTTGCTGGCGACTTCAACCACACCAACTTAAAGACAGTCCTTCCCAGATTCCACCAACATGTCTCCTGCCACACCAGAGGAGACAAGACTTTAGACCATGTGTATTCCAACCTGGCTGGAGCCTACAAAGCCACACCCCTCCCCCACATTGGACAATCGGACCATCTCTCCCTGTTCCTTACACCTAGGTATTCACCACTCATCCAACGTGTGAAACCTGCTGTGAGGACAATTAAAGTGTGGCCAGAGGGGACAGACGCAGTGCTCCAGGACAGATTTAAAAACACAGACTGGAATATGTTCACCCACACAGACCTGGACCAGTACGCCTCATCTGTACTGGATTACATCTCCGAAACCACAGACAGTGTCACCACCCAGAAACGGATCACCATGTACCCCAACCAGAAGCCTTGGATGAACCGGGATGTTCGTCTCCTCCTGAAGGCCCGCAACACCGCCTTTAGGTCTGGAGATGCACACGCCTACAGTACAGCCAGGGCTAATCTAAAGAAGGGCATCAAAAAAGCCAAACACCATTACAAAAAGAAGGTAGAAGAACACTTCTCCAACTCCAACCCCCGACGCATGTGGCAAGGACTCCAGACCATTACAGACTACAGGACCACCAAACCCTCCCCCGCATCCTCTGATGTCTCCTTCCTCAACGAGCTCAACAACTTTTATGCTCGTTTTGAGCGAGGGAACCCCACAACCACAACCAAAGCAGACGTGACGCCAGACCACCAACCTCTGACTCTCTCCCCCACCGATGTAGGAGCGGTGCTGAGCAGGATCAATGTCCACAAGGCTGCAGGTCCCGATGGCATCCCCGGGCGTGTTCTCAGAGCGTGTTCTGAGGAGCTTGCAGGAGTGCTCACAGACATATTCAATCTGTCCTTGGCCCACGCTGTGGTACCGGCCTGCTTCAAATCCACCTCCATCGTCCCGATACCCAAAAACTCCAACCCATCTTGCCTCAATGACTACCGCCCAGTAGCACTCACCCCCATCATCACTAAGTGCTTAGAGCAGCTGGTCCTAGCACACTTCAAATCCTGTCTCCCCCCCACCCTGGACCCCCACCAATTCGCATACCGCCAGAACAGGAGCACAGAGGATGCAGTCTCCATCGCACTGCACTCTGTCCTCTCACACCTGGACAACAACAACACCTACGCCAGAATGCTGTTTATAGACTTCAGTTCAGCATTCAATACAATCCACCCCTCACAACTCATCAGGAAACTGACAGACCTGGGCATCAGTTCCCTCATCTGCAAATGGTTACTGGACTTCCTGACCAACCGCCCCCAACACGTCCGGCTGGATAACCACTGCTCATCTACAATCACGATGAACACCGGTGTACCACAAGGCTGTGTGATGAGCCCTTTCCTCTACTCCCTCTTCACCCACGACTGCAGACCTGCTGATGGTTCCAACACCATCATTAAGTTTGCAGATGACACCACGGTGATTGGCCTCATCAGTGACAACGATGAGGCCGCCTACAGGGAGGAGGTGGATCGTCTGGCTGAGTGGTGCGACACAAACAACCTGCTGCTTAACACCGAGAAGACCAAGGAGCTCATCGTGGACTACAGGAGGAATGCTGACCCACATCCACCCATCCACATTAAGGGGACGGCTGTGGAGCGTGTGAGCAGCTTCAAGTTCCTGGGAGTCCACATCTCCGAGGATCTCACCTGGACGACCAACTGCTCCAAGCTGGTCAAGAAGGCTCACCAGCGCCTCTTCTTCTTGAGGACTCTGAGGAAGAACCACCTGTCCTCAGACATCCTGGTGAACTTCTATCGCTGCACCATCGAGAGCATCCTGACCAACTGTATAACAGTCTGGTACGGGAACTGCTCTGCCTCGGACCGGAAGGCGTTGCAGAGGGTCGTGAAAACTGCCCAGCGCATCGCCGGAGCACCACTTCCTGCCATAAAAGACATCTACAGGAAGCGGTGTCTGAAAAGGGCTGGGAAAATCATCAGAGACCCCAGTCACCCATCACATGGACTCTTCACCCTCCTGCCCTCTGGGAGGCGCTACAGGAGCCTCCGGACTAAGACCACCAGGTACCGGAACAGCTTCTTCCCCACAGCTGTCAGACTCCTGAACTCTGCCTCCTGACATCTGACCCACGTTAAACTCATGGACTGAACATACACACACCCACACACACAATGGACAACTGTACCCTCAAACACACAATAATAACATGGAGTGAACCACCACTCACAACCACTAGCACTTTATATAGCCTCTGTAGAAATTATCCACACCCTCACTTACCTTAACTGCACTACTGTATAGCCCTGTGTAAACAATCATTCTGTACATACGATAATTTTTAACCCTACAACTGTTTACAACTTGCATAGTTCCCATTTCTGTATAGCTGTATATCTCAGATTCTGTAAAGTTATTTATTTCATATTCTGTATAGTTTTTCATATTTATATCCTGTCCATATCCTGTACATAGCTTGTACTCACTACAGCCTGTACATACTTATAGTTATAGAATATTCACAACATACTTCATACCGTGTACATTATAACATAATAGACCCATTTCTGTAATATACTTACATATCTATATTATTGCTAATATATATTGTAATATATCTATATCACTAAGTACTTCTGGATGGATGCAAACTGCATTTCGTTGCCCTGTACCTGTGCATGTGCAATGACAATAAAGTTGAATTCTATTCTATTCTATTCTATTCTATACGCTCAATTCTGGATATGAGGCTGACAGGGGAATAGTGCTGCAAGACTGTAGCCTTAATTAAGGACTCATTAGCTAACAGGTGCTGAACACTGAGAACATATACAAGCACAGGCCTGAAATGAGCGAAACAGTAAGTACTGCGAGTGCAGGCACTTCAGATTGTGACCACGATCCTTATTTGAAGCTGAACATTGAACAAAGGTTGCTGTCTTTGGCCAATGACAAGTCTGACGGGCAAGTCAACAAAGTGGAACAGAAAGCACGACGCGTCTACGCTCTGCCTCCCTGGCTTTAAGTGTTCAATCATAAACACATTTTTGTGCCACACTACCTCTACAGCACTGCTGAGTCAGGTTAGCTTTGGTTACTATGGCGATAGAAGTGGCTCTCGGTGGGGGCAGGAGGGTCTGCTTGAGACTGAAGCAGAAAGAGAGGAGTGTGACAGTGATTAATGTCCTGGCAGAAACAGAGACGGTCAACTCTCAGAGCCCCGTTGTCACCATCAGAGTATTAAAAAGCACGCCGCGCCCAGCACCTCGTCTCAAAAGCACCAGAATGGCTGGAGGTTTAATCACAGTCATGTGAATTATTTATTACATAAAAATCTATTACTTTTTGACTTGGTGGATGAAAGCGAGAGTAAATTGAAATGTTGGATTAAGCCAAGAAGGAAATGAGATTCACCTGCGTGTCTCCTAAAATCAATCCTCTCCATCCTGCTGATTAATGGCAGAACATTTGTCTCAGCATCTTGCACCGAGGTAAATGCATCTTATTCCAAAAACATCAAACAAGTCGAAGTGGCCTTTTTCTCCAACCTCCAGGTGGCGAGGGGAGAAGGGGCTACTGTTGAGTCACATGGCTCTCCGATTACCGTGCAGCCTGTTAACAAGGAAGCGAAGTGATGGAAGACTGTGGGCCAAGTGTCTGCATGATAGAGATAAGCGGCCAACTGGGCATCCTCTATCCACCACCGCATCCAACCCCTCCACCCCCAACAAGAACACTCAGGAAATACTATGCCTGGATATTTAACCAGCAGGGTTCAATGATGGAAAAACTTTAGTATGTGGCTATATTTGCACAAAAAAACCCCACTCACGTGCACGAACCCTCCTTGTATTGGACACACTTTTGTATGGGAAAAAACTCTTAAAGCTTTGTCACGGTGACTGTCCCTCTTTCATGTGGCCCACCTGGATGCTTAGGCCAATTAGAGCTCCTTTTCAGGATCTTGTTCTCTTCTCGGGATTTTGCACATCACTGCACTTTTCCTTCCTCTGCTTCTTTTTACTCCACCAACCCGCTGCAACACTGTGGCTGAAATCCTCTGTTGGGCCACTGTACTGCCCAGTGTGTGAGCGTCACGCACTGCTGTTAATCTCCTCCAGTAACCTTTGCACCTGGAATCCATGTCCACCACCTACAGACATTTTTTGCTCTCTGTTACCTGACCCTCTGGGTTTCCATCTCATGTTGGTTACAGTGCAGTGACAGTACAGTGCTTGTGTGAGACCTTTTTAAAAGGCACAAAGAAGTGGCTCCACATATATAGGCAGTATTTCAAGAGATAACATAACCTTGCCATCTTCCCCAAACCTACAATGCTTAATAAACTTATTAGACCACCACCCGATCTAAGGTTTATGTTTAAATTAACAGTATTTCTGCAATGGTTAATCCACCAGCATGTGCAACCTCTTTAATTCAAATAATGTTTTTAACTCTAATGATAATTATTGCTGTTATTTATGAATTTTCACATGTACAGTCTTAGAAAAAAGCAGAAAAAATAGTCAAGCACAGCATTGTCTGCCAAATTACTGTAATTTATGTGCGTTTCTAAACACGTGTGTCAGACAGTTTTATTTGCGTTCGCTTGTGTTTCTGACAGGTGCTCTAATAAATTTGTTTAAGCACAGTATAGCTTCTTCAATGGACTCCAGTGCAATAAATGGGAGGTTTTAGGTTTTTAATTTCTGTTTACAAAAGGCTTAAGAAACACAGCAGGAAAGCAGTAGAGCACTTTCTAGCTATGTGTAAATCAGATGGTGGAAGTTTGATGGCAGAGTAAATGTCTGCCCCCACTCACAGCAGATTGCTCTTGCTAGTGTTGGCCAGCAGCCCCATTCATCACCCGCCATGAGCGGTTTTCTTTTAGGTATGGCTCAGGTCCCAGTGGAGGTTTTGAATGTGTGGCGTCCCCCTGAATGCTAAATGTATTGTTAAACAGACATTTGGAGCAAGGACTGAGAACACCTCATTTATTTATCTATGTGTGCTCTCATTTATGTCTCAGCTCTCAGATTTCTTTTTAACTCTTTCGCCCATAAAGACAACATTTGACGACCTCCCCTGTACTCACAATAACAAGTACTAAAACCTCAGTGTATATTAATAAAGATGTGGTTTGACGACTGTTAGATTACTCTCAGTAACTCTGTAAGCAGGCCTAAAATATGACAGAAACCACTCAATTTAGACAAGAGCTTCAAGGGTTACTCCTAGTAGATTTTCAAGGGGTAAAGAGTTAAATTAATTTAAGACCTTCACTTACTAGCATTTAGACTTTTCAGCCACTGACTCTATAGAAAATAATCACATAACCATCACGATGTTTTCTGGACTGGATTTGTGTGTTTTAAGAAATATTTGGACGAGGATGACGTAATAAGCTATTGCTAGCTAGCTTGCTTGGTTAGCAAGCTGCACACATTAACAGTGTTGGCAACTCCCAGTGTTGGGGAGTAACGGAATACATGTACCGCCGTTACGTATTTAAAATACAAAATATGAGTAACTGTATTCCGTTAAAGTTACCGTTTAAAAAGGTGGTATTTAGAATACAGTTACTTTGTTGAAATAAATGGATTACACGGCGGTACTTCCCTGTTTCATTTTGTCGCGGGTCAGGACTGTTTCGGTTTTGTTTGACAGCTACGTTCTGTTGTTCCAGGCGGCAGCGTTACGGTTGCCATGGTTACAGGGTGACGCTCTCTTTGTGACTGTGTTTCCTGGGTGAGAGAGCGCCTTTTTTTGTTGTTGTTGTTGTGCTAAGCTAAAAGGTAGAGTGTTACAGACATAGCCCTAAAGAATGTAGCCTCATGGGCAGTGTAGTCCGTGCTGCAGGGAGAATGGACTGCCATACACGTTATGTGTCTGTGAGCGCGAGGAGGGAGAAAAAGGAGAGTCGAAAAGCAGGAGTTTATCGTCAAGCAGAAACGGGAGCTGGAAGCATGTAAATATAATAATAACCACTGCAGCCAAGAAGAGTGCCTGACGAGCCCAGTTGTAAGTAAGCTATTACGACTCGACTGTACGCTGTGTTCGTGTTTTCATCCGAAACAATAAGTTCCGTTGGAGCAGCCTTTCAACGCCTCTCTCTGTCTCTCGCAAGCAAAGTTGACCCAGACAACAAAGTAAGGCTAGTTTTCGGCTACGAGCCCAACACGAACCTGAGATATTAGTCAGAGGTCCTTTACTACGGTTCAGACCCGCGGACCTTCAGTAATAGTAATAAATCACATTCATGTAGTTGTAAAAGCATGATAATATATTAAGTAATCCGAAGTATTCAGAATACGTTACTCTCATTGAGTAACGTAACGGAATATGTTACAAAATACATTTTGGGGCATGTATTCTGTAATCTGTAGTGGAATACATTTTAAAAGTAACCTTCCCAACACTGCCAACTCCTCAGTAAGGAAAATCGCTATTGGTTGTCCTAAAAGTCGCTAAATGACGTCATCGCCTAATTTGCATAATTGGTCATGCTAATCTAATTGTAACCTATGTTGTTGGAGAGAGAAATAACATCGTGGAAGAGACATAAAGTGAGTAAAAAACGTCCTAAATGCATTTAGAGTTTATTTAGAACTACAAATTAAATTTCTTTTACCAATTATTGTTTTTTTTAATGTCACAATTCCAACCCTGCTCCTTTACCTGGGCTTGGACTGGCAAAAGTGACCCGAAATAGGCACTCTGGTGAAGTTACTTTGTGTGTGTGTGTGTGTTTATAAGTAGTTTTAAACCTTGTGATCCACAAAACAGCATAAGAGTAAAAGAGTAAAAGAAGAACTGACTGCGTTACAGCACCCGCTGCTTGTTGAGAGTAGCGCTTTCACGTCTTTTTTTAGCGATGATTTTTAGAAAAAAAGTCGCTAAGGGGTCTGAAAACTCGCTGAATATAGCGACAAAGTCGCTAAGTTGGCAACACTGCACATTAACTGTATGCAAAGCACAAACACAGACACAGATACTTGCCACTTAGCTGCCACTTAGCGGCTAGACCCTGGCCTAGGCGTGCATGACTAGTCTTGCCTAGACTGGTTTAAGCGCAGGCTTTTGGCAGTCGCTAGCATAAAACTGGCGATACACCAAAAAACGTCCTCGCCATTGCTTTAGTTGCACACAGGTTGCTGTGGTCGCCAGTTTGCATGGAAGTAAAACATGTATGTTTTTCGAAATGTGTTGACTGCAGCATTAAAGCATTAAAGTTTACTTTAAGGTCAAATCTTCTCTATTTCTGGAGGCGAGTGTTTGCATACAAGCTGGAATTTGCCATTAGTTGTCAGCCACATGCCACATTTTTCATTAAATAGAGGCTCAAGCTCAGGTGTCATCATGTGGCAAAGATGTATAGTGTCAGTAAGGAGATAAAATGTGGCTTATATCTGAAAAAAACAAAACAAAAACATATTGAAGGATTGTTTGCTGAGATAAAAACATGTTAATACCTAGAATGAATATCAGCAGCACCAGTGAAAAAGACTGGAGTGCAACTTAAAAAAACCCCAAAAAAACAAAGCAGTAACATGAGGGAATAATTTTAGATTTAGGCCAACATGCATATCCTAAACAACTGAAGGTGGTCCTCCTTGGGCTCTCGCACTCTGGGGCCTCTGGATGTCTGGAGCCTGGATCTCCTCCATGCCTGCTTCATGCCCTGGGGGCGGGGCTATGGCTCTCTACATCCTCTAGCAGACCGTTACATGGGGAAACCTTTCGATTACAAGCGCGCTGATCCACACAGGTGTGCACACGGGTGTTCACTGTTCATAGACATAAACTACACCTCATAGGCTGCTATTTCCAAGCACATTGTGCGCTGTCGGTTCTGTTTGCTACACAACAACATTCAATATTTAGTATTTACTGCTGTTTACACTTAGCTAGATTAACGTGATGGTGTTGTGTTTAGTATGTTGCTGTTTTTTTTGCTTGTTTTCTCTTCTTTTTTCCCCTCTCCTTTCTCTTTTTAAATGCCCTTTCTCACTGTCCCTCTTCCCTTCTGTTTTTCTTTTCTTTTCCTTCATCGTTCTCTCTCCCTTTCCTATCCCTCAGTCATGTCTGTCCCGTCTGTAACAACTGAAAATAAAATAAAATAAATAATAACAACAAAGGTCGATCAAATGGACCAATACGGCGAGGCTGTGATGATCCATTTGGCAAAGTAAATCTATTGGGTCTCCTTGTTGGTCTTCAGACAACAATTCTGACGGCTAAAGAACCAAATGGGACAGGCAAAAAACCCCCCCAAAAAACAAGCGAAGGAATAAACTGCATAAACAAATTATGCTGTGAGGTATTCCCGTCACATTTTTCTCTGTCATAATGCCCTGCTTGTCCCTCCTCATTCTAATGTGTCCTTGTAGTATCTTAAACTATATCAATGTCCAGAGATGTGACCTTGTTATTTCTGTGCCTCCTCTCAGCTGCACTGAATCTAATTTACATCTAACCCACAAGGCTTTATTTACTTGATTACACTACAGTGGTTTGGTCTGTTAACACCAACCTGGCTGGGTGAATGGCGGGATGGTGATGGAGGCAGGCAGATGAATACTTACATCACGTCACTGCAACAGCACTGGCAATTACCACAGGGTCAGACAAGCCTGTGTGTGTTGTTTAGACACATGCTGCTCTCTCATTTTCTGTGGTGCTCTGGTTTCGCCTCTCATTCCAGCTCCTGTGAATTATGTCGCCCGTGGGGACATGGGAAAGAAATACTCTTCACACAGCTCTCTCAAACAACTTTTATGCTGCAGACGTGGCTTCTAAAAGTTTTAGAGGCTTTGAGAGACTGTGAGACATGTTGTGATGCGGCAAGCACAATCAACAGACGCAAAGAAGTAGGGCTTGGGCACACAAACTGAATCTCCAAGAGCTCCTGAGATTGCGTTTTCATGGGCAGCAGTGCAAAATGCAAAAAGGCCTGGCAAAAGTTGAATAGAAAGAGGAGGGTGTGGTGACTTACAACCTCCTCATGCAATGAGACTTTATACTGTTTGTCCAAAAGTCTGAACGTTTGCAGCTTTGCCTGATGTCTGGTTGCTGCAGAGTGGGACAATGTAAGCACACATCACCACAGATTCTGTGCCAAAGACAGATGTTGGGCTTTTAGTTAAGCCTTACAGTGACAGGAGAAATTAATAATGAAATAAAATGTGACAATGTGATACATTTCAATAGTAGAAGATGAGAAACTGTTAGGAAAGTTGGAAAGGAAGCCATGACACTCAGGATTGATGAGGCGCTGTAATCCTAATTGTCCAACATAGGAAACAACAGAAAACCAAGTTATAAGCGGCGGGTCTCAGGTGGTTTTAGTTACTAGCAGAAGCCAGGTGTCTTTTGCATACTCTCAAGCTGCCTGCACTGGTCATGAAGATAGGGTTCTTTGACTCAGACAGCAGGCTGGCGCAGCTCAGAAGCTGTTATTACATGCCCATGTCTCAGTTTACACGTGGAAGGGTCTTCTGTATGCAGAGCTCACCCTGAAAGGACAGATTGTTTAGCTATCAGTGTTCGCAATACTCATAACCTGTGGCTTGCAGCAAGTGGAAATGGGTTCATGGCACCAAGGCTGAGTGTATCTTTAGATATGAATTTCCTAAAACTAAAATATCTAAAGTTCAGCAGTGGTTGAAACTCATATGGTTTGGCTGGAATGAAAACTTCTACTACTTCTCCTCTACTCTTTAAAAAAAGTATTTTATTGTTGGGATTAATCTGTTTGGATAAGGCTTCTACATTAATGCTGGAAGACAAGCATGAAGATGTGATTGTAATAACCTCCACTCTTCTTGGAACACTTTAATTCTGCAACCTTTCTGCGGGGAAATTAATCCCATTCAGCCGTTCGATCATTACTGTAATCCAGCGCTAATGTTGGCTGATAAATCGTGGCTCGCTGAGAGCATTCCAGGTGTTGAATGGGGATCTCTGAGCTCTGTGCAGGCCAGTCGAGTTCCTCTGCAACAAAACTGGGACAAGCATTTCCCTGCGGGCCTGGTTTGGCTTATGTACAGAGGTAATGTGGTGTTCAAACAGGAACACGTCTGGAAAGGCATTACTTAAACATTATATTTATGGACTTTATTTGATTGGGATGAAAGGATTTTTAACCACTGGGCTATTTTCTGTGGTTCGCTGTCCCATGTGTATGAAGTGCATATGTATTAAACATGTGGCATGGTGCAAGATTCCAGTTAACACTCACAGTTGGACTGGAAACTTGTTTCTCTTAGCTTTATTCGCAGCGGAGTAGCCTGCTCCAGTCACCCTCGATGCCCCCTGCTGCTTTGACAGCATGCCCCTGCTGGCAGGATGCCCAGACATCCTTAGCGATTTACAAATCAGCAGTGGTGGCGGCCATGCCCACGCGTCTTTGACTTTGCCGAAGATGTGCTCCTATTCATTAAGGCAGCACAAACGACAGAGGGCCGTTTGTGCTCTGGGGCGCGAGGGATAACCAAGGCATAAAACACGAGCCCGTTGGTCAAGGACGGCCAGTTTGTGTTGGCTGGACTTCATTTAACTTTAGGTGTCATTTCTCTGTCCCTCCTGTTTTGTTTCTGCTGCGTTGTGCCTCTCTTCCATGTCGTCATTTGTTTTTGCATGAAGAAAGTAAACGCAGGTAATCTAAATGAGCGTTTTCCAGTGGCCGCATTTTTCTGTGATGGATATTTATTAGCAGGATCCTCCTGGTGCGTCTTCAATTCATTGCCCTTCTGTGATTTGTGTCTTGGATTAGTTTCATTTTAGATTCAATCAAAATCTGATTTTTTTTTTTTACAATCGTTCACTGGTAATAAATGCGGCACCCTGGATCTGGAGAAGATTTGAATGGACTGGAATTTTAACTTTTTGTTTTCTCTTGTAATTTCCACAAGCAGCAGGTGTTGCAAACAGAGTCTGAAAGCTAATAGTTTTGAGTATTCAGAAACTCACTTGTAAACTCATATCCTACAAGAATTTGCAAGTTTATGAAGCAGAGCATCAGTGCATCTGTTGTTCAAATCAACCCAACAAAGCATGCGCTCTCCCTTCCTCCCACAGTCCTAGAACGTGCATTGGGTCAGGACAACCGGTGATTCTAAATTGCCCATAGGTGTGAATGTCTGTCTCTATGTGTCAGTCCTGCAACAGGTTGGTAAAATATCCTGGATGTACTCTTTGGCAGCTGGAACCAGCCCCTTCTTGATCCTGAATTAAATAGGTGGAAGAAACTGTGTTCAGTAAACTTTTTTGAATGTTTGCCGTCTTATTAATGGATGTTCTCAGCCATGCTGCCACGAAAATACAGGAAAAAATTGCAAGAAATCTTGTTTGCCAGCTGGCTGGAGACTTTGTGTGTGAAGTTTCTCCCTGCGTCTCCAGCTTGCTCCAACAGTCCAAAGACATGCATGGGTTATGTCAACTGACTTTTGCCCTGTGGGAGCTGCGATCGGCTCTGTAGGCAGTGTATATGTTAAAACTGTCTTCTCTCTGGCTTTCTGTTCCTGTTCTCAACAATGAAATCCTTCTACAACTTTGGAATGCTGAATATTAACAGTATATAGAACAACGATAATTCTATTAGCTTTCAACAGCGAGATCAGTGCTGTCAAACCCTGATGAAAAATACTTGCTGAATGCTGACAGAGTATTTAATCTTTTCGAATAATTGTTTTAATATTCGACAGTCCAGCAGTGGATACCCATTAAGTTGAAATGTGGACACAAGACCTGTGATCATTTTCCAGGTTTGCATAAAAACTGAAGAAAAAAATCACTGTTAAAAGGAGAAAGTCGTTTTTTAGTGGCTAACTTGGAATTATGATGGAAACCTCTTCTGTAACCCATTGAGCTGATATGGTTCCATAATTTCTAAGTACTATAGTTTTAGATCAGTATTAAAAGCCATTATGGTGACATTGTGATGACTGAGGCAGCTCAGATCTGTGATGCAGCAGAATGACCTGGGGTGCTATAAAATATTCTGAAGTAAAAAGACCCTGGCCTGAATCCAGCATCATGGCCCTGCATCTGCTGACAACAGCCATTTGATACTGAGGACAGAGGACAGGACACTGCTCTTTGCTACTGTATACGTGCATGTTTATGTGTTCCCACATACTCCCTGTGATCTAGTGTGGTGACTTTAGCCTCCAGGGACACCCAGACAGCTAGCTGGCACAGGAATGTGACAGAGGCTAAAAGACTTATGCCACCTCAAGCCATCGTCTCCCTCCAATGCCACTTCTCGTTTTTGTCTTTTGTTTTGGTGCCAGACTCTAAATACACCACAGGTGCATGATTTCAAAGTGTACTGTAAAACCCAAGGCTATGAGTGAGGAATCTAAGATGCGCACAACTGACAAAAAGCATTTTTTTCTTTCTTTCTCTTTACTGGCTGATGATAAAGGCACTACTATCCATTCAGCCTGAGTGGAGTGATGCAAAATATGCGCTCTGGAGCTATTGAGAAGCTTTGGTTGTAAAGCATAGTTTATCTTGTTTGTGGTTTTTATGTCTGAATGACCATATTCTTCCTAAATTGCTGCTTTTCTTTGGCTCTGTTGCTGACTGAGTCAAACCTATTTCATGCTTATTGTGATTGCAGTACATCTATCACAGCACATCACTCAGCCTCCATAGCTGTTTGTGGTTTAGTTACACAAACCGCAGTGGCACTTTGTTCAGTGGCTTCTTTATAATCCCTTCACTTAAAGGCTTTCCTTCAGATTTCTATGAATTAATATTAAGACACCTTGAGACAGTTGTATTGAAACTACCCGTAATCACACATTTGAGCTTCAAAGAAGGCTTTCTTAAGCTCAACAACATATCCCAACCTTTAATTTAGCTCTGAGCACTTAAATGTCCAATCAGGTTGGATTTAGTGACTTTAAAACCTTTAATTTAGACAAAATTATATCACAAGAATTAAGAATTAAATAAATGTCAGCCATTAATAAAAATAAGGTAAGATATTGGCCTAAAAATGTCAATGATCTCACTATTAGATCCTTAGGTTTATAGAAATATTAATGAAATTTTTCACCTATAAAACAAACAAATAACAAATTTATTAAGTAAAGGTTGCAAAACACTGATTGGTTGGTTTTTTTTTTTGCATAAGAGACACTTGAAATACAGTAGAGGCTGCTGCCCTTTTTACAAGGCCAGAGTGATATTTAGATATTCCAGCAACGACTGCAAGCTCAACCGTCGATTAGAGTGTAAATGATAATCTCATGAGTCAGGAAACACTAATGTTATTGAACCTCCTCTTAAAATTTGCAGCTGCGACAGATTTGATGCAACAGAGAGGAAACACATGCTACATAAATTTTAGCCACACTAACACAGAGAAGCATTTTTTCAGTGGCTGTGCCATGCCCGGCATCCTTCAAAAAACAGCAGCAGCTGCATTTTTATGCTGTAACAGATAGGCCTCGGTCCTGGCACACGGCCCTCCAGGGGAGAAAATGACTTAATTAACACTGCTATATTATCTAAGTAATAGCCACACTGGGTTTTTCCTATGACAGATTGCTGTATATTAACATTTTGGGGCTCTGTTTCTAATTGCTCTCTGTAAAAGCATCCAGTCGTTGGCTGTTAAGTAAGCAGGTTTCGTTACTTACTAACCGGGAAGAAAGAAATGATGCCATATGAATGTTGCTGTTTCAGAGTAAATACTCTATATGGGCAAAAGTCTCAGCCCACAACTGTTAACCTCTGAGTTCAGGTGTTTTCAGTCCTGTTGAATCAGGTGTGTAAAATCGAGCACCTAGCCGTACGGTCAGCCTTTACACACGTTTGTGAAAGAACATTCGACTGTGGTATTGTAATAGGATGCAACTATTGCAACAAGTGAATTTGTGAAATTTCTTCTTTTTGAAATTTCTTATGCAGACTTAATAATTGCAAAGATCCAAACCTCCTCTGGCATTAACATCAGCACAAGAACTGTGCGCCAGGAGCTTCGTGGCATGGGTTTCCACTAGGGCTGGGCCATATCATAGCATTCACGGTAATACAGGTATAAGGTTAGGCAATGGTAAGAAAATGAAATATCGAGATGGGTAAAACGCGCATGCGCAGTGCCTTTGTTTTCATACGCACGTGGAAAAAGCGTGCCGGCGATGGAGAATGAGAAGGGCGAAAGCGGATCGTTGAATGAAACAGATGAACCAGAATTGGTTTGTAAAAATGCTGCAACTTCAGTGGTGTGGAACTGGTTTGGCTTTCGTCCCTCAGATACACACCAAAGCACATTTTTTTGGTAGAGCATGCAAGCGGGCCGTTATTACCGTTATTACCGAACCGATTTTATGTGGCACACGGCGTTCAAAAATCTGTCAAAAATGTTTCAGTACGACTTTGCTAAGCTACAAACCTGCACCGCTTGATGGATTGTCGGAGCATTAAGGCTACCGTAGGCAGGAGCCTCGCGGAGTGATACGTACTGTGCTTCAACATCTTGTGTGTGTATAACCTCTTTTTAAGTTTTGTGGATATTATACATGGTTATGCTGAGGATATGTCGGCCAATTTCCACTGGAAATGCCTTTTGGTTAAACTGTCAGCAAGGAATTTGCATTTGCACTGTTAAATTTTTATATAACTTTAATGCACATAAAAAAACAGCTGCTTGTTTAAGTGAAAATACATTGATGGGGATTTTTTTGCACTAATAAAGTTGTGGAGTTGTAAAGTATTTTGTCTAGTGTCAATTATATCGTCAGTTATATTGTTATTGCAAATTTTCAAATGTATATCGTGATAAATATTTTTGGCCATATTGCCCTGCCCTAGTTTTATAAGTGGCCCAGCACTTTATCCAGTGCATCTATTCAAGGTTCTTCTTGTCTCCTTCTGAGCCTTTTTTTGCCTTTTCTGAGAGCATTGTTCTTTCCCCTCTTTGGTGCTGTAGACTTTCTACTGTGAGATTCTGTAACTGGTGGCATTGTGAAAACCGGTCTGATCGGGATTGAATCTAAACTATGATGGGCACATTTCATAGCAATTACATTGAGCTAGCAACATTCAGTTTATGATCAAAACCCTTCTATTGCCACTTTAATAACAAGTTGTGTTTGTTTTTAGATTTCAATGTTTTCAGGCACTTTTGAATGACTTTATACCCCGCGTGTCCCCAAGAACCAAGAATTGTTTTGCAGCAGCCTCCTAGATGCCATAAAGTGAAATGAAGCAGAAATTGAATAAGGGTGGTTTTAAAGTTGTTGGAGGCAACACTGGCCTCATTCACGCCAGATTGTATCCCAGCAAACTTTGATCCGCTGCTTTGAGAGGCTTGACAGAAGAGGGATGCTTAGATCACAACTTTGATTGCTTCACAGAGTTCTGCTTGGAAATGTTCTTTCTTTGCCCGCCTGATGAAACCTGAATTAATAATGTATCACTTGCAAACTACCTTGTGTTGACTCGTGCAGGTTGTGCAGAGGGCACCTTAAGTTTGTTTAAAGTGTTGTCAGGAGTAAGTTATGTTGTGTTAGCTCAAACATTTTGTTAGAGTGGACTGGGAATCAGTTGGAAGCAGGCTTTCAAAACGCACACGACACCCACGCCTATGCACACTCAGACGGTGTAACACGCTTTAGTGCTTCCTTTTATTCCCCCCCCTCGGGCAGAGCTCTCTTTGAACCCAAATTAATAGCCTTCTTTACTGTATCACATATAATTTGAACCTGTCTCTCCGTTCTGCAACTCAATCTTAATTGCTAAGTACCTCCATTTCAAGAGTTGTTAAGCAAACTGCGTGTATGACGGATGAGTCTGTGGCAGTAAACACCAAATTACTTCATCAAACACTCTTTCTGTCTTCCTGGTGCCTTTCAAAAAGTCAGAAACTCTTTGCTGTCGTCCCAGGAGAAGAATTCGATAACAGACAGGGGCATTGGTTACCTGCCACTTTCCTTTTTCTTTAGTTATATCCTCACAGCTCGATGATGAATGGGGGTTTCATTTCTGCACTTTAAAAGATGGATCGGGAGCTTGATTTCTCAGCCCTTTGCATGTTAAACGGTTTAATTCGTGCTCTCTTCCACCCCTCCTTTTCACACTTTCCACATTTATCTCTGTCGTTTGTTCTCCCCTGTTTACTGTGTATCATCCTTTTTAATCACAAACTTGCTTTTTAATTCCTGACCATGTCCTATTTTCCTGCCTGTCCGCTATGCCGTTGCTTTTCATTCCTTGCTTGATGTCTCTCTTTTACCAATTTTCTCCTTTTCACTAAGCCACTTTCATTTTTTATTTTTTTTGGCCCTTTCACTCTCTGCTCCAGGTGGGATTTCCATTGATTAAAACCAGACGTACCCTGCACTTTTGTGTCCAACTGACCAAGCCCAGCTCACTAAGACGAATCACCTGCAGTCCTTTTCTATCAGTCTGCACTCCTTCCACATCCATCCCTGACTCTCGTGGCTGCCGGCTCTAAAATGAAACGAGCCCCAGACTGATTGCGTTTAGGTTAAGGAAACAATAAGCCGTTTTAGTGTGTTTGTGTGGGTATATAAGGGTTTAGTCAATAAAACCATTGGTGCTTGAGGGCCTCTCAGCTTGGATCAGTGTTTTTTGCTTAAATCTCCCCCCAAAATGCGTAAAATCAGTCTTCTCTGTATGAAATATTGAGACGCTGTAAGTTTGAAAGGTTTGGTCCTTCGAGTATGGCAGCCGTAGTCTATAGTGGCCCTGAGTGCTTGATGGACTGAAACTTGAGAAGAATACCCAGGCAAATAGATAAAATAAAAGGAAACTACAAAAAAAGTCTTGAAAATTTTGAGCAGCATTCAGAAAAAAGCTACAAAGTAAGGGAGACTCCAAATACTGAAACGCTGTTAATAGCACAGACTGCAACAGAGATGATATATAGGTCACTGAAAAGTAACCGTAAAAGTAACTACTCTGTTAAACCTTCTGAACGCGTTGTTTAGATGGTTGTTGCACAGATCTGATGCTCATCCTGCAGCAGTTGTGTTTTTCTTACATTGCAGAATTTGTCCCACGATGTAATATATGTGATGTCAGATTGGCAAAGATGCTTTCTCACTTTTTGTCTCTATGAGGGCAATTAATTCAAGCACACTGTAGTGTAAATATGTCATCCAGCACGCTCACCTGTATAAACCAAACTTTCTTTCCAGAGCTATGCTACTTTCAGTTGGCTAGAATGAGACTGCGATAGCTTTGCTAACATACGGATCGACAACATAGACCATGTGACCATAGTGGAGGGTGACTCTGGGTTGCCTAGACCTTGAGTTGAAATCTAACACAAAGGAGCAAGCAACAAACACGAGGCACCTTTGAAACCTACACAATGCTACTGTTAGAAAAAGCCTACCCTCTCATCAAAAATACAAAAATGTACCACTTTTCGCCTGTTGTAGTTTTTAGTTGTTTGGAAAGCATCCCTCAGTGACACTGAGGGAGATGTTAATGCTATAAACACGTTGATTTTACAAACAGCAGCATGCTTCCAGCTATGAAGAACAGTTTGGGGAACCTTTTCTATTTGAATGCACACAGAACAATTAAATGTTACCCCCACTCGGTGTCTCACTCATATTGATTAAAACACCTCGATCAGAAATAAGGCCAACCTCTGCCTATTCATGTATATAGATGTGGAAAAGTTTCAGTCATCCAAGAGCATACTGGCTGATGAACACCCAGCTCAGCCCCGTCTCACATAGTCACACGTAAGATTTGACTTCAAAGCATTCAACATCACATCATTAGGATTAAGTGGACTACAAGCTCCTGTAGGCCTTGTCACCTGACAGCCCATCACGGCTGAACGGAAGAAAATCCCAGCAACCATCCAGGTCCTAAGATCATGTGATAAGACTGTGAAATCAGGAGGTTAATGTATTTTTTCTCTCTCCATTTGGCCCTAATTTTTGCACGTCTACAAACCTTTGAGTGTAGAAAGCAACCCTTCTGAGTCACAAGACTCACGGGTTGAATAATAGGGTCACCTGAGGTCCGGTCAGCCATGCCAGGGTTAATTCTAATTCTCCATACATTACCACAAGAGTTTTTGCTCTCACATTATGAGTTGGGACTGTGTTTTAGTGCTGCAGGCTGAAAACCGCGTTAGCTTAATGCACATAATACATTAGGCTGATGGGGACATTTCGCTCAGTTTTCTGTTCATAATTTACATAGTGGAGGGGATAAAAGCGTATGAGCTGCACCAGCTTCAGCAGTAGAAAAAGCCAACTGATTGCCATGGTACGGCTTATGCCATCTATGTTTTAATTTGCTGTGATGCGGCTGAATACTGCAGAGAATCTAGTTTTAGTTCTGTGTAAGACTTCTAGCAGCATGTCCTCCCCAAAGGTGCGCTTTTCTCTGGATTTGTGTGGTGCTGCAATGCTGCAATTCCCCTCTCCCTTCTCCTTTTGTTTCCTCCTCCTCATCGCCCACACTCTTTCTTTCTTTCCTTCTTTCTTCCTCAGTCGGGGTGATACTCACTGCTGCTCTGCTCAGCTCTACTCACTTTTTCCCTTGATGGCATCTGACCAACAGGGAAAAGCCAGAGAGTTATTCTTTCTATTTCTTCTAAAAATTGGACTCCTTTGGCTTAATAAATAATTCCTCACCCCACTTCTTCGGTTCTTTATCCTCAAGGCTCTATGCTGCAAAAGTTTAGTAAATATGCCTGTGAATGGCAGGTGCAAATGGCTTTCCTCTCCTTTCAGTGCCACATATAGAGCCTCCTAAGAGAGAAGTAACCACTTCAGGTCTGTATGATATAATAAGTTCTGTCTTCCCGTGTTTTTGAGTACAGCTGCTCTCCACCCACAAAGTTGGGGGGTGGAGTGGGGTGGGGGGCATAGCTAGATTTTTTTTTGCTGCATATTTTAATGATGCAGCTCTTGTCAGAGTTTTTCCTCTCTTGAGCTGTAAGGTGGAGAAAAAGTTAGAAAACAGATATCAAGTGTTTTGGATAATGAGGGACAAAGGGTTTCGGTTCATGCTTTTGGGGATATTCTCACCAAGGTTCATTAGAAAATTCAAGTTTCAGGATTAGAGAGGGGGAGAACATGCTGTACAATGTGAGGCGGTCAACGCTGACTCCCGTTTGACTGTACATAAAAGACAGTTTAGCAAGGAAGCATTTTGTATCTTTAAGTATTTCTGATTCAAATCATCATCAGTATGTATGAAGGAGGTCAGGAGTGAAGTGTGACACGGAGTGTCTGCAGCGGTCTTTGAAACACGGTGGAGGATCTGTCATAGTTTGAGGCTGAATTTCAGCAGGTGGTGAAATTTTGTCACCCATCCATCCATTCTTGTCCACTTATCCTTTTCAGGGTCAGGGGTGTGGGCTGGAGTCCAGCTGTCTTAGGGCGAGAGGCAGGGTACACCCTAACCAGGCCGCCAGTCTGTCACAGGGCTAACACATTGAAACAAGCAACCATTCACACTCAGATTCACACCTGGGGAATTTTAGAAGCACCAATTAACCAACACCACTAACTGCATCTCTTTGGACTGTGGGAGGTAGCCAAGTACCCACGCAAAAACGGGAAAACCAGAGGTAGCCAACATCCAGCTTTGAATGTCCTTTAAGAAGCCTGGAGAACTTTTCCTGAATACTACTTAAAGAAATGACAAGAATGTTGTGCTGTGAGTTCAGGCTGTGTTGAAGGATGAAGGTGATCATACTAAATACTGAATATTGAAATCTTCAAATAAATAAATAACCAAGTCTTGAATTGCTTGGCCCAGCCTGAAGTCACTTCTAACTCGTGGAATCTTTCGGTATTTAAAAATGATTTTAACAAGCCCTGTGAGAGTAGGCCATGCTTTTCTAACACATCACTGCTGTGTTGTTAGGGAGAGATGACAGAAAATATTCTCTGTTTCTTTCTGTAGCACAGACGGTGCTTCCCAGTAAGCACACTCAACAGACAAAAGCCAAGTTTGATTTTTGGCCTTTGGGAGAATCGTTTCATCACGATGGTATAATGTGCCACTGACGATGTTTGTCATGTCAATGAGAGAACGATTCAAAGATTTTGTTTTAATGTCAAAAACGCTAAATGTAGAAAACAGGAAGATGTACAGTAGTGTTAGCACAAGATATAAACAATATAAATTATGAAATAGAGCAGCTTGTACAACAAACAAAGGAGTAAAGGGCCAACAGCAGCAGCAGCAACCAGCTAAAAGCTATATATATCATGAGTCTTACCTTTTTTCTACCTTTCTGTGGAAAGAGTAAAAAGATATCAAGAGACTGAGGCTCGATTAGCAAATGCGAAACCTGAGGAAAAAAGGAAATGGCAAATGAAACTTTGCTAGATTAATGACTGAACAAGAAAAAAATAACAGTCAGAAATGAAAACAGCTTTGGCCTTTTAAACAAAATAAAATAAACTAAGCCATTGAGCATACAGGTCAACGTTATAAATGGGGCGGGGCTTTATGGAACATGATGACATGTGAGGCACAAACACAGCCGAGCTGCCTGCTGTCAGAGCACACATGCCTCTGTGTCTCCTCGTCTGGAGTGGTGCTGTATATGAAACTGTGTAAGATTAGGTGTTTGTAATTGGTTTACAAAGCCCGCTGTAATACGTGTTCACCGGCTCTCTTTGAAATCAAGTTTCTGCTTCATAATAAATGTATCCGCAGTATATTTGATTCTGTTCATCTGCGTCTCCTGCACGAGGGCAAACCTGGTCTCATCATCATTTTTGCAACAGTCTTCTGATTTGAATGACGGCATGATGCCAAAACAAGCAATATAACCGTCACAGCTTGATTCACATATTTTGACATTCCTTTTATTGAGCTGAGCCCAATTCAAACTAGGAAGAAGAAGGCGAAGAAACAGGCAAAAACACAATTCTCTCAGATGAAATCACCAGAATTGTTATTCTCAGTGAGGGCCTGTCACTCGTTGTTAGAAGCTAATTTAAAAAAAAAAGCTCATAAATATGCTCGAAAACAAGACAGATGCTCTGTTAGGTGGAAAAACATGTTTCTTTTATTTTACCTAAAGGGGAAATAAAGAATGAACGAGAGGATAAAAGACAAAATATAAGATTTGTTATACCACACACCAACTTGGAGTGTAACTGACTGTGTGAATGCACTCCCCGTCCCGCGCAATTGTTGTGTTTTACCTCGGATGTTTTAATAACCAAAGAGTTTTCTCCAGGAAACGTGAGGATTAGAGTATTTTTAACAACATCACTTCATTGATGTTCAGCTCAGTTTTGTCTCCCATTCTCCTCCACCTTGTGGACACACCTGTCTGTACCATTGTGCTGAAGAAAATGCACTTTGAATGTTGGCACCAACGTCAGCCATTCATTTAGAACCACAATAAAGAGTCACATCGTGTTTGCTCTTTGTGTACTCAGAGGCAGGGTGAGCTAGACCCACTGCTGCAACAGACAAGGGTTAATTTTTTTCTTCTTCGCGTCACTCTCACCTCTCATGTGCATCACATGCTTTGCATGCTTGTGCGGTCACATGGATCCAGATCTCGTTCTGCCGGCTCAGTGAGACCGCTGAGGCCATTTGGCTGCTGCACAGTTCGGACGTGCGGATCAATAATCAGCTCGATAAGTATCATTTCGGAGTGAAGCTGAGGTCGCTGCTTTCGCCTGCCTGCTGACAGTTCTTTTCCCCCCTGCTGCGAACTCCGCTCTGTGCCATCACAACAAAATTTATTTGGAATGACTCGAGTTCGCTTAGAGAAACAGAAATTTGAGCGGCCTCTCCCACAAAACGAGCGCCGTGGCAAACAGAAGCAGAAAAAGAAGGTGGGGAGGAGAGCACATGTAAGTGCACACATTTAGAAACTGTGCCATCACGCACAAACAGCTTGGAGAGTGAACATATTTACTCGAGTGGGAGACTAATCAGCAGTACTGGGATCACGGTTAAGACCAGCATTTATCCCAAAGCAAACACCTGGTCCAGAGGAGCACACGCACTCACTGAAGTTGTTCACTCAGACACCACACAGCATTTCTTTGTTGCATCCTGAGCCATCACTCAATTCCAAATGTGCCTCTGTGGCTTAAATGTTTTTCATGTGTTTAATTAAACCCAGCATTGTAAAATTATAACAATTATTTAGTCTTGTTAGGACTACAACTGTATAAGGCCAATGAATGTGGAGGAAATATTTAAAGAAAATTATGCTTCTGATTTTAAAAAAGAAGCGTAATTTAGGGGTTTTTTGGTCGTGGATGCAATCAGAAAGTTTGAGAATCCCCGTGGCTCACCTGGCTGGGCATGGGACCAGTGTCTCAAAGGCCGAGGGGGTCTGTGTTCACGTCTGACCCAGGTTGTTTTCCTATATGTCATTCCCCTTTGCTCCTACCCCTAACTTCCTGTCTACACTCTTCACTGCTGTTAAAATCGTTTTTAAAATTGTGGAAAAGTCATTTAACTCTTTCCCTCATAAAGACTACAGTTTCGGACCTCCCCTGTACCTTTAATGATGAGCTCAGATGCCACTTTATATGCAAATAAAGACATAGTTTGACCATTAGAATAGCCTTTGTGTTTTTCCATGGGTAGCTGCACAGCTCATTCATTTCTATTCTATAAGCAGACCTGAAATATGAGAGAAACCACTCAGTTCAGAACAGAGCTCCAAGAGTTACACCTAGTAGGCTTGCAAGGGGGTAACGAGAGAAAGAAATATTTAAAAACACAAGCAGCGACAACAAAAGAGCATTTTAAAAAGTATTTCTATTAGTTGCACTGACCATGTTAACTCTGACACAGCTGGACTGGAGTCTTCTGAGGGGGCAGTGGCGCTACGCTAAAATATTTTGCGCAAATTGGCTCAGCTGTATCCACAGCACTGGAAGATCAATACATCCTAGGCTTAATAAAAGCTGCAAAAGGAGCTTCATCACAACACAGAATTGGCTAAATAACCAATACAAGACTCCAATCAGCTAAAGCACTATCAGACAGAGACTCTAGTAGTGGTCTAAGAAGATGAGCGGCTTCTGTAAAGCACTTGTAAAGAGAGGAAAATGAGGCAAAATACTTGGTGCGGGTGAAATTTTAACAGTATTTCACAGCGGATGATGATATGCAGCAAGAGAAATTCGACAGAGGATGTCATCGCAGTTGATCAAACCAAAAGAGAAACATGATGGCGGGAATATGCAAATGTGGTTGTAGGGCTGTCACAATATATTACGTCTAATATCTGATTATCATGGCCCAAGGAGGTCAAGGAGAAGCAGCACTCCATCAGCGATGCACGACATTCTCGTCTTTGCATCTTTGTGCAGAAGGAATCGTGCAGCAGCAGGATAATGAGCCCAAACTCACCTCACCAAAAAACTACTTAAAGACCAAAGAAAACCGAGGAGTGCTGATTGTCACCTGACCTCAGCCCGATTGAATATTTATGGAGGAACTTGAAGACTGAGAAGGGCCAGCTTGAGAGCTTACCGTCATTAAAGGGGTTACGTAAAAACGATAAGATATTTATGCCTCCCCCCTCCTCCTCAAATTGTAAGGCTGACATCATGCGAGCGCAAAATGGAGAGATCTTCACGAGTAAGCTTCACGAGGACTCGGTTGTATGGACGGGAAAACAAGTGCAAATTATATTCAAATAGAAACAAGTAGATTTAAGAAAAAAATAAAGAAAAAGACAGAAATACGGTTTTTAAAAAATGCTTTTTAAAAAAATGCTGTTTTAAAAAAATGCTGTTTTTAAAAAATGCTGTTTTTAAAAAATGCTGTTTTAAAAAACGCTGTTTTTAAAAAATGCTTTTTAAAAAAATGCTGTTTTTAAAAAATGCTGTTTTAAAAAATGCTTCTACGGTTAAACTGATCCCATACGAGTGACCTTTAGAATTATTACAGCAGTCTAAAATGATGGCATCAATTTACAGGATTAGTGGAAGTCCTGTCAACAAAGCAAATGCATGTAAGTGTAAATGTTGCCCTGTTAGCAGCTACTATTTAATTGGCTTTAACTTGAGACTATAAGCTTGTTAGCCCAGGGTCTCCCCTTTATGTAACCTTCAACCTAAGTTGAATGGCCATTATTAAAGCAGATTAATCACCTTTCGAAACCTGTGGAAATACTATCATTAGCTGCATTTAGTTGAGCTGGTGAGCCATACACAATGGCAGGAGCTGGCATCGATAAATCGTAAATACAGCTGTAGATGTTAACTGCAGCAGCGAGCATGTCAAAGTGATGGAAAGGGGAAGATTTTGGGGTAAATTTTTAAAGGGATTTAAAAAATAAATAATAAAATCGTAGCAGTAATAATGTCACCTTCTCTCTCTTTTTTTTAAATGATGAAAGCTTGTTGCAGAGACATCATTAACATTCAGTGTTTGGACTCAGCGGCGGAAGAGCACTCTGCACGTGGTGATGTCACATCTCTGAGGATTGTTGAATTTAAATAGCATAGTTAGCTCCCCATCATTTCTCTAAGCCGTTTGGTCAGCTGTGCAGCTTTAAAACTAACACTGATGTATTAGCAGCCCAAGGCGTCTTTAATGGAGGTGCCACTTAATTACTACAGAGACCCACTTGAGCTTACTGAGCAATCAGAAACACATACGCATTGCTCAAAATCTGAAATTGCTTTTTCACCAAGACGTCGAGTGCAGGAACACATTTTTACATGCAAGAACATACACGGCACGGAGGCCTGGATCAGGACGGCCACCCTTAGTTTTATTCCCCCCTCTGGTCTTTACATTTAGTCCTCAATTCATTTGCCGCTGTAACCTTATAGATCAACGTCGCTTGGCAAAGTCAGTTCGGGACCAGGTGGCCTTTGACCCACATGCTTCTGCAGACCAGCGTGAGAGGGCCATGGCCACCTACCAAGACCTCGCCCGACAGGTCAAACGCAGCTGCCGGCGTGACAAGCGTGAATGGATCGAAGCTAAAGGCATCGAAGCCCAAGAAGCAGCCGATCGGAACGATACCCGAACCTTATATCGCATTGTACAAGATCTAACTGGGGCTCGTGGTGGCCGCGGTGTTCCAATCCGAGACAAAAATGGACGTGTCCTCCTTACTGCAGCTGAACAAGAACAACGATGGGTCGAACACTTCCGCGATACTCTGAACCAACCTGAGCCACCCCAACGGTTCGAGGCCGAAGACCTGGCACCTTCCATGGATCTTCTTCCTGTCGATATCGGACAAATCAGCATCACTGAAGTCAAGACAGCGATCCGACTCCTCAAGAGTGGAAAGGCCGCAGGCCTGGACGAAATCCTCGCCGAAATGCTGAAGCATGGTGGACCCCATCTTGAAGCCGCCCTTACAAGACTCCTAAACGCCTGCTGGTCAACATCACATGTACCCGATGATTGGACAAAAGGCACCATTATCAAACTTCCAAAAAAAGGTGATTTGGGTGACTGTAACAACTGGCGGGGCATCACGTTGCTGTCGGTACCCGGGAAAGTGTTTTGCCTCGCTCTTTTGAATCGGCTACGATACGCTGTGAACGAACGATTGCGAGAAGAGCAGGCTGGGTTTCGGAGTGGCCGGTCATGCGTCGAGCAAATCTTCACCCTCCGCATGATCATTGAACAAACATTGGAATACCAAAAGAAGATTTCTATTAATTTCATTGACTTCGAGAAGGCTTTTGACAGCGTCCACCGGCCGACTCTATGGGCTATCCTACGCCACTATGGAGTCCCTCAGCAGTTTGTAGATGCCTTTCGTTGTCTCTACTCCAACTCCCGTTGCTGCGTCCGGACGGATGACGGCTGCACAGCCTTCTTCAAGATCAATACTGGCGTCCGACAAGGATGCGTGCTATCCCCTTTCCTCTTCCTGTTGGTAATTGACTTCATCATGCGACGATCAGTTGACCAAGCTGGCATCGGTGTGCCCTGGCACGAAGCGCGTAATCTCACTGACTTGGACTTCGCAGATGACATCGCCCTGCTGGGCTCGACTCAGGAAGACCTCCAAAAGTTGACCGTGGCCCTGCAGAGGGAGGCAACGAAAGTTGGATTAAGAATCAGCGCCAAAAGAACCAAGGTACTCCGAGTTGGCTATGCACGTGCCCGCATTCCTGTCATGATCAACCAACAACGTGCTGAAGAGGTGGAGAATTTTACATATCTTGGCAGCATCATCTCGAATGACGGGGTCTCTGATCGGGATGTCGACGCCAGAGTAGGGAAGGCATTTGGTGTCCTGCGACGTCTCCAACCTATTTGGAACTCGACTTCCCTGAATGTGAGGGTCAAGATCAGACTACTGAACTCTATCGTCTTCCCTACTGCACTTTACGCTAGTGAAACCTGGCGCTCAACAAGTGCAACTATTCAACACCTGAACGTGCTTCAACAACGTGGCTTGCGGCGAATCCTGAGAATTTCCTACCGGGACCGAATAACAAATGAGGAGGTCCTACGAAGAGCAGGCACCCGCCCATTAGCCGATGTTGTTGCAGAAAGACGCTTTCGCTTTGCGGGACATATTTTACGCCTACCCCCTCATCGCCCAGCTAAGATTGCCATGACATGGCGTCCACGAACTGGCAAGCGAAAGCAAGGCCGACCAAAGACCACATGGCGTCGAACATTTATGGACGACCTGAGAACTGTCGACATTGCCTGGGACGAAGCTGAAGCAGTCGCTGCTGACCGACATCGATGGAGATCACTAGCTGCCCGATGCGCCGCTCGGCGTAGGAGGAACTAATACCTAAAAAAATAAACCTTTTGTCGCCACTCTCGCGGTAACGGAGGCGACCTCTCTGCTCACCTAGCGCTGTTGTCTCTGAGAGCAGGGAGGGTGAGGTCAGAGGTTAAGACGTATATAAACAGGTGTCAGATGTGATGATGAAAAGCCGAGGATATGTGAAACTGTGCTGGAAACTCAGCCAGTGGGCTGCGAGGACACAGGAGGACGGTGCATAATAACGAGGGTAATAGATGACTTTGCCCGTCAGTGTGATGCCATGGTTTCAGGTTGTGCAAATTAAACCGTCTTGTATGTAAGGCTCGACCTTTCGGATAGCAGCTCTGTGTGTGCGCGTGTGTGTGTGTGTGTGTGTGTGCGTGTGTGTGTGTGTGTGTGTGTGTGTGTGTTCTGGTTCCCAGTCTCTTGGATGTGGTAGATTATTAGCCTTACTGCCCCTGTCTCCCTTCCTTCTCTCGTTCTCTTCCCTCCGTGTCCTGTTGATTAGGTTTATTATTTTATTTACATAAAATACATAAAATGAAAATGAATTCATTTTGTGTTTATTTATCACTTTTAGTTTAGTTATTAGTGGGAAAGATTCCTACATGTTGTTCTGATAGTAAAAACCTCTGAGACAAATCAGTCATTTACTTCTCACAATTAAGTAATTAAGCCTTGTTTTTGGAAATGCCATTAATTTTAATACAAAGAAGAGAAGACATACACTCACTGGACACTTTATTAGGTACACTTTGCTACTACTGGGTTTGTAACCTCACTGTAAAGAACCCTGTTTATGATGATCTGAGCTTTGTAGTTCTTTGACTTACTGCTTCCTTCCTATCAGCTCAAAGCAGTCTGGCCATTGTCTTATGACCTCTGGCATCAACAAGGCATTTTCACCCAGAGAAACAGAGATAGAGATGGTTGTGTGGGACAAATCACAGTAGATCAGCAGTTTCTGAAATACTTAGAGCAGCCTCTCTGGCACCAGCAAGCACACAGTCATTTAAATCACCTTTCTCCCCCATTCTGATGCTCACCACATCTATGTAAATGCCTACCATACCGCCATGTGATTGGCTGATTATATATTTCAGTTAAAGTTAAAGGTTGCTTCCTTTTTGCTCTGTTATGCGAATAGGCAGACAAGAACAGTGTATTTCAACCAGTCTGTTAGTTGATAACCACATTAGTGTGAAGTTTAATGACACACAGCTGAAGTGATGCTTTTGAGAAATGTGCATTTTTTCCCACACAGCTAATCATAATTGAGGCGCGTCATCCTGCTGTGTTGACACATTATTGTTTGCTGATGTAAACAAAACAAGGCAAGCAAACCCAAACACCATACAACACTCCAACTAAATTGCAATCTATGGTTTGTCTCTGTGTGAGGTCAGGTTAAAACAATCTGTCTACACTTTTGTTACCATTCGAAATGAACATTATGCCTTTAAAATCAGATTTTTTAAAAATATTTTCATAAACTGGCATGGTTTATGGCTCCTGCCTTGCCCATGAGCACTGCTGCAGCCTGAGTCACCCTGGGAATGCCAGTTGCACGCCACCTCTGCTTGTTTTGCGCTGTCAAGAATAGCACGCACTTCGGTAGAGAGCAGCAGCGAAATGACATGACTCACAAAAGTCACCGACGCTCAGTTAATTATGCGAGATTCATGATCTTTTGAGTGCACAGCCAGCGACTGAACAACACGCCAATTTGCATATTTTTCTGGAAATTTTCAACATTTCACAGAAGCAGAACTAATGTGACAGGACTCTAACTGAAGGCTGCACTTGAGTGTGCACGATCAGCTGTTAAAAACTGAGACACAGCGCTGCCTGGAGATCGATTAGATTAGTCGACACGTATAGATCAAATACTTCGCTACCTGCTCCGTTGCTCACAAACATTACAACAAACTTTAAGTCAGTTTGAATTTAAAAAAAAATTAAAGGGCTGGTGTCAGTTTTCAAACGATTTTTAGGGGAAAAAAGTTGCAAGTTTGGTAAAAAGCACATTAATTGGTGGTAACGTCTAAAGATATGACAGTGGCTTTAAAGGTTTCCATGATTGTATAACAGAGTAATGAGAGCCTTTGAAGTGCCACTTTTCCCAGCTCATATCACGTAGTGTGTCCTCGTTGCAGTAACTGCTGGGATCTGCTGTGTTCGATTTGAACTTCATAAAAAAAAAGTTTGTTTAGCAACAGCAACCTAGTGATCTCAACTGGAAAGCTGCAGGCAGTAATTTGCTCCTAATTAGACACGTTTCCTTTAGTGCCTAAAGGGTGAATGTTGAACTGCACAAGTACAATGTGTGTATAAGTGTTTGTGCTCCTGTGCATTTCTGTGTGAGATAAACATCGAGAGTTGTTGAGCCGTGAACTCCTGCCGCTCTGTAACTTGCCTCTTCACCCGCTTCCCGCTAAGTCTTCATTAAACTGCCTGATTCAGTTACCAGTAACTGGAGCTTAATTAGGAGAATTTGATTTTCGCTGCTGGGTCTCGTGGAGAATGTTGATAATCACTTCTTAGGGACAGAAAATGAGTGAGATGCTCTGCGGTGGGCTGCAAAAGTTTCAGCTTGCAAAAAAAAAAAAAAAATTCCAGGTTGGAGACTGTGCCTCCAGTCTGCTTTGATTCATGCTGTTTTTGAAAGCTTTACTAGTTCTTCACATAAGTTCACAGGATGACCACCAAGAAGAAAGAGGACTTTCAAGGATTCAAGATAAGATTCAAATTAAGATGGACAGCATCTGTTGTAATTGCTCTGTATATATGTCTCTGTGTGTTTGTGCTGTATGTGTGGGTCTGAAACATCTAAACATTAGAGGTGAGCAGGTCAATCTAAATATCCATAGTGTCGATACCAACATTGATATTGGTATCAGGCCGATACTAGTGTGATGGGATTGATACTTTGTGTCTATCCCCTAAGTTCAGCACTAGCAGCACTGAACTGTGTTAAACAACTTTTTGCAAATGAAAAACTATTGCTCAAACATGCACTATGAAAAAATTCTGAACCTTTTTGTGTTGACTATCATGTTTATTTTGATTTCTAGCCTATAGCACATCTAAACAACCAATCTGACCCACAGTGTTTTAGCGGAAGGCACATTTACCTACCAGGTCTCCAACAAACACAGTTTCAAACTGCATGAAAAACTGAACGGTGTGTTTTGTTGTGTTAACTCATTATTGTGGAAAGTAAAAAATCGCAGTGATTTAGTGGTCATTAAAATGTGCAAATTGATGATGATTCAGCTCATAAATCATCGCACTGTGCTCTGCACTGCATAAGCTTTATAGGTTAAAAGTATCGGCATTAATATCAGCAGTACTGGCCCTGTATTCACTTGGCATTGAATATATACCAAAATTTGCAGTATTGCGCAGTATTACTAAAAATACTTTCAGGACTCCATCCATCCATTTTCCTCTGCTTAGCCAATTCAGGGTCCAAGCTGCCATAGGCTGAGAGCTTTCCGGGGTACAACCTGGAAAGGTCGCCAATCTGATGTTGGGCTAACACCGACAGACAATCATTCACACTCACATTCACATCTATGGGTAGTTTAGAACCACCAGTTAATCCTACCCCACTAACTGTATGTCTTTGGACCTTGGACAGCAGCGCTAACCACGCTGTCCTGCTTCTGCACTCATTTTTTATTATAATAAATTTCACGAATTGCTGCTGGTAGATATATCATGCATTTCAGTGTACATTCAATCCAATAGTGATAATAAGAAAATGTGATGTTTGCGATATTTCAGTTGGTGACGAGTTTCTCTGCGTCTCTCCGTGTGTTCTGTCAAAACATTTCAGAACAAAAGAAAAAAAACGGTGCCATTTTCATCCAAACCCGTTGCAATTTTTCAGTCTCGATGTTTTCTGACTGAGAGTGACGTCTTTATTGCTGCTATCAACAAAACTCTTGCTGGTTCTCTGTTTTTTTCACCTGATCTGCAGAAACGCCTCACGAGCACCACGATTGGTGAATCTGAAATGTCCCACGCTAAGATGAAGGTGCTCACACAGAGGTCTGGAGCCAAACGTTGGCCCTGATGTTACCTATTGTTATCTGTCTTACTTAAATCTCGGCTTTGCTGCTTGATTTGCACCGAGCCCAGTATCACATTCATGCCACTTGTGGTCAATAAAGCCATACTGAATCTGAGCAGGGTCATGCAATCCCAGATCCTGTCTGCACGACTTTCTTGTGTAGATGCGGGACATTGAAGTGTGTGTGTGTGTGTGTGTGTGTGTGTGTGTGTGTGTGTGTGTGTGTGTGTGTGTGTGTGTGTGTGTGTGAGAGAAAGTGAATAAGACTTTAGGTCACAGACTAAGCAGTTTATGAGAATTCTTCCTCCTCACTTGTTGCAGTGAATAAAGCCTGATCCCACACTGACAGTGGAGATTATGGGGAGTTTCTGTGTGTGTGAGCGGACACTTCCTGCTGCTCAGCCCTAAATTCTCGGCTTAGCTCCATGGAAAATCCTCTTTACTGTATTTTTCTACCTGTCTTTCTCACTCTTAAGTGTCTCAGCATCAAGCTGGAGAATGTGGTCGAAGAACTGGGTGCTTAATTAGCTGACTAAGAGTTTGATATGCACTTCATATTTATTATTACCATAAAACAAAGCCTTTTATTCTTTGGTTCCAACCTAAATGCCCTTTTAGTTAATTTCTGCATTTATGTGATAACATCCTATAAGATGTACAGTTAATAAATCCTCATCAGTGAACTTTATCATTCCTCTTTGATTCATTTTTGCTCCTCTGTGTTGAAGTGAAAGAAACAGCAGCCATATCACGGCAGCTGACGACACAAGAGGGATCGCGAGTCTGAGCTGCTCCTTCAGGTTGCCTTAGAAACCAAACCAGGGCTATTTGTTCCAATTTGCTCTGTGGCACTGAGATCAAAAAGCTTGGAACCAAATGTGCTCTCTGTATATTAGCATCTGTGTTTGGTTCGACACAGTTTAGGCGTCTGTGTGCCGCATTTACATCTGTGTGTTCGTTTACAGTTGAGCCACATATTGGTTGTGTTGTTTGTGCGAGTCGAGTCAGGTTTAGGGCTTAATGTGCTTGAACTATACTGAACTTGGTGGTTTGTTATTGTCCAGTTAGGCCATCAGTTGTTACAAAGGCCTCTCGCAGGTCCCTCTTTCCCTTCAGCCCCCCGCCCCCCAAACCCCATTAAGGTTGGGGTTTAAAAAGCCGTTCCCGCTCCGCCTTCTCTCCTTCATTGAAAAGTTGGCGGTTTGTTTATGAGACCGCCAGCACTTCTTTGTGGTTCTGCGCTCTGCTTATGAGATGGAGGCGAGTAGCTAGTGAAACACTCACCCCTCCCCCTTCCTTCTCTGTCTCCTTTCCCCTTCTAACAGAATCAATTTGAAAAGGACAGACGGCCCTCACAGCCCCCTGTGCCTACACCCCAGTGATGCTTAGCTGGTGAGTACACTTTAATCTTTTTCATTTGGAGCCTCCGTGTCATTTTCATGCACTACTTTGACTGGTTTCTATATCCTTCTCTGAATTGCTGCTATGCAGTGGTGCAGCAAGTTAGTTGACTCTTTTTACTTTTATCCTCAATTTTTTTCCTGGGAAACAACAACATTTCTCTCTGGTCTTGTGGATGAAGGATAGCAATTACTCTTTTCCTCTCATTCTAACTTTATTTAAATGTCTTCCACTCCCCCCAAGACCAAAAAGAAGTCTCACTGGCCTTTGTGGTAAAAGTAAGGCAGTCTTTTTTGGTGAAAGTCCTTTATTCTGACTGACTGAAGTGATTTGAAAGGCAGTGGGGAGAGTTTTGCAGTAGAGGCGGAAGAGAGGAGGATAAGCAGAAGTGGTGGGGGCAGGTAGGGGTGGAGGGGTTTCATGCAGGCTGCTAACGGTCAAGGTTTACCTTTCCACCTCTCTTTGTCCCTCTATTTCTATCCATCTCGTTCAATCAATCAAACTATGATGCACAAGCCACGCATCAGTTATCTACAACTCGAATTGTTGTACTTAAAAATGAGTTAAAAACAGCACAATGCCAACAAAAAATAAAGACAAGGATAAAATAAGTGAGTGTCAAATTGATGCTGGATAGTCAAAAGTACTTTTTTCCATGTGAAAGCGAAGCACTCCGGTCGTCGACAGCCTTGTGCCTAATTGACACAGCACAGTGAAATTATTATACAGGTGACATGAGTGCATAATCATCTTTTGAAATCACCTTCACCAGAGCAGGCTGGGGCCATTCTCAGAGCTTTTACATGCCTTTTTTAATTCAGCTGTAGCAAGAGCAAGAAAGTTGGGTCATTATTCCGTCCATCAACACCTGACGCTTGAAAGTTTATCTTATGTAACGTTTTAAGATATTTCTATGGTGGGCCGGAGAGTTGCAACGTAACCAGCAAATAGACAAACCCTGCAAAAGCACACAAAAGGCAACGGAAGTAGGAAAAAACTCAGAAAATACAACGGAAGTGTTATAGTGGTTTTTTTGGGTGGGGGTTGTTTTTGCATATAGAAACTGAAACACACGAATAAATGCACTGAGAGAAAACGAAGTGGAGATTCATCAGTGTTGTGAGGGAGAGAAATATGCAGTCAGAGTGTATTTTAATCACATGAGTCATGTAATACTAAACTTATATATTTGCTATTAGCTGCTCACTGTTAGCTTGTCACTTCTGGAGCTGTTCCTTCATGTTCTCGTCTCCCCCCAAAACACTTCCCTTGTGTTTTGTGTGAAGTGGTTTCTCTTTTTAAAAATGTTTCCTGGTGTTTTCTTAACTTGCTGTGCATTTAAACTGTCAGGGCCAGATTTAATCATCCGGCCAAACCGTGTCAGTAAGGCCCGTCACCATATTAGGTTTAGACATTAAACCCTATGACTGGATGAACTGTGGCGAAAATTAAGTAAAATGTTGGTTTTCTACTAGAAAAAATTAATTATACTGTTAAAAAAAAAAGAGTGAAGGGAAGTGTAGTGCAGCTTTTTGTGCAGTTATAGAAAGTAGTCTGTCCATAATTGCACAAAAATGTACACAAAGTACAACAGTTTTTTTCTAAATGTGTTATTAACGTGGCATTTTTAAATCTCATAGCTATGTTGGTGAGTACAGTTGGAATGTGATTGTCCCCTGAGGGAAGGTATCCAGATTACAAAAAAACTGAATAGTAGGCATGTTTGAAGCTAAGTTTTTAATATATGCAAGCTCTCCTGGAGTTTGGATGATCTGATATCGTCGTGTTGGTGTTGTTCCCAGATCATCATGAAAATGTTGTTCCAGGTTCAACATCGCAAGTGACCAATCACATTGTTGTGACGTTATTCTTTTGTGCGCCAAGCCATTTGGGCATTTATGAAATTCCAATGTTGCAAGGACAATATCAGTTCTGCTTACCGTTTATTAAAGCGTTAGGGTTAGGGTCAGGGTCCGTTGATCGGCGGACAGAGGCGGTTTCTCGCAGCTTAAGTACAGTTTTTGGTTTTACGGCGGTTTTTCCCAATGTCGCAAAAGTATGATGTCACAACATTCTGATTGGTCACTTGCAATGTTGATCCTCGAACAACATTTAGTATGATGATCTGGGAACAACACCAACACGACGATATCAGATCGTGCCTTGAGCATGTGCTAATGAACAGAGGTGGTGAGAAAACTGTTGGCCTACATGTTTTAAACACAATGGCATGCAGAGTGAGCTCAAACTTTCATTTAACTTGTCTCAAATACCTTCACACACACACACAAACACACATATTCACTGAAGCTGAACATGAGCCAGAGTGACATAAAAAAGTTTTTAGAAGGTCTTTTAGTCATTTATCAAATCTGTGAAAATGTGGAGGAGAGCAAAGTGAAGGAAACAACATCTAATAAAAATCTATCCCTATTTGTGAGATTGTTTTTTTTTTGTTGCCTGGATATCATATTCTTTGCTGTCCCAGTGCTCATTCAGCTATGTAAACTAGATCCTATTGTTACGTAAACAGTTCAAAAAAACGCCTTGGATAACAGAAAGTCAAACTGAGGAGCTGAAAGTCAAACGTTTGGCATCCCCTCGGAGAAAATGACCTTGTTTACTGAGCGACTGAGCAAAAATGTTGTACTCCTAAAATCAGAATTTATGCATCATTGATTTTTTTATTTTATTTTCATAAAATATATAATAGGGTTATTTGTAATGTAGCAACTTTATTGACTTAACCTTGACTCAACTGGACCTATATATATATATATATTAAAGCACTTTTCATTGCATTGCAAATCTAACCTTGCGTATTTGTTCACACTGCACAAAGTATTTAAATAGCTCTAACTTAATCAGAATTAGTGAAATATGAAGGCTGTTTGGATACTTTTTATTAAAACGTAAGCAAGTGATGCCACTCAATTTTTGCTTTCTGTGGCTTTATTCAGTCTCAAGTGTATCTATCATCTTGGTTTTGATTTCAAGCCCTTTTTATCTTCTGCCCAATTTCTCCTAAAATTAGTAGAGACTGCTCTTGCTCCAATCTCAACCACTTCTTTCTCTGTATTTAATATCCCTGAAGGCCATCCCTGGAATTTGCTTATTTTCTATTGCTCCACTCCCCTTGCTCAGCACATGCATTCAGCTCACTTTCTCTATTCAATTCAATTTGTGGCCTAAATATCTCCCCCTAATATGTGTCAATGGAGTAGAGTAGCAGTGCTCCCTCTCTGGCTGCTTTGAAGAAGCTCCACTGCGTTTGTCTTGGTTCTCTCTGCCCCTCTGGGAGGAGATCAGGGGCTCCAATCGTGGTTGGCATGATGTCTCCTCCAGCCCCGCTGTTGTTTGCTGATATTTAGTTCAGGATAACAATAAGCCGGAAGAAAACAAGCTCCTTTCAGGCCAATAAGAGATGGAAGGGCTGGACTGAGAGGGAGAGAGAGGCCTAGAAAAAAAATGGGGGTGGGAAGACATGGGTCTCATCCCTGGACGGGGATGCTCTTTAAAGTATTCTGTTTGTGGCCCCCAGGGCCAAATTAAGGGAGCGTCATTATCCCTGGCAAATTACCACGCTGCCTTTGTGGTCCAGCCATGGTACATTAGGGTGCCTTAAAACGTGGCTGAGCTGTGCCTATTCAGTTTGCGAAAGTGGGGCCACTGGCAGATCCTTGGCCTGACTCACAGAGGAGGCATTCACGCCCTATCGGGGGGATGGTGACAGCAATGATGGTGATGGAGAGGTTCTCTTGAGATGAGTAAAGAATCTCTCGGGCCAAGGCTGATGTGTGATCTTCAATCACGTGCCAGCTGATGATGTAATCATTTGGCTTCATCGAGGGTTTGAGCCGCTGAGCAAATCCGGGCCCTGACTGAGACATTCCTGAAGATTTCCACGGCAGTAGCAGGAATTAAATTAGATCCAGTCTTTTAGTGGAATAATAATAATTATAATGATAATACGTTTTTTTGCTGTTAGATTAAGATAAACTTTCATATTCCTGCTTTATTATTATTATTTCTTTATAATAAAATATTTTTTTGTCAGGATTTGATTAAATATTAATCAGCCTTTGACCTTTTTTCCGCCAAATTTCAGTAGTTAGCTTAAAAATATAAGAGTTGTGGTTTTGCTTTAAGGTGTACAGTTATCAACAAGTACAAAGAAGAAGAAATGGCTGTGGATGTTTTACTTGGTCAGTGCTTTCATGTTTCAAGAGGCAGTTAAGATAACTGAAAAATTCCAGTGTCTTGTATCCAACGCTGAAAGTGAGCAGGAGGGGCTGATTTCAGAAGAAATGTCAGATCCTTTGAGCCTGTGCGAAGGATTTCAGTAGTTGCAGAGTGTCTGCAACAAATAAATGTCTCTGAGTTCTGTATGGCATCCACTACAAGCTGTGAAGGAAGCTGTTTTTTTCTACATACACTTTTTGCAGATTTTTTAGTCTTTACTGCAACAGGACAGTGAAGAGAAGACAGGAAAGCTGGGAGTCACAGAGTAGATAGCCACAGATTTGGTGGATTTAAACCCGGGCTTCTGCATTAGCCTTACTGCATATTGGGTCACCTGCTCAGCCCAGTGAGCTAAATCGGCACCCCGGCAAGCTTTGTTTTAAACATTTGCAGGTAGCTCACACTCAGCGAACGTTGATCCTCTGGGTCTGAAACAGTTAAATTAAGTTTTCATCCGATGCCAAGTAAAGCCAGGGTGCTCCATGAGCTATTATGTCAAACTCTTCAAAGAAAACTAAATAAGAGCGCTGCTGAAGGCGCCGCAAAAGTTCTAGTGTGTGAAATATTTGTTCTTGGCACTTTGCCTTTATTTATCATCCAATCAACTGGAAGCTTTACCTCAGCGATTGATGTCTCCCTCATTTTATTTTTCTTACCACGATAGGTGGGAGATTTCATTACTTTCCAACATTGTTTCCGGGTTTTATGAACTCAATCCCTCCGCTGAAGTAGATGAAGAAAGGGAGGAGGGCTTTTGTCCAGGGGCTGTGGCAGAAAACCCTGAGCCTGTAAATCCTGTGCTGATCTTTGGATCATTAAGCTGTGAGCCCTCAGTCCTTTGGTTCTTTATCACCAGGCCTGGATCCCAGGCCATAATAGAGGCTAACTGGCTAATGATTAGCTGTCTACTGCAGCTACTTGAAAGCTGACTGCTGCTGCTGCCAATCTGAATGAGAGGAGGTTTTAAAAACATATAAATCCTTAAATGTGTTTCTCTTTTTTCCCCTCTCAAACCTTCTCTCTCAGGATCTGGAACTATTCAGTTCTTTACAAAGCTTATTGTGGAATGATGAGTGTTTTTTTTCTCCATCTTCATTTTGTATGAAAAGCCATGTTGACTTAAGCTATTGTTGATTTGCATATTTTAAGCCGCTTGCTCGTGTAACTACTTTACAATAGGTGTTGGAATGGCTTGTGTACATGCTTGTTAATTTGACAAACAGCATTACCTTCTCCCCGTACTGCCTCTGAAGTAATCGCCTTGTCTCTAAACAAGCTCCATGGAGCTGAAAGGAAGGGGATGGAGTCTGAGAGGCAGTGTTTTGGATAACAATCACTTTGTCTTCCTCCTATCAAAAATCCTTGATTACTTGATTATTCAGGAACCACACAGGCATATGAATATGAAACTTCTCACCCTTTGAAGCAAACATAAGAAACAGCTGAGATGAAATCTTCTTTATTTAAAATGTTGCCTGCGAATTAACTAGTTTGGAAGAGCGATCTGGAAGACGGCGCTACTGCGTCACTAATTGACAGACTCGTGGTGTTTACATTGTTTCGTGCTCCATAATTGGGGGAAAAAGGGTAATACACAATGGTTTTCCTTCAAGAATTCAAGTGTGTTAATAAAACTTGTTATTTAAATTTTTTATTCATCCTTTATCTGTGTAGGTTTCTCTCGTTTAAATCACGGACAGGACCCTATTTTGTTACAAAAAGCTCAAGCTTGCGAGAAAAAGAGGGATCCTGAATGAGTTTTGTTTTCCACAAACATAGATGTAAATCGCTATATCGTGGGTCGCATGAGGAATGAGAATGTGTTCCATCGAATTAGATGCCAAACATGTGGAGACAAGGAGGCAGAGAATAAGAGAGGCTGGTTAGGTCTTCTGCTTATGTACTTGAGGGTCATCAGCCTCTGATGATAAGCTGCTGGCTAAGATGGGGATTATGCTCAGGACTTGTTGAGGACAAGGATGTGGACAGCTGCAGGAAAAAAAGGTAGTTTTTCCTTTTGTACATCTTTGAAGTACGAGTCCACCTGAGGAGCATGAGCATATGTGGTGCATTGTCTTTGTGGAGCCACGTGGCCACAAGGCCATAAGGCTGCCTGCACACACACATCTAGACTTGTGTGCATCATCCAAGACTAGCAAACTGTGGAAACCACAGCATTTCTTATAGTTAATGTAACATACAAAGTCAAACTGAGAGGAAGCTCAGCACATCTGAGGATCAGGGAAGGATTATGTGTACATATCTGCTGCATTCTGTAAGAAAGAGTCCCAAATGTTTGCTTTTCCCTGTGACTTCACTTTTACAGAGGGCGTTGACTCGATTTTTAACACAAGGGTCTAAAACTAAAGGGTGTCACATATCCCTTTAAAACAAATATGTGATTTGGACCGGACTCAGTTAGTCTGTGATGGGATTAAAATTCCAGTCTTTGGCAGTCTGACATCCAGGATGCTCATCCAGTACTTTGGCCACACACCTTTATCTCTGGGGGGCACACTGCTTCCTGCATTGGCACTAAATGTTGGCAACAAACAGAATTCCTAGTGGTCTGGTTTGGCTGATTCTAAAATGTGCCTTCTCTGTTGCTCCTGTGAGGAAAATTACCTTGCCTGTCTTTAACTCGCTCTTACTTTTACCCCGAGAAAACACAGGCTGTTTAAGGCAATCAAACACAGTACATTTCTTCTATATAAGTTGTGATGTTAACCTTAACTTGTATATGAACCCGTAACCACGTAACGCACAGCTATAAATCCAGCTTTAGTGTGTTAACACATCTGAAATCCTATTAGAAACCCTTGATTTATTTTGGGCTAAATCAGCCTCACCTAAATCAGACCACAAGTAGAACTTAACTCTCTCCTCTGTTAGATTTTTTTAAACCACCACTTTCACTCTCCACAACCTGTGGAGCAAACTTGCTGTCTGCTTTTTAGTCATTCAGTAAGGATTAGTGGCACTGTGTGTTTTCTAATTATAGAGCTGGACTGTGCTCTCTCCTCCACTGAGGGGTCACATCAAGCCCACCAGGCTCTCAGCCAGGAGCTTAGTCACAACTCTTAACCGCTACTTTCACACATTTATGCCTGTGTTTCTTAATTTGATATCTTTTTAAAATTGCTATCTTTTTCTTCGTCTTTAAAAAAAAAAAATCACTGCATGCTCTGTTCTCTCTCTCTTTTTTTTTTTGCGCCTGTCCATTTCTCTGTTTCTCCCTCTCCTGCTTGCTGAGTTCACAAGAATGACTTTTCATTTGGATAAAATAAACTCAATGAGGTAACTGTCAAAATAAATCACTTCCTATATCAAGGAGGAAACAAGTAAATGCCCGGGAGAAAGGGATAGCAATTCCCTTTTTTTAACCACACAATCAATCAGTTCCCCTTCACATCTTTTCACATCTTTTCATTCTTGCCGAACAATGGGTTTGATTAACCCCTCTGGGAAAGCTCATTATCCATTTCCATCACAAAGGTGTTTGTAAGGCACTTGGATTTGAAACGCCTCAGCAAAAAAACATAGATAAAAGGAATATATCGAGCTTAAAAAAAGAAAAGCCAATGATAAAAAAATGATGGCTGCCAGTCTGAGCTCATGCATCTGGTTTAACAACTAGCCAGATGTTGCTCCTGCATTCTTGATGTCAGTAAGATGTTTTGATCATCGTGACTGCTTTGTGTGAGTTTGCCAACTTGCTTTAAAATCTCATCTTTTTCTCTGCCACTTTAATTAGATGAATTGAGTTGTGACAGTGGGACTTGAATTATATTATATGTATGAGTTTATTTTGATTATCAGAGTCTGTTAAGGACGTGCGGGAATACCATTGTTGAGCCAAATCAATTTCTCTTCTTCGAGGGACACCCAGGAAATAGTTCAATCCATTTTTAATCAAAGCACCTTATTATGCTGGACTTTGGGTTTGTGTCCTGTTTTCGCATCAGTTATTTGATGAAATGAAATGCGCAACCATACAGCAATTGCAAAGATAACGGCTTGCCTTTTGAATTTAACTTAAAATGATTTATTTATGTTGTAAATATGTTATGATGGGCTCGAATTCTGGATATGCTTTGAGTGATATAATGCACACACATCTCTGTTTATCCTACATACGATCACAGTTTTAGCCATGTTCAAACTTTTTGATCCCACAGTCCCTGCATAGTGAGCACATGAGCAGACGACAAAATGTGTGGCAAGCAAATCCCTGCAGCTATGGTGTTGACAGAGTTGCTTTGTGTCAGTGTGTCCAATACAGAGATCGAGACAGGTTTAGCTTAACTTAGCTTAGCGTAGCCTAGCTACAAGACTAAAAGTCAAATTGCAGCCCAGTGATACCCACGGGAATAAAAATAAACATGATGGCAGTAAGCTACACAAGCCAGCGCACTCTAAGTGATGTTCCCAAACCTGGATAAATGGAAGGGTTCCAAATAAGTCATGCGGATCCATCCGCTCTGGTCACCTCTTGGGAAATAAAGGAACAGGCATAAAGTTGTTTGTTATTAGAGGCACAGCTACTTTGAGTGACAGGAGGGTGCCTACTATGCTGCTAGTTCTGTGCTAGGAATCACCTCAGCTAAGTCAAATCACTAAACTAGAAGGGATCTAAGTGTTGTTATCATTTGAAACAATTTCAGTGAAGTTATCTAAGAACTAATATCCTCTATACTTTTTACAGTTTATACAGTTTTGATGAGTGCTCATCAAAACTGGATAACAAGTACCGTTACTCCTGGTACCCAAAAATAACAATGTTCCAGCAGCAGGTGGTTAACATAAACATATGTGATACCATATGTGGCTATAGCTATTTTTATATTCATGATCTGTGGTAGAACCACACATCATATGACACACCCTCACGTAAATCCAATAGTAATTTGTGTGTTTATTGAAATAATTGAAGCACAGACAGTTTTTGTGTTGATCAGTCTATCCTTTTCTTACCATCTCCCTGTACTAGCTTACAGTAGATTGGGTAAAGGGATGGTCAACTGCAGGGATTCTCACAACAACAGCTTATTTAAAAACTTAAAATGGCCCTTTAGCCCTTATTACATTTCTCTGGACATATGGGAGTAGACCAAAACACCCTGCTCTAAATCACACAGACATATTATGAACTAGGGCTGGGCGATATATCGAGTTTTTTTTAAAAATATCGATATATTTTCATACGAGATATAAGATGTGGCAATATCGTTTATATCGATATAGCCTATGTTACGTTATAATTATACTTGTGGAGCCGCAGGTTTGCCTCTCTTTCGTCCACTTTTGTCTCTACGCAACGTTACTCGGCCTCGCCTCTCCTTCACTGAACACAACTCCGCCTCCCCCATAGCTTCACCTGCAGGCAATGACAAGATGAAAGCGGAAAATCTCCGTTAGCGAGTTACCGCGGATGGCCCCGTGCGTGGGGCTGGACGGCGTCAACGTGTTAGCGAGCTAACCGCGCTAACGACATGCAGCCCGGAGGGGCTGCACGGCCTAAAATCCTTTCATTTTCTCAAAACTCGACAGTGCGCCTTATGTATGAATTCTGGTTGTGCTTACTGACCGCGAACCGATTTTATGTGGTACATAGCGCTCAGCAATCTGTCAAAAAATGTTTTAATATGACTTTGCTAAGCTACGGAGCTGCACGGCTTGATGTCGGAGGATTACGGCTACCGGGGAGGAGCCTCGCGGAGTGATACGTACTGTGTGTGTGTATAAGGACCATAAATGGCACCTGTTCAGAGACGTGGTGCAGCTGTGAAATCTGTCTCTTTGTTATTATGCTCAGCGTCTATTAGTTTACATTTTGACTGCACAATTGTGAGCTTTTTGTTATGCACAAAAACAACATTGTTTTCTTTTATTTATGGACCATGATTATTTAATAAATGCTGATAATTTTTTTTGAGTAATTTCTTCATGTACATCTACGCTGTATGTAAATAAAAGTGCCCGTGTGACATCTGGGACACAGTGTGACTAAGAACTCTCTTTTTGTTCTTAACTTATGGCTTAAAAAAAAAAATCGAGATATATATCTTATATCGCCATCCAGCTAAAAAATATCGAGATATGAATTTTGGGTCATATCGCCCAGCCCTATTATGAACTAACAAAACCTCTGAAATACTCCAGCTGGCCAGTAAGGCTTTGTAGTTTCCATTAACTTACATTTTTAACTTTTGTGGGCACATTTTCACCTCTCTTCTAAGCACACAAAGTAAACCTGTTTTTCTTTCTCACCCGTGAGTGTCTTTCAGTTGACTTTGTGTGATAATATAAGTACAAAGTGCCTTGAGGTCATCTGGATTTTATTTCAGTCCCTCTTCTTTTCTATGCCCACTTTATAAAAGGTACGTTCACTTCAAGATATCAAAGTGGGATTACTTGTAATTCTTATTCTTGTACAGGATGACCTCCTCCTTTTTGGTTGAATTAGGTGCCTTTACAGAATTAATTACTTTGAGCTTTGGGGCTGAGGAGATTTCTTCGTATTTTCAGTATCTGGGTCTTTTGTGTTCCCTCACACCAACATGAGAGAACAGGACTGACTGAGAAGGTGTTATTAGTTCTGCTCTCTGTTAATGTGAAAACATAGAATCAAGCCTAGATGAACGTGTGAAGGCTTAAGTGAAAAGTGCGAATGTATCTGGCTAAACATCCTGCACCAATTAGTTAATGATTAGACTGGTAATTAGGTCTTTGGGAATCGTACTCTTTGTGGAGCTGATTGATAGTGGCACTTGTTCACGCTGTTCATTTGAAGTTTTTGTGGATGCTCAGATTCTAAAACCCATCCACACGCATGCTTTGATGAAGATATCCACACCGCAGCCTCCAATTTACAGCTCAGCTTGATCAAACTGCTCATTTACAAAACTAATGAGAAAATGAACACAAATTAAGAAATCATTTAGCTGTTGTATTACATGAAGACAAGAAGCCACATTTCTTTTTCTGCTGTGAGCAATTATATCACAATTACAACACAACACAGCCCCTTCGGGCGCTTGTCTGAGGGTGTTGAGCTTCCTTTTGGAGTTCTAAATGCGGCGTCGGAGGCGTGATGTGTGTCAGGGCGGGGAATAATTCCGCCAGCGATCAGTCTTGTTTTTATTTTCATCGCAAAAATTTCCTGGCATATTGCCTGGGTTATGCTTCAAGAAGACCATAGCATACAAATTGCGCCGCAAGACCACATAGCAATTATACAGAATATGAGATGTTTTTTTATTCCAATTACATCACAATAGATTTAATTATAGCTGCGTGTCTTTTTTGCATCAGGCTCTATCGCCTGTCTTTTGTTTGGGAGAGGATTCTTCACTCTCTGGACTGTAATCAGTGTTTGAAAAGACACTACGATCTGGGAACCAAGCGCTGGCACTGTTTAGGAGATGAAATGGAACAAATGATCCGCTGCAGCTTTTTCTGTTCATCTGTGATTCCAACATGTAACTGTCTCAGAAGAATAAGAACCATTTACATGTAGCGATCTTTTAAAACACAGATGAGTTGTTTTTTTTTTTTTAAAGATCTTGCCCAGGTTGACGGCACTTTCGAAACTCTCGAATTCATCCGTGAAGTTTAGACGGTTGGATGCGGCACAAAGCTTTTACTTCACTTCAAAACACTTTGCACTTGTTTGACTTCTTATGGTGTAGCTGCAATCTTAAATCCCTCTCCCTAACCCTTCCTCTTCCTCCTCCTTTGCTTTCTGTCCTTTTGAGAACAGCAGGATCTGACAGCCCTGAGCCGAACAGTGTGAAGTTTGTGAAATGGAAATGGCTTTGTGGTGTCTCCTAAACGCCTGACCACTTTATCTTATGTGTGTGTGTCTGTTGGTGTACATGTGTATATTTTTCTCTTTCTGTATGTGTGTGTGCGTTGTGCACATTTCTTTAGCTGTAGTTTCATGAGTCCAGAATGTGAAATGGACTTCTGAATCATTCTCTGCTGCCAGCTGGTGATCAGATTTTTCTTCCCCAGTGCGCAAATAAATAGGATCAGATGCTGCAATGTGTCTGCACTGGTGGCAAATTCTTTCGAGCCATTGCTAAACTATACAGTTATATGTTGTTTTTTAAAAACTATTATTATAGTGTTTATGTTGGAAAATAAAAAAAGGAAATGAAGAATACCCTGATTTTAGACCTATAGCTGATTGTCAAGCTCTTAAAATTCGTTAACTATGCAGAATGTGCCTCTCGTGTTCCCTCAGCCTTTGTTGCAGGCTGAAATTCAACATTTTGTTTTATAATAGTGAAAACCTAACCTTGCAGTCTTCTTCCAGCTCTTGTTAGCATGAAAGAGAAAAGCACTAAAACATCAAACATTATCAAATGACTCCTGAAATATAAGCCATTTCTGCACTATCTAACACAATGCTTCAGTGTGTTCCAGTCTACATTTCACTGAATACACTGCTTCTCTGTGACACAGTTTCCCTCCCTTGGTCTTTGAAGTGTAGCCAAAAGTCATGCATCGTGGCTTTTGCAAGCTTCTGAGCACAAGGCGAGACATAAGAGAAGTCGATTATACTTCTGTGTTCGGAAAATTGTCACTATATGTCACAATATAACAATACGGGCTTGCAATATAACTTGTCAACAACCGGTGACAGACTATAGCCAACCAGATGTCATACATTATGCAAGAGGACTAAGGTGCTTCAGGGTGGTAAGAAACACTGTACATATTGACTAACCAAAGTGTGCGATGACATGAAACCCAGACCTTGTACAACTTGGCTGATTCTGAGCTTGTGTTTACTGCACTCGCAGTTATATTTTTAGCTGTCTACTTGTCATCTGATCGCATGAATTTTCATGCCACGTGTACGGGAACAAAATGTGTCTGTGTCACGGGCCTTGTCAAATTTAAAATGTGTCAGATTCAAAATGTGTCAAACTACAAGATTCGAAGCGATGCTGTAAATCTATTTGACTGCAGTGACTGTTACTCGGGTGCTATTATGACAACTGACAAATCACAAATCTTGAGCTGACACCGTGTGCAGTGGCAGAGCAAAGCAATCTTTAAAGGGATGACCAGCTTTAGAAAACTCCTTACCTTTGGCCCTTTATTTTACCTCTGAATGGAAAATCACTGAAGAAAATATCTAAAGCCCTGAAATACTTTATTTGCAATGTCATGCAGACATACACTGTGAGGACTCGTGTATAATAAGCTTTTTAACCCCTATTTCATTATGGAAGCTCAGGACCATTGAAACATTTCAACCAATAAATCATTAGGTTGAACTTGTCCAAAAAACTCGCTGAAAAGCCTTCAGCTAATCCAAAATGCTGCAGCAAGAGTCCTGACAGGGACTAGAAAGAGAGAGCATATTTCTCCTGTTTTGGCTTCCCTTCATTGGCTTCCTGTTAAATCCAGAATTGAATTCAAAATCCTGCTCCTCACATACAAGGTCTTAAATAATCAGGCCCCATCTTATCTTAATGACCTTGTAGTACCATATCACCCTATTAGAGCACTTTGCTCTCGCTCTGCAGGCCTACTTGTTGTTCCTAGAGTATTTAAAAGTAGAATGGGAGGCAGAGCCTTCAATTTTCAGGCCCCTCTTCTGTGGAACCAGCTTCCAGTTTGGATTCGGGAGACAGACACTATCTCTACTTTTAAGATTAGGCTTCAAACTTTCCTTTTTGCTAAAGCATATAGTTAGGGCTGGACCAGGTGACCCTGAATCCTCCCTTAGTTATGCTGCAATAGACATAGGCTGCCGGGGGATTCCCATGATGCATTGAGTTTTTCCTTTCCAGTCACCTTTCTCACTCACTATGTATTAATAGACCTCTCTGCATTGAATCATATCTGTTATTAACCTCTGTCTCTCTTCCACAGCATGTCTTTATCCTGTCTTCCTTCTCTCACCCCAACCAATCACAGCAGATGGCCCCGCCCCTCCCTGAGCCTGGTTCTGCCGGAGGTTTCTTCCTGTTAAAAGGGAGTTTTTCCTTCCCACTGTCGCCAAAGTGCTTGCTCATAGGGGGTCATATGATTGTTGGGTTTTTCTCTGTATCTATGAAGCGCCTTGAGGCGACTTATGTTGTGATTTGGCGCTATATAAATAAAATTGAATTGAAATTGAATTGAACTTAGTGGATGTAAGTAAACTTTAAAAGCTAATTTAAAACACGGCCCCACTCTGAACCCATCCAAAGTTTTCCAGCTAATGTGTGTTTACAGAAATAATGACACACATGCAAACCCTACCAACCATAACCTCTTTGGTGGAGTTAAAAATTGTAGTTATTGGATGTAACTCCGGTTCTGTGAGGATGGGCTAAACCTTTTAATGATGTTTACTGTTTTTCTGTGGGGTGACTGAAGAGAAACCCTTTTGCTATGTCCCTGACTGCGAGGTCACACTTGCTAATGAAAACTACACAACATGGAAACTAGAGAGTGTTTCCTTTTATGAGGGATCACAACTATACTCAACAAAAGACAGTTATAGGAATATTTGGAACAAAACACTTTTCAGTGGATTTATTTTGTTATGGTTGCTGTACGCTCCTGATGGGGATTTATAGCCCTCATACATTCAGTTTTTACATATGCTCAACTGGGAAAACACTTATTGACTGTGTGGGCTGCAGTATATCAGTTCATCTTGTGAAAAGTCAAAAAATCTTAAAATTTTCTTAAAAAGTCTAAAATAATGAGCCGTGTCTGGGTCAGCACTGCGGTGAAGCTGGAGCTGAATGAGACCTGCTGAAACTGGACCGTAGCTTATTATATCGCAGATCAGACCAATTAACGAGAAGTTGACACTGTTTGGATTTTCCCAAAGCAGTGCTGCCACTGACCTGTTGCATCCGTTTTGCCTGCAGAGCAGAGGCAGGTTGTTGTCTGAGGAGACTTGTTAGGAAGCAAAGAGCTGCTCTTTCCGCCTGCTGCATCATCTGCGATTCATTTTTCTCAGGAGAGCCCTCACACACACACTCTTACGTGCACACACACATGCTGCTGCTGATGGCCTTCTCAGTGTCACACATTACCTGATTTTTTTTTTTTTTTTTTTTGTGATTTATGAGCAAAATCTGTGTGTGTTGGTTGGGCTTTGAAAGTGATTGTTTGATGCCAGCACACAGCAAAATTAATGCTTCTGCTAAAATTCCTCATTTTGAATTTACACAAGGGCTCTTTGAACACATTGTGTCTTTGTGTGTTGTTAGTGTGTGCGCTTTTATTAAAGTTTTTGCAGCCAATCCCCAAGAAGCACAATGGTAGAGAGTGATGAATGCCCGCAGCCAAAAATCCAATAAGATGGATTTGGTGGGAACAGCAGCATTCGCTCGCTCGGCCACTCTCTCTTGCTTTCTGTCTGTTATTCCATCTAGCGCGCGCTCAGCCGCTCACCCAACAGCGTGGCTCCACATCAGTCGTTTGTTCACAGCAGATCAGTGCTCTGTAATCAAAGTGGGAGGCAAGTCGCCGATCATTAATGCAATGCCACCTGTGTTTCCTGTCCACGGTCCAAGTCTGAAGAGGATTCACCAGAGCGGTCGGTGATCAGCGGCGATGGACACATCAAATGTCTGTTGTTGTCTCCACTGTGCACGACCGCTGAGCGCCGAAAGAGCTCAGCCTGCTGTACCGGCCACTTTATAGGCTTTGAGAAACACCAGCATGAATCCAATAAGCCTTCACTTAATTTCTTTCACACAAGATTTGTATTGGATTCCTGTGTTGCTGCCTGGTAGTGACTGTACACTTGAACATGTGCCTTTATTGTGTTTAAAGTTTAACTGGAAGAATTATGAAAGCACGGGCCAATGAATGAAACCTCGGCTGCCCCTAAGGAAATTTGTCTTGAACAAAGGGCCTTTCCAGCATGCATATAAAAACGTAATTACATCAGCAGGGGCTCTACATAAAGCACATTTAAAAGAGCAACACAGACACTTAATAAAAGATGGACACATTTCTGATGTAAAACTTTTCGATGACATTTAAAGTGAGATTTGGTTACACAGGTGGATGCTGCAGGGGATAAAGGGTGTGAACAGCAAGGCCGGACAAAAGGTCTGGGTTTGCTTTGATCTTATGAGCACATTCGTAAACACCGTCGCTGTGATCCAGGCCGGCAACTCAGATCAGTTCAAATGCTGCTAACATTTAAATGATTTCCTGACAAGCCACTGTGTTTGTTTGGAAGCTGGGTGCAGTGGGGACAACCCACTCGTTAGTAAAGTCATTTTATCAAGTCATGAAGCATTGAGCTAAATGTTTTCACCATCTTAGTGCTGTTTAAATCGAATATATGACAAGTGATAGTTGGATCAAGCTGTTAAAACTTGGACACCACATGGTCATTGGCTAACAACTGACATAATCTTGGTACTCTTAACCCTCCAGTTGGTTTCACCCCACTCGCCCATTCATTTCCTATGACCGGGAACACCACAGCTGTAACAAGGTTGATTAAAACACTCAAACTCCAATGAAAAGTTGTGATCCTCACTTTTATATGTTCAAGTGCATAGTGTGGAGGATGTCATTAGGGCTTGAGGCAATCGGATGTAAAACACAATATTTATGAGTGTTTTAAGTTTAAATTAGACAGATTTGCCTTCAACGCAACTGGAAGGTTAGTAATGACTAGGGATGGGTACCGGTGTCCGGTGCCATGATGGCCCCGGTTCTGACATAAACGGTAGTAACCAGACCGAAAAGCAGCGCACATTTCGGTGCTTTTTTCGGTGCTTTTTTTTCCTGAGCTGTGATACACTTCTAGCCAATCATTTTACGTTTCCGAGGATAGTAGGCGGGGCCAGGTACGTACGTTCTTTTAGAGCAGAGCTACAGATTAAAAATGTCCAAGGCAAAGCGGTCAAAAGTCTGGCTGTACTTCACAGCAAAATATGCAAACTCAGCAGCCTGCAACAAGTGCTTTAAGCTGATACTGTGATACTGTCAAAGGAGGTAACACCTCAAACACCTGGCGACGCATAGCGTTTTTTTAAAAAGCCGAGAAATGCGCCGTATTTGATAGCTTGCTGCGAGACCTCACACCGAGCGCATCTACTGCGGGTGTGGTGCCTGTTATGCAACATCCCCCAAAAACACGAAGAGGAGAGTCCTGGCCCCTAGCCCTGCCAGTGTAGCAGAAATGATGAGGATGATGATGCAGCAGCAGCCGTTCTTCTCTGCGTGAGTAGCTTAATGTTGTTCGTGTGTAATTTACGTTGAGTAGGCTAACCACGTTATTACATTAATGCATGTAAGGTGAACTAGCAAACACCGTCGTAGTTACATGCGGCTGTCTTCTTGTTTGATGGCAGATACTCCCTTCACCTTGGCCAAAAAGGCTAAAAAGACCAAAGAAAAAGTGGAAAACAGCTGAACATGAGAGGTTTAGGACAAAGTTTGTGTTTTTTCCATTGTTTAAGCACTGCTTCCAGCCAAGAGTGATACCATATATGCCCCATAGCTGCAGAAAAGGCTAACATTGTTATCTTTTTACAAAAAACAGCTGAACATGAGAGGTTTTTGGACCAATTTTGTGTTCTCCATTCTTTAAGCACCGGTTTGAGCACCGGCACCGTTTCAAAAGTACCGATTTGGCACCGGTATCGGATAAAACCTAAGCGATACCCATCCCTAGTAATGACTAAAATTTCCAAAACATATTTTACATTCAATACAATGCCATCTTTTCCATAAAGTGATGATGAAATTGTTTATTGAGGTCACAGAGCAAGGGAGTCAAAGGTCTTCCAGGCCAGCGGTCCCCAACCCCCGAGTCGTTTGGTACGCGACAGTTGAGGCTCAGGTGTGAAATTTATGATTGTCAGCGTTTTTATCGTTTTTTATAGTTATTTCTTTTAATCGTTCTTATTGTTAACTCTGTTTCCCTGGATCTTTTCCTGTGTGTTATGAATAAATCTTCTTTTTTTTGGTACCGGTACTGGTTTTATTTTGTTGTATTTATCCACGACACCGTGAAAATATTGTTCAGACATAAACCAGTCCGTGGACCGTGGCACAAAAAAGGTTGGAGACCGCTGGTCTAAGTGTGAGTAACGGGAAGAGCAATTACAGAGCAATTACATTCTCTTCCAATAGAGGGGAGTATAATTACCTGATCTAATTAAATGGGTTTCCAACTGCCAGTAAAACTGAAGAAGATGAAGAAGAAATTAATTCCATGAGGGCCCTAGCATGAGTAATCGTGAGAAGAAAGCAAAAATGTATACTGGTCACAAACTGATTCTGCTATACCTGGTGCGCGAGGAAAAATTATCAGTATGCTTTTTGTGACATTTTGTTTGTTAGTGTGCCGTGTGATTTTTCTAATGTGAAATATGTGCTGTGGCTCCAAAAGGTTGGGAAGCACTATTCTAGGCAATCAGAAGTATGTCGCCCCCTATTGGCCATTAAAGTATATGCAGTTTTAAGACACTTCCACATCAGCTTCACACTTTCATCTTCCATCTTCATATATCACAATAACATTTTAATTTGCTGCCAGATTTCTCTTGGCTTCTTTTTTTCATGATTCTCGTTGCTAATCTAAAAAGAACAGACTGCAAGCAGGCAACTGGATCACAGCTTGGATTTGCTGCTGGTCATAGTGGAGACAGCTTTTGCGTTTGTGTGCACTTTCAAGCAAGGAGCTTATTGTCATTGTAAGTTTGCAAACTGCAGACTAGGCTGATGGATAAAAAAAATCCACTGAAATTAATAATTCTAAAAAGGTCTACCTGCCTCAGGCCTTTACTGCAGGTTGATGAGTTAAGGTCTTTGTGCTTGTGAGTGTAGTCAGTCAGTCAGTGTTGCTGTATTAATTTTCAAAATCCCCTCCCCCAAATTTATTTTTAGATCATATTTGTGAGAAAGAGAGAAACTTAATTGTGTGGTTCACCCTGATAACTCAACATATAGAGGAGGGGCAGATGAAATACCTGCTACTTCTCAGATTTGCTTGTGGGTAAAATCTAAATCCCTGCTCTACCCCTGCCTTACTCACTGTCAAATGGGAAATGAATGAAACTGCGGGTTAATAACTTAATACTAACTCCTGATCATCTTAATGTAAACTACCCAACTATCACTTAATGATTAGCCCTTAGGAATAAGAAGGGACTTGGGAGCTGCTCTAAAAGTGGAATCTGATTAATGCAGAACCATCTTAACGAATTACCTAAACAGTTATTTTCTCTTTCGTTCCTCAGTTTTGTAACTTTCAGTGTAGTATTACGATAGCGGTTAATGTCTTAAAAAGCAGGAGACATGAAGCATTTAAATTCACCTTATTAATAATGAATCTCAGTGTATAGCTTTGTCCTTAGTCAGTGGTTATATCATTTCGAATATTCAGGGGACATTATTTTGGAAATTAATTATACTTTCCTTTCCTTTTTCACTATGAGGGCGCCAATAATGAAAGTACTTTATCTTAAATATTGGATATTGAATAATAACTGTTACATTTAACATTTGAGTTTGTCCAGTTAAAAATGAGTGATTTATTGCTCTGTTTCTGTATTGGCGCATAGTTGTGTTGATACTATCATGCGGTTTGTAGCAATATTTGGAAGAGGTGGGATTCCTCAGTTGCGTGGTGTAAAGATCTCAGTTATGAATCAGAGCTTTTTCCTCTGCATTGCTGGATTCCTCCTGTGGTTTCATGCTTCCTGGCTGCCTGTCTGCTGCCCCTTACCTTTCTGCGGGGATATCCGGCAAGAGTCTCCAAGGTTGTCATAGCATTTGCTGCGCCAGCTGCTCCTCTTTCCCATAGGTAATGTAAGATTGTCTGCCATTTGTAAGAAGTTGAACATGATTACCAGCAAAGTTTCATATTGTAATTACAAAGTTTGATACCGGGTAAGAAGTACAATAAAAATCAATCACTGTGTGCTTTAGCCCTGGAATGTCCACTTATCTCGATAATGACGATGAGTAATTTTCTTTTGGCCTCATTTCGAATTTTGAAAACTTGTGTCTGAGACTTAAGTGTCTGCGGCTTTCTTTGACTGTTATTAAGTTTTTATTTTCATCTACGGCTCAGAGTGAACAAGTAAAATGTCCGATCTGGGTCCATAATGTCCATATAGAAAGCTTTTTCTCAGCTAAAATTCAATAAAGCTATTTGAAAATGCTATATGTTATTTATTCTTTTTTATTTTCTATTTGTCACGTTACTGTAGTGTTTTCTCAGAGTGCTATAACAGAAGACACATAAAAAAGCACAGTAACGAGCTAAACAAATGGCCTGTGTTGTGTCTGGATGACCAAAGCCCTGAGCTCGGTGCTGCCATCCGAGCCAGTATGTGCTCACACAGCACAGCATAGGCACAAAGAGCTCTTTAAACATTTGGCACAAGCTTGTCATCAGCCTGCCTGTGATTGATCACTTTGACACACTTCAGCAGTGTGCCATTACCATGCGAGAGGGAAAATGTGTCTGTTATAGATGAACTGTCGGCTCTTATGTGGACTAAGCTTGATATTGATGTTTAGAAGAGGACACAGAATTCACACGACTGCAGTTGTGCCTCATAGTGGTATTTAAAGCTACAAAGGGCTTCTGCTTTCATACTTTTCATTTTGCATTCTTTCCTGTTGGAATACTAATTCAAACATTTGCTGTTTTCCTCCTCGAAATTCACACTCTCGTGAGAGAAGGTTGGCATTTGCGTTGATCAGTCATGCACTCAGATCATGCCTTCTTCAACGTTCCCGTGTGTGCCGTGGTGTCAATTAAACCTGAGTTCTGCTGTGCTCTAGTGGGCTAACTCTGTCTAATGGGGCTCCATGCTAGGAAGCATAATAGAATTAATAATGAGACACACTAGCAAAAAGGGCTGTGTTATCATCACCATCTCATCTGCAGCGGGTTCGTCAAGCTCGCTCGCTTTCGGAAATAAAACATTATGTACAAAGCTGGACAAAACTCCAGCCCTGGCCATAAAACTTAAGCGTTCATGTCACATTACATTTCTGTGAGTTCCGATTATGCCCTGCTTTCCTGGCGGTTAAAGCTTCTTGGGTGTGTTCAGTAACGGCAAGTGTGGCTTTGTGAAGTTGCAATTCAGATCTACCAGCAGAGAAAGGAAAGGAACTTGCAAGGAGCAGAAGGGTTCATTAGTGCTCTTCTTCCAGCTCAGTGTCACAGAAATAGAACAGAGAGAAAAGGAGCAATGCTACTCAAAGAAATGCAAAAATATGACCTTAAATGTGTGACATTCTATAAATAGGCAAAACCTGAATTTAAAAAAAAGAATAATGAATGAAAGCTTCAGAACTCTCTATTTCAGGTACCAGTTTATTCAGTGATATGTTTATTTTTCACAGCACCAGCGAATGGTTGCGATAAATGGAGGAACTGGGTCACAGTCATAAACAGCAGTTACTGCCGTGGCTGAATGGACAAAGAAAAGGGCGTTACCTGTAAAATGTCAAAAGCTATCAACACAAAAGACAGAAGGCAAACATGCATGACATGAAATTAAGTTTGATATGAATGAAGATTAAAATGTGGTATGTAAATACTCTTTCAGTTAAAATATTCTCAATGTGAGTGGAATTACACAGAGATTACTACCACACACTTCACAGATAGGCATAATACGCGTGAATGGGATTTTGGATTCTCCTATAGTTAAAAAACTATTAAAAAACAACTTTTAATTTATGTTTTTCTGTATTTTATTATTTAATTTGACTACAATTTAATGTAAAACAACAACAACAAAAATCTAATAGTTTTTTTTTATCAGTATATACTGTATATATTACATTTTGTAGATATTTTCCTGTTTGTTAGACAGAAGATATCTCTTTGTCCTAGAATGATAACAACTGTACTCTGAGAAGACTGGCACATCCAGCCCATTTTGCAGTTAATGTAAATATATTTTAATATATATTCACTTAAATAATATATTTCACCATTACTGCTGGTGTGCATATATCCTACTTTTATTCAGAGTCAGCGTTTTAAAGATATTTCTCCATTTTCATGCCCAGTATGAGGGTTTCAGACACTTTTTTGCCAGTATAGATGTCATGAGCTGTGTGCAGGCTGTGAAATTTGATGTGTTTCTTCAAAAAGCCCTGGTAAAACTCGTGATTACTGCCTCTGGAATGTGTGTGTGTGTGTGTGTTTGCGTGTGTGTCTCTAGGTCGCCATTGTGAATGTGTGCTATTGTGGGTGTTTGTGATATGGGTGCTCCTTTAATGTGTTCCTGCCCACAGTCCAGGGTGAGTGATCAGGGCAGTCTGCGGGATTGAATCCAGTGAAACGCCAGGCTCATGGCTCTTTTCATTGCCCCTTGCGTGTCCCTGAGCATGGCTGCTGTTGATGGGATCATGGCTGTGGATCACTTCTGCTAATAACACTCAGCAAACCCTCCTCTCTTTAATTGGCAGGGGGTATTTCCTGCATCACGCTCGCAAACACAGCAGTTAATTAGCAAAGGCAGACACTATAATCAACTGGGAAGACAGACAAGAAAGTTTTGTTTGTTGAAGCTGTTTTTCATCTTTAATTAAGACTGAAATATTGTCATAGATGTGATTCGATTAGTCACTGAAATGAATTATGGCTGCCTCAAATGTATAGCCTGAAGGCCAGATTCACCAAAGCTTCTGCCACAAAACATGAAAAAGATTGTTGACGATCAAGATCAAATTTTGCTGTATGTGCCTGCGAGCGAATAAGCTTGACAGGGCTGCTTCATTTCTTTTAAAAAAAGGAAAAAAACTCTCAGATTTGAGGTTTTGTGCCTTTTGTTCAGTTTGACTCAGGCCTCTTGACTGGACAAAGCAAACAACCAGGAAATCTACTGACAGTTAAAATGATCATCAGAGGCAAAAAAAAAGAAAAAGTTTTCTTCTCCAGGCTTTCTCAAGGTCTTTTTTTTTTTTTTTTTTGGACGATGGCTGTTTTCTCACTAATTTTCAGTCAACTCCCTGACTGTTTTCAGAGGACTCATTTGTTAAACCACCTACCATTTTCCTACCCACGATTCAAGCATAAAAAAGGCACCTAACTCAAGCTATGAGCCAGTGCTATATCAGCACACAACTCCTAACTTAGTGAAGAAACTGTTTTAAATTGCACCTTTAGGCACTTTGTTACTAGCAGCCTATGGCAAGAACACATAATCTGTTCCCATTTCTGCAGAGAATCTGTGAAACATTTGACAAATATAAAATCGTATAGGAGCTATTAGTCAAAACCTTACCTTAGCATGGTGTGCTGTGTCCTCAAATTATTTGAGGAAACTGGTCAAGTGGAGGACAAAAGTAGAAGTGGCCACAGTAGACTAACAGTAACAGTCATGGTCTTGAGAAATGGGGCGGGTCCTAGTCCTAGATCTTCAGTTGACTTATAATGTTCATCAAAATCTAATTGGTAATTGTCTCAATAGAAAGGTGGCTGTCAAGTAGGGCTGCCACGATTAGTCGACTATCAAAATCGTCGACGACTGATTTAATAGTCGACGTGACATTTGAAGCTTTGTAAGATCACAAAAGACGCAGGAATAAGTACCGGTAGTAGGATTTAAGAGTGTAATAACGGACTGAAACAGAAGATGGCAGCACTGCATGTACAAGGATGCCAGCTGCCGTTAAACCCCGAAGAAGAAGAAGCTGTGTCCCAGAATTCATAGAGCAGCCCAGCTCAGTTTTCAACAATGGCGGCAGCTAGTTAGTTTTAATATTACTCTTATTATTCTTTTTGGGTCACAAAATAAACATTTAACATATTTTCAGGCGAGAATGTAGCTGTATAAACCTCAAATATCTGCTCAGTTTATCAAGACATCACATATTTTCAAAAGCGCTCCGACGTTTTCAGAGACGTCTGTTACCCACTAGCTCGATAGCTAGCCGGGGGCAAGGCTCACCAGAACCCGTGAGAACACCGGACTCCCGGCAAATCGTTTTCAAACCCACCGCCGTCTTTCGCTACTCAGGTTAAACATATATAAGTCACTTAAATAACTTAAAAATGTTATTGTTTGGCTTTTTTCAGTATTTTATTTGTTCCTGAGTAAATCGGTTTGGCTGAGATTAAAGTTATAGTTTTTACACAGCTGAATAAACGTCAAGCAGACAGCTGATTATCAGAAGTGTGAGATGTTCGAGAATATACTCCGGTGTCCTGTTATATTTTAGATAGCAAGGAGTTTATTAAATTTCACAGAAACAATCTGCAAATTTCATTCAAATTTAATAAACTATCATCTTGTCTTTATTTTTAGTTAGCACATACCTTAAACACTTAAAGCTGTAAGCTAATGATAGTTATATAAGAGCAGATGCCTGCTGGTGCAATAAGCTATATGTTTTACGTCCAATGGATGATGATCTGATTAGTCGACTAATTGCAAAAATAATCGGTGACTAGTCGACTATCAAAATAATCGTTTGTGGCAGCCCTACTGTCAAGAAGCTATTTCAGACCTCAAATGGACTGGAAATTAGTGATAGTGTGTGGTACCAAATACAAAAGATGAAGCTCATTAGAACTAAACACATGCTTGTTTTGGGGCAGTGGTTCCCAAACTTTTTTTGCTAGGCCCCCCTTTGTTTTAGAAGAAAAATGTTTGCCCATTTTTCAAAAAGTGCCTCTCTGTGCAAAATGGGTTTAAAAAACATAAACAACTGTGGGATACTGTTTGTCTGTGATTTGAACCGGGGGAACAAATTGTGGCAGGATCAGCCTGATATCATTTGTATCCCACCGTAGCTTTACTGCACAAAGAGCTAACATCTCCAAAATGTCAGGAGTAGTTAGTCATTACAAGAAGTGTTTGTGAACTAAAAATCAAGAATGTGGGATACTGTTTGTCTGTGATTTAAACAGCCCAGCGCTGCTCCCGACACAGGGAAAACCAATTCAGCAGGTTAGACCAACCTTGGCACTTGTGCAGGTGAAGCAAAAGGGAAAATATGCTTCACCATATTTTCTAGTCTTTGGCTTAGAATGAAGTTGGTTTGGAAACATATTCAGCTGAAACTTTCACCAGATGAAAGTGCCTTTTTTATGCTTGAATCATGAGTAGGCAAATGGTAGGTGGTTTAACAAATGAGTCCTCTGAAAACAGCCAGGAAGTTGATTGAAAAACTTTCACCAGATGAAAGTTTCAGAAGAGAGAACTCATCCACAACTTGAACACACCTCTCACCAAAAACACAAACAAGGAAAGTTTGTGTAAGAGCTGCATATTCCCAAAGTTTCAAATGTAATGGCTCAGCCTCATTTTAGAGAATAATGATTATGTGAAATATTAAACTGTGCTACACTCTATTAAAACTTTATTCCTTTACCCACAGTAAGGCGTTTCTTTATTTTAGTTATGTAAGCACTGCACTCACATTGTACTCCCTTTCAATACTCAAATATTAAAAATTGACACGCGCACACAAAGACGAGGCCGCAGTAATTATTAATGCCATGATGCAAGCTGTAATAATCCAAACACGCATTAGCAGCCGCACCTTCATAAGTCTGTATTTGTGCGCTGGGCATGTTGCACCCATCACATCGTGTATCTCTAGCTTTACTCATCGCGTGATATGTTTTGATCTGGGTTCTCTTTGAAGTCGGATGTAATAAATTTGCTCATCAATTACAGTGTCTGGCTCTGCCTTCTGTGTGCGTTTTGTTTGGTGTCTGCTCCAGTTAATTAGAACAGAGCGCGTCTCGTCGTCCTTGAGATAGCAGCTAATAAGTGTGAGCTGTCTGAATCCCTGCTTCATAATGCCTGCTTTGCTCTATAGGGCAGGAAGGGCTTGCACGCAAGATAGCGTGTGGTGCGAATAACGCACAGAGCAGGCTCCTGCACTCTGGAGGTCATCTCTGCATCAGGAGTGCAGCAGCAGCGAGAGGTTCTCAGCGGTAGCAATGAATAGGTTCCAGTTTTTTTTGAGGTCTTTACACCTCACACGAACACATTGTTGTGTTGATGGGTGAGCTAGTTAAGATTCCTCGGATGGTTTGTGGCATTGCAGCTCCTTGATGTCTGAAAGCAAGGAGTAGTCTTACGCCGCTATCTCGTGTTATCAGCTGTTATCGACACAGCCTCCATCGCCCTGCTGTGTCTGTATCTCATCGTACAGGGCATTAAACAGCCCAGACAATACACACCAAAAGATCTGAAAGCACGCCAGGTCTCCGAGATCGCCTGTGTCCTTGAATGAGATTAAGCAATGCCTGAACCGAAATGAGCTTTGGTTTATTTGGACATCAGTTTGGAATTTGTGGGGGCAGTAACACAACTGGTGGCTGTGTTGTTGTTGTTGTGGCTGATACCAACAAATTAACAGATTACAGAGCTTGCAGTGTCACCAATGTGAGGCAGGAAATTAAAGGTGTGTTTATAACACTTAGTGTGTTTTAACACGATCAGTCGATAAAGTAATGTTAATGCTTTTGACGTGCCTTTTTAAAAGATTATTTGCCTCTCGTAAGCATCGTTATTATAAATTATTTTATCTGCCTGTGACGTAATTATACCTGCAAGGTTCATTCAGTTATTATTACATTATTGAATGTAATTACATTAGTACCCGGCAAAAGATGCTCTGCTACTCGTTTTCACCAGTTAACCTTTAAGGTTTGATTCGACTGCGACGTGTTTTGTCACCTAAGACGAAATCAATTCAAGCAACAAAAATCTGAAGTGGAAAACATCAAGTGGACTTTTTTTATTTCACTGTTTACTCTGTCAAGTGTTCTGTATAATAATAATAAGAGCCCATTGCAACATACCACAAGGTATCATGTTTTTAATAACTTAATGAATCTGAAGAACTACGGTGAAAAAACATCTTCAAAAGTCACCATGAGAATCGTTTGGAAAATAAATCAGTCGATCGTCAACAGGAATGATATCGTCAGCTCATGTTTTTCAGCAGACGTTTCTTAAGGCTTATTCACTTTGGTTTTATTCAAAAAGTTCAAGCGTTCAGCCTTATTTCAAAAAGTACTGGCGCACACTTCCTTTGCTAGAACACTTAAATATACCTCGCCTTTCCAGCCCTTACTATTCACATCTAATCAGTTCTCATTTTGAGCAAAAAGAGCATGAGCACAGAAAGCAGAATGAAAACACACGCACACACATACCAAAGCCTGCCGCCAAACCGTACCTTTTTCTTAGTGACCTTTGGCTCTCCAATTAACAACCTCTGCTCGGCGGCTCTGAAGCCCCCTCTTCTGTAGCTGCGTCAAGACAGAAATGTGTGGAACAGACCTTTTGTTTGAGTGGTTACCCATGTCCCTTGCCTTTTTGTTCCCTAATAGCCCATCATCTAGACACCGTACCTCTGACCCTCTGACACATCACTCTGCTAAACAAGAAAAAGGGCAGCACTCAGGAACAATAAATTACATGCGCATGTTCTGACTGAATACTAAATGCATTGTATCCAGATATAAAGACTTGGTTTTAGTTAATAAGTTCCTTACCCATTTTCTTCTGACCTCCTAAAACGTGTCAGCTTGTGAAACTGTGAATTTTTTTGCGTAATTTTCCCTTCTTTACTTTACTAAATATTCTTTTCCTACAAGAAGAAAGGCCCAGACTGGAGAAACAAAACACATTTTACAAAGATTGTTTTCAAAGTAAAATTGGCCAACATTTAGTGCTTTCAGCTTATCATATTTGAGAATCTATCACTTTAGCTTGGTGTTTTTCTGGAGGTTTAGGCATTTGCTTGCACAGACCATTTAAAGGAGAAACATCTGTCCCTTCTTTCCTTTTTAAGAGGGCTGATGTAATATCTGAACTTTTGCAATTAGACAGTGAAATCCACGCAGTTTATGTTCAAAATCATTGCAGCGTTCATGCTCGAGGGCCTGCAGACCATTGACCGTTTCCACTGAATATGGTGAGACATTATTTATGGTAATTAAACACGCTTTTTAACTAGAACATTTCTTTTTTTCTACATTCCTGACTCCCAGGAATCCTATGCAACAGTTGTTTCGTGCTTAACCCTTGGCATTTACATGGTTTTCTGAAACTGCTGTGAGATTGCTTCACTCGTGAGGCCAGCTGCACCCTGTTTTCCTATAATGCACCTGAGCTCAGCCTGTATAGTAGCGCTCTAATGTGAAACTGTTGGCCAAAATTGAACAGTCTCTTATTCCCTCAGCTCTCTGAACTAGTTGGGTGAGTTCAAATCAATACGGGCCTGGGGGGGGGGGTTCCCAGTTCACACAATGAAACAGTATCAGGTAGACACAGAGAGAAATGCAGTCGATAATATCACATTATAGTTTCTGTGTGTGTGAATGAAGGTGTGAGACTGCGGTTGACAGTGCCAAGTGAAATCATAATAGAGTTTCTGAGGGCCAGACACAGTGTATTATTACCTACCAGGGTTGTAGAAAGGTATAAAATGGCTGGCACTCACAGGTGTGTGTTTGATGTGAGACGCAGACGAGGTTTGAATTTGTATTCCTGTCCGTCTGCGTAGTCTGTGTGGGGTTCGACGTTTCCCAGCGTATCTTATGTTACACAGACCCTCGACCAAGCCTCCCCTCGGCACAGCGCGTCAATCAAATCGTGTAATGATAGCCTGATTGGCCGTCTATTGACCATTAATAGCTGTCTGTCTGGCCTCAGCCCATTATCCTTCAATCAAACTCTTGCACAATCACTCCTGGTCAAATCATACTCTTCACCTGATTTTTGCTGCGAGTACATCCACCGTATAATTGAGTTCCACATTTCCAAGAGGCCAGCGTGAGTTTGATCACCTATTTAGGGCCGTTTGCCTGAGGCTACCTGAGGGCGTTTGCAAAGCCAAAAGTGTAAAAGGATCTGTTTATTGAAGCGAGTGCTCTATACTGATTTGTTCTAAGAAACAAATTGATTCTAATTACAGTTTCAACGCCCCACCAACACATCCTCCTTTGCACTATATAAGAAAAGAAATATTACACAGACTGTGAAATATCACTAATTTTTCCAGCTGATTGCACCATTACTACGGGCTGTGGGTGGACAATAAACTGGACTGGTCATGCAACACAGAGCACCTGTATAAAAAAGCCCAAAGCCGACTGTACTTCCTCAGGAGGCTGAGGTCTTTTAACATCTGCAGGAAGCTCCTGAGGATGTTTTACCAGTCAGTGGTTGCTGGAGTACTTTTCTATGCTGTGGTGTGCTGGGGGAGCAGCACAGCAAAGAGGGACTCATCCAGGCTGGAGAAACTGATCAGGAGGGCTAGCTCTGTGGTCGGCATGAAGCTGGACACTCTGGTGACAGTGGCAGAGAAAAGGACATTAAAGAAACTGCTGGACATTATGGACGATGCTGGGCATCCTCTGCACACGGCCATAAACAACCAGAAGAGTCTGTTCAGTGACAGGTTGCTTCTCCCCAAGACAAGAACTAACAGACTTAAAAACTCCTTTGTCCCACACGCCATCAGACTGTTTAACTCCTCTCTGGAGGGGAGAGGGAGGGGAAACAGGAGGACAAAGGAGGAGGGAACAACTAAGCTGTAGTGCCTCTGCACCTCACTGTACAATACCTTGTGCAATACTTTTTGTAAATAGTCAACAGTGCAATAGACTCAATACTTGAAATGTGCAATTCACTTGTATTTTTATTTTTTATTCCTATTTATTCTATTTATCCCCTTTGTATATTTTATTTATATTTGTCTCTGTATTTATATATGTGTGTGTGTGTGTGTGTGTGTGTGTGTGTGTGTATATATATATATATATATAACAGTTCTGTAACTGTAACTTCGGTCGTTGCTGTGCTTTTTTTGGAAGTCGAATTTCCCAGAGGAACCCACCCGAGGGATTAATAAAGTTCTATCTTATCTTATCTCTTATCTTACTACTTTAGATTTCTGACTGATCTCACTTACGTTATATTCTGGGAAATTCTGTGGGCACCTCTACAATGAAACACCGAGATTTCTTTGCTGCCTAAACTCTTTAACTGAGCAGCCACACTCAAACAGCTCTGACTGCTGGAGTAACTTAATGCTATTAACCTAATTTGAGATGAAATTATGTAATATGAGGACATGATTTTGCACATCAAGGGCACTAGTTATTAATTTAATGGAACAAATTGCTAATTAGTGCACACAGATTATTAATTTGAGGCTAGACATGACTAATATGTGCTCACAAATCAGATCAAGAAAACTCTACCTCGAGCCCTTCCACACAAAACGATGTCCACGTACTCGCTTTTAGGTGGCAATTTATGTGCAGCTTATAGTTTTCATTAGCAGAAAGCTGATGTAAGGGTTTGTTTAAAAATGTTTAAAGTCCACTATATCTGCATCATTTCATCCATGCGTCCAAATTCAGTGTTAAAATGTGTTAAAATGTGTTAAATCACAAATATTCTCACAAATCAGCACCAGAGGAGGCGCGCTGGTTTCCCTTTTCCCCCTTAAAATCACAACAGCAGTCTCAGAGCAGATGTGGTCGCAGTCCCAAAACAGTTTCAGCATTGTCGGAGTGAGGTGAAGACTACAGCTCTACATGGGTAAACATGCAGAGAGAGAAAGAGAGACTGCTTTCTCAAAATCTCTTAAAAAGTTAGCTTAATGGGGGCGATCGTGGCTCAAGAGTTGGGAGTTCGCCTTGTAATCGGAAGGTTGCCGGTTCAAGCCCCGGCTCGGACAGTCTCGGTCGTTGTGTCCTTGGGCAAGACACTTCACCCGTTGCCTACTGGTGGTGGTCAGAGGGCCTGGTGGCGCCAGTGTCCAGCAGTATTCTCTGTCAGTGCGCCCCAGGGTGGCTGTGGCTACAATGTAACTTGCCATCACCAGTGTGTGAATGGGTGGATGACTGGATATGTAAAGCGCTTTGGGGTCCTTAGGGACTAGTAAAGCGCTATATAAATACAGGCCATTTACCATTTAATAAACTGGCGAATATTATGAAAAACGCCAGTTTTAAGACACTGAACAGTCAGTCTTGTTTTCATGAGCAATAAAAAAGTTTTGTCCTTAAAAACTATGATAAAAATGTGTTTGTTTGTTTTTTTTTAGAAAAGCAGGCAATATGAATCCTTTTCTTTGTTGCATAACTTCTATTTAATAAACCCGTCTTTCCTCCCTGCTGTGTCGTGTGCATCAGGTGTGAAATATTGCAGTCCCTTCTATAAATATGCTGTCATGTCTGCAGGAGGAGCATTGCTGCACATCTCCAGCTGAATGACAAAATATTGTAATTTAACTGATGCATTTCTGAAAAAGCAGAGTAACTATTGAGTGGATATTATATAGGGGCCTAGTTAATAAGAATATAAGAAACGAACTGACTTTATCTCCTATGACAGAAATTAGGATGACACGACGCGCCGCTTTTGGATGAAAGACAACAGCAGTTGACATTTTCACTTCAATTATGTCCTTCAGTTGCAGATATCAGCAAATGATTTATTAGAAAACAGATTCATGAACCGGGGAAGAAAGAAGACGCTGACATATTCCCTTTATGACGAAATAAAAGAAAACTGAGCACTAAGAGGAGTCAGATACTATATGCAGAGCATATCCCACAGTCCTCACAGTACTTTCATGGTCACAAGCTTATGAGTAAAATGTGTGCAGACATATCCGGTGTTTCTTCTCCTCTCTGTCGCCGTTTTCTTTATTCTGCCTCCTCTCAGAGCATCTCGGCTGACAGTCTGCAGCTACAAGTATATCAGATGGCAGCTTCCCTGAGGCACCGTAACGCCTCGATTCCGCAGCAGCCTCTGATTTGATATCGGACATAATCCAGACGGCCCACCCGCCAACCTCACCACCTCATCAGCCCTGTCACTCAATGTTTCTCATAAACACAGAGACACGCATGCACATTTCCCCCCGGTCTGAGGTCAGCCCTCCCTCCTATGGAAAACCTTTTCTCTGCCTGTGTCTGGTTTCTCAAGCATGATTGAAGATACTCAATAACAAGAGATGCTTGCCGTGACCCCACCGTAACCCCTTCTTTATAAAAAAAAGAAAAAAGAATGGAGTAAAAAAAGGCTTCTGTCTGACCCTGCAACCATCTTCACCATCATCTTCATTTTTGTGTGTCCTTCCCCAAAGTGTGTTGTCTACATATTGTGCGCAGCTCCCTCGACACTCCCGGGAGCCCCCCCTCCCCTTCCCCAATCCCCCGACCCACCCCCCTATCACAATGCCAGCATTAAAGAGATTGGTGGGGTTGAGCTATTGAGTCGAATTAGACATGGTCAATGTAGCTTTGGCTGGACCAAACTGCTCCGAGGACACAAGTTAGAGAGGCTGAATAGGACAGGATTGTGCAACTGTAGTGCGGCTCTCTTCCTTTATCACAAAGCGCGTTTGGATTAATTTAACAAATGCACGTGTAAAGATACAAGTGAGCGGAGATGACGGTGAGATAAAGCGACAGGTGTGAAATGAGCCCTGCTTCATTTTTGTTCTTTTTTAAAAAAAAAACCAAACGTTGATTTACGCGCAGAGTTGGAGGCACGGATCTTCATGGAGTTGCTTGAGGAAACAGGTGTTATTTCCTTCTGCTGTAATTCATTTCTGTGTGAGAGAGGATTCCTGTGAGCTTTCAGATGAGGAGGCATTTGTATTCCTGTGCCATGAAAGCTAATGATGAGCACTGGGATCGCAGCAGGCTCTGTAGGAACAACACATTTTTCATGCACCTAAAGCTCTGGAGGGGCTTAACTTGAAAAAGTGGTAAAAGATACTTAACAATGATGTCTAATCACTTCAAACGAATCAAGGAAAAAAAGAGCTTTGCTGTAGAAATGACCGATTACACTTATCTGCTGTCTATGATGACACTTTTTAAAAGCAACAAACACTGATTTCTTTTTCCGTCTTTCTTCTTCTTCCACACACGCACCCCACTGGTCTTGCAGACTTCCTTCCTGCTCCAAAATGGCATAAAACAGGCAGTTTCTTTATCCAGGCAGGAACTGCTTCCCAGTGGGCCGGAAGCAATTTAATCAGTGTCATAGCAGACTCTGATGAGATAGTGCTCCGGGAGCTGGCATTGACTTGTAATTAAAGGTACCCTCCTTGCAAGCTAGGTGGAAATTAAGAGGCAAACAAGCAGCAAAGGTGGAGTGGACTCCGGAAAGTCCTGCTCTATAACTGTCTCTGTTGTGCTGAGCAAATAAGGAGCGATGAAAGTAAGAGATGTGGGGGTTTGGGGGCTGCATCGCTCACGGTCACCTGACGAGTGGCCCGGCTGCCTGGAAGAATGTGTTGCAATCTGACAAACACATTTGAAAAATAGCAGTTATGGCCCCCTGCCCGGCCCTTATTTTATTTTTTTCTGTTCTCAGGCTGAAGGTGAACAGTAACTTTTGGAGCCAAGGCTCTCAGGCTGAACCATTATTTGACACCACAGTTTCAAGTAAATGAAGGAGAGAAGTGAGAACAGAGGTTATTCAATGGAAGAGCCGTTTTAAGGCTTTTCTTTGTCAGCCTGGAGCATCCATACAGCTCTTAAGATTTTTGGCTCCAGTTCACGATGTTTTATGGCAGTGCAGCAGTTTTCTTTGCTACCTTAAGGCACGTTTCCATCAATCTCATAAGTTAGGATGTCAAGTCTGACACATACTGTATAGACTGAGTGATAATAGCAATTGAACTAGGGCAATATCACACGGTTTCAATTCATCCTGTTTGTTTCCATGCTGTAAGCTCCTTGTTGCTGTCACAATAACAGCTGGAGGACTATTGCAGCTCAGCTAGATTTCCTTTATTGTTGGAATCTCTAACATTTTGTTTTTTAAATGTGTTACTACCATCTATTGATGTTATTGCTGCACTCCACTTGGTTGCTCTGCAGATAGAAGTCATAGCTGCATTAACATTGTGAGATGGTCATCCCATATTCCTGGCAGACAACTTCAGCATTCTGGCTCAGGCTGTCTTTGGTTGCAAGATTGTTGCAACTGTGAACAATAAACCACAGATGAACCACCAGAGTGGAGCAAGGACCAAATATATCACCACAATTCTTTCACACTGGTCATTTTGCATATAAAGCACCCTCAAATCACACGTCATACAACTGGATTTGACTAGCGAGTTGGTTGACCCACTGTAGTTGTACCTGGGATTTTTAACTATTTGTGACACCTAAATGGAAAGGCTTGTGTCAAACTGTGAGGCCAAAGTAGAGGAATGACACTTGTACAACCTACACGTTTCTGTAAATGTGCTTGCTTTGAGTGTTAAGAAGTTAGATATACTTGGAAAATGCTATATCCATCCATCCATCCATCCATCCATCCATCCATCCATCCATCCATCCATCCAGATAGATAGATAGATATTCATATACAGGAGAAAAAAATATCAGCTGCACCTTTAAATATAAGGTAATGCCATGTGCCACCACCCCTATGATCTCATCAAGAACTGAAAGTGTGGAAGCTTTGCAGAAGTACTATTGATGGCAAAGTTGCTGGATTGCATTTGATTTCCTCCTTTTTTTAGGCCTACCTACTGAATGCATTTTTATTTTTTGCCTAATATAATATATATTGCTCATATTTCCCGACTCCAAGCTTTTCATTGTCTTCACTTCCTATTCATCATTGGGCAATCTGCCAACCCCCCCCCCTCAGGAGCCTGTTGAGGTCTGTGCCTAAATACACTCAACCTGGTTCCTGCTGCTTAACTACCAACTTGCCGCTCTGTTGCCATAGATACGTGCTGGCACTGGCGAGGACTTGTGGAAGCTTGCAGAGGGAAATTTTTAGATTTACAGGCTGCCACCTGGATAAAGAGTTAAAAACTTTTATTAAAATAAATAAATAAATAAACAGCTTACCTTGTTTGTCTAAGTTCAGCTTTCCAAAATTGCCTAACACAAAACCAGTGTAGCCCTTTTAATTGCAAGCCGATGGGAATAAAACTGAGTTGATGCACTGCTCGGGGTTGTTTACAACATGCTGCAACCACATAGAAGCATCCCAGCGAGATATTAATGCAGTACACCTGGGCAGGAAACACACTGCCTTTAGCTTTGAAACATTTAAGTCAAAATTAGTTTTTAGCCTACATAAGTACACAGCTAAGGGTAAGACAGTTCATTCACTTAAATATTCAAATTCATTCCTTTTTTAAAAAGATCGTAAAATGAAGTAATGCTATCAATTTTTTTTAATGTTGAGTTTGAGGCACAACATGCAAAGTATAGACTAAAATCCAAAATATTAATTCCAAGTGATAGTGAAGTTCAAGGGAAGCAGAATAGAGGTGAAATCCAAAAACAGGCAAAGTATCAAACAGAGGGAGAGCTTTAGGAACTAGAAAAAAGAGAGTGCCATGAAAGAAACGAGGACTTGGCTGTGGAAAGTTTGAGTGTGAAGGGTAACAAGAGAAACTAGCAAAGAACAAATGAAAGCAGGGGAACAGATACACGCTCAGTGATGATGTTATCTACCACAGGTATGGCAGAAAGGCGATAACAAAAGTACCAGATAAAGAAGAAGAATATTGCATACTTCTATACTTATGCTTGTAAAATGTGAGTGCAGATTTTTCTGCTTCAGTGGTCATCATCTTGGCTATGGGACCAAAAAGGTTTCAGCCATTAGATGAAGTTTGTCCCCATAAAGAAAACATTGACATTTTTTCAGGCATTTCAAGTTGAACAAAAAAATATGTGCTGAGGGGTTGATTAGAATTTAATGATGCAAAATGTCATTTACAAAACCTTAGAGCGTATGACTGGAAGTGGGCTTTCAGAAATGAGAAATACTAACTGGTTACAACATAAAACAGAAAATGGGGATAAAGAAGCTAAAGCGTGACAGCCAAGAGGTTTGTTTGCAAGTCATTGCCCCATTTTTGTCTCGCACATTGCCATTTTCAGATGAAATGTGAAAATGGAAAAAGAAAGTATTGTTTGTAAGTCCATGCTTTAAGCGAAGGTTACAAAATGTCTTGATCAGCTGGAGCTGTGTTTGATTGACAGCAGCTGGCATGTTGCAGTAAAAGCCAAGGTCAGTATAGCATGCAAGCCATGGGGACAGGAACTTGTTAGAATTTGTTTGAAGGTACATTTAAGTGCTCTTACTTCTGTAGTATTCAAAGTGGAAACAGCAGCTCACTTTTCCCAGCTGTGTGTTTGATTGTCCTTATTGAATAAAAAGGAGACTGTGAGATTAAAAGCTAATGTATATCATTGTTCAGCATCTTAGGTCGCCACAGCAGATCATCCGTCTCCATTTCACCTTCACCCTTGCATCCCCTTCTGTTACGCCAACTCTCTGCATGCCCTCCTCTCTGCGGTCTTCGTCATTTCCTTCTGCAGTCCCTTACTCACGCCTCCACACTCCTACCTTTGCTTTTCTCTTGCTGCTCCCGACCATGCTGGACCCATCTCCTCTTCCTTTGTCTTTGCCCAGCAGTAGCACAGTTTCCATCGGGACCTCCGATGGCGGTGGTTGTTAACCTAGGCTCTTATCATTCTGGTAAGAAAATTTCACTCTTGATCATCTACATATTTTATTTGACATTCGGGGTCCTGACCCCCAGGGGTTGGTTGTGTATCATTGTTCAAAGGTGGTAGAATTGCAGGTTTTTGTTGCGAGGATGCACAAGAATAGAAATGAGCATATCAGAGGGACAGCTCAGGCTGAGTGGTTTGGAGACAAAGTTAGAGAGCCAAGGCTGAAATGTTTTGGACAAGTGCAAAGGATCCATGTTCAGCATACTTAGACAAAGGATGTTCATAGCATACCAATGAAACACGTTGTCAAGCCAAATCAGGACATTGTAAGTATTCCAAGTTAAGGTACTTGCATACCCGCTCAAAGTAAAAAGGAGAACATGTTATTAAGAATGTAATTTAATGTCAGCTGGCCTTTAAAACAAGTGAGGAATATTTCATAAGAGCAGTGAAAGTACAGAAATCTAAGATCACAGTGTCTGAAAGTTCATGGTCTTTTATTTCTCTCAGTTCTGGAGACAACAAAACCTCCACCAGTGGATTTTCCTTCCATCCGCTTTTTCTTTTTAAAAAAGCTGTCTGCTTGTTGTAGTAGTTTTACTTTTTAAAAAGAACCAAAAACGTACTCTCCAGACACCATTTTCCCAGCATCGATGCAGTAAGAGTCTCTCTTCACCTTAAATTAGTGACAAAGAGACGTGCTTGGACATTTATTAGTCCAATCCGCACAGTATCCTCTAGGTCCAAATAGTGTACCTCTGATTAACTCATTGTATCAGACTGAATGATCAACTGACAGGCGAACGGTGGCTCACAGAGTCTTTTTAAAAGCATGTCTGTGTGTGTGTGTGTGTGTGTGTGTGTGTGTGTGTGCACGCATGTGTCCTCCTATGGACAGCTTCCTCTGTGGTATTGATTGTCCTGGTTCCTTGCCGACAAACTGTTGCTAATCCCAAACACAGCAGGATGGGAAATTGGATGGGCACTATCGGGCCACTTTGGAGCCGACTTAAAGATTCTCGCTTCACATAAACACACACGCGCACATTGGTTTACAAGTGTGCACGGACACACTGAGGAGTTGATGTTGGCACACAGCATGCATCAGCTCTGCCCGCACGCTGTGACCCAATATGGAGTGTGACCAGCTGTCCGTGTCTGGATTCTGCCTGTTTTCGGTGCTGAGATTTGAGTGCATCTGGGTTTGCTTGAGTGTATGACATGCCTTTCCTCAGAAATATTTGACAGCCACACACCAGCCTCGTTCTGCTGCTGACAGTTCCTCCCCCGTGCGCCTCCGTGCCAAGATAGCTCGGCCACCACAATTTCAAGCTTACAGCAGAGTCCCGGTCATCTGTCATGATCTCCTGGCCTGCCTGCTCTCAGCCCGGCTTTTTAACTAATGAGAGGATTTGTAGAGTCATTCTTTGACTTTCAGGACTCAGTGATTTAGTATGAATTAAGCACCTGCCAAAGCTGCTCCTGCAGATAATAGAAATTAAAAAAATGACATGTTCTAAAGAATAAAACTCATACCCTTGAATAAAATATTATTGGTTTGATTTTACCTTGGAACCTTAAGTGGGTGTCATCCTGCACTGTCTCTGTCCTGCTCTCTGTGTGTGTCATGTCTCACTCTGCTGTGAGGTATCTAGTTAAAGTGAAAATGCCAAAAGAGAGAGACGTGAAAGGCGAATCTGTCGGAAGAAATACTTCTCTTGACCATTTATACGGTTGTCTTTGTCATATCTCTGCTTGCATGCACAACATTGGGCTTTGTCTCAGTGATAAATGCAACTTTTGAAAGGAGGAATCAAACGAGTTATGCAGAGAATTTAGAAAGACAACTTGGCACTCGCTGATCCAAAGTACTCATGCAAGTTATGCAACTAACAGACGTCCTATAGGAAGAGGCTAAAAATATGGCCACATTTTTCAGCTTTAACCTCCTGAAGTTGCACTACATAAGTTTGATTAAATCAGGGCGTCAGCGCTATTTACTTTATATAAGGCAAAAAAAAGCATTAGGGTTTTGGGTTTATTGCACAAGGTGAAAAGGAAGGAAATGCTATTAAAAAAACATAAAAACTGAAATGTCATATTTTTCATAGACTATATTTGCATGACACTACCAGATGCACAGACCTCATTATCCTTATTTAAATCAAAATGAAGTGGCAAAATCGCTATTTGCTAACATAGAAGTGGTTTTTTGTCTAATCAGAAACTGATACTGATGCCAGGAACAGTGATTTTTTGCTTGATTGCAGAGGACTAGTGTGATTTTGCAACATGTTAAGGATAATTTTAAACATTTAAACATAAACAGACACATAATCAGCCTTATGACACATTCTTTCCAACATACACACCTCCACGCACGCAAACGATGTCTCAAAATAAAGGGGGAAAGATTAAGGGTAAGCTAATCTATAAAAATGTGTTTTCCATGTAGAGCTTTATAGGTCTGTTAATACTATATCACTGGAATCCAGTGAAGGGATGCAAGAATAGGTGTGATATGTGAACGCTGGCTAGTTTTTGTTAGCGGCTTTGTGCTGTGTCCTGCACTAACTGGAGGACAGAGAGATGCACATGAAAAGTGAGTTACAATAACCAAGGTGGGGGAAAATTGAAGTGTGTACTAAAAGTTTCAGATGACTGAATAACAGTAAAGGTTTGCTTTTGCTATATTTCTGAGGTGAAATGGAGGTTTAGGAAGCATCATAGCCTGCAAATGGAAGATGTTATATTCCTTAAATGCACAACAATAATAGCTGAAAGTTAAGGAAGAAAAAGAAGATGCAAAACCAAGTGAAACAAAATGCTGAAGGTCTCAGAGTAGAGAACAATGACAGGTAAAGTCTGATAAGAGGAAAGAACAAAGTACAAGAGGTAGAGCGTGCAGACGTGACAATGGCTTGATGCATTTTCAAGAGTCTCAACTTGATGACGCACTCAAATATTCATGCTTCCTCTCAACGAAACAAAAACCCCGACAGCTGCCAGCTCGAGTGGCCCGCATGCACCCCTTAAAGAGGATTCGGTCATTTTTTTGAGTCATGATTGTTTTTATGTTTCAGACTGGAGGACAAACACTATAAAATCATAAAATAAAATATAGACAAATGATCAAAAGGTTCTTTTTTTCCCCTTTTGCTTCGTGGTGTAGTCGAAACAAGCAGCCCTAAAGCTTGAAACATATCCAGCTTCACTGAATCTAGTCTGCTGCAGACTGCACTGAATGTTTCCACCTGTTTCATCAGCATTATTTTAGTTGGCAGTTGACTCCACTGTATTGTAATGACAAACATGGGCTCTATTTGCATTTGCCTAATTAGTTACCGGCTGTAGTGAGAGGGATAATTGATTGCAGGGCAATATGGTTGATTTGCAACTCAACCAAGCTAATAATTTGTTATTGATTGAAGCATTAGTGAGGAAAACACTACAGAGATATGTAACCAAGCCAAAGTGCTGCAGAAAGTTGATGCTCTCAGTTTTTAATCTACTTTAATAACATTACACTCCGCTAAGCTAACATCGTAAGGAGTGCGGGGTTGGGAGATGATGAACTGCTGGTTTCAGCGCCGCACTGTAGACTCATATGTTATAACTGGAAGAGATTACATTTACTGGGGAAGCAGGAGTGTCTCTGTGTGTGTGCATTTGGAAACATCCGCGTGTAAGTCTGCCAAAGTCTGTTTGCATAAGACGTAATTCAGAAGAAGCGAGAGTAATGCGCTGAAATGCATCACATGTGCAGTAAACATGCCAGGATGTCAGGTGTATTCAAGGATCAAAGTTGTGCAAACATTTTCTTTCTTTTTTAAAAAAATCCAGCACTGAAGCATCTGAAAGTCGCAGATTTTAAATGAACTCGTTACTGCTTCGCTAACTGCTGGAACCTTGTGCCTCATTGAACAGTCCACAATTGGGTTCAATTTTCCTGTTTTAATCAGCCATCAAATGAACTTTAGAGGTTTAATTGCACATTTTAAATAATTATCTCAAGGGTCAGGGGTACCTCTTTAAGAAGCTAGATTTTCCCCGCTCTGAGTCTTTCTAACCTCTAACTCTATTCATTTATTTCCTGCATTTCACTCAGCTTTCTAGCTCATCTTTCCAGCCACCCTCTATTTGTCTGGTTCTTTTTTTTTTCAGCCCACAATGATGTCCTTTCTATCAAAATGTTTTTCCTTTGCACCGTTTTTTTCAGTCTCTTTCGGTTTTCCTGTGCTTCATTCAGGAACGCCCTCAGGAATAGAAAGTCTGCGAGGAAAAAAAAGATTTTGAAGTGACTCAGAGAGAGCTTCGTTTCTTTGAAGCCAGGTGTAGAAATGTTGCATTGAAGTGCTGAAGTCATTTCTTCTCTTCTCCAGCTGTATCCCAGAGGCCCAGCTTGACAGCTAGAGGAGAGGTCATCACCATGACTGCGTCCTCACAGGACTCCGCCCCCTCGTCTATGGCTGGCCTCTTCCTACTCCTTCTCCTCCCGGCTGTTTTCACGCAGAACTCCGCTGTCCCAACGACCCCGACCCCATCCTCGTTGGACCCCCTGACCCATCCGGAGTGCACAAAGAAAGAACACCCAAAGGTTTCCATCAGAGGTCAGTGATCACCTCCAACCGCACATTTTGTATCAGTCAGTGCTGTACTTGCAGTGCTGCTTCTACATGGACACATTTTGCTGGGACAATGCAGTTTGTAGCTTTTGTAAAATTAGCATTTTCATTCAGCTTCCCGGTAATTTGATATCTTGCTTTTTCTTCTGTGACAGCTTATTTTCAAATTTCAGATTTATTACCGTTTCCTTTTTTAACAAAAGAATTTGAAATAAGGGAAACATGAAAGGATAGGCTGTGAAAGCAGTCAAGTGTCGAGCTGCTGCTGCTGACTTATTTGGAGTCAAAAAAAGAGAAAAAAACACCATGCTTCACTTTAGTGTCAGCTCCAGCTTTATTCAGACATAGTGGGTACATTTTTTTTTAGATGAGGGACACTCTGCTCTGAGCAAGCATGCTGAAGTCCATCTTACTGTACTGCTGTCAACTTGTCGATAATCTATATTGACTCATCTTAAATGTACACATGGGAGAAAAAAAAGGCCGATCCAGTTGAAATCTATTGAGCTATTCATCATGCACATCCCCTAAAGGTGAGGTGAGGGGTGCATATAATCCCTGAGGAAAAGCAGTTGATGTAAAGATGTAATGGAAAATAATAAAACTTGCCGTATTTGGTGTCAAGGTTAAGGTACACGAGCATTCAGAGAAACTAAAGCTTTTTCCTAATTCCTAACCTTTGAGCTATGAAGCTTTACATACTAACATGGTGAATTTTATTATCTTTACTCATATGATTGGAGCTGAATTGGTTCCTTCAAGCTGTAAAAACTTAACATTTTAAGTTAGATTTATACAGTGTGCAAAAATCATGGCATTGTATTGAAAAAATAAAAGGTGTGTTGTGCAGCTCTCTTCGTGCCCTTTCATCTAATATGTTACTCTATGGTTCCTTGAACTTTGACCTTGGGCGCTAACAATAACAGTCAAGGTCAAGTAGAGGATCCATAAAAATTTTAAATAAAACGTTTTTATAGATTTTAACTTTTGGTGTGACCTTGACTTTGATCTGATTTTCACTCAAATTAAATCAGCTCGAGCTGGTATTGATGTCTACCATCACACAAAATTTGAAAACGATATGTTGAAAACTGCGGATGCTAGACTGACAAACACAAGCGACTGCGTACCATTTTTCCTTGGTCACAGCTTCTGCTTGCATGTTAATCCTGAACACTTTTCTCAGTGTTGCCATGAGGTTCCTTTGCAGTTATAGGGAATTAGCATCTGAAGTAGAGTCAGACACAGCATGCATCCAGCGTTACAGTCTGATGTATGCAAGTGTGGGAACAAATGAGTCTTTATCTTTTATGCTTATGGTTTGAAATCTCCAATAACATTGATTCCACAAGCTTAAAGTTCAGTGTGGCAAACTGTTGCTGTCAAGTTAAGGGGGACAGTGTGGCCCCAGGGAATTTTATGTCAGCTATTTTTCATATCTGGAACCCTATTTGCCACTTTTCAATTTTCATAAATGTATCTTTGTGCCATCTGTAAATAGAACCTCACAGTTTGGCGAGGTCAAAAGGCATCTATAAAGGAGCAGAAAGCAAAACGGGCCAAGATTAAAATGATAGTGTGGAATAATGGCGCCCGCTATCTTGCCCGTTCATCTGTACAGTGGGCCAAGAAACGAGGTGTTCCTCACTGCGTGAAATGGAACAGAACAGTTTGGAGTGCAGAATCAAAGGTAAACACACACAAAATTGCTGTGTTTATTTTTGAATAGGGCTGTTTGTGTTTCATCTGCCAAGAGTGGTGAGTAGGATTGGAAAGCCCAAAAAAAATTGCTGGTGGGGATCGAGGACAGAAAGATTGGAGAGGTGGCCTGAAGGAGTTATGAAATGCTCTCAGCCCCCTCCAAAGCATGCATCCGTCTTTTTGGTTTTTCTTTTTTGGAGTGTGCCGTTTTCTAACAAGACTGTTTATGTGCTTGTGTCCAGCTTATCAATGCTGCAGACCTGAACTCTATGGTTCTGAAGATTGACGTAAAGACCTGTGTGCCATTTGGTCCTTTATGCTGAACTTTCTGTGTCAGGGCAGTTTTAAGTTTGAAAATTAGAGCCTCCATTCTATTGGATTTCCAATCTATAGAAATCAAGAAATGGCTTTTTTCATTCCCCCACAAAACCAGACTCACACTATCTATATGCAAGGGCTTTTTCCCTGTCCTGCTTCACCCACCCGGCCTCCAGATGTCCAGATTAGCCTGGGCCCCGCCAGTGCTTCACTTCAAAGGCGTGCCACTTGAGAATGGCTCTCATGGCAGGGAGCTGCAGGGCTGTTGGCCTGTCAAAGCAAGCAGAGCGGGGCATTATGTGAAGGCAGCCTTACAGAAAGGCCTGCACAATGAAAGTGCCAGCAAGAACCTGAGATTAGCCTCTGTGATTGATGAGCGTTTTATTGTAGCTTGCTGAAGCGCTGCATCAGTCACCTGAAGGAGACCAGCCAGTCTTTGCTATGGGCATGCACAAGTGTGTGCTCGTGCTGTACAAGTGTATGCATCTACAGGGAGTGCAGAATTATTAGGCAAGTTGTATTTTTGAGGAATAATTTTATTATTGAACAACAACCATGTTCTCAATGAACCCAAAAAACTCATTAATATCAAAGCTGAATGTTTTTGGAAGTAGTTTTTAGTTTGTTTTTAGTTTTAGCTATTTTAGGGGGATATCTGTGTGTGTATGTGACTATTACTGTGCATAATTATTAGGCAACTTAACAAAAAACAAATATATACCCATTTCAATGATTTATTTTTACCAGTGAAACCAATATAACATCTCCACATTCACAAATATACATTTCTGACATTCAAAAACAAAACAAAAACAAATCAGCGACCAATATAGCCACCTTTCTTTGCAAGGACACTCAAAAGCCTGCCATCCATGGTTTCTGTCAGTGTTTTGATCTGTTCACCATCAACATTGCGTGCAGCAGCAACCACAGCCTCCCAGACACTGTTCAGAGAGGTGTACTGTTTTCCCTCCTTGTAAATCTCACATTTGATGATGGACCACAGGTTCTCAATGGGGTTCAGATCAGGTGAACAAGGTGGCCATGTCATTAGTTTTTCTTCTTTTATACCCTTTCTTGCCAGCCACGCTGTGGAGTACTTGGACGCGTGTGATGGAGCATTGTCCTGCATGAAAATCATGTTTTTCTTGAAGGATGCAGACTTCTTCCTGTACCACTGCTTGAAGAAGGTGTCTTCCAGAAACTGGCAGTAGGACTGGGAGTTGAGCTCGACTCCATCCTCAACCCGAAAAGGCCCCACAAGCTCATCTTTGATGATACCAGCCCAAACCAGTACTCCACCTCCACCTTGCTGCGTCTGAGTCGGACTGGAGCTCTCTGCCCTTTACCAATCCAGCCACGGGCCCATCCATCTGGCCCATCAAGACTCACTCTCATTTCATCAGTCCATAAAACCTTAGAAAAACCAGTCTTGAGATATTTCTTGGCCCAGTCTTGACGTTTCAGCTTGTGTGTCTTGTTCAGTGGTGGTCGTCTTTCAGCCTTTCTTACCTTGGCCATGTCTCTGAGTATTGCACACCTTGTGCTTTTGGGCACTCCAGTGATGTTGCAGCTCTGAAATATGGCCAAACTGGTGGCAAGTGGCATCTTGGCAGCTGCACGCTTGACTTTTCTCAGTTCATGGGCAGTTATTTTGCGCCTTGGTTTTTCCACACGCTTCTTGCGACCCTGTTGACTATTTTGAATGAAACGCTTGATTGTTCGATGATCACGCTTCAGAAGATTTGCAATTTTGAGACTGCTGCATCCCTCTGCAAGATATCTCACTATTTTTGACTTTTCTGTGCCTGTCAAGTCCTTCTTTTGACCCATTTTGCCAAAGGAAAGGACGTTGCCTAATAATTATGCACACCTGATATAGGGTGTTGATGTCATTAGACCACACCCCTTCTCATTACAGAGATACACATCACCTAATATGCTTAATTGGTAGTAGGCTTTCGAGCCTATACAGCTTGGAGTAAGACAACATGCATGAAGAGGATGATGTGGACAAAATACTCATTTGCCTAATAATTCTGCACTCCCTGTATACTGACAAGTATTTATAGATATAGGTGTGTTTTTCTTGTGTTTTGACTTCCTATCTAAATGAGTTTTAGATTTTCTATGTGCAGTCCAGTGACATTTTATCCTGGCAGCGCCGGTAGAAGGCATCGCATGTCCTCCGGTCCTCCAGCTCTGGTTCCTCCGACCATAAACCTCCGTGGTATCCAATATTCATGTTTGTCATTGGCTATAAAATATTCTGTATTGTCTCTCTGCCCAAACAAACAAAACAGCAGTCTCTGTGTATCACACTGCACTCATCATTTTTCTCCATATGAAAAGGTTAGATGGAGTTACTTAAAGTCAAGGATAAAAGGTCATCTCATCATATTCATTTATAAAGGACTAATGTTGACTTTCACTGTATGCACTTACCTTGGTTACCTGTTCAAACAGCATCAGCTCAAAACTATTAAATGATGTTTTCACGATTCTTGTAATTGTTCTTAATGATTCTTTGTGTTTTGTTGTTGTCGTTCTGTCTGCTGCTGATTGTCTTCTTGTGGATATGTCTTGTTCTTGCTCTCTCTTGTAAATGAGATTACAAGGGATTACAGGAGATTTTAGTGAGACTGAGTTAAAAAACAAAAACAAAAAGACAATTTATATAAATAAGTCCATCAACTCGAGCGTGTTATGTGGATTTAAGACCAGCTGTATTCTGTATACTTGGAGGAGTAGCGGGACACTCATACTGATAAGAAACATCTCTTAATAAATAGATGTACTTGCAAAGAAATCTTAGTATCTGGTAGATATGAAGAGAATTATCCTTGTTTATAGCCACTAAATCATTTTTACAGCTGCTTTATTTTAGCTTAGTTTGGTTGTGACAGCTGTGATCACAAAGAAGAAATCAATTTTTAAAAAGAAGTTGAGCACACATGCGGCGGTTGCGATGTCGGGGGAATGTACTATAAACACAGAAGATGCAGGAGACAGTAGACAAACTTCCACCGAGGTTTAGTATCAAACCTCGTGACCCACTTTAGTTTGGTCTCAACAGCATGGTATTTCTACCATCCGCTTGGACCCACCACAAACACACTGCTGCATGTTTGTATCCCTGGTGTTCCAGAAGATGTGCCAGAAGAGTTGTTTTTTTTTAGCCACACCACAGATCAGTGCAGAAATACAGCATCGGAATCACGTAACCTCCACCCACAGGCACACACTGTATGAGCCGCCAGCTCGTGATTTAGATGGATGATACTCCCTGAGAGCATGAGACTGCAGGTCTGATAAGAGCACGGGATAGGGGGCAGCAACTGGAACGCTCCGAATCTCTATATGGAATCTGCTTAAAGAATTTATAGAGATGTTATAGTTTATGTTATTAGGCTCAAAGAACTGTTCTAGGAGCTTATGAAAAGGGTCAACCTGGTTTGTGAGACGGATACCTGGGCTGTTCCTTCATCACACCAAGTGCAGCACCAGTATCCATCAAAGCAACACAATGTTTCGCCAGGGACTATGTGCAGAAAACTAATGCTTTATAATAAGACCTTTGTCTCCGGTCCCACTACGTCCATCGCAGAGAGTAGGAGGTTGTTTGTCTGATAGATTCGATTTCTTGACAGAGTGGGACCTCTGCTCGACTCAAATCACCGTAATGTTCCTCTAACAATAGAAAGAAAAACAGAAAACAGCCGACGTTGCTGCTAATTTTCTATTTGATACCTTGCAAATCTCGCCTCCTGAATTTGCTTTTTATATCTCTTATCCCCAGATTGCCTGCACTGTTCTATCCACCATCGCACTCCCCACCTCCCTCATTTATTCTTCTCCTTTTCCCTCTCTCCGAGCTCCTCCTCTTAGACTCTCTTTTTTTCTCCAACTTTCTGTTCCCATCACTTTTTACTCTTTTTTCTCTCTCTCTATAATAGGCAGAAAATGCATTGCGCATCTTGTATCTCTTTCATTGTCTGGGTAATGGTGCTGTCGATGAGCTGTCGTCTCGCCATCCGAAGGGCTCTTGAGGAGCACGAATGATGCTACTTTGAGCCACAATGGTTCACTTAAAAAAAAAAGTGCTCACCCTGAATTTATATATATATATATATATATATATATATATATATATATATATATATATATATACACATATACACATATATATATATATATATATATATATATATATATATATATATATATATATATATATATATATATATGTGTATATGTGTATATATATATATATGTGTGTATATATATATATATATATATATATATATATATATATATATATATATGTATATATGTATGTGTATATATATATATATATGTGTATATATATATATATATATATATATATATATATATATATATGTGTATATGTGTATATATATATATATGTGTGTATATATATATATATATATATATATATATATATATATATATATATATATATATATATATATATATATATATATATATACACATATACACATATATATATATATATATATATATATATATATATATATATATATATATATATATATATATATATATATATATATATATATATATATATATATATATGTGTATATGTGTATATATATATATATATATATATATATATATATATATATATATATGTATATATGTATGTGTATATATATATATATATGTGTATATATATATATATATATATATATATATATATATATATATATATATATGTGTATATGTGTATATATATATATATATATATATATATATATATATATATATATATATAAAAAAACACCCAGCACGCCCCTGCGGGCGGTTTTATCCTTCAAGCTCGGGTCCTCTACCAGAGGCCTGGGAGCTTGAGGGTCCTGCGCAGTATCTTAGCTGTTCCCAGGACTGCGCTCTTCTGGACAGAGATCTCCGATGTTATTCCCGGGATCTGCTGGAGCCACTCGCCTAGCTTGGGAGTCACCGCACCTAGTGCTCCGATTACCACGGGGACCACCGTTACCTTCACCCTCCACATCCTCTCGAGCTCTTCTCTGAGCCCTTGGTATTTCTCCAGCTTCTCGTGTTCCTTCTTCCTGATATTTCTGTCATTCGGAACCGCTACATCGATCACTACGGCCGTCTTCTTCTGTTTGTCTACCACCACTATGTCCGGTTGGTTAGCCACCACCATTTTGTCCGTCTGTATCTGGAAGTCCCACAGGATCTTAGCTCGGTCATTCTCCACCACCCTTGGGGGCATCTCCCATTTTGACCTCGGGACTTCCAGGTTATACTCGGCACAGATGTTCCTGTACACTATGCCGGCCACTTGGTTATGGCGTTCCATGTATGCCTTGCCTGCTAGCATCTTGCACCCTGCTGTTATGTGCTGGATTGTCTCTGGGGCATCTTTACACAGCCTGCACCTGGGGTCTTGCCTGGTGTGATAGACCCCAGCCTCTATGGATCTTGTACTCAGAGCTTGTTCTTGTGCTGCCATGATTAGTGCCTCTGTGCTGTCTTTCAGTCCAGCTTTGTCCAGCCACTGGTAGGATTTCTGGATATCAGCCACCTCCTCTATCTGCCGGTGGTACATACCGTGCAGGGGCCTGTCCTTCCATGATGGTTCCTCGTCTCCCTCCTCCTTCTTGGGTTTCTGCTGCCTGAGGTATTCACTGAGCACTCGGTCAGTTGGGGCCATCTTCCCAATGTATTCTTGGATGTTTGTTGTCTCATCCTGGACTGTGGTGCTGACACTCACCAGTCCCCGGCCCCCTTCCTTCCGCTTAGCGTACAGCCTCAGGGTGCTGGACTTGGGGTGAAACCCTCCATGCATGGTAAGGAGCTTTCTTGTCTTTATGTCAGTGGCTTCTATCTCCTCCTTTGGCCAGCCTATTACCCCAGCAGGGTACCTGATCACGGGCAGGGCGTACGTGTTGATGGCCCGGATCTTGTTCTTACCATTCAGCTGACTCCTCAGTACTTGCCTGACCCTCTGCAGGTACTTGGTGGTTGCAGCCTTTCTAGCGGCCTCTTCATGGTTCCCATTTGCCTGCGGGATCCCCAGGTACTTGTAACTGTCCTCTATGTCTGCAATGTTGCCTTCTGGTAGTTCAATCCCCTCAGTTCTGACTACCTTCCCTCTCTTTGTTACCATCCGACTACACTTCTCCAGTCCGAACGACATTCCAATGTCATTGCTGTATAGCCTGGTAGTGTGGATCAGTGAATCGATGTCTCGTTCACTCTTGGCATACAGCTTGATGTCATCCATGTACAGGAGGTGGCTGACAACTGCTCCGTTCCGTAGTCGGTATCCGTAGCCAGTCTTGTTAATGATCTCACTGAGGGGGTTCAGGCCTATGCAGAACAGCAGTGGGGACAGAGCATCTCCTTGGTAGATCCCGCACTTGATGGTGACTTGTGTTATGGGCTTGGAGTTGGCCTCTAGTGTTGTACGCCACATCCCCATTGAGTTCCTGATGAAGGCTCTTAGGGTCCCATTGATCTTGTACAATTCTAGGCATTCCAGTATCCAGCTGTGGGGCATTGAGTCATAGGCCTTCTTGTAATCAATCCAGGCAGTGCACAGGTTGGTCAGTCTGGTCTTGCAGTCTCGGCTGATTGTTCTGTCTACCAGTAGCTGGTGTTTTGCGCCTCTGGTATTCTTGCCAATTCCTTTCTGTGTCCCGCTCATGTATTGACCCATGTGCCTGTTCATCTTAGCCGATATGATGCCTGACAGGAGCTTCCATGTAGTACTGAGGCAGGTTATTGGTCGGTAGTTGGAGGGGACCGGTCCCTTCTTGGGGTCCTTGGGGATCAGGACCGTCCGGCCTTCGGTTAGCCATTCCGGGTGTCTCTCGTTAACTAGCAGCTGGTTCATTTGTGCTGCCAGACGCTCGTGGAGTGCAGTCAGCTTCTTCAGCCAGTAGGCGTGAACCATGTCGGGCCCTGGTGCTGTCCAACTCTTCATACTGGAGACCCTTTCTTGGATATCTGCCGCTGTGATGGTTACTGGACCCTGTTCAGGGAGGTCGCTGTGGTCTGCCCTCAGATCCTCTAGCCACTGAGCATTGCCGTTATGGGTTGCATCCTTCTCCCATATGCTCTTCCAGTATTGCTCCGTCTCCAGCCTTGGTGGTGCTGTTCTCTTATTGTTCCCTTGCCACTGAGAGTACACCTTTGCTGGTTCTGTGGAGAACAGCTGGTTTATTCTCCTGCCTTCTATCTCTCTGGTGTACCTCCTCAAGCGGCTGGCCAAGGCTGTGAGTCTTTGCTTGGCAGTTTCCAAGGCCTCAGGTATGGACAGCTTGCTGTATTTCTTAGGCACCTTATTTGTCGCACCTTGCTGCAACTCCGTTAGTTGGCTAACCTCCCTCCGTGCTACTTTGATCTTGCCCTCTAGCCTCCTTCTCCATGGAGGGTACTGCCCTTTGTCGCTGTTCAACTTGTAGCCAAGCATCTCACTGATCACTGCTGCCGTATTGTAGATCAGCTTGTTAGTGTCGGTAATCGTGGTTGTAGGTATTGCCTGTAGTGCTGCATTAACATCATCTAGCAGACCTTCTGAGGGTACTTCACGTAATCTTGGTAACCGGCTACGGGGGATCCAGGTTTCAAGCTTGGCCATGATCCTATTTTTCAGGTCAGTTCCTCTCGCACTCGTGTATATATATATGTGTATATGTATATATGTGTATATATATATGTATATATGTGTATATGTGTATATATATATGTGTATATATATATATATGTATATATGTGTATATGTATATATATATGTATATATGTGTGTATATATATATATATGTGTATATATATATATATGTGTATATATATATGTGTGTATATATATATATATATATGTATATATATATATATATATATGTATATGCATGTGTATATGTATGTATGTATATATGTATGTATATGTATATGTATGTATATTTCATGTGGCATTCATATTTCACTCGCACCAGTCTCTGTTCCCCCAAACTCATTCACTGTGATTTCAGTGCATAGGTGTGTTTGCAGCTGTCAGTCAAGCAGCTGAATGAAGCTTGGATTAGCGTGCTGCTGAGGCGAGCGGCGCCTCCCTCACTAATGGCATGTCAGGATATCTGATGCCCAAAAGATTGCAATAGAAAACAGAGAATAGAAAACATTTAAAGGCTTTACCACCACTTTCACCGAAAAAGCGGAAAGCAGCAGGAAAACTGCTTCCTTTGCCTGTCTGTATCCATGCCTCCTGTCTCCTCATGCTATAACCCCTTTCAGACTTGTGCTTTAATCTGTAAGAGCACTGATAATTTTCAGCCTCTTGCGTTGCAGTACAGTGTTGTAAAAGCTACAGTAGTGCGACAGCAATTTCAACCTGCCCTCCCACCTTTAGATGCTACAGGAAGCTGAACAACTTCAACTCTCCAGTCAGCATCAATTACACTCTGTATAAACCACATGAAAAGTTATACGGCGATGTTTTGGCCCTCTCGGTCTGCATTAGTGGGAAGCCGGGTTCTTTAATTTATCTTGCATGTAATGGTGAAAACAATTAAAAGATCCAGCAGGCTGACACATTCTGCACGGATCTACAGCATAAAAAAGGAGCACTTAAAAAGGACGTATATATAGTACAGACTTTATTCTGTGGGCTGACATTTTGCCAAGTGGCCTCTTTAGAGTTTTGGTACTTGGAAAGAATTTGAAAAAATTGTTGGAGAACCCCTGCCCTCACAATGGTCATTTATAAAGGTACTGACATAAACATCTATCCATCTGAAAAATAGGTTTCAAGTTCCATTACCGATGCAGCTGATGCATGCCCACAGAAACCCAGGAACAGTCTTCATCATTGACAGTATTATTCCCTCAACTCAGTGCTGCAGCAGCACTACTCTGACCTTTGTGCTAAAATATTGCATGAACATGTGAGCGCTATCCCGAACAGTTCTGTCATGTTCGAATGAAGCAGTTGCAGAACATTTACATGGCAGATAGCTGCAGTTAATACCCAAAAGCTATTACTTTAACAAATGGATAAAGCCAACAGTTTAAGCGACATCCTGTGTGAATGCTCTTGTGTCGCTCCTGATTTTTAAGGAGAAAAGAAAATAGTGTTTGCACACTCAATTACAGTACAGCTACAAAAAAAGGGCAAATGATCAAATCAGATTGAAGTAGGTTTGAAACCTTGCCTCTTTGAGGTCCAGTGAATTTCTGCATGCTGTTATTCATTTTGCAGACCCCTTTTTCTTTTTTTCTTTCTTCTTTTTTTTGTTACCTCTGTTGACTCTCTTATCCTGTGCCAGTCTCAAATATAGCACAGAAAGTGTACAGACTCTCTTTTGCTGGTTATCGCGCCTACGTCTGCCTCTTTCACACTCTGTTTTTGAGAAACATTGCTCACATTTCTGTCAGTTTTATAACACATTTGGAGCACAGCGGACTTGTCAGTACACAGCAAAAACTGGAGTGTTAAAATTTCAGGGTTAAAGATGTTAGAGTTGATTTCCACTCTCAAAGTGTCATTTTAACACATTCTGATTCAAATAGTGTTCAGTGTTGGAGTTATTAAACAGTGTTATTCAAGTCCAAGCAAATGAACTCTGAAGAGAGTTATTTAACTTGGTAGGCCCCTGGGCTTCTGCCCAGGTAAACCCGTGGATCAATTAATAGTTTGCTCTGCCGGGCCGATTTTCCATGTGCTTCTGCTGGTTACACCGTGGTGGATGCCTGCCGTGCTGCTTGGAGTATTTTACACAAACGGTAAGTTATTCAAACTTATATAAAATTCACGGTATTCTATCGGCGCAGTGAGGTTTTCTTGATGTTTCTTGGTGTTCGGTTGCTGAAAACGAGCTTTAATAGAGGAGGAGATGTGTCGAAAATTCTATTTAGCCTCCAATGCTAATGTTAATGTTGCAGTCTTTTTACTCGTAAGTGACGGTAGACACTGCACGTGGAAGCGCCGCGCCACGTTCAGCTTTTCCCCTGTTCACACAGACACGTCTTTCTCCACGCCAGTTCATGAGCGTTTTTGCTTCTCTGTTTATTCAGAGTAATTTTTTCACAATTGATAAGTAAATAACATCCCAAAATAATTGAAGAGAGCTTGTTTTAGTCACTCCTGCTTTTACTTTGACATCGTTCATCGCTGACTTGTCTCTAATCTGTCTCTCTCTCTCTGTCTCACTCTCTTCTCCCTTTGAGACACCCGCCCCAAACATAGTCAGTTAGGCTGTCCCCTCCTTTGCTATGTGTTCATTTTCATCTCTATTGTCTCTTTTCATACACGAATCTGATCGCATTTGTCAATCGCAGTATTTTATTTTGGAGAATAGCTTTTATCTTCAAAATTGCCTGGATTGTCTTGTGTGTCTGGTGTAACTTCCTGCGGAACATGCGTGGCCCACGCAAAAAATAGACCAGATACCGAAACAATCGCTTCGTAGCACTCCGTGTCTGGTGTAAACTACACCATAGATTAACGTGTATTTTGTATTGTGTTATGTATCAATTGGACTCCTGCATGGACAGACACAGGTTTATTTGATAACATTAAATGTTATTGCAGTGAAATTCAAACGCATGGTCAGTATTAACCACCATGTACGGTATATGTCAGTGTTTTAATCATTTGTGCTTGAATTGCTCTAAATGTCAAATACTATGCCATCTTTGTTATTATTTTATCCCAGTAAAATGCTGGTCCAGGTTCGATACTGCCAACAGCAGAAGTATGTGAAGTTGGAAGAGGTTGATGGGCGTTTTGAGTTTATGCAGTTTCATGAAAAAGGTTTGTTTATATCTTACCTAATTTTAGTTGGGGGGACAGAATTTTTTGTAGGGCGTTTCGCCAAGTCTCTTGAATCATACAGTGGTGTATCACTTTAGTGAATGTGAGGCAAGAACAGTTTACTTAAAAGGTGCACTCAGATATATCTTATCTTTTCCAGTCATCGAGAGATTTTGCCTGCCACCTGATGCAAAAGTAGTGTACAAAGATGCAACAGGGACAGAAGTTGATGAAGTGATTTTCAGTGATCTTATCAGCCAAGGCACTGTGGTCCTAACAGTTTTCTCAAGTGATGGTGAGAAATTTAAAGGGGCAAGCTCAACACCAGACATGGGGAAGGGCTGTGTGGCTGCTGGTTGTTCCAAATAATCAGGAGCACACAATTTGACCAATCAGCTGTTTGAACATTGAGATCAGTTAATTTAAATGAGTCAGGTCTGCAGTGTGATGTTGCCTTGTTAGTTAAAAATCTGCAGCCAGATTTGTTTTTCTACACCTTACAGAATAATGTTGTTTTTTCCTTTTAGAATTTTCTGATTACTCCTTGTCTTCTGCATCTGATTGTTCTGACTCAAGCTTCAGCTCAAATGCAAGTACATCAACTATACTTCTAGATGAGGGTCCCAGGAAGAAAACAAGAGTTGAGGGTACTGTTGATGCAGCATCTGCTAAAAAGGTTGTGACAAAACTCAGTTCTCATAGTATTTTTTCTACTTCATTATTCTTAATATGTAGAAAAGCTATTCCTCACTTTTTGCATCTTTTTTTTTCTCAAGTTAATTGAAGGTGTACTTGGAACCAATTCAGGTGGTGAAGAGGTTCTCCAGGAATATCACACAACACAAACTCTAACAGATGCTACCAGAAGAAAAATGGTCAATATAATAGTGGCTCACATGATTGATTGCCATGGGTATGTGTGTTCTATTTGTGCATTTTATTTTTTTTTAAATACAAGTTACTATTTTGCCATTACTTAAGCATGTTAATTTAAAATCGTTTTTCAGGCACCTCCCCACCAAAGCTGTTAGAGAACAGTACGCGCTAGGGGTAGTGACATTGTTCCCATCCCTGAAAGACCCATACTCCAAGAAAGGCTATGTATAGTCACTACTATTGCACTTTGTTTACATAATTTTCATGCTGTGCATCATTGGGATTTGTGTGTGTTGACATTTAAGTTCTAAAAATTTTCAGATTGACAACACATTATTTTTGAATGTATTTACATTTTAGGAACACTTCTATGATGCTGCAAGCAGCACTGGATACATTTCTTGGCGTTTGAAAACGATACAGAGAAAGACTAGAAGAGGATCTGCACCACCAAGTAGCTCCACTGGCTTTACTCAAGGAGGTAAGAAATTAAGTGTCCACAAACTAGATAATGTGCTCATTTACATTAGATACTATTTTGTTTTCATTTACCTATCTGATCAGCACCTATGCTTTTATGTTTGTGTGTTTTTCTTCAGGGGGCCCAAATTACCAAAGGCCCATTAATGTCGACATGCAGCTTGATGGAGATGCTTGCCAGGAGGCCATCTCTTTGCTGAAACATACATCCGACACTTCCTTGATTTTCCAGAAGATGAGAGAGACCTTTCAGCATCGTCAGAAGGTCATCAATGATCCTGACAAAAGTCTTGATATCCTGTCTATCTTCCCAAGATTCTTGGATACAAGAGGATTGGTGAGAATATTCAGTGGAATTTTTAATATCACTTTAAATTTCAAGATGAATGTGGCAGTAGTAGATTTTCTTTCTTAAAGGTGAATCAAGACTTCACTCTCCTGTTTGATGATGAGATATCTACCAGGCTGCTTCAGAAATGGGATCCAATCTTTAGGTATCAAATCATCAAAGAGGCCAAGCAGCTCACCTCAACAGTAGAGTTGCGTCAATTGGTGCAGTCAGCAGAGAGTCCACCAGGAAGTGATCTTGATGAGGCAGCAAGTGAGTTTGTTAAATATGATTTGCTATAAGCAGTTAAAGTTCAATAGCATCAGGATTCTATTAATAAATACCAATTCATTCACCTGTTAGCTTTGCTTCATCAGTTTTCTTTAGCTGTTAGTTTAATGTTTATGACAGCACATTTCAACTTTCTTAGGAAGTGTTTCTAGTTCTCCTTAAAAATTGCATTTGAAAGATTTGCTGTCAATTGATTCTTGTGACTCTTTGGCCGCAGCCTTTGACCAAGACATGGCCTCCCTGTTGTTACTGTTACATCTACTTCCGCCACCCCCAGGAGGACCAAAGTATCAAAAAATCAGCGCCTCTGATGCTGTTGAGAGACTTGTAGTCTTTCATAAGGTAATTTAATATTTATAGTTTTTGTCATAAGTTGTCATGTCACTGGTTAAGAGGTGAATGAAACAAATTACAGTTGAGCTTACAAAGGAGGTTTACATACTCATTTCTGTGATGCTATTATCTCTGACTTGCTCCTGTGTCTAATGCTCAGTATCTTTGTCTCAACTCCAGTCTTGCTGCAGTTTGGAAGAGCATCTCCAGAATCAGCAGAGTCAGCAGCCATACCTCCTGGCTGTTGGGCGCCAGAAGAGGAAGGTCGACAGCTTCTATGTTGCCATAGACAAGCGTCTCATCCCCTGCCAGGCCAGCCGCTCCCTTGGGGCATTTGATGAGCTTTTTAAAGCTCATTTTGTGTTCAATGTGTCTTATGATGCTGCACTTGTGAATTTCTACACATTTCTGCAGACAACAGTATACAATATTGATATGGGGAAAATGAAGGAGTCCCCAAGAGTGCGTGACTTGAGAGCCAAAATCCTTAACCAGGAAATTCTTCTCACAACCTAAGTAAAAATCATTAAAATGCTGACATGTTTTTTGTGTAAGAGAGCTTATCTCAGCAGTCAGCAGCTGATTTCACATTTAAGAGGTGAACATGGTTATTATCCTGGACCTAAGTTTAAGTTATGTTGTTGGCAGCCAGGCTGCAGGCTTCAGTTCCAAACTTATGCAGGCTTTAGGAAGCACCTCAGTTTTCACAGCAATGTTGACCACAATGATCGAACTTCAGCCATTGCTTCTTTTTCTAATGACACAGTTTCACCTGCTTTGGAGGACCAGTTTAATTCCTCTTATCTTCCTCACAGTTCTCCCAGTGTTCTTCCAGAGTCTAGTTCTTCCAGTGTTCCAGTGAGCATTGATTCAGTACTTACAAGGGATTCATCCAAAGAAATCTGTGCATCCATTGTGGCCAAACTGCAGGGTAGTGGCCTTTCTAACAGTTTAGTATCCTCACTTGTAGGCGATTTGGAGGAATTAACAAGTGAGCTTCGCTCAGAAGCAAAGCAGGCCATTCTTTCTGCGTTACCCACAAAGGACTCCAGCATATCTTTAATAAATGAATGTTTTGAAAATTTTGAAAACCCTTTCACCAATCTGAACACAGAATGGAAACGAAATAAATACTTCAATCTAAAATGGGGAGTTGTAGAACCTAGAGAAATAACACTTGGAGTGAGGTATGACATCAGGCGAAATCAGAAGTTTGGTACTTATGATCAAGTACCTGTGAAGGATACTTTTATATATGTACCTATTTTGGAGTCTTTGAAGTTCATGTTTAGAAATCCAGAGATTTGTGTTTTCCTGCAGAGAGAGTGTAGCTCAGAGCCTGATGCTTATCATGACTTTTGTGATGGAAGTTACTTTAAAACTCACCCTTTGTTTTCAGCCAAAAGGCATGCATTACAAATTCAGCTATACTATGATGACTTTGAAACAGCCAATCCTCTTGGCTCTAAACGCGGAATTCACAAAATTGGCTGTATTTATTTTGTTATAAGAAACTTGCCCCCAAAATTTAATTCCATTTTGATGAACATTCATTTAGTGTCACTTTTCCACACACCAGATCTGCAAAAGTATGGTTTTGATGTTATACTGGAACCACTGATAAATGATGTCAAAAAACTGGAAAGCCAAGGGCTAAGTCTTCCATTTTCTGATGAGCAGGTATATGGCACAATATCACAGATCACTGGAGATAACCTAGGGATGCACTCAATTCTTGGTTTTAATGAGTCGTTCAGTAGCCGTCATTTCTGTCGCCTTTGTTTGATTGAGAAGAATGATTGTCAAATGGTGTACAGTGAGGATGATCCTAAAATTATTCTTCGTGGGAAAGATTTGTTTGACATACATTGCCAGTCTCTTCGGGAAGATCCTAAATTGAAGTCACTGTATGGGTTGAAAAGAAATTCTGCACTCAATTCATTGCAGTATTACCATATTTGCAATAACTACTCATTTGATATAATGCATGACCTTCTTGAAGGTGTGGCTCAGTATGAGGTCAAATTGCTTTTTGAGTATCTTACGCAACACTTCATATCAGAACAGAACTTGCTTTCTAGGATTTATGGTTTTGACTATGGATTTTTAGAAAGAAAAAACTGGCCCACTAAAATCATATTGGACAGTGCTGGCAATAGCATTGGTTTGAACTCTATCCAGACATTCTGTCTTGTGAAAAACATCCCACTTTTGTTTGGTGACATTATTCCTGCAGGGAACAGACACTGGAATTTGTTATTGTTGTTACTTCAAATAATGAACATTGTTTTTTCACCTTGTCTCACTCTGGGAATGACTATATATTTGAAGAATTTGATTATTGACCACCACAAACTATTTAAGCACACGTATCCACACAGAAACTTGATTCCTAAGCATCATTTTATGATTCATTACCCATCCTGTATTCGAAAAATTGGCCCTTTACTGTATATGTGGAGTATGAGGTTTGAAGCTAAGCACAAGTTGTTCAAAGATTATTTCAAAAATTTCAAAAACCTCACCAAATCGCTTGCTAAACGGCATCAGATGGCCATTGCTTATCACTGGGAAACCTTTTCTCTTAAACAGAAGGAGTTTGGGCCAATTAAATCATTTTCTTTAAGAGGTGAAAGTGTGGTCAATAGTGAAATGCTATTATCAAAAGATGTTTTCTCAACAAGTTGGGTTAAAATTGATGGTGTAGAGTACAAAGCTGGACTCGTTGTTTGCAGTACAATGGAGGAAGACATGCCAGTCTTTTGTCAAATAATTGATACACTTATGGTTGAAAATGACATTTTTTTGTTGACACACAAACTCTTTACTGAAAACTTTGATGAACATCACCATGCATTCAAAGTAGTACAAACTGAAGAACGGTGTGTCATAAAAATAACTGAACTCAAATGTCACAGACCATTTGATATTCAAAACTCATACAGTGCTGCAGATGAAAGTTTGTACATTATATCTTCATTTATTATGTTTTGATTCACTTTCTGGGAAAAAGCATGATAATAAATGTTTTTGGACAATGTACAGTTTTCTTGAAATTATTCTCATGATTGTACTTGTTGTCGTTAAAAAGTTATGTTAATCTATTACATAAATAGTTCTTTTAGGGATTAAAACTACCTTAATAAAAGATTAAAGAGTTAAAGTAGTGTTATTTTTCAATCTGTGTAGTGTTAATTTAACCCAGTTTGGTGAGTTAAAGAAGGAACTCTGACAAAGTGTTAAATAATTAACTATTTTGAAAATGTTAATTCAACTCTGTAGAGTGTGGAGCTATATAAACCCTGAAAAAATGTTAAAATCAACTCTGTGGGAGTTGATTCAACACTACAGTTTTTGCTGTGTAGCTGTGGATGTTGCCTCACCACTGGTTTTGTGAAAGGCAGACAGACATCTTTACCGGTCACTGACTGAGAGGCTATTAGCCTCCTGGCCCCAGCACCATTCCTCCTGTGGCTGCTCAGTCCCCGCTCTCTCCAGGCTCTTTCTCTGTTCTGCCCATAACCTGCAGACCCTTCTGAGTTCAGTCAAGTAGGAGGAGGGAAGGCGCATGAAGGGACAGAGGGAGAGTTGTGCTCCACTGAGGCACAACAGCCTCTCTCAAACTATCACCCCCTGCAAGTCAGCCACAGTGAAAATCAAAAGTTCTAATAGGAGAGATAGTGAAGAACAGGACAAGCAGGATGGGGTGGAGACTGGCATGCAAGGGAAGCTGAAAAGTGATATGAAGAAGACCCAACAAAACGTATTTCAAGGGATTTCGGCCTGATAAGGCTGACTTGTGAAGCGATCTGGAGCTGCAGGGAGACATTAACTCCTTCAGTGCCGAGCAAGAGCAGATAATGTGTGGAAATGTGACATTTCCAATGCCGCTCTTACAATGTGCTTTGTGTAAATGGATTCTGCATGTAAATTTACATAGAGCAGGACTGATTTATTCACAGTAGGTTTTCACAATTGTCAGCATTGCAAAATATATCCCGAATACTATACTGTGTGTAATTGAGACTGGAGGTAATGCTTCATTCACAGAATCACCTGCCAGATGGCTGCAAGTCGTCATGTGGCCTGCTTCGTTAACAATATTGGCTCAACCCCACTGCCCTGAAGATAACCATTTTTTAATATTGCCTCCTTTCGCTCGGTCTTATTCCCATTAGCAACACATTGTGTTTCCGAGATTCTCCCTCACCACCGCCAACCCCGCGTCTACCCACCCCCCTTACCCCCGCTGCCCGAAGGAAGATGATAGACAGCTACCTTTAGTATAATATTTGTCATTCATAGCTCATTAAACAGTGCAGCGCTTGAGGGAGGGAAATCAACAACATGCCTGATTATAACAGTGATGATAAAAAATGTGACACAGTGAGCGATTTTATCAGGTGAGCCGTTGCAGGCGCACCGACGGTGAAAAAGCCAAAGTGAAGAACTGCAAGTTCACTGAAATACACAGGACTTCTCATTTCAATTCCATATGTCAGTATGGAATATATATATTCTTAATGCTTATTTGCTGATTAGATTGTTCTTATGAGAGGCCCAGACTTCAGTGTAAAACTAGGTCGCAGGCTGACAGGAACTGCATGCTTTTGCAAAAATAGGAGCTGCAGGCAAAAAGTGAAACTAAGTAGAGTGTTTGTTCAAAACTTAAAGTTTGTGTGACGTCTAGAGGAAGTATATAAGTAATCAGGCTTCCTGTTTCTGCTTGAGACTTGAGCTGGCGTTTCTGTGCTAAGTCTCCATTTTCCAGAAAATGTAAAATTAAAGATCATTTTTTAAGTTAGACCACTTTGAGCCGTGTCTTTCTTGGCCGTTGAAGAATGCAAAGAACTGGATTTAATAACTGTCAGATCAGCTGTCAGAGTCTGCTTTGCACCTTTTGTAGAACATTTGATTTCAAGAAAACCTATTACATGCCTTTTATGTTAAAAAAAATCCCCTCTGTATTTCAGTTTGTACTTTCATTTTAATAGATGACACCATCCTTCCAGCTGTGGGAATGGCAAGGTTTGATGGGCTAGCTGAAGGAAAAACCCAGAGGCTCAAATTTTTTAGGGATTAGATGGGGGTAAGATTGGCTATTTATCAAATAGCCCTATCTCTGAGCTCCGGCTTGGGGGAATCTCACATTCCACCTGGCTTTAAGTGATAAACGGATCAGATTGTGTTGTGTGTGTCTGTATTTGTGTGTTCGTTTGTGCACGATCCCCAATTTCCCGTGCACTGGTTTTCTCACGGTCTATAATATGTTGGTCTTTTCCAGATTTGATTGGCCTCTGTACTGGCCTAATAGCAACTCAAATCAGTTGGGGTGCCGCTTCGCTCTTCATGCATGCTGGTTGTGTGGGAAGAGGCTGAACGGTTAAAAAACTGTGAGATGGGAGAAGATAGAAAGGTTATAATTTATGTCTGGGTGAGACAAATGTCTCAGCCACTGTCCTCGTCCCTCTGGCAGTCATGGGCATTAATCCATCTGCTTGCCGATTGCAAAAGGGGAGGAAAAAAAAAAGATCGCAATCATCGTTCATCAAGTCCAGCTTGGGGCCCACGAGTCAACCCGAGGGAGGAGGCTTTCATATTCATCCTGCATTATTGTCCCTTATTTGCCCCGCCGCCCGGCCAGACAGTTATGAGGGGAAAGAAGTAAGCAGAGAATATAAAACCACTTGTGCACAGGAGGATAAATGTCAGTCAATGAAGACCTCACTATAGCGAAGCCCTTCTAAGAGAGTAAGCAAGCTCACGGTTCACAAGCTCTCCTCCATGCTGCTGCATCAAATTCAGCCTTGCTGTGCTTTTTTGTTGTTTTTTGTTTTTCTAACAAGCTTTTGAAGAGACATTTGTGATGTGGGGAAAGGTTTATATTCATGTAATGCTTCTCAGCAAGAATTTCAAGTGATTTACGCTCTACATTAAACTCTCTGAACTGAACACTAACAGCTCCTGTTTTTAGCGTTAGGCGCATAATGCTTCTGTGGAAAGAATTCTCTTGTTATCTATTCCTGCACCGCACGTTCTTGTTTTATGGTTCGTGTCATCTGCTCTGTTTTAATAGTCTAATTTTATGTGCAGAGTAAGTCACCGTTTTAACTGTCTGACGTTTTTCAAATGACATTAGGTTCTATTGTCTGGATGTTTTCCAGAAGATATTTACTGTGTAACGTTGGGGATGCGTCGTAGCCCTTATAGGCTGCCCATCCTCTGCAGTCGCTTCGCTGTTTCTAATTTCTTTGACTTTGATTGGTTTTTCATACACATTAAAGTCTGGGTTGCATTTATGCTATTAAAATATAGCTTTACTTTCTTCAGAATCAAATGTGGCTACAGGCTAAATGTAGTTTAATGCCACTGCTCTTTTGAACTGAGCGTGCTGATGACCAGCTGCTTCTCTGCTACTGCTGTGGCTTAAATGGTTGCACTGAAAGGCCGAAAGCCTGTCATCTGACAGAGAGGGGCGAGACAATAATTGTTTAGATGGGAGAATTACTTTGAAACAGTCTCTCCTCCAAGGTGCTCGTGTTGTTGCACTTGTACGGAAAGACACAAAAAAATGTTCAAAGTGTGTGAAGATACGAAGCGAAAGACACATTTTGCCTACTTTCGTACCATTCGGCACTTCGGTGTAGTCAATCATGGCCCGAAGTGGGAAAATTGTCCAGCAAAAAAAAAAAAAAAGGTTTGGAGGGTTTTGGACTCTAACGAGTTTTTTTTTTTTTTTTTTTTTGTATGAAGCGCACATTGGCATGCAGCGGTTTGGTCTGGTTTGTTTGATCTGGTCAGAATTTCTTTAACTGTGAAGAAAAGTGAGGAAAAGATGAAATGCTTTCTAAAGGGTCAAATTAGGAACAATGCAGTTTTGTTATAGCCAAAGAAGACGAAGGACTTTTCAAAATAGCAGAAAGAAGAAAAGAAAAAAATCTTGAAGTAAAGCTTAAAGAAGATATTTTGTAACACAGACACTGGACTTGAGTTCTTGTTATCCGTCATTCTCACTGTAAATGTTTCTGTGAGATGAGACTTGAATTGAGGTCAAACATGCAAATGTTAGCTTAGATCATTACTTTCTCAGTTGGCCATTGTGCATTTCACCATGTTTGTTCAATATCAGATTTTTTTTTACAGTGTTTGATGTTTGATCATATTTAAATGAATAATTCCTTCTATAATGAAGTGTTATCTGTGACAAACTACGATTGAGCTCACAGTTGAAGCAGTGTTTCTCTTTATGAAATTCTTAACCAATAATAGAATAGAACTCCCATTTTATCTCTAAAATTAGAAACATCCTGTCTCCTCGCATACAAAGCCTTGAATCGGGCCCAACCTTATCTTAACATCTCTATTGGGGCAATATCATCCCAACAGAATGCTTCACTTGTCATGATCCTGGGTCTGCTGACCCAGCGTTTTGTGTTTAGTTTATGTAGCCTTCAGGTTTCCTAAGTTCATCGTTATCATGCCTAGTTGTTTCCAGTTAATTTTACCCCTCGTGTTCCCACTATGTTAAGTCTATCATGCCTAGGTGTTTCTAGTTATTTTCCCCTCGTGTTTCCACTATGTTGTCTCCCCTGCTTTTCATGTATTTCATGTCTGTGGTTTATGTTGTCAAGTTCAGGTTGTCATGTCTATATCTCACTGTGTTTCCTGTTTTATTGTGAAGAGGTCTGGCGTGTCTGTGTTCATCATGTTCAGTTACTCTCCCCCTGTGACGTAATTATGTTCATGTGTCAGCTGGGTCCCCATGTGTTGCCACTTCCCTCATTATCCTCCTGTGTCCATTTAGTCTGTGTGTTCTCAGTCATTCTTTGTCAGGTCGTCCGTTGTACTGGTCCGTTGTAGTCGTCTGTTGTACTGCTCATCCATGTCTCGGCTCCAGGTATCCCTGTCAGTTCATTATGTTTAGAGTTTTGTATGTTTCGTTTTAGTTCACCCAGTTTAGGTCATTGTTTAGTTTTCATCGATTCCCTATTATTTTGTACCCTCGTTTCTTGCCTTAATAAACGGCTTGTTTTGTTATTCATACCTCATTTCGGTCTGCGCTTGAGTCCTTCCCTGCAACATACGGTCTGCCCTAGCCAGACCGTGACATCACTTTCAGACTGCAGGCTTACGTGTGGCTGCTGGAGTATTTAAAAGTAGAGGTAACGTTAAGTGAATTAAGTAGAATTAATCTCTGTCTCTCTTCCTTAACCCATAGCTGCTCTCCCCTGAGCCTGGTTCCACCGGATGTTTTTTCTTGTTAAAAGGGAGTTTTTTCTTCCCACTGTTGCCAAGTACTTGCTCAGAGGGGTTTGGTGGATCGTTTACATTTTCTCTCTATTATTGTAGGTTCTTAACACTATAAAGCATCTTGAGACAGCTGCTGCTCTGATTTGCCGCTATATAAATAAAATTGAACTGAGATGAATTGTGGTTCAGATAATATCCGATGCTTTGACAGCACTTAAATAGCTTTTTTTGCCTGTTTGGAATGTTCGAATTGCCAAAATTAGCGTATAAGTCTTCATTTCATCAAGTTTCTCAAACTCAACCCTACACAGGTTGGTGAAGGTTACAAAGTTAAGAATTCAGAGTTTTTCTAAAGGCCCGCTACAGTCCAACAACAGCCTGGCTGTGCCATTATAGCAGCTCCTTGTGCCAACAACCTCACCTCCACAACTCCTCCAACTGCAATTTCTTAATTACATTACTGTCTTCTGAAAGCCTTCTCCTGCTTTGCAGCTTTGTAGGTAAGAGCTGTTGAGAGTGCTTGGCAGATTTGTAGAGGAGCTCGTTGCTGCTGACTCTTTAAACAAGATTTGAAGAGTCAGCGCATTTATAAACCTTTGACATTTCCATCACCTGTCCCCAGAAATAACGCCAAACAAGTCATAGCCCTAAATAGCTTAATAACCTCTGAGACTCTGTAAAGTTATCTTAGATCTCAAATCCAAATGTTTTTCCTTTTTGCACAGACTTTTTTAATGACCTCAGTGAACTGCTGTCTGTGATCTGTGTTGATTTTGACTGTGTAATTATTGTTGGGGATTTTAACATCCATGTGGACAACACTCAGGACAAAGGGACTAAAGACCTGAGTAACACTCTGTTACATGCTGAGTCAGCCCAAAGTTGCCCAGAGGCCACACATAATAGAGGACACACTCTTGACCTACTGATCTCCAAGGGCCTGAGCATTTCAAAGGTTACTGTGTCTGATGTGGGCGTGTCTGATCATTACTGTGTTTTCTTTGAAAGTAAAATCTCAGCCCACATAAATATATCAACAACAGTGATCACAAAAAGATGTATAACTGAACACAGTAGTGCAATTTTTAACCAGGTCTTCCCATTAACACCTGACCTGTCTGGAGGGTCAGTCAATGAGCTCATCAATAGCTTCAATGCTAACATGTTAAATGTAATGGATACAATTGCTCCCATTAAGGTGAAGGTTATCTCTGGAAGGAAAAAGTCTCCATGGAGAAACTCCACACTAGTGAAAAATGAAAAAAGAGATTGTAGGAAAGCTGAGCGCAGATGGAGAAAAACAAACCTCCAGGTTCATTATGACATCTATAAAGAGAAACTTCACAATTATAATTTACAACTGAGGAGTGCAAGGAGGTCCTACTTCTCTGACATCATCACTAAAAACAGCCATAATGCTCGGGTCTTATTTTCTACAGTTGACAGGCTAACAAACCCTCCTGTGTCAGTGGCAGCTGAACTTCATTCGACCATGGCCTGCAATGACTTTGCCAAATTCTTCACAGAAAAAATCCGAAAAATTAGACAAGCAATTGGTACATCAACAGCAGATCCAGAATATGTACTGTGTCCACCGAAAAACTGTTTAAACACCATCAAACAGTTTGACCCTATTAACAGCAAAGACCTGGAGGACATCTTAGGTCAACTGAACTCCTCCTCTTGCTGTTTAGATGTCCTGCCAACAAGTTTTTTTCAAAAAGGTCTCAAAGACTTTGGAGTCAGACCTGTTACAGATCGTCAACTTTTCTTTATTATCAGGTGTGTTTCCAGAATCACTAAAAACTGCTGTAATCAAACCTATACTGAAAAAGGACAATCTTGACAAGACACAAATGAACAACTACAGGCCGATCTCAAATCTCCCATTTTTAAGTAAGATCATTGAAAAAGCAGTTTCTCAACAGCTCAGTTACTTCTTAAAACAGAATAATTGCTACGATGCCTTCCAGTCAGGTTTTAGACAGAACCACAGCACTGAAACCGCTCTGACAAAAGTGTTCAATGACATATGTCTGAATACAGACAGTGGAAAAATGTCAGTCTTAGTTTTACTGGATCTCAGTGCAGCATTTGATACAGTTGACCACAACATGTTACTCAAACGACTGGAGAACTGGGCAGGTCTTTCAGGAACTGTACTAAACTGGTTCAAAACATACTTAGAAAACAGGAAATACTTTGTATCAATAGGTAACTTCACATCTGAGCAGACAAGTATCACATGTGGAGTTCCCCAAGGTTCCATCTTGGGACCCCTTCTGTTTAACATTTACATGCTCCCACTGGCACAGATTATAAAGAACAACAAAATAAACTATCACAGCTATGCAGATGACACACAAATATATATCACAATGTCACCAGGAGACCGAGGCCCTGTACAGGCTCTTGGTAAATGCATTGAGGAAATTAATGACTGGTTGTGCCACAATTTTCTCCAGCTAAACAAAAACAAAACTGAGGTAATAGTCTTTGGCGCCAAAGAAAAACGATTACAGGTCACCAGAGAACTTCAATCTATACATCTAAAAACCACAAACCAGGCGAGAAATTTGGGTGTAGTGATGGATGCAGACCTAAACTTAGAAAAACACATTAAGACAATAACAAAGTCAGCTTACTATCACCTCAAGAATATTTCAAGGATAAGAGATCTGATGTCTCAACAGGACCTGGAAAAACTAGTCCATGCATTCATCTTTAGTAGGCTTGATTACTGTAACAGCATCTTTACAGGTCTACCTAAAAAATCAGTCAGACAACTACAGCTCATTCAGAACTCTGCTGCTCGAGTCCTCACTAAGACCAAAAAAGTGGACCACATCAGTCCAGCTCTGAGGTCCTTACACTGGCTGCCTGTCCGTCAGAGGATAGACTTTAAAGTTCTGATGCTGGCCTATAAAGCTCTGAATGGTTTAGGACCAAAATACATCAATGACCTCCTGACCCAGTATGAACCTTCCAGATCCCTCAGGTCATCTGGATCCAGTCTTTTATCAGTTCCCAGAGTCAGAACCAGACACGGAGAAGCTGCATTCAGCTTTTATGCTCCTTATATCTGAAACAAACTCCCAGAAAGCCTCAGATCAGCTGAAACACTCAGTTTATTTAAATCCAGGTTGAAGACTCACCTGTTCTCAGCTGCATTTGAATAAAGCACCAAATCCACACTTTTAAGCTTAAATTTCAAAACTTACATTTAACTACTGATTTTATCTGTTTTGATTTTATATACTGTTTTGTTTGTTTGTTAATTAGTTTGTTTGTTTGCTTGTTTTAATAAATTTTAAATCATGCTTTTTATTTGTTCTTGTTTCTAATGTCTCTGTAAAGCACTTTGAATCACCTTGTTGTTGAATTGTGCTATACAAATAAACTTGCCTTGCCTTGCCTTTTCTTTTTTTTTCATCAGTTATGCAAATCAGTATCTTCACAGTGCTTACAATGTCAAAAAAGAAAGATCTCCTTAAAGCCTTTGGAGGTCAGTTTATATTTTATTGATTTAACTATTCATATTAGGAGGTACCCAACTCCTCACACTTTGATGACACCTTCACTGACCCATTATGAGCTGTTGGAAAATGAAGGATTAGTTTCTTGAAACTCATTTTCGTGAAAAACAACAAACAAAGCAAAAAAAAAACCAAGAACAAGAGAAACGGAGCTCATTTCACCCTCGGCTAACCCATCTTTAGCTGGTAATGACTGTCTTGTAGTTCACATCAGAGTTTGATTTTCACACAAACACAAACCTCGCAGTAATTGAGCCTTTAAAACAAACTTTTTTTGTTCTTTGCCAATAATTCCATGAGCCTGTGTGTGTTTAAGGGATTGATTTAGAGACTTTTAATGATCTGAGTTGGCGTTCAAATCATGTTCATTCCTCCCAGTTATGGGGACACCGTTCACACACATACAAGCTTTGTTCACACATGCCGTGGCTTTGCGTAATCCCGGGATCATGTTGGATTCTTTAAATCAACTTCAGGTCTGTTTACATAAGACTGTGCAGCTAAAGGCGGCCTGCGTTCCCCGCCGCGTCCCCCACGCTCCCCCCAACCTTCAGCCTCTGCAGCCATTAATCAGAGTGATGCACAGATGGTTCCGCTCGCTTCCTTGCACTGGCCTTCTATGGTTGTGTTGTTGTTTTTTACACCCACCCTACATGTCAAAGATGGTCAAACCATATGGATGCATGGCCGACTGTGAAATTGAAACAATCCACTGTATGTGGATAAGTGTAGTATAAATATTTATGGAGAGAATAAGAGATGGCCTCTTGCAGAATTTGCATCGTATTAGAATAGCCTTGGGACACCCGATGATTTATTGTGATTATCAGAGATTTAATCCTGTCTGTAAAAGTGCTTTCCGGTGTATTATTAATTTTTAAAAGCTGCACTGCTACTCTGATCTAGCTGGTTGATAAATTTGTGTGTCCCTGCAGCACACTGCTCATTTTCTTATTATATTCCTAATAGAACAAGAGCTGTTGTTATCATAATTAACAATGTATTATGTTGTTATTTGCAGCACACAAGGTGGTGTGGCTGTTTTCTGAGATGCTAGGCACTACACTGTAGATTGCCATTGTCATGGAAACCAGAAGCCATTGTTAAAAATATATAGCATTTTGTATAAAACATGTACTGTAAGTTAAAACCTATGCTTGTATTTGTGGTTTATAATATGTCTAAAATAAGTCTAAGTACTATTATTATTATTATGCTTTTTTTCTACTTTGTTTTTTATTCTTGTTAATGGAAAAAACATGCAACAATTTCTACCTGGTTCCTTAATGTCTGCTATAAAACTTAATTTAGTCCATTTTGATTTGTTGTTTTTTAGATGCAGAGAAGTCCAAAACTATTAAGAGATGGACAAATGCGCTGGTTTTGTTCTTTTCAGCAGTTTTCAAATACAGAATAACAGAGGCCTTATCTTGTGAATATATTGCAGTTGTGCTGCAAACTGAAAATTGCGGACTTTTAAATATTCACTGTATTTATGAAAATGGATTCAGCCCTGCTCACTTCTCACAAGAGTGGGACAAAAAACAGAAACACTAGAATGAAGTTCGGTCTCACAGCAGCTTGGTGACGAGTGCCCAAATCCACATCTGACTGCAAACACTATCACTTCAGTGAAGTCTCCTGTCAATACTGGAACCTTTAATTAAATATTGTATGCGTGTGTTTTTCTGTATCTTAAATTAAGAGCACCATACCGTACTGTAGCTGCCGCCTTCTGTCTTCTGTTTTTCGCATCTCTGGATATGTTTGCAGATGACAGAGCCATATGGGCTCCCATCAATCCTAAAAATGTATCTCCTTTACGTGATGGAGACTTGTTTCGCTGTTCTTGGCAACTTCTTCCAGCACTTTGATGTAGTTTCTCACTCGTAGCCTGGAGCTTTTATGAGCTACTTTTAATTTTAGAAGAAAATGAACGTTTTAAGGTTTTAAATGTTTGATGATCACTTCCCTGATGAAGGAGAAAATCAAGATTTTATTTTATTTTTTTCAGTGGGGGGTCATGCAATGGTCATGAACGTTTTTTTCTCTGATACAGAAAATTAGTGGACAACCATAAAGTTGCTTAACATCATTACTGATTCTTTCCTTGTCCGTTTTTGGACTAGTTTTGTGGAAATGGCTCAAATGTGTCTAACACGCCTTTTTAACTTGCTCCAAGAAATCTCATTTGCCACTAACAACTGTGATGTCGTTTACAGCATCGGAAACATAGCAAATCCCCCTTAAGCCCCGCAAACTTCCATGTGGTGAAATCGTTTAAAGGCCCACACAAAGTTCGTAGAGAAAATGCTCTTTTTTTTCTTCCTGGAGTTTTGAGTGTGGCATTAAAAGCTCCACCAGGCGGCCCCTCTGAAAATTTTGATTTGTAAATGCCAGTTTCATACAGCGTTGAGATTTCAGCCTCGTGCCCCACACAGAGCCGCGTTTGTCTGAATGTCAGGTTGGATCGGGGTTGTGTTGCCTGATGGGGCCTGGACACTTTGTCCCGCTCTGTAGGAGACAGCGTCACGTAGCAGGAAGCTTTTCCTTCACTGTTTGGTGCCCTTTTTTACCACTTCAGCTGCAACTATGAATGTGTCTTATTCATAATTGGTGCATTGGTCACTCTAACATTTTTCTAATCTATAGTTGTGCAGTGTTGCCAGAGTTTAGTCTGAGCAACAGTTAAAATATAATGAAAGCCATCATAAAATAACCTCACTTACAGAGGCTGTTGCTGGCAAACATTTGGCATTTTGCTTAATAAATTTGATTTTCATCGGGTCAATTAACCATCGCTGTAAACACCTACACTTGTGCATAAAATGCCAAATAGGAAAGGTTTTTGCGTGCATTAGTAAACTATACCCTTTTATGAGTTTTGTTTGTAAATGTCACTGCTTTTATCTCACGACATGATTTATCTTCTGCTAACCTTCCCCCCTTTTCTCTCTCTCAGCGCTCAGTCCGTGGATTTCATCCTTCTCCCACCCTGGTGTGAGAGACTACTCCCAGCTCACCCTTGACCTGACTAGGAATGAGCTTATTGTGGGTGCCAGGTAAGAAACTGTAAATCCACTCAGCTTTTCACCCCACAGAGCACATTACTGAGAATGTGATACCCTTTCTGACTCACTCATACAGTGCGGTTTTCGGATAATGACGCTTTTAAAGTGCTTTGCTGAGGCCTCGCTGGACCAAGTTAAGCTTTGGATTTGGCAGGAGCAAAGGATTTGGAAGAAATATGTCACGCCGCAGTAGAGTGTGTGTGTGTGTGTGTGTGTGTGTGTGTGTATTCTCTTGGCATGATATGAGTTAAAGTTTTGTCTGGATTGACCCTGTTAAAAGCGTAGACATACATGATCACAAAAAAGTGTAAAACCAAAGACTGAAATACTAACAGAAAACAATGGCCCAAGAGTGACGGGCAGTACAGTTTGTGTTTAATCCACTTTGTGTTAACCTGACAGTGTCAGGGCTCGTGTGCGGAGGCGAGGAAGGGATGACCCACATGCAGGACTCGTGGTGCAGAACGAGGTTTATTGAATATGTAGACAACAGATGATAGGATGGATGGCTGGCTGGCTGGCTGGCTGGACTTAGCGGACTGGTAGACTGGCTGGCTAACTGACTGACTGGACGGAACACACGACAGAAACAACATCATCAATGACCCGACACTGAATGGGTAGAACAGAGGGCTTAAATACACAGACTGGTGATAATGATGATAATGAGGGACCGGTGAGTACACAGCTGAACATAATGAACTAATGATAATGGGAAGAGGATTGAACATAATACACACAGACCAAGGCTAACACAATAAAACAGGAAGTGGAACAGGCAGTAGATAAACAGTGAGTGTGAACTGAAAACACTGGGTCACCGACCCAGGAACCCTGACAGGACCCCCCCCTTCAAAGGCCGGCACCCGACGGCCAAACGAAAAAGAACCAGAACAGGGCGGGCGGAGGGGGCCCAGGACGGAGGGACGGAGGCCACACAGAGACAGTTCGGGTGGGCGGCCACGTGGCCCGAGGCGAGACTGTTCCGGTGGACCGACCGTGCGGAAGGCAACGGCGGTGACGTGGACACAGTTCGGGAGGCCGGCAGTGCGGAAGGCAACGGCGGCCAGTCAGGCGAAGGCGGTCCGGAGGCCGGCCGTGCGGAAGGCAACGGCGGTGACGTGGACGCAGTTCGGGAGGCCGGCAGTGCGGAAGGCAACGGCGGCCACTCAGGCGAAGGCGGTCCGGAGGCCGGCCGTGCGGAAGGCAACGGCGGCCACTCAGGCGAAGGCGGTCCGGGGGCCGGCCGTGCGGAAGGCAACGGCGGCCACTCAGGCGAAGGCGGTCCGGGGGCCGGCCGTGCGGAAGGCAACGGCGGCCACTCAGGCGAAGGCGGTCCGGGGGCCGGCCGCGCGGAAGGCAGCGGCGGCGGCGAAGGAGACGGAGCAGTTCAGGGGGCCGGCCGCGCGGAAGGCAGCGGCGGCTCTCCAGTTTTAGGCGTGCTGGCCATGGCCCGGTGGGCACAGGACCAGACGAGGCAGGATCAGGCGAAGCACAGGCCGGAGCTGCAGCAGGCGAAATAAAAGCCAAAGTCGAGGCCGGGCCAGACGAGGACGAAGGCTCCGAGGCCGGGCCAGACGAGGACGAAGGCTCCGAGGCCGGGCCAGGCGAGGCAGAGGCAGGGTCTGAGGCCGGGCCAGGCGAGGCAGAGGCAGGGTCTGAGGCCGGACCAGGCGAGGCAGAGGCAGGGCTAGGTGACAGCGAGGCATGAGGCTGGTGCGGTTCCCCTGAACCCCCAGTTGACGAAGAAGGTTGCCGGACGGGCTCCTCGGGCCCTCCAGCCGACGAGGCATGAGGCTGGTGCGGTTCTCCTGAACCCCCAGCTGACGAGGAAGGTTGCCGGACGGGCTCCTCGGGCCCTCCAGCCGACGAGGCATGAGGCTGGTGCGGTTCTCCTGAACCCCCAGCTGACGAGGAAGGTTGCCGGACGGGCTCCTCGGGCCCTCCAGCTGACGAGGCATGAGGCTGGTGCGGTTCTCCTGAACCCCCAGCTGACGAGGAAGGTTGCCGGACGGGCTCCTCGGGCCCTCCAGCGAAAACGGTCTCAGAACCAGTGGGCACTGGAGCCCCTGGCACACACAGGACAGGGCCAGCGGGTGCGGAAACCCCTGGCTGAGGAGCGGCCGGGCCAGCGGGTGCGGAAACCCCTGACTGAGGAGCGGCCGGGCCAGCGGGTGCGGAAACCCCTGGCTGGGCAGCAGGGTAGCTCACAGCAGGCTCTGGGTACTGAACAGGTTGGTGGACGGGCGACTGGACTACTGGTGACTGGACAGGAGGCGACTGGGCTACGGGTGACTGGACAGGAGACTGAGCTACGGGTGACTGGACAGGAGCGGACTGGAGAGCAGGTGAGTGAACTGACGGGGCTGGAAGCTGAACAGCAGGTGAGGCTGACGACGGAGCTGAGGTTGGTGTGGCTAATGGCTGGGCTACAGACTGAGCTAATGAGGGAGATAAAGCTACAGCCTGAGCTAGTAAGGCCGGTGCCTGAGCAGGGGACACTTCAGCCAGCCTAACCAGGGATAAAGCTAGTGCGTGAAAGGCTGGGTCAGGAGGTGGATGAAGTGGTGGACTGATTAGCTCTTCCGTGCCTCCAGAGCGTGAGGGCACTGGCTGGAGAGCCTCAGCTGAGTCTCTAGGGGGGTCAGGCTGGATCCTGGCCGTCCTCAGCCTAGGTGCTGGGACAGGCACGGGAGGTGGCTGGACACCAGTCACCCCCACTCGAGAAACCGAAGCGGGTGTGGCGGTAGACTGGGTCGCAGCTGCCCTCCTCCTGGGAGCTGGCACTGGTGTGGGGGTAGACTGACTGACAGGAGTGGAGATAATGACTGGGTGTGTGATGTTAGCAGGTTTATTGGGGATTGTTCTGGTTTTCCTGCCACCACTATTTACAGTCTTTGGGAGAGCAGAGCAGAACAAATCTTCCCAGTCCACAGAATCTTCCAGGAGGGAAACATCCCACGAATCAGAGATGGGGTTATTGTGCGTTTTGAGTGAATAATCAGATGGTGAGTGCGAAAAACAGTCACTGGAGCTCACCATCGGGAGTGGCTGAAAGTGGTCCGTTTTATGGCGGCGTGTGCGCCGATTTCTCCGGGAGGAGGAAGCGGGCGGGGTACACGTCCGAGCCTCTGGCACGGGAGCCTCTGTTGAGCCGAGGTGGAAGACGGAGCCGCTGTGCCGTGGCGAGGTTGAAGGTCCGGTGAATGAGGCAGGTGATGTGTGAGCGTGGAGCGGAGTGGCGAGAGAGGGAGCGGCCGAAGCGCGGCGTGAAACGTCCACTCTCCGCGGCAGATGCTCCGGTGCAGGTGAGGCAGCAGGTGGGGGAACGCGGCGTCTCCGAGGCCCGCCCAGAGCCAAGCGAGTGCCCTCGAAGACGTGCTCTCGCTCCGCGAAGAGCCGCTGTCTCTCCTTGAGTTTTTCAGCCCACAAGGAGAGCGCTACCTCCTGCCGCTCGTAGAGGTCCGAGTCCGCTGGGTCAAAAGCGTGTCTTCTTGGCACGGGTCGGGTCATTCTGTCAGGGCTTGTGTGCGGAGGCGAGGAAGGGATGACCCACATGCAGGACTCGTGGTGCAGAACGAGGTTTATTGAATATGTAGACAACAGATGATAGGATGGATGGCTGGCTGGACTTAGCGGACTGGTAGACTGGCTGGCTAACTGACTGACTGGACGGAACACACGACAGAAACAACATCATCAATGACCCGACACTGAATGGGTAGAACAGAGGGCTTAAATACACAGACTGGTGATAATGATGATAATGAGGGACCGGTGAGTACACAGCTGAACATAATGAACTAATGATAATGGGAAGAGGATTGAACATAATACACACAGACCAAGGCTAACACAATAAAACAGGAAGTGGAACAGGCAGTAGATAAACAGTGAGTGTGAACTGAAAACACTGGGTCACCGACCCAGGAACCCTGACAGACAGCTGGTCTCTAATACTTCATCTGCATTGTTTAATAGATTTTGCTGGATTTGAGCCAGTCACTTACATCATTTCCCTTTCTTCTTAATTCAGAAACTACCTTTTCAGACTGGACCTCAGTAACCTGTCACTGATACAGGTAAGTGTACTGCTTTTTCTCCTGTGGTTTTAAATTCTTATTTTTTGGGCGCTATCTCACTCTTTTTATATATGTTCGCCAAGTTTATTTTCACATTTTTTTCTCTTGTTTATGAATTAGTCAGGCAACATGTTATTGCTACAGCATTGTTTAGGCTGTGTATGCTGTTGGCCAGGAAATGAAAACGCTAATATGCTTTTATTGTTGTAGGTCATGGGTCACTTTAGCCTAGTAGTTGCTAGGCAGCATGATGAAATTGTCATGTATAATTTAGCTTGTTGGATATCAGGTACATGTGGCTGTTTTGAATTAAAAATGATGCAGTACAAAAAAAGACAAAAAAACACAACCTTTTAGCCTGTTGATAGAGGGTTGCCAAGCAACCAGCAGGCGTCATAACATATAATGCATAATTTGGATATAAATTATATGTTATGGTGTGATGTAGATGCTTTTATAAAGTGTTATAGGTAAAAATGTGAAAAGCAGACAGGCCTTTTTAACCCATTGCTAGAGCGTTGCTAGGCAACTTGATGATATCATAGTATCTGATATAGTTGAGAACCTTCAGGGGCCCAAGACGTATCTGTGTGGCAGCTTTGGTTGCTCAACTCGTGATTGTGTGGGAGGAGTTGGCAGACAAAGAAACAAACTCACACAGACAGAGATTTTGTGTATTGTAAGCAGATTATGTGGTAATAGTCCTTTAAATAATAGACTAAAGCAACAAGTCGAGCCTAAATGACTGCTGGCCGCTTCTCCCAGTCTTTTTACATGACTCATATGGAAACCGAAAACAGCATATTGTAGTGTTTCCAGTAGAAAGGTAAAGACTGACAAATTTCCAAAGGGGGATAGGACTTTGAACCAGGGGACTTCAACACACACTGACTTATTTTTTTAGTTAATGCTTTCCAGTAGGAAGGTTGGAAAACCAAAAGAAAAGCAGGATTTGTTTTGCCTCTTGGCAAGGTAGAGCCATTCATGCATCTCTGGCTGTACAGCATAATACTTGTTTACATCGCTCCAGCACTTTCACGGGTAGAGCCTGGTCAGTTCTCTGTGTATGGCTTATTTAGTGAGTTACAAATACACAACAGTGGCAGGACAGAATAAAGGTTTTACTACTGTTTACATTCACCACTCCCATCTTGGATCCTCAACTCGGGGTTAGTGGGGCTGCTCTGACGTTGTGAGTGGGAAATCCAAATTGAGGTGGCATTCCAGATGGAAATTCTGGCTGGGAACTGGGATCTGGAACGCACCATAAGGCCAAGTTTTTGTAATGATCTTCTATGTGGAGGTACAGAAGCTTTGCTGTGACGCTTCATTGGATATGAAAATCGTCTTCTACGCTCAACATCATCTATTGAAGTATCTTCTACTCTGTCTTCTGCCTGAACAAGCCACATGTTCTTTTCTGTATACATGCCTCAGTTTTTTTTTATCAATCCATCTATTTTCTTAAACAGCTTAACAGAAAGAGCCTCAATTTTAAGCCTCCAAAAGCAGTTGTGTATTGCTGATTCGATTAACTTTTAAACAGAGCATGTTTACTGATACTTCAAAGATTTTGTGCTAATGAGACAAACTTTGGGAGCAACAAAGCAGCAGGATGGCAGTCCCTGCCATATATATATATATATATATATATATATATGTCCACGCTGCAGAGGATATAATCAAATCCTAAGGTTGTGTTGTGTGTGTGTACACGTGCATTTTTGTGTGTCCTCAGCCTGTGGGTGTAATGGGTTTGTTTTCTGAAAGGCCTGTGGTGGTAAGAGTGCTGTGCCGGAAAGTAGCTTTGGTATCAGTGGGAATGTTAGCTCTGGGGCACAGGGTTGCCATACAGTTGCATCACACATCACAAATGACAAGCCCTGAATTCTCGATGGGACGGTGTAATCTAAACCGGTATATCACTGTCACTGAGCAGAGAAAAATAGGCATTGTACAAAAACCAGGCAGTGCACAGTTTCCATGCTTTAAACCACTGCGGGACATCTTCTTTGGAGATTGCCAAAGTTTTCCACGCCTTCAAAATAGGGCTGCCACAAACGATTATTTTGATAGTCGACTAGTCACCGATTATTTTTGTGATTAGTCGACTAATCAGATCATCATCCATTGGACGTAAAACTACAGCTTATTGCACCAGCAGCATCTGCTCTTATATAACTATCATTAGCTTACAGCTTTAAGTGTTTAAGGTCTGTGCTAACTAAAAATAAAGACAAGATGATAGTTTATTAAATTTTAATGAAATTTGCAGATTGTTTCGGTGAAGTTTAATAAACTCCTTGCTATCTAAAATATAACAGGACACTGGAGTATATTCTGGAGCATCTCACACTTCTGATAATCAGCTGTCTGCTTGACGTTTATTCAGCTGTGTAAAAACTATAACTTTAATCTCAGACAAACTGATTTACTCAGGAACAAATAAAATACTAAAAAAAAAAAGCCAAACAATAACATTTTAAGTTATCTAAGTGACTCATATATATTTAACCTGAGTAGCGAAAGACGGCAGTGGGTTTGAAAACGATTTGCGGGGAGTCCGGTGTTCTCACGGCGCTAGTGAGCCTAGCCCCCGGCTCGATAACGAGCTAGTGGGTAACAGATGTCTCCGAAAACGTCGGAGCGCTTTTGAAAATATGTGGTGTCCTGATAAACTGAGCAGATATTTGAGGTTTACACAGCTACATTCTCGCCTGAAAATATGTTAAACGTTTATTTTGTGACCCAGAAAGAATAATAAGAGTAACATTAAAACTAACTAGCTGCCGCCATTGTTGGAAACTGCGCTGGGCCGCGCTATGAATTCTGGGACACAGCTGCTTCTTCTTCTTCTTCGGGGTTTAACGGTAGCTGACATCCTTGTACATGCAATGCTGCCATCTTCTGTTTCAGTCCGTTATTACACTCTTAAATCCAGCCACTTATTCCTGCGTCTTTTGTGATCGTACAAAGTTTCAAACGACGCGTCGACTATTAAATCAGTCGTCGACGATTTTGATAGTCGACGTAATCGTGACTAGTCGACAAATCGTGGCAGCCCTACCTCAAAATAAATAGCAATGCATATTTTGCTGCTGTTAAGGTTAATGCACTTTAAGCCTTAATTATGTAAATGATGGTAGTGACATCACAATGCAGTTTTTATGCCCACCAACCAAGAAAAACAACAAGAAATGCATCTGCTGAGTGCAAATATTCTTTGTGATCCAAAGTGCACCTGTTATGAGATTTGTTTCTACGGTCAATGCAAACATATAATAACTTTACAATATATAATTTTATTTTTTTTAAAGCCTAAAAAGTTTGGTAACTTTGCTCCAAAAACCTGTTTTGAACCACACGTCTTGCTCATCCCTTTTCAGCATTTCACAAATGCCATTCTAATTCACATCATAGATGCGGGAAGCCAAGAAAAAAGTAATCCACCTGTTTTTGTAGTTGGCACAGTGCTGCAGTGGTTGATGGAGAGTCCTTGTTGGGTTTTTTTTGTGTGGTTTATGCTTTTTCTCCCATTGCTTGCGTAGGCTCTCTCCGGATATTCGGGGTTCTTCCAAAGACATGCATGTCAGGTTAATCTGTGATCCTACAATTCTGCAGGTATGAACATGAGTGTGAATAGTCGTCCCTGTGTTAGCCCGGTGAAAGTGGAGCGATATGTGTTTACTACATCCAAAGCATTGTAAACATTTTTATTAACATGTATTGAGTGTTTGGATTCGTTCAGTACCACGACTCTCTTATAATGTGTATCCAAAAAAAGTTAAGCAAGACTAGCTTAACGGTTGACTCTGCAGCATCAGTTTTGTTATTATTTCTATAACAAAAACTTGAATTATTTTTACACTACATTTCCACACAGGATTAAGCACATCACCACACTCCACTTTGTCTGACAGAGTCTCCTTTCACAGCAACCACAACTGAATGACATGATGTGTACAGCTGCCACCCGTGTGTCACTGCCGATATCAATGCGCCCTTTGTCTGCGTGTCCTAGCTGTCTACTTGTGGAAGAGAGAAGTTGACTTATGAGTGCTTTCATTTGTTTGTACCCGGGTTGTGTTGTTCTCTGCAGTTCCATGAAGCTGTTCTCTTTGTCCTGAAAAAAGGCACCTGCCATCCTTATCACATGTAAGGAAGCGTACACACATGCATCTGCTGTGAGCGTGCACAGAAATAACCACAGTGGCGCATACTGCCTAAATTCTCAAAGTCTGCTTTTCTCCTGAAACATACACACACCCACACACATATCACCAGCTTATTGTGAGCTATAGGGCTAAATGAGGTAGATCCTTCTTCACTCTGGCCAATGCGGAGGTGTCATTTGTGATGCCAAGGCTGAAATCAACGTGAGCATTACACAAACTGCCCAGTGAAGCAGAGAGGAGGGTCTCTACCCCCCATGCTAATTTGCCAGTAAAATGCAAGCCATCCAAAAAGGCAGAGGAGGGCGGCATCCCAAAATATTTCTTTTCATTTGGTGTATAAGTAAATAAAAAAAATACAAAAATACAAAAAATCTCCCATTTCCCAGTCCGAGCCTGAGGTTCAGTAAGAAAGGCTTTACGTGCAGATTTCCGGAACCAGTGATACAAGGCCTGCTGTAAATATCCAAACCACCTGCCAGAGAACATTGGATTAATTTAATTCAGTCCAGACATAAGCTCAGTTGTCTGCTCGCCATCGTGATACATCCTCATCAGTCTGCTTCATTTTTAATATAATTAACCTCTTGAAAATCCCAACATCCACTTGTATCTGTGTTGTTACCACTCCACAGACACTGACCTGCAACTATTGGTAGGACAGAAGCTTTCTGCCATTTCTGATCATTAGTAAGTGAAGAGTAACCCAGATTATATTGTGATTTGGCAATTTAAACATTTTCACAGCTTGTGAAAGGGTGACTATAAACCTGAATGATGTTCTTCTGCCTAACTCTAACAAAAAAATGAAACTTTAACTGAGCCCAAAGCTTAGTTTAAGCTCCAGTTGGTGGTTTTGTTGGGTGATTGGATGAAAGTTATGTCCCAGCTATCTATCCAACCTCCTCATACAGACATTTTTGCTCTTTCAAAGCAGAAACAAGTCTGTCGTTTTTTGCCAAATCTGTGCTGCCACCATGAAATGACTTGATAATGGCCTACTGAGCCTACTAGTTGGAAAATACCGCCTACAGGCAATGCCTATATGGCAGTGATGAGAATTGATAATGGCGTTTTAATGGGCTGATAACATTCCAACCAGGTGCTCAGTTCAGCTTGAGAATTTCTTCATGCACTAAAAGCCTAATACCTGCACTGCACTCCGAGGCCAAAACAAAATTCATCATAACACATCGTCTTGCACAGCACATCGGTGAGGTGTTTTATCTGACCCATTTCTTAACAAGGTAGTAATAGACAAAGAAATAGAGCTGCACCACTGCACGGTGGCTCATGTGTGATGTATTCCACTCTCTGCAGCACCTGTTCAGTGCACTCTTACAATTTAGCAACTGATTTAAGCTCTCAATAAGGCTCTCTCTCTGCGATGCCAGTACAATCTCTGCTTTTTTCCCTGCAAGGATCTCAACCAGTGTTGCTGCTTAATTAACACCTTTAAAGCCACAGCATCCACTTTATTTGACTATAGAGCTCAGGATGCCTGCCACCTCTGTGCAGTGTTTAATGCATGCTGCAGGGAGTGAAAATGTCAGACCAAAGTCTCTATCCCGTGTGAGCTCTGTGTCTTTATGAGGCCACTTGAAATAAGTCATGGTTATGCATTATTTTTACAATTTTATATGTGGAAATTGTCTAAAACCTCTAGTGAGAGACGTGAAAAAGGGCGTTTTAACAAAAGCTACTGTGTTCTAGCCTTCTCTTATACCTAGCATGTTATTCAGACTTTGAAGACAAAAGCATTAATCTCTTCTGAAAAAGTTTTCCAAGGTTGTTTAACGCCAGACCTTGGACTCTAAAGCTACAGATTTGACCTTATTTTGATGGTGTTATCAACCGTAGTCAAAATAAACGGCAGCAGCTATGCTCAGAAGCCAGGCTGACCTGCAGAAATTGAGCGAGCCTTTCGGGACACAAAGCACGAGTGACTTTTCCTTTAAAAAAAAAAAGAAGAAAAACATCCACGGAGTGCAAATGAAAGTCATACTGACGCTTTATTCCAAAATAACTTGCTGATTGATTGAAAAGCAAACCAAAGAGGGTGGCCGATCACAGTCGAGTTACAAAGCTGCATTCTCCACTTTCCCATTCATCGGTATGGACGGGTTGGCCTGGGCTTTTTAAGCGGGTGGTCTGAAACCACACACCGGTGTCAATATCACTCCCCTGGTTTGGCATCAGCTTCACTCTTTAGTGTGCCCCTATAAGAGACTGCAGCTTGTTTGCATGTCATTAAATGGGCAGTATCAAATTAGAGAGCCCGCCCAGTCGAGACGACCTGCATCACACCTGAAGCCAAGATGGCCAGTGAGCCCAAACAGGAGAGATGAAGGACTGGCAATAGTTTCTCAGTTTACATGACTGTGCATCTGCGTTTGCGTGTGTGGAGAGAGGCGGACAAGTGTGTAAATTCCACCTTTGCAGTCTTTAGTCACAGAGGGTTTTGAAGATAGACCACACTAGAGGGATGGGGGAGGACTGCCGAGGTGCTGATGCCAGGTCTTTTAAAGGCTCAGCCCAGCCTGTTCTGTTCAGGCACCTGGGAGAACACCTGCTACGGGCATTAGCGAGCAGGGAAGCGTAGAAGAATGAATGCGTAGGCAATCAGTGGAGAAAAAGAGTGAGAAGGAGGGAGAGAAGAAAGATGAGGAGAGCCAGGGATAAAGAGGTGGGCAGGAGCCAGAGAATGAAAGACCGCAAAGATAACAGGAAGAAAACGAATGAGGAAACAGAAGCAGAGACCAAGAGAACAACTCTGAAAAATCACACATACAGAGCCGAGATGAAGACAAATGAGGAAGAGACGAGGAGTGAACATGAGAGAGGGTGTGAGGGAGGTGACAAGCTTTCATTGTGCTCCAGCTCTCTGGATGTTTCTCTAGTGAGATTCTGTGCCTCTAAGGAGTCGTATGAAATAGTTTTGCCAGTGTAGAATAACCACACAGGTAATACCCACGGAGAGCTTTCAAAGTGTTCAGAGATGATTTCTCTTCCACACCACACCCTCTGTTGTTGTTCAATGGATGAATAAGCAATTGGAATAATTCCCCATTGCCCTATAAGACAGATAATCTGACAACTGCACTGAACCAGCTAATCCCACGAGTTTTATCTAAAATGAGAATACGACTCGAGTGGTGTCAGTGTTATGTTGGCACAGCCATTAGTTATTTTGTTTTTAACAATTTATTGTGTGCATAGAATTGGGTTTTTCCCTATGTTTATGTTGTCATCCATGCATTAACTGTGTGGCACTGACAGCTGCATTCATGTTTCAGTATCAGTCATCATTTGCCTACCAGCTGCATTTTTACAGTATATCCAAGCATAATTATACAGGTGAGCGCAGGTGAGCTTTTCAAAGTGATTATTCTCACTAATGGCTCCATTATAGCTACATTTATATCATCCCTCGTGTGTGCTTTGGTGCTTTTAGTGGCAAATTGCTTAAAGAAGATATAGTGTTCAAATATATGAGTACATGATGAGGAATTCTCATCATGTACTCCACCTGTTACAGGTGGAATTCTGTCAATTCCACCTGTAACAGGATCAATTTGCTGTAACTGGTGAGGATCAGTAATGACAATAATGCTGAGATTTAGGAATGTGGCAACCTTTGTAAAATAAGGGGGGGAAAGAGCTTTCAGGTAATTGTGTTGCAAATACAGACCGCATATTAAAGATGGACTTAGCCAGCGGTAAGTTGTCCATTGTATTGTGAAGTCTAGTTATGATACTTTCAAGGTTTTGATGCTTTAAATGTGTCTTCATGATTTGTCATCTTCATTCTTCGAAACTTGATTTTTGGAGCGTTTTAGGTGCTAATTCAAATTATGCTAACGATGCTAGCATTAGCTAGCAAGCTAATGCTTGCTAATATTCATCCTGGCAGGACGGTGCAGCCATATAATCTATGGGTGCACAGCATAGACACACAGTAACTGCTAATTAGTGCTACTACATACATACCATATATATGTAGTAAGTTAGCTCATCAAAACTCAAGCACAGATTTCTTGGATGGGCTATCAGTACAACTACACAGCTTCTGCTGTAAAGTTGGAATTTTTAACATGGGAATTAAAATGCTTGGTGAATTGAATCACTTTTGGAGGTGCTTTCAAGTGAGTATTTTGGCACAACTTCCTAGTTGTCCCATAGTGGTAGTACTATTCATCATTACCAACAAACTACTCAAATATTTAAGTCAGTCAAACCATTAATGCTCATAAACAAACAAAAAACAGTGGGCATGCATGAATAAATTATGTCTTTGTCAGTGAAGTTATAATACATATGCAAACACAAAGTACCCTGCTCTTACCTGCATACAACTGTATGCTTCACACAAGCGCACACTATCACCCACCCAGGTGCCTCACAGTGGGACTGCTCAGGCATCCTACTCTGGTAGCACTCAGACTCTGAACATCAGATGCTGCTGCATATTCTTGGAGTGCGGTGTCTCTATTTTCCCCTGCTTCGCTCTTCCTTTTCAACCTTTCTCTTCGTCTTTTTTTTCTGGAATGTAGCACTCGCATTAGTGCTGGTGGTGGGTGTGATTGCAAACCTCCCACATGTTCTGTCCAAGCAACCCCCACTAACAGAGCTTTCTGATACGCTGGTCGACCTGATCTCCGACGCAATCAAGGTGGTAGGAGGTGTGTGTGTGTGTGTGTGTGCTTGCATAGTGGGGGATAAAAAAGAGGAGTGGGAGAGTGGTGAAAGCAGCAGAGTTATAGAAAAGGCTCAAGTGTTTGATGGGTGGGAGAGGGAATGGAGAGCTGAAGCAACAACTCTGTTTCTGTCAACCGGTTCTCTCTCTCTTGCATATATTTCCTGTTGGGATGCAGTTCTGCCACGTGTGGTAAGAAAAAACAGCAACTTTTGATGGGCAAACTTTTGATGCCCAAAATGAGAATAAATCCTCACCAGTCCCCATCTTTCTTTATCCTTCTTCCCTTTCTTTTACCTTCTTTTGTAGTTTCAGAGTAATAGAAAATAACACAAGCAGACCCCTGTTTAGATAGATCTTTCTTTCTTCCACATGCTGCAAGGTAGGGCTGCCACAAACGATTATTTTGATAGTCGACTAGTCACCGATTATTTATGCGATTAGTCGACTAATCAGATCATCATCCACTGGACGTAAAACTACAGCTTATTGCACCAGCAGCATCTACTCTTATATAACTATCATTAGCTTACAGCTTTAAGCTTTTAAGGTGCTAACTAAAAATAAAGACAAGATGATAGTTTATTCAATTCAATTTTAATGAAATTATATGTGCAATATGTTTGCTTGGGCGTTTTTTTTAAATGTGAATTATTTGACCATCTGCCGTTTGACCATCAGTATTGTCTCGGTGGAGTTTAATAAACTCCTTGCTATCTAAAATATAACAGAAAATATAACAGGACACCGGAGTAAATTCTCCAGCATCTCACACTTCTGATGATCAGCTGTGTAAAAACTATAACTTTAATCTCAGACAAACCGATTTACTCAGGAACAACTAAAATACTGAAAAAAAAAAGCCAAACAACAACATTTTTAATTTATCTAAGTGACTCATATATATTTAACCTGAGTAGCGAAAGACGGCGGTGGGTTTGAAAACAATTTGCCGGGAGTCCGGTGTTCTCACAGCGCTAGTGACCTAGCCCCCGGCTAGCTATCGAGCTAGTGGGTAACAGATGTCTCCGAAAACGTCGGAGCGCTTTTGAAAATATGTGGTGTCCTGATAAACTGAGCCGATATTTGAGGTTTACACAGCTACATTCTCGCCTGAAAATATGTTAAACGTTTATTTTGTGACCCAGAAAGAATAATAAGAGTAATATTAAAACTAACTAGCTACCGCCATTGTTGGAAACTAAGCTGGGCCGCGCTATGAATTCTGGGACAAAGCTGCTATTAAATCAGTCGTCGACGATTTTGATAGTCGACGTAATCGTGACTAGTCGACAAATCGTGGCAGCCCTACTGCAAGGTACTAACAGGAGATAGAATATTGATTTGTCTCCCGCTAACATATTTGTACAAGACCACAAAGCCAAAGAATAATACCAAATATTTGGATGGATCGCCCCTTTCTTCTGATTTTTTTTTTTTTTTTCACATACTACTGCTTGAAGCTCGCTCCTCACAAATATACATACTCACATAATTACCTCTACCTATTTTTGCACTTGACTTATCTCTTTTCTCCTGCTTTCATTTTTTTAACCTTTTTTTTACATGCACTTAGAGATATGCCTTATCTAGCAAGGTCAAAGCTTCAAAGGCTCCGGCATTAGCCTTTTGTGATAAGATGGTGAAGAATGTAACTAGTAACAGTCAGTAAGTAGGTACGAGGTCACAAGGCTTCCAATTCCAATCTTATGTGTGTGTCTAACTGGTCATCTTTTTTCTTTAATTTAAATGATAAATCATAAAGTCATATATTTTAGGCAGATTTTAAAAAAAGATTTAAAGTGTTTAAAGTGCCTTCAAGGACTTTTTTTGATATGATAAACTAGTAAATATACTGCTAAACTGCTAATTTATTACAGTTATATATTAATTATTAATGCATGCCCACACCACTTTGTTATTTGATATGTTTGTGCTGTTTATAAGTATATTTGTATTTACTTCTATGTATAATTGAAATACCATGTCAACCATCAACTGTCTAAAAAATTTGTGTACCACTCCACTCATCGGTCAAACATTGGCGACCCCCATAAAGTATGTAATGAAAAATCGTTATGCAAGATTTTGTCAAATATACACCCAACATATTTACCCTATTTGCCTTATAGTTTGCCTATACATGTCAAAACCATGCACTTGAGAAACACATAAAATTACATGCTGGATAAAGGAGGATTTTGCAGGCTGGACTCATTTACATGGCTTTGAATCCCATGGCCTTAAGTACATTCATACAGTCATTTATTTGACATGAAACTTATGGTAAAGTCTACAAATACAGTAAACCTGACTTCATAACTTAGTGTGTGAAGTGATTGAATGTAATCAGTGTTGGGAAGGTTACTTTAAAAATGTATTCCACTACAGATTACAGAATACATGCCCCAAAATGTATTCTGTAACATATTCCGTTACGTTACTCAATGAGAGTAACGTATTCTGAATACTCTGGATTACTAGTGGTAAGTGGTTACTAGGCAACACGAATATGTCGTGACAACTGATATAGATAAAAACCTTCAGGTCCTAAAATGTACCTGTGTGCCAGTTTTGATTCCTCAGCTCCCGACTGTGAAGTTCAGAGACAGGGTTATTGTGTCTGCCCTTAAAATTTCTTACCTTACTGTTATGTGCTCTGACAGAGCACATTTCCTTCTTATGTAGAAAAACAGGGCGAAAAAGACATGTAAAGTTGTCTGCTTTTCAGGAACGCTGTGATTGGACTCTGAGATAATGCTCTTCATGGAGCAGCGGTAGCTCTGCTCTGGCAGAGGATTGTGTCTGCTGTTGATTTTTGTGTTTAAATGAGAAACACTGCAAAGTGCTCTGCAAACGTGTTAAAAGTGCGAGAAAACTGTGAAAGAAGAAGTTGAAACACGTTTTCTATTTGACTTATTCCAGCAGTATAATAAACCTTTTACCACTTATTTCTAGAGCCTGGTATTTATTTGTTACATTTACTGTTGTTTTTTTCTTCTTTGCAATGTGACCTGTCTGTATGATGAGTAACAGCACTAGCAGAGATAGTGTTTATATGATATGGAAACAAAATGGATAAGGGAGGGAAACTGGAAGGAGGTGGACTGCGGTTAGAAATATGAAGGATTGAAAAGACTTTTCTGTTTGTTTGTTTGTTTGTTTCACTTTTGGGTTATTTTAGGAACTGAGTGCATTTCTAACCCTGCTCAGGTGACTAAAACCAGCATTTTTAGTTTTCTGAAAAATGAAAATAATAGACAGAAGTACAAAAAAAATGGTCTGAAGATTACTCTGACTATTACCAATATTTTTTATTTATACACACTTAACCCCTGTAAGCTTTAAAGAAGGATCTGAAAAATCTGCTGACAGGGAAGAGATTCCTCCAACAGCATGGATTCACAGCAGCTGGCTAGATGGCTTCCAGCCATGTCAAAGCTTCACTCTGATACATGAACATTTCCACAAAAGCTTCTCAAACCCAGTCTGCAGCATTATCCTCTTTTCATGGGCTTTTTGAGTAAAACCTGTATTTTCACACAGTGGTGAATGTGCTTTTGTTTCTTGCAAGTGAGATTAACAGTTTACTCTTATTCGATTTTATTTCCCTTCACCTTACCTGTCAATCAATCGATTTATTTGGCCATACTGAATGATGCATTTTATGACTATCAGTCTAATATAAGCTTTCCAAAACATGACATTTATATCCTTTTTTCTGAATGAGCTCATTCAGAATAAATATCTTCACATTAAGACAGTGTGAGCTGTTTAAGTTAATAGTTAAAAGTACTTGCACAAAAAGGCGTTTCATAACAGCAACAGGAGTAAGTCAACCCCCCCATTCTTTAATTCTTCCAATTGCAATGTCTGCTAGTGCAGCGAAGTGAAAGAAGGTGATTTGAGGGGGAGGAGAGAGGTCTTTGTCAGTCCATCAGATAATCCCTGCATAGATAAGACAGAAGCAACATGGAGGTGGAATGTGTAAACACCATATTACTGTCTGGATCTCCGCGTATCTGTCTCCACCTGCCTTAACCTTCCACTCCACAATCTCTACGTGGTTACTTTCTCTATAGCTCCCTCTGCCTTTGCACACTTGTTTTTGTTTTTTTGTTTTTTTTTTCTTTTTCTCAACCCCACATACAGTGGAAAAAATAAATAAATCTCAGGGCGTCTCTGTGACATTTCTCCTCAGAAGAACATTGTATTTGCTCCTGATGCGGAACTGTCGCTGCATTTTCTATCAGGTTAATGCTTTCATTGAATCTTTCTCGTGTGCCCATTCATTGTGTTGCTCTGCTGGTTTTCTTTTGTATAGAACAATCTGGGTGTACATCAATATGCAGCCCCTTTACTCCAAAGATTATGCGTGCTGACGTCACTTAAAAATACTATAATGAGCGTAAATGTCATGCCGAAGTGGAGTCTCACGCCATTGTGAAACCAAGACATTATAGGAGAAGGCTGGAAATGTAGTGGAGTGAGACACAGGAAAACAGCTTAGCTTGACTCCTGAGCTTTGTGCGTGTTCCTGTAGGTGTGCCGCCGTTGAACTGCAGTGTTCCATGTGGCAGAGCACAGTCAAATTTCCCTCTGATTGGTTTGGCCTTTCTGTAAATGCATGGGGCGGCTGGGGAAGGAGGGAGGAAGGGGTTATGGAAAAGGACAATGGTGTCATTTTTGTGATATCACGCTTCCCTAAAAGTATACTTCTTAGTTATTTCCCTCTAGAGTTCCACTGACTATCAGCCCTAATATGAATCTGGGGTCGTTGTGGCTTTTCACCACATTGCCTGAGACTTACTTTCCTTTAAGGTTACCTCTATTTGCTGTGTCCTTATCTTCCAAGTCGGAGACTTTTAGTTTTTTTTCTCGGGTTTGCTTGCTGGGAAATGTCAGAAGTTCTAAAGCGGGAGTGCCCTCACCCCCATGTGTTCAGGGCCTGGGATTGCTTGTCCTTGATATGTTGTTTGTGTTTGCGGTTGTTTGAGCTGAGCCATGTGCTCGGGCTCCCACAGCCAGCTGATGATGAGCAAACCCCCAGGTGGCCGTCCCGCTGCGTGACATGATGGTTTCTTCAGGCTGACAGTGGCATTCAACACTGTAATCTGTATTTAAACTAAGATGCGTTTGCTCTCACTCAGTCTTCTCTGTGTAGTTTGACTTTATAATATATGTTCTACTCAGTTTTCTTCTTATTTATTCTCGTTTTGGCCAATGTTTGTACTTCTTTGATGTTAATGCATAGATTTTTGTAGCTCGCTAATGCTGCAATCGAATGACGATGCAAATCTGCCACATTACCTTTTTGTTGAATCGTGACGATGTGACCTTAGCATGTTATTTTTTCTTTAGTTTATCAATTCATGAACTGACTCAAGTTGAATCAGCAACTATATTGATCATCTATATGTTTTTTTAAGCTTTTCCTTGTTTCTCACTGAATATATTTTCAGTGTTTTAGTCTATTTTACACAAATTTCTGATGTCTTATTGACATGTTGGATATGAATGTGTATGTGCAACAAATTTTACATCATGTGTTGATAATTATGGAAAGCACATTGCTGTTGATATATATATATCTCTCATGAGGAAAATGTGCTTTATTTTATTGATATTGTGATAGTTGACAGTATTGATAGTAATTGTAGCATACATGTAGCTTTTTTTTTTTCTGCATGGAAAATCGAGTGGTTGGATGATTAAACCTACCAGTTTGTCCAAAGGCCGTTTACTGCAGGGGAGAGCAGCTGGTTTGACTGTTCGCTGTTGTTTGGCCCCAGCGTGTGCAGTTTCCCTGCAGCTAATCAAGGTCAAGAGAGCAAAGTTGATTCAACAGGTCAATGTCGCTGCTTGCTCTTTTGTTCAGGACATGTCTGATGAAAAATCCCTCCTCCACAGAGATGGCTGGGAGCGTCCCATCTGTCTGGATTTGTTGTTGTAGGTGTTTTTGTTGAATGCCTAAATTCCTTTGGGACAAGAGAAACTGACCTTTGGCTAGACTGAAGACACACTGACCTTCCCTTGTACACATCAATGATTATTCATCTGCGTTATAAATTTCTCTCCCATAGTTTGTCTTTTATCCTGTGGTGTCTCTATGCCTGAGCCTGGCTCTGCTGGAGGTTTCTTCCTGGATAAAAAGAGTTCCTCCCACCAATCACTGCTGTGCACTGTCCTTAATATTGTATCATCGTTAAAAACACCTGTTGTTTTACAGTTATATTGTATAAATAAATCTTAATTGAATATCGTCCGAGTGCTTTCAGTGCAAAAACAGTTGGATTCACAGAGAAAACGGGGACATTCAAAATGAATGGAAGGCCACTGGATGGCCGTTAAGCTACCGAGCCGAGATATTCGTGCCCCTGTTTCGCTCACAGTATCAAGCTCCGCTCTTGCCCTGCATTTGATGAGTCATAGCTGATTTCATTCACACTCTTCATTAATTTCTGGGCTTCAGTTTGGACGGAGATTTAATTATTGATGCGGCCTTTGTCGGAGTGCAGGCATAATCTGTGAGCTACAGAGCTGAGAGCAAACGGGGGCTACTTGTCACCCTGTAATGTGCTGCAGCTTTGCCAGCCGGCTAGGAAACAGTAACAAAATTTGTATTGCAGTGGTATCAAATGAATCGTTTTTTGTCACTGGTTTTTGCAAAGTTGTTTACTTATTTTCATAGTTAAGAAGTTAGGAAAACAGATGGATGGATTAAATGTCGCTTCTTTTCTTTAACAATCAACTTTTGACCACTTCAAAGATAAAAATAATACAATGCACATGCTAAACAGCACACTGTGTTAGTGCATGCAGTTCCTGCGTGAATCACCATACTTGTGCGGGTAAGCACAGTACACTAAGTGTTTGAGGAAGACGAGGGATAATCCAGCGTGCTAGTGGGCTGGTCATGGAGAGACTGTCTGCCTTCACCTGCGTGTGGAATTGCAGTGAGTAGGAGGCAGCAGCGTGGCGAGTGGGCAACCACATACAGGCTGTTACAAATGCTGAACCAAGCAATGTATTCATCACGGCATTAACATCAAAGGAGAAGAGAAAAAAAGCTTCCTCTTCCCAGTATCATTACTTGAATAATTTCTGTCATAAAATATCCACGAGCATGACTACAAAACATCTAGTTTACATTTAAATAACGTTAAAGAGACAGTTCACCAGAAAATGAAATATATGTGGCTTTCCTCTGGTCTGTGGTTTTCCATGTAGATCTGTTAGTGTGGGTTTGGATGTGTTTGCTGGGGAATATCTACCATCTCTTGAATGTAATGAAACTAGATGGTATTTGACTTGTGTTGCTCATAGTGCCTAAAAACATCTAAAAAACTGAAATGTCTCATTTCAGAAAACAGGTTTTTATTACTAAAAAATCCACAAACCTTGTTTTCTGTCTGTCAGACTGCACCTGCCAACAGCATCACTCTACAGGAAAAAACATCCATATACAGGATCATGCTAGTGACATGTTGACAGGATGCAAACATGTTTGGGACCCCCATCTGAGCTGTGATGTTAACCAGCTGCAGTCTTATTTTTTTCGTTGGTGGGTATATTTAGTAAAAAAAAAAAAAAACAGTTCTCTTTTTTTTGAAGTGTCTATAAGCTTGTTCAATAACACCAAATCCCTTTGATCAGTGTCTGCATGTAGGTCTTCATCCCTGACACACACACCTGACCCTGTGCAGCACTATTTGAAATAGGCGTCTCTTGAAATCTCCTCATACTGATACCAGAACAATAGTTTCTTGTAAAAGGACAATGAAATGTTTCTGTCTACCCTGTATTTGAGTGAAATCATATGCTCCAGAAATCATAGAGCATCAGTGTTATCTTTTTTTGACATAAGCCCTTATAGAAGAATCCTTGATTTGATATCTTGTTAAAGGGCATGAAAGCAAACAAGAAATCAACTCAAGCAGTGTTGTCAATATTAATGATTTGCACACATTTTTAGTGTGTGTAGCTGTGTATCAAAAGATTGTTTTCACTGTTAAAAGCATTAAGAAAACATTACACTGGTAAATCTTTCTAAATGTTGCTTTTCACGCCAAAACAGAGCGAGATATCATGAAGTCCTTGTAGGTTTGCATTTGCAGATGAATTACCATTGGCTCCTGCTGTGTGTTTGCTGGTGTTTGTATAGATGTCTTTGACAACAAGTGTATTTAATTCCTGAAATGTGTGCCGAATATGGCAGCACTGTGCTCTCCATGTCCGAGCAGTATGTAGATGAAGGTGTAGGTTAATGGCTTCCTGCTGCACCGCTTCACTCTGTCAGAATGGGGAGTTTGACAAGGGGAGGTATGAGCAGATGAGCTCTCGGTTAACAAGTGTGCGTGTCTGTGTGTCCGTGTGTGGGGGATTGTGAATGGACATCGTTGTTGTGCGTGTGGGGAGGAAACACAAAGGAGAGGATGTGGGTGTGTCCGTGTATCAGTGTTGCGATACATCGAGCCGCGAGACAAAGGATTGCTGAAAATAGTGTTTCATTCATCAGTGGTTTTGTAGCTGGGGAAATCCTATATGTCTGTGTTTGTATACAGGAATGCAAGCCTGTGGGTGTTTTATGTAAATATGCATGTATTTACTTGTGTATTCCTTTGTTTGCATTTTGCTGTTGAAGGATGATTTCCCCCATTCAGGGTGCAAATGGAATGAAAGTGGCTCAATAGCGAATCTGAACTATTTTTCATATGAAGGCACTTTTAATATTTAATGGTTCAACATAACAGCAGCGTGAAACAAAATATTGCTACACAAATTGGCACAAGGACTGACAAAACCGGGATGAAGACACTGTGCACCTTCTAATATATGCAGTTAAATAGAGACTTCTGACATATTGTGAGGGATGTGGCATTTTCACAGTGACTGTGGTAACTCCCACTCTTATTTAAAATCCACTAGACTGTAACCACATTCAGGTAAATACCCAATGACAGTTAGACACCTGGTCAAGGTCAGCTAAAAGTGCTTTTCTCATATCTTCAACTATTTGACTGTGATGAAGACACATTAGTGTCCAATCATTTGTCTCTTTTTTAAGGCTCTGAATTAATCTTCACACTCGTTGCCCTTTGACCTATATGTATTTTTTTCTTTCTTGTACTCTACCTCTGATGTAAATGACCCATTACTGAGCAATGTGTGAATCTGTAAAAAAGCATCGGCATGTGAGCAGTTACACAGTCCAAAACTTGGGAATAAAGTCCCAGCGACCTTTGGGATCAAATTGTAATTACTTTTTGACCCAACTTTGACGTTGATCTTTGACCACCACTTTCTGAGTTCATCCCAGAGTCCATTTCCTCTGGTGTTCATTTACAAGAGTAATCTTGACCTTTGGCCAACGAAAATTAATCAGGTCATTCCTCAAGTTACTAAGACGTTTCATTTTCAGGAATGACACAGATGGACGTGCATCCGTTTTTGTGTCACCTGTCATCCAGCAGGCAGCTTCACACGCAGGTCATATTTTTATGCTTACAGCAGTCTCGCACTTCCTGTAAGTACATTCAGAGAATAATAATATCCAGAGTACAATGGAAACCAAAAGTGTATAAAAACCACACACCCCGCGTTTACTGTACAAGAAACCATATGCTGACTAGAATCTTTTACTTTGTGTCAAAATTCTGAGAAGTTAAATTTGCCCACTTTATAGCTTTCAGCTAACAATTTCACAATTTAGTGTCGCAGTTTGTATGATTTCCAAAACCAGCAGAGAGAGAGACGGAAAAAACAAGCATTTAAGCTTTTAAAGCTGTGATTTTTAAAAGCTGGTGGCAAGACAAAATACACAATGCCACTTCTGAACACCTAATGTACTCGTTATGAGTTTGAGTTTCCGCTTCCTTTCAACATCCAGTGCAATATTTATCTCCCAAAGCATCAGGACGTGTCACCTTTGGACATCAGAGAGGGAAAGTGTGGAAGAGGTGGCTTTTTGAGTGAGGCAGTCATTGTCTGCTTGTGATGTCAGTGTATTTATTTAAGATCTCATCTTTAGCCAGTACTGATGCAGAAACTGGAACAGTTAGAGTAATGTTGCAAATACATTACTAGTGCTGAACATAACATGTCACGTAACATCAAAAGCCTGACTGACAAGTGTTAAAGGCAAGCGCATGATGCGTCACTGGTTTCCCACCTGCGAACACGGCTCACAGGTGTTCGCTCCCGTGTTACTATTTTAGCTGCTGACTGTTTTTCTTCTGCACCACCTGGGCACCAATTTGTGCCAAATCTGGCCATACTGTCAAGCATTAAGTCTGGGAGTGTATGGGCTGGGTGTGATTTATTGGTGCCTGAAATGGCAGGAAGAGGTGGAAACAAGGGGACGTGATCAACAGTCGATCAGTGTACGATAATGCCATTTTTTTTCTCTCTCCTCAAGCTCAACAATGGAGGAGTATTTAGAGGAAGAGCCTGTGGTGAATACAGAATACATTTTTGTGACTGTAAAGTAACCTGCTTACACGGATAATACTCATCAACACACAACATTTTATTCTGAATGAGCCGTTCTGCATTTCAAACCATTATGTACATATTGAATAATGGTTTAGCTGTAGCTGGTTAAAGGTATTTATTTATTAGGCTCTATATTAAATACTCCAGGGATGCTCTTTTTTCATATTTTAATGCTTTTCTAGACTGAACTAACAACAGTGAGGAACAATCCTTTTGCATTGTTATACAAATCTGTCTCGACTGTAACAAGTGTCAGACAGCTCCTATTCAAACAACCATTACTCCCCTGACACACTTATTTACAATATTCATGAGTTATAATTAGTTGTCACACATGATGTTAGCAGTGTGTCAGTGAGAGGCAGCCTTATCAACATAGCACCACATTTCAGGAAAGACCATATTTGCAGCCGCCACCGCTTGCAGATTCTCTTTACTTCATTAGCGTTTCCCACTCACCATCTCCCCCCCCCCCCACCCCCCTTTTCTCTCAATTTCTCGTAAAAATAGAATTCATTTTCGAGCCCAGCTGCCACTTTTATGCAGTAAAAGTGATGAATCCTCTATCTTGCTGCTAATTGTATTTTCTGCAATTTTATTTGCCCATAAAAAATTCATGTTTTTCCTCTGTCTTTGCTCCTTTAAGAACGGCGCCGCTGGCAAGATATTCCTATTGTGTCTACGGCGAGACAAAATTGGGAGAAATGGAGTGTCATGCTCAGGTTTGGAGGTGGAATTGATGGTGGGGATTTGTACATGGTTGCTGGCCCCACTAATAGATGGAAATGAACTCTAACATGCAACTGAGACTACAGGCGCAAATAATAAAGCCTCTGTGGCCCTGGGGTGTGTGAGCATGAAAAATGGCAGGAAGTTAGTAGACACATGGGTCTTTAACTTTGCGATATTTTCTGCAACAAGGACAGTGATTGCAATTTTGTGTTTGTTTATTTTTTAATGTGTTTATATATGAATGTCTTAGTAATGGAAAGCTATTTCCTCTCCTGCTTCTTGGATTTTGAAGGAAATGTAAAATGAAGGAAAACTCATTATAAAAACCACTAAACGTGGATGTCACACTTCAGAGATGCAAAACATACATCTGGCATTTAAAGATAGTGTGAGAAAAGAAGTGTGATTGAGTTGTGTCAGATGCCTCCACTCGCACACCCAGCAGACATTTGCACAGCGCCTAAATTGGCAGGAGGTCTGAGTCAGAATGTGATATAACCACATATGGAATTTTTTAGGTGAGGAGTTTGGGGTTGGGATGCTGGGTGACTTTTATATGGAAAGTAGTTTGTATCCCCGTTTTTCTGGCTATCAGCCTTGGGTACCTGTAGTGTGACTATGGAACAGGGGCATACAAAAAAGGGAGCTAGAGTAGCATAATTTTTTTTTAGACATGCTAATGAAATTTTGCTTTAGGCTATTAGCTGGTGATTGTTGCTTGAGTATCACTAACAGCATGAAATATAATATTTTATTGGCGCTGCTTCACTGTCACAAAGTCATCAGTTCAAATTACAGTCAGGACATCTTATCATAAAGACATTTGAGCGAACTTTATTTGAAAAAATTAATAACTTACTAATGTTTAGCCTATTTAACCTGTGTAGCATAGTTAGCTTAGTATTAAGCATATAGGCTAACTGCTAAAGTTAAACACTGTAAACTGGTTTACAGTGTTTATTTTTTATTTATTTATTTTGGTTTGGCTTGAAAAAAACAAGTTATAATGATGTACTCAGGCAGGATAGTTGTTTTCTCATATGTAAGTTGTTTATGCTAAATTACGGTAAGCTAAGGTAACTGGCCACTCAAAGTAGCATTGTACATTGAATATGTATTGTGTATACACCTACAGACTAGGGGTGCAACGATACACAAAATTCACGGTTCGGTTCGGTTCGATACTTTGGTGTCACGGTTCGATATTTTTTCGATACAAAAAAAATGTTCATGCATTTTTTATTTGTCATTTATTAAAATTATAAATATATATTTTAACTCAAAAGTACAGTTTTTAAATTTAACCCTAACCCTTGTGCGTGTTTTTTATTTTGACAGCGAATGCGCACCTGCGGACCACTTATGTGCAGCCCTGGTTATTTAGCTCATCATATTGCAGCCACAGAAATTCTTTTGTCCATGAAACCATAAAGCTGCACTTTCTTTTTGCCTTATAGTCTGATTTGTCATAACTTCTCCGTTTTGTGGTAAGCTTTTCTTTGGCTGTCACTTCTTCACCCTGACCTGTGTTATTTGGCTCAGCAGAACTGAAATGCTTTTACACAGGCACTCACATAAGCTCAGCGATTCTCTGCGCGATCAACCTCTCACATGTTTAAGCTGCAGGAGATTTCACTTGTCATGTTTGCATAGTAAGCTAACGATTAATAAGACGATGTCAGAGGAATTGGTGCACAAATTATCATCACTCACAGATCAGTGCTGTCACTCTCTATACACAGTTCGCACGATTGCAAAGTGAAAGCAAAAAAACAAGCGCAAATTCAAACGCGATTTCAATATGTCACATATTGACAGTGGCTCACCGATGCCAATGACATAATTACCCAGCTACATTTCTGAAAGAATGCAAAAGCATTGACATATATTTTTCCTACAATAGCCCGACGGGCAGGGAAGAGATAGATTTTGGTAGCCCGACTGGAAAAAATCGCTAGCTCCGGGACGTCGGGCTAGCGATATTGCGAGCCCTGTATCTGATTGAGGAATCACTCATCTTTGGAAAAGAGAGTTTATTACAGAGAAATGGCTCTTTCCAAAATAAAAGCTATACTATCCGCTTCTTCTGGGCTATATTCTCAGCAGCATAAGGAGAATCATGTGCTAACAGCTGTCTAAATGACTCGGCTAAAGTTAGTAGCATGCTTGTTGTTTTTGTCTTTGCACTAGGATGATGTCGGCGTAAATGTGCAGTCATATTCGTTGTGTTCCCACTAGTGCTTTCAGGTTAATCTCGTTGAAATGACCTTAACGCCACAACACGGCAAATCTCCGTTAACGAGCTACCGCCGATCGCTCCGTGCATGGGGCTAGACGGCCAACACGTTAACGAGCTAACTGCGCTAACACACTAGTTCACACCAATGTAATTGAGCATTGCATGGCACATCCAACATACTGTTTTACTTTAGTCCATGACTCGCTTACCTTCAGGGTCATACGTCACATGAAAACCAAAATAATTCCAAACGCCAGATCTGAATGAGGTTCAATTTGCCTGTTACAAGGAGAGCTTAACTTCTGTCTCGCTAGCTTGCCCTGCGCTCTTCCTTCTGACTATGCTGTCTGTGTTGAGCGCTCAGTGAATCTGCATTCGACTACTCCGCCTAGGCTGCACTGTCGAGCCTAGGCGGAGTAGTCGAATGCAGATTCACTGAGCGCTCAACACAGACAGCATCGTCAGAAGGAAAATTGATAAAATAAATTACAAATGTTGTATTGTTCGATACATATGCGTACCGAACCGAAAGCACTGTATCGAACGGTTCAATATCGATACGAATATCGTTGCACCCCTACTACAGACGCACCACAGTCATTTCTAACCAGTGTTGTCAACACCTCAGTAAGGAAAATCGCTATTGGTCATCCTAAAAATGCTAGAACTGGCTAAATCATCGCCTAATTTGCATAATTGGTCATGCTTATGTAATTGTAACCTACATGTAGGAGAGAGAAATAAAGTGAGTAAAAAACACCCTAAATGCATTTAGAATATATTTAGAACTACAAATTAAATTCTTTTAGCAATTTTTTTTAATATCATAATAAAAAAATAAAAATAACAAAATAAAAAAAAAGTAATTAAATACCCTCCTCCTTTATCCGGGCTTGGTACCGGCAAAAGTGACCCAAAACAGGCACTCTAGCAGAGTTACACACACATAGACACACAAAAAAGTGTGTGTGATTTTAAGTAGTTTTAAACCTTGTGATCCACAAAAAGTAAGAGTAAAAGAAGAACTGACGTCATTACAGTCAGGGCGGGAGCAGCGGCTTCGCTCATTCATTTGCAGTGTGGACGCGTAGGGGTGAACATCTCCTGCTCTGACAGCAGCTGGGGGCGACTGCTGTGTGAGGATGATCTGCCGCCTGTGAGCACTTTGGCACGGGCGAGGTACCCACGGTAGCACCGCTGCTTGTTGAGAGTAAGAGCCATGCGTCCTTTCATGTCAAAAAGTGGTCATAAGTCGTCCTAATAACACCAGTAAAAGTTGCCATATTTGACTAGTTGCTTTTTAGAAATAAAGTTGCTAAGGGGGTCTGAAAACTCGCTAAATATTGCGACAAAGTCGCTAAGTTGGCAACACTGTTTCTAACTGCAAGAACATTTTTAACAAAGCAGCGTTTGTGCTTAATTGAAACTCTAGGTTCCAAAGTCATTTATTTTTTTAAAGTAGTCATAATTTTCCTGTTTGCAGAAGGGACCTCTCCTGCTTGCACATTGCGTAGCTTTTATTCATTTGGTAAATGGCAGTCAGGCCATTCAGGACTTGGTATGGAGTGTAGGAATTTGAGGGAGAGGATGTTGAGGTAGAGCTGGTATTCTCACAGCCTCTGTGTGAGCGTTGCTTTGTTCCAAAGTGGTGTGAAGAAGAGGAGATGGACAGAGAAAGGAGTGGGGAGGGGGGGACGGTAAGGAGGGTGGCACTTTCTGGTGAAGGTCACAGGGTTAAGTCGATGGGGATCCTTGGAGACGGGGCCCTGCAGAAAAGATGGTAATGCTCCAAGCCATGATTCATCGCAAAGGCATCCATCTGCCTGTGCTTGTGTGTGTGTGTGTGTGTGTGTGTGTGTGTGTGTGTTTGCAAATGACGTCATCCCATCAGTCCCCAGGCTGTCATGGGCTGACAGGCACGGGGCTGTGAAGGAGCAGTGTTTTCATTTCAACGGGCAGAATGATGGAGTGTGGAGGGGGCGGAGCTGCTCTCTGAATGGCAGGTGCCGCACTGTTCGCTGTACTCAGGGGAAGTGGATTTCAGGTTGTTGACTGCGTGCATACTTGTTTGGCAGCAGCACTAGTGACATGACTCGAAAGTTGAGCTCCCGCGGAGCACATTGGCTACTTTCAATATTTTCACTTTTTCGTCTGCTTCGTGTTCGGTATCTGGAGCTCAAGTTTCATTTTAATCACAGTTTACTTTATATAGCCGTCCCCTGCTGCCGGCCTCAGACTGCACGGCAGTCTGAGGCAGGTTAATTGAAGGGAGCTGCTGTGGGAGACAGGGAGATGAGCTGTAACTATCAATACGGGCCAGAGCACACTTACTGGTATTTTACTGTCTGCAGGAGCTTAATATAACTTCATGATGCTAAGATGCTAAGATTTTCATTGGGAGTGACCAGGATGGATGAATTTATGACTATATCAGAGGGACAGCTCAGGCTGAGAAGTTTGGAGACAAAGTTAGAGTTATGGTTGAGATGGTTTGAACATATGCAGAGGAGGGATAGAGACTATATTGGACAAAGGATGTTGAGGATGGAGCTGCCACAGGAGGAAAATATGAAGACCTCAGAAAAGATTCATGGATGTAGTGAAGGTGGAGATGCAGAGGGTGGGTGTGAAAGAGGAAGATGCCAGGGATAGGGTGATCCACTCTGACGGAAAACTGTTTTTTACACTTCGTTTAGTTTATCAATTCCAAACTGTATTGTTTGCATTTAATCCTCCTTCATCATCTCTGTTTCTAGTTGCAGCAACATCTTTGTGGAGCATCTGTATTCTCCATTATTCATTCTACAACCTATAGTGGCTTTTATACATATATATTTGTTGGGAGATCTTTTGATGATCATATGGAGACCTGGTGTGGCTGTCTAGTTGTTAGTCCTCTTTTTTAATAGTTGATGTTGGTCAGGTTGGGGTTCCACTGCTAGCATAATGTTTATCAAAGCATCAGATTTATTACTTGTAGTAACAGATCTGAGTTTGATGTTCCAAGTATGGCATCAACATGTCAAACATTTTTTCTCTTCAGCTGGCAACAGAGTAGCGAGAGCAGGAACACCACAGTTTCCTCTTAACGTGTGCGTGTTGTCTTTCTGCATCCATCCCTCGAGGCGTGTTTCCCATTTGATTCAGCTCCTCACCCCGACCGTCAAACTGAAACGATCTACCACCATCCTCACAATGGCCCAGGGGTTAAAGCACTATTACCTTAAGCTGTATTAGAAGAACGACAGTAAAAGTCAGCCTCGCACACAAAAGCAGTCCCCATTTCCCGACTCTTTATGCCTCCAGATGTCTACAGTGGAATTAAATTGTGCAAACTTAGCATGACATTTAAAGCACAGTGTGTAACATCAACTCGACACAGTTGTTTATAAAGCTGCTGTGGTGAATGTGTTCGTCGCATTTAAGTCTGGTATGATCTCTAACAATGCTTGGGATCCTGTAGCTAACTTTGTCTGCGGTTGCAGCGCTGCGCAGGTAGCGTAGAGCATATTAGCCGTGTGCTGCCGAGGCTAATGAGCAACATTCACGTCCGGCACAGTAAACAAATACTCATTGATGGGTGTGAATCTGTACAACAAGAAACATCTTTACTTTGATGTATGTCGCTAACAAAGACAGTATTGACTAGCAGGGGTTTAAGCTGCATCCAAAAGAATCAAGAATGACATTTAAAATAATTAAGAACTGTTTGCCTGCAGTGTCTTGGCAGCAGAAACTGTTCTGCCACAGTAATAAAAAAACAATCACACAGTTGTGAATTGTCTATGAATATAAGCTGAGAATAAAAGCAAGAAAAGAAATCCCAAGATAACGTGCAGATGTTTGAGCAGCTCGTTAGGCCGCGGATTGCGCTGTTCAGTGTGGCGTTTTCACTCATTAGCAAGAATTTATGCAGAGGCTAATCATCCAAAATCATGAACTTCCATCCCTTAAAGCATAGTTGATAAACTCCATGATCTGTGAGATAAGAGATCTATTTATATACTCTACATTTTGTCCGCAGAATGGTTTTGGCAGTTCTCTTAAGTTCTGATTAAATGTCCTTAGAATGTTTTATTTCCTCTTAAATTATTTCTGAGCTACACGCTTTGCAGTGAGGATCTGGAAAAAAATAAAATAAAGATCATTAAGTCAAAACTTTATTCTCCCAGCAGAGCGTTTTACAGAGTCTTAGGGCTATACAGTTTTAGGTCTCTGCCACTGAGTTTTAATTTAAGCAAAATGAAGATCCAGAAAAGAAAAGAAATGGCGTCACCTGAGGACAAATTTACACATAAAGAAGTTTTAGTTAAGAGGAGCTTCACAATGAATCAAAGTTTTTACCTTTTTAACTCTTGGAGTTTGTTCGAGTTCTCCATCTGGCGAATGAAATTGTGACCCAGTTTAATGTTGACTCTTGTTTGGCCTCAGTTGGCAGGCTTCGCTGAATGTTGGGTCACAGCTTCGTCCCACTGGCCAGTTTTCCTGGCAATCCCCCAACATGTAGATAATTATCAATTCTGCGTGACATTAATCCTTTAGGGAGGGAAGGAAATAAAGAGAATAAGAAAGAGATGAATTGTTGTTATATAATGGCAGACTTTTTTACATTTAGTTAACCTCCTCCTTGGGCAGGGAGATCAGAGAAGAGGAGGAGATGGGGAGGAGGATGAGTAAAATGAGGCCAGTGACACATAACGGGGGGTCCTCTGGCACCTGCTCATAAACCGTACAGTTAATGCCAAGAAAGGGACATCTCTCAACCCCTCTAAACAAGAGCCAGAGCAGCTCCGGTGGCCAAGGCAGACTGTGTGTATGCTCATGCATTAGTGTGTTTGCAGTGCAGTCGCGCAGCGCTGCTGTACTGCATCCATAATTAAGCCCAAGACATACCCATCAACAGGAATATAATTGGGCAGTGGGAGGGTGGAGGTGGTGGAGTGGAGGTGAGTGCTGCAAACTTTCAGAGAGAGAAGAAAGGATAAGAAGGAGGGAGCGAGAGAGAGAGAGAAAGCCATTTACATGCTAATGCTGTCCTCAGCCCTTCAAATGCCTCGTTGCGTGCTTTGCCCGCTACCCTCGAATAAGCTCCGGGCTGCCAAGCCAGTCGCCATGTTTACACAATAAACAAACAGCAATGAGGTTAAAGTCTTTTCATGCATCTTTTTGAGCGTGCCTACAGTATTAGCAACAGTGTGCTGTTGTGTAACTGTTGTAAGCGTCTGAAGGACTCAGCTGACTGATTTTCGGCCTCTTTTGTCATCACCGGACTTTTTTTTTCTTCTTGTTTTTGTTTCCTAGGCGACAGAATGGGCACCGGACGAGGAGACCAGGGGGTCCTGCCAGAGCAAAGGCAAAACAGAGGTAACCTCCATCACGCCCCCAATTACAACACTTCATGTCAGCACTGCCTGGCTTACAGAGAGGCCATTTTGATATCTTCTGGCTGTCGTGGCGAGGTCCTTGTGGGCCTCATGGGAGGGCTCTGTGCAGAGCAGCTATTTCAGACCCTTCAATCAAGTGTTGTTTTTCTTGCAGTGAAGAGAGAGGGCAAAAGGGAAGGGAAAGAAAATGTGCACAAGAGAGTCTTGGGTGAGACTCTCAAAAGGACTTCCTCTCAAACATATCTGATAACAATTGGTTCGATCAGTATTCCTGCTTCAATGATTTTTGTAAGAACTAATTGCACCACAGTTTTGTTTTGGGGTTTTTTTTCCTCTCACAGTGTCTATACAGTGAAGACTGATACCAAATATACAACAGGCTATCATTTTTCTTCGAAACCTGCATCACCGCAATTACCTCAGTCCTTAGCCGCAAAGACCAATAAATCCATTCTCAGCCTTTGTTAAAGCAGATTTGATTCTTTTTATTAAAACACATTCTTGCCTTATTGTAGAGCCTATGTCAGTGTCGCAGACAGGCTTCCATTCAGTTACAAACGAGTATTCATATTTCTGAACAATAGACTCACAAGAGCAAAAGCTGCACACTGAATTGCTTTGCTTTGATTGCATGCCAGGCCGGTACCCAAAGACTTGGTCCATTGTTCTTTTCAGCAACACGTCCAAGAGTATTTAGCTAACCACCTCAGCTTTTGCTCTACTTCAACTTTTCCAAAGTGTTCTCCCCCTTCCTTCTTCTCTGCAGACCGAATGTCAGAACTACGTCAGAGTCCTGCTGGTGAACAAGACGGAGGTCATAACGTGCGGAACCAATGCTTTCCAGCCGCGTTGTATCGCCAGAGAGGTAGTTATGTGTGTGTCCGGCTGTGCGGGTTTTGTCGAAACGCAATGAAAAGGCTGCAGATTTAACGCACCGCCCGTCTCGCTCCGTCTCTGTGCCCTGCATTCAGGTGGGCAACTTGAGCAGCGTGCTGGAGAGCGTGAACGGCGTGGCCCGCTGCCCGTACGACCCTCGTCACAACTCCACGGCGGTGGTGACAGAGAGCGGAGAGCTGTATGCCGCCACTGTTATCGATTTCTCCGGCCGTGACCCCGTCATATACCGGAGCTTGGGCGGCATGCCACCACTCCGGACTGCCCAGTACAACTCCAAATGGCTGAATGGTACAGAATCACTGCACGATCACACTGACGTCCTATTTGAGTGTCATTTATTTAAGTGTGTCTTTTTTTAACTGTGCTTCAGATAATGAGTATTTTCATCACCAATTAAAATTCTAGTTAATTACTTTGCTACTCAGTATTTTGTGAAATATGGCCACCAGAAATTCCCAAAAGGAGGAGGCGTTATTCAATTCTGTGACATAAATGTTGAATGAAAAAGCAGAGACGTGCAGAAAATGCTTATGCTGCAGAGCTGCGAGCTTGTGTTACTGGCGCTCTTGGGTTCATTTTAGAGCTTTTAAATCATCCAATTTCAGGGGTGTGAGTTACAGGTTTGCTTGTGTTCGACTGAGTAAATGTTCCATTATATTTTTCTGTCAGAGTCCAGAAATCTAATCAAATAAAACTAGTAATCTGATCAGTAATCTGACCTGTTGAACCTGAGATAATCCACAGGGTTATACTGTGTCAAATAGAAAATACCTGCTGCTGTTTCTTTAAACATTTCTCAGGTCCTGTCTTGAGCGGCAGATGGGCTAAGTCGGCACTTTTGCTTCCAACACAATTCCCTCCTATGTTAGAGCCAAGATAGATCAATCCGGCATGCTTTTTTTTCAAAGGTCTACAAAGACGACTGTGATTGAAGTACTGTGTAGAACACAGAGTTACAGGTTAGGCATAGGAATTGGTGGGATTTACAGAATGGCGGGGAACATGAAATACTGTCGGTCCGTCTGGTGCTGGTGTCAGTAATCTCCCAGCTGCTGACACTGTGCCTTTTTTCCCTCTACTGTAAACATTAAAACACAATCTGACTCAAGCAGAAATGTAGCAGGACCGTCCACTGAAAAGCGCTGTCATCGAGTTTCTTTGATATGCAGCAGCACTGAGATAACTGGATGTGTTATATAAAGAACATGTGCGATTCTGGAAGTAAAGGTCAGATTCATTTTCAGTCTCACAGACAATGTCAGATGACTAACAGTTCTTTCAAAGCCTGGATGTATATTAAACTCTCTCCTGGTTTAATTATCTGTATAAAATACGAGCAGCCGTGTCAGAAAACGTCTTTCTTTATGTAATGAGGGCAGTGACTAATGACTATTTTCATTACTGCTTGATTCTGCCCTCTTATTTTCTCAGTTTTTCCACTGAACATTTGGCCTATTAAATGTCAGATAGATCACCAAAGTCCCAAACGGTGAATCTGTTTCGTGCAGTCGGAATAGCTTGTTTTGTCTGCTGGCTTTCGTGAAAGAGACGTGAAAGAGAGAAACGCAGCCAATCCATCATTTAGAGCTGATGGCGACTGATTGTCTTTCACTGTTAAAAAAATTAATAGTGTAAACTGTATTTCTTGCTGTAAGAATAGGAAAATGCTGTGCAACTAAAAGGTGGGTGAGTCTGATGGTGTGAGTGTGTGGTAGTGATAGCAGACAGATGAGAGAGTTGCAGGTCCGGGATGAGGATGAGAGGGAAGCGGGAAAGATTGAGGACTGAGGAGTCAGTGAGCGGTGTAATTATTCCTCACAGCAGGGAGAGGGTGAAATTACAACACACAGCATGCTTCGCCCCATCCCGGGGACTCCGCCTGTGTGTGCATGCAAGTGTGGGCTTGAACATGCATGTATGTATTTAGACTGTGTGCAAGCTCCACATGCTTCCACGTGTGCTTTATTGGCACAGGAAGAAAGCCTGTTGACGGGAAGTGAGCATAAAAAAAAAAAAAGATCGAGTGCACATCAGCATAATCACAGCTGGCTGCACGCACAGTGAAGCACACATGTCGCCCTCCACTCCGCCGGTCGAAGCCTGCTTTGCTTCATGGCTGATGCTATGAGTGTTATGGAGTTGTGTTCCCCGGTGAATTTGGGGTGTGAATGAAAATCTCATTTCCAGCTCTGAGCCTCTCTAGTTCAGCAGAACCAAAGGCGGGGAGGGGGTCCTGGATCTAATCAGTCTCTTCTCTTATTGGATTGGTTGCCTGCCAGGTGCTGACCAACTGTTTCCCATCATGCATCTGAATGTCACAAGGAGCTACATGCACAGTCTCCTGAGGAAAAAGTCCTAAGAAAATGCCTGCATGCTTCTCTCGGTTTCCTCACAGGTCTCATTGGTAGCCACATGTTTATTTATGTTTTTGCTATTAGCCTTCGACCTCCTCTCAGCTCTCGGAAAAATGTTTCTCGGCAGATATTAAAAGAAACCAAAACATAAAAAGTTGTAATCTCTCATGCTTATGCATTCAGCTACAAGTGATGCTTCAACCTAATGTGAAGCTCTTTCATTGATCTAATTTGCGCTGGCAAAATACTGTTTCTTTTGCAGAACATTAAATACTGCAGAGATCATTTTATTTATTAAGTGATAGTAAAAATCTTAATGACACTACAAATGCAAAGCAAATACTGAGCATGTCTCCAACTTTCTTTTTAAATCTGCTCCTGGCAAGAAGAGTATAGCATTAGTTCAGGTAGAGCAGTGTATTAGCCAGTTGGCATGAACTGCTTCTTTCATGCTTCCCTTTGAGTGGCTCAATCCTCAGCTGCTCATCTGCCAACTGACTTGTAACATCTAATCATATTCATAGACGCACACAAAGAACTTCATAGCCAGACTTATATTACTCTGCTGATACCTCTCCAATGCTCCAGCCGCTGCTCTTGGACAATGCTGTGGGCCTTGCAGAGCTTTATTCTTTGCACAGCAGGATTCTTCTTGCTACAGTTAGAGCCCCCTTAAAGCATTTTATTGCTGTTATGCAATCATTTCTTTATAAATCATGAATTTTTTTGCACAACTTTGTCAGACTATAATAAAATTAAAAGTTAAAGTGGATCCATTATAGTCATTTCCAGCTCCATATTTTTATCATGAGACTGTACTAGATAACATTTTCATAACTCTGTTCACAATAATTATTATGTATCTTATACTGGACCTTACTGCAGCCCCTCATTTCAACCTCTGTTTGAAACAAGCTGTTTTAGCACCCTTCTCACATCCTTTAACCCAGCTTTTTTCTTATTGGCTGCTCTTCACAAACAGAAGGATTGAATGGCAGGTGGGTGGAGCTTCTGTGCTCACATCCAGAGCAGGTTGTTTTCAGAATCCAAAGTAAGGATGAGTATAACTCTACTTTAGGTTTGAGCTCCGGATGAACCACAAACTCTATATTTCCTTCATCCAAACCAAATATTCCAGTAACCTAAAGCTGCATACACACATACTCACCCTCGGTCTGTGTGCAGTGTGTGCGCTCTTACTTTGTCTGCAAAGGAAAAAAAGGTTGGAAGTATAATCCTCAAGGACATATGTTTCCTCCAAATCTTATCTGGCAAAACAAATTAGTTTAGTACAAAACAGGTTTTTGCAGGAGATATATTCAGACATCTTTTGCCCACTCTTTTAGCAGCTAAGCCAGCTGAGAAGTGAGACATGTCAAAAAGACACAAAACGAACAGTTCTGTGTAAAAATGAAAACAGAGATCATCAGAGGCTTCTAACCTGCTTACAAAAGAGCTCGTCTGTCCCGTTGATGTAATTAAACTACCCGACATCACCCATCCCACCTGTGTTTAGCAGAGCATCTTTGCATTCCTGCAGCATCCCTTTGCTTGAATAATAAATAGCCGTGCACTTTCAGCAGTGATTGTGTTTGATCTAAGGCATCATGTGACGTTACTGGAGGCAGCTTTACTCCAGCACCCAACCAGCCTGCCAGATTGAACAATCTGTTTATCACTTAGCAGGGTACAGAGGGAAAAAACAAAACTCTGTTCATCACAGTTTGCACCCACGCAGCTTCAGTAATATTATGCAGAATCTGTCAGCTCCACCTGCCCTTTGCCTGACACACGTACAGTGTGCATAAACACAGGTACAGTATGTAAACACAGAACGACTCAAGCACACCGAATACACACACTTATCCCTTACATTAGCTCACCAGCTTTCATATAACAGTTCCTTAGCTTTAAAGGGAAAGTAGCACTAACACATTATGATGGTTTTGCAGTGTCAGTCACCCTGCAGGCATGGCAACTCTCACTTGTTCATCAGCACGCCTGTTTGCACCGATTAACAGTCTAAATGGGGGATCGGAGTTCATTACAGAGATCTTGACAAAGGTTTGACAAATCTTTTTGCCACCGCTGTAAACACTGTGATTACCTTTGGGTTTCATGTATAATAAAAATGCTAATAACAAGCTCTGTTTCTTTAATAGCATTCGTACTCGCCTTCGATTTGAAATACCAGCTGAGGATGAACTGATAAGAATCACAAGTAAATTTAATTTAACTCGATAAGTCGATTAGATCACCTGCTAAATTAGCCACCGCTGCTTTCCTCACATTCTCGCAGAGTAATTATGGCGGTCGGGGAGCGAGGTCTTTGGCACTCGCCACCCCTTTAATAAAACTTGATTACAGCGTTGAAAAGTTGGGATCCCTCCTCCTGCTGATTGTGTCTTTCTTCTTTTGATACCACGGGAGCTTTGGTTTGTGCTCGGCCCAAACTGCCAGTTATTTTCATCACAGATGCTGTCGCTGTGTGTGGAGAAGCGGATTAGTTTTCTCCCTGCTTTGTGTAAAAATTACAATCTCTAAAAAGACTCGGTAGGCTCTGATGCACATTCCAACACGGCTGTTAACAGGTCATGTCCATCCTGTTTGTGCATGTGGAAGCTTGTGTGTGTGTTTGTAATCGCAGTATCTGCCTTTTACATTTTCATTATGTGTGTGCATGTGTCTGTGCAAATTAAGGTATTCTTCCATTCATGTTTTGCCCGTGTGAGTGTGCATGTGCCCGGATGTGCTATAAGTTACAATAAATGGGTCCCAAGGGAAAACAGCAGCAGCAGCAGTGTGTTTGATCATTTCTGCACATGAGCAGTGCTCATCTGAAAGAAGAAGAAAACACAGCGGTAGAAAACAAATCTTCAGCGTGATGCTCCGTGTCAAAACAGCCGTGTGGGTGTTAAGCCGGAAGTGTCGCAACAATTTAATCCTCTCATGAAAAACAAGACGTCTTCTACTTAGTGATCGTTAACAACCTCAGCTTTTTATTAACACTTATGAATGTTTTTCTGCAAAACCCTCAAAATACACTCATCACCTGTAAAAACAGGTCATTTCAATTATATGCAATACTAAAAACAACTTTTTTAGGTTTATTTTTATGCTACAAACTAGGATTGTAAAGTTTAGCGTTTCATTAAAAGTATCACACAAGAAACTACACTTGATGTGTCTGCACATGTCTCCGGCGTACATAAAGCCAAGACTGTCACCACGAGAAGATGCTGCAACAAAAAGAAAGTGAGTTTTCAAACGAGCCTGTCCTGTTAGATTTCTGCCAAACACAAATGTACAAGTCGAAGCGCCCTTTTCCCCCTGACAGCAGACAGCAGTAAATTAGTGTTTGGTGATGAGTCATTCGTGTCTAAAGAGTGACAGTAACGTCCCTCTTGTTCTGTGCCGTTTACCTGATAACCCACTGAGCAGAGAGGCCCATTAATCATTTTCTATGTGTCCCCACCCGCACCCCCCCTTTTCCCAGGCAATAAAAGCAGCGCGGACATGTAGTTAAACAGAAATCGCTCCATGGATTTACCATCAAAATATCAGACAGATTTATTAGTAACAGTTTTTTATCTGCTTCCTATCCCTCTCTGCGGCTTCTCCTCATTTACACATTTGACATTTAGGCTCCTTTTCCAGACCATCTCAAACTGGGGTGGCAGGAATTCAAACTTGTGCTTGCATTCAGTAATAAGGAGCAAAAGGGTCAAAGCAAACAGCATCTACAAGATAAATGCTGCAAATATTTCTGTGCTGCAGGAGTAGATGTAATGATCCCCTCTCCCCTTCTTCCCCCCCATAGAACCCCACTTTATCTCGGCCTACGACGTCGGCCTCTTCACCTTCTTCTTCCTGAGGGAGAATGCAGTGGAGCACGACTGCGGCAAGACGGTGTATTCCCGCGTGGCGAGGGTCTGCAAGAACGACATCGGCGGGCGATTTCTCTTGGAGGACACTTGGACCACGTTCATGAAGGCGAGGCTCAACTGCTCTCGCTCCGGGGAGATCCCCTTCTACTACAACGAGCTGCAGAGCACCTTCTACCTGCCCGAGCAAGACCTTATCTACGGCATCTTCACAACCAATGTGTGAGTGAGCTCGAGCGCGCACACTGCCCGCCCTGTTTGACACACACGATTTGTTTGGCTTTTTTGATGCAGTCGTAGGCATTTCTAGACGCCGAGAGAAAACCCGTGGCACGCGGCCATTTCATCACGGCTCTGTGTTTGAGGTAAAGCAGTGATGCTTGCAGACGTTTAGGGCGCTGAGTGCTGCACCTGCTGAATGCGGCGCCGCTCTCTAATAAAGTTCAACCACCTGCCTTTTGTTTACACACTTTGCACTCCACTTTTATTCCAATTTATTCACGACCGAACTATGAAGTGCTTTTTTTCGTTGCAGCATAATTGAGGAAAATAGGCTGAAATAAGTCGAGGACGAAATTTTCAAACTTATTTTGATGTACAGACATTTCGATTGGGTGTCTTTGCTTTGTTTTCAGTATATGATGTCTACAGTCTGTGAACACATGTGGAAAAAATGTCATCCTGGGGGGGAAAACAGGTTTTACTTTAGACGAGGTTTCCATGTTTTTAGATCTAGTATTTAACCACATTACATAACAGTTTATCTTTAAAAGCAGGCAAAAGAGATTAGTCGTTTCAAAGAGCTCATGTGCAATCTCGATTTTCCTCCCCAAGCAATATATTATTAGCTTTATTATCAGTGTTCACATTTTTTTTTTAAACACCCCAAGTTAACAGCCCACCAAAGAGTCTGTTCTTTCAAAAAAATGCACATTAATGGCAGAGAAAATACTTTTCTGGCATTTACTATCTAAATCAATTCAGCCTGTGCAAATGTGGGTATGAGCCTGCTGCTCAGCCGGTGTTTGCAGGTGGATTACTAAAGGAGCGTAAAATCTAAAAAAGACACAAAATAACCCAAAAGACACACAGAATGACCACAGATTCATTGAAAGGGATCGTATGTCTGCGTCCCAGGGCTCATTTCATCAGCATTTGTCTCTTATGTATCTAGTGTGACAGCATCAATATTCCTCTTTGTATCATAAAGCATAAAATTACTGTAATGCAACACTTACCCATGCATTCCTCCTCAATGTTGCCCTCGCTGTTGAATAGAAAGGATGAACAACCCCACCAAAACAAGCTGCAGCTGTGCTGAAGAGCCCTTTCAACAGCAACAAGAATATTAATAAGGGAACACTGGCGCACACACCGTAGCACTTGAACTTCTCCTCATTTAGGCCTCAGATTTCGTCACTTCATAAGGTTTGTTACTGCAACATTTTCCTGCCTGTATAGAGAGACAATTTTCCAAAGTTTGAGCCACCCCGCTGCTGCTAATGATCAGTGCGGATGCACACAGCTCTCTGCCGAGCTGGATACACAGATTGACTCATACTCTCTCTGGTGCGTTTGATTGCTCCAGGTGGGGGTGTAACACACTTCATTACAGAGAGGAAACACCGAGAACAAAAGTGTGTACATTGGAGATTATTTTGCGGCTTTTATGTTTAGTAAAAGTGTAATTGTGTCACACTCTGCTCTAATTAGAGGGTAGCAGCAAGCGCACAGCAGCTTGGTCACTCTGTTTAACACAGTAGTCCAAGAAAAGATGTCAAGGAGACATGTACATCAATATAAATTATAGCTTGGGCCTTTTTTATGTCTGCAATCCTTTAATGTGTGTTGCAGATGTGGCTCAAGTGGTAGAGTGGGGCATCTACCAATCGAAAGGTCAGTGGCTCCGTCTCAGGCTCCTCCAGTCCAGCTGTCGAAATATCCCTGGGCACGATACTGAACCCCAAATTGCCCCCAATGCATCCATCGGAATATGAGTGTCTGTATGGATGTTAGATTAAAAGTGCTCTGTGTGTTTGTGTGTGAGATTCAGAGACTTAAAGTAAGTGCTTTAAGTGCTCAAATTGAGTTGAAGGGTGCCAAATAAGTACCATTCCATTTATCTGTGACTGCATTTATTTTGAAGTATATTTAAACAGCATGTATCTCTCTCTGCACCTAGGTTCTGCAAATTATCTCAGCACATTCATACCCTTCAATGAATTTTGACTTTTCCTTTTAAGACTTCCCTCGGGACAAATTTTGAACCTTGCATGAGATTGAGTAACTAAACACACCGAAGAATAAAGGATGAATCAAAACTAAAAACCAAGACAACACTTTCTTTCTCACTTGTGAGAAAACACTACATATACATCTACCGTTGAGTCATGAAATGCTCTTTTCCACAGTGACAAGGAAGTATGTAGCAGATGCCAAGGATGCTGCGTACATAACCTTTCTTTTTAAATTTGGAAAGTCGAATCTGAAGCCACCCAGTCCACCACTTGAGTCAAAGTCATGTGAAACTATTAAGACTTGGCGATAAACCTTGCAAGCGTGGCAAAACAATCTCTTGAACTGTACATGCACTTTGTGCCTGCGTGCGTGTAAGGTGTGCCTTTGTGTGTGTGAGGAGCCATGGCTGATGCTATTCAGATGTATTCTGAGTACTGTCAGGGGAGAAGTTGAATCCTGCCTCTCACCTTCTGCTCTCTCACCTGTTAAGCCGCCGGCAGTTGACACTGCATTGCTGCTTCCCATCAGCCTGCAGCCATTTTTGGTGATAGATGGGAAGAGCGTGAGAGAGCAGGAAATGGCCGAGAGACAAAAGAAATGAAAAGCCAGGGGGATAAAGAAAGAGAGGAGGAGATAGAGAAATGAGAAGAGGTAATGAGAAAAATCATTAAGCTCCAAGCTTTTGTCTTTCTCCCATTGTCTCCTCCTTCAATTCTGAAGCGACTTGCCGGTCCACCCTCCAAAACTGCTTCGCTCTTTGGGGCTGGATATGTTAATGCAATCACCACCAACACTGCCTCCATCTGTCTGGCCTAAATTGAGCAGACTCACAGCTGCTCCCAGGAGTTTGGGGCTGTAAAACAAAACAGGAAGAGCTGGAACGGAGCACTTATACCCTCCGTCTGCCTGGGCCGGCTCTCGGTACTATAAATCCACCTCCTCCCTCTCTTTGTGACCGTCTTGGTTTATCCCTTGGTCACTTTAGGTTGATGTTTGGCAGACAAAACCTACAATTTCGGTCGTCGGTGAAGTTGTTCATCAAGAAATAACAGTCACAAAGTTTTGTTCTCGCAAAATTCAAAGGCGCTGCTTTGTGAAATGAGCATTTTGAAGACTTCTCTCAATTTTTCTAGATCAAACGATTAAAAAAGGGAGGCGCTGATTTTTGTATTACACTGCAAAGAATGCTGCTGTGTATAAACGGATTTAAAACATAATGGTTTTCATCCCTGTTACTCAATCTCTACACAGCCCACTAAGCAAAAGCAGCTCCCTAACAGAGCATCAGCAACCTCTTTGATCCTCCCCCCTTTTGTCTGTGCAGTGCTGAGTGTGGGTATCCTACGTTTTGGGCAGTAAAGTACATTTCCCCTCATGATTTTATGGATACAGAGTGAGAAAAATAGGATTTGTTAAGTAGCTTACATGGACAGTTGTATGCTTTAAACAGAAATGTGTGTTTTTTGCTGCGGTGCATGTTCATACCACAGGGAGAGCGTTCTGGTAGAGCATTCAGTCTGCACAGAGCCTTTTAGTTTGGACGCTTCCTTCCTCATCTGCTCTTTGCAGCTTGATGAGCTCCCTTCAGAAGCAGACACAGCACAGCTTTTTAGCAATGCTTCCAAAATGCCTTCAGCAGCCACAGTTAGTGAGACAGTTGCCCTCCGTGGCACTACAACTCCTGTGCTGACACACGTTTAAGCCTCATTGCAGTTTCCAACTGGAAGCCAAAGTAAACTTTATGTTAGCATGATGATATTACCAGTTTATTGTTTTTTTCTGATTTTGGTTGGTTTGTAAAACCGTTGATGATTGATGAAGAAAAAAAAAGCCACCACCGTCCAACAGAGCGCGTCAAGCTGTGAGGAAGGTTTTAGCATTCCATCAGAATAAGGACACTTAAGTCCTAAGAGCACAGCCAGGTCTTTTAATTAACTCAGGTTCCTTATTGGCAAGGTCCTTCTGCGCAGTGATTCTCCCGCTGAGGTGTCTAACCTGCCATTACTAACTAATTATGAGCCTCCTTATCTATTTCTAGGTGACTTCACTGACCCCCTCCACTTCTCCCGTTCTTGGAGGGGTCTCATATTGGAGAGGTTAGCAGGGGGATATGGAGTACTGCAACAAATGGTCCATTAATTGATTAGTGTGTAATTTGTGTAAGTGATTTATCTATTAAGTAACTTATGAGGCAAAAGTGCAGAACATTTGATGTCTTCAGCTTTCTAAATGAAATGATCTGCTGTATATCTCTCTAAACTCTGTGCATTTGGGTTTTAGATCAGTGGAAAGAACAAAATTAATCATTGCACTGATGCACTGATGCCCGACTTCCACTGTTCACACGATGGATATTTTTTCAGTCTTTTGAAAAATGGACTAATCTGAGCTTTTAGGCCGGATTAAGTGTTATCTTTGCATGCAACTAATGTGAATGGAATTGATGTAGAGATTTCTTTAGGTCTAGATTGTACTACAGACAAGCAGGTTCACGCTACAGTGTCCAGACTGCCTCGTTCAAAGGCAGATTTAGCAGAGCGATGAGTTTATTTTGGGAAAGTTATATAAATTGTTGGACACGTATCCTTCGAATTTGACAGTGGAAAGCGGTGCAAATAGATCTTTAACTCCGACTTGTAACTTCCACAAATACTAATTTCATTAGAGGATAAATGATCTCTAGCTTCAGCCACAATAGTTACTTGGCGCGTCATACTTTTAGTGCAAGTCACACTCACTGAGACATACCCCTGACTTACTCACAGAACACCTAGGGACCCTGAGAGCCCTCCTATCCTTGGAAAATATGTGACTGACTTCAAGCCAGATCAGATTTGACGTGTACGATAAATGATATTCTGGGCAGCCGAGTGAGACAAGCCACATAACTACCATATTTCTGATTTTACACAATGTTCTCTTCCCGTCACATCACTGACATCCAATCTACCTTGAAATGAACTGGGAGCCCATCTTGAAGACTGGGCCTGATCTGAATACAGCTTCACGGACTCTTCTGCTTCTGTATTTCCACTATTTATGTTACAGCTTTCACACAAACACACATTTTTATTAACATTTTCTTTACTTTCTCTAATTTTTTGACCCGTTTGATTCACCACGCAGCAAATATAGGTCACATTTTTAAGAGATGAAACCCCCCACCGAGGTTCAATTGTGTGTCAGATTGTTATTGTCGTCGCTGGGATTTTTTTTGTGATGTCTCCAATCTAACACCTGGATTTTTGTGCAACCTATTGAACTCGTGGCATTGTTTTATTGTTTAGTGTAGGTGTTGCTGACTCAGTCTGCCTCTGAATGTGACTGTTTCGGGGCAAAGCTGTTGCTTTTGCTGGCGTATTGTTGTGCAGTATAAAAATATGTATGGATAATCCTGGCAGCCTCTGTTCAATTTCTGGTCCCTGCAGCCATGTAGCTGTGCTGAGTGGGCCCTTTTCCTTTTTTGCTGCGATGCAGGTATTCGACGAGGTTGAAACATTGGCCTTAATGTGGTTTGAGCTGTACCCTTCCTCACACAAAACGAGGTTAGGTGCATTAGCTAAAAAGCTGGGGATTCTGATGTGTGTTAGCGCTGCACGTGCATTTTGCTTGTCAAATCTTTTTTTTTTTTTAATGCAGCAAGTTAAAAACAGACTCACTAGGGACACAGTTCGACCAGTCAGGTGATGCTACCAGGAAAAAAATGTTTAGTAAGAAAAAAGAAGCTCACAAACAAAACGAACGTGCAGCAGCAGCTGTGCCACCTCCAAACTAAAAAGATAAGATTATCAGGTGAGATGCATATAAGCCTCTTGTGTTTACCAGACACTCTCTGGTGTTCTGATCTTTGCTGATTGTGGTTTGCAGGGAGCCATGAAACCAGGCTGAGCGAGGAGTTCATTACTTTCCTTACACCTTTTTTTTTTATTATTTTTTTTTTATTTGAACTGATCTTGGAAAAGTGCCACGGCATCTGCAGAATTAAGTTTTCAGTTCCTTCAGTTTTACTTGAAGGATAAAGCCTTCGTTTTTGCTATGTCTTTCTTATTGGCAGCAAGTCTTGAGAAGGCATGACAACTGGCAATGTGTTAATATAGTTTCCTTTTTAATTTCCTTAAACAGCTGGCCCTGCAGTTTTTTTTTTTTTAGCAGTAAACAGAGGAGTTGTTGGACTATTTTCAGCAGTGCATTAATTCACATTGGGTGATATAATGAGTATCTCTGGCAGCACGACCATGTTTAGGGGCCTGGAGTTAAACTTAACTGCAGTGTGTTTATTGCACTAAAGACATCTTTTTGTGATCTGAATCTTGTGGTTTTACCAAGCTTTGGATCCACATACAGTCCATGCCAAGTCATTGTGATGTTAACAAACCGGTTTGACATGATTTAAGCTTTGTGACATGGCGTGTTATCCTGTTGATAGCAGCCATCAGGAGATGAATACACTGTTTTCAGTGTATTTTCTGTGTTTGTTGTAATGAGTTGTTATTTGACTGACTGTTTGAGGCAGTCTGGCCATTCTCCTCTGACCTCTGTAATCAAAAAGGGATCTGAGACATCCAGCGCACTGGATATTTTCTCTTTCCCATCTAATTCTCTGTAAACCTTGAAGATGGTTGTCTAAGAAAACCCCTTGAGATCAGCAGTTTCTGAAACAACCATACCATGTTCAAAGTCTCCTAAATCACCTCTCTTCCGCATTCTGATGCATGATTTGAACTTTATAGGTTGTGTTGATCATGTCTACATTCCTTAAACATGTTAATACCATGTGACTGGTTGATTAGATATTTATGTTAACACATGTACCTAATAAAATGCTCTGTGATAGTAAAATATCAGCAAATTGAGTCATTATGTAAAATAACTCAGTATTAAAAAATTAAAGAACTTGACCTTTTAAACATTTTATACAAATACGTTGTGTCATTATCATTACTGATGCACTTATGAATAAGCAGTACTTTGATGCTGCACCAAGAGATGACTCATTTTAGCTGCAGATAAAAACAGGCAGTTTAACCCTCTCAGGCTCAAATTAAGTTTTTGTTGCTAATGCACAAAAGAATACCTGCAGTGGTACTTCTGAGTAAAAAAAAAACCTCATAAAATATGTATGTGGGGTAATCAGGTTGTTAGCTTTTAACTGTTGCAAATCTGCAACGCCTGCCTTGAGAGGGTTAATAAAAATAGAAATATATATAGTACGACTGTAAAAATACAGCACTGCAAAATCAACGCCAAGTAGCTACAAAACATGTTATATATTGGTTTGGAGAGTGTTCAATAATCAGTGGATATGGAGGTAATGCATATCTAACAGAGAAAGAGAGAGTAAGAGTCACAGGCAGAGCCTCGTCAACCTGATCTTTCTTATTCTGCCTTCTCTTTCGAACTCCTTCCATTTCTGATGCTCTGCAAAAAGCCACACACCTGCAGGGGAGCACAGTAAAAACCATACAATGAAAAATCCAGAGAAACACATATCGTGTGTAGCATTAAATTAAATTGGTTCAAACTGGAGTAAAGAAATCGGACAGAGAGTGATGGACATGGATACATTCTGTAAAATAAGACAGGGAATTAAAGGGACAACCAGTGAGAGGATGAGGCTGCTGGAATGAGATGAATCACTTGAAGAAGTAACTTCACTCATATTGACAGTAATCATTGTGGTGCCGGGCCTCGGAGAGTGGCAAAGCAGCGGCGGCAAACAGCATAGCAGATGTCAAACAGCTTTTCAATCACTTTCCCGGGCTTTTAAGCAGGCTCAAAACATATGGGTTGCATCCATTAGTGCAATAGGCTGCAGTCCTTTCACTGCACCCTTTTGCTCTGCTCTCTTGGCATTACCTCTCAAATAACCTGGACGATGTCAGGCTTTCTGTGACCGAATGCAGCTTTAATGCAAGCTGTAGCTACGGTACGACCACGGAGCCACAGTTTAACTTTCTATTATGTCAAACTGTGTAGTTGTGCCTGTGTGAATGTGCAAACTGTTGTGGCTATATCCCTCAGTGACTGCAGCGCATTTGCCTGTGGTTTCCTCCAGTTGGGGTTTGGTTACTGCTGGCTCACCACAGCGGCTCACTCTGCTTTACACATTTTCTCTCTGCCTCCCTGCCACTCTTTTCTCTACCAGAGCCATTGGAAAAGAAAAAAGGAAAAAAAACCCCAGAAAAAGTCCTTTACTGAAGTGTGCAGGCTGTTTTCCTCAATGGCCTTTGAGTCAGTCAATGAGCCACCTGTTTGGCTTCTCCCAATGTTTAGTCAGAACTCATTTGGAGCTGCACAGCACTTTGCTTCCCTGCGGTAATGACAGAACTTATTAGTTATTTCACTGCCCTGAACTGGACCACTGAGAAAGTAGTATTCAACGCAAAAATCAACAGAAGAAACCAGCACTCTCCCAGCAGACCTTAGAAACAACTCTGAGGTAAGAATGGTAACTTAAATGCACTTTAGAACAGCACACAGCAACACTACATATGAGCGGGCGTAGGGAGGTTTGGGGTCTTCACTCACCCCGGTTCTGTTAGCCGTCAGGGCTGGGGGGCTGGGAGGAGGTGCTGGCCGTCAGATTGGGGTCCGGGATGCGGGGCCTCCCTGCTACTGCAGATAAGGAGGCGGTCCGCTTGCCTCCACCCCAGAGAGAAAGGTTACATCTCCTGGGTCTAGGTGTGGCTTGCCCCTCTGGGGGCGGGGGTACCTGGACCTGGGATATAGAGAATGTTTGGGGAGTGCGACTGTCTGTGCAGTGTCTATTTGTGTCTGTCTACACGTTGGGTGAGTGCCGAGTATTTGGTTGTGTATATGGGGTGGGAATGCACGTCTGTGTCCGCGTGTGCCTGTTCGTCTGTGTCTATATGTCAGGTTGGGTCTTAGACTCAACCTCTCTGGGTACATCTCAGGCCCTCTAAAGTACGGAGGCCTATCTCCCCTCACCACACTCCCTGCCGGTGGCTGATGCCCTCAGACGTTGGTGTGTTGGTAGTTCTTGTCGACTGGGGCTGGGCGCTCATGTATGTACCGGCTCACTCCTGGTGGCCGATTGGCGGGGCCAGGCGCCTGTGGCCCGCCTGGGCCCCTTCCAGGGGGTGGGGTGCCCTCAGGCCTCTGGGCCTGAAGCTCGGTCCTCTCTGGCACAGCTGGCTGCCGGCAGAGCCCGCGGGCACGCCACTGCAACCCCCTCTGGCCTCTGCTCCGTAGCTGCTGGGTGACCTCTCCTTTGGGGCTCCACTCAGCTCTTCCCAGGAGGGTGGCACGGTTCCCCCCCTTTTTGGTGGTCCTCCTCGGGTCCTCGTACTCTGGGGCCTCTGGATGTCTGGGGCCTGGATCTCCTCCATACCTGCTTCATACCCTGGTGGACGGGGCTGTGGCTCCCCACACTCCCTAGCAGATCGTTACATGGAGAAACCTTTGGAATACAAGCATGCTGATCCACACAGGTATGCACAAAGGTGTACACAGACGCGGACTACACCTTTCTTGGCTGCTGCCTCAAAGCACATTGTGCGCTGTTTATCTTGCGTGCTGCACAATATCGTTTAATATTTAGTATCTACTGTTATCTACTGCTAGCTAGTTTATTGTGATGGTGCTGTATTTATTATGTTGCTCTTTCTTTGTTTGCTTTCTCTTCTGTTTTTTTTTCTCCATACAGGTGATCCAGGTGTTTTGTTTGTTTTTCTTTCTTTCTCCCCCCCCCCTCTCTTCTCCCCTCTGTATTTCTTTCTCTCCCTCTTTCTTTCATTCTTTCTCCCTGTCCTATCCCCCAGTCATGTCTGTCCCGTTTTATAGCAACCGAAAATAAAATAAATACATAATTATAATAAAGGTCAATTAAATGGACCAATATGGCAAGGCCATGATGATCCACTTGGTAAAATAAATCCGCTTGGCATCTTTCTTGGCCTTAAGACAACAATTCTGATGGCTAAAGATCCAAACGGGACAAAAAAGAAAAGAAAAAAAGAATGGTAACTTAATAAAAAACAATGGTTGCAACAGATTGTGACATTTTGGCTTTCTAGTCATATACAAAAACTGATTACTTTGAACATCAAACTAGAGACTCAAAGTTATTTAACTAAGAATAAGAATGGCCTGTACTTGTATAGCGCTTTACTTAGTCCCTATGGACCCCAAAGTGCTTTACACTACATTCAGTTATCCACCCATTCACACACACCTTCACACACTGGTGATGGCAGCTACATTGTAGCCACAGCTGCCCTGGGGCGCACTGACAGAGGCGAGGCTGCCGGACACTGGCGCCACCGGGCCCTCTGACCACCACCAGTAGGCAATGGCGATTGCTGCAAAAAGTGGTAAAGTGGAGCTTTAAAGATGAATCTTAATTACACTAATCAGGCATACCATTATAAGCATTGGGGCTGCATAGGAACAGACCAGTCAGAGTGCCCCATCCTGATCCCTGTCCACTACCGAAAGTACCAATAATGGTCACGTGAGTGTCAGAACTGGACTACGGAGCACTGGGAGAAGGTGGCCTTGTCCGATGAATCATGTTTTCTTTGATGACCTGGGAACACCTGACAGCAGGATGCACTACGGCGAGCCAGTGGTGGCTAGGTGATACTTTGGGCAATATTCTACAGGGAAGCCTTTGGTCTGGAAATCTATCTGGATGTTATTTTGATACGTACCACCTGCCTAAGCATTGTAACAGACCAAGAAATAGTATTCCCTGATGGCTGCGGCCCCTTTTAGCAGGATAATGCATCCTACCACAAAGCAAAAAATGCTTTGTGGTAGGATGCCACCGGTACCGGTCCGTGGCCCGGGAGTTGGGGACCGCTGACTTAAGGGATCCGTTGCTAACACGGTGCCAGGCACCTCAGCACAGCTTCAGGGGTTTAGTGGAGTCCATGTCTCGATGGGTCAGGGATGTCTAGGCAGTAAAAGGGGGACCAAAACAGTATTTGGCAGGTGGTCAGAATACTGTGGAAAAGGAAACTGATGAAAACTAATTCAGCATGACTGTTCATAGGGTAGCTTTGCCAAAATGGAATTAAAATTATTTATTGGGCTCGGGTGTTACGTACAGCTAAATCACTGCCATTATGGGGGGGGAGCATTTTGAAATTGTATTACCCAAAGCATAATAGGATGTAGTGAAAATAGACAAACAATAGGATTGACAAGATCCACAAATAATGTCATTCTAGCCCTCATGTATCTAAAACACCCAAATCTTACCTAACAGATAATTGCCCCATATAAACCTGAACCTGGTCGAAAGAGACCAGACATTTAACCTTATAAAAAGTGTCCTAGCACATTTTTCACCCAGCAGCACATCTCATTACTGTAGCTGTAACTTCAGTAATTGCAAATAAATTCTCCAATATGGCTTGTCTAGCTAAGAGATGGATAAATATGTCATGTGTCAGGAAAAGAACAAGAAAGAAAAATGAACAAATAACCATTTACCAAACCCCAGTGATACAGCTTTTCCCGCAACCAGCATTCTTCAATGACTCATACTTCACACAAGGAGCCAAAACAAACTCAGGAACCCTGCCATTTTAAAAGTATTCCTTTCTCTGTAGGCTGATGGAGTGTCCACGCAGACGTCATTACAGCCACATTTTTCACTCCTCAACTCACAAAAGTCCACAATGGGCCCGCTAATGGCTTGCATCTTATTTACATTGCGTTCGCTAAACCTCAGCTGAAAATTTTAAAGGCTCTCTGCTAATGTTTGTGTTGCTAATGCAAAGTCTTGTGTGTGGATTCGGTGCAAGTCTCTTTCACTCTGTGGCTATTGCCTTTTCTCTCACTCTCTCCCAATCTCTTTCCCCTTTAATGGTATCACTCACTATCTTCTAACTGGTAGTTTATCAGCAAAAGCTATGTCAAGGCAGCAGGCTGTTCACTGTGCTGTAGAAAGTTTGTGTGTTACTGGATGTACTGTATAAGAAGGAGGAGGAAGCAGTCAGCAGTAGCAAGTTGTTAAGAAACTCATTACCCTGCAGCACAATATTAGTAAAGAGCATCACGATAATACCTTTGCTCGCATTGCTTGTTCGGCCAGGGTTTACTCTCATATGTTACACCTGTGAGGCGACTGTGTGTGTGTGTGTGTGTGTGTGTGTGTGTGTGTGTGCACATAATCTGTGGAGCTGCCTCCCATATCCTCAGCTTAATACTGTCGCCATTCACTGCTCAGCACTGATAGCATAGCTTAGCCTGCAGCCAAAGCAAGCTAGACATGGAGCGCCTGTTTATTGTGGGTATAAATGATAGGACTTCCATTAAGAGGATGGAACTCTTAGCAGAATAGCTTTATTGCACAGCTGGACATTGTCGATTTCTGATATGCCTTCATTTGCTGCCAACATTTTAAGCGGTTATGAATATTATTGTTGAAATAATATTTGTATTTTTACCTCTTTTTCCCTCCCCCACCCTCTTCCTCCTGTCTTCTCCTCCCTGTTTCTCTCTCTATAAAGCAACAGTATTGCAGCATCTGCAGTGTGTGCCTTCAACTTGAGCGCCATCACCCAGGCCTTCAATGGGCCTTTCCGCACCCAGGAGAATCCTCGTTCCACTTGGCTTCCCACGCCCAACCCCATCCACAATTTCCAGGTTAGTTTAACCACACACCTCCTCACTGAGACCACTGTTTAAAAGTTAAATCAGTCAGTTACCTTTTTTAAACTGTGAAAGAGGAAACTGTAATTAGAGCTCCAGCTCACGGATACCAGTTTGCAGAAGTTAAGCCATTTCAATCAGACACCAGACAGCTACCATTCAACCAGCATGGTTATCATTGATTTAATTCAATTCAGTTTTATTTATATAGCGCCAAATCACAACAACTGCTTATACTGTAAGGTAAAACCATACAATAATATAGAGACACCCCCAACAATCAGATGCCTCCCTATGAACAAGCACCTGGCAACAGTGGGAAGAAAAAACTCCCTTTTAACAGGAAGAAACCTCTGACAGAACCAGGCTCAGGGAGGGGCGGCCATCTGCCGCGACTGGTTAGGGATGGAGTGGGGGAGACAGGACAAAGACACGCTGTGGACAAGAGCCTGAGATAAATAATAACTAATGAAAATAAAATGAGGTGAGTGTAGAAGAAACACTCAGAAATGCGCATCATGGGAATCTCTCAGCAGCATAGGCTAATTGCGGCACATCTAAGGGAGGGTAACTATATGCTTTATCAAAAGCAAAGTTTTAAACCTAATCTTGATAGTAGAGAGAGTGTTTGTCTCCTGAATCCAAATTGGCAGTTAATTTTACAAGAGGGAGGTCTGAAAGCAGAAGCCGCTGTCTTCCATTTTACTTTTAAATACATAAGGAACCACAAGTAAACCTGCAATCTGAGAGTGAAGTGCTCTGTTGGGGTGATATGGTACTATGAGGTCTTTAAGATAAGATTATGCCTGATTATTAAAGACCTTGTATGAGAGGTGTTGCGGTTCTTTTTTGTTTTTTTGTTTTTTTGTTTTGTTGTTTTTCCATAACTTGTGTATCTGCAAATATACACATTCTGTATTTTTCATATGAAAGAAACTATACTGTGGTGGGGCTTGCTAATTTCTTGTTTTTGATTTATGTATGTTATGTTTTGTTTTACTTCATATGTTTCATATGTTGTTTGTTTAATTTAAGACAAAAAAAAATTAAATGAATGAGAGGTAAAACTTGAGGGGGTAGGGACAAATAAGTAAATACTTCAGCCTACTCCTTTTCAAACAAATAATGGAATGATATTTTGTAATGATTGTGAAGGCACATGTTTGAAATGTTTGAAATAAAAATGAACTGAACTGAACTGAACTGAACTGAGAAGGATTTCTAAAGCTGGGGCAAGCCTCAAGTGGCCATTTGACGAAGTGCAGTTTTTGGCACTTCCAGTTCCTATTCTTAGCACACTGATTAAGATAAAGAGTTACCCTGCTGTCCTTCCATCTTTTCCAATTTGTAATCTTCTGATTGCAAAATACTGTGAAAACAAAAAAGTTCAGTATCTTGCTTTTTCTTTCATTCATGCAACATTTCGACAAAAGCTTCGAAACCCTAAAAGAACATTTGCCAATTTTCTCAGTTGCTGCACTCTCCTGCATAAAGATGACTCAATTCATCTTAAATCAAAATGAAAGTCATCTTCAGTTGTAAGAAATATATATCCTTTCCTTCAGTTATTGGCTTCAGGCTGTAACACTGTGACATTTTTAGTCGGAAAAATGGATCCGTAATCTAGGATTTCACACCATTTGGTGTGTAGAGCTTGCTGCTGGTGCTGCACAGCATGGCTGCAGTCTCCAATTCTCCAAGTTAGCAGCTGAAGGCAAGAAGTAGATTTCAACCAATTAGATACTGTGATTACCACAAAACCACATATTGATAATCACCCGTCAGTCCGTCATTGTCGTTCACCAAAAAAAATAGAATCAGCAAACAAATCAGCCTCTCATTTCAAATCCCAGAGAATGAGCAGAAGTTGCAATCCACAGCTAATCTCTGCTGCACAAACAAAGCTTTTCAGAACACTGTCATTTCATACTTTTTCTTCTCAAGTGCCTCATTAAGCTGCTGCGCTGTTAGTGTGTTCACATAACATTCCATTCAAAAGTTGCAATTACTCAGACTTCATAGATTTAGGAATTGAAACAATCTCGCCAGACGAGGCGTATTGATTCGGTAGGTGTAAAGAAGAGTGTGTGGCATGCTCTTTGTTTGTTTTTTTCGTGCTTTTGTCCATGCCTCTCTCGCTGCCTTTTAGATTTTCTTATATGCATTTTACATTTTCACATCTTCTTCTTACTTTATATCCCTTTGTCCAAATTCCAACATTGCCTTTCTTTTGCAGTGCGGTACTATAGATGACAAGGGTCTGAATCAGGGCTTGACAGAGCGCAGTCTGCAGGACGCCCAGCGGCTTTACCTCATGAACGATGTTGTCCAGCCGGAGTCTATTGATCCGCTGGTCATGCAGGATGACGTTCGCTTCTCAAACCTAGTCGTGGACATTGTTCAGGGCATGGACACTCTCTTCCATGTTATGTACATCAGCACAGGTTAGTAGTGAAAGAGGAAAACCAAAACTTTAAGATTGAGGAGGTAGGTTCCTTGCTTTATTTTGTCTGTCTCTTTTAGAGTACGGCACCATCCTGAAGGCACTGGCTACCCCCAACAAGAACCTGCAAGGCTGTTACCTGGAGGAGATGGAGCTCTTCCCATCAGGTGTTCGAGAACCGATCCTGAGCCTGCAGATCCTGCATAGTGACAGGTCACTCTTTGTTGGGCTCAACAACAGAGTCCTGAAGATCCCGCTGGAGAGATGCTCCACCTACAAAACGGAGACGTAAGTACAGCAAGCTTGTAAAAGCTCACTCATCCAGGATGGCTTTGTTTTAAATGACAGCATGTGTAAAGAATCTTGCGCCGCTGACGTCAGTGGGGTGAGGGGATTTTGGATGTCGATTTGCAGATGACTTCAGAGGCATTTGGCTGAGTCTGTTCTCTGCAGCACAAAACAAGTCCATCTGAATTAAAACGTTACAGCTCTGCATGCTTTTGTAACTGTAACATTGTAGCAGTAAAAAAACTGTGTTGCTTTGTCACATAGTTTGGCATTTCCTTCATTAGAACATCAAAAATAAACACAAAGTTCTTTTTTTTAATCTATGAATGGGCTGCAGAGAGAGACTCAGCCCATTTTTAGATAAAATACCACACTGTGTGCTCCTTTTTGATGTTTTGATCTCACAAGCCTAGATGTGACAACTGTGTGTATATCAGGGGTGTCCAACTCCCCTCCTCGAGAGCTACCGTCCTGCAGATTTTAGACAAATCCTTGTTCCAACCTACCTGAATCAAATGAATGGCCAAACTTGATGGCATGCTGAAGAGGTAATCCAACCATTTGGTTCAGCTGTATTGGAGTAGGGATGCATCTAAAAGCTGCAGGACAGTAGCTCTCAAGGACTGGAGTTGGACACCCCTGGTGTCAGATCTTCAAAGATGTTTTTCCTCGTTCAACCACTGGACTGCTGCTCAGGATTACTCTGCTCAGTGCTGCCACCCGTGGCTGAAGGTCATATTACATTCTAAGCTTTCTTAATTATTATCATAGTATCAATTTACACCTTTGATAAGTAGATACTTTGAAGATACTCTCATTTGGGGCTGCCAACAAGGGTTGCTGTTAAATTCATTACAACATTCTGGCATCGGAACATCTCCGATTCAGTCCTTGCAGGAATCTTTGTTAAAAGCGCTCCTCTTCTCATTGTTTTACATTTGCATTTTTTTTTGCTCTGTTTTCTAAAAGTCCAACTATAAAAATAATGCAAATAACAAGCTAAAAGATAGCACACCTTATTTTTCTTAAAGCTGTTATGCCCTATACATCGGGTATATATTTAATTGCTAATTTTAAGCTTTTTGGCGTTGGATTCATTTTAACTTGCTTGGTCCCCTATTGAAGACAATTATCTGTCCTCAGCTAGGATTAATGTCTGGAAGGCCTTGCCTATAATCATTAAAGTCCTTATGGAACCAGACGAATGAATGGGGTGGTATCTGCTAGCTGGAGGAAATTAATTTGTTGTGGTTTTTCTTCTTCTTCTTTTTTTTGCAGTAAGGAAGTTGTGCATAATACAGAGACAGCACTGTTCTGCCTTTTGTTTGTGTCTGAATCAGAGGATAAATAAAAAGTTATGTGTGAAGCGACCTCATACGCTGCCAGAGAAGTTTTTCTACAGGCATGCCTTTGCGTGACAGAGGTACAAAGACTCAGAGAGGGAGGGAGGGGGGCTTTCCTCTCCCATCTCCAGCTCCAGTGTTATTCATGTGAAAGTCTCCGTGGTGGGTGAGGGGAGCTGTTTGTCGAGGCTTCTGCATCTGATCATCGCCACCTCCGTCCTTCAAAGTCAATTTCATTTTAGAATACAAATAGCTTAATGCTTTTTTTCCTGGTGTGTGTGTGTGTGTGTGTGTGTGTGTGTGTGTGTGTGTGTGTGTGTGTCTCTCCATGGTGTGATATATGCGTGGGTTGGTGGTGGACACTTTCTAATATGCATGCTGCATGATGAGTCAGCTCATTGTTTCTACTAAAAATCCAAACTCCTAGACACACCGGAGCAGACACTCACACACACCAGGAAAAGGTGACCATTGTGTTTAATAAGATGTGGGTGGGTGAGATTTGCAAGATGAGAATCAGGCACAAAAGAGGAACAAGAAGAAAGATCTTTCACATTGCTCTGCAGCCAAAGGCAAAACGAGCTGGAGAATACAACAGTTTTGAACCTGTCGGTTGGGGTGACACCTGAGCTCATTTAGTTGGACTTAAGTGACCAGAAAAAAACACAGATGTGTGATATTGAGTTAGGAGATTGTGGGGGGAAAGAGAAATGGCCAGGTAGTGAGAATTCATGCATGTGAAAAGGCCTGCAGCTTATATTTTCATTAAGTGCTGATCTGATCCAATTACTCAGATATGCCAATTAAACTTTCCAGAGCCAAAGTTGGGTTTTCACATCTTGTTTTTTCTTTTTTTTTCTTTTTTTTTTTTAGTCTCATGCTCAAATCAGAAGTTGTTCACCAAAGAAACGCTGTTTTCTTTTACACATACTGCACATACTGTGGCTTAAACAGGTTTTCGGTTGTGTTACACAAGCGTATTGTCAAGCTATTCTCAAATGTATTGTTCAGAGTAAATACACTGTGGGAAAAAAGGAATGGCCTGTGAAACTGCCAGTGGCACTGCTTAATCAGCAAGACTAGTGCTTGTTGCCGAGTATTTAAAGCTGAACCAGATAAAATTCACAGCACATCATATCGCTCAAATATACTCTGGAGAGCTTAACTGGACAGGTTACAGAGCTGGAAAGCTGCTCTAACGTACGGAAAATGCAAAGCTGAAATCTAGTTGCTGACACATAGCTGACAGTCACACTTTGTGTATAAAGTTCTCATCTGTTATCATCAATTGAGAATATGTATCTGATATAGAACTTACAAGAAATGACATGCATTTTAAAAAACACATATTTCAGTGTGTACTACCTCTTTAATTGTCCACGGTTGTGTACAAAACGGACTGGATCAGAGGTCAGGCCTGTTTGTTCTTTCACTGTGTCTTCCTGAGTATCTCTCTGGGTACACACTGTTAGCACTGCATGAAAAAAGTCCACCTGCCCTTTTGCTCTTTCCTCCTCTGAGTTAGCTCCCAATCATTGTACTGTTGTCTGAATGAGTGGAGTGAATTTCCCTCCCGTGCTGTGTGCAGCCATCCTATTCCCATGCAGCCATATATTCATTCACACCCCGGTAACAACTGAATAATCTGATATGGTTATATCAGCGAACAGCGGCCCATTAGCAGGCACACTATTATGACACATAAACAAACACTGAAGCAGGTGAGACATGATAATTATTATTATCAGCTTTGTTAGAAACCAGGTAACTGTTTAATGGACAGACTGAATAGCTGTGATGCCGAGATCCTTCATTTAAGGTTAGTTTTATCATTTCTGTAGCCACGTGGGTCCCGCGGGCTCTAAGTGATGCAAATTTTGCTATCAGAGGGGGAATGCGAAGGTCTGTAGGGATGTCTGTGTGTCCTCCAGTTTGTTTGGAGTGCCTCTATAGAGTGACGCAGAATTCTGGACACAGAGAAACTCTCCATCACTACCCACATGTAAAATTCACCTTAAAGTGGTTTTTGAGTACAGTGGTACAGCGGTTAGCCCTGTTGCCTCATGGCAAGAAGGTCCTGGGCTTCCTGTGTAGAGTTTGCATCTTCTTTTTCTGTGTTTGTAGGAGTCCTCTCCACATAATCTTGATCTCGCAGTCCAAGGACATGCGGTTAGTGGGGTTAGCTTAGTTGGTGATCGTGTTGGCACTGTGACCTCTCGCCCCATATCAATTGGGATAGGCTCCAACCCCCTGTGACCATTTGTTGGATAACGAGAAGAAACTGGATGGATAGAGTTTTCACCCTAGTATTTTGGGAATGTAAAACATATGTAATTTCATACCAAGGGGGAAGTCATTCTGCTGCTAAACTGAATAAAATGCCTCGCTTAAAGTACTCACTGATTTATCTACATCACACTCTAACACTTAATGCCGACCTAGCAGCTAGTTTGATACAGGAAGGCGGAGGTGCCCCTCTATATTTATGCGCCACAAGCAATGTTGTCATTGTTGGCTACAAGAGCGAGTACAGTAGTTCTCATGTACTCCTGGCATCTGGAGAAGTAAACATGTAGTGGATTAGTTTTATTTATTTATTAATGCAAATCATCAAAACAGGAATCCTCTGTGTTAGTACATTACACCGCTAGTGAGGCTAATGTTTATTAGCTTTGGCTCTAAGCCCATTTTAATGGCATCTCCTCAGCTTATACCAGATGACTCCACAAGCTTCATGAAATTCAGGTGGGAGTTTTTAGAGCAATCTTTCTGAAAGAAAGACAAACGGTGCTGAATATATCATAGAATATGCAATTAAATTTGAGGATTTTTTAGAGAAGGTAATTATTTTGCATTAAAGCAATATGTTCCATCAGCACCAGCTGACTGCAGGTGTCTCCGCTTGTCCTGGGTACACTGGGTGAAAACAGAGGTTTTATTAATAATAATGGATTGGATTTATATAACGCTTTTCAAGGCACCCAAAGCGCTTTACAATGCCACTATTCATTCACTCTCACATTGGTGGAAGCAAGCTACAGTTGTAGCCACAGCTGCCCTGGGGCAGACTGACAAAAGCGAGGTTGCCATAATCGCACCATCGGCCCCTCTGGCCAACACCAGTAGGTAGTAGGGTAAAGTGTCTTGCCCAAGGACACAACAACCAGGACAGAGAGCCCGGGGATCGAACCGGCAACCTTCCGGTTAGAAATGTGCTTCCCAACCCCCTGAGCCACGGTCGCCATGGCTTATTAGCCTTTAGCCGTTAGCGAGCTGCACCTATAGTCCATAACCAATGCCTCATTTTCTTTGGGTCAGTCAAGCAAGGCCATGCTTTATCCAGAAAGGTCCTTAAAGAGACACAAGTTAAACTGAAGATGGTTCAGGAGGTTCTACATACTTACTTTTAAAGATCAAAGCATGCATAATAACATATATTCAAAGACAATAAACCTCACAGCAACAACAAGCTAACACTGAGTTGATTTGAACTGTTACCAGTTAAAATCTCAATTACATAAAGTGCCTTTACTGTTCAGTTTTTCATTGCCATTGATTCACATTAGCGACGACGTCGGGGCTGAAAACCCTGAGAGCAGAACAACATTTGCATTGTCTTTAAGTCGAGTGTTTTTTTTTATGTTACGCTGCTAAACCTTTTCAAGCGCTGTTGATTTGTATCCTTTTAGTGATGGCTTGCAGACAAACGTTACAGCTTGTCTTGCCGTTTTTTGTGTGTGTGTCTGCATGCCCGTGTGTGTTTGTCCTTCTATTTGTGGTAATTATATTTGACCTGGCCAATTGGTACCTCTGGCTAACAGTACCACTCTGTCCTCCACACAGCCCTCTATCTCTCTATCTCACTCTGTTAGTGGAGTGATTTATTTTGGCCGCAGCAGCGTGCAGGCTTAGCTACAGCGTTGTATCCATCAGGTCTTTTTTTCCCCCCCTGCCTCTCACTGCTTACACTGAATAAAGCAAGTTAGTCCACACTGCCAAATAGATGAAACTACAAGTTTCACAGCAGCATGGTGCTTACATCCCCTACAAAAAGCCAACTTAAAAGTTGCACTTTTCCTTTACTGGACTGGTTAACTCATTTGTCAAAACTGGAGGTGTCAGACAGGGAGAAGTGGTTGTACACGGGGGTTTCAAGTTAGATGATTTTATTATTTTTTTCTTTGACTGCTTTCACAGCTGGTGTTGAGGAGAACGAGGGCAGAGCACGAGAAAAGGAGAACGTAAGACTTCTGAAACAAAAATAACTATGAGAAGGAGGAAATGCTAAATAAATTATTAGGATAATGTCGAGGAGGATGAAACGGAACAAATCAGGCTGTTCTGTAGCAGCTGCATTCTTGCAGAAAAACCGCGCCGCTCACACGTGTGCTTACATTACGTTTTATTACAAGAGGTACAGTTGTATCTGCCTGAAGGGCTCAGGCTCAATTTGCTGTTTAAGAATTTGTGGTTATGTTTGTGTTATTAATAGTGACCCAGCAGCGTTCGTGGGGGGAAGGACGCTAAGCCTGCCTGCAGCAGGAGTGTAAAACAAGGACAGGAAACCACTAAGTGGCAATTGAGGAAAACCACTGACCATTAGCATCTCCGATTGCGCCTCTGTGTGTGGCTGCTTGTTAAAACCAAGCCACTGTCGTTCTACTGGAGCTGTAGACTTCCTGTCTGTGTCAGTGTTGGGGGAGCTTACAGCCCGGTCACCGAGCAAACTCAATTTGCCGTCGGCTGCGACTGCCAGTCTGTCAGCAGGCCTCTAGAGCTCACTGCTGCTAAGCCTGTATGACCTGTCAGAGGAACACTTCACCAGCCAAGGACTCAGGCAGATGGAGGGAGAAGGTGTTCACACAGTGGATATATTTATTACTGCTCCAGAATGCTGTTCCTTTATTACAGGTTTTGTTCTGGCTTCACTTACACTTCAGTGTAATCTTTTTTTTCTCTCTCTCTCTGCTTCATTCTCGCTCTGTCAGTTTCTGTCTAGATTGCTTTCTCAACATCCACTTTCTTCCAGCCTTGATTTAGGCTGACACAATGTCTTAACCTCCAGCATGTCTTTAAGCCCCCCACCCCAGCCCCACCGATGACTTGTAGTTACTATAAATCAAAGGACATTAATTATGGGGATTAATTAATGGAAATGCATTCCTGCTTTTTTGCATTCATTGAAATCAACAGAGGGGTTAGCTTCAGTCTTATTTTGAGAATATAATCCACTTTATAAACAATTTAGGCTATATCAAAGTGGTGCTAATCAATTCTTATTCTTAATTCAGAAAAGGGTCTTTCTAATTTCTGCCGCAAATGCAAAGTCCCTAAATTTCTCTCTAATAAATGCAGTAAACCATGTGTCGGTGTATGTTGTTCGCTTGTCTCGTTCATTTGATCTACATCAGATGCGCTGACTGTATTGCTGGGAACCCGAGCATGTGCAGTTCCGTGTTTGCTGCCATGTTAATGAGTGATGGTTTCATTATGGAGTCTCCTACACGTTACAGACTGTCACTCTTGTTGCCAGGCATCATCATCATCATCAAAGACACGTGTACTGTATGTATGATGTCAGTTAAAGTGGTATTTGCTCATCTCCCATCACATTCTTGCTGAGTGTTGGTCCCTGTGAATGTTAGCGCTTTTACTCAAAGCTCTGCTCATAGATAACGTTCTTGTGTATTTCCTAGTACCTTTATTAACTTGCCTCAAATTTGAGATTAGTTGTTATTTGCCTACTTTAGTTTGCTGGCAGTGTTTGTTTTTTTTCCTGTCATTGCTACAAGCCACTTAATTTCTCTGGTCACTCAGTAGCTTCTTCCTCTGTTTCTTTATTTTGGTTGTTTGTTCTTGCTTGACTTGTGACCTCACGTGTCATGTTACATCACCAGTGAGTAACAGTCAGCAAAGTAAAGGAATAAACCAGCACCGACTGGGACATCTACCTTTGCTGCACACATGAGTGTGACAGTGGGAACTGCACTGGTTAGACCAGGGCCAGGGACTGGTACTGGTCCATGAGTTGTTTGGTGCCGGGCCGCGAGAGTTGAGGCTCAGGTTTTCAGGGTTTTCATCGTTAACTTGGTTTCCCCGGGTCTTTTCCTGTGTTGTAGTTGTGTGTCTTATTTTGAAAGAAATATTTACACATTACCATAGCGACCAGAGAGTATTAAGGGGCAGAGAGGAGGATGTTACTCTCAATGTTGTTGGCGCATTTCAGGAGGACGGTGCTGATAAAGTTACACAATTACACAGTGAATTTGCCTTTATTATTATATTTATAAAATACCAGTTTTTGTCTCGGCCGTGTCATTTTATTTTATTGTATTTATCTGCAACACCTTAAAGGCCGGTCCGTGAAAATATCATCTGACATTAAACCAGTCCGTAGCACATAAAAGGTTGGGGAGTGCTGGGTTAGAACATTCTGTAATGGGAGCTTTGGTTCCTGGATTTTGTACGCGCATCCTCTATCAAGGTTTTCTTCTCTGTGTCCAAAGAAAATTTTAAGAATAGCTCCAAGAGTCCTAGGTAGAGGTTGCTTGTCTGCATTGTGATGGATGTTTGACCTGCCAAGTATAAAATTGGATTGGATGGGCCAGTATAGATGGGATGGATTATAGATTTACAACTCCATCAAAAAGGCTGACTGGGTTGATAAAATGTTGTCAAACAAACAAGAGCTTTCACCTCTTGGTTATTTTTGTCCATATTCATATTGCCCATTTCTGTGTCGTCTTTGTGTCTCATATCTTCTCCTCTCCACTCTTTCAGCCGTTTTAATATAATTTCTTATCCTGGATCTCTCCTTGTCGTGTAGCCTGTCTCTGCCGCCCCATTGTGTCTCTGTGATGATGCAGCTACTTTTTATCCACCGGGGCCAAAAAATGTACATAGAGGACAGCAAGGTTTTTCTTTTTTTGGCAGACAGCCATCTCACTTTTGTTTTCTTGAGTTTTTTTGGACACGGCACCATCAGTCTTCAGCCTGGCTCCAACTGGGCCTAATTGGATGTATTAGCGCTGAGTGCTAGCAGGAGTTCTCTCTGTTTCCGATTCATCATGAGCAGACTTCTTAAATAGCCAGCTCAGCCCAGCACAGCAGGCGGGGGTAAGAATCCCTGGGGACAGGCTCGCTCCCCCTGGAGAGAGGATGAAGAGTGCCTTGACAGCAGTGGTCTCCTAAGAGTGGATGTTTGAAAAGAAATGGCATAGCTCATATGGAGAGATGGAGAGGCTGCCGTATGCCAACATATGTTAAATGAGTCAGGCCCTCCAGACAGCCTTTGCTAACGTTTTCTCCGAGTGTCAGCGTGACCTCTAATAATGGCTGAATGCAATCCATAATTTATCAGTTCTGGTGATCATATTTGCAATTATACACTGACAGCCTGCTATTAAAGGCGAGGTGCACTATTGTTTTTACGTCTGGTTGTTAAAGGTCCAATAATAAAAGGAGACACTGGTTTTTACTGCATTCACAAACGATTTAAAATGCCAATTACACCCCGACAGAATGCAGGAGATTTATCTTCTGATGCCAGTTGTCCGGACTTATTGTTATATGCGCTGCTGAGTTTTGCTGCTCAGTATGTTTAAAATTTAACAGGCCGTGTTCCATAGCTTCTCTGTTTTGATATAGTGTGCCACTGGGCATGCATGCTGCTGAATTAAATATCAGCCAGTACCCTGCAGACTTCTCAAACGATTCACTCACACATACAGCACAAAGACACGCCCTCGTGGTGTACGAAGATGAAGTGCTCATGAGTAAGCACGCTTGCTTATGTGCACACTTACACAAATTAAGATACGCACACACTTTGTGCCATTTTCAGAGGCCTCACACTTCTCCGTATCTGCAGGATCAGCCTCCTGTTCTGGCTGACATTCCTTTGCACTTGCTTGAGGAATTAGCTTTTCTGCTCCCATCACACAGCCCTCGCTCCATCCACACTGCCTCTAATTAACTTTTACAGTGGTGCTGTTTTTAAAAAATAGTCAGCCGTCAAGGCAGAATAGCACTGCGAGTTTTTGGCTGGTGTGTTATGCAGCTGTAGAAAAGGTCAGAGAGGGAGCTAAATGGTCTGGCACACTGTCTTTTTCTCCCTTGACTAGTATTAAAACTGGGATGTGGTGGAAAGAAAGGATGGGACACAAGAGTTTTAGCCATCCTATTAATATACGAAAAATAAAAAGCAGTCAGATTTTTTAATAAAAACATCTTTTAAACCCATTTTGTTAAAGATTCAGACTATGTTGAGCAACATACCACTTTAGCTGTCATACCTATTTACCACTGAACAGCAGTTATTCACATCCCTCCTTACTGCGATTTCTAATGTTCATCCTCCACTTGTTTGGATGGATTTTCACAGGTACAAGGCTAAAACCAAAAACAGCAGAGATGCTGTACAAACTGCAAATAAAAATTGGATGCAATGATTTGCAAATCTCATAAATTCATATTTTATTCTCAGTAGAACATCTGAGACATACCGTTTCATGAAAAAGATTACCTCATTTAGAATTTGATGGCAGCAACATCTGACAAAAACGTTGGGAAACAAAACGCTGTAAATGTCAAAGGTGCTAAAAAGAAACAGCTTGAGAGGATGTAATAAATGACATAAAGGAAAATAGCAGCCTCGCTAATATTACAAAAAACCCTAAACTTAAATACGAGTGATCCTCAAAACCAAAAAGAATTGCAAAAAGCATGCACAGAGAAACACCAAGGACCAAGACCCAGGGCCCCCGACAGTATAATGCCTACAGTGCTGTGATCTCTTCTGTGAGCAGTAAAGTGTTTTACACACATTTACCTTCCTGACATAACCTCTGGTTCTGCCTTGAAGCAGCTGTTGTGAATTTGTGCTATATAAATAAAATTATATTGAACTGAATAAACACATCATAGAAAGTTCTCTTATTTTATGTTTGTCACAAAAAGCAAATTGCACCTACGCTGCTGGAAGTCTCATTGAACCCTCACATCTGTTTGTTTGCAATCCTGTTATTGATAGACACCCATCTGCACTGGTCACCCATACAGCTCTTATTGCAGCCCTCTTTAGTAAATCTGCCCCATGAGGTCAACCACTGATTTTGTCTTTTTTTTATTGTACTACAAATACATTATAAGGTCGTGTCTTTGTAGACACGGTGCTGTTGGTTGGAACATTCGCCAACCTGTTGCCTCAAAATTGGAATTATGCTGTTGTCTAAAATATTAATTTAGGTTTATAAAAGTTTGCCTATCTTGCATCTACATTGACGAAACTCAAAACAGGGGAAAGCTGCACCTTCTTACCCAGAACGGTGTAATTCACGTTTGTGATGGAGTGATAAATTCAAAAGATGTATTAACCCTCTCACATCTGCACTTCAGTTTGTCAGCCAATTTGTCAGGATCAGCTTTCCAGTTGTTCCAGTCTTCAAAATAGCTCATACTATGAGTTGCATTCATTCATGTCCCTAAATCAATGCAAACCGGGTGAATCCACCACCGAATGTCTTTCCCTGAGGTCAGAATCCTCCCAGCCTGCCTCCCGGCACATATTACCCACAGGTAATTAGGCTTTAAATCGCTACCGCCGCTTCCTTTTCGTACGACATTTATTCTCCATGAAATGCACACTTATTAATTGTTCCGCTCAGCTGATCTCTGCAGTGGTGTGTGTGCTGGAGGGAAGTTGGCTAATCAGAAAACCAAATGAGAATTCTTCAGCCGTGGTGACGACGCAAAGCCACCCGTCAAAGTCACTCCAGACACGGTGTGGTCACCCTTGAGCCAAAATGGCATCCAGCTCCTCCCTCCCCCCCTTTCAAATGATCTATTAAGTTCAGTGAACTGTGACTTTGTTGCCGACCTCATTACGATTATCGTTTCGTCGGTATCGGAGATTGCATCCAGTGTAATAGAGCCGCTTAATTAAAACGACACACACAAAGGTTACCAGTCAGTGGTCGCAAAGTAAAGGTCGTCCTTTCCCCGGCTAGCTGTGCCACAGATCACCAGAGGAACGCTGCTGCCACTCCCCCTCGCTCGTTTTGTTTGTCTGCCGGGGTCACCTCTGATTTGCTGACGAAGCAGTAATATCTTTATGGAACCAAACCGACCTCGAGTTCATCGCTGAGCTCAGGGCCCGTTCACAGAGAGCTGTATCAACACTTGGACATTCCTCAACCTCTCAGCTAAAACACTACAGGGCTCTTCAAATAAACCATGCGTGCCTGTGCCAGGAAAACAGGGGGGGAAAGCAACAAGAATCTTTCCTTTCAGCAGAATTGAAAGACAGGAGCGAGAGAATCTCCAGCGCTGCAATTAAGGAAAATCGCAAAAGAGAAGGAGTACGATTAGAGGGAAGGACCGTAGCTGAAAAAGAGAAGCAGAAGGGGGATAGCGAGGGATGCTGAAAGTGAAGGGGCGCCTTTTGAGAGAGAGGAGTTACTCAGTTGATGCCTTTATTCTGTCTTCCTGAGGCATCCAGATCAGCTCTGGCAGCTAAGCCTCGTCATTAACAGCTTTAGATTTAATTAGCTGTCATTAAGCCTCTGTTTTACTGGGGGAGCTTGCAAATATTTAATCACTGTTTGGGTGATGTTTCATGTTAGTATTTGAGCAGAGGGAGAGACACTGCATCAAAAACTCTGATCGACGCAGTCTTTCCTTAAAATGCACGTGTGCTACTTGCTGCAGTTTAACAGAGGACTTTCATTAATGAACTTTTTTTGTTTCTGGTGGTTTTTAGTGGTTTGTTTATTTGACCTCTCCATACATTTTATTAAAGAAAAGAAACAAATGAAAACTTCTGCACTCAGTGTATAAAAAATGCAATATTCTATTTAATCAGATTACATATGTAAAATGGATTTTAATTCCTTGTAATCGGAAGGTTGCCGGTTCGAGCCCCGGCTTGGACAGTCTCGCTCGTTGTGTCCTTGGGCAAGACACTTCACTTGTCACCCGTTGCCTACTGGTGGTGGTCAGAGGGCCCGGTGGCGCCAGTGTCCGGCAGCCTCGCCTCTGTCAGTGCGCGTGGCTGTGGCTACAATGTAGCTGCCATCACCAGCGTGTGAATGGGTGGATGACTGGATGTGTAAAGCACTTTGGGGTCCATAGGGACTAAGTAAAGCGCTATACAAATACAGGCCATTTATCCATACAGTTATTCACTGTGCTGAAAACTCCTTCTTCCTCTCCTCTCCGCGCAGACTGTGCTTGGAGGCGAGGGACCCTTACTGCGGCTGGGACTTTAGGCAGCGCAGATGCACCACGTTGGAGGACAGTTCTAACATGAGCCAGTGGAAGCAGAACATCACCGTTTGTCCGGTAAGAGTGACATCACGGCCTCGTTTTCCTGTAAGAAAAGGCCAAGGGCGCCTGACTTCTTCTTACAGCGGGGGTGTAAGACGTACTGCAGGCGCTTTGTTAATGTCATCTTTTTTTTCACATTCAATAGTGGATGATACCATTCATGTGTCCGGTAAAAGAGCTGGCTCAAGTGCAGGTTATAGGATAAAGCAGAGGAAGAAAAGAAGGTGAATTTGACTAAGCTTAAACAACAGAAATCAAAGGGATTTAAGTTTAAGTTGGCAGAAGGAAGTGAATAGTAGTGCTTTTATTTCCATTTACTCCTCTAAAAACAGTCTCGTCTTTATTTTGGTAAGCAGGGCCTGTCTGCTTCCTGTGACTTATGACCGATGTGTGTTTTCCAGCTGCGGAACCAGACCATCGACGGCGGCTTCGGGCCCTGGGCACCGTGGCAACCCTGCAACAATGATGATGTTGTTGATGGTGTGAGCTCCTGTTTGTGTCGCTCCAGATCTTGTGACAGTCCTGCCCCTCGGTGTGGAGGCAAAAACTGCGAGGGCCCCACCATCGAGGTGTCAAACTGTTCAAGGTAGAAAAGAAAATATCTGAAAAGAGTGATTTTCTATTTTTCACACTAGTTTTTGAGTGCACAGTAATGCAGTGTGGGTTCTTCCTGTCCCACTGCGCGGATTTCTCCAGGTGGATGAAAGGCTAGTCTATTTGCTGAACTGTGATTCTCAATTGGCTGTAAGTGTAAAGAGAGGCAAATTCAACCAATACAAAGGCTACTAAGGTACACTTGTGTGCTGTTTTCCAAAAACATAAAGCACACAGGCCTTGAGACCAGTTGGTGACCCCCTGGCAACCTGGATTCAATAAATGTTTATTTCTACCCATTGGTAAGTGTCTTCTGCAAGCTGGTGGTTATAACTAGATCCAATCAATCAGAAAGCAGGTGCTGCACAAAAACCTTCATGGAGTTGTTTTGATTGCCGTGTTCGCTGTAGTCTGCATGTGGATGAGACCACTTTTTCTGCAAATGCTCAAATTTACTCTTCAAGCTTTGGTAAAAAGTGCAACATGAACCGGAAACAGAAAACAAAGTAAAAGTTGTTCCTTACCACTGTTAGCTACACGCTAGAAGAGGCACAAATGTTAGTTTTACTGCCACGCGTGTCTTCAAAGTTAACTGCTGGTGACTACGGCAACCAGCTAGTGACCAAACTAATCACAAGGTGGTGTTGACCGGTGGTTGCCAACAGGTCTCAACATGCTATTAAGACTGCGTGACTGAGGCCTAACAACACAACCTAATGTTGATTAGACTATAAATAGTTATAGAAATGCTGATTGGTTGATAAGCTGGCTTTAGGAGGAAAGGAAAGATCTCAGGAGCTCAGCATGAAGAGGAAGAAGCATGAAAGCTAACCACACTGTAACAGTTCCACACGGTTTGTGTGTCACTTCACTTCAGAGAAGTGTTTGTCTATTAAGACCACTGTCTTCTCCACAGTAGGGGCTACCCTAAAGGACCAGCAACAAAACAATCATAAGTAGCCACATTACTGCTGCCACATATTTTTGACACTGCCCCAAGGAGACAGTACACAGCTGGAACATGAAAAAGGTGCTCTGCAAAGCTCTGTGTAGCATCTAAGGATGCTCCAGATGGATTTCTCTGCTGCAAGTTTCCTTCATTACATTTTGCTGATAGCTAAACTATAGCGTTACTTCAGCTGGACTCCTTTTTCCTTTTATTTCAGTATTTTACTAAAATTTATTTCATTTTTGCATTTCTTGTGTCACTCTGTCAGATAGAGCTCCTCTCTGGGAGTTAATGTATGCTGGATGAGTCCAACGGACACTGCCAGGTTGAAATTATTCCTTTTGCTAATGAGCTGGGCCAACGATCAGACGAACTCTAATGCCTTTACTTAAACTCTGCTATTGTAGCAGGAATGTCCTGAGTGACTTTTGAAGCAGCCACCTCGGGGTGCAATTCCTACTCTGACAGAACATAAGAAAGATCATGAAAGTGATGAATCTTTTTAGAAAGTGTAGGTGACATCCACATTCTCCTTGTGACATCTCTTACTACCGCTGTCTTCGGGGGAATTGGCTAATCAGTGTTACAGAGAACTGAGTCAAGACAAAGAGCTCAGGAACTTTCATCCCGCTGGATAGTCACGCCAGATTTAATCCTTGGTGTCGCAATTGAATTGTGCTTTTGCAAAAAGTGCCAATTAAATCATGACGAGTGAGACCCAGGAACAAAGCACTTAAGCAAATTGAATGAATGTTCCCCAGTCAGAATGAGCTGTCTTTGTGTGTTTGTATTTTTATTTGCAGGAAGTCAGAATAAGAGCACTGATTAGGCAGTTATAGCTAAAAGGCTTTTTTTTTAAACTATAGCATTAAAGAATGTTATATACAAGAATAATGCTAAAAGCAGCAGGGAATAATTATAGAGAAGTTGTTGTTGCTAATATTTTTCTTTCATAGAAATGGAGGCTGGACACCCTGGTCGTCATGGGGACAGTGTAGCACAACCTGCGGTACAGGCTTCGAGCTGCGCCAGCGTTCTTGTAACAACCCCTCACCTCGCCACGGTGGCCGTGTGTGTGTCGGGCCTAGCAGGGATGAAAGGTACCTCTCTCTTTGTTTCTCAGCGACAACAGTTCATGCTCCTCATTACTCGTGATTTACAAGGCTTTACGCAGCCAGGTGCCAGGGTACATCAGTGGACTCTTAAGTCCTCGCTGTGATCAGGCGTTTGCTCTCCTCATGGCCCAGCTTTGGAACAGCGTTGAAGTTAGAATTTGGTTGTATTCATTGACTTGCCTTATCAGACTTTTATACGTATGCCAATGAATAGAGGTGGGCAGATTGATCCAAAAATTGATAGTATCAACTCAATCGCTGGCATCGGATTGATTCTAGCACAATAGGATCGATACTTTGTTTCTATCCTCGAAGGTCCAATGAATTGTGTTAAATTTTTATTTTTTCAAAATGAAAAAATATACCTCAAACATGTACCATGAAAAATGTATTGTGCCGACTGTCACAATGTGTTATTATAGCCTATAGCACATTTAAACAACAGAAGTTGACTCAAAGTGCTTTAGAGACTGGAACATTCACATTCCAGGTCTGGAGAAAACCCAGTTCCAAAATACATGAAGCTGAGAGATGTTTTCTGTTGTGTTAACTAATTTCTGTGGTAAAATTCACAGTGATTTAACAGCCATTAAATGATGTTTAGAGTTTTCAAATTGTTTTCATCATATAAACCACGACATACTGCACTCCACAACAGAAGCTCCTTCATAGGTTAAAAGTATAGATATTAATGTCGTGAAAAAAAATGCTGAATTTCAGTTTTCTGTCTTTTGAGTGCAAAAGTGTAGTCTCTAAGTCTGTAGTTCTGACTTGAATTTTAGTCACTTCCACACCTCATCCTGCTGTCGCTGCCATCTTCACAGGTTCTGCAATGAAGGGGTGTCCTGTCCCCAGCCTATCTTCTGGACCCCGTGGGGCTCCTGGACAAAGTGCAGCACCGAGTGCGGTGGAGGTGTCCACTCCAGGGTCCGCACTTGCGAGAATGGCAACAGCTGCCCAGGATGTGCATTGGTAGGAAACGCACGCACTCACATAAATATCTGCTCACATAACACAAAACAATAATGGAACCAATAATTTAAAAACTACATTTTATACAGCTGCACAATCTGATATTTTTAAGAGAGCAGTGGAATAAATCAGGGGTGTCAAACATAAGGCCCAGGGCCTACAATCGATCCAGCAAAGACTCCAGTCAAGCCCGCTGGACGGCTTTAGGAATGTGCACAGATTTCAAACTTTTAACGTATTTTCAAAGGTTTTACAGCTTTTACTATTGAAAAAGAACCCGTTCACATTCCTGTTTTTTCACTATGTATCTGCTATATAAATGTATGATTTTTTTTTTGTTTTTACAGTGGTTTATGAGTTATTAAATGTTATACATTAATGAAAACTTTCTGTGGAATAACATTATTATAGAGGTAGGGCAAGGCAAGTCCTCCTAACTGGGAAGAAAACCAGTTTGTCTTCCCTTTTTATTCACAAAAGAAATCAGTAACATTCCTGATTTTCCTTATTTTGTGTGAAAAATAAAAGGTAATTGTTCCATCTCCACAGTTTTTTGGGAAGCACCTGCAGTTTAGTTTTCACAGAAAGAAGAGGAACAATTTTCATTTCCGTGTCAGTTTTTCAGTGCACCCATGCACACAGTGTAATGTGTGTTTTGTTTTTATAACCTTTTTTAGCTTCAGTCTGTACAGGCAGAAACAATGGAAGAAACAAACCCCACCAAACTCATAGCTTCTGCCGCCTTCTTTCTCAGGAGTACAAGGCCTGTAACCTGGAGGCTTGTCCAGAGGTGAAGAGGAACACACCTTGGACACCCTGGATGCCCGTCAATGTCACTCAGGGAGGAGCTCGTCAAGAGCAGAGGATGCGCTACATGTGCAGGGCCCACCTGTCTGATCCTCACGAGCTGCAGATTGGACGGAAGAAGGTGGAGACGCGCTTCTGTCCTAACGATGGCACAGTGGCCTGTGAGACAGATAGTAAGTTAACCATTGTTGTCTCTAGAGTTTTATTGTCACATTTTACAGTACCTTGGGTTCAGAGGAAAACCTAGCATCAAATAAAATTCACATACTGGCAATGATATCTAAGTAGCTCCACAACTCAGTTTTAAATGCAGACATTTTTAAGAGTGACTATTGCTGTTTTCCTTCAGCGCTGGCACTGAGGAGCAACCCTTTTCCCAGCTCGGGGCTTGTGGTTTGTCACATAACTTTTATAGCTTAAATTAACTGCTTTTGCTTTTACTATTTGTAGCTGTTCTGCAACAAGTTAAAACACCATCAGATCTTAAACTGATTAATTGTTGAATTGATAGCATTCGTTTTTATACTGGATCATTGCCATGTAAGCCTTTGCTGCCATTCTGTGGTTTGTTGACATGTCCATAGTACTTTGCCATCTATCTTATTTTCATGATAATGTTTGACTGGGAAATGGACTTAACTATTTCTTACTTTCTTAAAGATTAAACATGGAAACAGCTATGTCTTCCAAAATAATGTGAAACAGTGACCATGTAAATATAACATCTATGAGCTCTTATCAGATAATGGGTTTACCATCACGGACCAATTGCAGGGCATTCAACATGCAGTTTTACTGTATGCATTTTGCAGCAGATTTTCTTCTAGTAGCTCCAATCGTGTAACAACAGTCAAGTAAATGATTTTTTTTGTGCTCTCTGCACAAAACTTAACAATATATTCCCACTGAGGATTTGACCCCTTCACAACCTGGGCTTCTATTGAGTACCACTACTCAGTAATCTGTCCACGAATGGCACACAAATCTACCTTTAGTGCTTTGTTCCAGTGTGTACTCCAATCTGTCGATTACGCTCGCTGATGTTGCTTGCTACAGGATAGAGCCTTTGCTCACCGAGCTCTCCTCCTTTGAAATAGGCTGCCTTTGCAGGTTTGGGAGGTGGGCTCTCACATTATCAAGTGTAGGCTCAAAATCCATCTCTTTTCTATATACCACAATCTCTCCTCCTTTGCTGCCGCTGGGATGCCTTCAAAGGGCTGTTACGTGACAACTAGCGATCCACGCTTATATAACTTAACTGAACATAACACGGTTATCTATTACTCTGTTATTTATTTGTGTGTCATCTGTTTCTGTGTAATGATGTCCATGAGTTGTAATCATATATTGTGCACTGTAAGCTCTGTAGTGGTGCAGCACTATAAAAACAAATGCTCCGATCTCCACCTTTAGGTTCAGCTGCCTGAACAAATCAATGTTCTCTATAGATTAACCAGTAAAAACGTCAATGAAAATAGACATCCCTGCTCCTGCCTTCTCTCTTATCTGTGCTAAGGCCCTCACACAAGCTCAGGCATACACACTAAAGCAAGTCAATGCTGACTTTTGGATTTAAAACCTGCTCTCCCAGGTAAAAATGCTCTACTTAACCCATTGCACCGTGACATCCAGCTTTCTATGCTGACTTCTGTTCATTTTTATGCTACTTTAAATATTTTACGAGATCTGATCTCAAACTAAATGTGATTGGCCTGTTACTCTTGTTAGAGCCTCTAAAGCATGAAAATACGAGTCCAAAGGAGGTGCAGGACACTAGTCCCCTCTCAAATCACATGATTAACAGTATCCTGACAGGTTTTTATATAGTTTTTCAACCTATAACACTGAAAGCATGTTGCTTTTTTCAGCTCTCTCTGATATTTAAAAAGAGACAACAGAAAAGAAAATGTGCAGATAATCAAAAGCCAAATTTCAGTGTTGTTTATATATTTAATAGTTTTTCAAATTCCAGTAGGATAGCAATTTCTGTCTATATTTGGATCTTTGTTTATGTGTACACACATAGTACTGTAGTTCAGACAAATTGGCCTACTTCTCTGTGAACAAGTGAGAAGGCAGCAGCATGCAAAGATTTCTCCCAGGAGAGTTGTGACATGCTGAAACAGCCCTCCTGTTAGCTCCCCTACATGCTGTTAGTGACGGAGTCACAGTCCTGTGCTCCCACATACACACCGTCACACAGAGAGTTGCACAGGGCCACAGTCCACTGCTCCCCACTGGTGGCTTTTTAATGCCCCCTTCCCTAAATCGATTACCTGTCTCTCCGTGTCAGCCTCCTGGGGGGGCCGCATCGACTCTGACAAACTGATGAAACACTGACAGCAGGAAATCGCAGGATGCATGAGAGACACAGACCGAGTCTGAAAGGAAAAGAGAAAGAAATATGCCTCCTGGCAAAGTCATGTACACAATGTTTGACTTTCAGTCAAAGACTTTTCATGCTTCGTGTGTCTGGTGAAATTCTTTAAGATCTCAATCTAACAGCGCAGCAGAAATTTCTTTAAACTGGAACTTCATTTCCATTTTCTTACCCCTATTTTTCTTCTCTCTTTAGCCCTTGTCGAGGAACTCCTCAAGACTCCAGTGGTGAGAGTATCGGGCACAGGCTGGTCATCATGGGAGACCTGGTCAAGCTGCTCACACAGCTGCGCAAAAGGTTATCGCACCCGTCGGCGAACCTGCTCTGGCCCAGAGGGGAAGAGTGCCCCTGTGGCCTGCCGTGGCTCGCCTGTGGAGTATCAGGACTGTAATGTCCAGGCATGTCCAGGTCAGTGAAGATACACTACAAACCCTGTTACGTTTTGCTCACAAGCAGCAAGACTGTCTTGTAATTTGTGGTCCTGAGCAATAGTTCTGCAGGCTTACTGAAGGCCTTTCAAAGGTTTTGGACTTTAGCTGCTTCATATATTACACATGACACATCCTCAAATATGTCGTGTAGCATCCCAGCAGGTGTTCCAGTACAACCTGATTGCAGGTAATCACAAACTGAAGATAAACCGAGGATGGATAAAGGCGGTTGGTGTCCTGTTGCTAACCTCTTCAGTATATCGTGGGTCGATAATCGACACATCCACACTTTCACACTCGGAGAAAAAGATGGAAAAAGAACGAGGGAGGGAGGGAGGTCAGTGGGGGTACTAAAATACTGCTGAGTGGATCATTAGCTTCATTTGCTAATGGTTACCAGCAGCTTCAGCAGTGCAGGAAGCACTATTGGACAAATGAAGTTATCTATTTCAAAGTCCTCATCAAACCATAATCAGCTGACCTAGAACTCTTCTGCTGCATTGACAGGCTACACTTATTAAACAGAATGAGGACACACACACACACACACACACACACACACACACACACACACACACACACACACACACACACACACACACACAATAAGCACTCTTGAATAAAGTTCTGAACTCAGCTTTAAGGGTGTCGACTTAAATATTCATGAGTGGTACCTTGTGAATTAATGATTTATTATATGTTGGTGCAGTGCTGATCAAATTCCTGTTGTGTATTTGAATGTCAGTTGTTGAATCCAAATACAATCCTTCTCGGTTAACTTTGCATCTGACACATGTAACCTAAGGAAGCCTGGGACAGGCAGCCTTGGTTACTTCGCACTGGGAAGCAGCCGGTGAGCGAGCCTTTTTGCCATTACTGTCACGTTTACAGCCGGTCTCACCACACGTGTCCCTGGCAGACACACAGGTGAGAAGGACAAGGCCAGTGACAAAAGAGAGAATGAGTGCGAAATAGTAATTGATGATTAAATTAGAGAGAGGGATGGAGGCAATATAGATCTCTGAGGTGATTAAAATGAATAGGGTGTTAGTGTGTGCACTGGAAACACAAGTGTGTGTGTTTCCATCCAGTGAGTAGATTTTTAATTCAGATATGAGTTTTATATGATTGTTATAAGTTCATTTTGCATAAAACAATAAACATTTTGCGTTTCTAGGATTAAAATAATCATCAAATATATTTTCAGTGTTGGAAGCTTTTACAGGAGGCCTATTGTGCTCCTCTCCAGCTGGTCTACTAAAGTAGTTCTGCATGAGCAACTGTTCAGAATAGTCCTTATTTATCTTACTTGGGCTTCGGTGCAGTCATTCAGTTCACTCCCTCCCGTTTCATTCACTTTAAGTCAGCTTCCTTCTGACTGGCTCTCTCCCAAACAAGATTTAACAGCAGGTAGTTAAGGCTTCTAAGGTGATCATATTAGATTCAGGTTAAAACAAAGATATAGATAGATAACACACAGGCATAATACAGCAGCATCATGATGCAGCAAATGATAATTAAGAATTTATACAGCGTCATGTTGGATATCAAAAACTAAAATTTGCTCATCTAGGTGATGGCTGTTTTTATACAACGAAAGGGGGTGGGGGATTGGAGCTAGCTGTCATAGGGCGAGAGGTGGAGTCCACCCTGGACAGCTTGCCTTTTCATCCATCTCTCATCCATTCCTTACCAAATTTAAAAAAAAGGAAGATCATGTCCAAACCATTTAAAAATCCAGAACAAGTCTTAAGCCCTCATCGCATTTAAAGTGATTTGTTTTGTAGCTGATGTTTGGTCATTAGTAGACACTGCTGCTGTGATAACTCAAGAATGGGCTGACGTACCTCCATGCATCTATCGATGAGCTAATAAAAATATCGAATGAGTTTGAATGTCTGTGACCTTGAACTCAATGTCAGAGGTTAGAGGTCAAGTTTTCTGAAAATATTTTGAATGTAATAACTCACACTCAAGAAGAAAGTCACCTATAATTTTGAAATGTGCATCTTAAAGGCGACTGACGCCCTGTTTGGTCTTTCACCTGACGTTTCCGGGTTAATTGGCATTCCGTACTCATCCCATCAAAGTTTTAAATCAACACACTGATTAGATCAAATGGAAAAAGTCAGTTATCAAAGCAAGTCTTAAGTGTTTAAAATTGACATATCAGCTTGATCTCAACTTTCGTAATCAAGTCTTTGATTAACAGAGTGACCAGACGTGGCATAATTATTTTTGTTTGTTTGTTTCAAAGTTTTCACTCTGACTCACGTCAGTGTCTTGTCTTGGGAGCCGGGCAAACACATGGTTGACTTCATATGTCTGAATGTAAATGAACACAGCAAGTCAACCACGCAGGGGCACAGGCAGACAGGTGGGACGAGTCAGAAAAACTGTAAACTGCCAGTCAGGAAGTCAGTGAGTTGTTCACTAACTCACTGAGTCAGACGCTCAACCAGTCAGCCGGGTAAAGAGCCAGTTAGTCAGGCAGAGCAGGGACTGGCTGTGAGAGTTAGTCAGAGTTAAGTGCTCACAGCCTGCCTTACTCGGTGTCACACTAATCCACTCAGCTAATGGAATTTTCTGCAGCACTGTGATGTTACCTGGCAACACTGCTCTTCCCCATCAGTCAGCCAGACAGACATCAGCCAGTCAACCAGCCATTCAGTTAGTCAGTCACCCTCTTCTGATTAGATCAAATGAAACATTAACGGCACCTATGGGGAGAATAAATCAATATAATGCAGGACACAGTAATGACAAAGTAGGCTATGATGTGATCAGGAAGACAGCAGAGCACAGGCACAGACTGTGTGTGCAAGAGTAGTTCAAAGTAAGACAGAAATGAATGATAGATGCCTGTAATATGAAAAAGAAACACAAACATAAGCCATCATGGACAAATTGTGTTTGTTGGAGCACCATTTCTTTTTCTTTTTTCTCTATTTGTTAGTCTTCCTGAGCCCATCTCCACCAGCTGGGCTCTAATAGGTAGGGTAAATGCTCTGTTTGGCTTAGCTATATTTAGCAATAACATTTGCACAAGGTTTAAATGCCCAAAAAGAATATGCAGTTGGTGCAACAAGCAACTTTACATCGGGGTTAAAACATTTTGTTTTTTCATATAGCCTGGGGTTACATCAGGCAGGTGCAATTGAAAGGTGCAAGTGATACATCCCTAGTATAATCCTAGGAGAAGACACAAATCCCTTTGGAGTTGCGTCAGGAAGGGCATCTGGTAGAGGGAAAAAAAGCTGCCAAATCAAATATGTGGACCTACCTGCTGTGACAGCCCCTTGTGAATAAGGGAGCAGCTGAACATAGCCTCTGACAAAAAGCCCAGATCTTTCTGAGTCATCAAAACCGCACTGCAACACTTTAAACACCAGCTTTTAAAATCAGATAACTTGTAACTGAATTCTGTTTTTAAGTCTCAAGTCCATAGCTGTTGAAAGCACACACACTAATGTCACTTTAAAAACATCAATCAATGCTAACCAGAGTAATATACAATGGGAAAATGCTAAATTTAATATTCATTTGCAAAGTTGCATATCAACCTCTTTGTCTCTTGTAAAGGATTCAATGTCAGCTGGTCACGCATCGCAGTCCTAACTATCGCTGTAGGAGGATGTGATATCTGATCCCTTCTTGGCGTCGTTAATTAGATGTCCGTGGTGTTCAGACTGAGCTAAATTAATCCCAGTATGCCTTCAGAAAATGTCATTACTGGTGCAGTGTGCATCTACAGCCAGCACATTATCATATCAGTCAGAGCGGTATGTGATTATGTGACACGTTCCTTTATGTGCCTTACAGTGAACGGTGCCTGGTCCTGCTGGTCGTCCTGGTCTCAGTGCTCAGTGGGTTGCGGTGGCGGGCACTACCAGCGGACACGCTCCTGTAACAGCCCCGCGCCTTCCAATGGTGGAGACATTTGCATAGGACTACACACCGAGGAAGCCCTATGCAACACACACCCTTGCGATGGTAAGGTCACATAGAAATTCAAAGTCTTGTTCTGCCGTGTCACCACTGCTCAGGTGCTTTTATCACACCTTCGGGCAGGCAATCATCTCCCACACCGTGTAATTTCTGTGTCGTCCCCTTTGCTAAATTGCTTCTTTCATCTTTTCCTAATGAATAAACCAGGTCTTAGATATGTGAGAAGATAAACAGAAAACAACCCATCCTCCCACCGTGCCATTTCCTGCTGTGCTGCTGGAACTCGCAGTACCATGGCAACCCCTCCAGAAAGCTTTGAAAAGAGATCCACTGATGTTGTGGTACATATGGATATCTTATTTAATCAATCTGAGGTTTTGAATGCCCAGGTGTAGACAGTATGTGTGTAATATTACTTAAAAAGCTTTATGAGATGGATTTTACAGAACCAACATATTTTCTTCGCTATTCTCTGTGGATTTTAGCCATGTTGTATTATTTGGCCAGATTTCAGGAGGCTCATTATTGATAGTTCTGCTGCCACTGGTCTCGTTTCGATCATAAACCATCCTCAAGCATGCCTGACAAAGGCCCATGCACCTCTCCTGGCTTTTCTTTCACACAGCTTCACTTTGCTACACACCTGAATACAAGCAGTGCATTAGAAAAGAACATTGCTTCTGCTCACTGTGGAGATGAATGGAATTATGTTTGTGCTGCTTCCAGCTGAAAGATTACACATTGGTCCTTCTCCAGAGAGCAAAATACTAAATATGAATCTGATAGAACGGGGTTAGAGCAGGAAAGGGAGAGCTGCAGGAGGAGGGTCATTTATTTTGGAGGGTTGCTGAATTCATCTTCTTTAATGTTATTTGTCTGATAAGGTCTTATGTTTTAATGTGTGTTTTGTTACCTTTTGATAAGATAGGCCAGTTGTGAATAGATAACACTCTATCGTGAATTTGTCAATGTGGGGTGTAGATAGATATAGCCATCACAGCATCATCCATTGGTTAGCGGACGTTGCATGTTGAAACATTAGCATTTTGGCCATGTTGTTTTCAAAGGCCAAAGTTAGTTGCCTTATTTAGACCAGCAGGTGGATTCCTAAGTGATCATCTGAGGCTGGCAAGTTTCCTTAGCAAACTGCATCCATAAACTGTATCCTTACAATGCACAGATACAGGCATCTGCTGCCTTGTGCTAAGTAATATATCTTGAACAGTCTGTAATTCACAGATTTATTTATTACTTCTTTTTTCCTCTTTCTTTTTTTTTGCAAAAGACATGTTAAATATTTGCAGTTCAGTGAATTTAATTAGTGGTGGTGCGAGCTGTAGCGGAGAGTTGCCAGCTACAGCTGCTTGCTTTGTCTCACCTGCTAATAAAGGTTGAGTAAGTTGCAGTCATGCCCCTTACTTAACCTTTAACAAAGTCTTAGTGGCCATTGGAGGACCTGGCACTTTATTTCAGCTTCATAGAGGTTGTTTGTTTTTTCTGCAGGTGCAATGAAACCTTTGTTTTTGGCTGCTGAGTTCAAATATCAATTAACTTTCTCTAGACTGGAGCACTCCATCTTTAAATACTGTAGCAAGTACTTTCTCTTTCTTTATCAAGACTGAAGACAAAAAAAATATTAGGTGGACAAAACATACAAAACAAACATATCAATGAACCTGCAGAGTGTGAGCAGAGAATTAATACGGTAGCTGCAGAAAGGCCTCTTAAAGCACATAGTATTAGATAACACATTCATTTTAATGGAGAGATAGAATATCAACCAAAATGAAGAAAACCTACATTACATTAAAAAATCAAACAATTGAAAATTGATTTGCGTGTCACAGTGAAATAAGTGCAACCCACCCATTCTGGCTTCTACAGGTTATAACTGATTGATAACAATTAAGAGCTGAAGTTTCGAGTTGCCAAGCAGTAACCAAGAAATATAAAGGAGATGTGTGCAAACCTGATGACAAGCTACAAGAAATGACTTACTGCTGTGCTTTCCTGCAAGTACTAAGCCACTTAATGACACACTATTGCATTCAATTTCTAACTTTTATGTAATGTGCTTTTTCTGGATGTTTGGTTTATGTTATTTCTCTTTTTAAAATGATTGTAAGTTTGCTCAAAAAATGAACAAAGTCAACAGGAGATCAAATAATTACTTCTCTCAATGTATTTAATAAAAGTGATACAGTGTTTATCTAGCATTTATGACTAATGCTGGGCAGACACTGTGCGATTTTTTTTTTTTTTTTTTTTTTTCCCAGTCGCGCGATTCAGCTCCTGCTCAAACTGCACGATTGACTCGCAGGGGTTAGAAGTTCGCAGGTCACGATGCAGGGTCTCACACTATACGACCAGATGCTCTGATGCGACCTGAGTGCTCACACTGTGCGTCCATAAAATGAAGGTTATAACAGAAATAATGTTGCTTGCTCTCCCTCTGGCTTTCACTCACACAGACACACCACCACCATCAACTTTGCTAAATTGCTAATGAAAAACATTGGTCAGGCAGCTGTGATTGAGCAGTAATGTAGATCCAACTATTTTCACGGTTGTTGTGGTCGTGATAATTTTGTGAGGCCACATCGAAAAGGCTCGGATGAGCTTTCCAAAGTTCTACAAGTTGTGCCTCCATCGCTTGTGTCCAGATCACACGCTGCACAGCCGTGCTGCGCCGTCTTTTTCGCTGACATTTGTGTTTGTGCGTGCGCAGTGTGAGAAACTGCGGTGACACCCTCACGACCAAGCGATTGATGATCGGGAGCTGGTCGTGAGGTGTTAATCGCGTCTCGTTACCCCACGTATACTACACGATGCACAACGCACGATGAAGGCCAAAATCGGGCCGATCGCCAAAACGGTCGCACGACTCAAAAATCGGCTCAAAATGGGCCAAAAATCACACAGTGTCTGTCCAGGATAAGATGGTGAGTATGGTATAGCTTCCAGACAACAATTGGTGCACTACGTTAAGTCTCTTAACTTTAAACTGACCTTACAGAGCAAAAAGAAAGTGGAATATAAAACAGTTCATGCTGCACCTTTGTTTCAGATCTGTGGCCTCGTGTAAAATTCAGATGTTCTGCCAAACTTTGTGGATTACGCAGACTTATGTCCAGTTTCATTGCTAAGGTTAAAACATCTAAGAGGCGGGCATCCTAAATACCTGGACAAATAAAACAATCTAGCTATGACTACAGGTAAGTTTTATGTATTTAGTTTAAGAACATATCCATACCTTAAAAGTTAAAATAACAGAAACACAAGGGAAGAAGACTTAAATAAGAACAAAAAAAAGTTTGAGTATTCTTCTTTTCCCTTTTACTTTGAAGGTTAGCCTTGCTTTCCCCACATGTGATGATATGTGAGATGTATAAAAACAAGCCCCCCCCCCCCCTGTCTACTTCTACTCTGCTCCCACAAGGACATTGAAATATTCATGAGAGATCTGCCTGCTAATCCAGGAGGATGGGGGGAAAAGTCCACCTGCCGAACTCATAAGGTTTCATCCCGATTCTGATTCTAAGGTTTCATTTCAAACAGCCTTGTTTTGTCGCTAACGTGTGATTTGTCATCTGTTCTTTCTTTATTTTATTTTTTTATTTTTTTATTTAGGACAGTGCATGTTAATGAACATAAATGTAAAAAAAAAACCAGATGCTTTTCCTTTTAAATCAGTCCGACTGTCATTCACACGGAGGGTAACGCTTACAGTCAGCCTCCTCGGTAATTACAGACAAAGAAAGGTAAATGACTTTCTGTCTTTTCCCCTCTTTGCCAAGATGCTAATCAGCCTCCTTGTTTTCCTGTTTGATGCGGACCAACAATCTCTGTTAACCCCGCACCAGTAGGCTGCCGGCAGTCTCTCTCGATCCCTATCTGTCTCCTCATCTGTTCGCTTATTGACAGGCGAACATCAGTCATCTATTGGGGTCTTCCTGGTGCTGCTGACCTCGCCGCATGTGTAATTAGAGGCAAGCTGGCTGTCAGTCTCGAGGATATTTGATGCCTCTGTCGCAGGTCATTTGATTAAAGTCTCCACCAGTAATGGAGGACAGCAGGTAGGACTGTCAGGACAGAATACTAACGAGCAGCCCGCAGGCCTGATGCTGTTCTTTCCGACTCTACAGTGTGATCACGCAGGTCGTCTGGGTGACAAAAATAAATGGGAATAAATGAAGCAATTAAAGCCGGTTGTAGTGATGCACGGTTATTGCACACATTTGAGCTGGTCAGTTTGTTTCATGTGTCTAGGTGGTTGTGCAGAACGAATGGAGCAGAGAGCAGAGCAGCTTGTTGGTGAGCGTCCGCCTGATAGGAAAGGTAAAAGAAGGCCTGTCCTTCTGCCTCCACTGAGGCTCTCTCTGCCAAAACTGCACACTTGAGAGCACGCTGAATAACAAACCAGCTTTTCATCAGGTTTTCATTTGTGGTAGCCTGTGCTCCCTCCACTCTGGTGCTTTTAAATACAGGGAGCGAAAGAGTGCAGCAAGTGCACGGTTCAAAGGGAGGCGTTGAAAGTTGGGCATTTTCTCTTTCCTCTTTGGTGGGAGTCTTTTGTTTACTGCTCGGTCGCCTGCTGCGGGGATACAGCACGAAAGCTTGGCTCGGGAGACAAACATCTCGGCTATGCACTAAACAAACTCTTCTGGTTTGCTCTTCCAATCCCGTTTACATCACAAACACTTTTGGTGTGTTTGGGGTCTTTTTCTTTTTCTTCTTTTTCTTTTTTTGGCTGTGCAGAAATGTGAAAGGTTCCCGCAGGTGGTTACAGCTTGGGTGGGCCCATTGCTTTCCAGGCCTGAGGGTGAGCTTGATGTGGCCTTGTGGTTGCTGGGGTTTTTATTTATTGCTCTTTTTTCCTGTGTTTAGGTGGCTGGATGGCCTGGTCGCTGTGGTCGGCCTGTGATGACTCAGGCCTGCAGATGAGGAGTCGTGTGTGTGGTGCTCAGGGCAACACCCCCTGTGTGGGGAACAGCACTCAGCGTAGAGACTGCAATGAAATACCCGGTGAGCTCTCAGATGCATACTGTAACCGTGAAGCGTCCTTCAACATTCTCATCAGAGCTCAGTGTTGGCCTCTCAAGAGCTCCTTGTGAGCGTCATTCCTTTTTCTCTGATTTTGAGGGAGCAGCCTGTATTTTATTTTGTGTCCTCGAATGTCACCAAACACGCTGCTTTTCACTTATTCCATCATGGCTTTAGCTTGCCTTTGTCACAAAAACTCCATGATGCTGTTTTATGGGAAGTTGTAAGCACACATTTTTGATGTGCAAAGCGAGGGTACACAAACAGCTAGCTGTTCTAGTGGCTCAGCCTTGTCTGTTTCTTGTTTTTCCAGATTTTGTACATTTTGTGTCATTTTAATGGCAACAAAACTGACTGACAACACAACTAATAGTTACCCCCAGGAGGCTGACAATATTTTCAGACACTTGGAGCATTTTGACGTGCTCTGAAAGCGTTGTCAGTGTGGGGAAAAAATGTAAGTCATAGTCAGAGGGCTTATTTGTATTCAATGACAAAATATCTAAGTGGCTCATGCTTGTACTTAAAAACGAACCTGTTGTAGGAAGTCATTTTTAAGCTGTGCTGGGATTTGTGAAACATGACTGGACCCATTGTGACAAACCCTTCTGTTAAATAAGGTAATCATTTAACAGAATATCAATATTTGGTGTCCTTGTATCAATACAATGCCCACCCCACACTCAAACCTGAAAGGTCTTCTACTGCAGCTTGATCTACTGGTACCAACAGGTGTGTGAAACAACTGGTAATATGGGCTACTCTTACTCATGTCTATGCAGTTATTAATGTTTTTTAGAGAAGACAAAAGTCATAATTTACAAACTGAGCAGATGGAATGGAAGTCGTGTAATTAGTTAGTTGATCAGTTGTGTGTGTGGTTGCAAATAGTGTCTCTCGAGCAGAAGGAAGGCTCCTCTCACATATATCGCTCTCCATCCTGTTTTGCGTTTGACTTTATCTCTAAAGTTTCTCCACTGCTTTGATGTTATTTTCGGGGTTTTGTTAAGTGCGCTGCTGTTATTCATCTGACATGCTTTCTTCTGTTGATAAAATGAGTTACCTCTCCAAGATGTGTAGTGTATGCATGCTAACTGTGTTACAGCCAAAAGCTTTTGCTTAGACATGACTGAAAGTCTCAGAATTGTTATGCTCATTTCCGACTACATACTTTTATTCTTGGACTGTTATTAGAATACCTTTGCATGGTTTACAGTCATGCTGATTTTTCCTATGTATACTTGGCCTCTGTGCTTTGGTGATCTACTACAGCAACAGTATACACATTTATGAGATAAAATAAGAAAAGCATACCACGTCCCCTTTTAGATAAATGATAATATTGGCACTCTGCCCTGCAACTGATCAGTTTATTATCTAACAATTCTCAACTACACAAACCAAAACCAGGGCTAACAATCTTCAGTATCACCATCATGTTAGTGCTTCGACATCAATTTGTGGGTTTACTCAAGCTTAATATGAGGCACAACTTCAGGATTTTATTTTGCCAAGATTTTTGATTTGCCAAATCTTCACTGGCAGCTCGCTCCAAAAGCCATAACTTGTTTGTTTGTCCAGGTTGTACGTACGCAGAATCAGCATCATCACGGTCTTCATCCTAAAACAGATATCCATAAATAAAAGCACATATTGTTTGTGTCTTTGTAGTCGACATCCTCTTTGTGCACAAAACTCATTTGCTCATGTTGACTAACCATAATTAAGTCCATGTGAATGCAATAAGTTAGCAGCTGACCCAACTGGCCTCGGCACACCTTGTTTTGCTGATGCCGATTTCAGAAAGTTTCTCCTGAAATGATCTTTCATGGCCTGCCAGCATAGGCCTCTCCAGGCTAAGAATCCCTAATGAGTCCAGACGAAGGCGATTAATATTAATGGGTTGTCACAACAGCAAATCACATCTAATTTTATTGCAGATTTCAATGAGGCGAAGGATGGATTTGTTAAGGTCACTTGCACAAGGGAGGCAGCTGTGAAGAAGTTGAAAATTTAAAAGAAATTCAGTCCAATGAGGAACTGCAATATTTAACAACTGAAAGCCACAGGCCTTCCTGCTCCTCCTCTTCCTTTGAAGAAGCTCAATGAGAGTGGAGCTGGTAGAAAGGTCGTGCTGTACCTGTAAATGTTTGTCCTGCCCCTTAGTTTCTATCACAGCATCTAGACAGGTTCAGTTCAATGGGGCTGTTGCTTCTCGCTCAAGTCAATTTTCCTCTAGAAATTCTTGAAATACCCTGATTTTTAAAAGCAAAAAAATCTCCATGGACCGTTTGTGCATCATTGAGGAGACATTAAAATTTTTCATTTACCATCTTTTTTCAGCATGTGTCAACTCCCCTGATGTTGCAACCAGTTGTTGTTGTGTTCTGAAGGCTGTTACACCAGGGAATGCGCGCGCGTGTGTGTGTGTGTGCATGCATGTGTGTGTCTGACTGTGTGTTCCTCTCCTCTCTGCAGTCATTCTCCCTGCATCTGGTTTTGATAAGGACCAACACTGTGGAGGTAAGTGGATTAACAGCTGCCTCCGCTTCATCTCCCTGTGCATGTTCAGGGTTTTTCTTTCCCCCTGTATGTTTCCACAGATGTCTGTCCATGATGTGTGTTTTCATACATTATATTTGTATATATTTATATGTCCATATGTGTTATTATAGTCTGTTAGAATTCCTAACAGCCAGTCAGGAGGAGGAAGGACAACTCTTTCGTTTCATGTTTTTAATGGCCTCATACCTACTGATAGAAAAGTCCTACAGATGTTTTAACTGCACTGATAACAAAATACATCAGGAAAAGAACCCTAGACGGTCGTATTTCAGTCTTGCTTTATATTCTTATGAGCAACTTTAGTGGGTACACCTCAACTGGTCATTAACTTAAATATCTAATCAACCAACCACATGGCAGGAGCTCAGTGCATTTAGGAATGAAGACATAGTAAAGATGACCTTGTGAAGTATTTGATTGGGGAAAACAGTGATTTAAGTGATTTGGTTGCTGATGGATGGTCCGAGTATTTCCCTGCACAACTAACTAGTTCACCTGGGCCAACCTTTATATCCTGCAAGACCCAGGTGGCCTATGTTACCTGACGATCCTCCCATGCCAGCAAAACAGCAGACCGGGGCTTTAATAAGTGGGGGAGGGGCTTAACATCACCCTCCTTAAAAATCACGATTCCGCGTTGACACTGCAAATTATTCTGAAACGAGAAAACAAAAAAGCAACAATAGAAGGCAACATTAAAATGGCTTCCACACAACCTGGCCCACAAATGAGCTGACATCCACCCCCTTACTAAATCCAATTTTCCTACCACAGGAACAAATTAAGTGGTGGGAGGTAAAAGTGAATGTTGGCGGTTATAGGAATACGAGGCAAAATGGGTTCTAATTACAGGAGATTTCTAATAGTGTAACTGGTATACAGAAAGGGAAAGTAGTATCTGCCCCAGAAAGCAAATCTTTGCAAATAGGTTCAACACGAAAAAGAAACAGTTAACCTAACAGCAAGTGAAAGTCTACTCATTGGTACCTAAATGAGCACCAGATCTCATCACAAGTGCTGCCATATAGTCTGCAGCTATACACCCCCCACACAACACTGGATTTAAAGTATGAGCGTCAACCACAGTAGCACACCAAAAGGTTCCTCCAAGCAAAAACGTCAATACTAACCAAAATGGCCAAGACGGCAACAAAGGGGGAACAAAGCTACAACAAAGCTCAAAGCAAAGCAGATAATGGGTCTACAACAAAGCTACCAGACCAAACTACCAAGTTTAAATATTTCACAGCACTATTCTAGTTCAACTTTGGAACTCTTACCCTTCACACATTTTACCAGTTACACTTTGTCAGATAGTTACACCAGAAGGCTGGTCCAGCCATGTGTCCAGTAAGGCCACAAATCAACACGACAAATATGTTGGTGAAGCACTAGACACAGAGTTTATGCTCCCTAGTCCTAGTTTTTTAATACAAGTTGATCTTAACCCTAGTCTTCAGACAGATGCATATGCACCAAAAACAACGGTGCCAAAGAGCAAACTAGCAAGTTTCTGGAAACCAGATAAATGCTCCCAAGACATTGTCTTCAACAAGCTGTCACACTAAAGAGAAAGCGTGGTTGGTCTCCTATTGAGATGAACCATTACAAAAGAGATGCATGGCTCAGAGACTTGTGTGGCTATACTCACCAAAAGCACAATGAAACTGTAAATTCATGGGTTTAACACCCAAGCACTATGCTATTGCTACTCTCTTCCAACATCAACCACAGAATACCTAAATTATTGTAACCGATCCAAAGAATTCTATCTTGTGTGGAACTCCCTAAGATACTCCTCACAATGCTAAATACCATTACTACTTTAAGCTGTACTCAGAACTTAGTTCAACTTGCATAAGCATTTAGCAAACCTAAAGCTAAGTTAGTAAGTCAGCACTGACTCAAAGTTCAATCTTACCAATGGGTCTAAAGATCCCGGACGAGCCCCCATTTGCCACAAACTGGTTCAAAGTAGGTGACACACACCTTCACACAAGAGGTTTACTTAAATATTTAAAATATATATATTAAACATAACCTAACCAAGAAACAGATCACCAATAGGTTAAAGTCAGGTGGAGTGGAAGAGAGCACCTGAGCAGTTTACCTGGGCCAGCTTTTATGGCCTGCAAGACACAGGTTATCTGGATTAGCTGATGATCCTTCCATGGCAGCCAAGCAGCAGGTTTGGCTTTATGAGTTTGGGAAGTTTTTAACAAGGTAAATGAACACTCTAGTTTGAAAAAATGTGAATTTCTGAGCAATTATTTCATGGTATTTCAGAGTTTACGGGTTAATTTAATGCATTACACATGGTAAATATGGGTGTTGAAAAATGTCCTTTTTCAAGCTAATAATATGTACTCAAGCTTTGCTAACACCGTGTGTCATCTTTATTTTGCAGCATTTACCTCCATCCACCTAATTGCCACTGGTGTTTCCTGTTTCCTTGGGGCGGGGCTGCTATCTTTCCTGATCTATGTGTACTGTCAACGTTTCCACAAGCCTTCTCAAGAGTCTGCCATCATTCATCCCACCACCCCAAACCACCTCAACTACAAGGGCAATACCACGCCAAAGAATGAGAAGTACACACCAATGGAGTTTAAGGTAAGTGAAGCACACAATATTATGCAGAAATACAAATGAAAGTGCTGTTTACTTGGTGTTATTCAAATACACAAACACGCACACAATGTAAATATTAAGGATTCAAGGGCAGTGGGTGTGATTCATGTTTTATTTAGAGCTTTTATTCATTCATTTATCTCAATGGTGCAGTACGCGCAGAAGATGAATTACTGTTAATTTCTCTTCCTTCTCGCTCCTATACGGAGTCTGTATGGCTTTACTACCTGCACCAAGCCCTTATGAATGGGGCTCATTAGCTTTCTAAAGCATTAGTCAGCCTGCGACCTCCCACTACTATCGGTCTACTGTGCATTCACATTTACAGCAAGTCAAGAAGCTGTTTTCCTTAGAAGCCTGTAGACTTTTAGTGACATTTTGCATCCTTCAATTGTTTTACTCTCTGATTGAGTTGGGATATTGTTATTGCATTTCTTGTTCCTGTTTCTGCAAGATGCTTTTGAGAAACAGCTGAAAAAATTATCTTAAACTCTTCTTGAGCAAAACTAGGAGGTTTGATTTTTCACTCCAAAATCAGAAATTGTATCTGTCGTAAACATTCTGGTTAGGTGTCCTTCCCTCCTGCCTCTCTGAATGACCGTAGAGGATTCATTTATATTTAAAAAAAAAATACTACAATGATCATTTAACAATTGCATCTGCACCTCCTCCTTCTTGTGAAGGCGGCTGTATAATATGCAGTTTTGGGCTGTCACGGACAAACTTACAACTACTACTCTACAAACAGGAATGCAGCATGGCGATGTCGCGCTAATCATTTTGACGCTGGCCCTTTAGTGGAAAAAAATGCAAATGGAGTAATGGAAGTAAAATGTTCCAAATGAAATGTTTGTAATTCAAACAAAGAATAAAATCCAGTTGACTTGTGGCAGCAGAAGCTTGTTTGTGTGATGTGTCCTTCAGCTGTTATCATGACTGCGCCAAGGGGGACGTAGCATGGAGACAAATAACGGAGGAGTAACAGCCATGCATCTTGGCACCGCCTCAGTAGGTATTTTCATCATACTGTCTCCATGCATCAAACTTGATGTCCTAGCCAGGTTTATTAGATCCAAGTCACACAGTGTGGACTGTAATGAACTTATAAGGTTGTCAAAATCTTGCAGTGTAGACACCTTAAGGAAAGAGGCTGGATGGGATTTGGTCCCGAGTGCTTCAGCCATAAAAAAAATCCCCCACATAGAAGAAAATCTATGTTACGTCATGATATCTCTCACAAAGGACTGGGCCATCCACATTTTACTATTGCAGCCAGGCACTCACCAGATGATGTCAAATAAGTCTGTGAGAGTTTTGAGTTTAAGGCCTGTGGGATGAGGTTCAAACTGGGCCATGCTTTTTTAACATTAACCTCGTGTTTGCAGTCTGTTGGTGTTTGTCACTAAATATCTTTTTTAATAACATTTCATTTCAACTCAACTTTAATTATATAGCGTCAGTTTAATGACAGTTGCCCCAGCGCTTGACATTGTAAGGTTAAGACCCCAACAATCAGACGACCCCTCTGACAAAGCACTTGGCAACAGCGCTAAGATAATCTTCGTTTTAGCTGTGAATGTGCTGGTCTTTGCTTAAAGATGCATGTTAAAAACTAATTTTAAAAAAAGAAGAAGCTAAATTCGTGTTTCAGGGTTACATTTGGACAAATAGAGGCCCTTTTTTCTCCTTTCCACACAGACCGTTTACCTGCCAGACTGCAAACTGACTGCAAATAACACACATAATTCCTTTTGCCACTGATTTTATATATTCGCACAGTATGTTGTCTGTTTCTAGAGGTTACTGTGCACATCAGACCACAATTTGGTTAGGCTGTCCACCTCACAAGCATCATGGCATATGTAAAGATGGTCACTTTGCTCACTATCTTCTTAGTAAAAGCCTGTAATATTAAAATAGAAGTATCATAGTATTATAAAGCTATTTTAAGTCTGTACAAAACTTATTTTTTTGCCAGCCAGTGTTTCCAAGCGCAGATTCATCATTCATCATCAACAAACGTGGTGCCAAATAACTATTTCTCATCCCAGTGTTTTTTGATTGTGTCAGCCTCTCGATACTTGTTGTCTTCACTGTTATTGTTGGCGGTTGTGTGGATGTGTTGCTGACAGCCATCGTGGTGTTGAGAGCCCGAACTCATTAGCTTTAATGACCAGAGGGGATAGCCAGACTCTGCTGGATGTGCATCCGATGTCACCATGTAGCACTACGGCACTGTTTATGCAGTGGCTTCCCTCTCCTCCAGGCCAGTTTATGTTGCCCACTGTTGTGCATTTCACTGACTCTAACCTGATTATCTTCCTGCCCTGCTCCCCAGAGCTGTTCAGATGGATTACATTAGTCTAATGCTTCCCCTGGAAAGTGTTTCACCTTATGGTCGGCTTTTACCAGAGACTCAGCAAATGCATTAGAATAAAATGTGGGTTTTAGACTTGTTTTTATTTGAGAGCTCCAATGAATTCCCGCCATCTCCTATATTAAGAGCATTGAGTATGCTTGATAAGATCCAAATTAAATTTGTTAAATTGGTTTGCTTTGGTTATGAATACACTTTCGCTCACACAATAACCTCAAAGCTACTGGAGGTATTTTATTTACCTGCAGGGAAGATTAACTTCTATATTATCTGCACCTCTGAGGAATGCAAAACAAAACTGTCCACGCCAAAAACCCTATTTCTGTCTCAAGAATTCCATCTATAATTGAATCCTCAAAACTTGGTCTGAAAGTGACTGAAAATATATTCCAGTGTTGCGTTATTTTCCAGATCTACATGTATGAGGGATTTTCCAGAAGTGGATGCCTGTATCTGTAACGAAGCAGATTGAGCTGCATAAGAGTCGAGTGTACTTCAGTAAAATAACATTTATTTTGGAAAAAATACTTGACAAGCTCATTTGCATTGGAAACATGCTGAAGTATTTTTATTGCTTTGGCAGCCAAACAACTCGAGGATATATTCACATTCACTTCCTCACCAAGTTAGAAGATAAGATTACTCATGTGGGTATAATAATTATGAGGCTAAAGACAAAGACAGTTGGCTTAGCTTAGCATGAAGATGGTAAATAAAGGGGATGGCTTACTTGGCTGTTTAATGTTTATAAAATATTGTCTGCTGGCATAGTGTTTCATAGTGTGCATATGATTTTAATGCGACTTTCTTCCCTTCTGTGTTATTTCAGACACTGAATAAAAACAACCTGCTGCCAGATGAAAGATCCAATTTCTACCCAACACCGCTCCAGCAGACGAACGTCTACACCACCACCTACTATCCCACAGCGCTCGGCAAATTTGACTACCAGCCCAACTCATCCCCATCACCGTGCAGGACCTACAACCACACTAACAATAGCTGAGACCCGCCCCAAATCCGGCTCTCCACCCCGCTGCCCCAAACGGACGCCACCCCCCAATGCCATGGTGACATAACTGAACCGACATGAACTGAAGTGTTTTTCAGAGCTTGGCCAAGTTCCTCTGATCACCATCGCCCCCTGTCTTTGCTTTCTAGCCTCTTCACGTTTGTTTTTAAGGGTCTTTTTGGAACTTTCCATCAGGAGATCTGGATTGGAGAGGAATGCCCCTGTCCTATTATAGTCAGGAACTTGTGCAAGCAGCTGGGGCTGTGTTGTTGTAAAGGCCTGACTGGATAACGCAGTGTCAACTCTCAGCTTCATGCAGAGAACTAGTGGAAAACTCTACGAGGACGAGTAACGGCTTTAGACAGATTGTTATTACCGCGCACTTCAGTGCCGATGCCGGGTCGGTCGAGCATCCGCACTTCTAGAGGCTAACACGAACACAATAAATTTAAAAAGAAGAAACATTTCTGTGGAGCTGGGTCACCGTTTTATGCCTCTCCATCACAAACCACATTTTCAGCTTGTAATGAACTTCGAGTCCCTCGACAGCAAAAGCAGTTACAGAGAACAAAAAGCACGTATAGCTACGTCCTTGCAACACAGCACAAAGCAAGAGAACAACAGTAAAAAAGAGAAAGCTCAATGAAGTCAATGCTGGAGTAAATTAGAGATCAATATCAGCTCGGTTGTTTGGGGGAGGGGGATCCACGCCCTTCATTGTTGCTATTTCACACGACAGAAAAGATAAGAAGTTTGGGGTTGATTAGGGTTTGACTACGCTTCACATCATCCTCAGTCGAAGGAGAAATATACCGCTTATGAGTCGAGTCCCTTGTCTTTAGTGGGCAGGGATATCGACTCCTACAGTCAAAGCACGGAGCGTTGGAAGCGTTCTGAACTGTAAAAGCTTTGGGAATTCCGTGGGTGCCTGTATGCAATAGAAGGCAGGGGCGAGATTTGTTTTATTTCTACTTTTTTTTCCTCTATTTTTTGTTTTGCTTTTCAAGAACAATACAGACTTCTGGAAAGGAATTGATTGATTCTCCAATTGATTCTCCAATGGATGCATCGATTCTGCTGAGTGCTAAATAGCCCGGTGGTCATATCAAATATGGCCAGTGTGCTGAACAAGTGGATTGGGTTTTCTATGATGGTAGAATAAGCTAGTAGATTGTCACTTGTTCATTTTTTTTTTTTTTAATGTTTGTTTTTCTAAGATGATAATTGTTTTATGCTCAGATGAGCTGTAGCATAGGAAGAAATATTTTGTTAAATAAGATAACTAATTATTTCTTGTTTCTCTAATTTCCATTTCACTGAATGAACACATTCCTTTTGTTTTTGATTGCTCGGCTTTGTGACCATTGCATCTTCGATACATGAAATGTTAACACACAAAAAAAATAAAAGGATTTCAATTATATTGTTTTTGCAAAGAATGTCAAAAAATATCGATCTGGGCCCTCTTGAAGAGAAAAGAAAATTGCTGAATTACGCTTGCCTAAGTTTACCAGTGAACATCAAAAGGGATGCATGCGTGTCTGAATGTAAGTGTGCTTGAATGAGCAAAGAGAGCCTACTGTATTTTGTACAATGTAAATGCTTTCATACATATGACTATGACGTCTGCAAAGCGTGTGTATGAGTGTGCGTGTGTGTGCGTGTGTGTGCACTTCTCCACATTGTGTTGCAGGCATTCTACTGTTTCCTTTTCCTGTTTCATGTCTGAGATGTTAATCATTGTAAGTTAAAGCATCACACCTCTGGTCCGTGCGGAGGTGGAATGGACGTTATTTATAGTCAAAGCTTGGTTTATAAAGGGCATTCTCACAGCTATATTTTATTATTATTGCCTGATCGATGAATGCTAACCCAGCAATGCTTTTCAGTTCAGCTAATGTACATGCACGAGATGAGAGCTCTATCTGTATATAGGAGCGACAGCCTTCTACCCATTTAATGTCCTTGAAGACAGTTGTGTATATGTATCTGTATATTGTATAGCTAACACTGTTTGTTTAAAAAAAAGCCTTATAGTTGTTTAAAGAGAAAAAAAGTACAGCAGCTAAGTACACACCAACCATGAGGTTTGTTTGGGGACAGAGCTCCACAACGTGACCGACCGCTTGTGACTTGTGACCTTTCCCAGCTGCTCAAACACAAAATCTCCAGAGTCACATGAACCCGGAATGAAAATAACCCACCAATGAGAGTACCGCGTATCATACGCTGGAAATGATCATTTATAACGGCGATATGAAATTTAAAAAGATGTCATTTTGATGTAAACTCAGCTTGTGGTCAGACGGGCGTTCAACTGACTGGTCGATCTCGAGCTCTGTCCCCTGCGATGTGAGGCTCTGTGTCCTTCTATGCAACTTACCAGGTGTACTGTTAGACCTGTCATGTAGACAAATGTATAGTAATCACTGCCTTTTAGACACTGTGAATTTTTGGTACCCTATATTTTTGTATATTGTACATTATCAAAGGACAATAAACCTTGATGCCAACATAAAAAGTTAATAGGTTTTTGTTTTTTGGGGGGGGGTTTTTACTTGCCAGTAGCTGAAATTCATATTATCAAATAGGAAATGTAAGCAAAAAGTCAAAGATGAAACAAGAACTTCCAGATTCTGCTCTGTAAGTAGGAAAACCTGATGCAAAGTCCTAATGATGCTTTAGTTAGACTATAATAATTATACCAAACAGGAAAAGAACCATTGGACAGCAACTCAATGCATTTATGACCTGCTGAAGTTCAAAGTGAGCATCAAAATAGGGAAGAAGGTTATTTAACCAGCTTTGAAAGGGGCATTGTTCGCAGCAGACAGTCTTTCAGAAACTGTTGATGTGCTTGGATTTTCTCTTGGGTTTACAGAATATGGTCTGAAAAATAGAATATCAAGTGATTGATTGGCAGGTCACTGAGCAAACTGCCTGTTGATGTGAGAGGAGAACGGTCAAACTGCTTTGAGCTGATAGGAAGGCAACTATTTGTTACATCTAAGGTATGCAGAAGAGCATCTCTAAATACCAAACATGAAGCAGATGAGCTACCCAAGCAGAAGACCGCACTTGGTGCTGTTCCTGTCACCTAAGAACTGGAGACTGAGGCTACAATTCCCAAGCGGGTCACCAAAACTGGGCAAGAGAAAATCAGAAAACTGGTCCCGGGTCTGATAAGTCTTGATCAGAATTTGGTGGAACCAACATGAAAATACTGATGTTTTGTTACTGACCATGTCCATCCTTTTAGGACCACAGTGTACCATCTTCTGATGGCGGCTTCCAGCAGGATAACACACCATGTCACAAGGTTTAAATCCTCTCACACTGGTTTTATGAACATGTACTCGAATGGTAAAAAAAAAAAATGGTTCCAATACAGCACTTTTCTACTTGAGCACTCAAATCGCTTTATACGATAGACCTCATTCACACAAACATTTTTCTCTCTGCTTTTTCTAGCAAAGTGCTTTCAATCTAACATTCACACTGCCATGCAATATGTTTGCTCATCGACAACAAAAGTGACAGTCTGAATTTTTATGGTAAAGCCAGAAAGAAAAAGCTAATATAATTACATAAAACTTACGAAATGAATTTGTATGTATTTGTTCCCCTACAACACAGCCAGAATTTTGGCTCCCAAAGACTGGCTGTGTACCCATGTTGCACACAGAATAAACCAGTCACTCAGAGATATTCCCAATCTCAGCCCATTATGTGTAAAGCGTACCTGTCCACAGAATCAACTCATTCTGACCTGTACAAGGCTGGAATGGGAGAAGCTTGGTGAGAATGCGATGACTATTTGAAAATGGAAGAAATATAAAATAACCAACGGTTGTCGTTGGTCTAGAGCTCCATGCAAAACCTTGCCTCATGGGTTCAGGAGGATCATGAGAAAAGTTGTGAATCAGCCCGTCTTAAGTTTGCCATCGATCATCTAAAAGATTCAGAGAAGGCTTGGGAGAAAGTGATGTGGTCAAATGACACCAGAATCAACCTCTTTGACATTAACTCGACCTGCCATGTTTGGAGGAAGAGTAATCCTGGCTGTGACCCAAAGAATTCAATCCTCACAGTTAAGAACAGAGATTAAAACAGGGGTGTCGAACTCCAGGCCTCGAGGGCCGGTGTCCTGCAGGTTTTAGATCTCACCCTGGGTCTACACACCTGAATCAAACGATTAGTTCATCACCAGGCCTCTGGAGAACTTCAAGAAAGGTTGAGGAAGTAATTTAGCCATTGAAATCAGCTGTATTGGATCAAGGACACCTCTAAAACCTGCAGGACATCGGCCCTCGAGGCCTGGAGTTGGAGACCCCTGCTTTAGTGTTTGGCAGCAAGGACTTCTCCACCAAGTACTTATCTCACTCAATGGCATGCAGATCCTAACTTTTATATAATGTGTGGGGGGGTTCTGGATATATGGTTGACATTCTGTCACTCTCTCCATTAAAATGAAACTAGCATAAAAATAAAGACATTTCTTGTAAGCGAGAAAACTTAGAAATTCACCAGGGGTGAAATAATTATTTCCACCGCTGTCTGTATATAATTCTAAATGACACATAAAAGCTATATGCATTACAATATATTTACATTATGATGTGTCCATAAGGCATAGTTATTCGGTATGTAAGCTTTCGGGCAACTCTAACAAACTTAAGCTCATACATCTCCATTGACAATAGATTACAAAACGTTCAAATGGTTTTAAAGGAGAGTAGTGATCTGCAAAGGTTTAACTGTTGGTTGGCCATTTGTTGAAAGTGAGGATAGAACACATTGTTTACCTCATAAAAACTGAGTGGAAATAAGAATTAAAAGACCTTTTTTGGAGCAACTGTTTTGATGAAGTAATTGACATGAGTAAAGGTCAATTAGGACGTCATAATTATTGTGCTAAGTAACACCTCTGTAAACCTATCACTCCATGTAAAAGGACTACTGTAAAAAAAAAAAGGCTCCTTTCCATGTAACGGGTGTGTTGTGAGGCTTTCAGTCCCTTCAGCAGTGATTTGTCCTGTTTTGACAGTAGCCTATAAACCAAAACCTTAAAGAAAATGAGAGCAGGAATGAAGTCTATCCTACTGTTAGAAAGAAAGAAATGAGTTTAGTTGAAAGCTGAAAATAGAAGATTTCTGTTGTCATTCACCCTGTTGCTGTTTTCTTTATTCCACACACCCGACCCAGCTGCCTACATGTGTGCTTTGCTCTTGAGCTGCCTAAGGTTCACAGTTTGAAATGCAGAGCCTTCAGCTTTCAGGCCCCTCTTCTGTTAACCAGCTCCCAGTTTGGATTCAGGAGACAGAAACCCTTTCTACTTTTAAGATTAGGCTTAAAACTTTCCTTTTTGATAAAGCACATTGTTATTGCTGGATCAGGTGACCTCGCTTAGTTATGCTGCAATAGGTCTAGGTTGCGGGGGCTGCCCATGATGCACTGTTTTTTTTTCACTCACTATGTGTTTATACACCACTCTGCATTTAATCAATATTCATTTTTAATCTCTGGCTCTTTTCCACAGCGTGTCTTTGACCTGCCTTCCTCCCCTCACCCCCAACCGGTCATGCCAGATGGCTGCCCCTGAGCCTGGTTCTGCCGGAGGTTTCTTCCTGTTAAAAGGGAGTTTTTCCTTCCCACTGTCGCCAGGTCATATCATATAAATATATCTATTCTTTGTTGCTTGTCCTTGTCAAGGTCATAGGGGGGCTGGAGCCTGTCCCAGCTACCATATGGTGAGCGGCAGGGTACACGCTGGATGGGTACTCCAGCCTGTTGAAGTGCTAACATGGAGAGATAGACAACCATTCACACTCATGTTCACATCTATGGGCAATTTAGATTTTCCAGTTAACCTAACCCCACTAACTGCATGTCTTTGGACTGTGGGAGGAAGCTGGAGTTCGTGGAGAGAACCCACACAAGCACAGGGAGAAGAAAGGCCACGGCCAGGTGGTAGAATCAAACTCAGGACCTTCTTGCTGTGAGGCAACAGTGCTTATCACCTCGCCACTGTGCTGCCCATCAAATATAAGATATGTGATATGGGTTTTCTCTGTTTTCTTTGTATTTTTGTTGGGCCTTAACCTTATAATATACAGTGCCTCGAGGCAGCTGTTGTTGTGATTTGCCATTATATAAATAAAACTGAACTGAAAATTGAATTGAACTCATAAATGTGGGGACCTACATTGCAACACTATCTCCTGGATGACAGCTGGATGGCAGCAATATGGACCAAAACTATTTGAGCATCAATGGGTAAGGCTGTGTATCAACACAAGCGAAGAAAATGAAACTAACACTACAATTTATTTGGCTAAAATGTATCAGTGTTGCCAAAGACTGAAGGGCTGGCATAATGCTCATTTTTCTGTGTCCCGTAATACCAATTTTGGTCCAACAATAAAACACATAAATATACTGAATGACATATCAGACTGTGGATTTATAGTGCACAGTCTATGTAGTGACAGTAATTTTCAAGGATTTAGAGGATTATCTAGCCTCTTCGGGGACAATAGTAATAATGGTGCACAGGCATAACAATTTTTACTCCCATACAGCAATCCAACCTGATTGTGTCTTTTATAAAATACACATGAATGAGTAAGCAGACAGTTTGTGATCTTGTCCTTCTTGCTATAGGCTTACAAACTTGTCAGCAACCTTCAATTAAAACCACCCACTAAACTCCAAGTTTGAAAAGTGAAGTTAATGTAAACAGGATTAGTTCAGAATGCCAAATAATCAATGTCTAAGGAATAAAGTACACTGCTCTCCAACCTCCAGAAGTCACCAAAAGCTGCACATTGCATGATGTGCATGACACTGTGCATCATCTGAATCCAACAGTTAAATTCACCAGGAATGAGAAAAGAATGAAAAAAAAATTAAAACATGAAAGATTTTTTTTTTTTTTAAACAGTATAGAAACCACAGACTTTGTATGTCAGAACTTCATTTTTCTCCACAACTTGCTAATGGATCAACAAAAGCACAAACAAGAGTAGCCAGTATATATTTTCCCCCATTTGATAACAGATGCTTTCTGCAGGTACGTGGTCCCAAGCTGCCACTGGCAGATCATTTCCCCACGAACCAGCATTTATGGTTCAGCAGGGTAGGCGCGTTTGTGGTCGGTTGGCAGTCCTGTTGCAGCCGCTCTGTTGTCAGATAGAGGCAATGGACAAAGTATAAGGTACAACAAATCTCTGGGCCACTCTTACTCTCTTTTATGCTATTGAGTTAAGTTATACCATACAAAGAACTGAAGTGAAACCGAATGTTAAACAACAACGAGCTTTTCATGGTGTATTTGTTTAACTTAAAATCGCTGTGTACTCCGCTGTCGCTCCCTTCCCTATTCCAGCCTACTAGTTAACCAACCAAGATGTGCAGACGCATACATAATCGCATGTAGCAGTGCGCAGTTCGGATTTTTGGAGAACTAAACAGGAGCATGGCTTAAATTATTGTCTCACAAATGTGTCAGTATGCTACACACATTTTGGATCTAACAGGGGAATGGGTATGATTTCACTCCTCTCCATGGCTAGCTGATGGACCAACAGAACATGTAAAAGTGTATCACACACTGGTTATACCATATACTTTGTACACTGCCTCCATCTGACAACAGAGCTCTTTGCAGGTAGCCAGGACGGTCACATAATGATTGATTGATTGATTGATTGGTAATTAATTTCAACATGTGAACAATATACAGGTACATTTAGAAAAGAAAATAAGAGAGAGAAAAAATACTACACACAAAAAAATGTTCAGATTAATTTACATGTTGAAAGGGAGTGGGAAGAAGTAAACACTTATTTAATCCCACCCCTTTGCCATAAATTATCAGTTAATATTTAGTCAGCTTCCTTGATATAATTTGTAATAAAAATAGTGAACAGATTTCTGATATACTATATACTATAATATCACATCACATCATGATTTTTTTTTTTTTTTTAAATAGAGACATTCACTTAATTTAAATATTTTCCTTTTCTTTATAGTTTGAGAAGATCATATTTTTATAACTCTTTTTGAACTGTTTTATGTTTGGACATTGCTTTAACTCCATATTCAGACTGTTCCATAGTTTCACTCCATGAACAGAAACACAAAAGCCTTTTCTTGTAGTACGGACCTTCCCTGTTTTGAAGTTACAAAAACCCCTTAAATTATAACTTCCTTCTTTCAGAAAAAACATACTCAGAATATTACCTGGCAGTTCTTTATTTTTTGCTTTGAATAGAATTTGTGCTGTTTGGAATTTCACTAGATCATCAATTTTCAATATTTCAGACTGCAAAAATAGTGAGTTTGTATGTTCCTGTAACCTGCAATGTGGATGATTCGAATTGCTTTTTTTTGAAGAGTAAAAAGTGAATGTAATATGGTTTTATAGTTGTTGCCCCAGACCTCTGCACAATAGCTTAAGTATGGTGAAACCAGTGAACAGTAGAGAATATGAAGTGATGTTCTGCCAAATACCTGCTTTGCCTTGTTGAGTATTGCAATGCTACGTGATACTTTGGAATGAATATATCTTACGTGAGCTCTCCAGTTAAGTGTTTCATCTGTTATTACCCCCAGAAATGTATTTTCACTGACTCTTTCAATATCAACGCCATTTATTTGAATCTTTGCATTTGTATTTAAACTACTATTTCCAAATAACATAAGTTTAGATTTATTCAAATTTAATGATAATTTGTTTTTATCAAGCCAGAACTTCACTTTACTTATTTCATATCCTCCAGTAAATTCTGCAGATCATCACCAGAGCAGAAAATGTTTGTATCGTCAGCAAAGAGAACCATTTTTAATACTTTGGACACTTGCAATGTCAACAAGCAATGTCCACACATAAGGAGCAACCACCATTTAATTTCACAAACTGCTTCCTGTCACCTAAATAACTCTGGACCCAATCTAAAACTACCCCTCTGACACCATAACGTTCCAGTTTTCCTATTAATATATCATGATCTGTAGTGTCAAATGCCTTTGTCAAGTCTATGAATAACCCAGCCACATATTGCTTTTTGTCTATGGAATTTGTGATGTATTCTATTGAATCTAATAGTGCCGGTGATGTTGATCTGCTTGATCTGAATCCGTACTGACTCTCAGTGAGTAGTTTATGTTTATCTATAAATTGTTCCAGTCGGTTTTTAAACAGTTTTTCAAGAACTTTTGAGAATTGAGGTAGTGAAGAGACAGGCCTGTAGTTTGTGAAATGGTGTTTGTTTCCAGGTTTGTATAGAGGTATAACTTTTGCTATTTTCATTCTGTCTGGAAATCGACCAGTTTGAAATGATAAATTACAGATGTATGTAAATGGTTTTATAATAGCCTCAATGACTCTTTTAACCACTATCATATCAATATCATTACAATCCAAAGATTTCTGATTTTTAGATTTTTTGACAATTTCAAAAACTTCATTTTCATCAACACCTGTGAGGAACATAGAATATGGATTTCTGTCTATCAGTGTATCCGGTTTTCCTGTGCTTTCCCAGGATGAGTGATTGTTCTTGCTAAATTTGGTCCAGCAGTTACAAAGAATTCATTGAGACTATTTGCCACAACATCCATATTGTATTCTTCATGGTCATTACAAATGAAATACTTGGGACAGTTCTTTTGTCCAGTCCCACGTTTTATAACACTGTTCAGGATTTCCCATAATCTTTTATTATTATGTCTATTTATAGTCCACTATGCCAGTGGACTGTGAATCTGCTACCTCTGCTAAACCATAAATTCCACGCTAGACAGGTGAAACCCCTCTTTGATGAAAGACACATTTGTGAATGTAAGTGGATGACATAACCTATGTCGAAGACACCGCTGCCAGCTTGTGCTAGCTGTGTAAAGTTACATGTAGTTAGATTTCTAGGTGCATGTGTGTCAGGTTAAGACACAGGGTTTCAGATAACAGCAATAACAGCTTACCTATGGCATACATTAGGGAAGCCTAAGTTCACTGTAAAGCTAATACCGCACACTTCTTTTTGTCTGATTCAGTATTTGTTTGCTGTAATAAGCCAGATTCCTCCAGTAAGTTCTTCTTTTTTAAATCTGTGTTTTGCTAACCAAATTTGCATCCCGTCTCATAACACAATAAAGTACATTCCTTGCTAACTGAGCTAGTTAGCACAACTGTTAAAGAGTTAAAAACTCTCAAAGTCTACTCTTCAGAAAGCAATGACAAATTCAAGGCTTCAAAACAGTAGTCTGGACACAATTTAGTAAAAATGCAGTGACTATTTTTTATAATTTGGTTAAGTGTCTGAGTGCAGTCAGCCCAGGACTCAAAGAGAGTTAAATGCAAGTAATGCAGTACACAGCCACACTGTGACATTTCACAGGAGACAAAAAATCTGCAAGTAGAATTAACACCAGTTTTATCACTTAGTAGCCTACTTTTCACCAAGATGCAAACCCACCCGAAACTGTGTGTAGCCTACTACACACCAGAGCAGTAGAGCCACACTATGAGTCAGAAATGCTTCACAGAAGTGCATCCTCTTCTCTTGACTCCCAGAAGAAACAATTGCAGTGTTGGAATCTGTTGCTTTATGAGAGGAGGAGAGATGGATGAGACAAACCAGTGGAGTAGTCAGGGTGTGTCCAGCAGAGTGCCTGTGGATCACTGCGGGTGCCACTGGCCTAGACACCGGCACTTTATCACCACACCACAATGATTCTGTTGCTGTGCAGAAAATCAAGATCAAAGCACAAGAACAGCAACTGTCACACAAGTCAGGTAAGGGCATTAAATATAATCTGAATTATTGTGGCTGCACGCCAGTCTCCACCTCTAACATAAATAACTGGGAGTACTGTTTGCATTTTCCACTGAAGCAAGCTACATCATTGATTGTCAACTGAGAGAGAGAGAGAGAGACCACTTTTCAAACTCTAAACACACACAAATAATTCCACATTTCCCTCTGCATGTCCTCATTTGGTTCAGTGCAGCCCGAGCTGTACCTCTCAATTTGAGCAACCTCTCTGCAGTTTTATTAATGGTCGCAGTGAAAGCATTAATCAGTCTGTATTCTGCTGACAGACAGATCCAGTGATCGGCATCATGGAAGGCGGCCAGGAGGAGGCCGTGGGCTGGAGGAGGCCGCTTAGATAAGATGGTAAAGGAGTCAGCGAGGGGAGATGCTACGACACTGAGAAATGACAATAACGCTCAAGAGAAGGAAAACAGCAGCTTCGCCTCTGTGATGATCGCCGATATTAATGAGGAGAAAGCAGCACGTGAAAAATGAGTCGTCATCTTCAACAAAGGAGCGCTTAGAGAGACATTTATTATCGGAATGATTTGGTACCTGAAGGCTGTTGTTTACAAATGTGTTAATATAAGACGAGGAAATAGCTCAAAGTGAGTGAATATACAAGTGTTAGTCATTCATGTGGGTATTTTAAAAAAACAACGAATGTATTCATTTGTTATGTTGTTAGAAAGTTTCACTGGGACTTCTGGGCGAAGGAAAAATAAGTTCTGAAATTATTTTGCGCTTGAGTCAGACAATCGTGTTTACAGCACATCGAAGACAGACAGTCTGATGCGTAGACATAACTCAAGGTGACAGAGTTTTATTTCTTACCTTCGTATTAATATTCCATCACGGTGTTCATATCCTGAAATATTGCTGTTATGACTTGCAAACTGAGACAGCTGCAGCTGTTGTAGCAATGCTCAAATGCACAGCTTTCACATAGTTAATAGGTTGTTATATAATGTTCAATGTGTGTGTGTGTGTGTGTGTGTGTGTGTGTGTGTGTGTGTGTGTGTGTGTTTGTGGATTTGATCAATTTTTCTGTATAGACAACTGTGGCACCTGAACATTGCAAACATGCCAGCAATGCCAACCAATTTCCCATGTTACACCGAGCAGACATAACACAACATAAATACAAGCTTATATTTGTGAGTCAGTCCATCGTACCCTGAAGATGCTGCTCTGGATGTCATTACCTTGGTCCTGCAGAGCTACTGTGAGGCAGTGTGGAGTTAGCTTTGACCATGATATATTGTCTCACACACAGAACAACACTCCAGGACTCCTTTTATTAACCAACACAATATTGCCAACACACCTGTAAGTGCTGCTACCTACAGGCTGGGCTACTACAATTCCTTGATAAGAGACTGTCCTAGAAAGTCCCTGAAAAGCTGTTAGTTGATCCAAAATGCTGCATCATAAGTACAAGCAAGAAGAAGAAAGATGCGTCGTACTCCTAAAATATTACCTTCTTTCAGTGGTTTCCTGAAAAATACAAAATGAAAATTGCTCCACTTGACCAAGCTCAGATACATCATAGCACCAGCGCCCTCATAGCTCATAGAGTGCAGGCTTAGTGGCAGTTCACCGAGTCTTTACAGTAAAATGTGAGGTAGAGCCTGTCAGATTCCTCTGCTCTGGATCTTGCTACCAGTTTGAAGATCATCTGTGGCAATTTGTGTCAATATTTTTTTTTAAATGTCCCCAAAAGTTTAAAAAACTTTAATATAAAATCCACTAGTGGACAGAAAAATGACATCATCAGCAAGAATCAAGGAATTAGACTTCATTTTTAAACTTGTGGTTATTTGAGTAACCGACTCTTAACTTTGACCCATCGGTGGCTCTTGAGTGCTTGAGGTGCAAAAGAGCTGGGGGAGTCTTCCCAACCAGTATGCCAACATTCAATACTATTAGCAATTTTTGGAGGGCAGTTTGTGGCAGTCATTTCAGTTCTAGGGTCTCATTCAACCACTTCCATTCTGGAAGGAAGTAAAGACGGAAAGACCCTTAAACGTTGATTCCCAATTTAAATGCAGTAACTCCTTAAAAAGGGGGAGGGGTGGGAGTTCTGGTGGATTTCTAAGCATTAATATATTATGTATTCAATTATTATTATTAATGACACCATAAGGTATACTGCCACAGTGGTTGTGATAAATTTTTGCAGGCCACTGTAGTGGCCACCTCAAACACTACAAGCACTTTCAACAAATCACTACAGCTGCGTCATGTGACCATCTAATATTTATTCTGTTTTGTATTTACCAAGCGAACAGCCGGTTGTGTTTGATGTGTGTTTTGCAGTATCCCAGGAGACATCCGGCAGACGGCCTAGGATGGGCAGATCCCACAACGTCTGAAGTTTCAGCCAGAAAACACTGTTATCGTCTGCCGGGACCGAGAGTTTTGTCGCTACCGCCGGCGGCTCTGCATCCACTCTCCATGGGGAAAACAAGGTAATTGTTTGATAGGAATTACCAGCTTAGCATTAATCCACTGGCCAGTTCTTCTGTGTTGAAGTGTGGTATGAGCAAAGCCTGCCTGGGAGGAACTGAGGGGGAATGGACTGTACTAGGAGTATAAAGGAGGCAGGGAAGGAGACCGCACCGAAGCGCGATCCGTTGAAGAACCCAATCAAATCTTCGAGTGAGTCCAATCTAGTCTGACAGTGTTGGTGTTTTAGCCACTGACTTACTGACACAAAACACAACACTTCAGTTACTTCTCACCTCACGTCAGAAATGCAACAGCTGTGTTTAACTGAATTACCACCTTGCAGCATTATTTCACTGCCACAAGCTGCAATTTAGTTGTTCACTGGCAATCACTGGAATGAGATGGACAGATGTACATATGTCACTCTGTCACAGAGTGAGTTAACATTTTGAGTCATGTACACATAAAAAGAGCTAAAAGTAGATGAGAAAACAGTGGAAAGCTAGAATGAGAAGCAGCATGCACACAAGCAGAGCAGTGAATTTTTTGAAAGGGATGTTACTCGACCACAGAGATAAGATGGTTCTGTCATCACCCATCAGCACCGGTAATACTAATAAAACTTGTTCATATTAAGTTTCTATTTATTCAATAATTATTGGATTTTTTTTTAAAATTGTTTAACCAGCCTTTTTGGTGCTTTTTGGTACTTTTACCAATTTTAACTCCTTTTTGTTTTTGTGTTTTTTTATGGCAAATCATCCATCCATCCATTTTCTTCTGCTTATCCAGGGCTGGGTCGCAGAGGCAGCAGCCCAAGCAGAGAAGCCCAGACCTCCCTCTCTCCATCCACCACCTCCAGCTTGTCCGGGGGAACACCAAGGCGTTCCCAGGCCAGCCGAGAGGTATAATCTCTCCAGCGTGTCCTGGGTCTGCCCCGGGGCCTCCTCCCGGTGGGACATGCCTGGAACACCTCACCCAGGAGGCATCCTTGTCAGATGCCCGAACCACCTCAGCTGGCTCCTTTCGATGTGGAGCAGCAGCTGCTCTACTCTGAGCCCCTCCCAGATGGCCGAACTTCTCACCCTATCTCTAAGGGAGAGGCCAGCCACCCTTCGGAGGAAGCTCATTTCTGCCGCCTGTATCCGCAATCTCGTTCTTTCGGTCACAGATCGTGACCATGTCATGGAGTGCTATGAGACTCGCTTGGCACAAAGCTTTGTGACCAGTTGTTTGCAAAAGGAATTTTACTTTTTTCTTTTCTTTTAACTAAAAGAGAGAGAGAATCAATCTTTATGAAATCACACCATTGCCCACCATCAGATGCAAAAGTAAGGGGGTTGCTTCAATTCCCAACAAGACACGCCGCCTAATTTTCAAGGTGGTCTTTATGCAAACTGTTCACTCTGTAAATCTTCAACAGGACAACATGCCAATATACCATGGGTACATAACCAGTCATTATCTGACCACACCAGAGCCAAAAACAGAAAAATGCTCATTTTAAAATCAATCAGAAAACAGAGACCAGATGTTTTTGAATCAAACATCAAAAACATCATTATACTGAGTTCAAAAACACTCTGTGGCTGTGAAAAAAACCAGTCCACCGAAACAAAAAAATATATAAAAATAACCTGGATGTTCAAGCTTTCAATAATCCAAACGCAATGAATCGTAAACCTTAAGAAAGACAAAGAGTGAGTAAAAATCCTGAGAATGGCCAGACAAACAAAGAGTGAGTTTAGTGGCATTCCCCTGTTATCTCAGCCACACGGCTATAATCAAAAAACACTTTTGTCCTTGCTTAATGCTGAAACATCTGTAGAAAGAACGCATTGTGCACTTCCAGTAATTCCTCCCTGAAAATAAGCTCTCAAGATCTCCAGAAACACTGCAGCATTTCTACCCTGTGCGTATTCAGGGAAACCCTAGGATTGTAGGAAGCTTCTTTTTCCGAAGGCCTCCAAGTCATCGACTCATTATCGAATTTCTGCCATCTGTGACTCTCTGGCGAGTGGTCAAGCCTTGGCAAGGCTCAGCTGTGTCCTTGAGCAAGGTGAGGTGGGTCTCGGCACTGGGTGAGTATCAGCAAGTTTCCTTTCAAATGCATTTTGTGATTCACAATGAGGATCGTGTTGATGACACAATATGAAATCATAGACAGCAGCAGTCATGGAATTACACAACAGAAAAAGATGTTAGAAATTAGTTCTTTTATTTAAACCTTTAATTGTACACAGTGATATTTAGCTGCAGGATAGGACAAATAAAGCTGCTCACTGTTAACCACAGAAAACTGTAACGGTCAAATAGTCTGTCCTTGTCAGTATATTTAAACCGCAGTATTAAAATGTACAATTCTGAAAGTTGTTTTTGTCATGCTGGGAAAAGTGGGTCCAATACACTAATATACATAAGCTGAATTTAATTCTCAAATTTTAAAATCATTACTTTGGTAACTGGTCACTCCCGATTGTTCGTTGTTTTTCTTTTGTTTGTTTCTGGACGCAGGCCTAAACTTAGAAAAACACATTAAGACAATAACAAAGTCAGCTTACTATCGCTTCAAGAATATTTTAAGGATAAAAGATCTGATGTCTCAACAGGACCTGGAAAAACTAGTCCATGCATTCATCTTTAGTGATTACTGTAACAGCATCTTTACAGGTCTACCTAAAAAATCAGTCAGACAACTACAGCTCATTCAGAACTCTGCTGCTCGAGTCCTCACTAAGACCAAAAAAGTGGACCACATCAGTCCAGCTCTGAGGTCTTTACACTGGCTGCCTGTCCGTCAGAGGATAGACTTTAAAGTTCTGATGCTGGTCTATAAAGCTCTGAATGGTTTAGGACCAAAATACATCAGTGACCCCCTGACCCAGTATGAACCTTCCAGATCCCTCAGGTCATCTGGATCCAGTCTTTTATCAGTTCCCAGAGTCAGAACCAGACACGGAGAAGCTGCATTCAGCTTTTATGCTCCTTATATCTGGAACAAACTCCCAGAAAGCCTCAGATCAGCTGAAACACTCAGTTTATTTAACTGAGTGGAGAGTCACAGATTTTAAGGCCTATGGGAGTGTCCCCAAGAGGGTCATGGACCCCGTATTGATCCTCTACCTCAGCGGTCTCCAACCTTTTTTGCGCCACGGACCGGTTTATGCCCGACAATATTTTCACGGACCGGCCTTTAATGTGTCGCGGATAAATACGACAAAATAAAACTAGTACCGGTACCGAAAAAAAGAAGGTTTATTCATAACACACGTGAAAAGGAAAACCAAGTTAACGATAAAAACGATAACAAAATAACGCTGAAAACCGATAAAAACCCTGAAAACCAGACATTTCACACCTGAGCCTCAACTCTCGCGGCCTGGTACCAAACGACTCACGGACCGGTACCGGTCCGAGGCCCGGGGGTTGGGGACCGCTGCTCTACCTAATCACACGGGCCAAGGTGTGAAAACGGGTGTGGGTTACAAGCCAAGGTTTTGGGTGAACCCATAGTGAAACTTAGCACGAACCTATCATGTGATCTATTGAGTTCAAATGGCCTGACAGAACTCCTAAACACAAACTTAAAAACGTAGCGTATGCTGTACAGTGTAGCAAGGAATGCTCAGACCTCTACATTGGAGAGACCAAACAGCCACTTCATAAACACATGGCACAACATAGAAGAGCCACCTCGACAGGACAAGACTCAGCTGTCCATTTGCATCTAAAGGACAAAGGTCACTCTTTCGAGGGTGCCAATGTTCACATTTTGGACAGAGGAGACAGAGGAGTGAAAGAAGCATCTATGTCCAATGTGAACAACCATCTTTGAACATTGGTGGTGGCTTACGACACCAACTGTGTGCCATCTGTAATCCAGTTTTGAGATCCCTTCCCAGACGCCTTACCGCCCACTCACATCCTGAGCCATGACCCTCTTGGGGACACGCCCATAGGGCTTAAAATTGGGACTCTCCACCATTTGCGCTTCGAACTGAAGAAGCTTCTCGGATGAGAGGTGAAACATCTTCAAGCAACTTAAAGAAGTCCAGACGCTTTTCTTTCCAAACTCCTTAGATGACTGTATGATGCTTAAATGTGTTGTACCTAATTTGATTATAATAAATGCATTCATTGTGATCCAGGATTCATGATGCTGTTTGCTGCCAAAGACATCAAATCTGCCTTCATAAAGCAAGGACACACTCTTAGATTCAACTAAGAGTAAAACCAGCTTGCTGGCTCTCTGTGAAATCAGCACTCACAGGTTATAGGGTCATGTAGTTGTAAGAAAAGTTAGAAGCCTCCTTGCATTTACTTGTAAAAGGACAGAACGGTTTAAGGATAGCAGCAGTTAACTCTGGCTGACAGAGAGAGATGAGTGGGAGAGACGAAGCCGGCAGTGATGGAGGGCAGTCTCCTCCTCCTAATAAAGCAGAGAGGGAAGACCAAACGATGTTAAATCACCTCCAACGCCTGCCTCTCACTCAGAGCCAAGCCTTCGCATGCGGTCGTTAAAGTGGCCACAGCGGAGCAGGGGGCCTGTTTCCAAGAAGCTCATTTAACAAACATTGGGGTTTATGGTAGTTGCACTGCGCAGAGCTTGAGTGAGCCATTTGCATTTTACTCAATCTACTTAACCAGCTGATGGAGGTTGTAAAGGCTGGCAGCCACATTGAGTGGAAGCAATATTGATGACAGTGTTGTAAATAAAACTGCTGATGACACGAAATATTTATGGGGACACGGGCACCTCTGAACGTGAAGCAAGGCAACGCAACCTCACACTGCTCCTCCTTCACTCTTACCGAAGGCATCGTATAAACCCTAAGTGTTTGGAAACTGTTTGTGGAGGATTAAACCACCTAAAGCACCTGGGTGGGACTCTCCGCATGGATGCATTCTGAAAGGGTGTTGAGCACAGTTGAAGGGTGTCCTGACTAGACTGTTTCGCTTTTTATTAAATACATGTACGGTTGCACATGCATGAAACACTTCTGTAATGAAACCACTTCCCAAAAGGCTAGGCTGCAAAGCCATTAGTGGGTTTACGTCCAGTGGCTTTGACCTCTGTACTGGTTAAATGCATGGACCGAGTGGTTATGAAACATGCCACCTCAGCTGTAGTGTATCAGCTGGACCCTACGCAGTATGCATACAAGCCACAAAGGGGCACAGAAGCTGCAACACTGATTCTAGCTAATACAGTTGCACGACAATTGCACAAACACATGCTCAGGCAAGGATTGTCGATCTGACTTCAGGACACTCGTTTTATTGCAACAGCTAATAATATGGCAGTAACTCCAGGACTGATTCGCTGGATGTTCTAACTGATCATCCACTGAAAGTATGCATTAATCATGTTTTATATGATTAAATCATGATTAGTATGGTGTTTTATCACCATTGTTTTTTTTTTTTTTGTTTATTTAAATGGCACACAGCTACAGGACAGGAATGTGCAAATGTTAAAATATGCAGATGATATGCTGGGCTACGCAGGTTTGAGGGGTTGGTGCAAATCTCGTTATTTGTTATTTAATGCTGACAAAATGAAAGCGCTTGTCTTTCATTTTAAAAGATCTGCTACTTTCCAGTCGGTCTGTGGAAGTTGTTAATGGTATATGGGAACATTTATTGATGACAAGATTAATTTTATTGATAACGTTGATTTCATGCTTGTTCTTAGGGGGACCATCTGATTGTTGGGGTTTTCTCTGTACTATTGTAGGGTCTTTACCTGCCAATATCAAGTGCATTTAGGCAACAGTTATTATGGTTTGGTTCTATATGAATAAAACAGAATAACTGAGAACTGAACTTCTGAATTGCTTTGTGAATTGTTCAACTAATGATAATTTTCCACTAATGTGGACAACAAAGTTATTCTGTTCTAAAGAAGTAGACTGCCTTCCCTTTATCTTTAGACCAGTTCATTAAATTTACACTGTGCTTGCTCATATTCAGTTCATTTCAGTTTTATTTATACAGTGCCAAATCACAATAACTCAAAGCCCTTTATATTGTAGATCATAGGTGTCAAACTCTGGCCCGCGGGCCAAATTTGGCCCGCAGCCTAATTACATTTGGCCCGCGAAGCCATACCAAATTATTATTAGAGCTGGCCTACTGGTATTATACAACTAATATATATATTGTTTAGTATTAAGCTTTGCTTGTTCCATATTCAGTTTTCCAGCAAAACCTATTTGAGTCCATAAGAAAAGATTCATTCTTATATCTGGAGGAAGTTTTTTTTTTCAATAAATATTAATGGTAGCCCGCGACTTTGTTCCAGTCTTGAATTTTGGCCCACTGTGTATTTGAGTTTGACACCCCTGTTGTAGATAGACCCTAAAATAATACATACAGAGAAAAACCCAACAAGCACACGACCCCCTATGAGCAAGCATAGGGAAAAACAGGAAGAAACCTCAGGCAGAACCAGGCTCAGGGAGGGGCGGGGCCATCTGTTGGGGTGAGAGAAGGAAGATGGGATAAAAGACCAGCTGTGGAAAAGAGCCAGAGATTAATAACAAGTATGATTCGGTTCAGAGAGGTCTATTAACACATAATGAGTGAGAAAGGTGACTGAAGAAGAAATACCCAGTGCATCATGGGAATCCCCCAGCAGCCTCCACCTACTGCAGCATAACTAAGGGAGGATTCAGGGTCACCTGGTCCAGCCCTAACTATACGCTTTAGCAAAAAGTAAAGTTTTAAACCCAATCTTAAAAGCAGAGATAGTGTCTGTCTCCCAAATCCAAAGTGGAAGCTGGTTCCACAGAAGAGGGGCCTGAAAACTGGAGGCTCTGCCTCCCATTCTACTTTTAAATACTCTAGGAACAACAAGTAGGCCTGCAGCCTTGTCATATATGCTGACAAGGCTTAGAGCTCACTTTACATCATTTGACATGACAAACTATGGTATGGTAGCTGTTCTATGATTTATACTGGGCCCACTACAATGGCAGATTAGCGTTAGCAGCAGGGACATCAGCCCCCACTTTCCTTGACTGCGTTAATGCATGAAAGAATCACAGCCATTCACTCACACACACACACACACACACACACACACACACACACACACACACACACACACACACACACACACACACACACTCCTTTGCTTCGCAGCTCTTAGGCAGTAACAGGTTGTTTAGCATGAATCATTTGTACAGCCCAGAATTTGATGGGTTTTTTTCAGTAGTTTGTGTTTATGCCAGCAGACGAGCTTTCACCTGAAGCTTGACAATTTAAAAGTGCTTAAACAACAAAAAAAGGAACATAGGTATTATAGTTTAGGGGGGGTAAAAAACAAAAAAGTTGACAAAATAATTGCAAATCGGTTTTAGGGCTCGGCATTCACCACGTGCTGCGACAGGCTTTTAAGCAATTTCCCTGTCCTTGTGCTTGTTTGATGCCATTTCCTCCAATGTCATTTAAAACACAAGCCCACATGCGTGTGCATCAAAAGCGCTGTGTTCCATTAAGTGACAATTTATCTCAAATGAAAGCTGCCACATGAAGGTTAGGAAAGTTTTCTCCCCTCTCTTGCCCTCAAAACTCAGACTGCACAATAACAGATACGTTGGTCTGAAAGGGCATAAAGGAATTAATTCTTTCAACCCTGCGGCCATTATTACTTGCTTTACTAATTTAGCTTCACTCTTCCACTGCGTCTCCAAACCAATCGCTCAAATGTTTTGTAGAGTAATCAGCAGAAATGATTCATGGCGCATCTCTGTACCTCCAGCAGTGCAAATTGGGCCTGTTTTAGGTGTAAAAAGAAAAAAAAATCCTTTTTCCTTTTGCTCATGAGCGCTCCTGTGAGATCAGAGCCGTGTGTGGGCGCCGAAGCCAGGAATGTGTAGAATTACAGTCTGGCTGTGCACAGTTTTGCTCTGCAACCCAGTAGTGAAATCAGTCAATCCAGAAAATAGCTGCAAGCTTTTGGGCTTTGAGCATGAACAGGAAGATTTGGCTACAACTTTCATCTCTGCTCCCCTACCCCCAGTTTCCATCCCAGGTAAAGCCCTCCCTGAGCCTGTGGTGCTCGCAGTAGAGACAAACTGGGGCTCTAGTGTATTTACCCCAAACACGACAAACAGGTTCAAGGTCTCTTGCCGTGTTTCTGTTCCTCTGTTATTGCCTGTTGGAGAGGAGATCAGTAAGTAAGATCAGCAACTTCACAGGAACAGGCTGAGCACTGTGGCGAAATCACTGCACCGGGGATGAAAATAAAGAGGGACAGGACTGGAAGGTCTGGGACGTGCCTGAGCAGTGGGTGGGTGTAGCACTATCCACCTGCTATACTGCATCCTGTGAGGCGGAGACAGATCGGTGTAACAGCACAGGTGCAGTACTCACTACTTTCATGCTGCTGATGAGAAAAAAGAGACATCAGGAGAGTTTAATTTCCACTTCTAGCATGAAGACAAAATAACACATAGCACCAAATTATGGTTCACACACTTTGATGGCACTGTAATGTGAACATAAGTGGAAAGACCAGCTCCTTTTCTCAGTTTGAACCAATTAAAAGATGCAGAAAAGTGTAAAAATCCACAGGTAGACGTACGGCAGTGTTACCGTGTGGTCACCTGCAGATTTTGGCACTTTAACATGGCCTCTTATATTTTCTACGCTGCGGTTTTGAAACAGGAGGACATTCCTTCCAGTTGCAACTAGTTCAGCAAAGCTTTTTGAGGCTTAAGGCTCAATTTGAGGATTATGCTTTTAATCAAGTTTATATTACTAAGCTGACAAAGTGATAAAGTGTCGTTAAAACACTTCCAGACAGTTTTCAGTTTGTCTGCTCCCTAGATGTACAGTTGTGATCATGTATCAAAACATATTGCATCATTCTTTTTTTTTTGCGAATAATGACTCATTGAAATATTTCCATATTTGTTTTGTGTCCGGTTAATTTATATAATATTTTATAGAAGTGAGGACTCGGTACAGTTGTCTGTGCACGGCGGGTTGTGTTTTACATCAACGTGAAATTGATCCTGTAGCTCAACATATTGAATTGTTGTTAACTCTAAATGCCTTCATTGAAAAGGTAAACAGAGTATGAGATCATTATATTGAATCGGCGCTTGCTACAGGGAAGTGCTAAATAATGCAGACACTGCATGGAAACAGTGAATTTGTCCACATAATAATGTTCTTAGTCTTAGAGGACGATGCAATGTAATTTTAGCAGCCGAAACACTTTAGCCAGACCAGCGTAAAGTCTTTTAGACAAAGTCAAGTATTCGATGTTTTATTGAGGGTTTTTCTCTTCTTCTTCTCTCGTGGTCAATCAGCAACACAGTGAAAATGACCTCTAAATAGATTAAATAAACACAGAAAATCAGGGTTGTAAAAGGGGAAACATGGAGGACTACATAGATTATGGGAACTTTGCACACATCTCAGTGTTATGTAAGACAGAGCGGCAAAGATTCAAAAGGAAAGACTATGAAAAATATTGTTTCTTTGAATGTCCTCGGGCAAATAGTCAGTCGGTGCTCACTGGAAGCTTAAGTCAAGTGCAGGTCAAGTATCAAGTCTACCACTCTGGTTGTGATGTTGTTTTAATTAAACCCTTCTTTTTTAAAGTGAACATATACATGAGGAATTATAATAAGAAACAACGTGCATGATTAGAGACATCAACGTCAAGTTAAAGCGGATCATTAACCCCTTATAGGACAGTAGACTCACAGGAAACGTAAACACCAATATATACAATGTAAGTAGAATAAAAATGTCTTTTTAGAAATTCATAAAAGGAGCAAAATCAGACATATTTGACTATTTACAGCTTGAAACCAACAATGTTACTCAAACCTGTCACAAGATCCAGATTATTACTGTCTGTCAATGTTCTACATTATAAATAATAATGAAAATAATAATATAATACCCTGACTATGGCCTACTAGATGCATCTGGTCTATGTCTAAAAATGAAACTGCATCACTTGTGTCAGTCTGAGTCCAATTTCAATAATATTTAGAAATCCTATGCAATCAACACGTATCTCAACATTTAGAGCAACTTTTCAAGCACATAATGTGTGAATTTCATCAACTTACCACTTTTATTTTCAGTATTATGACCATAGTAGTCAAGTCAAGCCAACTTTATCATACAATCATATGTATATATGTATATATACATATATACTTATACATGCTCACATCATCCAATAAGAGAAGTAGGAGCAACAATACATATTTCCCAAATTCTGGAAGAATGCTGAAGTTTGAAATACTCGAGGCAACTGCTGATTGGTCAGATGCACCTATGTCACTGTCATGTAGATTGATGTTTGCTGACTCGATGGGAGAAATCCGTGTGGTTCTACGACCCCACAGAGAGGCACAGGGAAGCCAGTTATCTAACATCTAATGATGCTTTAGGTATTTTCTGAGTGTTTTGATCACTCGTCTTTATTTTGACGGAGCATACGGTGTGCAGTGGAATCCGTCTTTCAGTGTTGACACCAAAGGAACAACTGCACAGTGTTTCTCTGTGAATCACTTTGGCTCTGAATTGAAACTTAATTTCCTGCATTCACACGTTTTTTCTCACCAACGCCCGACACATCCAGTGGCTCTGTCTCAGGTGACTGCATGGCACCCTCCTGCAGCTCTTTGACCTCAAAATTAAGTCAAACTGTGAAATCTGCTGCTCTTTCTCCTCACTGCAGGAACAGCGACGGGTTAATGAAACCGCTGACCCAGCCCAGACACTTACTGACATGTTGCACCTCTAATTTTCTGCCCAATAGGATCCCAAAGGCAAAACCCACAAGTTTTTAAGAGAACCACAAAGAGTCCTACGGTGCACTGTTGTGACTTTTGTGTGTGATGTGATTTTCCTTTGGGCACAGACAGGGAATATTAATTCTCTCGGTGAGCTCACACATGGGCCAAGTATTGATCCTCACAAGAATGAGAGCATGATGACAACCATGTAGTGTACACAGAGTGAAAATTACATTTTGTCAGGGCTTAGAAGCAATACTTGTACTGATATAGGTGCAGGATTTTCAAACCATTTCTTACAGGAAGTAATGATGTAACACCAAGTGTATTATATTTGATACATGAGTTTTTGAGACCTCTGCATAATCAGTGTGATTTTTCTTTTTTGCTTAATAAATCTGAATAAATTGCACAATAAACATTAAAGCGATTCATTGCTCAAAAATGCAACATATAGCAAACATAATACAAATTCAGACTCATGTATGCAAAATTATATTTAATTATTATCTGGTTCAAGCTTTACTTGGTTAACATATAAAATGCTGTTAAGTTTAAAATTTAACACCAGCTTCTCCAAAATTCTTTCTTCATTCACTATTTTCTGGCACTGTTTTGATTCAATATGTAGAAATACCCAGATGTCCAGCAAAGTGCAAATAATATTTTAACATGTAATTTAATTTTTAAAACGTTGTGAAGGGAAAAGCAAATATAAGGTCAAAGGAAAAAGATCTCAAACAAAAGTCTGAGCTCCACTTTTAAATATAACTGTGAGTGACTGTATGCAAACGAACACAGTGGGGGATCGACAAAACAACTCGGCTGAACACTTAACCAATCAGCTCACTTCAAAACACTGTCCACAGGGGTGCTTTCAGTGCAGGGCGAAAAGGTCAACACGCCAACTTGCTTTAAAAAAAAACAAACCTCAAAATTAAGCGTGCTTCCAACAGCCTTCAGAACGTATTTCATCTGCAGTCTTCTTTTCTTCTAAACAAAAACTAAACATTGCACATTTCCTGGCAGCAGCAGCAGCAGCAGCAGATTACCTCGGAGAGTAAACAGTGCCTCACTAAGCCAATATTTTCTTGCAAAAAACAGTTGCAGTGACGTCCCGATTATTTTATCAGCTGGCATAATGAGCTTTGGTCCTGTTCAGCTTTATTTATGTATTTTTATTGTTTGTGGCTGCATTCTTAACTTCATGGGTACAAGAAAATAGCTTTTTTTAAATTAATAAAGCACATTTTGCAGATGTGCATTTTAAGCATACTGTGCATTTAAACTGAGAGTAGAGAGCTGTTTATATTGATAGCTGTTTACCCGCTCGCCAACAACAACAACTTCATTAACAGCCACTATTACACTGGAACTGCTCATGCAGCACTTTCCTCTTTTAACCACCAAAGTAATTGTGTAAAAATCAATATGTTCAATAGTGACATAAAATGTTTATTTCTGCTTGCGAACCCTAAATGACAGATACATCATAGTGTATGCTGCTTTTTTAACAGCGCGCACGTTTAAAACACCGTCTTTCTAGATTTTCTGCTCACAGAAAAAGGTCAGATTAAGAAAGTCCCTCCTAAGAAAGTGTTTGAAAGCTGTGATATACGCCTCTTTAACACAGTTTGCATGTAGATGTATGTGTGTTCAGTTTCTGTAAAGTATAAAAGGGAGGGATGAGCCCATCCCTGCAGTCATGGGGCAGGAGGTGGGGTACACTCTGGACAGGTCACCAGTCTATCACATGGACAACACAGAGAGACACATGACCATTCACTGCTCTCATTCTGAGCTACAACCAACTTATAATCAACATGGAGGCTCCATATGGAGGGCCCCCAGCTGTGGTTTGAGCATATAACCGCATTGCTTTGAGGTGACGTCTCTAATCACTGTACCACTGTGCCCATCCCTACATTAACACATGTTTTTGTGCTATTGTGCATTAAAAGCTTCGTAGCTGCTCCATAAGTTCTTTCCATAAGGACCAGTTCTTATTTGTCTTTAAAGAATTTCCACTAATTGAGACATTGTGTAAAATTCCTCCTGAAAAAGATGCACTGTGAAAAAAAATGACATCATCATCAAGTAATGATGAGCTTGTCCTGATTTCTAAACAAGAAGCAGAGATTCTGGGTCCAATTCTCACAAGAAGGCAGCAGCAGGGAGAATTTCATGGTTTGATCCAGGAGTTGAAGCTGAATCACGACCGCTTTCGTACATATTTCAGGATGTCAGTGGGGCAGGATGAGCTCTTGTTGCCAGAGTTGGGACCACATCTGAGGCAGAGAAGGGATGATTTCAGACAGCTGACTGAGCCATAGCAGTGTCTAACTGTGTGTCTGAGTACAATAGTATTCATATTACAATAGCCTTGCTTGCCAATGCAGCAGTCTGATTGGTCAGATCCGTTTATTCACGTCCAAAAAATCTGAAAACTTGAGCTTGGTTAAAAATAAATAAATGCCGCAAAGTCGTCCAGCAGAATTATGCAGTTGGTGTGAACAGCTGCATTAAGAATAGCTGAGTCCAAAAAAGATTTTTAAAGCACACAATATTTTTGGTATTTAAACGCTTTTACACTAACTGCTGGTACATAATTAAAGTCTAACATTGCAGATTTCATGAGCTGCATGTGGGATGTAACTTTAAAGCAGCTTTAATGACCAACTTATCAACAATCAGTGTAACAGTACAGTGTTTTCTTCCCTCAAAGCCTTTGCCTGCACTACCAGAGGAGCAGCCTGTTCCAAGTCTGTCGCTCCCACCTTCACTCATCTTTAACAAGGAGCGAGGGCAAGTGAAACATGTGATGTTTCGTGGGGTGAAACAGCTGTGGATCATGACACAGGAGCTCACGGATCCTGCAGACAGCTTCTTTTTTTCACCAACCCCATCTACATTAGCTGAGGACTGCATCTGTAGCAAAGGTGAGCTGTGATTTAAATAGACAGCCTGCCGGATCAAAGCCTGCCTACCTGTTCTTCCGGCTACAGCCTTTCCGCTTGCATGGTTATCATAATTGCTCTTGCTCAGAGGACATGCTGCTTCCGTCAGGGCCACGTCCTCCTGCATTAGAGCTGAGGAGCCTCAGCCAAGCAGAACCTGGCTGTGCAGGTAGATACTTTTTCTCCTTTTTCTCAGAACACCTCCGAAACTCTGTTGAATATACAAGTTGCTCTCCGCAGACTTAAAAGTTCAAAACTTGTGAAAAGAAGAACACCTGGCTCTGGCCAGCTTGACTCGTGGTAGTTAGGAAGCTACAATACAAAGCAAAATGTGCCTATAAAATGTATCTATGCTGAAATGTACTGGCTGATGTGTTAGGAAACGATGCCACGCTGTTTTAATGGAAATGAAAACGATCAACCTACAGAGGGCTGAGTTCAAAGACACCCTGAAAACCAAAGAGAAAAAAACTATGTGTCAGGATGAATTTCATTGGAGCAACTCAAAATGGTACTTGGTAGTTTGCATGACCCCAATGTACGTGCGTGCCTGACAACATTAGGGTATGCATAATGAGATGACTTATGATCCTGGGAGGTCTCCTCCCAGATCTGGACAGTCTGAGGTGCATCCTGCTGGTGCAGGATGGGTCGAAACATCGTGTTCAGGAGCTGCAATGGTGTCAGCTCATTCATCCTCCTAGAACTGCCTGCATACTCTCGCCAGATGAGGCCGGGTGTTGCTGTGCACCAGGAGGAACTCAAGACCCACTGCACCAACATAGGATCTGATAATGGGTCCAAAGGATTTCATCATGATGCCTAATGGCAGTCAGGGTAATGTTGGCGAACCTGTAGAGGTCTGTGTATCCCTCCATCGATATGCCTCACCACACCATCACAGACCCAAACCAGTTATGCTGAACGATGTTGCAGCACAGCTTCTCCAGAACCTTTCACGTCTGTTACATGTGCTCAAAGTGAACCTGCTCTCATCTGTGGAAGGCATAGGGCACAGGCAGTGGACCAGCCGATTCTGGTACCCCCCAGTCGGGTTCCACAGTGTCAGGTAGTGAACACAGAGCCCACTAAGGATGTGGGGTCCAAAGGCCACCTTCATAAAACCATTTCTGACTGTTTGGTCAGAGACATTCACACCAGTCGCCTGCTGGAGGTCATTTTGAAGCTCTGACAGTGTCCATCCTATTCGTCCTTGCCCATCAGCAAGACCAGAGCAGATAGCAGTCCTGCTGATGGATTAAGGACCTTCTACGGTCCTGTCCAACTCTCCTGCAGTAACTGCCTGTCTCCTGGAATCTCCTCCATGCTAAGAGTGTGCTGGGAGACACAGCAAACCTCTTGCCAATAGCACAAATTTATGTGCCATCTTGGAGGAGTTGGACTATCAGTGCAACTTCTGTAGGGACAGGGTATCACCTCATGCTGTAAGCAGTGACACTGGCCCAAGCCAAATGCAAAAATAGTAAAGAAACAGTCAGAAAAGTTAAGGAGGGATCAAATGTGAGAGGCCTGTAAAATCATTCCTGTTTTGGAGGTTGTGTTACTGTTGTCCCTCTAGTGCGCCTACCAAAGCAGCTGAAACTGATTAACAACCCCCTCTGGTACTTAACTGACCACAATATCCCACAAGTTTAACTGACTAATGCTATACTCTGATTAAAATGCTCCTTTAATTCAGTTATTTTTTTTATATATTTTATCTTTAGTGAATTATTCGATTCAATTTGTATGGATGTTTTCATTTTAAAAAAAAACATCAGGTTTGAAAGTGGCTCTCTTTTATGCAAAAGTACACAAAAGAGAGTATTTTGTCCAAAAAAGGAAAATATCCTCTGTTAAAGCTTCGTATTAAATGAAGTCTGCGTTGACAGATTTTATCCTTTGGACTGAAATGAGTTCACACCTGTTGTCGTGTATGGGAGGCTGTATTGAGTGCTTGCACTTAACTGATGCTTTCGTTCAGTACGCTGAAATGAAATAAGCCTGTGTGAGTCTGACATGTTGCACAGGACACATGGCTGTCACACAGCAGCTGTTGGAGCTCCTAACCTGCGAACAAAACGCCCTGCAAGCTCTAAAAATCAACCTGCTACATGTGCACTTGGAGGCACGTGCGCCTTTTATAACTCCTACAAGTCTGTCTCAGGGTTTTCACAAATACCTGTGTCATATTTATAACTTAATGTATGCTGTGTTTTCCCCACAGGAGCAACCAAATACCTCAAATTCACCTGTGATGAATTGGGAAATTAGTGGCCAGCTGTCAAACGCTGGTAGCGCTGGCTTTTGCAGCCCATCGCTCCTAATCAAGAGCACCTAGCTCCTTTTTAAATATGTTGAAGATAAAGTAGCACTGTGATAGCAATTGTGCTAAATGAGCCATTTGAAAGTGTGGCTCATTTTTCATAATACTGGAGAAGTCAATTAAGGGACTTTTGAAGCTCGGGGAGGCCCAAGGAGACATTGAGGTGCGACGATAGGAAAAGACACCAGTGATTTTGAGTCACAAGAGAGAGAAAAACAAGCAGAGTCTCAGTGGAGAGACAACAGGGAAATGTAACCAGCAGCAGTGTCTGAGAGGAGAAAACAAAGGACAGGGTATAAAAATGTCAGACGCAGCAACAGTGACACCAGTTTTTGTCAGCCAGCCAGCTGCTTTCATAGCCTTTGACAGGCTGAGCAACAAAAGCCAAAATATCCAAATTGCTTGTGGGTAAAAGACGACTATTGTTACACTTTGTGTGGCCCCCATCTGCTCCCAGAGGACCCGGAGCCATGACACCACGTCCCACACTGACAGCGAGCCAGGGGGAGAAATTGGAATTGAACGGCTGCTGAAAGGCTGTTAATAAACAGTTAGTGTTGCATTTGCGAACAGTGTGAAATGTAAGCATCATTACCTAATCTCTCCCTGACAAGAAAACACAGCCACTGCTTTTTCCCCCCGGTGTTTGTTAGAGGAGTTAGCTAAAACCCGGGCCTTACTGTAAAAGACAAAAGTGGTTTCTCCTTAATAACATCCCTCTGTGTGAATAAAACATCTGCTCCCTTTGCTAGTCATTTCTGCATTAGCTAAAACCCGATTTAATAAAAGTATTCAACAGCGGTGTTCTGCCTGCAGGAGCTTCTCTTTGAATCTGACTTGAATTTTAAACTTCACTAAGTTAAGATTTGCTTGAACTCATTGGAGATCTGATTCTTTTTTGTTTTCACACAAGATATTTTTCCACCTCAGGTTTTATGAAACTGCTAGATTTCAGTCGAGCACAGCATGGAGTTCTTGGTGGCTCTGGTCCCAACTGCCTTAGTCAGCTGCTCATGTGTAGTTTTGGGCTGATCCAGCACCTTTCTCATGATCGTCCTCACCCTATGAGGTGATGTTAGGCATGGAGCTGCAGACTGATGGCGACTTATGGTCATTATATGTCGTTAACCTCCTAAGATCCAAACTCTTTCATGCCATGCATTTTTAATTTCTCTTTGCTATATTTGGACTGATTGGGACCTGATGAATGTAAAAACAAAGAATTACCTGATTTTTTTTTTATCTGATTTTTGTTTCTGAGAAAACAAAAATCCGCATATGAGGACATTAGTTTTAAATTTCAGTGGCAGTATAATGTCCTGGTAAGTGGATATCAGGCCCTAATAGAGCAAAATTCTGTATTTTGGTCTAAATAACCCAAAATGTGATGTCCTCATATGTGGACGCCAGGTCCTAGAAGGTTATTTTCCAAACAGTTTTCATCTTCCCACCAAGCTTCTGAGATTTTTGGTTGATATTCCGTCTCCATGAAAATGAAACTAACAAAATCAGAGACTGTTGATATCTTTGTAAGTGAGCAAACTCACAAGTTCTGCATGGGACTGAATCATTAAGTCCCCAATGTGCACATCGATTCTGTGTTCTTGTGTTTATGAAGTTAAAATCCTCCAGCTCCACCATCAACAATGGCTGCTTGGACACCATTCCAGTTTCATGATAAAGTTTTACTGAACAACAGCTGCTTTTATATAAACAGCTCCGGGAGTTTGGCTTGACAACCACTTGTAACGAGTAATCGACCTTCCCTTGGAACCATTTCTTGGACTTTGATACTGCAAATAAACAAACAAACACACCCACGGCAAAAAAATGTATCAATTAATAACCTCAGAGTTTTCTTAATCTGCATTGTTGATTAATTTGAAAAAAAAAATCTCGGTGTTATGTCATGTCCAATTTTTGCCCAATCACAGGGGACAAAAAGGATGGAAGATAGGAGGAAAAAACTGAACCTTTGTTAATAAACTTCCAATAAAGCAAAAAAAAAAAAAAAAAAAAGGCATAAGAAGGCACATTTATTTTAACTGTGGTAGTGTCTTCAAAACCAAACAGATCATCATGGATCAGCAGGGACGTAAAGTGGACTCATTTTATGTCCCTGGAGGCTTGCTTCAAATGCCGTGCAATAATTTTTTACGGCACACCCAACCTAAAACCATCAAATCTGATTTTACTTATTTTTTATGTCTCTTTGTGAATCTGACCCCTGATAAAGGTCTTGGCCCATGCAGGTCACAACTCCTGCCAGTCTCAATGGCAATAGCTCAAAGCTTTAAGTTCGCAACAGAATAATATTGTACAGAGGGTTCGATAAATCGCAGCATCTTTTAGTTCGCACGAAGAGCCACTCATAGTAATTGGAACCAGACTGATGACTGTAGCATACACACTCGCCCCAGAGACCTTTTCTCGCCAGCAACAGAGCATGAGCTCATCCCCAGCTGGTCCACCAGAGGGAGGGGACCGTGCAGGCAGGATGGATGTAATGCAAGGCTCTAAAAAGAGTGAGGTAATGGGTGAAGCATCTTCTTCCTGATTTTTATCCAAAGAGAGACAAAAGCAGGAAAACTGAAAGATTTCCTAGAATGCAGGTGTCCTCCTGGGAGCTTCCTCTCCTCCTGCCTCAGGATGATGTGCATGGAGGTTGCTGTGCTGCCAGAATAACAGAAAACAAGTCCAGGTCCCACCAGAGTGTGATGCAACCTGCTTCTTAAAGGCCCAATCGCCACAAGTGTGAACACATAAAGTTCTGCAACTCAAGACGTGAAAACTTATGTTTTATTATGTTAGTAAATATTTATTTGTAACACAATCTTATGTTTTCCAGTGTGACAAGCTGTGTAAGTCAAGTATTTGTGATTGATGTTATAAAAAGCATTAATTGACGTTGTGCGCTATCCTATCAGAAGCAGACACCAGAAGATGGGAACACTGTACTCACAAGTAATGAGCATGGGCAGCAACAATATTCAGGCAGGCTGTGGCTCTTTATGATGCTCGGTTAGTGCTAAGAGGCCCAAAGTGTTGCAAGAAAAGTTGCCCGATACCCTCACACAACCAGCACTACTGGCTGTTGATGCAGAGCAGGATCCATGCTTTCATGTTGTTTACCATCCAAATGTCGCAGTAATATGCCCTGTTAAAGGGGAGATTTTCCTTCCTGCTGCTGCCAAATGCTTGGTCATAGGGAACTGTTAGATTGTTGGAGATTTTTGTTACTGTAAGGCCTTTATTTTTAAATTTTAAGCAACCGAAGCGATTGAGGTGACTGCTGTTGTGAATTAGTGGTGTATAAATAAAATTCAATCGAATTTAACTGAAATCTGCTTCAAGCTATAATAAATTCTGCATTCAGAGGAGAGCTGTTTAATACAGTTATTTTAAAATAACATGACTTACTTTCTATAAACAACTTCATAGTGTGAGCTTTAGTTTTGCATTTTACCTGCATGTTTCTTACAATAACTAGCTGGTCTGCATCTTTGTGACTCAGCTTATACAATTGATAATTGCACCTTGCCAAATATACTTGCTAAAGTGGGTTGATAACTACTACTATCAGTTCTTGTGAACTGATAGAACGATTGTAAACAACCCAAGAACATGCTAAAAAAAAATAAAATAAAAAAAAATAAAAAAATCGAGATTTCAAAACAGACTTCAATGAGCGATGGTCCGTGTTTTGTATACATACTAGCATGTGCATGGAGCACAAGTGATGATCCAAAATGTTGAAGACTGCATTTTGACTAAGGATCACAGTGCAATGTATGTAAAGCCTAAACAGGGTGCGTTAAAGTGAGAGGGACACAGTGTTTGAAAAAGCTGTGTGAGCGCACAGCACAGGAAACGTCTGCTTCTGAACAAAGGCAAGTGTCCTCTGGGGAAAGGTCAGAGAACGACTGTGATGTGAAAGAAGAAAAAAGCAACAAATGAACAGGTCAGTGGCCAAAGAAACTAAAATCAAAGATTAACTCTGGGAAGCACAAATTGATGTCAGGTGGCTACAAGTTATCCAGAGGTACGTTTTCAATAACCTTTATTAGCATAACAATAGGAGAACAGCAGCAGTATTATTTGTAAAATGCTCTTTAATAAGGTGCTGGAAATATCTGACAGTCATGTTTGTTCTTTTCCACAGAACATTTATCACCAAAACCTGGGACACCACAGTGTGACCAGAGCATGTGCCACAAAACAGAACATGACCTTTTACAAAATTTACACATAAAATAGTCACAGTGTAGAGGAGAGGGAGGCTGAACGCACTGCACTGGGATATTAAGGCAACACGTCCCTTCTTTTTCCCCCCGTACAAGAAAAAAAAAAAAAAAAGTATGAAAGAAAGAAAAAGACAAAAAAGCACCAGGAAACCGTTTAGAGGACCTAAAGGAAAACACAAACACTTCTGTCATAAGTGATGTGCAAGGCAAAGACACAAACATGAACAAGTTACAAATGTAAGTGACAGATGTTTGGTGCAAAACACCCGCTGGTGCTTTGGAGACCAGCAGCTTGGCAATTCAAATGTTGCGTAATCCAGTCTGTATAATAAAACAACCTGTCTCATCTTTGTGGATCTTAGCAGGGGTTGAAATTTTCATCCTGTTATGATTTTTCTTTTTTAACTCTTTAGCTTTGTTAGTGTTGAGATGTTTCCAGTAAATACTGGCAGATTTCTGAGGAAACAAATGAATAAAAACGATCAAGAAAAAACAAAAACAAAACAAAAAAAACCCCCAAACAAATGTCAAATTAAAAAGCAAACCTCCCAGAAATTGATACAGTTATCTATAAACAGGCAGAACACAGAGAGCATTTTATTTCTTCCACATGTGCAGCAGATTGGTAGAAGACTCCAGGTGTGTCTGATCCCGGCCCATGTCTCGAAATCTGGGAGATTTTTTTCCATGAGATTCGTCTCGAGAGGCTGATAAAACAGGGAGCGAGTCCCTGCCTCTCACTGACAGGCAATATTACAGGCAAACTCACCACGAGCACATCTGCAACAGCCAACAACACCAGGAGATCCAGTACAGCCAGGCCTGCTGATTGGCTGAGGAAACATTTCCTTTCCACCCTCGTTAGGGGCACACCTCTGATGCCGATCTGTAGTAAACGTGATGTGCAGTAATTTTGAGCGTGTCCAGTTTCTGCAGGGATGATGATCAGGAGGAGGGATGCAAACAGCCGCATGGCAGGAAGGCGGGAAGAGGGGGGGGGGGGGGGCACACTGATTACAGCTTTAAATGTTACATCATCAGTTAATAAACAACCGTCCGTCATGCTGTACCCGGTAAAGAAAACTCAAGCCGTCACAAAAGCTCGTTTACATACAAACACTGAGACAAAAGGAGGTAATAACGAGTTAAACAGTCATATGGCGTTGAGTCGATCACCTATAAAGAGTAAACATTGAGATCACGCATATTCCTAAAACATTACATGTTAAAAGAGCGCAGGTGGTTCACTTGCCCTTCATCTCCCTTTTCTCATCTTCGTTGTGCAAGAGTTATCATTTAGTCCTTTATTATTCGGTTGCACATTTGCATCCTCATAGTGTCACACAGAGACAAAGACGTCCAGGTAGAGGCGATCGTAGGACTCCCTGAAGAAGAGGATGAGGACGAGGCTGAAGAGACAGGAGCCAGTTAGACACCAGTTCAGCCACGACACATCTAGATGAAGACAAGAAAGGGAACAAGCACGAGTTAGATTTCTGTTCAATCACCAAAGAGCTTTAAGCAAGTTTTCCTACTTAGCAGCCATCTTGGTACCAAACAGTCATTTTGGCCTAATTAAACCAGACCCCTATCGAAATGGTTTGGGAGACAGCCACACTCTGATTGTGATGGACAACTGTGCATTTCTCATTTGCCTCTTCAACCTTTTCCTTCTTGGCTTCCTGATAACTTTCAGTCAGTACCACTATATTTAAAAGAGATCCCACAATTCACCTCTGTGCACATATCTGGAAAGCATAAGCTGGCCAGAGTAAGAAGCAACCTAAAAAGCATCGCTGTACTTGTATTTTTTAAATGTGCAAAAGGAGCATCAAACTGAGGGTCAGCTTTGATATCAGCTGATCTGAACTGTAGCAAAATCTTGGTTAGGCTCTCATCATGGCCAATTAACACTCCATCATCATGGTTAAATGACTGTGGTATTGGTGGTCACGTCAAAAAATAAAAAGGATCTGAAAAGGACATGACCAGAGTTCCTGGTACACAGCAGCAAACCCCTACATATGACACTGTGCTCCTTTATAATAATATGACTCCACATATATACAGAAACCTAAAGGAGATGTTCACATGAAATGACACTGAATGATTAATTAGCATTAACAGCCCTAATGGCTAATCAACAGGAATTTCTGACATGCCACACAAAACAGAAGCAGCCTGTGCCGTCTTTCATAATCACTCTCAATAATTCAATGATATTGGCAGTGTTCCCTATTATCATTGACCTACACTTGAACCTAAACATGGAGCAGAATGAGGTGTTCTATTTTCTCTGCTCTGTTCAAGCTCCATTAACCACAGGAGAGGTGCTCTGGCTGTCTGCAATAATGCTGAATCTGGAGGGCAGATGGGAGCCTCACACCAGCGCTGAACCGCCGGCATCTTAACTCACCAGCACACATAACCTCTGCTTGTTCAGCCTCCGTGATGCGTGCCACAGATTGTCATCATGCACGCTTGCACGTGCGTGCACGTGTAAACGCGGGTCTAAAGCCTGGACAAAACGCAAATCGATAAACTCTTCCTTTCGCGTGCATTAAGCAGCCCTCGCTGGGAAGCTGCTCGTCTCGCAGCGAGGGCTGCGAGTTGCAGGTGTTTGAGACTCTGTCCTGACAAAGATGTTAGGCTGAATCTTTCCTGCTTGGTGAAGGCCAATATCTCAGCCAGGATACAGGCTGCAGTGGAAGCAGGAAGCTGACAGAGTAAATATAGAGAAAATCAGGTTATAACAGGCAGCAGAATCCATGAATACATGCCAGGACAATGTGTCACAACTCACACCGGCTCAACTCCGTGTCCAGTCGGCATCCTTTTCATAAAGTCATTAATCAGCTGACCAGATCGATGCTTGAAGAGCTTGCTGCTCGGACTGCACAGCACAGCCTCTTTGTGGTAAATTATGAGTCCTGGCCGTACGACACAAATCCACATGATTGATGCGTCACCGCTTTCGTGAGGAGGAATAATGTGCGGCCAGAAGTGCGAAGATGAAAGTAAAGGATAAACTGGGGCAAAAAGAAGGTGGTGAAGGGGCTTGAGGGGAGAGGGAGGTGAGGGATTGGATAAGGGTGTTTGCAGAGAGAAGTCAAGACTCCTGAATCAGCCTCATTAATCAGAACCGTGCGAGCCGGACAGCAGGAGACCTGGCAAGGAGGCAGGTTAATGGAGTTGTGTTTATCTGACCTGCAGTCTCTGTCTAACTGTCTCTCTATCTTACACGTTCCCACAACAAAGACGTGTCCATTTAAAGTTAGAGACAAAGTGTGCGAGCGTGTGGGTCTGAGCCCACGGCCCTAAATGAATGCTAATGTGGAGTTTAGCAATCAGAGTAATTCAACCAAGTGATGTGGTGAAAACGGCCAATTACTCCTCTCTGATTTCTAAAGACGAACGTGAAGCCAAGTATGGAGGAAAGGGAGTTCAAGTCTGAGTGAGCAAACGGGAACTCAGGAGCAGAGGAGGAAGGGAGAAGATTAAAATTGAATAAAAGGAAGCAGCAAAGAAAGAAGTGAAAGTAGCTCCAAGTCTTTGAAGCTCATCCGATCACCTGTTTGCTTTAATGACCATTATAATATCTTAACGCTTCCTCTGGTTCGAGATGCGTTGCATTCCTGCACTTTCCTTCAACGTAGCGAGCAGCTGATTTCTGTCGTAAACTCAAGGCTGAGCACTTGCTGGACTATTGGTTTTGAAACACTTAAAAAGCTTGGAGAGAGAGAGAGAAAAAAAAAAAAAGTGTTTCAAACCCATTTTCATCATTTTTCTACAGTATTTTGGATTTTTTTTTTTTTTATAAATTCCCTCTTATGCTTTTCCTCATGCTGTTACATATTTGATTATTAGGCTTTTATACTCAGCACTGAAGCATTTTGTGGGGCTTTTAAGTTACTGATAAACAGGTTGTCTAAGAGGAAGGTGGTGATGACGGGGAATGTTTTATGAAATAGAAGCTGAGGAGCTGGTAAAACCCATTTCTGTAAAGAAGTTTTTCTCTCTCATCCTTTGTCCTCGTATCTCTACCAGTCCCTACTAATTGTCCCTGTCAGTGCTGCTATGGCATTATGAGGATGAATGAACTGCTCCAAGTTTAAAAACACACGCGTAAAACTTAATGCAGTGGGTTTATTTTTAATTTCCAAACCCTGTCTGGTTTATTCCAGCTGCTATGGTAGAATGTAACTGCAACGACAGAGCAAAACTAAATGTGCAGCATGACATCGTCTGCCCCTCTGTTCACAGAGCATGCAGCCTGCTCATTAGGACACACTGACATACCGTGTCATCGTCTGACAGTTTACATGACATCGCAGAGTAAACCTTTGGTCGGATCTTTGTAGTCTCAGAACCAATGAATAGATGAGAAGCATCACAGCACCTGCAGTAATAATCATGTTGCATCATTGTGGTGATCAGTTGAAAATAAATAAATACATTTTCTGTCATACGACTGCATCACTGTGTCGGCTTGCAGAGATCTGTGAACAGGAAAAACTCAGATCACATCCAGAGGGTGTTTATTATCATGGCCGTGCTGGCCGTCGCCAAAAAACGTGACATTTATCCATGGTCAGAGGGCCCGGTGGCGCCAGTGTCCGGCAGCCTCGCCTCTGTCAGTGCGCCCCAGGGTGGCTGTGGCTACAATGTAGCTGCCATCACCAGTGTGTGAATGTGAGTGTGAATGGGTGGATGACTGGATATGTAAAGCGCTTTGGGGTCCTTAGGGACTAGTAAAGCGCTATATAAATACAGGCCATTTACCATTTACCATGTCAGTGGCCAAGATTGATCTTTAGATGTTCTGCCCTGAAAGTCTTTAAAAAAAATAAATAAAAAAAATAAAAAAATAGATGAGTCATTTATCTATAACAGACTTGTGTTTTCCGGCGCAAAGGGGGGAAATAAAAGTGAAAGACTGACTGGCTGACTTTCATTGTACTGTGCTATCAAACACTATCAATCTAACATCAAAATCTACTCCTGCCTAATGTTCCCGTCTGCTCTGTGAATCAATCATCCCCAAGACTTTAACTACAAGCTAATTTTGCATCGTGGGCCACGTACAGCCCACTTTGATCTGAAGTCTGAATTATATTAGAAATAATATAGAAAAAAAGTGCACGTCTCAACATGTCTACATAAAATCATGCCAATAAGATCACGATCACTGTATACAAGGATACAAGCAGCATGCAACAGGTGGCAAAGTTGTATTTCAAGCCACTGGCTCATCTGCTATTTTGCTAAGTTGTGTTAATACTGCCAAAGACCTTGTTCTTGACCAGACCTAACCCAGATTAAGATATTACTATTCCATAAATGATCCTAACGACAGCATCTCTGCACGGGCAGCAGAGGGGCACACGCAGACACTATGAATATTACAGTCGAGCTCAGCGCTCGTGTGAATAACAGTTCTTGTTGGAATGGAAAATGATACACATGGCTTTGATTTCATTGGAAGTTGATTAAGCACTGAAGCATGAGAGGAGATTCTTGTGAATTGTGGAGGGATCAAAATAAAAAACCAGGTCACACTCACGTTCTTGTTATTCAACTCTGCTAAAGTTTGAATACTTACCTATTCAGATTGTTTTGATTCGAGCACAGATGTAAGATGGCATTCTTGACCATCATCAGTCTCCTGATTCTAACAGGACATCAGCCACAAATGGCAATCCGACTGATCGCTGATGTCATGAACTACACTGGGTTCACTGTGACTGTATGATCACAGTCAGAGGACACCGCTGTGAACACTGGACAGTTAATCATAATAACAGCCTATTACTATGGCTGCCAGGTCAGCAGAAAGGTGCTACAGATGAAGACTGAGACGTGTGCCGACAAGCATCTTATGGCCTTAATCAGTCTTAATTGAGGTCAATGCAGCGGTATAATTAATGAAACTCGCTTCTCCTTTATGGCCGTCGCCTTTGTTTGAGAGGATTGGGGTCACGCATGAAGATAGCGACCTCAGCTTGGTGTAAAGACCATCCATCACAAAATGACAACTGTCTGCGTACAGGTTGGTGAGAACACTTACTTCAGGAGATCACTGAGAATGAGTGCAAAGGTGTGTGTGGCACTGTTGCAAAAATGAAAAGCAGCAAATGAAACTTTTATTCTCTCAGGAGTCCTACACAAAGAAAGGTTGTTTGCCTTTTCTTTCTTTCTTTTTAACTTCTCCGCCATCTTTATAGGGGCTTGAAAAAGGCAGCGAAGGCGTTTTCACTTCAGAGACTATAAAGTTTAGCCAAAAGAAAAAGAAAAGAAACCCTGGGACCTTAGAACTGTGCCAATTATTTCTCAATAGTGAATAATTTGTGTTTTTCTCCTATGCAACTGAAGTTCCACTCATCCTCCACCTCCTAGCGCCAGTTAGAGCTCACTGATCCAAGACCAGCTCCTCACAGATATTAAAACGGACAAGAGGGTAAATTCATAAACGCCCCCTCGCTCTCAGGGAGAAGGAGCTATAATTCAGAATGCATAACGAGGCAGTGGGCAGCCAAAAGGAAAACCCTAAAATGAACAATAAACTGGGAATAGGTGGACATCTTTAAAGGCGAAAGTTGCCATATTCATGAATATCAGAAGGTGAAGGGGGGTTGAAGTTTGCACATTACTTGCTAAATACAATATGAGAGTAAAGAAAGGACATTAGAGCAATTAGCCAGCCCACTAAAACACTCCAAAGGGAATTTACACAGTAATCTAAATTTATTCTTGCAGGAGTGATCTGCTCAACAGAACAGAGTGCTGCCAATTTATAGACCAGGAAGGACACGCCCACCTGCCTTTTGTTTTTTTTAAAGATCAATGGTTACAGTCACAGTTTAATATCCACACTCAAATCGGACACTTCTCCCACAGTAGAGTTACACCGATGAAAGACTTTCAAAGTTTTCTTTTGGACTTTTCTTGGCTGCTTTATACCTGATCATTTTCACTCAAATAGTGAACTTAGGCTACGTTCACACTGCAGGCGAAAGCGCATCAAATCCGATTTTTTTGACCCTATGCGACCCGTATCCGATCATGGTGTGACAGTGTGAACGGCACAAATCCAATATTTTCAAATCCGATCTGGGTCACTTTCGTATGTGGTACTGAATCCGATACATATCTGATGTTTTAGAAGGCGACTGCTGTTTGATGGTCAAGTCGCATTAAATCTGTCTTTTACGTCACTGACACAAGACAGACGCCAATTATCATCTCCCGAGAAGACATCGCGAACGCTTCCTGGACATCCAGCGTAGATGTCAGTGAAACTGTTGGGAAGACAACGTTGGAGAAACGTGAACATTTTATTTGTATCTGCAGATTCTGACAGAAATCTGCAGCTATCCTTTGAAGCACCGCTCCTCTAAAACAGCAACAAGGATAATTATTAGGTTATCTACATTATTATGTAAATAACAAAATAACCTAAAGCAAAAATTGGGAAACGTAAAGTCCAAAGTCTTTATATTAAGGGCCATCAGTCAAACAATATTGTTTGCTCTGGGTCTAAACAGAGCGCGTTGTGTGAAATAGGAAAGATGAAAATGCTTTTTTGCACCAACAAGGTGATTCCCAAAGTAGTATTAGCCAAAAACATATCTCAGCGTGCTGCCAGCAAACTCATATGAATTTTAAAACATTCGAAGGGACATTATCAGCATTGAACTGGGCTCCCAGGATCCTGGATCTCATTACTGAAGCAATGTGGGATCCATATGACACAAAATGCAACAAAAAGCAGCCAAATTCCAAAGAAGAGCTTTGAATGTCCTTCAAGAAGCCTGGAGAACTATTCCTGAAGACTGCTTAAAGAAATGACAAGAAAGCTGCCAAAGAGTTCAGGCTGTGCTGTAACTTCATGCATGTTGTGTTTTACCAATAACTCACTGCACAAATATACCTAATAAAATATAAAGAAATTAGGAGTACCTCAAGACTTTGACACAGTACTGTATGCGAGGATTACTTTTCTTTTTTAAAGAACAGTTCTGCACTGATGTGGTAATTAGGTCAGATGAGACAGACAGATACCCATCTATCTGTGGTAAGCTGAAACTGATGTCACTGTGCCTTGAAGTTGAGCCGATAAGTCTCTGAAACTGCTGGAAGTACGGAAGCAAATGGATAGGAAAGGGTACTCCATCATTTGACATGGTGAGGATGGTGTATAGTGCTTCACATTGGTTTAAAATTCATATAGGTGTTCTTTTAGTTTAAGAACATAATTTTCACATGGAAGACCCCACTGCAATCAGGAAATGTTTCTGTAGATAAACCCTAATCGCCAAGAACAACTATGCATTGATTTCAAGTGAACATGTCACCCAAAGGAGACAACCCCAAACAATGCCAGCTAAGTATCTCAGACTTAACAGTCATCAGATCCCCTCATTGCTGGGCCACAGGCTCATATTTCACTTCGTCTATACAGACAACTTTCCAAATTACACCATTTATATCATTATATGCACAATACGCTAATTTATCTTCCTAATGATATCTGACCTCAGACAATGGTTGATGTCATGCGAATTTGGCAGGTAAAACAGACTGTAGGTGGCAATCGGCACAGATTCTGCAAATTAAATTAAAATGCCTGCAGCAGTGAGAACTGACAAGAGAACTCCGATACATCCTTCCCAACTTCGGGGTGAGAAGTGAAGAAAAAGAGCAGCAAAGGCCTCCATCATCTCAGCTTGATCTTCTCCCCAGCTGTCACAGGAAGCTGTCAGGACTCATCTCAGCACAACAGAAACCCTTTAGCTCACCCACCCACCTACACACACACACCTTCCCTCAAAGACACATGTGTGCATACACATAGACATGCAGCAATGTATTAAGTGCACAATAACATGCAAAGAATGGACCACACACACAGACAAAGCAGTCCATCAGCAGGTGCTGCAGACGGGTGTGGAGCAGAGGGTACAGCATGTATTCTTTATAAGTCCTACTCTTGTGATTAGTGTGTGTGTCCATGTGTGCGGCTGCTCTACCCAAAGCAATTCTGTGTGATCTATGATTTACTACTGTACTGACACGTTTCCGGTTCCATCCATCTTTTTTTTTTTAACTGGTTATCCAACTCAGTGTTGCAGAGTGGTTGAAGACTATAACAGCTGACACAGGGTGGATAAAGTACACACTGGACAGGTCATCGCTTCATCACTGGATTATATAGGGAGGCACTCCACCAGTTATCCTAATTTAAAAAACAACAACAAAAAAAAAAAACCTAACAGATTCATATTTTCTTCTATGAAAAGACTTCATCTGACTTACTGGTGCAACTGAAAACCTGCTTCTAATAGCAAATAAATTGGAATTGTAAAATTTTATTTAAAATCCAACCATCTCTATCAGATGACTGAAGTCCCAAATGTCTACTTTGCTGCTGTAATCTTGGAAGTAAAACAATCTGAGCTCAGAGTTTTTTTTAATCTATCTGGGTAAGAAAGTTGTGACAGCAGCAGGTACGTTTAGTTCTGTAAACTAAAACTGACAAAATCATTTCTCAGAAGACAGGAGGTGCTCAAACATGGACTAGGAACTTGCACGTCAGTGAAAGTGTACTGCAGTGCTTCAGTTACACATTTTAAATTGCTGGAGGCCATCTCAGCTCATAAAGTAACAAGAATATCCTAAAATGACAGCCGCACAGCAAGAATCCACAACAAATTACTGACACTTGGGAAATGTGAAAAGAGAAGTAAAACAAAAAAAATGCTGTGAACTTCACCTCAGCAACATTTCACCATTTTCAAATATGACCTACAGATTAACCCGGGATGAAAACTGTTAGCTGAAGTCTTGAAATTGTCCCATAATGCCATCTGTATCACGCTACAGCCTTTTTTCCCTCCCCTCCCAGCAAGGCAAGCAGGTTTCATGATCTGGTTGTTGTACTTGTTAGTGGATCCCGAGGGCCTCTGGTCAAACATTGGTATTCCCTCTGCACTGGCAAAACAACCCAGAAGGCAGGATTGAGATGCAGTTTTCAGGCAGCTGCTGTCAGTAGCCTTGGAGCAATCACAAGGACTTTGAAAATGAAGCTCATAAATATTTATAGGCTTCTGAAAATATCGTATTCATTCAAACAAACAGGGTGAAAGAAGTGCCTGTCTGTGATGGATGTGTAACAGCAGATAATTGGAGCTTTGAACAACAAAACTTACAGAGAAACTGAAGGCAGGTGGGCAAAGACCACAGGGAAAAACATGGTCCCGTGTACACACCAACACACACATTCACGTGGTTGTAAATACACGCACCTATACATGCATGTGCGCACACACACACAAGCACACACAGACACACTTTTGGGTTTGTTTTACTTTCACTTCCTCCTGTGAAAACCACAAAGGTTGAAGAGACGCAGGTTATTATATCAAACTCTGTCACGCTGCAACGAAAAGATGAGGCTTTGGCTAAATTTCAGCAGGAAGTTTCTCTCTTTGTTCTAAACATGTCAATCGCACCACAGAAACCTAATTTTCCTGCTGCCCCCCCTCCCTCTTTTATCTGCTGCGTCTATAGGGCTATAATGGATTTTAGTAAACAATGAAAACTCCAGATTTTGGGAAGTGCGAGAAACCTTTACAGGAACAGAAAACAGTCCTTCGCCCCGCGCTGTCAAAAATGACGCCGTCTCGGGAGCTAATGTTCGGCTACTGTAGAAACTGGGCAAAGCAAGCAAAAACAAAACAGAAAGAAGAACCCAACTTGTCATCTAATTATGAGAAATTACAACTGCTCTTAGTGATGGTACACCAATGCAGTAGTTTTCACACTTTCTGGCGTGCCCCTGTTCAAAAGCTGAAAAGGTTCTCTACAGAGTTTTTCCATCAAATATCAATAATAATAATGATTAAAAAAAGAATTCAACTTCATCTTAATTGAATCAAAATAGAATAAAGGTCGGTGCAGCAGCAGCAGCGCTTCTCTGTTTTTATACCCCCCACATATTAAAAATAAAATGCAAACTAATTTCGCTTCACATTTTCTTACCTGGTTGTCTGCACCCCACCTGCAGAGGCTTCATGCCCCACCATTTGAAAGCCACTACACTAATGAAGATATAATTATCAGATTTTCATGCTATTCATGCTGGGCAAGAGCATGTGCATGCACACTGGGGCACACGCACACACACACTTTGTGATTTCCTAATAAGTTTAAGGAGTTCATAAAGTTGTCTCGAGCAAATATCTTAATCATTTTGTAACATATATATATTATAAGCAAATAGGCAATCAGTGTAATCCGATGCCTCTCCAGTGAGCATCCGGGCTGCTGAATGAATTCCAACTCCTCGGCATTGGCCTGCAGCTGATGACAGAAGTACTTGTTCTCCTCAGAAACCAGTGTTTACCACCTCCTAAGGCCGACCCTTGAGATCACAGTGGAGCTCCAGAACAGAACAAAGGCTAGTGTTGCCACATGCAGTCCAAGATGGTGGAGTTGAAGTCATTCTGTCAGAACAACATACTAAAGAGGCAGCTGATGTCAAGGACTGCCACAACAACAACAACAACAACAACAAGCTCACCCAGTCAACAAGACGGAGGCAGGGCTAGCTGTGTAGCAACGACTGGACTTTCAAAGTAAGCATAAGGGGATTGTTGAGCAGTAACACAGTATTGTTTTCTCAGAGATGAGAACTGTTTGTTATGACTACTATATTACACTTTTGCTCGTAGAGCCTCGTAAAGTACACGAATTAGTGCTTTAACTGGTGTTGTTCTTACCCCATGACACTAAACGAGGGCAGAATAGGGGTGAAAATGAGCGCATTAAATGAACGAATGAGCATTTATGTTTTGAGCATACCTTTACAGTAAAAGGTGAGGAAGAAGAGGAGCAGGCCCGTGACGAGGTTACCCAGGAAAGTGACGACTCCACAGGTGATGCCTTCAGGGACCGGGTACACCGTCTCAATGAACAGCTCGAAGAATATCGGAACACTGCTGTTAATAAAAATGCCAACCAGGATGCAGGAAGTGTACAGGATTGCTGTGAAAACAGAGAGTGGGGCAGAATAAGCTACAGTTTAATTGGAAGCTTTGATGAAAGAAGGTTTCAAATCTCAAATGAGCAATTCAATTTAAAAAAAAAAAAAAAAAAAAAAAAAAGGATGCCATACTGGTCAACTTTATGGAACAGCGGTAGTGATTTATTCCACCTTCCACAGCTTCGTACTCTACCATTTGCTTTCAGCAGCACTGAGATTTATGACGAACCCTCATCCTAAAAACAACATTTCATTTGCCAGCCCTTCAGGTGGCAATTTAACACAAACAAAAGCAATATACTGGAGGTGTATTGACAGAAAATGGCCAGTTTGTAACCCAAACAACAAGTCACATCTACCCCAAGCCCACCATCACTTATACCTGGTCTGAAGTGTCACCCTGATTAGCTTAATGTGGCAGTTTTGCAATTTGAAATGTGTTTTTATTCTATTCCCACTTTATGTGCTCAGTTTTAGAAAGGACCGCTTTAAAGGCTGCAGGTGCTCAGTGGAGGGTGCAAATATAATAGTACATGTACTTGAAACTAAGGCCTGGGTGGTGTTTTTAATGCGCTTGGTTTGCATTTCCATAAATGTATGTAACAAAAAACTTCATTCCCATTCTGAATCAAAATGCAACTCATTTCACAGATTCAACAGTACATTAAAAATAAAATTCCTTTTTCTACTTCCAAAATGCACAGATGTCCATATAATAAACAGCTCGTCTTGTTTGCTCTTTGTGCATGATGAGAATCGTGTGCACTGGACACACCTGCTGATTTATGTGCTGAAGTGGGGAAAAAGAAAATATAATTCAGGTTTGTTTTTGTGTGTTCTTCTTTGCAGACCAATCAGAAATGTTTCAGTAAGTTAGGCACTTGCGTACTCTCGTCCCAGCTGCAGACCTCAGCTGGCCCTAAAGTAAAACACGTGTATTAGAGCGGATGTGCGGCGAGATTAAGCAGTTACCCCTGGAGCATCACGGCACCCTCAATCTCCCTTATCACAGCAGACTGGTCCAAACGAGCTCCCCATTAGCCTGCACGTCCCTTTAATCACAGTGCCTCTGAGGGCCCAGCGTACCTACTTGCCTGCCTGTGACTGGGAATCTAACCGCCACGCCGCAGCCATCAAAGGCAGCTGTCCCCCCTGATTCTTTTCCTTCAGTGCTACCAAAGAGCTCAAATCAAATGCTGCAGCCGCTGCACACGCGCCTCGCGTTATAAGATTAGCCTATATGCCACCAGCTCCTAACAGGTTTAAGAAGATCCCTTGAAGGAAAGAGACATGATTGATCACAACTACCCAAGAACACAGAATATAGACACAGACTATACTAGAATTTGGGGTTTCTGGCCCACAGACTTGTGTTGCATGGGTAATAAATCAGATAGAGGATTTCATTTCCCTCTAAAACTTCTTCGCTTGTTCTCAGAAACCAAAGATTACGCTTATGGGTGTTTAAATGCTAGTGACCGTCCCACACTAGGATAATAACTGGTTTTGGCAGATTTTGTTGTAGTGTCATACCACCCTCTTTGAGATGCCAGGTGGATGGAGCCTGGCAGCTGCAGACTGCCAGTGTCTGGGCTAAGTGGCAGTTCCAGGGCTTGGAGAATGATGATGGATGATGATGACTAAAATTAGTGGCTTCGGGTGACATGCTGCTCTGCCTTTTGATTTGGCTTTGGAAAAGGCAGCCCAAACACTGATATCAATGAATGGATTGGTTTTGATGAATATGTAGCAGATATACAGTACAGCCTGTGAGACCTGTTATTGTGACCTGCATTTACTGAAGACGTTTCCATCCACACTGGATAAAGATCGAGTGACACAGGTATACATAGATTTTATGCAGCTGTGGACTCACCTGAAGTGGAAGGGAGGTGGGTATAGCTGCTCAGACAGGTGAGTGTGAACCACGTAGAGGCCAGTGAGGCTCCTGCCAGCATCAGCACCAGGATCAGCTTCAGCATCCCGCGGATAGAGTCTGCAAATCTGAGCGCATGCATTGGGAAAAGGAGGGAAAGGCGGACTATAAATACATAAAAGCAGAGTAAAACATGTCAAGGACAAAAAACACTCAAGACTACTGAAGTGAGTACAGACAGCTGCTTGAGAAACAAGAAGCATCCTTCATAAACACAACGAGCATCTATGCAATTTTTCAATGTCTGTTTCTTCGGCGACTTGTGTCATAATCTATTACTGGAGGCATGCATTGTTTCACAGAAGAGCTAGATCATTTCCTTCTCCCACTTGTTTCTGAGTGCATCAGTTGCACTTGTCACTACACAAGGAGACACTACTGCAAGAGTAGATTCAATTTGTCTCACCAGCTAAGCAGGCAGACTTGAGATGCACATTGTATTACATTGTGGAAGACAAGCCATCGGGCCATTCCCAAACTCTCGAGCTCTGCGGTTTCTCTTTGTAGCCCTTTCTAAACCCACATAGTTCATTAGGTTCCTCTCTTCTCCTCTGGGTATGCATATGTATGCATGGGAAAGATTAGATGAAGCTACAGAAGCCTTTAGCGATGACAGACACTAATTACTTTTGTTTTGTTGCTCACAGACAAGATGCTGAAAGAGAAGGAGGGCGGAAATTGACAATGAACTTAACGCAAGAATAAAAAACCCATGTTGGAAAATGGTTGATTAGTTCAACTAGGTTTTGAAGTTCTGTCAGTCTGCCGAGGGCCAGGGGACGCGGGAAAACATCCTTTGGAAGGATAATGAGAAGCTCTCTACTCAGAATGTTCCGGGGTGGCATTTTTAGATGAAATTATGGTCTCTTTGGATTTTATGAGCCGTCACTCATCGTCTCTACATATCATCTCCATATTCACAGAAAATCAGCTGTACTCTGGATTTTTACCTTTGGTCTTTTAAATCACTGTGTGAGGCTAAGATGCACACCTGGTTCCTTCTGTTGGCCTTTTCAGAAAAAAAAAAAAATCCAACTAAATGGTTCATATTTCTGCTTACAAGAATGAGCTGATAGCAACGGCAGGCTAGACGAGAGGGCCAAGCGCTTGGTGCTACACGGGGATCACAATTCTCTACCCATAGCTACACCCCTGAAATCTCCATCACCCATCTGCCACTGACTGGCTCACATCCACAACCCTTCAACCACTCCTGCTACCAGAGAGGGACGAAATCCTTAGTCTGCAACCAGCCAAGAGCTCATCTCTTTGCAGAGGGGATCACAGACTGTTCCCCTGTACTACATCCAATCTGATCCTTCAGACTAAAATGCCATAAGTAGCTTATTTCCTATACTACACCTCTGGATCCCCACTCCACTAGATAAAGAGCTTGGTTACTCATTGGCACAATATGGTGCGAGTGACACGTTTTAAATTTGAACTCACGAATGTCAGTTTAAATGTCGCTAACTGAGGTGCACAGTTAGCCACCAGTAATAAAAAAATATCCCATCATAAACCAAGTCGATCAAATTTGCATTTTTTGGACTCCACTACAGTAGCATTGCACGATTTATTATTTAGAGCAGTCTGACGTTTTAGCACACAGGGATTCATTCATTCATTCAAAATTAGATTTAATACCTTTTCAGAGATATATAACGTTAAATTTGATCCTTCTGCTCTAACAGCTATCTTTGGAGAGACACCTCGAAACGTCAATCTCTCAAAAATAAAAAATTCGAATTCTATGTCCTTTGCTTCACTCACTGCAAGGCGCCTTATACTTAAGAAGCAGGAAGCTCCTCCCACACATGAACAGTGGCTTGATGAAATGATGAAATATATACTATCAGGTTCAACCACCAAATTTCTTAAGGCATGGCAGCCATTTCTAATGTACATGGAAACATTTAAAATGACCAGCTTAACAAGACCTGATACCAGATCTCTATATCACTATCATAGTTAACTGTACACTGAGTCCCTTATACATTTCATTTTTATATTTGTGGGTTTTTTTTGTTGTTGTTAGTTTGCTGCTCTCTTTCTGTTATTTTTTGGGGTATTGACAGATAAGGAGGTCCTCGTTTAGAAGTAAGACCAGTAACACTGAGCTGTTCCTTCCTTTACTCTTCAAAAATTACAAGCAGATAAAATTGTGTTTAAAACCTATATACAGTAATTTATTGATCTTCGTCACAGAACTCCATTATCATGCAAAAATCAAATACAAATAGTAAACATTACACTGCGTTCTTGAAGTGGTTTCAAAAGAACTTGAAAGATATTTTGAGTTGAACCCGCACACACATTTTGCTAATATTTTAGCGTGCTGTTAAAAACCAAAAATATACAACTGCATTTAAAAATTTAATTCAATTAAAATTAACAAAAATAAATAAATAAATCACTACAACTTCTTGTATAAGTGGAACTATACGTCACATTCATGGGAACGAGGTTGTCACATATGACGCATGAAAGAGCCACTTCCATTGGATTTGTTAAATAAGATTAAGATATAACTGTTGCACTACTCACAGAGTAAAGAGGGTCATGTCATCTCATGAGGTAAAGTCAGAATTAAAAGCCTATCTTTTACACTCCCCTAACAGGATTTATTGGCCATAAAGATAGCATCATTTAAGTCATGTAGAATCAGATTCCATTTTCTGCTCCCCGGTGCCTGCAGGGAATGATGAAATATCATCATTAGTATAATTTAGGCCCGTCTACGTTTTTAGTGAGGAGCAGACATCCTGCAAAAGAAAAAAGAAAAGAACGATATGATATGATGACCAACACGCAATCACAGATTGTTCTCGTTTGAAGGGAAAACAAATTAGGCCGCAGCTGATACTCATTTGCGTTTGCTCTATTGGAGTATTTTCCAGCTCAGACCTCCGTGATGTGAAGGAGAATAACCTGGTTCTGTTTTCTGCCACCTCCTTCGTATTCACCCCTCGCCCCCCCTTTTTCCCCAGAGCTTGTAATGGGGAAATAATGAGTGAAGCTTGTTAGTTATTCTTTCCACTCTCCTCAATCTGGAGGAAAATAAATAAATAAAAATAGTGTGCGCTGTCGTCCAATCAGCATCTGTCTGGGCCAGACAATTACACAGATGCCAGATTGTTTGTCAAATGTTTTCATGACGGGGGCCACACCTCGGAGCAGCTACCGCCGCTAATTGAACCTGCTGGATCGAGGTCCCTGCCATTCAAACATCCACTGAGCCAAGACACAGGGAGCGCAATGTTTGCACGAGCCTGTGTATGATTTTTATTTATTCATTTATTTTTTGGCAAAGGGCTTGTGCTGACACCCAAAGAAATTTAGCTAAGCAGCAGTAGCACTTTAAATGTGAAACTGCAACACCTGCTCCCTGCGGCAAACTGTGCTCGCGACTGGCACGCAGAGTGCTGACTAAAGGGAGAGGGACGGCTGGTGGCGTATAATAAGCTACAACTTGACGTTAACAACTTAAGGGCTGCTAGCGGGTGAGACAAGGGACAGAGATTGTTCTGTTCATTAGCACAATCTTTCCTGGGAATTTATCTAATGATGCTGTGATGCAGCAAGTTGATGAAAAAAAAGTAAAAACAGAAAGGGGGAATAGAGAGTTTTGGGGAAATGGAAAAAGAATTTAATACATTTAAAAGTAATTTCTTCTTCTGGAGAAACATTTTTCCAATCAAAGAATGGATTTTAGCTCCTAGATGGTATCTAGGAGCTAAAATCCCAAAGGCCTGTGAGCCTGTTGACTGGAAGTATTGCATGCGAATACCAGCTTCCTGTCATGCAACACCATGGTGCACACTGCAGGGGAGTCTAAAAAGAATACACTTTTCTTCATCATTATGGCGCACATGTAGAATTATGGCTATAATGTATCATTCACGCATGAGGATGATTCATCAATAATTCCTCTTAATAAAACATACCAGCATGCATACCATTCTTGGCATCATCATCAAAGCTTGAAGGTGCAATATCATTCGTCTGACTCACTTTAAGTCAAAAGAATGGGCCATTATTTTACTGGTAACACAGGAAGCCATAACATTTTTAAAAGGACTTGGTTTTCCTTCTCATATCTGGTAAACAAAGCGAGATCTAACATATTTTCTGGGTTTCCGCAGCACTGAAGGGCACTGCTGTGCTGTTTGTTAGATGAAGTTTCTTTGTTGTAGAAATGAAACTTTAGGACACTCAAGTTAAACAATCGTCTCCTGCTTTTACTTCATACTTCAAACAAGGGCAACTGCACATTTGTACAGGTCCTATTATCTTCCCAGTTCTAAAGCTGTCCTCCAACCAGGATCATTTATGTGCTGCAGACAAATATTCATATCATCTTTCCATTCAGATAAAAAGTACAGTAGCTCACCGAGCTCACCAAAAGTCTCCACTCATTCTCCAGGCTTGATTGTTTCAGACCTTTCCAATAAAAATTGAGACCTTTTCTAATAATCTGTCAGCGACTACAAAATTATCTCTCCACTTACCTCACTCCAGCACTTGCACAGACAAAACAAAGCTACAAAAGAATTGCTGCGTTTCTTCTGTTTTCAATGTGAATCTTTCTGGATTTACAGCAGCAGTTCAACAGGTAGATTAATCATTACCAACTACAGATGAATAAACTTTGGATGGATGAACGGATATCCAGTGTTCACCACAACCAACCACAAGACCGTCGTTCAGTGGATGAACTTAAGTTATATTCAGTCACTTTCACACGATCAAGCCCCAAGACAACCCAACCCAAATGACACAGGAGCGGTTGGAGGAATTTCATTTACCCATCAACTGTTGCATCAAAGAAAGACTAATTATGCATCCACTGACTCCAAGACTATTGCAATCAATGCCAATAACTCAACAGTTCTGTTTACATATACTTTCACCTAATGCAGCAAACAGCTTCATTGATTAACAGCGGGAGTTATAGGCTCATTTCCCTGATTACAACTTAAAGAAAACACTGGATCTGCTTGGTAGTGCTGATTGCACCTCAGCCTACGACAAATATACATCTATCAGACACGAATGAGTCCCTTCCTTTTGCAGAGTCCACACTTTGTCTTCATAGCGTGGCTCCCGATCCAACACTGGAGGTGAAGTGGTAGCAGCATTAGCATCAATTTCCCTCGCTCTATTGCAGCATCGCTGCACTCAGATCATATATTAAAAGGGAGCAGATGAGAGAGGAGCAAGAGTGGCTCCTATTTTTACCTCAAATCAACCTTCACTGTTCTTTATGATATTTATTAATTATTAACATTGTTAGAAACAATACAGCCTTGCAAGTGGCAGGTGTACACATCAACATATAATATGTACGCAAAGACCAAGTGAACAGAGTGATTAACACAATGAAAAACATTCACAGGCAACACTTTTTAAATATGCCTTTTATATAGAATAGGTGCAACTAAAGTTCTCACGAAGAACACTTGATTATTTCATTGCTTCCTGAATAAAGAAACACTTTGTTCACAAAATCTTTTTGCATTATGTTATTCCATTTGCCAACTCTCCAGCTAGTATTGAACTACATTAAACAAATAAGTAAAAATACACGTGCACTTTATCCAGGCTCCATTTTACCATTTCTTTTAAATATGCAAATAATGTTCAAGTGGGGTTCAGTGTATCTGCTTAACCTTCATCACCATATAAATCGTTCCCTACTCTTTGGCTTTTGGCAAACACAGCATTGTCTTTTCTCTTGAGATCAAATCATCATAAACTCCATGAATCTGTGAGGTGTGTATAGCTTTATATTCAATTTTATGTTTAAGGAAGGAAATTTGCAAGACAGAAATGTGTGTGGGTTTTTTTAAATTCACCGATCATCTCCTGATGCCACAACTTATTCTGCTTTGGTGGACCTGACGCCCAGATTAGGAATGACTGAGTGTCTCTATCCATCTATCTGCAACTCTGTATTCAGATGTATGAATGTGTCAGATTCAGCTGTGAAGAAGGCGTGCAAATGTAAAATGAGGGGTCACAGTAAATGTTTATTTTCTAATTTGACGCCTCACTGATTCTATTGAGTTTTAATTTGATAAACAGACTGAATGCCATTTAAAATCAGAAACGCTAAAACTAGTTCAGCTCTGGAATCAGCAGACTCACACTTTAAGTTAATTAAGTTATTACACAATGCAAAAGTGACATAACATGGGTGAGATTGTTGCTTGGTCCATGTAGTTTGGTTATTTGAGAGGTTTATTAGAAGGTGCAGCAGGGACATGTGTTACACATCAGTGGTCAGGATGTCCAAAAAACTCCCTGAAAAGCCTTCAGCTAATCCAAAATGCTGCAGCAAGAGTCCTGACAGGGACTAGAAAGAGAGAGCATATTTCTCCCGTTTTGGCTTCCTGTTAAATCCAGAATTTAATTCAAAATCCTGCTCCTCACATACAAGGTCTTAAATAATCAGGCCCCATCTTATCTTAATGACCTTGTAGTACCATATCACCCTATTAGAGCACTTCGCTCTCGCTCTGCAGGCCTACTTGTTGTTCCTAGAGTATTTAAAAGTAGAATGGGAGGCAGAGCCTTCAGTTTTCAGGCCCCTCTTCTGTGGAACCAGCTTCCAGTTTGGATTCAGGAGACAGACACTATCTCTACTTTTAAGATTAGGCTTCAAACTTTCCTTTTTGCTAAAGCATATAGTTAGGGCTGGACCAGGTGACCCTGAATCCTCCCTTAGTTATGCTGCAATAGACGTAGGCTGCCGGGGGATTCCCATGATGCATTGAGTTTTTCCTTTCCAGTCACCTTTCTCGCTCACTATGTATTAACAGACCTCTCTGCATTGAATCATATCTGTTATTAATCTCTGTCTCTCTTCCACAGCATGTCTTTATCCTGTCTTCCTTCTCTCACCCCAACCAATCACAGCAGATGGCCCCGCCCCTCCCTGAGCCTGGTTCTGCCGGAGGTTTCTTCCTGTTAAAAGGGAGTTTTTCCTTCCCACTGTCGCCAAAGTGCTTGCTCATAGGGGGTCATATGATTGTTGGGTTTTTCTCTGTATCTATGAAGCGCCTTGAGGCGCCTTTTGTTGTGATTTGGCGCTATATAAATAAAATGGAATTGGTCTAAACATGGACAGGTCATTACAGTCTGAACGTGTGAAATCTTACGCAGTGATCAGTCAATGGTTACGAGTCATTTCCAATGAAAGCCAGTAATATGAAGCTACCAACTGTCGCTCTCATGATGGGCTTGACAATAAAAAAAATAAATAGTCAAAGTTGCACTGCTCTCAACAGTTTTTCAGCACTTAAGTGATGGAGTGAAGCATCCACCATCATTCTTTCATCCTTGCATGCATACACACATGCACAGCACATTTACACCAACACTTCATGGCAGGTCTTTTTGACAGTGTAGCAGACTTGTAATATTTTCACTCATAATGTCAATGCAGTGTTAAAGTACAGCTTCACTTTTAATCCACATTCAGTAGTCAGAGTGGCACAGACACACACAAAAAGGATGGCATAACTCACCGGGCCATTGCCACTCCGAACACACATCCACCAACGGTCGACCAGAAACCAATCCAGCCTGCATCCACCTGTGTTTAAAAAGAGAGAGAGAAAGAAAGAAAACAAAGGAAAATGAGGTGGTGGTTTGGGAGAGAAGCCAAGAGAAAAGAACAGAAACAGAAAAGCATACACCCTGTTCAACATGCAGTCCATGACTGAGGACAGAGCTAGACAGAGAGCAGGCTCTAAGTGCCTGAAGACTGTGAAGGCCTGCCAATCACCGTGTCCGGTAAATTGCCAGGGTTGGCAATGTTGCATGAGAGTGTGTGCGTGCGCAAAGCTTGCTGTCCTTTTTTTATTTTCCAGGATGAAAGTCAAAACACACACACACACAGTCAGAAGAAAGGACACTTTGACCAAGGGACTGCCACAGAATCAATAACAGGTAAAATACACGCCTCCCTTTCTCTCTCTCTCACACACTCACAGGAAAAGTCAAAGTGCCAATAAATGCATTTGGTTCTCATAAGTCTTCTATTGACAATAACTTTCATTAAGTCAAATTCAGATGGTAGATCATTCAGCGAGGAAGCTGAATCTAAAGCAGGACCTGATGCTTTCTGCTTAATCACACTCTGCACCAATCTGTCAAGAAAGTTCACGATGAAGAAAAGTGGACTATCAAAGTTATTAAATGTAGACCGATTCTAGCTTACAAGTGATGCATGCCAAAATGCCATTATATTTGATCAGAGTTTTGTGTGGGCCAGCCTTCTGTGAAGCAGTGAAGATCAATGGAAAGGCACTCATCTCATGTTTGCATAGCCTGAAGCAGCACAGAGAGGTGAACTGTACTCCCCAAGTAAATAAAAAAAGATCTAAAAATATATATTATAAATCAAAACACCCACAACCCTGTAGCACCTATAATTGCTGTTTATCTTCCATGTAGGCCGTGCAGCACTGATGCTAGGATTTTCTATGGTGTATGTCACATCAGTTTGTGCGCCAATTCAGGGAGCTAAACACAAATTGCATGCCAAGCCATTTCAATTCAAAAGATACAAATTACTATGTTTCATGTGTGGGTGGAGAGTTAATTAACTGCAGCATTCTCAGTGCTTGGATCCTTTAAAAAGGCCAAGCCTGAAGCTTAATCATGTCTGCTATTTTGTGACTGTGTCAATAAGCTGGCGACGACTGCAGTTAGGATGGAGAAAGCCATATCATGTTAATGTGTTTGTTTCTGTTTTCTCTCTTGATCGCTTGTCATAAACCTGATCCTCTGAGAAGAAGTGGCATGTTGTGCTAATGCTGAATCTCTTCGTATAATCCTAAAAATCCACAAAGCAGTGTTTAATGCTGAGAAGTGTTTTATGTGAAGGCAGAACATGTTAAAAAGTGCTTCAAAACTCCCAGTGGTTGTGTATTGGTATTAAAAAAAAAAAAAAAAGAAAAAGAAAAACTAATCTTACTAAAAGAAGCAGGACGCAATCTGCATTCAAATTCTATGCATTCTAAATGGGTCTCCATTAAAAACTGATGAGCTGAAGCACTAAAGCACCCATTTCCCGAGACCTACGGATTGTGATGATACTTGTATCTGCAGGTTTAGCACATTTCCCCTCTAGAGCTCAAATGGCATCCTGAGCAGCTCCTTCAGTGGGAGACTGCGGCACCCACGGTGTGGGACGGAGAGATTTCGCAGGTCTTTCCTCCCCACTGCTGTCAGACTCCATAATAAAGACTTTAACTGATCAAGCACACACATCCATACATATGCAATAACACTAAGTGCAATAATCCTTTCTGTCATCGTTGTATTTTTACTCAGTTGTATATAGCATTCGTATTCTATTTTTATCTTATTGTATATTTTTATTCTATTTTATTCTACTGTATATAGTATATTATTTTATTCTATTCTGTACAGCTGTGTACTGTATTTATTCTTATTGTATTCTAATTTTTGCGTCATAACTTTTGCACTGTCCACTTCCTGCTGTGACAAAACAAATTTCCCACGTGTGGGACTAATAAAGGTTATCTTATCTTATCTTATCTTATCTTAGCATCGGACGTTTGGCGCTTCCCCTGTGCATCTAGTATCCAAATTCCAGAAATACACACCCTTGTTATAATAGAATAGGTGACCATTTTTACTTTTCTCATCCTTTTGCGTTTCGATGGCTCTTGTCCTAGTATCACCCCAACTCCCATTTCCTACCACAAACAATCACAGTGGAGAGGCACAGAAACTGCGGCGTGATTGCATTTGAAGAGAGCGCCCATTTGCAGGTACAAAATTGAAAAGAATGGCAATTCAACCACTGACATGAGTTTTTTACAAAAGATAAAAAACAACACAAATTTTGTTGTCTCAATCTCTTTTCTGGGTGGCCACACAGCACACACCGTGTCAGTATGGAAATATATTGAGGCATGACTTGCTGACTTGTATTTGCTCGCTGGAAGATACAAGGCCTCGGTGGAGTTTGTCATTTTCTTCCCTCCTGGGGTGATTGTATGTGCACACTATGTTCTAAGAGCGTCAGTAATTTCACGCATATTTTTAAGACTCGCATATAAACCAAACAAACATGAAAACGTGAGTTTCCTAGTCGGGCTCCAGTCAAATCACCACATGCTGTGTCATTTCCCTGCCAACAGATCCCCGTGTGCCTCTGCCCCTCTTCCAGTCATTTACTCAATCAATCCTTGTAAGTCGTTAAACATCACTTCTAGGTCGTATTTCATGAAGTCATAAAAAAAACAGCATGACGACTGAGACCAGAGAGCTGGCTAGGTGCTGTAACAGTCTTTGTCACTTGCAGAGCATGTTTCGTTCGCCTTCATGTTTTATTTCTTTATTAGTTTTTCAGACACTCTGCTGTGGGACAAGAACATGTTTGTATTTCCAATAGACTCTGGGGGAGAGGGGAAAAAAAAGAAAAGAGACATCAACATTTGTCTAATCCAGTGACAACTGATTGCTCTTACTGCCTCACGGCACTCATGGTCACCTCTCACTCAGGCTGGGTGGCTAGCTGCGGAAACAGATGACAGAAGCATCTTTATTCCAGAAAAGGACCCCGAAGAAGCATGTGTAAGAAAAATGCTGACAGAGAGAGGGAGGAGGAGGAGAGATGAGGTTAGGTCTTGAAACACACCAAGGATAAATGACTGCATGAATCAGCAGCAGAACTGAGTTACCAAATGTGTGCACTAGAAAAGAAAAAGAAGTGAAAATAGAATTTGAAAAACGGTGCAGTGAAAAAAGGATTTGCCCCTTCCTGATTTCATTTACGCACATTTGTCACACATTAAAGATCAAATACATTTTATTTTAGACAAAAATAATTTTTTTAATGTAGTTTTGAACGAGGATTTCATGTATTAATGGGGGGGGGGGGGCTATCCAAACCTACGATAAATCATCTGACTTAACTGAATAAATTTCACCAGCCACACCCAGGCATGATTAATATCACACCTGCTGAATCAAGACATCCATCAAATAGAATCTGTCAAACTGACAAAGTGAAGTAGGCCAAACGATTAAAAATTTAAAAAGCAACACATCAAGCCATGATCTAGAGCAGGGGTGCCCAATCCCGGTCCTCGAGAGCTACCGTCCTGCAGCTTTTAGATGCATCCTTGTTCCCACACACCTGAATCAAATGAATGGCTTGTTATCAGGCCTTTGCCAAACATGATGGCATGCTGAAGAGATCAAACCATTTGATTCAGCTGTGTTGGAGTAGGGATGCATCTAAAAGCTGCAGGATAGTAGCTCTCGAGGACCGGGATTGGGCACCCCTGATCTAGAGAAACCGCTAAAAAAACAAATATTATGCTGGAAACCCCTCCAGCGTGGATGAATAAAAAGAATTCTGCAAAGAAGACTGAGCAAAATTTCCTCCACAGCAATGCAAATGACTGAATGCTGTTCTGCAGCCAAGGCTGGCACACCCAGTTACTAGGTTTAGGTGGCAATTACTTCCACATCGGTTTGTGATAACCTTTTTTCACTCAAATTAAATCATCAACTGAATGATGCATTTTGCATCTCATCTGGTCATCTTTGTCTAATATTAACATTTGTTTGATGAGCCATTACATCCAATTTCAACCAGACGTGGATTCAGAAAATGATTCCACAGTAAAGCAAAGGTGTAAACATGTGTTCGTGAGTAAACCTGCACCAACATGAGCAAATCATTGCAAAGCAAGAAGAAATTAACAGGAAATTTCTCTTTTGCTATTAATGCTTTGTTCATTTTAAAATGTCAGTAAGAGCTGAAGGCAAATGCAAAGGGAAAAGTTTGCACTTAAACAAAAATTCCAGTGCAAATGCATTGGTGCTTGGGGAAAGAAGAAAAAGATCTAATTAGAAGAGAGCTTGCATTTATATAATGCCTATTTTACTCCCAGCACAGCGTCTGTCTGCACCGTCTCTGGATGTGACAGTCAACAAAGTTTAAAACAGACAGAAAAACAAGATAAGCTAGAGCTGCGATTGGGATCTGTGGGTGCATCTTAAGCTAAAACAAAATAAAATGCAGTATTTGCTTTTCCTTAGTTCAACTTGACTTCAATGTCTCCACACCCAAAGAACAAAGCTTCAGTTGCATTCGTACTGCACCACGCACATCGTTTCATTTATTTTTAAGCTCAACTTTTATACCCAAGGGATAGCTCATCTCACTGCAACATACTTTTTGTGTTTTCAAATGTCATGGATAAAAAGAATTTGAGAGAAAAAAAAATCTTTTTAGAACAAATGAAATCTAAGAACAATTTGGTATGCGCCCTGCTTCCTCTTGACAGAGGTATAATGTAGAGGGTGTGACAAGAAGTGTTTCATCCCCCGCTCTGCTGCGTGTGATCTCCTCTCCAGCAGCACCTGTCTGGCGATAACCTTGAAAAGATGCTTCCTTTGCCTTTTGACATGCTGCTGTGTTGAGACCTGGAAGATGCAAACCATCCAGAGCTTTTTTCCTTCCTCCAAGCTGCACCACTCAAAATTACTCTGTTTTTCTGTCTCAAATGGAAGATGGCTGGCAGGCATGCGGATAGCGATTTTCAATCGATTGTGCCCTTCACAAAAGACGCAGCTATGTGTAGGCTCAATAAGTGCAAAACAGAAAAAGACAGCACCAAATCAAAATATGTGATCATATTTGGTTATTTTTAGGTTTCACATGGGGAGTGACAGTGTGTATTTATTCCTGCACAAGAGTGGATTAATACAGGCTTGCAAACGGGTTCTTTAGAATTCAAACGTCAGAATTCCTTCCACATCAAAATATACTTATCAGTCTTGAATATCATCATGTGTTCTATGTGTGTAATGTCATTTCAGTGCATCATCTTGATAATAACAGACTTTACAGTTTACTGGCAGGAAGAACATCTGAGATATATTTCAAGATGCAACAATGAGAACAAGAGAAAGGACCCCAGCTGTTCGCCCCATTGTTCCACTCAGTGAGCTGCATGTGTGAAAAGCTTTTCAAATTATAGACACAGGTGGATGAAAACTGACTACTTACCTAGTCAAATAAGAGAAATACAAATATTCATACATATTTTTTTGCAGTTCACCCACCTAAAGGGTAACCCAGATGAAAACTAGTCTGTTATGCAGGAAAAATGCCGACCTCGTCTCCACACTTTCCTCAAAAGGCAGTCAAAACACCAGTACTGACCTGTTCTTTCAAAAGGGCACTGGAAAAAAAATGAAATCTGAAGAAACAGCCTCTTACTGAATGCTTTGAGGTACTTCACTTTACTGAAGCTGGTGCAAAGGCAGTATGTTATCCTGTGTGTGCGCATTTGTGCCATACCTGGCTGACTTTGGCTGGTGTAAGAACCATGTCGAGGACGCCCGACCAGCCAGCAATCACTCCTGTGGGGACTGCATAGGCCAGTGCTATCATCAGGAACCGCAGATTGCTGAAAGAGACATTAAACATGTCAATCACAAGAAAACAAACTATATTATACTATACATCATCCAGCCTCCAGACAGAAATTTCAGCACATTTGTAGAATCTATCAATGTAATCTTGGGAAAAAGAAAAAGATTTGAGACCAAAAGTGTTTACAGTATGTACTAATTAATGAGAGATAGTATCTCACTGAATGCTACAATTTAACATGCAGTTATCCAGATCTTTCATACCTTGAAAGCATCTGGGTTTATTTCAGTCCTAAAATAAATAGTATATTAATTGCGTATTGGTGTATTACTCCTACCTCCGCTCTTACTTTAGCAAAAACAGATGATTATCTGATATTTATTCGTGTACCTCTAAAGACTTCTGCATATAAATGTGAGAGCTTGGTCACTTGATTTAATTGAAAGGATATCCTCTGCAGAATCACTGAGGGGTTCATAATTATAATCCAAGCACTAAATGTTACTAATTGCATGAATGCATAATGCCGCCTCCAATTACAGCCTACATCCCAGCAGCAGCGGCCCGAGATGAAACAATGAAAGCAGCATAACGTGGTGTGTCTTTCCTGTCCTGTTCATTGATGTCTGGAGGTCTGCCATCAGCTGTCATCCCACGTCAGGTGGGATGACAGCCACACGCACTCAAGTGCTTCTATCTTTGTCAGGGTACTCACTGACATTAATGCATTCTGTAAATCCTGTGTCTAACATTATATACTTGCCTCCAACACTTGTCCCAGACTAAACTTAATGCTAGCCCCAACTGTAAACGCCCAGCGGTTCATTGAAATTGTGCCAGACAGTGACAACTAGCACAAACTACTCCTGCTACTTGCCAACCTTACTCAATCTTCACTCACAGATTTACTGACCAACATTACTGCAACTTGCTCCTATTCCACTAAACAGTTGTGAGCGCGCCCCGCACCCCCCACAATGTGATTACGCAAACAGATTTTGTCCTCACAACATGGATAATACACAGCACACACAGGCACACCACTTTGGCTCATCTCCCTGTGCCTGTCACAACAGAAAACCCATCCCTGTTCAGAGCACAGAGACAGAGAGATAAGAAGCAACATGAACACTGGTGGGAAGCTGCCAACATTAAGCTAAAGGATCTAAAATAAGGACCAAAAACTCAGAATTAGGAATTTGAATGATCACTCAGAATACTCTGAATTCTTGGCACTGCACTGTAAAGCTTAACAGTACTCGTTCAATGTACTCGTTCAATGACTCAATTATAAATTGTCCATAAGGCAATAAAAATAATGACTGCAACCAGTGACTGCTGTTATAGCTGGAACACTTTCTATCACATGAACCTGTTTCAATAGCAAACCTATAAGAGCCTTCCTGCGTTTGCCATCTTACATTTCAGGTACTCTCATGAGAAAACAGTGTAAACACATTTTTACACAGTTGCTGTTAAACCATCTATTGTTATTACTCCACTCTCTAATGAAAGTCAGATCTTTGATACTGTTATGTCTGTCACTGCATAACAATGTGGTTTAAAAGAAAAAGAAAAATGGATTGCTTTTAATTGTAAACTCCTCAAAGACAGCCACTCGTTTGCAATTAATCACAAATGTGACGGGGTTTGAGGTTATAGTTAAGTGCACGTGAGCCACTAGTGTGTGCATTTATTGTTTCATTAGCTGCAAAACCATGTTTAATTGTTTAAAAAAAAAAAAAAAAAAAAACTGTAACAATTGCTCAAAATTAAAAGCTATAAATGCATCTTTGATTTGAGGTAAATCCATTTGTAGATAATAACCGTTCATCAGTTCACTGGAATCAAACTGCAGCAGCAGGAATCTAAATGCTACAGCAGACATGAGGCTGACACAAGCAGTTTAGCTCACAGTGAACTGTTTGCAAAAAGGGAGAAAATTAATAAAGTGTATGTGCATTTATGTATGTGTGCCCAATATACATTCAAAGTTGATCCATTTAGAATATATAACACCTCTCCAATCACATGAAAGTCAAATACAATCACTTGGAGCACAAACACCCACACTAATCACCTTCGCCCAGTGAGGTGACATGGTGATTTAAAAATCAGAGCCACATCCTCAACCCAAACAATGTGATTAGAATCACTCAGTGTCTGACAAATGAGGCAGGGCTGGAAGCAGATTCACAGATTGTTTTCTTCTCCTGCTGTTGGTTTATGGACACCGGTAACTCTTACATTTATTCTGCCCCTGCTTTATTATAATGCAGCCAGCATCCTGAACGGTATCAAGCAGGGACATCTGGATAACACTTTGAGGCCGGCATCGCCCATATGCTTCAAATGCAGACAAAGTTCACGAATACACACAAACTACAGAGAGAGAACTTCCCAGGACAAACTACCTGTACGGCCAAAGTAGTGTTGCTGTAAACAAATCCACAGCCCTTCCCTTTCCTGACACCGGTGAACCTCACACAATGAATCGCTTTATTGGAAGAATGCTTTGATTATACATGAAAAAACAAACGCCGCCAGTCTCTCAGCTGCAGACGGCTTGTCTCATCTTAAGCAGTATGAAGCGGTTTGGCCTTGGACAGAGTACGTAGGGACAGTCATAAAAGCCCTGTGACAAAGTACTCCCCCTGCTTTTCCTATTAGCACCCTTTTCATTAACCTTGCCACAACAACAGGAAATCCATATCCATGCATTTTTTCCCCTCTAAAGATGAGCTTACTTAGATAACCAAATGCAAGCAGGCAGACACCATCTATTGGTAAGTTTTTTCTCCTCTCCACTTCCTGCTGGGGATGAAATATTTCCAAAGGAGTCTCAAAGCTGCCGGTGTCATCAGCTAAGTGTCCTTGGCAGAACCGGCTGGAGCGCAATGCATCAAAATGACAACTTTCAAAGTGAGTATGACTGGGGGTGGGAGGAAGGGGTCATTAATAGTCAAGCTTCGGCCTGTTTAGTATCACCACACCGGGTGATGAGAATACAATGATAACTTTGCACCATGTGTGGAGACATCCAGGTTTCTAATTAGACTGCTGCTGTGGCAGCAGATGTGAACAGCTGGAAGCACTCATCAAGCTGAAGATCGTTAACCAGTGCTCGGACCCTGACAGATAAATGGATGAACAGATACATCAATAGATAAGCATCAAGCTTAATGGCAAGTTAGCGGGTACCTGCCATCACTGTGAAGGCTACAAAATGCTGCGCGAGGTGCACTATTCAAGTCTGCCATCTTGGTATCGGGCCCAATACCAAACAGTTCCTGTCCATACAGGACCAATTCCCTGTCTCTATCAGTCGAACTACCAATTATTCCACATGGTGGATTATCAGCTACTCACAGTAAACCCCAGCTTGAAGATACCTAAAAGTGATGCAAAATGATGTTACACAGTGAGGTAAAATAAGTTCAAACAGCCAAATTCTTTGATCCGCCTGTAATCAGGGTGAGAAACACTACTGAACACAATAGTAAACAGTGAAACCTAAAACATCTGGATACGTTTCATGGAAAGCTGCAGTGTGGTTAATAAATTACAATTAGAGTCATATAAGAAGTTAAAATTTCACTAAGTAAAGCTTTAAAGTTCTCAAACTAAGGCAATCGTTTTGTCTAACTGCTCTATGAGTGCACAAGGCCACAAAGACTCAAGTCACTTTTCCTGCTACATGCCCAGTCCCTGCAGGACAACTGTACGGCTTGATGTTGCTGGACTGAGATACAACATGTTGCCCAAACAGGTCACTGGAAGCCTGCCTATCACAAGTGGAACAGAAACCCTCACAGCTAGATGGCCTAGTTAAGTTGGCCAGAAACCTCTGCACGGATGAGCATGTGCGCATGAATAAAATGTGTCAAAAAACATGTATTAGATAGATACCAGCCTGATCGCATAGGTTTCTGAACTCTTTAATGAGTTAAACCTGTCTGTGCTGGTCAGAGGCCTGTGGAAAGTCTGGCCCTGTAGTGAAGCCATTTCTTACTTCAGGGGACCGAGAGTAGCCAACCAAGCTGGGCCAACTTCCTGGCTGCCATCATCCAGCTTTTTCCCTTCTCTTCACCCTTCCCCAGCCTTAATCCGAACTATGGCCACTGCCACAGGCCTCATTTCTTTACAAGCCAGGGCACTGATTCTGGGGCAATGCTGTTTCCTCGTGGCCCAGAGGATTACTATCCCCATGGTGGAAAGTTTGAAGACATATAGTGTTATTTAATCATCGTTTCTAGATTGCCGTGTAGACCTCGCCTGTACCCTTTCCCAGGGTGGGGGAAGAAAAAGCCCACAGAGAGTCAGATCCTCAACATAACAGAACATCTCTCTTCTTCTCCAGCTACATGCATCAGCTGTGTCTCTTGAGAGTTATTGTAAGTAACTAACCCTCACAGTGTAGATGCAGGGTGATGTCTTTTTTCAACAGTGGCCAGAGCTTAGTGACAAATCTAGAGCGAAGGCTGGAGTTTCTTTGATAACAGGCCAGGCAGATGGTGAGTGCCAACTGTAACATAAGATTCTGTCACTTTCTGAGACAAGAAGCATACTTTGCATCACCAAAATAGACTGAATGTATCCGCAGAGCAGAATAAATGCTTCAAACAGGCTAACAACTGCTCTCTTAGAGACCGCTTTCATACAAAATAGCACCGCACGAAGCCAAGTCCAAATACACATCTTTTGTAATCTATTTAAAATCAAGGACATATTAAATTAGGCCTCTTGAATGAGGTTTTGAAAGAATGGTCTCAACATCATCTTTCACATGATTTTGGACTACCAGAAGACATCATCTATGTGTGCATTGGACTTTACCTAAGAAGTCTGCAGATGCTGCTCCTGTAACTGAGTCTCTGGCTTGCAGCAGCCACGCTGGGAGGCATTGGTGGGCGTGCAGGGAAATAGAGCAGGACTGCTCCAAAAAGCACAGCAATAGCAGCCAACTCTGCCAGAGCACAGCAACGTAGAGGAAAAGAGACATACATGTTATTTTCAAAGATGAGACAGTCAGTCCAGTTTGACATTTTAAAAAAAGGTCACCGTGACATCTAGAAGTCCTCTGAAGCCATCCCCGTGATGAACATAACAGCCCACTAGACAAGACTGTAGAATAAATGCATCTAACAAAACGATGCAATCTGACATAGCATCAGCTGATATCACAACTCGTCTCTTAAAAAAAGCAATGCATTTACTAAAAAGCTCCATTGTAGCCACATTAGTGGGTCGCTTTCATTCCATCATATGATAAGTGATACAATATCAGCTTACTTCTTATGTGACTCCTTTTTACTTCTGAAAACCTGCAAAACTTTTGATTCACAAAAATGTATCCGCTTTGCCCTTAAGAAATTAATAACAATACTACCTTAGGTTAAACAAAAGCCGCTGCCTCAATCTATTACAGCATGCCTGTTTCTCTTTTCAGCATGCTTTTAATTTTCTGAATCAGTTAAGCATATCAGCCCTAAAAAGCCATTATTCAGAGACGCAGTTATGAAGATTATAATTGGCATTTCTGTCCCTTGACGGGGCTGACATGATGTCGAAATGATGCGATATCGATCCAACTTGCCCTCAGAGGCTCTTGCTTTTTCTTAGTACCTGCATACATTACTAGCTGGATCCTGTCCCGGATGAAGATGTCGGAAACCGCTGCCGAGATCGTGGTTAGTGCCTGAGTGTCATTGGGAGCTGGAACTATCAGAGGTCCCACTATGAATGAAGCGGCGCCTCCAAGGTAGGAGAAGAGTGAGGCCACGGCTGTTGCTGTGGCTCTCTGATCAGGGGCAAACCATGTGGTGGACAGATAGGGGCCGGCGCTCATCATGGTGGGGCCGGCTAAACCATTAAGCAACTGACCTCCGTGTATCAACCTGTAAAAGAAAAAAAAAAAAAACGTTCTTATTTAGAAGACATACATGCCTCATATCAAGATGTGCCAGGAAAACACTTCTCTGATATCCCATTGAAACAAACAAAACGGCAGCAGCAGAGCATCACCCTCAGTATCCCTATTAAGTTCAAAATAAACTAAATAAGGACATAAAGTAATGAGGCATTTCTTTTGAGCATCTAAAGGACGAATAACAGGCGAGGGAATAAAAATAAAGGCATAATTATCCCAGAGGAGTCAAGTAACCACCTGCCCCTGAAGTTTCTTTCTAACTTCTGCACCTTCAGACTGAATTGTGTGAGACAGATGTATTCTGAGATGTCCCCGGATTCCACCAGCACCCCCACCACCCCACGGCCCCCTCCAGAACTGTCTGACCGAGACAGCCAGCCGCTGGAGACGGCTCACGGCTGATTGATTGTCTGTACGCTCAGTAAAGACTCCCTGGCTCAGCAGGGAGGGAAGAGAACGAGAGAGGAGAGGGGGACACGTGAAGATGTTGGGTTAATTCTGAGCTTATGCCATTTAAAAATCTTCTATAATATTGACTGAAAAAATATTATCAGTATCAAAATTATTAGATTTTACACTAACACTTAATATAAAAAAATTCCTTGAATGGCATTTTGTTTGACAAAACCTTTAATTCTAATACTGAGCCCTGTCGAAACAAACTAGTTTATGCCTGCTTTATGTCTAAAGCAGGCATAAACTAGTTTGTTCAGTCTCCACTGTGCTGACATGTCTCTGCCCTCTAACTCGTTCTAACTTTGGAGTCCACTGCCTCTGGGGTTCACAGATAAATGTGTCACAGCAGAATACAAAGTGCTGTGGTCAGTGACAGGCTGATTGGAGAATAACTTGTTCACCCTCTATCTTCTTCCCACATCTCAGACCTGCTAACATCCCCTCCTACACACCAACACCTCCTAAAATACTCTGTGCCTCATACTTTTTATTCATCCCACCTCTTCTTTCCTTGTTTCTCAGTCTTTATCGCTAACTGGGTATGTTTTCAACACTGACACTGAATAACCTGGTTATCCGAGTCCCCGTTTACACGATTCTGACATCATCGAGCTTCTCTGATCTGGTCATTTGCGTTGGTGCAGACATGTCTTTGACTCCTCCGCATCCAACGTGTGTCATTTCTGTACCGAGTGAGTTAACTCGACAGGATGCAGATGAACCCAGTGCCAGGACACTGCTGTATTTACAGCTGTCATTTTCTTCATCTAATTATGTGAGAGGGGAAGTGTGAGCAACAAGCAGTAAAAATTTATCCTCATTATTGGCGTCACACTGTCATTTTCACTTAAGCATGTAGGTTATCATTACATCACTTGTCATTATGTTTTCATGATTTCTACATGATTTCTATCAAAGAGTCTCCCCATCATTACTTCTTAACTAAACATAAACACCAGATTCAGCAAACGAGGTGTTGACAGAGCAGCCAGAACCAAAAATAAGTGGTCTTCATGCTCTCAAGCACCAAATGTGCTTTTCTATCTACCCTACTGCATAAAAACCTCTTGAAACATTCAGAAAATGATTTGCAGCAACAGAGACTACTTTGCTAGCTCTGCATCTTTGATTTGGCAGATTTTTTGATTTTCAATCTCCCCGGGATCTAAGCAGGGATCCTCTGCTTGTGTAAATGTGTAAACCACTACACTATGGAGCCACTGGTATAATCTCTGTATGATTAAGACTTGTGTGTACTGGCAAAAACAAAAGCTACAGCTGCAATAGTTGGCATCTTATTGTGGCCGTCCTCCATTTGGATGGGTCAGTGTGCAAAGATGGCAATGCAGGTAGCACGAAGCAAGCAGGTCTATGAATTAGGCAGCACGATGTGAGCAAAAGCTAACATTTAATTTGTATTTTATGGTAACAACGACATGATTTATAATATGTTCTTGATACATATGACATTTTTTTACCTACCACACCGAGCCTTTGAGTCAAGCTGGCTGTCTGTCATTGTGTCTGTTGAATTGAAATCGAGAGCTACCCGGAGCCAACTAGCACAACAGTCCCAATCAGGTTTTTGGGCGCACGTACTGATTACGGTCTTATTCAGGACTCAAAAGGGTGCAGACAGAGTGGTCCTGTCCACCTGCTGTACTAGACATTTTCATTAGATGATGATTATTCCAAACCCGGCACTCTAATCAACTTTCTCCAAAAAAACAAAAACAAAACCGACATTTAAAGAGACAAAGATACGCAGCATAATTTACAACAGTAACTGTGACCTACAGTGATCTCATTTTGAATCTCACCAACAATCGAAGCAGCTCAACTGTTTTGTTTTTAATTGCATTTCATGCACAATACAAACCAAATTAAAACTTATGGAATCAACTAATAACCTGAACAGTCGATGGTGGCTTTCAGCACTTCACACCTTTTAAAAAGTTTGACAAAGTTTGGTCAGTAACCAGCCTCGCTGTATTAGATTAGAGAACAGATGAGACTAAAAAAAGTGCCTTTAATATGACAGGTGATGAGGACGGATGGTGACTAACACGAGGATGAGCGGTCACATGAGACTGCACTGTGGCTGGCGAAGCAAAGAGAGGGAATAGAGCAGCTTTTTCAAGAAGAGATGATTAATCACTATTTATGAACCCTGTCAGACTGAATCTGATTGAGAATGAGACAAAGAAACCTGCACTACAGCGAAGTCATTTGACTGCTTCTGCTCTGCCTGAGCTGACAGACCAAAATTCAGCCATCACAAAAAGGCCAAACCAATTCCGCCTTGAAAATGGCACCATCGCAATTGTTGGAGTAATACGATGGGATCCACAATTTTTTTTTTTCTGATGGCCAATCAGACATTGTCGGAGTGAGTCTGAGATGTAACTGATAGACGCTAATCACACAGCTGGTCTGTATTCGAATTCATAACACAGACGGAGATTGAAATAGCAACAGAAACTAGTAGACGCATGAAAAGCCAGGGAAATGAGAAGGGTTTGAAAAAAGAAAAATAACCTTTGATTTGAGAGCAGAACTAATCACAGCAAGGTCTAATCAGTGACTGCCAATTTAACAGCACCTTTTATCTCCTTGACTGAACCTCACAAAACAAACATTTTTTAAATGTGGCTTCACAGAAGATCTCATTTTAAAAAAAAAGAAAGAAAGAAAAAAAAAAAAGAGAGAAAGTTCCACTTTTCAGTGTTCAAACATTCACAGCTCCCTTTGATTTTCAAAAATGGATCTTAAAACCTCAAAACAAAGAGACGCCTTACTTCCTCAAGAGGTTATCATAAAAACAAAGAGGTAATCGCCTTTTTAAACATGAAAAGGAATCTGGAGCAAACAGATCTGCAGGGGGTTACTGAAGGAATGTCACGGTTTCTAAACCTGGATAGACGTCTCCTCAAACTATTGTTTGATCCCGCCTGCAATGTCCTTGAACACCATATCCAAACTTCAGGAATCTGAAAAACTTAACTGCTCCATTATGTCGCGATTCCCTCTCTAAGGTAATCTACATCATCATCCATCTGATAAGTATCCTCTGCATGACAGGCAGCACATTCATCAGCGACACCCGTCAGTAAACAAAGCCCTTGCATTTTGATCACTACTGCAAAGCAAAGAGTGACCTCTACTGGTGATCCAGCTACATTAAGCTTTGAGTCTCTACAGTTCTATAATAATCCAGTATGCCGTTCATCGCCTTAAGATCTATGACCTATAACATTTAATATGCAAATTAAACTGAACTGTGACACACTAACATTTGCCGTGTGATTCATGTCCTCTTTGCTTTCGCCATCCTATCTTGTTTTCCACTTTGAATGCCGTATCTAAAGAGCTGAAGGTCGCAGCAGAGCAGCATAACTCTCATCGTGGTACGGGTGCACAGCGGGCAGCGTTAAAAACTCTTAGCTCGACCTGAGCGGACATAAAAACTTGATATGTCATGGCTGGATTCAGCAGAGGTGAAATTGAAAGCTTGCTCGTGTGACTGGCTTTTGGACTGAAGTGACACTCGAGCAACAGCGAGAGGCAAGTTGAAAACTTCTAACAATACTGCCCTCGAGCGCGTCCAAAAAGAAGAGGAAGAGCTTGGTATTTTATTCCATTTCCTCTTTACAGTAAAAGCCTTTTGCAACATTAGCGTGGTCGAAATATGTGTGCATGCACGTGCATTGGGATTTATTTTTTTAAATAATTTATGTCAAGTCAAAGTTATGCTTTGTGGAGATGATATTTTTACCTTCAGCTTACAAGATGTGATTAGGCTAAAAACCACTTCAGCTTCACAGACCAACACTCAACGATGCGCATGCTGTTGTTAAAGTTTAACAATTGAAGCTGAGTTTACATGTCACTGCTGGCGGTATATGAATTTGCAACTGCATTTTCAAACTGAAAAAGAGGAGAGACACCGACCATTACCAGGCAGAGACTAATAAAAATGATAAATAAGAAATTTGGAAGTGTAGAATCCAGTATTGCTGCCCTCTAAGAACTGAAAGTCAGGATATAGGATGCAGTCTCTTCTGAATCTGTTTCTAAATAATTTAAATCCACCAACACTTTAGTAGTGTAAAGACACTGGAGTGCTCTTCATTATTCTGAAGTTATGTCTTTAAATTTAGTGCTAAAATAAAAACTTCAGCTCTCTACAGTCTCTCGAACAACAACAACAAGAAAAAAAGATTCCATAGCTCTGTTTGCAGGCCAGATTTAGGTCACTGTCGCTCTTTATTGGAGACTTTTTTTAAGGCCATATGGTAGCTTTGATGAAGCTCAGCTTTTACTGCATGAAGACAGATTTCCTGACAAGAAACTCCTTTGCTTTGGTATTTGTCCCTTTTACATAACAGGTAGTTCCAAATGGGAACATCCCTGTCTCAGCGAGAGTAATTTGCCAATGAAAACACATTAATAATATTAAGCTTTTAGGTCACACTGTAATCTATCAAAGGTCAGTTTCCCAGATAAGACATCTGCCCACATCTGCACATGGCCCAAATGTATTGCATCTTTCTTTTAAGAGGACTTAGGCTACTCCTGATTTAAAGCTTTAGGGTTATTACAAACAGGCTGACAAAAATACAAAAACTCAATTTTATAATCATAAATTAAAGTTGCAAAGCTTGATATTTCACTCCAAACTGTAAATACTTTTTTGGGACAGACTATCGCCTGGAGATCGTGGTTATATCAGTTATTCTCCTTGTACACTGCCAGGAGCTTTTCCTGCCTTATTTCTTTCTTTAGGCCGTATCACTATATTAGCAGCTAGGTTTTCTTAGTGCAGCCTCACGAGACAGAAAAAGAGAAACAAATTAATTTATCTGCTCTTTGAAAGCCAAAACCTATTTTAAAAAGCTCCAACTGCATAAAGTGAAAGTGATATGTGACTTATTCCATGGAAATATGATTCTCTTTATTCATTATAACATACTGCCTCATTGTGAAGCCCAACAGGAATCATTACACAGATTACCACCAAAAATATTCAAGGAAATTAGATTTTTTAAGGCACTGTATAATTGAAATGACCTTCTCTGAGCTCTTACCCTTTCTAAAAATGAGAACACTGAACTCAAGTGAAAATGAGAATGAAAGTGGGAAACTGGTTTCCAGCAACAGCCTGTCAAAATGCTGTCTGATAAGTGAGAAAACTGCCAGCAAAGACACCAAAAGAAGCAAAGCGTCCACACAGTGTTGATCTGTCCTTCACAATCACATCCTCTGCCACATAAATAGTCTCATTGTCTCTATGCAGTTACAAATCTGCATATCAAGAATGAAAAAGAAGCACGACCTCAGCTTCAGTACAAATGCATACAGTACAAGACCCTAAGAGGCCACTTTTGTGCAGACATTCATGATTTATTGACTTTAGTAACTCTCTGATTTTTCCTGTAGTGATATCAAGAGGTTGATAATTACTGTTTGTTGTGTTGCGATATGTGACCTTTTGTCCCTTCAGTGCAATTTGAAATGTAATTACTTTATTATTCTGTCCAATACTTTTGCTGGTGACCATCTTGGAACATTTAGAAAGCACAAAATTGACATGACAACAGAAAATTATGGACCTCTGACATCTGTGCATGCCATCTTGATTAACTGTTACTGATTAAATGATTCATATTTCTTCTTTTAAAAAAACTGAATGGAAACAATTATATGAAAAAAAGTTTAGTTTTTCACGTACTGCCAAATCCCAATTTGTGTAATCTTGTCAAACGCATTGCACGCATTGGCAAACATCACACAAGGGTAACTTTTCCATGGTCCTAAGTAACTTTGGCCAGTAGCTCATTTCATTTTCAATGAAACGCGGTGCAAAGCTGGTCCTAAAATGATTACGGCACTCACTCAGAAAATTTGCCTAAACTGAGTTATGGAGACTATAGAACCTGTATAACTGCAGTGCAGCTCATGAGTCACTTTGCACCGCCTTTCCAAAATCTTTCAAATGATCATCATCACACTTGCATCGTGCCGCCATCTGCTACCTTAATATTTACACGGGCTTCTTACCATCGTCTCAAAGGCTGGCCTGTCAGTGGGATACTTCTTAGAGCTGCTCCTAGCACCATGAAGAGGGTAGAGAGGAGGAGGGATGCTCGCAAACCTGGAATACACAACACACTGCATCAACACCGACGTGTAAGAAAAAGTAAAGAGACAGCAGTGAACATGGTAGGGATTTCTCAATTTTTGCTACGACAAAGGATTATTTCTGTTCTTATTGAATTAGTTATCTAACAATAAAAAGAGAAAAGTAAAAACAAAATCCAGTTTCCTGGAGCTATAAGAGACTATAAAATAAATAAATAGATAATAAGCAAAGAATGATAACAGAGGAAAGCAGCAAATTAACACATTTTAAAATCTGGAACAAATATTTTACATAATTACCTTGACCAAGGAGATTATGTTTTTGGTAGTGTTGATGTCAGTCTGAGAGCACGAAAAGTTATGAATGAATGCTGATAAAACTCTGAAGGGGTGTAGAGGGGGGTCAGGAAGTACTGCATGAAGATTAAAACATCCTGTCACTGCTGACCTCTGACCTCTCCTTCAAGATCAAAGTGATAATAATGCTACTTAAAACCATGTTTCTTACTGCCTTTGTTTGTATGAGGAGCATTTAAGAATTATGGGGATTAGGGCTGGGTCATATCATACCGTTCACGTTAATACCGGTATAATGTTAGGCAATGATAAGAAAATGAAATATCGCGATAGAAAATGGGTAAAATGCGCAGTGCCTTAGTTTACACATGGCAGAAAAAGCATGGCGGCGATGGAGAAGGGCGAAAGCGGATCGTCGAATGAAACAGATGAACCAGAATTGGTTTGTAAAAATGCTGCAACTTCAGTGGTGTGGGACTGGTTTGACTTTCTTCCCTCAGATACACACCAAAGCACATTTTTTGGTAGAGCATGCAAGCGCATGCACATAAAAAACAGCTGCTTGTTTAAGTGAAAATACATTGATGGGGTTTTTTTGCACTAATAAAGTTGTGGAGTTGTAAAGTATTTTGTCTCGCGCCACTTATATCATCAGTTATATCGTTGTCGCAAATTTTCCAAATATATATCGTGATAAATATTTTTGGCCATATTGCCCTGCCCTAATGGGGATTCTAAAAATACACATTATTATAATTTGCAGCCAACATTACAACGTTACATTTCTCATCTGCCTTTTGAGTTGACAACTTGACCCAAAAATCTGTTACAGCTTTAACGAAAGTATTGCCAAGAGAAAGACTGAGCTGCCTGGTTAGTTAGAAATATACTGTAGTGCAATTATTATACAATAAGCTCTAGTTAAACATGGCCAATTATTCACAAGTGATCTAAATTAATGATTACAGTCTACATAAATACAGTTTTAACCAATAACTGAAAGGGATTGGCCAGCATCACTAACCAAGCAACAACAAAAATCTTAAAACAGAAAATTCCTTCTTAAATATCACTTGTGTAACAGCAAAAGTATGAGAACTGTTTCTTTCACCATTAACTCAAGTCTCATTTCTCAGTTTCATCCACATGACAGCCATTTAGAGAATTATGTGCACTTCCCCATTCTTTTCTGCATGTGAACTACCATTTCTGAATGTTTGATTGACAGGTTCAACTAAATGACCGCTGTGGAAAGAGGATCAACATATTAACAACATCCTGTAGGGCTGGGTCTAACTGATGAGCAGAATGCAGACTTTATTGATACCAGTGCAGTTATGAATTCTGCTCCTCAGTTAGATTATTTATCAATTCCGTTATTGACCCTTGATCCACTTTCTTTTTAGAAAAATGAGGACTGTGCAAGTTTTGAGCATGAAAGCGAAATAACAGCAAGACTGTATGCAACTCACGTACAAGAGCTTCACTGCCATGAGTTGAACAAGTTTATAATATACAACCTCATAAAACCATTCTGAGCAGTATCAACGGAAGAAAAAGAGAAGCTTGAACGTATTCCAATAAACTGGAAAGCTTCCCCACTTCATATCATATAAGCTGATGCTATATTGACTTCCTACTATAATGGCACCTTCATAGACACAGAGGCCGAGAAGCAGTTGTAGTTCTGCATTAAGGTTACATAGAAATAGCCACCTTTGAAAGGTTTGCCAACTAGAACTAGGTGCAGCAGGTAATCCAAAAATTATTATCTTAATATTTGCTAAATTGTTTCTACCAAAGCGCAAACAAAAAAGGCAAATATTTGCCACTTCCAGCTTTTCCCAATATGCAATTTTTATGTTTTTGTCATTTATTATTCATGCTCCTCAATTGTTCATCAGTACTTATGAGTGAAAAACAAAACATTCATAATGTTTGTCTTGAGAAGGCTTTAGCTGTACTGAGCAGCTCTCTAAATGAATGCATGCACAACTGTGACCACATTTCCAGTAAATGAAAGAAAAAGCCAGCAACATATTTTAGAGAAATGCTGGAGGCCATCTACCGTAAATGAGACCTGCAAGTTTACAGCTGCATACTTCAATGCACAGTATGCATCTACGTGCTCAAGAGACAGTTTGTTGACATGAAGGGCAAGTTAATGATCACTACAACTGCAGCCGAAAAGCTATAGTTACTTCCATATATTTAGATATTCATTTTATGTCCTTGTCACAACTGGCACCATGAGATGGTATATGCAGCCCATTCAATTTACACAGGTAGTCCAGCTACCTGTCTCTCGGCACTGTCTCATGAGTGAGGAGATACCAGGGGAGGGCTGGTACATAGTGGCAGTTGGACAGGCCCATTTAAGGCTTTGACACAACAGCAATAGTGTATGTGCAAGTTTGTGCAAAAAGGAACTGGAAGAGCATTCCCAGAGCTCTACAACATGACCACCGATGGGATTACTCATGTGCGTGTTTCTAACCAAACCCTCAAAATCAGACTCCATATGAGTATCATGAGGGTCCAGGTTGCTTTCTGTGCTCACAGAACAAAACCATGCTCACTTTAAATGAGAGGAAAACAGGCAGGTCTGCCACTGGTGCCCAGTTTTCCCAAAGGGAAACCAAGTACTTTCCCCACAGTCGAGCTGAATTAGATCTAAGCATATCACAACCTTTGCAAGTCATAGAAGTCTTTTTGCAAGGGCACACCATGGTTGACACTTCTTAACTCAGATGCAGACATGACCACAAGGTTTTTTGTAAGGTCTGAGTGGAATCTACACCAGGAAGAATTTACAACAAGTTACTGAAAGAAGCAGATACCATTATCAAGTTGCCTACAAATAAATTAGGCAACAAAAACACCTAATTGTGAATGTGATTGTGATCACAAGGTGAGTTATGCAACTTCTTGGCAAGATTGTGCATGGACCAGCAGTCTGGTGTTGTTAGTGCCTTGTTACTGTTTTTGTCATCTGACAACCAGCGTGGTCATTACAAACTTCTACAGTCAGGTGATGCAGAGGAACTGGTTTGGTAAAGCACACGCAAGAGGGCTACTTTCATTCTTTCCAAGAAATACTGCTTTTGAACCTGAAAATAAAGATTTTTTAAAAAGTAAATTAAGACTTGCTTGTCCCATATAAGCACTTTCCCCCCCACCTCCCATGTTTCCAACTCATCTATGTGTCTTACTGGGCACAAACAACCCATTTAAAAACTGAATGAAGACTATAAGGTCTCTTAAATACTGCATTTTATCAGAGTAAATATATTCTGCGATTGCATAAGGTCAAACTAATGATAAGAGAAATTTTCGAAACCTAAAACAAAATACGTCGTTAAGTTACATCGCTGTAGATCTTGGTGGGGTGAAAAATCACCAGGTCAGGCACAATCATCGTTGAGGTATGACACAGTGTGCTAAATTAAAAGAACTCACCTTTTTTATCCATTAACCACATAAACAGCAACCAAGGGAGGAAGCCAGCCGGGCCCCACAGCACCAAAATCGCGATGTCAGACTTGGTAAAGCCGTAAGCGTGAGCGGCTGAGTTCTGTATGGGACCCCAGAAGTTCCGCACCATTCCCTGCATCAGTGCCAGCAGGGAAAACAGGGTCAGAACCAGCCATCTTCTCCCATACACTCTGCTGTTTACCGGATTAGTGTTCGTCTCCACATAAGAAGGAACAAGAAGCGGCTCCCTCTCGGCCTCGGTGCTCGAACCGGCACCCATATTAACCTCCCGTTTGTCAGGCTAGTTAAAAATTCCGGTTTTAACGACGGTACAGCAACAAACTACCTCGGCCACACAAACAAAAACAGCCGATAGCGTCTAATGTTTGCTTTAACTGCGCATGTCAAACCGGAAATAGTTGCGGGTTTCGGAAACTGTTCCTATGTAGCTGCCATTTCGGCTCGTCTGGTGAATTAGCGTAAGCGGGTTTTTTGTAGTATCACAAGAGTCCAAATGGTGCAGATTCACAGCGATGTGTTATAGACGTAATTGGAACGCGTACGCTGTCATGTGATCTTTGTTTACTTCCGCCCGAACCTTGTCTACACGTGTAGTGAAAGGTGAGTCCTGGTGTTTTTTTTCCAAGGATCCTGGTATTTCTTCTAAGCTAGTTTCTTAGCATCTTTCTACAGTGTAAATAGAGAAAATATGTTCACAAAGACGAAACATAGCTAGCCTAGCTATCTCATTACTTCACACCAGACGTTTTAAGTTGTCTGGGGAAATCCCAGGTGTTCCTAATAACATTAATAATGGCCTTGGTCTTTTCCAGCTCTCCTGTAATTAATTATACATTTCACGCTTGTACTTGTTGAATCAAACGCCACCTGAGCGCTGTCTGTCCCTTTATAAAGCGCCTTTTGAGCCTAGGCGTTAATTCTTTCCTCGGAGTTGTTTGATAGTTCTTCAGGAAGTTGCTCATTTCTGTCGTGTAACGCTAGTTAGCGACATTTTGTCAAGTGGGAAATATCAGTGATACCAAGTCTTATTATAATTATTTGACCAATTATAAGTGGAAGAATATACCTAAGAGTATCCGGAAGTAGAAAACGGTACCAATCTGGATCCAAGTTGTTTAAGAAGTTACAAAGAGCGAGAATCAAAGTTTCACTGATATCCGATTACCAGTTAAATTCTAAATAGGAAATCCCCACTGTCCTGTGGTAGATAAATGCCATCTGATCTGAAAGGTAATAAAACTTCTTGATTTGCTAACAAATAATATTTTATTGCTGTTTTTCCGCCATAAAATGTACATGCACTCCAAGGTCACGTCATCATTTACACGTTGCCAGTACTGGGTTTGAACCCCCCTTTCCCCTCAGAATTGCCTTAATTCCTAAAGGTATATATTCAACCATAGCCTGGGAACCTTTCTTGGAGATTTTGGTCCATGTTGACATAAAATCACACGTTTGCTGCAGATATATCAGCCGCGCGTCCATTATTTGAATTCCCTGTTCCATCAGATCCCAAAGGCGCGCAGCTGGATTTAAACCTGGTGACTGTGGAAGCTATTTCAAATCACTGCCATGTTAAATAAACCACTTTGAACTTTGTGGTATAGTGTGTTATCCTGGAAACAGCCATCAGAACATTCACACACTGTGATCACAAAGAAATGGACATGATCAGCAACAATAATCGGTTAGGCTGTTGCATTTAAGCAGTTCTCTGCTAGTATTAAGAGGTCCAAAGTGTGCCGTAAAAATAGCTCCTACACCTTTATACCACCATCAGTCTGAACAGTTGGTACAAGGCAGAATGGATCCATGCTGTTTATGGCAAATCTTGACCCCACCATCTGAATGTCTCAGCAGAAATCAAAACACATTAGACCAGGCAACATATTTCCAGTGTTTTGTTGTCCAATTTTGGTGAGCCCAAGCACATCATAGCCTCATTATAGTTCTGCTTCTCGGTTTGAACATCAGCAGGTTGTTTTGATTGTCTCTACATAAACTGACTTGCTGATATGGTAATGGCTTATTATTATATTATATTATATCATGTTTTATTCCGGCACAGTTGAAGCATCCACAATTTCGTTGTACGTGTACAATGACAATAAAGGACTATTCTGTTCTATTATTATGTGAATGCTGTGATGCATTCACACTATTGAGTTTTCTTTTCTTTTATTGAGTTTTCTTTCAGCACACATTAAAAGCTTTGTAGTTTTATTCACTAATTTAACATAGAAGATGAGGAACATGGCTTGTAGGCACTGACTAATAATAAAACATCATCGTTTTTAATCAGCTTTATGTTCCTCGTGTGTTTCATCCTACTGTCAGTGTGTACCAAAGGCTATGGCTGACACCACCGAGATTAATAAACCCTTCAGCCCAGAGGAGACCCGGAGGATTGTGCATCATTTGCAGCAGCCCGCAGTTTTCCTGAACATGACCTGCGACTGGCCTGTTCTCCACTGGACAGCAGTGCATCTGTCAAGCTGTCTTGGTGACAGACTCATCCGATTCCGACTTGGGAGAAAAGAGAAGACACAAGGTAAGTAATTCAATGTATTGAATGAATTTATCTGTAATTACTCACCTGGATTAAACATTCACAATGAAATTTATGTGACCAAAAAGATAAATTCAGTTCCCACAAGCACTCCTATCGGGCTTAAGCTGTTTTATTAGATATTGCATATTTATTAAGCTATAATAAAAACATTTTTTTTAAAGGAAAACTCAGCTGTTGCTGCATTTAGCTGTTACAAATCTGGGGCTGTGTCATTTTTTTCCTTTCTAATGATTTCAGATGCTGTAACTAAAATTCAGTTTTTGAACACAAAATGAAAGAAGACAAAATAAAAATACAAGACCTGTTAAAATACAAGATAGTGATGATCTATTTCTATTGAGCAATAACTGATCACAATAAACTGAGGTTTGTTTTAGTTCCTAGTATTGTGTGAGCTTATGGAAACTTGTATAGCATTTCAAACAATTTCCAATGAATGAAAATTTATATATTGACATAATCTAATGAAGGTTAGCCGGCTGTTTAACGATGTGATTTATAATGTCTCACAGATGAAAAACACACTGAGGGTCTTTGTTTTTGAGCATCTGCTGTATTTTGCCCTCAGTGTGGCTCTGAAACGGCTCCCGTAATGATTCTTTCTCTGATAAATGACAGAGAGTATGCCCTCTGATAAAAGCTGGCTAATTAGATTTCTAAATCATCTTTTTTAATAGCTGCAACAGCTTACAGGTTGGGCATTTCTCATCATGCATTCTAAATGTCATCACTCAACCACAGACACACCTCGTTTATGAAAAAAAAAAAAAGAAATAATAAATCATTACAACTGATTAATTTTTCCTTTGAAGTGGGTTAAAAAAAATCATGTCTGAAAAGTGCTGTGGTTCTGGTAAATGAAACAGTTCTCTTAACACACAGTCTTGTGAAAACAAGTTTAATTAAGACTCATGCAGTCCTGTGAAAAACTAAGTCCACTCCAAATTTAGTAGCTTGTATAACCACATTCAGCATCAACGACCTAAAGTAATTGTTTTCTGTATGATTGTTATTGTGGAGCAGTTTTATCCCACTCTTCTTTACATTTGACATTTGTTTATGCACAGCTCTCTTAAGGTCCCACCACAGCATTTCAGTTGAGTTGAGGTCTGGACTTTGGACTATTACAGTATCTTGTTTTGTTTTTCAGCCTGTGATCATTGTCCTGCTGGATATATCAGCAGAGAAGAGGCTTTCTTCTAGAAAATCTTCCCAACAATCCATATTTGTTCCACGTGTTTCTAATTGTACTGAACTTTAACATTTAGCATGCTGACTGAGGCCTGTCTGGGATGTGACTCTTGGGTTTTTTTGGGTTTTTTTACCCATCAGGCGTAAAAGGCTGATTGGGTATTGAGTGGGTGGTGGTGACATGCAACTTTGTAAACACAATAACTCGAGACTGAGGGGACGTAGGATTTTCAAATTGATACCATAAATCCACCCACTAAAAATCTCTGACAACTTTGAATCTTGGTGGTCAAGTTTCTTTTTTTTTTTCTTTTCTGTATTTTTTTTAATCTTTTGTTTGCGATAACCCGAGGAAACGTCACCTAGGATTTAAAAATTGATATAATAGGTGCAGGAGGATTACTGAGAGCTTGGGGATACCGCTGACAGCTGTCAGTATGTGGGCAGTTTTTGCAGTCTTACCTTGTGGGAAATTTGTCAGGACATTCACTCCTGGGAAGATTGCGGCATTGCGTTAACACACACCTGAATGTTCCAGACCAGCAGCCTGTCAAAAATCCTACTTTATGGAGGTGATTAAATGGTAAAAATGGCCTGTATTTATATAGCACTTTACTAGTCCCTAAGGACCCCAAAGCGCTTTACATATCCAGTCATCCACCCATTCACACACACATTCACACACTGGTGATGGCAAGCTACATTGTAGCCACAGCCACCCTGGGGCGCACTGACAGAGGCGAGGCCGCCGAACACTGGCGCCACCGGGCCCTCTGACCACCACCAGTAGGCAACCGGTGAAGTGTCTTGCCCAAGGACACAACGACCGAGACTGTCCGAGCCGGGGCTCGAACCAGCAACCTTCCGATTACAAGGCGAACTCCCAACTCTTGAGCCACGATCAAGATTACACTCGATAATCATCAGTTAAGCTGCTGTTCTGTGGCTACATATCTACTTAAACCAAAGTTGGTCACTGGTAGTTTAGATCAGCTGAACTGTTTCACTAAAACTGTATAAAACCTTTAACTAATTATTGTCTTGTCTGTGTTTATTGTTATTTTCTCAGCTCCGGCTCCTCTTTTTGAGACCCAGTGTTCCTACGTGGAGGCCAGTGTAGCTCAGTTTCTCAGCTGGACTCAGGGTCAGTCTGGAACAGACGTGGGGCCTTTTTCTGAGTACTCCTGCTCAGAGTATTGGGCTTATGCTGACTACAAATATATTGCCATGATGTTTCAAGATCAGCCTTTCATGTTTGAGGTAACCATCCTGCTGCATGCATGTTGACATGTAACATAAGTTAAACAGTCCAGCTGAAATCTGGCATCAGTGTTTGCACAAGTTTACAAGTTTACTGCTAATCTTAATGATATCTGAGATATTTAATTGCCATTGAAACTAAAGGGCAGTGACAAAGACTTTTGGTCAGGTTATTTTATCAGGTTAAATATCCAAGAAAGCGAGATAAAAGCTAATTAAACTTACCTAAAATTTGAGGATTTAGTGCTTGAAAACATATCGCAGGGATCCATTTTTCACTATATTGATTGCACTTCAAAAAATTCCTTATTTTAAGTGTTGGAGTTTTTTAGTTAAATAATTTTTTCTAAGCATGTAGGCTGCTCAAATATTGAAAACACAACATTTGACCCCATGTATCTGGCTACCAGAACATTAAGAGAACCAGGAGTTGCTCCCAGGAAGTCACAGCATAATTTTTTTATTAGTCTGACTCAGAGCTTGCGTTCTAATTTATCCCAATGGTGGTGGATGGGCTGTGTGTTCAGACAAGCCACTTAGTGTGAAGTGGGCATGTAGGGACACACTACACACATTCACAAAAAGTTTTCTTCCTTAGGACACACCTTCGGTCCATTCCTTCCATTCCTTCTCAAACAGTACAGACACACTGACCAAATGTTATGTATTGAACAAGAGAAGCACATGTCGAAGATTGCATGACCAAATGTTTGACATCATATACAGTCTAAGCATTATGCGTTTTATTTACAATAATAATAAAGGTTTAATTTAAAATGTTTCATACTATAAGCTTCTTATGCCTTTTGTAAGAAACTGAAATTAACAAGCGATTCAAATAAGCGAGTCAAAATAACTTTTTCATTCTATTCTTATATTGTTTTGACATTTTCAATTAAAATGTCAAGCTTTTGTGATGGCAGCTTTATACTAGCTGTTCTCATCATCTGGCCGGTAAAGACATAAAAGTGCCATCCTTTCTTGAGCCACTGCCGCAAATTTATTTCATTTTTATCTCTGTGATAAATTTTTATTGGGCATCCACCTCCAATTATTACCTCCTGACATTCATGCCTTTGAGACAGACAGACATGGGCTTTTTGCAGGATAAATGGTGCTGGCAAAAAGGCTGCCTGAAGGCTCGATTGACCAGACTGTCAAAGCTTACAGCTGCCTGCATGTGTGATAATGACTTCATTATTCAGGATGCCGGTGTGATTGCTACACCTTTGTGTCCTGACGGCACATGATTGACAGACTAGTTTTCCTTGAAAGATGACAAATGCTGTTGCTTGGTTTCTCTACTCGGGGACCTCCATTGGTCACTTGTAATAGGCCCTGTCATTGTAGCTGATGAGGCTGGGTTACATCTGTGAGCCTATAGAAGAGTGGTGACAGTTCTCGTTTCCATGTCACGTTATTAAAGAAGGCACCAAAACCATAATCTGAAAATCGTAAACAGTCGTTTATGCACACGGCATTTTGGATTGATACATGGCATTCGAATGTGTGTGTGTGTGTGTTGCAGCATGTAAAATGGTCCGAGTTTGGCTTTGAGGGGCGTAATGGGAGAGAGAGCACCTTATGGATCGGCACAGAGGGAGCCAACACGCCATGCCACCTGGACTCTTACGGCTGTAACCTTGTACTGCAGGTGCAAGGACGGTAAGATGAATCGCTACCTGTGTTGATGCTTCATGTGCTCCTCAGTAACCAGACGATAAGATAAATGCAAACATACGTACGACATGAGACTGGAAAAACAAAATTGGGTTATATGAAGTGGTTTAAATGGTACCTGAATGCTTTTCTTTTGATGCCGTGATAGCCTGAAGTGCCTTGTTATCAGCTAACAGGCTCAAGCTGCGTTCATAAACCCCATGATCGTTATGTGCACAGAGACCTGCTCATTACTGCTAAGTAAAGCAGGCATCAACAGCACTAAATGGCTGAGTGGTCCCAGGAATTGTTTATTGACAGGAATTGGCAGAGGTGAACAAATCTTTCAGTCAGAGTGGCCGTGCCTCCAACGTCCCATACAGACAAAAAAAACAAGCGTTTTGGTTTTTCAGCTGCTAGGTTACATATTTACATAACTGTGGTTATATACATACATATTTGTGTTCCAGTGCTTACAACTCTCAAGATTTATATATTCTAATAATAATTCTTCAATTTTAATAACACAAATTACACGTATGCAGTGAAACTTGATCGAGTTCTCCGCAAAGAGTGCAGTTTTTTAGTCTAATTGATGAAAGTCCCCTTTTTTTGTGTTTAAAAATCCTACATTTAAAAATGTGGATCTATTTTCTAATGGGCCCGTGTGAAATGAAACTCCTGTTTGTCATTGTTTCATTGTCTCTTACGTTTGACAGCGTTGCTTCAACTTGCATCCAAGGGTTTGATTATGTTGCAAAACAGAACAGGTTGGGTAAAACTAGGGTGTAAGTATGAGTAACTGTGAGTCATGCAAATAGTTTGGTATTCTGTACTGTGATGCTAGCCCAAAAAGTGTTGCAATGCGAGATAGACACACTGTCTGGGTCTATAGTCGAGTTTAACACCAGTCAAACATTTATTTTATCGACACATTTCTCGTTACAAAGAGACGAGCACGTTCATTTTCTAATTGGGTGACAGAAAAAGTTTGCAGTGAGAAGCACTCACTGTCAGGTGTGAAATAAAAAGTGACACTGTCCTGTCATACCTGTGCACTTAATGGGGAGAAGCTGCAGCTGAGCGGTGAGAAGTTTCAGGATTTCATAAAACCACGTCTGTGTTTCACCCCTCTGGTGGTTGTGGAAGTTTTCTGCCTGTTAAGCACTTAGGTCTTCTGCAACACTGGAGGTGCAGAGTACTATAAATGCTGACACGGAGTGCGAGTTGTCCTCTGCCCTCTGAAAAAGAGTTGATTTGTCACACAGCTTGCTAGAGAGGGTGGGAATGAAGACAGAGGGTGAGACGCTTTATGGGGTTCTGTGAGTCACGAAATATAAGGGAGCAGGTCTTCCTTATCTCGCTGCACTGTTCTTCCAGAGAGCAACGGCTATATCTCACCACTTGTAATTGGGTCTTGAGTTCTTTTATTTGGTATTGATCTCTAATGGAATGAAATCCAGCTCGAGCGGTCCTTTGACACCGCTGATCTTTCAAAAATAAAATAGTGTTGATTGATTTCATGACATTTGTGTGAATGGTGGGTCATAGTACCGGAAAACAATCATGGGAGTGGAGTACTTTAAAAAAACGAATGTAGTTTAATGTTCATGTTAGAGAAAATAGAGTTGTTTCACAGCGATGGATTTGTAGCTGGTCGTGTCAGCTTTTGTTGTCTCCCAGAATAAGACGGGTTTTAAAGCTTTCTTTAATTAACAGATATTGGATGTCTGGATCTTTACAGCAATATCGTTTTTTTTATTATTGTTCACTGTAGCGCAAAGTAAACGATATGAAGTATTTCTTCCTCTTTTAATGATTAGCATTTTTTGTGCTAAATTTACAGTATATCAATGTTAATATCTGTTAGCACTTTTTAATATTGGTAATTTTTTATCAGTGTTTTATTTGCAAGCTCGATTTACAGCTTAAAAGGTCATTGATTAACACCGCATGAGTCACCAGACAAAAGAGTTAATTTCTAGCATTAATCTTTTAATCTAAAGTCATATTTAGCTTTTCTGTTGATGTGTCCTATATGCAGGAAGCGCTGGCACCTCTTTCCCCCGGAGGATACAGCTAAGCTTTACCCAACTAGAATCCCCTACGAAGAGTCAAGTGTCTTCAGCCAGGTGGCTGTTCTTCATCCTGACCTGAGGAGATTCCCTGCCTTCCACGGTGCCAGTGAACACATCGTCACTCTACAGCCAGGACAGGTCAGGAATTCTGATGACATCATGTCTACAGAGATCTCAGACCAATATTTTTCTATATTTTCTTTTTTTGTAAAGTAATCAATAAAGTAAATGAGCAATAATCATCAGTGTTAGCCCTGAGAGAGCTTTCCAGATGCTTATAAACAAAATTCATAAGAAATTAATAAGAAGAATACAAAAGTACTGTTTAGCCCTAGTCTCTATAATTTATACCTAACGGTGAGCTGACACCTCTTTGTTTGGATTAAATCAGTTGCATTTTCTTCAGACTATAGAAAAACCACAGTGATTTAGTAAAGCCTGAAGTTATGCAATGCTGTGGCTTTACATTTATATGATGAAGTGCTCGTGACGCAGAAGCAGTAACCATAAAATATAACTTTATTGGTCCTTAAGCAGTGAACATGTGAAAGTAGACTGAACAGTGAGATTTATTTGTCTTGGTGTCCTTCATAAAAACTTGAAGCAAGGCGACAGTCGTGACTTGCGTCCCAATTAAAGTCAGGCATCTACAGTTACACTGGATCACCTTCAACACACTGTTGTTCCTATAGTGATGAAAGCGAAGGTTAAGCAGCGCTATCGCTCTTGATCTAACTGGGTCAAGTCCAGGCCTGATAAATCGGTCAGGTTTATGTCATGTGCTCAGCCAAAGATACGACCGAGGTTTTGTGGAGTCCAGATTTGGTTTTCATGATGGTAATTTTAACACTTGTCCTCCTTTGATCATAAATAATTGTGAAGGTGCTCCTGCATGAAGGTCATCCTTTTTCACCTTGTTTCAGAAAAAGAAACGGTCACTATGGACACAGAGCAATTATCCAGTTGTCTGCTTTCACTATCTGTTTGTTCTGGAGCTCACACAGCTTATTAAATACCCTCCTACAAAAAAACAAGCTGTCGGCTAACCAACAGTCCGTTAGTTGTGATTTGATTTATAGGTCAGGGTCAGAGCTCACCCTTGTGTTTTATTGTTTAATAGTGAAATAAATTGCAACAGTGCGGCACGGTGGCGTGGTGGATAACACTGTTGCTTCGTGGCAAGAAAGTCCTGAGGTCAACTCCACCACGTTTCTGTGTGCAGTTTGCATGTTCTCCCCATGTTTGCGTGGTCTTGGTACTCCGGCTTCCTCCCACAGTCCAAAGACAGTTTTAATCGATTCTAAATTGCCCACTGTGTTAGCCCTGCGATGGACGGACGACCTGTCCAGGGTGTACCCCGCCTCTCGCCCTATGACAGCTGGGATACTTTAATAACCTTGACCTCTTCCAGTCAGTGTTGCAGCAAGCTTTGGCCTGACCTTTTATATACAGCTGACAGCTCTGAGTTTATGCTTCAAAGAAAACCTAGAAATGCTTCAACTGTTGAGACAGAATGAATACTTTGAGTATCTACCACAGTCTCCTCAAAGATGGCCCCACCTCTGCAAATCAGATTAAAAGACGGCTCATTTCTCTTCTCCTGTCAGGCAGCAGGCCACAGACGAATCAAGACTGCTGTGGAGGCCGGGGAATCAATAAGCATTCTTTCTTTTTCTTTAACACACCCGTTGTATGAATGGATGAACGATTAACAGCAGAGGGGGGAAGGTTTATGCTGCCATCTAGCGGATATGTGCAGTCGCGTATTTCCTAGTATTTAGGAAGATGAAAGAAAAAGAGTGGGAGCTGTCATTGACCTTGCCATTACTGATAAGTTTGTGAAGACTTTATCTTCTTTGCACAGGTGCTCTATGTCCCCAGGCACTGGTGGCATTATGTAGAGTCAGTGGATCCTATCACCGTCAGTGTCAACTCCTGGATTGAGCTGGTAAGCAGCATCATGTCTCTTTCATCCTGAGCTCACCAAAAACGCCCCAAAATGACACAATATCATATATATTCCAAACATTTCAGAGTAGATGGCAAGTTATTATCCCGAACATGTTGATTCATGTTGTATTAAGTCCTCTGAGATTAAGGCTCCTCTCCTTCTTGAGTAATGAACAGGACCAGCAGTAAAGTGTTTCCTGTCATTATGATGAGTGTATGTATATAAAGGGGCATGAAAAAAGGCTCCCTGGTGCAAGACAAATGTTTATTCGGAGGTTTGCCCCACTCTAGTTGTTTTCTGCCAAGGTCACAGACACCACAAACTATTTCTTCTTATCATTGATGGTAACCATCTTGATCATGTGTGTTCTTTCTCGGCTCTCTGCTTCTACACAGGAAGTGGATGACGTCGCCAGAGTTGGTGAGGCTGTGACTAAGACGGTTGTCTGCGCCATTAAAAGTGCTCGAAGCGATGACAACACTGACAGCTGGCTCAACCCCACTGAGGTAACGAGTAATTACTCTTTGATATCAATTACTGTGTCAGTTTAAAAGCCGTCTTCTTACACCTACTTCTTGCTTGTGTCTGTCAGGATCATATTCTGATCTAGTGGGTCAGTGGGTCCCTTTTATCCGCGATGATTTTATAGCTGTTGACCTTCAATTGAACTACAGGCAGATGATGATAAAACCTGAGCCTTTGTCTTCCACAGTGAGATGTTCTCTTATCTCTCTTTAGCTTTGGGGGTGGGGGTTCCCCGACCTGCTTTGTTTCCAATTGCCCCCTTAGAAGGAAGGGTCACTGCAAATCAATATAGAATCACTCTCAGTAATGATCTTCATCCTGTGATAAAATGCTATCATTCTGAGGGCACTAGTTTCTTCCAGGATGACACTGTATGCAGTTAAAGGGAACAAAAGCCAGATTAATAGTTTGAATATGAAATTTGATCAGAATTAAATGATAACCAGGCTGATTCAACACATCTCAACCTAGTTGAAAGCCAATGAGATTTTTTGGAATAGCACCCTCCATCAAATAACCAGATGACAGAATATCTACCTTACAGCCTTCGAGTAGAGTCTCACATACTTGCCTTGAAGTTCTTATTAAGGCATTTCATGGCTTTATTTAATTTTCCACTCATCCATATATGTGTCCATCTTCTTCCGCTTATCTGGGGCCGGGTCGCGGGGGCAGCAGCCTAAGTAGAGAAGCCCAGACCTCGCTCTCCACAACCACCTCCTCCAGCTTGTCCGGGGGAGCACCAAGGCGTTCCCAGACCACCCAAGAGATATAATTTCTCCAGTGTGTCCTGGGTCTGCCCCGGGGCCTCCTCCCAGTGGGACATGACCGGAACACCTCACCCAGGAGGCATCCTTGTCAGATACCTGAACCACCTCAGCTGACTCCTTTCGATGTGGAGCAGCAGCTGCTCTACTCTGAGCCCCTCCCGGATGGCTGAACTTCTCACCCTATCTCTAAGGGAGAGGCCAGCCACTCTTCGAAGCTCACCTCTGCTGCTTGTATTCGCGATCTCGTTCTTTCGGTCACTACCCACAGCTCGTGACCATAGGTGAGGGTAGGGGCGTAGGAAAACCGATAAATTGAGAGTTTAGCTTTTATACTCAGCCCTCTCTTCACCCCAACAGACTGATACAGCATCCGCATCACTGCAGCCGCAGCACCAATGCGTCTGTCGATCTCCCACTCCCTTGTCCCGTCACTTGTGAACAAGTACTTTAACTCCCCCACTTGGGGCAAGAACTCGTCCCTGACCCGGAGTGGGCACTCCACCCTTTTCTGGCTGAGAACCATGGCCTCAGATTTGGAGGTGCTGATTCTCATTCCCACGGCTTCACACAGATGGTCTGATGATAATCAGCTGTGGCAAATCGAAAGTACAGCCTCTGTCAATTTTAAGGTTTTATGTATGAGAAAATAATAAAAATCATCTGCTTCTTAACAAGGCTTAGATAAATAAAATGACATATTACACTGTTTTTAACCAAAACTAAGCCAAAAAACTAAGGACACCATTACTGCTTCTATTGGAAGTAGCAGCCAGGTACTGCTAATCAAATGCACTGGATTAACTGATCATCATTTTGGAAGTTTGCTGGTCTGGGGTGTTAGGTGTGTATTAACACAATGCTGAGGATGAATGACAGGATCTGAGAGTGAGATGAGACGTAACTGTTGACTGACTTTCCATCAGTCCGGGAAGGATTATAAGGTAATTTCCACACACTGTGAAGTCCACTCTGCACTGACAGATTATCTACAAGTAGAAAACATTTAAGACAGCTGCCAGTCTGTCCAGGAGTGGACGTCCCAGCAAATTCACCCGAAGGTCATATTGTGCAATTCTCAGAAACAGCAATAAGCCCAGGAGCTCCATCTCAGACTACACGGGCCTCAGTTAGCAAGTTAAATGTTAAAGTTCCTGACGGTACGGCTTTTTTGAGAGTGTTGCCAGAAGGAAGACTCTTCTCTCCATCTGCAAAAGAAAAGAATCACGATCGAGTCAAAGTCCAGACCTCAACCCAATTGGGACCTTTAGAGAGCTATGCATAGAAAAAAATGCCCACAGTCCTCAATGAACTGGAGCAACATTGTAAAGAGGAGTGGGCCAAGATTCCTCAAATTCCTCCATTTTTCTGTTTTGACTTTTGGTGAGAGAGAGACCCAAAAAGTCATACAGAAAATGATTACTTCAAACTATTGCTGCTAAAAGTGGGTGTAGAAGCTACTGCATCCTGGAGTGTTCTCAGTATTTTATGCACTGCTTTTGCATAGTTTTTGCATAAATTTGTATAATGACACACTGTTGTGTATTGCTGTTCATCTGAGGTTGTATTTACCTAATTTTCTGATCTGATAATAACTAGTTAATGTTTTATTATGCCCTGATATGTAAGACCATAGAATTAGGTGTACTTTGTTTTTACCATGACTGTATCCTGGCCAGTGTTGTGATGATGACGTTGTCAGAACCTGTAGAGAGTCAAGCATATAGTGAAGCTATAGCTGCGCAAAAAACCTGGAAAATCAAAGATTTTCATTTTTGAATTCAGACGGAGGCAAGTTAGCTGTTTCCCAGGGTTCAATCCTCTGCTAAGCTAAGCTTTTGCTGACTTATAGCTTTATGTGGTACAGACGTGAGAGGGATGCCAGACTTCTCAAACAAAGGACATTTACACTTTGTCTCAGAACATTTATTGAATAGCAAATGATTACAGATGAAGTTCTTCTAGTCCTTGATTAAGTAAAGCACCCTGGAGACCGTGTGTTTATCTTTGGTGAAGTACGAGAAGTCCTTCTTTGTATTGCATTAGTGATTTGAAGTGTAAGTGACTTCTGCATGAGTGTATCCAGGCCTCCACGAACTTGCTGAGACACTGGTTTGACTTTGTTAGATTACTAACCACTTGTCCCCCCCACACCTTCTTATTTCTCTGCTTATCAGTAGGTTCAGCCAGGCAGCTTGTCCCACTTACAGACTATATTTATGTCACTTACTGTGTGTCATTTTCTATGCAGACACAGTATGAGCTGCAGTGTCATAATGTAAGGAGAGCTGAAAGCCTCAGTTGCATAAGTTCATAGGCATTGAACTTAAACCCCTGTTAAAGTAGCTTCTCAGAGCTGCTATGAAATGATTTATTGTGATATTCTAAAAGTCTTTTTTTCACAGCTGTCCTTTTAGAGACGGCTATAAAAGTTGTAATAATAGTTGTGAAGGACGTCTCTACTTTAAACACATAAGGTAGTTATGCTTACATAACTTCAGGACCAATTACGCAGTATTTTTAGTCTAGTTCAACTGTTTGCACACCCAGTTAGTTTCATATCGTTATCAAAATAGACTATGATAACATTCTCCCTGATGACCTTTCATGGACTTTGAAACTGACTTTGAAGGATTAAAAACAAACAGCGGGGTAGCAGTGATCTGTACGGGGGATAATTACGATGCTTTGATGGATTGATTCTGAGTACTTGTGCTTGAAGTCAGGTAGAGCAGTTCAGCTGAAGTCTTTCTTGTGGCAACAAAAGTAGAGCTTCAGGTAACCTTTTTTAAAAAGCGTTTTTTGCATATTGATTAGCCAAGAAAGGATATAGTCTCCCACCTACAAGGAGAGTCACAGATGCCTTCACTGCGCCAGTTTAAACCTATATTTCCATTTTCCAGAAACTGTGGTGTATTATATATTAATGTGCACAAATTTAGACTAAAAAAAGGAAGACCTAGGTGAAGAAATGCCTCTTGTGTGGGAAAAGTCATGGTTCTTTGAGGAGCTCCCACCACATTTGTGTTGCATCTGATTTCCAGGAAAGGGGGTTAATTGCCTGTTAATGTTCTTTTAATGCTTTAGGCCAGGTAGAATTCCTGGAGGCAGGTTTAGTGAAAATTATACAGATTCTTCTTCATAAGGCTTTAAATGATAAATGCTAATTCCTTTGTAGATATGGAGATTACAGTGGATGTAGTGGGCCATGGGGTTCCAGTCAGTTGCTGCCATTTAGTTGGTCTAATCTTGCAGAAATGGCTTTGGTGTGAGCTGCAGGCCTCCTTGGCCTCACACTTCCCTGACCCTTTGTCTTGAAGGAGAGCTGATGTGTGGCACTCTGCCTGATTGATCAAAGGCATCCTGGAGTCAGTTGTCTCCTCTTTGTTTGTGTTGGTTGCATGTCCAGTGTGGCTGGTTTGTTCCTACAGAAGTAAAGAAGTAGAAGTGCACTCTGAGAAATGTAGTGGGAAGACTGCTCTCTAGGTTCTGCCTGGTAGATTTTGTATAATCTTGCTGAGTTGCAAACAAACGGCACCGAAAAACAACACAATTACTTCCCAGCACATTAATAAAAATCTATGTACAAAGGTTTCCCCAAAATGTATAAGCAAATTAACCGCCTCTGCAAGATGGGCTTTTTCTGGAAATATACAACGTATTAAACATATTAAACAAACTCTAAAGCCTCTGTGAGTTGAATATTAATTCAAGTACAGCTTCTTGTAAATGATTCTAATGGCAGTTCTTGTTTGGAGAACCTTGTAAGCATTAAAGGGATTTATAATGCACTTTTATTAGACCATCTAAGTGTCATTCCAGGCATGCATTGATTAAATTTTTTTTTCTTTATTGCTTTGCCTGAATCTGTTTAGCAGATTGCGCTCAATTAAAATTCAGGCAGTTCATTTTGTAATCTTAAAGGCTGTACACACTGTTTATCTCTTGGCAGCTGTCTCCAGCTTTCTCTCCGTTTTTGTTTTGTTTTTATAGGAAGAAGTAACATCCCATAATGAAAATATGCAGTATCTGAACCTGGCGGCGAGAGCTTGGGCTCAGAAACAAAGGAGTTCCTGCCACAGCAAACTGAGCCCAGAGTTGCGAGACACCTGTCGAGTCAAGCGGGACTCGGGTGGGCAAATCAAGAAAAATAGTGATCGGGTTAGGAATTGTGCACCCTTCAGTATTCCCTACGGACCACATCTCATCTCTGTACGCTGTCAGCAAGAACTGAGGAGGACGACCCCCGAAGATGTAGAGGTCAACTCTTCCAGCAACAGTGCAGTCAGATCTCAAGAGGACTGCGCTGTCAGCTCCGATCCAGCACAGACAACCAAGTTTGCAGCTGCTGTCAGACTCGATCAGAGAACACATGGATGTAACGCTGGTTCAACTCGGTGTAGAGAATGTGACTGTGCAGATGGGACATCAAAGAACCTGTCAGAGGATTATAAGGCATCAACGCATACAACAATAACCACTAACGACTTGTTAGACTGCCTGGTGCATCCAGACATCATCACCCGTGTCACTGAGCTGCTTCTAGAAAAGCATACAGGAAGTGATACGACCACCTGATCATCCTAGTTTTGATATTCACTTATCAGATGCAACATGAACATGGGGTTTGTTGTGAGCCACGATTATTATTATTATTATTTTTTACCCAGAAATTGGCCCTCCAAACTACGAGTCATGTTTTGGCATCATTAAGTAAGAGGCCCGACTTTTATTTCTTCTCTCATTTGTCACTCTTGACCTTCTTGGCGTGAACCACAGATGCAGGAAATCGCAGCCAAAAGTCATTCTAGTGCTGCAAGTGACAGTCTAACATATCCTTGTTTTGTTTTCCTGCACATGCTCATCCTTTTTGGTTCTTCCAAACTAGGAAAAATGGCCACTGGAATCAATTTAGTATGTTAAACAACCAAATAATTCAAGATAATATTCCAGGGATACAAACATTGTGCAGAAAACAATGTATCACAATGTCAGTTAGTAAGGGGGGAATCATCATTGAGCAGCCACAAAGGACTCCTTGTAATAGTTTTGTGATTGATGCTAAAGCTGTGTAAGAAGTGATAAATGAACTGTTTGAATAGTCTGCTGTATGTGTGCGGATAATAAATGTAATATACCCACTTTGCCTAATTGAATTCCCTGTAGTTGGTTTGTCCTTGGTGGGGACATTTTACACATCTAAACTTGGTCAAAGAGTTTTTGTCAGATTTTGGTGCAAAATTGTTGCAGTTATGATAAACGGGAGTAAACGATTGACAAGAATACAAGTTTTAATCTGCATTAAAACTTCAAACATCACAAAACAAGTTTATTTACAGAACTTTGGAGGAAAAATCAAAGTTATACTTTTCCCTGAATAAAAAACATCACATATTGTCAAAAAACAAACCACAGGCAAAAAACATCAGTTTCTGCAGGTTTGAAAAAATCACACACACAGCACTTTGCATCATACTTCTTTTTGTTTTTTAACAGCACACTTGTTGATTTGCAAAGATGGCTCTGTGATGATGACATGTCCCAATGAGCAGCATGAACAGTAGCAAGAAATTCTTTCATAATTTTTACTTTTTTTCATATCTGTGATTTTTCTGCCTATAAACAGTAAAAGAAATCATTATGTCTGCAAAAACAAAGCTGGATGTTTCTCCACAATTTTAAACTTCAACGTCAGCAAAGCAGAAACCTTTACAGGGAAATCATTCACAGGTGGATACAAGGACTACAATTGGTACAAATGAATGCAAAAAAGGCTGCTTCTTTTTTTTCAGGTGACATAAATAAGACTTTTTGAATGAATAAAAGTGGACTTTTTCAATAGATTACTTGTTCAGCTCCTGTATGGATCCCTTACGCTCCTCACTGCTTTCTGACCCAGGCCCTCAGAAAGCTTTCCTTTCACAGCTGCTTAGATTGTCTCCTATTTAGAAGGTTACTTGTTCGCTCCCCAGCTCCTGCAGCTGTTGACGTGCCTGTGGGCGAGATGCTGAACCCCAGGTACCCCTGATGAATCCGTCTAGGCTTACATGTGTACGTTAAAACTGTCTGTGGTTGCAAAGGAGCCAATCCAAGAACAAAAGAGGATTCAAGCATCGAATATGTGAAAGTCATTTAATCAATGTTAAAAGTCTAAACCTAACTATGTGTGAGTAAAAGGGGAAAACCATTAGCGCTACATGTGACACGTGTCAATACAATCCTTCTATTTTCCGTTGTATAGACTTCTGAAGCAGTTATGAGTTACAGTCAAAAGCTGATAAATCAGGACTGAAATCTATCCAGTGGTCGAGGTTCTGTAATGAAACAGCTGCTTTCTAAGATCCAAACAACCAGACTGGAACTTTTTTAAAATTCAAGTGGCTAATGTGACTTTTTTGTCCATCCATCCATCCATTCGCTTCCACTTATCCTTTTCAGGGTTGCGGGGGGCGCTGGAGCCTATCCCAGCTGTCATGGGGCGAGAGGCAGGGTACACCCTGGACAGGTCGCCAGTCTGTCGCAGGGCCAACACACAGGGACAGACAGCCATTCGCACTCACATTCATTCGCACATTCAAACCTAGTGACAATTTGGATTATCCAATTAACCTATCCCCACAAGCTGCATGTCTTTGGACGGTGGGAGGAAGCCGGAGTACTCGGAGGGAACCCACGCAAACACGGGGAGAACATGCAAACTCCACACAGAAAGACCCCGGCCTGATGTTGGAATTGAACTCAGGACCTTCTTGCTGTGCGGCAACAGTGCTAACCACCGTGCCGTTCAAAAACAAAACAAAACACAGCTCTAGAGGGACAAACTTGTAAATTTGTGTACTTGTATCCACGACTACTGAAAGATTGTTTCAGACACTGGCTGCACTACATGCAGACCCTTGAAACCTGTTTGAGAAACTCCGTTTTGTTTAGTTGTTCAGGTACAAACAGGCAGAAAAACCCTTGTAATTAGAGATCATATCACATCAGACGTTTAGTAATGATGAGCTTTGTTTTCTGGAAATCAAACATTGTGATAAAGGCACACAAAGCGAACTGAATGCTTTCTGTCCAATATTTGCACAGCTTGTGATTATCATGAACAGCATTCTGACATGGGGTTAATATGCAACAAATATATACAGTGTAGTATTAACATGCTTTAATAACACTATTGATCATTTTGCAGAAATGACTATTTTGTCTTCCTCGAACATTATTTCATATTTTAAGTTTGATTCAGGAAGTCCTTTCCTTGTAAGGTTATAAAGTTTGAAACGGGAGTTTTTCACAACATATGTTAAATGATGTCACGAGTCCTACACTTTAAAACCACAAGAAATCTCCAACAATCACATCTTAGAGTTTCATTTTCACTAAAATAATACCTTTATAAAGCACAAAGCAGCCAAACGTATAATGAGGTGTGACTAATGTCGCGGTATTACATTTTGGTGCTCTTCCCCGTTTTGTTCAGTTCTATCTCGTTGTTTTTCTTCTTGAAGTCACTGTCGTCTTCCTCCCTCACTGAGTTTTCCAGGTAAAGCTTCTCCATTTCTTCGGGGTCAACGTAGGTGTAGAAGTGGGCCATGACGGAGAAGATGATGCAGACGCCCAACAGCAGGCAGGCAAACAGCAAGAACTCTATCCACTGAGATAACAGAGACAGTTTAGTGTTTGCTGCACGCGCTCGCGACCGATTCAGTTCATTTGTTGCTCACCAAGACACAGAACCGTTTAGTTGCTGAAGTACGTTTTATTTAAGCTGGCGATTTTTGGTACACACATTGTGGGATAAAAGAGGTGAGAAACACGCTCCAGTGGATTATAAGATACCCCAAGTTCATCCTTATCTCTCCATTAAACCTTGTTACAGTGCACAGGTAGCTTTGGTTTATTTCTACTTTATGATACATTGCAATAATGAAACTTTTGTACAAAGCACTTCTAATCTTTCTTTTTGTCCATTAGAGTCTGTTTTTATGGCTTTTATTATATTTCTGTTACTTTAAAGCGTTTCAGTGTTTTTATCGCTTAAGTATATTGCTTTACGAATTTCCCAGAGGAACCCACCCGAGGGATTAATAAAGTTCTATCTTATCTTATCTTATCTTATGACATCATCTATTAGGCCGGTGTGCGATGCAGCTTTCTTTCATTCAACAGACACAACAAATTTTGTTCTATGTGACTCACTGAATTACAATAACGATCCTTACCAGTTATTAACACGTTAAGATGTAATTTTCAGTAGTTAGGGTTTATACACTCTCCGGCCACTTTATTAGGTGCATGTTGCCAGTTGCAGCTGAGTTGCTACAATTAGCTGATTAGATGCTCGATTGCTGAGTAGTTGAACCAAATGAAGTGGCCGGTGATTAAAAGCCTTTCTTTCTTTTTTGTGTAAGAGTTTAAATGTTTCCCACAATGCCCTTCAAGAGTCATACCTGTTCCAGTCCTGCCCCTTCTGCCACAATCAGCACTATCACATTGCCAAATGCCACCGTGAGCAGCCAGCCAGCCTGCAGCACTGACTTCATGTTGGCTGGAGCCTGGGGGTAAGACAGATGCAGGGTTAAAGAAATAAAGACAGCTGGCAGCCCTGGGACTGTACACATATTTCATTGATTCGTGAAGTAGGAATTTGACATCTTAATAATATGACAGAAACAGATCTGGAGGGGAAATCACTTCCTTGGGCAACGTTCAGTGGATTAAAATTTTAATAGTAAACGCACCGTTTTCTAAGTATTTCTACAGAAAATTCCAATTTCATAGGATCTTTAATAAACAGCTCTTCTAAAAACCTGTGTCTTGTTTATCAGTCTTTAATGTCACAGGTTGCTCTGAAACGCAGCATTCCTCTGACACAGCGAGCTAGTGGATGTCAGCTTTATGGCCATTACATTGGAATAAAAAGGTAGCTAAATGCTTTACACCATCATACTCTGCTTCAGTAAGAATTTCTATTCAAATTGCTTAACAAATTTTATCAGCCCACCTGTCATGAAACCACAAATATTTCCATAATCGGTCAAAAACATTGGTTTAAAAAACCTTTTTCAACTGAATTCACATTTTTATACCCTAAAACTGAGCTGGCACACAGAGAAGTCAGCAGTAAATTTGAAGTCTGTGTATACTGGTGGATTAACCCTTACAGAAACATAAAAAATTATTTTTTAAAAATAAAAAATAAAACAGAAAAACAGAAAAACCAAGCAAACGACAAAAACGATAACAAAATAACGCTAAAAACCGATAAAAACCCTGAAAACCATACATTTCACACCCGAACCTCAACTCTCACGGCCCGGTACCAAACGACTCACGGACCAGTACTGGGCTAATACATCTAAGTGCTACAGTTTAAAGCTAAGTATAAGTATAAAGCTTCCTGTGTTTGCTAATATGGACAAAAGTGTTGTAAGACAATTTTCCCTTTTTTCCAACCAGATGTATTCCAGTTTGGAGAATTTTCCTGGTTGGAAGCTACTGTCCTTGAAAACCTTTTTCTTTGAAGCCAAAAAGCTTTCAGTGTTTAATATTCCAAACAAAGATTTTCAGTGGAACGAGTACAGGTAATCCTGATAGGTAGCGTGTATCACTTCACCTGTGAGTAGGAGAACTCCAGGCCAGTGATGGAGAACATGACCTCTCCAGCAGTGATGAGGATGTACTGTGGGATCTGATAGGCAATGTGCACATTGTTGGCTTTCACATCCTCGATCTTGTGAGGCACAATTTTACCCGCCTCCTGAGAAGGGACACAGAAGGGCTGTAAAACTGCTATGATCTGTGATGACTAAATGAAGTTGTTAGAAAGCATCCTGACCTCTGTGAGAATGACAGTGTAACACGCGCCAAAGTCCAGCAGGCCCAGGTTAAGTTTAGAGGTCTTTCCTGAGTTTGAAATGCAGGTGACATCAGTGTATCTGTCCAGAGGGCAGAAGAGGTACGTGATTTAGAGGAAAAAAATCAAACAGCATGATTTAACTAACAAGATATACGTTGATATTAACACTGTTTGTTGCTTTAAACAAAACAAAAAAAATCACAGTTTCAACATTATGATCTCTTTGGACATGGAATTATGAAAAAAGTGATGTCTCTTGTTTTGCTTTTTTGTGAGGTTGGGAAAAGCTTAGCAGATATTTGGCATTAGGGCTTTTCCTTCCAGTTTTGACCACCACTTCCCAAAAATCCAACTTACTCGCCCCGCTGCACGGTCTTGTTATGAGTCACATTGTACCCGGAGGACATGTAGAAATTATTATCTCCCACCGTTACGTTTAAGGCCTCCGGCTGTGTGTTGAGGAACCTGTTAAATATGAACCAGGAGAACTCGTGAGCAAACCTCATTATTCCAGGTTGACCTATATTTTAAAGCAGATTCAGATGCTTTACAGCTTAAGCACAAAAGCTTAGCAACAGCCTCGAGGTAAAAAAGGTTTTACCTCAATAATGGATTCCCTTCTTCGTTTTTTGTTATGTGATCTTCTACCTGAAAGATTAAAAAACATCAACACCTGCTATTTGTAATTTATGCCATATTTTCAATTTAGACTCAAGGAAATTCTTTAGAAACTTGTATAAATATTAATGGAGATTAGCGTTCATAGAGAGTCTGTGTAATCCTTCAGCTTCTTACAGCTGATTTAGACTTCTGTGGTGAATCTTTGTAGAGCCAACGACCTAACCCACTGAGTGCTGGTGCATTATGTGTTCATTGGCTTGTGGTTGTGGCAGCCATGATGGAAACAAATCCTGGGTCGCTCTTTTTGCTTTTGTTTTTATTCAAACATATTCCACTTCTTTGTAAATTTTCGCTTGAGAATTTCAAGTTTTTGCAATCTCCAGGAATTTGCGGACATCTGTGATTCCTTACACTTAGGCTATTAATAATATAATTCCTAATTCTGACGTTAATGTGATTATTATTGGCATGCAGATTCACCCCCCCCCCCCCCCCAGACTCAATAAAAGTTTCTACCCACAGGCTGTCAAAGATGCCCTACCTCCACCTTAATTGAAGCACGTATGGAAATGCATAAATGTCTATGTGTTCGCCAGTTCCCTGAAATGTCCAGTTAAATATTTCACGTCCATTCCTGTGGTAATAACTGTTTAAATAAAACTATGATGGTTTAGTCACAAAAAACACTCGTCACTGAAGAATCATTTGCTGTTGTGTTGTAATCTGTCACACTGATGGAAAAATGTATGACAACATTGGCATCGTGTTGGAGATGATGTCAAGATTGTAAAGATGAGCCGTAAATGGCTTTCAGGTTGTGCAGTGGGACTAAGAGTAGTTTACAGAGTTTCAGAGAACTTGAACATGTTCTGACAACATGTTAAATGTGCGCACACGCTGAAATACAGTCATTAAACGATAATGAACTTTTTAAAACGTCTAAAAATTTGAATTTGAACCTCGACATCTTTTCCACTGCAAATGATGAAAATAGGTTGTCCTATTATCAAAGGTCCATGATTCATTTTTAATTAAACTGCCTGCTGCAGATGACAGCTTGTCCCACTTACGTTATAGCTAAATCGTCAGGGGGCTCGGTCTATGACCCAGCATTTTTGAGATTATGGATTTTCTGTGAATTCTTTGTGTTGGTATGTTTTAGTTTTCTATTATTTAGTATTAATTCATTTATAGCATTGACTGTATGTTTACTTACGTTTGTTTCCATGTTGTCTGGTCCAGGTGTTTAAGTCATGTTTCCTGTTTTATTTTGAAGGTCTTGTGTTCCATGTTCAGTGTGTCTAGTTTTGCTTCCCCTGTGGTGTCATGTTCATTTGTGTCAGTTGTGTTTCCGCTTCCCTCATTACCCTGCTGTGTATTTAAGTCCTCTGTCTGCCTTTGTTCATTGTCAGGTCGTTTGCTTTCTTTCCGTCATGTCTATGGATTTCATGTTTCTCAAGTGTTGGTTTTTCTTCATCCTCATCCTTATGTTCATGTTATGGTTTTCATGCGTAGTTTTAGTTTTTCCAGTTCAACGTAACGTTTAGTTTTTGCCTCTGCCTTTTGCTTTTGTGTTTAGTTATCAGCCTGAACAAATGCTTGCTTTTTGTTAAATCCTGTCATCCTGTCTCTCGGTCGTCTGCTTTTCTGTCCGCTCCTCAAACAAACCGCCCTTCCAGCCGTTGACACGAATAATTCAATTTAAAATTTAAATGTTAAGAAAATTCAAGTTGGGAAATGATGACAGGATCTTTTCTCCTCTCTCGTCCACAGTGGCGCTCATTCATATTTCTCGGCCAACTATGTTAAATTGTAGGCTCTGCTCTGTATATACCCGTTGCCATGGAGTTCTGTTGATGACGCCTTTCTCTCGCTACACACGCACATGCTTGACTCACAGTTGAGTTGATTTAACTGGAACAGGAAACTCGGTTTCCCAACACAGAGTTTATGATCAGACTCAGAGTTTGTTGAACCTGCTTTCTGGATCAGAGCGCTGACCTCATGTCGATTTTTAAAAATACTTTTAAAACCAAACTGTACTCATTGCTTATTTAATTCTCAATAGTCAACAGTGTTGGGAAAAAAAGTGAAGATGTGGTAACAGCTCGTAGGAACACTCACTAATGTGTAGGTGATTCCAGTAGCGTCGGGGTAAATGATGACACTGTAGGCCTTTTTCTCTTCAACCTTCTGGGTAGCCGAAAAGTTTCCTCCATTGACTACAGTGACTTCAAGATTCAGCTCCCCGTTGGACAGTGGAACAGTCTCATAACCAGGAGGGTCCTGAGAGAAGCCAGAGAGTTAATGTTTTTAGAAAATTGAATTATAAACTTACTCATTTGCCAGAATGAAGTTATGAAATCTGGGGGTATCTCGGGGTCTTGTTCGCGAGTGATGGGAGAAGGGAGCCGGAGATCGACAGACGGATTGGGGCTGCAGCTGCAGTAATGCGGACGCTGCACCGGTCCGTCGTGGTGAAGAGGGAGCTGAGTGTAAAAGCGAAGCTCTCAATTTACCGGTCGATCTACGTCCCTACCCTCACCTATGGCCACGAGCTGTGGGTAGTGACCGAAAGAACGAGATCGCGGATACAAGCGGCAGAAATGAGCTTCCTCCGAAGGGTGGCTGGCCTCTCCCTTAGAGATAGGGTGAGAAGTTCGGCCATCCGGGAGGGGCTCAGAGTAGAGCAGCTGCTGCTCCACATCGAAAGGAGCCAGCTGAGGTGGTTCGGGCATCTGACAAGGATGCCCCCTGGGCGCCTCCTGGGTGAGGTGTTCCAGGCATGTCCCACCGGGAGGAGGCCCCGGGGCAGACCCAGGACACGCTGGAGAGATTATATCTCTCGGCTGGCCTGGGAACGCCTTGGTATTCCCCCGGATAAGCTGGAGGAGGTGGCTGGGGAGAGGGAGGTCTGGGCCTCTTTGCTTAGGCTGCTGCCCCCGCGACCCGGCCCCGGATAAAGCGGATGAAGATGGATGGATGGATGGAAGTTATGAAATCTCTTGTTTCTGTAGAACAGCTCAATCAAAGTTAAAATAGCATTTTCACTGTTAACGGCACACTGAGTTTTAGTTTTGTCTTATCTCTCTCTTCTTACATGTATTACTAGTTGAATTCTGTTTATTTATTGTTTCGTACATGTACATGTGAACGACAGGGAAATGTGGTTTTTAATTCTATTCGCCTTGAGCCACAGTGAAAATTATGAAAAGTTTAGCCACCTGCACTCTTCTTACCTCAAGGTACTTGATTGACTGTAGAAACAGATCGGTGCCAGGAGCCTTCAGACTGACATCATCTTTAGCAAGGTTGACAACCTGCAAGAGACACTTCCCTGCAGGTGCAGGATTCACCACAGTTTTCTATTAGAGAGAAAAGCAAATCAGAGCACAGTGATGGAAAAATATCAGCAAAAACACTTTTTGACCAGTCAGACAATCACTATGAGATAAAATCAACAACAAAACAGTTAAAGTATAAGATTCAGGTGGGCATGCTAGAAAAAGCAAATGTACTTAATATCAGCAAAAAGATACTGTTAAGTTTTGGCATCCAAACTTTAAAACTGCAAGCTACCATTATGATTATACATCTGAACTGTACACATTCAGGTTTTCCTGGAAACATGAGCAGTAAGGGTTTTGCCGAGTGTGAGTGCTTTTCTGTAGCAAGATGCAATCACTATGATTGCTGCTCATACGTACCACAACGTTCACCTCCACCAGAGTGGCTGCTCCGAAGGCCAGGGCTGCAAACACCATTCCCATGGCCATTTTCCTCAGAGGTCTGAAAACAGAGAGAGTTGGTGCCCAACAGTTAATACCTTTACCTGTTTTTCACTGCTTTTTAAAATATTCTGAAAGCGTGGCTTTATCATTTTATCAGAAGGGTTATTTCCACACCAGTGTCCTCCCTGACAAACTTTCTGTCGCATTATTTCCTTGTTATGGCTGTGCATCCCTAAGTCTGGTCCTAATGTTAAAAGGGAGTTCTTGTTTCCTATTGTCACCAACTCCTTGCTCATTGGGGATCATCTGATTGTTGGGATACTCTCAGAAGCGTTACGTCACTTGGGTGCAAACTCCAGAAAGTCAGGATCTCCTAAAAAGAAAATTGGTCCACTAAGAATATGATTTGGGAAACTTTGGGAAGTCTAAAATGTTCACATTATCCTGTTTTTGCCAAGCATTTCTATTTTCTTGTGTCTGTATATGGATCATGCAAAATGCTTTTACTGATGTGTGAGCTTGAATTTCTTTCTCAGCTTTGCACGACAAAAAAATATGGATGCATTGGTGTAAAGCATGCTGCCACTGGACTTTGGAGCAGTGGAGACGTGTTCTCAAATCACGAATCACACTTCTCCGTCTGGCAAGCCGATGGACGACTCTGAGTTTGGCTCTTACAGAACAGTACTTGTCTGACTCCAAGGAGGGAGGACTATGGTGTGGGGTTGTTTTTCAGCAGCTGGGCTTCACCCCTTAGTTCCAGTAAAGGGAACTCTTAATGCCTCAGCATACTGAGACATTTTGGACAGTTTAATGCTGCCAACTTTGTGGGAACAGTTATATATATGCCTATATGTTGTTAGTACAAACGATGGCCTATGGCAGCTTGGATAGGCTGGATGGCAGTAAGAAACACAGTTTTAAATTGCTCTATACAGCGTTATTATGTTTTTTTCAAATCAACCTAATAATCTTGAAGGAGAGGCCAGAGGTCAAATGTTACTTGATATTTTAAATCCTTTTGCAGTACTTTCTATATGTCGACATTACACATTTCACTAGAACCACCGTCTCTTTATACTTACAGGTTATAAGGTTTTATGTCAGTTTTTAACTAATAGTTGACCTTGAAGACGTTGGTCGATATAAGTCAAATTTTAATGAATTTTTAATATGACCTCACTCTATACGCTTACAAAGATTTATCAGAAATCATTCAAAACTTTATGAGCTATCGTGCACACAAGTAGAATGATTATACACTTGCATGCTAATGCGACCAAAAACGTAATGTGGTGGGGCGTGGTGTGCGGTGCCGTGCAGGGAGGGCGGATGCACCTGCGTGGCATCCTCAATTCCCCATGTTAAAACACGAGGAATCAGGGTTTGGAGAGGGTCGAGAAGTTGTGGTGTGATGCGTGTCGAATGAATAAAGATGGCTTTGACTAACACTCTCTGGACCCTGTGAATTTCCCTACCTGAGAAACAAGTATGGAAATTCATATTTACACTGTGAGAAGTACTTTGGAGTCGGGTTTAAAAGTAAATGTTTAACATTCATTAAACATTCATTTGTAAATGAATACCAGCTTTGTGTTTACAGACACTTCCCTCAATCGTTAACTTTCTTTTCTAAGGCATAATCCTGGGAAATATATGTGGAATCACATGCTTCATTTTTTCCATTTTACGAGATTACAAGATGATCCTGAATGAAATAAAGGTGGCAGTACAAAACAAAGCCAAATAAATCCACTACTCACGTGATCTTGAGTCCGCAGAGTCTAACGAGCGGATATATGATGAGGTCAAAGATAGGCACAAAGACAAGAATCAGCAGAGCATTCAACATCTAGACAACAAGGGGGAGGAAAATTAGTCTTTTAACGACTCTATAAAAGCTCTGTAGAGTCCATAAAATCATAAATGTTGCGTCAATAAAGAGAGATTCTGATTCGGTGTTGCTTGTAAAGAGATGGCAGTGAAGAAGAACCATAAAAGTGTTTTCATGAAAATAGCCTCATCACAGCCTAGTCAAACATTGGTCTTCATTAGTGAGGGGACTTGAGAGATGCTTCTTTTCACTGGATGTTTAAAATCTGTGCCTTAGATTAGCTGGTAGGTTCTGCATTAGAAATATATAACAGCTGTGCAGGACACTCCATCAATTATGGTGCTGTATTCAAGCACACTGGCTTTGAAACCTAACAGAGACTACGAGGGAGAGAGTCTCGGGTTGTTTATATCAGAACATCATGAAGCTCTTTTTTATGCTTAGTCTTTAAATCGTAAAGCTTAAAAACACGGTAACCATTAACACTTTATAGTCAAGTTGTGTAATGCTCTTTACTGGCATAAGTGAAGCTGCAATGCAAGGCTCACATGGTAAGCCTCACTCATGACATCCACAGTGCCTGCTGACACTGGAGATAAAAAGAAACATTTTAATTTTTCCTGATGGCTTTGGTTTATTTTTGACTGTAATGACAGTGTGGCTGCAACTAGTTTGTAGTTTAAACTACTAATGTTTTAGCAATGAAAACTACAATCACTTTCAACCATAAATTTTGACTATGAACTTCAACACCACACGCTCATTTCAGCAGCTCGTTTATTTATCCATTCGATGATATTTTCTAATTTTTCATATTGCCTAAGCACCACCGACTATATTTAAGCATCTGACACCTTTATACAACCAAATTCTGAAACTAATGGATAGAAATCCAGTTCAGTGGATAAGGGACGAGCTATAAACTCTAAATGCAGCACATCAATTTCGTGCTCTGTATTGGAAATATGTCAAACGGTGTTGTCCCTTTTAAATAAATAAATAGAAAAAAATTGAGTCTGGCATTTATCCAGTGACCATAAAGGCTGCAATGAAGGCCATGACCAATGGTCAAGTGCAGATTAACATGTCACCATCTTTTACTGCTTTTCTTAGCAGGAAAAAACTGTGACTGTAACTATGACATGATAAACTGCCACAAACAAAAAAGAGGAGGAGACACTAATCACATACATTCATGTGAAAATAAAGTTTTTACAGCTCTCTATGAAGTCCTGAGAAAAGCTAAGTCCACCCCATGATTCAGTAGTATGCAGAACCACCTTTAGTAATGGTTTTCTGTACTTTATCAGCCTCTCATCATTAACACAACATTGTGGGTGAATTTTGGAGGACTCTTCTTTACAGTGTTGTTTCCATTTATTGAGGTTTGTGTGGGCATTATTTTTTGCACAACTCTCATTTAAGGTTCCACCACAGTCATTTCAATCGGGTTGACGGGACCATTTCAACACATTGATTCTTTTCTTTTTCAGTCATTCTGCTGTGCTTGGGGTCATTGTGCTGTTACATGGGCCATTTTGGGCAAAGCTTTAGCTGTTAGGGTGATGGCCTCATATTTCACTCTGGAATACTTTGGTATACACAGGAGTTCATGGCTGACTCAGTGACTGCAAGGTGTCCAAGTCCTGTGGCTGGAAAACAAGCCAAAATCATCACCCCACCATCAACATAGTTCGAATGAAGTGTTTGTCCCTTTTTTAAATCTTCACCAAACATGGAGCTATGCATTACTTCCACTATCCAAAGGACATTGCTCCATTGTTCTTGAGTTTTCTCCAGATGCAACTTTGCAAACCTAAGTCATGTTGCCATTTTCCTGGCCACCCTTACAAACAAGCCAGCACTGTGATGAACTTTAGCATCTAGCATGCTAACTAGCATGCTAACAGACTCCATGCAAACAGAGTCGGAAATGTAGCTCTTGAATTTTCCACTCCTGGGAAGGCTGTGGTATTGTGTTAACAGAGCTCCAGAGCAGCAAACTGCCAACACCTCTGCTTCCATAGAAGTGTTCACACTTGTTCATGATGAATTAAGTGCATTTGATTAGCAGCACCTGGCTGCTGTTTACCCTCTTAATATCTATAGAAACTGTAAGGGTGTACTTAGTTTTTCAGGGGACTGCATAGAGCACCATGAAATGTTTTTAAAAAGCCACAATACATTAAAATATCTATCATTCTTACTGAAATTCAAATATGCTGATCAGCCAGAAAAGCATGTTTTTCAGTTGTCAGCAGTTTACAATTTACCCAGTGATAAATAAAATACTGAATCCTTGCAATATACAGTAAATTTAACTTAACCCATTTCCAAAGGTAAAAATTAGCATTGAAACACAGTGTGTTCACTTGCTAAACCACTGGAAAACTACTTTGGGTCATATACATACACATATATCAGTACTGTTACAAGTATATGCTAAGAAATCTGCATCCATCACAATCATTTTCTGCTTTTCTCTGGACTTTCTGCCGTTCATTATTGCTTTTTTAGATTAGCAGAGACTGCGCACAATTTGCATCCCAGCAAGAGCCAAATAAGCTGCACATACCTGCATTTGGTCAGGCTTAATAGCGAAGGAGTTTCCCTATAATAAAAGAAGACAAAGACAGGAGAGACACTTAAACTTTATCTTTATAAATCTAAACTTGATGAGTTGATGATTTTTTGACTTGATAACGAGCCATAAACAATGTTATTTACTAGAATAAAATGATAAATTGCAGCAACACCCTAACAAAGAAAAGCTCTCTTCTAAAGACTGTTTGTGATATCAGATGCTAATCTAAACCAGCCCACTGATAACAATGTGAAAATACAGCATCAGCTTTTTAACATCTTGACACCATTACTTCACGTAAGTAAGGTCTTACAAAAGCCAGGTTCATCCTCGTGGCTTGAAGTGTCCAGCGGGAACCCTGCAATAAAGAAAAGACATCTGTTACTGTCAAATTTGTTTAAGGCACAGCAGATGGGATTTCCTCATTTTCCCTGGAAGGGACAATAATAATAATAATAAAGGGATAGTGTATTTCTGACATGTCCTCTAAGAAATCAGTTTTAAATCAGTCGAATTACAGGAAGAAACGGATACAGGAGGAAGGAGAAACAGGAATGTTGAATGTGGCTTTGAGGTTTTTCTATAATCAGATGGTTGTGTTGACTGTTGGTCAGAGGAGAACATAACAGACACTTATGGGATTTTGCAAGAAAGTTTCGCCACAAGACCTTGATCTTGTGCTGACACAGAATGCAGTCTGTCCAAGTAGGAAGGGAACTGAGGCAAGTTTTTCTTTTTGATTAAAAAGTAAGTAAAAGCTGTGACTGTAAATGTTGCTTAAACTGGAAATAAAGGCCTGAGTACAACAGTGGAACACAATTTAAATAATACTTAAGAATATTTAATCATAAGTTATTATTAATGATTGGCTCTCTTCCACAGTGTGTTTTTTTGTCCTGTCTTCTTCCCCTCATCCCCAACCGGTCACGGTAGATAGTCTCCCTGAGCCAGAGGGTTCTTCCTGTTAACAGGGAGTTTTTCCTTCCCACTGTCACCAAGTGCTCCTTCACAGGGAGTCGTCTTATTGGTGGGAGGTTTCTTTTTATTATTGTAGGGTCTTTACCTTACAATGCAGGCGACTGTTGTTGTGATTCGTCGATATATAAATAAAACCGAATTGAACTGATGTGCTAATCACATTCCTAGAGCTTATTTTCATTGGGCATTTAACTTTAGTGCATGGTGTATAAAGTATGGGGTTTGGATACATAATGGAGAGCAGCTCATTGTGAAGGTTCATATGTCTTTTTCCCAACCAAAAGTCACTCTTCCCTCTCAATCTCATTCAAAACACATGAGTTCAGACTAACAAAATCAAAAACAAAACACTGCATCACTGCCAGCCTCACTACGATTCACTGGCTACCTGATTCATCACAGCTGATTTAAATGCCTAAATGACATCAACATGTCTTGATGTTCTCCAGAGGCCTGGTAATGAACTAATCATGTGATTCTGGTGTGTTGACCCAGGGTGAGATCTAAAACCTGCAGGACACCGGCACTTGAGACGTGGAGTTCTCCACCCCTGTTTTAAAGTCTTCCATGGTCTTGCTGCTACCTACTGTCATGGTTCTGGGTTTTAAACCCAAGGTTTTGCATTTTTGGACTGTAGTTTTTAAGCTTTTAGTAATGTCATTGAAGGTGTGTTGGTATGTAGTACTGTTTTATATTCTGATCTCTTGCGTAATCTAGCCTTCGACGTATCCTTTTGTGTCTTGATAAGCCTGTCTTGATAGTGGTTACTTGTTTAGTGACTTCCTTTTTTTATTTCAATACTCTGTGTCTAGCCTTGTGTCTCACTCCCCTCAGCTCCACACGCCTGCGCCTCTCTGAAACTGATTCAGCCGGAGGTCTCTTCCTGTTAAAAGGGAGTTTTTCCTTCCCACTGTTGCCAAGTGCTTTGTTCGTCTGGTTGTTGGGGTTTCATCTATATTATTGTAGGTACCAACAGTTGCCTTCACAGGCACAGAAACATGTATTTAGTTTTACTTCACTTTGAAAGTTTTGGCTATTTCCCCACCCCTTACTGTCTTGTTTATATGTTGTCTCAGACTCCTCTTGTCCTTAATTGCATTGTTCACATATCTGGCATTTCGATTTTATTGTCCTATTCTGTAATATTTTGGATTCTGTTTATTTCATTGAACTTGCAGCATTAAAAGATGATTTTTGACTTTATTTCCTGTGTCCTGAGTCTTGCATTCGGGGCCACAAAAGTGGTTCACAACACCTACATCACAGATTTACTCGCACCTCAGACACATTTTATCTATTCCTGCACGCTCATTACAGAAGGACAGTTTGTGTTAGAGCTGTGGATTTCTCCAGCAACTACTTTTAAATCGGTAAATAAATTCATTCATTCTTATAAATGTATTTATTTATCTTACCTGTCATAATATTCACACTGTTAAGGTTTAATGTCTTCTGTTTTCGGTTATTTTATTTGTGTGTAGTTGTCTTTTTGATTTTGGATTATGACTTGTTATTGCATTATGTAAAAGTAACTCTGTTTTACAAGTTAAGTTTATTATTATTTATTATTTTGTCTTACCTGCTGATCAAAGAGAGCCCAGAACATTGGGAGGGGGATGTAGAGCACCAGAACTCGCAAAACCATCTTTATCTCCTGAATCAGACGCATCTGTAAAATAAAACACACGCGCACGCAAACAAACACACACTAGTTAGATGACTTTTAAAAAACTTCTACGCATCACTGAATTAATAGAAGGAGTTCGCTGACGTTACCGAGTACTTCTCCTCAGCCCAGTCCAACCAGTGCTTTTTCGGTGGGTCATGTTTTGATTTGTTCCAACGATTTTTAAGTGCAAACTGTAGGCCAAAGGTAAATAATTGGAATGAAAATGGAGTGTGCACAACAGAGACAGAAACCTCGAAGTGTGAAATTCATATCTTTCTTAATGATTCTTGGCAGTAAAAAGCAGTAAATCAATGTGCTTGCACTTCAGCTCTCAGATAAGTCGAGGGAGAAGTATGGGATTACTCACCCCGATGCAATTGCAGACTTCCCAAAGGACGTTTCCCTGGGGAGGAGTTCTCTTGTACAGACTGCTGCCAGCAATGAAGACAACTGTGTGCGATAAATGAAGAGTCAGACTGGACTTGTTTGAGTGAAGATCACAGCGAGTGATTGCCTTGATGTCAGAACAACCAAAATAATACTGAGTACCTATTTAAGGATGGTTTGTCCTCTCACAGCTGCTAATGAAGGCTTTGGGGTAATAAAACCTACCATGTTGTAAACGTGCTTCAGGCTTTTAGCACTAAAGCTCCTCCTCTGCTTCACCCTCACTGCGATCTGTCTGTGACCTCTCAAGAATTAAATCACAGTTTGTTTTCAAAGCGAGGGTTCAGTTAAGCATGAATCCCATAAGGATCAGGGGTGACGGGGACCGAGAGGCAGAGACAACTGACTGTCAGGACAAATGTGGATGGGTCTTGATCAAGTGTAAGGCCGGCTCGTGAAAACGCAAGCTCAGCATGCTGATCACAGCCTGGAATAAAGCTCAGATTTCGAAATGCGACTGGCAGGTTTGAAAATAGGTCAACGTTTGCAGCATCGGATATCATAAGCACACTTACTGCATTTAGCAACATGTTGCTAAAAACATGGAACTGAAGATTCTAATCGAAGAAGGACAACATGTGAGTTCAGTCCCTATTAGTGGCACTATTTTCATGCCTAAATACTGAGTTGAAAAAGTTGATTAAAGCATTTCAAAAACAGCAGAAAGGGCTAAAAAAAAAAACTGTGGACAATGTAGGGACTTGATTTTACAAGATTTTCTTGCCACAGCAGAGGTTTGTGCTATGGCTCAAATAAAAAGGTCCGTTTTTCAGGGAGCTGACCGTGTTTTGTATTTTTTTTCCCTGAAATAATTCTGTTATTGTGCACCAACAGAAATAATGTATGCTTCCCAAAGAAAACTGTCAAGTTAGAAATGCTATGTTGAAAAATCCCTTGCTCTATTTGAAAAGCACTTGGAGAAAACTCTGTAAATGTTGAGGTGGAAACTCACCTAAAGCCACAACCATCAGGGCTGCAGGAACCCCAAAGGCCAAAGCATAACAGTCTCCACCAAAACACTTCACGTCACCTGCAGGAGTGGTGTGTGTTATTAACACAGTGGACCTCACTGGATATAATGTAACATGTAAAACTACGACTATGTGCTCACCTCTCAATATGGGTGTAATAATAGTCGACAGGAAGCTGCCAGCATTGATTGACATGTAGAAAATAGAGAAGAACTTCTGCCTCTCTGTGGTCTAGAAGGGATCAAAAACATAATCATTTACTGAGTTTAACATTGCTACAACAACTCCACATGACCATTGTTGTGTTAAAGAGTATATAAGCCCTCAGAGGAGTTTTCGGATATGTCCTAAACACTGTTTGGACACCAATAACACCGAGTAAATCTAGCACTGCAGTTTAAAGTATTATTTTTACACAGTAACAAAGCAGTTAGCGAGCAACTGCCAATTCCTACATGCCACAGATAACTTCTGAGAAGTATGTGTGGCTCAGTACCTAATGTTTGATGATGGGCAGGTAGTTATCACTAAGCCGCGCCTCAAAAAAAGGCATTATATAAAAGTTATCAGATAGCTGGGATTGGTTTCTGATAACCTTGTTTCCTTGGTGTACCAATAAAAATAATACAAATACTTCCACAAACTAAAGAAGGCTTACATGTTCCTCGTCAAACTGGTCACCTCCGAACGCCGCCACGCAGGGTTTGATCCCTCCGGTGCCCAAAGCTATGAGTATCAGACCTGACATGGACAGAGCACTGTAGGACACACGGACACAAAACACAAACAAACTGCTGATTCAAACTACAACACAGTGTATATTAATGACAGTACAGTGCTGAAAAGAAAGAAGAGATTGGATGAATGGCACTCAAAGAATCGCTGAGTGAAAATTATGGGAAACTGTATGGCATTGGGAACTGTGATGGGCATCAGTTTATCAATGACATGACGTTCATGGACCAAAAAAATAATTTTATCCTGATTCAAAACTTTTGAAATCAATGCTCAAATTCCTTCAGTGCAATAAGGATTATTAATTATTACACCTCCTTACCTCATCCTCTTCTAACAGTGCTGGGCTGTGATTGTGCAGAGTGATAGAATTAGCTCATGACAACTCACATGTGCAATTCGGTGCTTCCCACGGTGGGAATGGCTCCAACCGACTTGACCACATGGCCGATCACATATACAATGGACAGGTAGATGATGGTCCTGTGGGGAGCAAGCTGTGATTATGTACAGGGCATTCAGGCCTTCTTCAAAATCTCTATGTGTGCTCAGAATGATTCATCTCCAGTAGCAGGCAACGTCAGGCAAAGCTAGCAGCTCAAAAGGAGATGATGAAATACTGCACACGCATAAAATGTGCCTGTTTCCACCACTGAAAAATACATTTTTTGCTAGCTATAAGTCAAGATTTCGAGCTATGAAGTGAGACGTTTTGAGATAAAAACCCAAATCTTTGACTTATCGATGGCAACAAATGTTTGTTTTTTCCAGTGGCAGAAGCTTAGAAAGTATCCACATAACATGAACACAGTTTGCACAATGTATTTTTGTTATTTGCTTGAATCCACACTTTAGTGCATTTACAGCTGAGAGACTCACTTGTATTTTCCGAGCCAGGAGTCAGCAATGAAAGCTCCCAGTATGGGTGTGAAGTAGCAGAGGCCGCTGAAAGCATGGTAGACAGCAGTGGAGAGGTCCTTGTCCCATTTCAGGTAGGTGAGGAAATAGAGTGTCAGCAATGCTGTGATCACACACACACACGAGCAAGCATAAGCTGTGAATCAGCTCACAGGATGGAGAAGCCCAAGCCCACACCTAAACACCACAATACATCGTAAGCCTTCAACATGAACTGTCATATTCTAAAAGTATTATTGCACTCAGAATCCTTTCAGCGAATCCTCCGCAGTTCATGAATTCAACAATACCACACGATTATATTCCGTTATAAGATTTTTTTTTAAGCTGGTTAAACCATCACATTAAATAATGTAATCGGTGACACCCACTGTGCTTACATTTAAGCTTAGACGATCCACAAGTAAACATTCTGGGTTTGAGTTTGTCATTCAGGTAAGCTAAGGCATTTTAACCTAAAACCAAAAAGCTGTGGGACATTTTCCTAATAAATAAGCCATAACAGACACGAGAGTCGCTTGGGAAAGTTCAAGATGAACCTTGTGTGCTGCAAAACTCACACTGTTAACTAAGCAACATCTTCATTCAAAACAGACGTCCTAGCTTTTCCCGAGCACTCAACTACATCTCTTGATCTCCGTCAGCAGATGGCATTTCCTGGCAGACTGCAGTTGTGCTAGCTTGTAGCTCTTAAATTACTGTAGAGGCCACCAGAATAAATCCAAAACAACTTGGTTATTCTGATGGTTACAGAATATCAGTAATCCATTATTTTCAAACCACTTACCTCTCTGATGCGATCTCTCTTCTTTTATTCATTAGTAAAATTAATACCGTTGGTATTTTTACTAATGACTGAAATAAATACGATATTTGGGGTCTATTTTTTTAATATTCTCTCACATTTTCGAGACAGTATAATTAAATAAAACCCCCGAGTCTTAAGTTCACTCGGATTGAGGAGAAATTTCAGTAGCTGAAACTGTGGACACAGTGCATCAGCTTAAAACTGCAGGAAATTGCGTGGTGTATTTACATGTGTGTTTGTGTGTGATCCGGCTGGAGTAAATCTGTCACTTGTGGAGATAAGTGAGGTCGTGTGAGGGAACAAGAGAGATCTTATTTGTTGCCTCTCTATTATATTGCCCCAATAATACTCATAATCTGTAATGTAGCAAGCTAAAAGTACTCTGTGAATCTAGAAAACCTTGCTTTTATTTAGGCTTTATATAGATTTGCACTGTAACATTGCCCAGGCATTTATTTGCATACCTTTCATGCCATAGTAGGAGAAGCGTTCGCAGAATTCATTCACCACTATGAAGCAGATGCTGACTGGGTAATTGGTCCCAAAAAATTTCTAAAAGAAGCAAAATGTATTAACAGAACAAAGTTCAGCACTTTTTAAAGAGTACACATTTTCTCCAAACAATCACACTGAAGTAAAGCACATCCAGAATCCACTATCTAATCTTTTTCCCCCACCTTCGTCAAATATAAACAATAACTGGCAGGTTCAGTGAATAGTTTTATTCTCTGACAGAGAATACTCTGACATGAAAAGAGAGGAATGTAGCTGATAGATTCTTCCTGTTAGTCAATCTCACAAGATACTGAAGTTAATCATTACGCAGAAATAGAAGTTTTATAGGTTTAAAGCTTTAATGAGACCAGGCTCAGTTAAAATGAAGAAAAATATCCATCGCTTGAGTTCTGAGTGGATTTTTGTGGAGTGGATGTTTAGTATTCAACTAAACACCGCGTGGGATGTTTTGATTAACAATGATCTGCAACTTTATGCTGTTGCTTTAGTGCATTTTGACAATTTATGCCATCTGTCAGGTCGTATCATTCACATCAGCTGTAGCCCTGGTATGTAAAGGTATATGATTCATGTACTTACAGCTCTATACAAACTGTCTACAAGCAGTAAAACACTTTGCACAACCGGCTGCTAAAAATGGAGGCTTCTGTAGAATTTTACTGGTAATGATGTGCTCACTGATCTGGAGCTGGATGTAATTAATATGAGGTCAGTGTTTTAATCATCATCAACATCATCATCATCATAGGTCCATGGCCTCATTCAGTGAGCTTTAGGCAGTCAGTGAGTCACAGTCACTCCAGTGTATACAAGCAGATAAACACTTACTAGGAGTAGTTAGACTTGTGCCTCCCTACTTGGTAATGTTTCTTTTTTTTTAATTGCTAAGACTTAATTTAAGGGTTTGTTTACCAAATGTTCAGCGAACACATTTACTCCCATCCCCATGTCAGTTTTGGTGTCATTTAATTTCAATTAATCAAAGCATGAAAACATGTCCATTCAATTTGCCTCTGATGTATAATTTTACCTCGCTGTATCAACAGTTTTCTACAACTGAGGAAAATCAAAGCGTGGTAGATATTGTCCATTTTCTGCATGATACCCCTGGAGATTAAACAAATCTGTACAGTAAGCATATTAAAAATGATCCTTTATTGGATTTGCTACCTCCAAAAACATAATCGCTCAGGCCACATGTGGCACCAGCTTTCTCCAAGCAGCAGTTAGTGTGGGTTTACTTTTAGAGGGGAGGGGGTGCCTGTTGCATCATCTTACCAATAATAATTTAGCATAGAGCTTCAGTGAGAGCTTGGTCTCAAAGCAGACTTCCCTCTGTCTCCTTAGCCCACTTCTGCATGCTTCGCATACACGTCAACAACACATCTTTGCGTGTTTTATTTCCACAGACGTGGAATTTGCACGCGTTCCAACCCGCGTACAACTTTTCTTGTTTTTCTTTTTTTGTTTTCTTTTCTTTTACTACGCATCTTTGCGTGGTAAAAATCAGAGATGCACAACAAAACTAACCGAGCAACTCAGCGCATGATCCGCAAAACATCACAAAACAGCACGTTTACCTTTCCCATGTTGTCGTTTTAGATGAGAGAGTTTGGGATCTTTACGGCAGCACTGTCATCCAAGTCCGTCCCACTCCGTTCTGCTCTCTGAAGGCACAGATGCAAAAACCTCGGACACTTACACTCTTAAAGCACACTCAAAGTTAATATTCCACCACAGAACACTGGACTTGTCACCTCAGGAAAAGCAGCGAGCCTCCGTACTTCGGTCTTTTGTGAAATATTAAAAAGGAGGTAGCAGATGAGTGTTTATATATGCGTATATTTACAACGCCTTTCACTCGATTTTTTTTTTTTTTTTTTTTGGGGGGGGGGGAGGTCCGCAAGTTGCAGTGAAGCGGGATCTACTGGTACAATAGAGTCGTTGTTGCACTCAGCCGCAGACCTGACTGTGGGGATGGATGTGCGGGTCAAAGCGCATATCTCTGGTTGGATGACTTCGAGTGCATCATTTATTTCTTTTTTATTCACCCTGAGTAATATCAGCGGTGGTGGTGGACGTGTGTCCCAAGTACACGTGTTAGTTGGTTGCTGTTTGAGGGATGGGTTTTAGGGTTAGGCTTAGACATTCAATCATAGTAAAGGTAAACCTATAAGTCTAGAGAATGCATGATGTCAAAGGAATTACAGTTGTTGTTTCATCCACGATCATATCCCCACAAAGGTGTGTGTGTGTGTGTGTGTGTGTGTGTGTACTTGAATAACTCATATTGTGGGGACATGCGTCGTTTACACATATATAGTCAAAGGAGCTTGCAAAGAAAAGCGTCTGGACTTCTTTAAGTTACTTGAAGACGTTTCATCTCTCATCCAAGAAGCTTCTTCAGTTCTAAGGTCAAATGGTGGAGAGTCCCAGATATAAACCTAGTGGGAGTTTCCCCCCACAGAGGGACAAAAGGACCCCCTGATGATCCTCTAATCGCCTGAGCCAAGGTGGGAAACTGGGCGTGGGTCCCAATCAGCCAGAGTTTCGGGTGTGTTCATTGTGAAACCTGGCCCCACCTTATCATGCGAATTCCTGAGGTCAGATGGCCCAGGATGTGAGTGGGCGTTAAGGCGTCTGGGAAGGGATCTCAAAACTGGATTATAGATGGCAGAGAGTTGGGGTCGTAAACCATCGCCTCTGTTCAAAGATGGTCGCTCACAGTGGACATAGATGCTTCTTTCACTCCTCTTTCAAACCATCTGTCCTCTCTGTCCAAAATGTGAACACTGGCATCCTCGAAAGTGTGACCTTTATCCTTAAGATGCAGATGGACTGCTGAGTCTTGTCCTGTGGAGGTGGCTTTTCTGTGTTGTGCCATGCGCTTGTGAAGTGGCTGTTTGGTCTCTCCAATGTAGAGGTCTGGGCATTCCTCGCTGCACTGTACAGCATACACCACATTGTTAAGTCTGTGTTTTGGCGTTTTGTCTTTCGGGTGAACCAGTTTGTGTATGAGCGTGTTGCTGGGTCTGAAATACACCGGGATGTCATGCTTGGAGAAAACTCCTGAGTTTTTCTGATACACCGGCTACATAGGGGATGACAATGTTGTTGCGTCTGTCTTTCTTATCCTCTCTCGCTGGTGTCTGGTCTTCTTTTCTGTGCCTCTTTGCTGACTTTAAGAATGCCCATTTAGGGCCTCTACATTGGAAATGTACATAGATCTACATAGAAATTAATACTTAAAAAATGTGCTTGGACTTTTAGAAAACACACATGATTTTAAAACTCACAGATACAGAAATAACTGTTAAAATCTTTGCAGTGCCATTGTTCGAAATTACTGAAAGTGTGTTACATACAAAGCCAATTTCGATTACTTTCAAGTAGGATATGCTTTACTCATTCCAAAAGTTTTTTTCTTCTTTTTTAAAAATTATTATTTTTACATTACTTTGCCTGGATCCACCATTTATAACACTGGTCAAAAACTGCAAACAACATAACAGACAAATTAGCCTGAAATCATGGGTGGGGCACAGATAACCAGGAGAAAAACCATAAAACATAAAGTTGACCAGAATTATTTTTCGGAGAGGGAGGAAATAAATGAATAAGAGCTTTATGATGCCATATATGTATTATATACTTACTTTAAACAAATGTTTATTTGGATTTTCTATTAATATTTTCTATTAATATTCTTCTGAAATGGAGCATACCAGAAGAGGTTTGAGAACCACTGGTATAACATCCCATGCAACATGCCAAACCTTGAGAGATGAGACTTAAGGAAACAGTAGATGTCATCTCCGGCTGTTTGAACATCAGTCCAAAACCACCACTGGCCAACACTGTGCTGGCATTAATTCAATTCAATTCAATTCAATTTTATTTATATAGCGCCAAATCACAACATAAGTCGCCTCAAGGCGCTTCATAGATACAGAGAAAAACCCAACAATCATATGACCCCCTATGAGCAAGCACTTTGGCGACAGTGGGAAGGAAAAACTCCCTTTTAACAGGAAGAAACCTCCGGCAGAACCAGGCTCAGGGAGGGGCGGGGCCATCTGCTGCGACCGGTTGGGGAGAGAGAAGGAAGACAGGATAAAAGACATGCTGTGGAAGAGAGACAGAGGTTAATAACAGATATGATTCAATGCAGAGAGGTCTGTTAATACATAGTGAGTGAGAAAGGTGACTGGAAAGGAAAAACTCAATGCATCATGGGAATCCCCCGGCAGCCTATGTCTATTGCAGCATAACTAAGGGAGGATTCAGGGTCACCTGGTCCAGCCCTAACTATATGCTTTAGCAAAAAGGAAAGTTTGAAGCCTAATCTTAAAAGTAGAGATAGTGTCTGTCTCCCGAATCCAAACTGGAAGCTGGTTCCACAGAAGAGGGGCCTGAAAACTGAAGGCTCTGCCTCCCATTCTACTTTTAAATACTCTAGGAACAACAAGTAGGCCTGCAGAGCGAGAGCGAAGTGCTCTAATAGGGTGATATGGTACTACAAGGTCATTAACCCTTGTGTGGTGTTCATATTTTTGTTACTCAGCCAGTGTTCATGGGTCTGGTGGACCCGCTAGACTTTTGGCTTTCCAAATTAACACTATCAAACAATTTTATGTTAAATTACTCAACAGATGTTCACTTCATCCCAATTACAAGCCATATGAACAGCAAACATGGTTAATTTTTTCCCTTTACCTTTATTAGCTCACATTTATGAATCAATGTGCTTCTCTTTTTTTTTTATTTATTTATTTTTTTTTATAAAATGTTATAAAAAACATAAATACGTTATAATCAAGTGGAGTGAGTGTAAAGACACAACACATTTACACGTGAAGCAACATGTTTCACAACTAAATGGGATCAGCTGCTCATCAATGGTGACATTAGGCCCAGGGTTGTAAAACAGGGGGAGGCGGTGCACACACTTATCCCACACTGTCCTGATGGCAGCTAGCTTGTCTCTCTGCCGTCGAGCTGGTCTGTCGTCTCGGTTATCAAAACGGATAATCCTGGAAATTTTGTTGAAGTTTTCCAGAGACACTGATGCACGGAAAGGTTTCTGCATCCCACAGGGATTCTGTGGATTCCCCTTTGGACCTGAAAACTCCTGCAAGGATAAAAACCCCAAAGTAGGCCTTTGGGGTTGTTAGATAAATTTGGTCCATCTCCTTCCACCTCTCTCCAAAAACACACCTTCCTTCTAGATTACTGCAATCCAGAATAATTTTCTGGATGGAATCTGGGATGAAAAGCTCAAATGAAGACTTGATGTCCTGCACATGAGTACCTGTCAGCCGTGTTGGCCCTGGCTTATCACAGTAACAGCTCTGCAGGGTGGCTCATTTCTTGGGCAAGAAGACCATTCGATTTCACCAGTTATTGACATCCATATTTCTTCACTTGCTGTCTGGTGGGCTTGTTCTGGTCCTGGAGCTGGCTGCAGATGGGGTACTCGTCTTCGTTTTGTTACTAAATGGTGCTCAACCTCATCCTCTTCTTTAAAGTCACTGTCAGACTCTGAATTTTCAGAAATGTGAAATATTCTGAAACCTCTTTGTCAACATCATCATCTGAAGCTCCTCTCTCTTCCAAAATCAATTGGATGGCCCTCGCAGCAGATAATATTTTGCCATCTTGATCAGTTGTGATAAAGAACCACACTGGCAAAGTCTTATTTGTAGTATTATGCCCCTAATTTGCAGGTGGGACAGGGTATGAGAAAATAAAATTTGGATCCCTCAAGAAAGAGGGTAAAATGTGTGAGATGTCAGAGCAGACGGTGTTGATAGTTGAATTTTCAACAATGTTGCAACTTTGTGTGGGAGCAGGAGGGGAAGAAAACACTATCAGCAGCACCAGAAAGGAGGAGGACAGAGTGTGGGAACACAGGACCTACACTTTCAACACTTTTATTAGACCTGGGTCCAGTGGACCCGAACACCTTGTATGTAATGTAAATGCGTGGGGGGAGGTACAGTATGAGGTCATTGAAAATTAGTTCAGATTTATGTTCTTCACAGAAAATAAGCCAAAGCCAATGAATTTCAGGTTGAAAAAATAATTAATTGTTTAATTTTTCTTTTGAAAGAAATTGAAAACGGGTCTCACAGACCCGAACACCATACAAGGGTTAAGATAAGATGGGGCCTGATTATTTAAGACCTTGTATGTGAGGAGCAGGATTTTGAATTCAATTCTGGATTTAACAGGAAGCCAATGAAGGGAAGCCAAAACAGGAGAAATCTGCTCTCTCTTTCTAGTCCCTGTCAGCACTCTTGCTGCAGCATTTTGGATTAGCTGAAGGCTTTTCAGTGAGTTTTTTGGACATCCTGATAATAATGAATTACAGTCGTCCAGCCTGGAAGTAATAAATGCATGAACTAGTTTTTCAGCGTCACTCTGAGACAGGATATTTCTAATTTTAGAGATGTTGCGCAAATGGAAGAACGCAGTCTTACATATTTGTTTAATATGTGCATTGAAGGACATGTCCTGGTCAAAAATGACTCCAAGGTTCCTCACAGCGTTACTGGAGGCCAAGGTAATGCCATCCAGAGTAAGAATCTGGTTAGATACCATATTTCTAAGCTTTTCAGGGCCGAGTACAATAACCTCAGTTTTATCTGAATTAAGAAGCAGAAAGTTAGCGGCCTTCCAGGTCTTTATGTCTTTAAGACATTCCTGCAGTTTAACTAATTGGTGTGTGTTATCTGGCTTCATGGACAGATAGAGCTGGGTGTCATCTGCATAGCAGTGAAAATGTATGCTATGTCTTCTAATGATACTGCCTAAGGGAAGCATGTATAATGTAAACAGAATTGGTCCTAGCACTGAACCCTGTGGAACTCCATAATTAACCTCAGTGTGTGAAGAGGACTCTCCATTTACATGAACAAATTGGAGTCTATTAGATAGATATGATACAAACCACTGCAGTGCAGTACCTGTAATACCTACAGCATGCTCTAATCGCTCTAATAGGATATTATGGTCGACAGTATCGAATGCTGCACTAAGGTCTAGCAGGACAAGCACAGAGATGAGTCCACTGTCAGAGGCCATAAGAAGATCATTTGTAACCTTCACTAAAGCTGTTTCTGTGCTGTGATGAGCTCTGAAACCTGACTGAAACTCTTCAAATAAACCATTCCTCTGCAGATGATCTGTTAGCTGTTTGACAACTACTCTTTCAAGGATTTTTGATATGAAAGGAAGGTTGGAGATTGGCCTATAATTAGCTAAGACTGCTGGGTCTAGAGATGCTTTTTGAGTAAAGGTTTAACTACAGCTAGGCCTTCAAGCCTGTGGTACATAGCCGATCATTAGAGATAGGTTGATCATATTTAAGATCGAAGAATTAATTAATGCCAGGACTTCTTTGAGCAGTTTTGTAGGAATGGGGTCTAAAAGACACGTTGATGGTTTGGAGGAAGTAATTATTGAAGTTAACTCAGAAAGATCAATTGGAGAAAAAGAGTCTAACTTAACATCAATGGTACTAAGAGTAGCTGTAGATAATATTACATCTGTGGGATGATTTTTGGTAATTTTTTCTCTAATGATAAAAATTTTATTTGTGAAGAAGTTCATGAAGTCATTACTAGTTAACGTTAAAGGGATTGTTGGCTCAAAAGAGCTCTGACTTTTTGTCAGCCTGGCTTAATGACAACCAGTGTAGTAGCCAGAAGTTTAGAAGTATCTAAGGTAACAAGTTACCGGTGCCAAGATTCGGGCAAAAAAATAACTGTTGTAAAACAGTGTTTTTTCTAACTGAAATATCGTCTTAAAAAGAATGGTGTTGTTTCGTTGGGTTGCCAGAAGAAAGCCTTTTCTCTTTAAAAAGGACATGGCAACATGGCTTCTTTTTCCAAAGCTGAATCTGAACGAACCAAAAGATTTCTGATTTGTGCAAACAATGTCCTTTGCACAATTCAGACCAAAGTGGAGGAGTGTCCAATAACTGACACAGTGGTGCTTAGACAACAACCTTGTGCTTAACAGCAGCAACACCAAGGAGGTCATTGTGGATTGCAGGCGGTCCGGCAAGACAAAACACGGTCCTCTCCTCATACACGGAGAGGCAGTAGAGCGTGTGGACAACATCAAGTTTCTGGGTGTGATGTGCCCAGCAAAGGCTCTTCTTCCTCAGGAAGCTAAAACGGAACAAACTCTCTTCTCAGCTGCTCATGAACTTCTACAGAGCCACAAAAGAAAGTATCATCTGTCTTAGTATGACCCTTGGCCTGGGTGATGAAAACACCACAAGGGATTGTGGGAAATCCACTTCCACATCTGGACTCGGTGTACGCTAGACAGATCCCAAAAACAGGGCCAGACGTGCTTCCTTCAGGAAAGTTGTATAGGAACATGAAAACGTACCACCAGCCTGAGAGACAGCTTCATTCCCCAGAGCTGTGCAATCCAATTCTGTGACTTTTTGCACATATTATTTCTGCACACCTGCACACATGGATAGTGTGGTTTCACTTGTCTTATAGTGTATCTGCATATGTATGAACAGTATATTTATGTATGTAAAAGGGAGTTCTCTTCTGTGCCAATAGCTACCGAACAAAATTTCGTTACGCACATATTAACAATAAAAGGATTTGTCTTCTTCTTTTTCTTCTTCTTGGGCTTGCAGCCCACAGGATCTGAGCACCTTACAGGTGTTATGGCCCACAAAGCTCTCTGGGGAAAAGAGACTTTTTTCTAGTTGAACATACAGCATTAAACAGATTATAAAAGAATCCAAACAATCACAACCTTTTGACATGTAGGGATTTATTAATCACTTTGAGGGTCATGACTTGTAAGTGTAGGATTAACATTTTTCGAACAGCTAATAGAAGTGGTAATAACAATCACATGGCTGTTCAAACAAGTCACCAGAACACAGCTAAACATTTTCTTGCTCACTGGCCACCTGATCATTTTATTGTGACTATAAAAGCTATGTCTGGACAGTGACACATTAAAGAAGCTTAAAAAAAATCTATTGTCTCTGCAAAGAAAGAAAATGAGTAAGGCGTGAATGAAAAATGTTTTCAAGGACAAAACAGACCACAAGAGGGCAGCATTGGTCTACGACAGTATATACTACTAATAGTAAACATTAAAACTTTCCAACAATCAGCAATAAAACCAAAATTTAAACTTAAAATGATAGATTTCCTGAAGAAAGTTTACTTTATGTTAAAATGCCTTTAAAAACCTGTGCAGTATAGATCTATTTTCAGACATGATCATTGATGGGATATCCACCTATTAATTTCCTTCCGTTTATGCAACTCTGGCTAACACAGAGAGACAGATAACCATGCACATTAACATTCAGAACTACCACACACACATACACAATGCAACACAGAAAAACCCCACCCTAAATACAAATATTTTATGTGCCTCAAATCTAACTGGGGACAGTAGTCCCAAATCAACTGGTGTGTGAGCTGATATAGGTCCCCAATTTCTACATAAATGAACTCACACCAAACCTCCACATCCACACACAAGTACTGCATGTGCATTCAAAGTCCTTCACTTGCATTGACAGACATGTTCCTTAATTAAAGCAAGATTACATACTGCTTGTGTGTGTGTGTATTTGTGAGTGTGTTGTCAAGTCTGAACATACACAAAAAGTAAAACACACCAAAGTAAAGTGATTTGTCTCCTTTCACCTCAGACAGCACTGCTATAAAGCTCCTTCTCTTTCACTTGATGTGTGGCTTTACGTTACTGCCATCTTGTGACCACTGGTAACATTGTCACTGAAAGATGTGCTTATTTCAGTCTCCTAGGAGACCACAGCTTTGTCAGTCCCTGAGGGTGTGTCCATCTCCTGTTACCAATGACTAAAGCTGGGCAAGCTGAGAGGCCAGAAACCTTTTTTCTTGTGGTTTGCACATGTGCATTGTGGACAAACCACTGGTCTGCCAGTAAACCGATGGCAGACTAGCGTGACAGGCAAGCTGCCGCTAGCTCAGCTTTTACTGCTCTGAGATCAGTTATGGTCTGCATTACCAAGCAAACCAGCTTCAGAGATTTAGCATCATAACAGAGAAGTTCCCTCTTGCTAAACACCCTTGGTTAACATATGTGATGTAAAGAAGAGCATGAAAAAGCTTTTAATAACTTCTTTAGTACATTAACAAGGAAAGCTGTGACGATTTCTCTGAACATGTCCAGTCTAATAAAAACAGGCAAGTTGACCAGGTGCAGGGTCAGCCAGCACTTTCAGATTAGCATCTATGAGAATGTCTAAATGTTTAACCAGCTGTTTTGCCAACACTCCACATTCTTTTTTCATTCATATTTGAAATCACCCTATAGATATTGACAGTTAACCATGTCACACGTTGCTCAATCCTTTTAATTCTGCTTTTGCTGAATGCTAAATGTGCAAAATAAAGACGTAGACTTTTGTTTCTGTGGTCATGAACAGCTTCCTCACTGGACAGCTACTACAAACTCATAATTAAGATATTTTGTGAATGGAGCTGGACATTAAACACAATATAAAGCATTTAAAATTAGGTCACCCTTAAACATATATAGCAGTAATTTTAATCAATTTAACGTTGATGAGAAATAATTTTCTTCAGAATAATTATCACAGTTTTTATACTTTATGCACAATTTTCCACTAATACAGTTTTTTCTTTAATAAGGTGTTTCCATAGTGTTTTATTGCTTCCTTTTCCCAATGAAATGGTTTGAAAAATTCCTCCACTGCTTGTCATTTTCAGCCAATAGTATATCGTTTTTTTTTTATAATATAGTAGATATTTATCTAACTATAGTAATACTAATAGTACTATTTTACAATTCTTCAGTCATGAAGGAGTGCAGAAGGGTGAAGATGTCAATGTAGAGGGTGGCCAGGCAGGTATGTTTGAATGTGATCCAGTTTATCTTGTTAAATTGGTAAGCAGTGGAGGAAGATGTATGTGTGTCTCCATTATATACTGTACAACATAAATCCAGTTTTCATGAAATAAAACTCCACATAAACAAGTGGTTAGTGAAATGAAGACTTTGAATAGAAAAACAGCTCACGGAGAACCCGCTAACTTTGCTCTTGGCTCCGCCTGCTTAACTTGTCTGCCCAGAAACTGTAGGTTGATTGGTGTAGCAGGGCAAAGCAGAGTTCTGGTGATTGGCTTCACTGGTTTTCCAGCAGGATCAGGCTTCACCTCATAGTGCTTTATCAACTTCAAACACACAAAAAAGAAAGAGTACTCTTTAAAAAGAAAAACATGGAATTGACATTTATTTATGTGAGCAGAAATTTTAAACTCACTGATTACCAGCTGCTTGCCAATTGACTACTGTGTATTTTGGATGACTCAGGTCAAAGAGCCTGATGAGTGGTTTGTATTCATGTGCATGCCCAGGCCGACAAAAGAGTAAACAGCTTTGAATGGGCCGAGAAGTTACTTTAGGTTAATACTGCTCCCTGAATGAAGCTGAAGAACAACCGATTTCCAGGAAATTTAAAAAAGCAACGGCACAATGTTTTGACCCTGTTTGTTTGCATATTTCAGTCTTGCAGTCTTAGAGTTATAAAGTTGTATGGATCCTTTAACATAATATGCAGTGGAATAATAACCTGACCTTAGCTTCTAAGTCTTTAAAGTTGTAAGCATCAAGCTACTGTTCAGTTTTTATAATAACTTGTTCAGCAACTCACATAAAGCAAAGTATTAATTCACAGCACTCCTTCCAAACCTTATCCATTACCTTTTCCAATTTTGCACTTAAAGTTATATTTTAAGAACTTAAAGTGCAAGTTACAGTTTGTCAAAACATGCAAACTGTTTTTGGATTAGATGTATAATCTAGTAGCTTTTATCACTATCCACTCTGCTGCCTGGGCAAGACTTGACACAGTAGCTTTGCATGCTCAACTCAAAGCCAAAGTACACTGCTGTGTTGGCAAAAGTTGCTTCTTTATAAGCAAGCACGGAGCATCATTAGCATTAGGAACAGATGTTCTTACCCTGGAGAGGAGGAGATACATCTCAAGTTCAGCCACCCGCCGACCTAGACATGCCCGGATCCCAAAACCAAATGGTACTGACCCGAACGGGTGCTGCTTGGACTTATCCTCCCCTCCTCGGAGCCAGCGCTCCGGCAGGAAGGTGTGAGGGTTGGGGAAAATATTCTCATCATAGGACACGGCGTAGTGGCACAGGTGGAACAGCGTCTAAGAGAGGAAACCCATGACGTTTGCTATTGTGCTATGACTGAACCCCAACAACCCCAACTGATTTCAGATGGCGCTGTATAGACAAGACTGCATTTATTTACTAGTAAGAGGCCAGGTGTGCTTAACGTGCATCTTACCTTTTTTGGGAAGAGATGATTCCCCACCACAATCTCATTTTCAACAGTGACGCGGGCGTTTCCTGGCACAACTGGATACAGGCTGGCGACCACAAAACGCAGAAAGGCATCAACACAGTTTCCATTTGTTCAGTAAATGCAACTCTTTGCTATCTCACCCCTTACAAACATGTAAGTCTATAAATGGTGAAGTATTCTTTTAAGTGGTTTTATTTCTTTAACTTCCATGTTTAGGAGCAGATAAGTGTTTCATTTCACCTTGGTTATTATCTTATTAATAAAAAGATTCCCCTCCTACCGCAGTGTCTCTCTGATGATGGCCTTCAGGTACGGCATCTGAGCTATGTCATCACTGTTTGGCACCTTGTCCCCAGGGCAAACGCTTATCACTTCCTGGTACAGCTGTTCTTGGATCTCGGGCTCCCTCGCCAAATGGTACAGAGACCAGGAGATAGTGTTGGAGGTCTGCAAATCAGAGAAACACAGAGTGTAATGTTCTGTTTTATGTAATGTTTCGACATGTTCCATTTGTGTTTGACTTTCAGGGAGGTTGATCTTTGGGTTGAGAAATATCTTCCAGAAAACTTCACTGCATTGATTAAGGAATGGCATACCTTTCATGTTTTTACATGACGATTACTCATCTGCAGCATCTGAGACAAGAACACCTCATTTATATTACTGAAGATTTCCAATCCAGGACAAAGCTATTTCATATTTAAGTGGATGAAATGCTGCTTTGAGTAAATCCGTAGACAAGACAGATTGACATGACAGCATTGCACAGTGTGTGGCAAAACCAGTAGTTACAGAGGAATCAGCCCAGTGAGTAGTCTATAAACTGTATGCTGAATTAAGGCATCATTCTATATAGTAGAGTCTATTTAGAGAAAATCAGCCTCCGTGTGGAAAAGCACAACTGGTTTTCTAAGTCAACTTCAACTTCTTGTTTTTATATGCATTCTTTGACTTTAAGAAGACTTTTAATATGTTCAAAAATTATCTCTTAACTTGTAGCTGAGAACTATACTCCAAAGTTGGACTGGTAATCTGCCTGATGGGCCGCCACAATTAGGTCAGTATAGTTTTCTTTTTCTTTGTCAATATAACTATACAGGCTGGCTTGAAGGGCTGCTGTGCACCGTGCATTGTGCACAGCAGCCTATTTGTTCATTTTCATTACTGACAATACAATGCCCAATCAATTCTGGTCACATCGCTGGCCCCTCCCCTACCTTCCCTGTGCACTCGTGCACCTTGTAGAACAGAGTTAATGTGAAAGAAGTGTTTAGTAAAGAGGAACAAACAAAAGCAAAAAGAAAAAAAGAAACTTAAATTAACCAACATGTTAGCAGCTCCACTGTCAGCAATAGTAGAAACAGAAATTAGAAGTAGAATAGAAGAAGTAAAACTGTTTCCCAATAACTGCGTCTCTATCTAGGGTGAGTGGCAGTGGGTTGTTTTTATATAAAGGAAAACTAACATTTTTTTTTTGTTTCTTATTAAGTGGCTCTGGGAAGATGGAAACCTGGAAGCCTAAACGAATAATGGGAGACACTTTAATGCAAACAAATTTATTTTGGGAATTGGGAATGACGGAGCGGTGTAGTTAGTACTCACTGTGTCTACTCCTGCCAGGAGGAGTTCAGTGATGCTGCCCAGGATCTCTGTGCTGTTCATCTGTTCACTGAGCAGGAGGTGTGTGAGATACGCTCCCTCCACGTCTTTGTCCAGGTGGACATTCTCCTGGATCTCCTCAATTTTCTTATTCACCAGTTCTTCAGCTACGAGAGACAACATCATCTTATCTCATGTGAAATTAAAAGAAAAAGACTGTGAGAAGACATGTTTGCCCACTAGATGGGGAAAGAGAGACACAGTTAGGGATCTTGTTAGCACACTGATTGTGTGAAAAGCCACATGTAGGGTGGACTTTGTCTCTTTGTGTGTGTTGTGTGTGCTGACCTTGAAATTAGCTGATAGTGCTACTTGAAAATGTCCATGAACCCTGAACTGAACTAACCTTGGTGATCCACAACCAGTATGGAATCGGGAGTAGGTAATGTTTCCATGAATTAAATCCTACAGATTTCTGACAACTAGAAAAGTCTTTTCAATTTTAAATCGTGAATATTTAACGAAAAGCCTGAAAGGTGTTTGGTTTTTTTGCACTAAAACAGAAAACATGTTTCAAAGTGGTTTTAGAAATCACATAATGGCAGAAAGCGGATAAATATTCAGCAGTGAATTTACCAACACACCACACTTTTATTTACTCGTTAAAAATTAATGTTGCTCACCAACTTTGAAGAGATGATCCCAGGCTGCGACAAACCTTTTCCAGGACTGCAGGTAGGGCCAGAGGAACTGTGGGAAGAGGATGACGACTTGGGAGAGATGGAACATTTCCCCCACGGAGACAATGAACTTTTGGGTTTTCTCGGGGATCACCTCACTCATGCAGCCCATACGGGTTTCAAAAAGCACTGAGCATATTCCTGTGTTTAAAAACAAAACGATAGTTTGTCAAAAGAGCTCAGTGCAACTTGACAAAACAACATCAATTTGACAGCACATGCATACAATAGAAAAACCTTCCTGCAAACAGCACAGACCACTGAAATGTGTCCAGGGTCGCTCTCGCTGATCCCTGTTCTGTGACCTTTGGAGCTGCTGATCTCGACATCTTGTCATTCATTATTTGCTTTCCTTGGAAAAATTTTTGTTTTGTTTGTGGTTTTTCTATTTGTTTTCTTACACATACTTTTCACCAGCTTTTTATTTAGTTAAAAGAAAAAACCTGATAAACCTGATAGACTGATGAACTTATTTGAGCCTCATTTCCTGATGCATACGCGCATGTCTGCACATTAATTGTGTGTATAAATGTTTCGCACACAGATTTGTTCATATTTCATACCTGAATTTTTCTGTACAGTCCCTCTGACCATGCATACAAACAAACGACAGCCTGGCTTACTTAGGAATATAAACACAAGTATTTACAATTAACACTACTACTGCTACTACTGCTGCTGCTGCTGCTACTAATTATTAATATTATTCTGCTATCAAATTTTGGTCATTATTTACAGTTTTCACAATATGGTAAACGCTCAGAAATGCAATAAAAATAAATAAATATAAAGAAAACATTTATATATTTAACCTTTTTCCATTTAAACATATTCCACTGTCCCTTATCTCATCTTATTGTATCTTAAATGTTCTTATCTTTCATTACAAATGACTTCCGTCATTGCTGAATGTCACTCATAGAATAGGTTTTTGGCACTATCCCATGAATGCTGGATAATCTGGCTTTTATTGTTCTCTCATCTGGGGCTGACAGGTCACATGATCCTTGTCCTCCACCTGTTTTCTTCCTTCCTTTCTTGTTGTTTGCCAATCTTTTCATATCAACTTTGATTCCACATTTTTCTTGTCTCAGCTGAAATGACTGAAAGATGGTCACTCCTGTGGAAACACTTTAGAAAGCTGCACCTTATCTGGCTTCCACCTCATCTCAGTCACCACGTTTTCTACTTCACCTGGCAGCAAATGTGTTTCTTTATATAGATTACTGGAGGCACTGATAAAATGCAATTCACTAGCTTGGACCACATCCTCATTTTAGGTTTGACTGCATTTCTAGCAGATAATGGCAGATGGCTTGAGTATGAATTGAGGCTGCAGTGTGGGGAAGGTCTCAGAGGGGACTGGCCGAGGCTCCTGGGCCGGGCAGATCCCCACGTACTAATGAATGGTGAATGGATTTAAAAGGGAGGGAGGGTGGGGCACGAAAACAGGTACAAACAACTTGTAGTGCCGGGGGTGGTCATGTATAGACAGACAACCAGAAGGGGTGTGGAGATGTTATCCCACTGCTGAAATTCAGATAAATCATCTCCGTGTATGGATATTGTGAGCTGGTCCCGAATGATTCTGATTTACTAGCATATGCACGGTGGTGAGAACAAAATAGACTGATACTCGTATTTTATAAATGCTACAGTAAATTTGCATGCAAAACTCATTTTTTGCACCAATTAAAAATGTTTCCACGCTAATATTTGTGAATGAGGCCCATTGACCATTAGCCACTCGTCAGTCACTCAGCAAAGCAAACCCTGCTTTAGCCTCCTTTCTGACTCTGATGGCAAGCATAATTAAACTCGGCTGTATTCAGTAAAACTGAGTGTGAGCGCTCATTTCTTGGACCTGCCACTTGATTCTTAGTTTGCTGATTGTGTTTTCACCTCTGTTGTATTTATTCCCTCAGGTTGTCTTTGTTCCTTATGTATGTTATCCTTAAGTCATTTTGTTTAGAGCTTGTGATGCATCTCTAGTATTTCCCTGTGTTTATTCTTGGACTCCGGTTGAATTTTTCCACTTCACTAGACCTGACACGGAGCCAACGACCTGTGACCTCATTGTTTACTGAGGTCACAGACGAGACATCTGAGGGAAACCACCCTTCGCTTTTGTCACCGAGATGCTACTGCGATCTTTTATATGTGGTCAGTTCATGTGACGCAAGCTTCACATAGCGCACCTTTAAATGTAATGTGCTGTGAAATGGAAGAAATCACATTCTGTTTATGAGGCTACAGCCAGCAGCCAGTGTACCTTAGTGTAAAGATCTGCTAGCATAAGATAAATTTATCACCACCAACATTCTAAGCAGGAACGTGTCATCTTGGAAGATGGATTTCATTTGGACGGTGCTGCTGTCGGATTTTAGATTTATGATTGAGACCGGACTGTAACACTTAAAAACAATCGCAGTCAAAGTGACCGTGTCGCATTATATGACCACATTATCGTGTCTAATCAGCGGTCAAGGCCAAAAGAAAAAGCAGCTGTCGGCTTACTGAATGACACACAGAAAATGAGGTCTGCAGGTTTGAAAAAATCAAGGACAAGAACAATTACACAGCATATTCCTCTGTTTTCTTCTTGTTTCCAAGCATCTAAATGAGATGGACTGCATGAGTTTCTAAAGCTGATTAATTAACAACATTTCATTTATTTGTTTTGTTTTCTGCTAACCTTCAAAAGCAAATTTGTAGAGCTCTGCAGTCAGGTCATTGACCACGACTCCCTGTCCACTGGTCTCCCTCAGCCAGTTCACTCTGCAGATAAAATCTGTCACCACCTCATTGATGGTGTTGGCATAGGAGGAGACGTGCTTGGGTTTCAGCATTCGTGGATTCAAGATGCTGCGAATCCGCTGCCATTTGGCCCCCATCCTAAAAACCAATATAAAAACAAGGGAATCAGGCTCCAGAGAGCAAGTCATTGAAAATTACTTCTTTGAAAAATAATTTTATGATAATATCAATCTATAAGTATAGATTTGTATTTGGCTTATTCTTGCTTACATTTAAATGGACTCACTTTACAGGCAAGGCTAGTAAGAGTCTACATATTTCCCTTCTTTATCAACAAATCCCATCCAAAGACCAAAGTCAACAAGGAATTAATACTAATAACAAGTGTTATTGTTTCCAAAGTGCTTCAAACTGTTCAAAATGAAATATCCATAGCAGATGGGCAAATGTCTGGAAACACAAGTGGGTGTTTGAGATCTTTAAACATATCCAAATGCACATGAACGAGTGTACCCTGAGTAGTTCCGGGTTGTCTAATAGTGTCTGAAAGCCTGTTAGTACTGCTCCAGGGTCTTAACTTTCAACACTGATAAGTGCTGCTAAAACAAGTCGGACAAGAATAAATGAGGAGCTGAGAAAGTGTCTGTTATTCTGCAAGAACATTGTGGTCCACAGGCCCTTCCTTTTAATACTTTAGATTTTATATGAAACTGATGAAGTCTATATTGGTCTCAGTCTCTAACACTAAAAAAAAAAAAAAAAAAAAAAAAAACCTGAGCTGCAGGCCTGGACTGAATCCCTGCACGCTGCCAATGTTCCCTGTCAGCAACAAGTATGCATCACAAATACTAACCACAAAGTAATTTCATACAGAAAGTATGAACTGAAATGAGGTGAGATTAAATTCTGTTAAATTATAGTTTCCAATTTGTTAGAACTGTTTCAAGGCAAAATCAAGAGGAGAGAGGTGCATAATCAACAACCACAACCTCTATGAAGAGGAAGAACAGTAACAGTAACCTCTGTCTTAGGTCACATATCAAAAATTGTCAATCCATACTTTTAAAGGCATTGCACTCCTATATACACCTATATCTATCTATCTACATCTATATATATATATCTATATATATATATATATATATATATATATATATATATATATACCTACATATTTTATATTGACTGGATTATATTATGGATTTTTTTTCTTTTTTGTTCATAACATTGCATTCAAAGTCCACGTATTTGCTCCCATCTTAAAGAACCTGAACACCTAGCAAAGTTTGGCACTGGACAAAGTTTTTTCGCATAGCAACTGACACAACAAAAAAATCAATGTATCGTGTTTGTTTGTTTGTAGAAAAGAAATGATCTGCAGTTGCTACATCACATGTTATTGCAGCTTAATCAGACAGATTTCATCAGCGGAAACAAAACAAACAACATGCTGTCAGCCTGCTCAGAGTTACAGTGCAGTGTGGATTCAGGACACAGATGTGGTGGATCTGTGATGGTTTCACTCACTCAGTCAGGGGTCCATGGGCCTGGTTCCTGAGCTCTCTGTAGTTCCTCCAGTGGGGCATGTCTGTCCGGATTGGGTGTTTACCCTCCTGCCTCAGCACCTGTTCTATCAGGTCGGCACTGGCCACATTCACCACGACCAAAGGGCCGTATTTGGACTTCCACAGGGGGCCGTATATCTTGCTGTGCTCGATCTTTGAGCAAATAATGGGAGTTAATAGGTTAGTTGCATGTTCAGAGTTATCAGGAGGTAAATGATGTTTAAGGAGACCAACAGTTTCCTGTTGGAATTAGAAAATATCATGACATATCAGTGCATACTTATCTTTGCTTAGAGTATCCTCATTATAAAAAAAATATCTCTTACTTATCCTCTACTGTGGAAAACTCTCCTAAGACTGTGACTGTCTCTCAAAGGAAAACTAATATAGATTTCTTTTTATTCATTTATTTGTATTACAGGATTTGTTAAAGATGATTTTAATCGTTGTTATTAAGCGCTTATTAAACCAAGATTCAATTCTAAACCCCAAACTGTGCGTGAATAAATACCACAGTGGGGTCATCAGGATACACTGATCGCTCTAGCAGCTCCAGGGGATGGTGCACTGTAGTTCAAGGGCGCGGACTGAACCCTTAGTCCAGAAGGAAAACTCTGTTTTCACCTTCTTTTCCAACTTACTTGCATTTGTTGCGTCGTTTGGAAATATCCCTTTATAAAAAGCCAATACAAGGTAGTCATGAAACTCGGTCCGCCTAAATCATCCATAGTTTTCATTTTGTTGACACCCATGACGGTGCTGGTGGAGGCTGCCTCGCGGCGGAGGGTGTCCCCATAGTTGGCAGGGTTTAGTCCCGCTGTCACTCTCTGGATCCCTTTAAGCTGCTGACACTTCACGCGCAGTCCGACGTTCATCAGAGATCTCCCGAGCATTTTAACCATGCAGTGCGTCTTATCGGTCCCTTCTTTGTGCCGTGACAGGAGGCTAAACAAGTGAATCAGCCCCGGTGCCTGTGCCTGTATATGTCTGTGTGTGTGTGTGTGTGTGTGTGTGTGTGTGTGTGTGAGAGAGAGAGAGAGAGCGGTGAAATAATGCCTCTTTGTTTGTGAAACAGCAAACCCGATGCCCGTGTACCAGCCTCCTACCAACAACTGTGGACTTTGACATTATCATAAACGTCAGCAAGTGAACCTACAGGACGCTGTTTGTAACCTGCGCAAACGCAGAGGAACAAATATTATTCATATACATATAAAGCTCTGGTGAAGATAAATTAGTCAAACACATTCATAATTCACAACCTATACAAACAAGGTTAATGTGGAGTTGAGCCAAAGCCCCGGTTTTCCGTTTTCCTTTAAAGGATGTTGGGGGTGGAAACACGTCTGCTTCCTTACTCTTCCTTACCCGTGACTATATAAAACACACTCCTATATTTATTTGTGGGAAATTACCGTCAAACACTGTTGCGTAAACGCCCGTTTCGTAGGCGTGAATGCAGTTTGAATAAAATTTCATTATAGCCTGAAACTACCGGAGGACAGCGGCTGGAGGTACAGCCTTGCGGGGATTGGTGGATCCGGTGAGGGTGGGTCGGATCAGACGGCAGAGTTTTGCCCACCCAGACGTACCAGCTTTTGTTGTTGTTGTTGTTGTTGTTGTTGTCTGTTAGCTACAGTGTTACCTAAGGAACCTAAGAAAGACAGATAACTGCCCCAACATTGCCCTCTTCCTCCTGTTTTTAATTATTACTACGTTTTCTTCGTACTTCCGAGTCACCTGCCTCTTCTGGAACCACTGTGAGTCAACTCTACACGTTTTCAAATGGCCTTTATAAATTAAAAGTATTTGACTTGGCACAAATTGAAAATATTGCAACAGGAAAACCTAATAATAATAATAATAATAATAATAATAATAAATATTATTATAATAACCGTAACAATAATTAGTTCGGAGTTATTAATAATAATAACTGGTTAGTCAGGCTCATGCCTATATGTTTTTATTGTCGCATTATTTGGGCGCATATAGCCTTCTGTATAAAACCAAACATGAGCACGGCGCTAAAAAATGTGTTTAAAAAAAATCAACAAAAAAGTTACAAAATAACTTATTGAAGCAAGACTGCCTAGCAAAGGCGAAGATTATTGATTTCTGTTTTTCAAACTTTTGAAAAGTTTGCAAACGTTTAGAGAATGTTGTTGTTACCCACAGTGTGCTGAGTGTATGTAAACCTCAAAAATGCCATTCAAGTTTATTCACTACTTTTAATGTTTAGGGATGTTTGAGTTCTACTTGGTAACAAAGTCATAATGTTTAACCCAGCGCCTCCATCATCAGTGATCAGTGGAAGTATAGAGAAGCCTAGTCTGTGTTTTTCAACTTATAGTTATTTTGACTTAAATGCTTTGCAATTATTATAAAAAGTGTGACAAAACATTTTTAAACTTTACATTTTAAAGTTAGAAGAACCACCTGTTTTGTTCAAACTAATGAATACCCCCCCCCCCCCCAAAAAAAAAAAACACAGACACACAAAAACCAAAGCTTATTTATCCCTTTTTCACTATTTTATTTTAACACTATTTAAACAAAATGCATATATGTATATATTTGTGAATCATACACAATTGTCTTAAGCATTGCTGGTAATTTGCAACGTTTTTTTTTTTTACAAATACCTGTTAAGTACTGGTTTTTAATCATGACTTTATTGTTGTTTCAATAGTAACCAAGGGTGCAAAAGCGATGGAAAATCAACATCAGAATTCAACAGTGATTCAATATCAGAATCTGACGTTGTTTCCACATTAAAAAAGGGTGCAAGAGTGATGTCACCATCAGATTTCAACATTGATTCAATAGAATGACCTGATATTGACTAAACATTGTTTCAATGTCTCCTTGCTATCTGGGTACACACACACACACACACACACACACACACACACACACACACACACACACACACACACACACACAAAAGGAAAATGAAACAAAAGATTAAGCAAAATTAAAACAATGCAGACACATCAATAAAACAACAAAAAAGCAATTGCCACATGTCAGGTAACATAGCTGGAAATCTCAGATAATATTGCACCTCTGTACTAGAGCTGCAAGATGTTCAAAAATACATCAGATCTGTTTTTTTCTGAGGTCCATCTGCTATAAATAGACTTCTATTAACTTTGCTTGGTGTTTGCTTACAGATCCACTGACCTTTGTCACATTTCCTAGTAAACTCAGTTCAGGATCTGAAGGAACAGTGATTCCCATGATATGAGTTAATATACAGTCGCTTGCAAAAGTATTCGGCCCCCTTGAACTTTTCCACATTTTGTCACATTACAGCCACAAACATGAATCAGTTTTATTGGAATTCCACATGAAAGACCAACACAAACTGGTGCACACGTGAGAAGTGGAAACAAAATCATACATGATTCCAAACATTTTTTACAAATAAATAACTGAAAAGTGGGGTGTGGTAATTATTCAGCCCCCTTTGGTCTGAGTGCAGTCAGTTGCCCATAGACCAGGGGTGGGCAATTCCAGGCCCCGAGGGCCGCTGTCCTGCAGGTTTTAGATCTCACCTTGGGTCAACACACCTGAATCACATGATTAGTTCGTTACCAGGCCTCTGGAGAACATCAGGACATGTTGAGGACCTAATTTAGCCATTTAAATCAGCTGTGTTGGTTCAAGGACACATCTAAAACATGCAGGGACACCGGCCCTCAAGGCCTGGAGTTGCCCACCTGCCGTAGACATTGCCTGATGAGTGCTAATGACTAAATAGAGTGCACCTGTGTGTGATCTAATGTCAGTACAAATACAGCTGCTCTGTGACGGCCTCAGAGGTTGTCTAAGAGAATATTGGGAGCAACAACACCATGAAGTCCAAAGAACACACCAGGGATAAAGTTGTTGAGAAATTTAAAGCAGGCTTAGGCTACAAAAAGATTTCCCAAGCCTTGAACATCCCACGGAGCACTGTTCAAGTGATCATTCAGAAATGGAAGGAGTATGGAACAGCTATAAACCTACCAATACAAGGCCGTCCACCTAAACTCACAGGCCGAACAAGGAGAGCGCTGATCAGAAATGCAGCCCAGAGGCCCATGGTGACTCTGGACGAGCTGCAGAGATCTACAGCTCAGGTGGGGGAATCTGTCCATAGGACAACTATTAGTCGTGCACTGCACAAAGTTGGCCTTTTAGGAAGAGTGGCAAGAAGAAAGCCGTTGTTAACAGAAAACCATAAGAAGTCCCGTTTGCAGTTTGCCACAAGCCATGTGGGGGACACAGCAAACGTGGAAGAAGGTGCTCTGGTCAGATGAGACCAACATGGAACTTTTTGGCCAAAATGCAAAACTCTGTGTGTGGCGGAAAACTAACACTGCACATCACTCTGAACACACCATCCCCACTGTCAAATATGGTGGTGGCAGCATCATGCTCTGGGGGTGCTTCTCTTCAGCAGGGACAGGGAAGCTGGTCAGAGTTGATGGGACGATGGATGGAGCCAAATACAGGGCGATCTTGGAAGGAAACCTCTTGGAGTCTGCAAAAGACTTGAGACTGGGGCGGAGGTTCACCTTCCAGCAGGACAACGACCCTAAACATAAAGCCAGGGCAACAATGGAACGGTTTAAAACAAAACATGTGCTAGAATGGCCCAGTCAAAGTCCAGATCTAAATCCAATCCAGAATCTGTGGCAAGATCTGAAAACTGCTGTTCACAGACACTGTCCATCTAATCTGACTGAGCTGGAGCTGTTTTGCAAAGAAGAATGGGCAAAGATTTCAGTCTGTAGATGTGCAAAGCTGGTAGAGACATACCCTAAAAGACTGGCAGCTGGAATTGCAGCAAAAGGTGGTTCTACAAAGTATTGACTCAGGGGGCTGAATAATTACACACACCCCACTTTGCAGTTATTTATTTGTAAAAAATGTTTGGAATCATGAATGATTTTCGTTCCACTTCTCACGTGTGCACCACTTTGTGTTGGTCTTTCACGTGGAATTCCAATAAAATTGATTCATGTTTGTGGCTGTAATGTGACAAAATGTGGAAAAGTTTAAGGGGGCCGAATACTTTTGCAAGCCACTGTATCTCAGAGGTCATACTAGAACGGGGGCACCTTTGTACAAAGCCAGGTAAAATATCTCTATCACTCTTAAAAGGTAGAGACTTCAAGATTGGGTAGATGTCATTTCTGTGGTGTGAGGTACAATTAAAGAAGAAAGCTTTAATGAACAAGTCTCAATATGCAATTAAAATTGGTATTGAATAACTATTGAAGGAATAAATCTGATAAAAAGCTCTGGTGAAGCTTTTTTATCTAATCTTTTCCTTCTCTCACCCCAACCGGTTGCAGCAGATGGCCCCGCCCCTCCCTGAGCCTGGTTCTGCCGGAGGTTTCTTCCTGTTAAAAGGGAGTTTTTCCTTCCCACTGTTGCCAAAGTGCTTGCTCATAGGGGGTCATATGATTGTTGGGCTTTTCTCTGTATCTACTGTACAATATAAAGCGCCTTGAGGCGATTTTTGTTGTGATTTGGCGCTATATAAATAAAATTGAATTGAATAAAAGATATTCCATTGATGCTATGTTTAAATCCACCTGCTGAACGAGTCTCTCTATTTCATGGCCTATATTTGCTCTGAGAAAAGATTGCAACTGCAAATAACATAAAACTGTATTATTGAAGAGATTGTATTTCCTCTCCAGCTGTTCAAGGACATGAAATGTCCATCTTCACAATAGTCTTATTTATCTAATCTTTTACCTTTCATCAGTACTCAGTGTCAACTTTCTGACTTTCAATGCCAAGAGGCATTTATGCCAAAGGCAACTAGGTGTGCTCCACAGTGCTATTGCCACATGAACCCTTTGACAGTCAAAGTTCATCCTATTCACAGAATGTATGGGAGGATCCTTGTATGTAGGTGGTATGTTAACAGCTTCAAAGTTTTATTTGTGCATCTAGTCCCAGAGGCTCAAAAAGACGTGTTTCCTAAATTATCCAGATTTTGCTTTAAAGAAAGTTAACATTGGTGCAGAAGTTGAATAATTGTGCAGCTACTCTAATCAAATTAGCTACGTTGGTGAACATAACTCTATTTTGAAATCTGCAGCTCCTGAAGGCCCAAATACAAAGTTTTAATTACAAATCTGGTCAAAAAGTGCACTGACACATGCACATTAATTGGAATTTTGGCCTTCAGCAATTTGCTCTGCCCTTTCCCTCATCGTCCAGTTATATTCCATCACGGCGTGTAATTACCTTTAACTCTATTCTCTCTTGTAGTTTCTGCTTTTTGTCTCTGTCCTGGCTTTCCCTGTATAGCTCTGCAGGTATCGCTGGCTCTGCAGCTGCACGTTTCTTATCTGCAATTAATGGTCCAACTGACGGAACGAGTGTTTATTTTTCTGTTGTAATCTCTACTCTCCCCACGCTTTCCTTACTCCGTGGCAGATGGTCTCTGAAAAAAGGAGTTTTTCCTCCCATGTGCAGGTAAATAAAGTTTTTTTTCTTCCTTCTACAGCAAGGACAAAACGTATGGTGTAGAACTATTGAACTAACTACAATGAACTATTTTGGAATAGCTGTCAGCAATCAAGAATAAATATTTTTAGTAGTGAAATTTTTTTTATTTTAAATCAGATCTGCTTAAATCAATGCTGCCGTTTCTATTTTCTACTTGTTTGCAATAATTCATGGTTTTCAACTTTAATCTATCACCCAGTCTGTCAACAGAGAAATTACCCGTGATCTTAATCTTTTATGTAGAGTTGTGTGCGCACTTGAACCAAAAAACATACGTCTGCTCTCTGCCATAACAGAGTTGTGAAAAGAAAACGTACGTGTTTTAACACGTACTCTTTCTACGAGCCACAGAAAGGAATTCACTTTGAAATTCTTTCCACATGCTGGAGTTTACTTACATCACACTGAAGGGAAAACCTACGACAGAAAACACTCGCCGTGTTCGTAATGGCTGATTGGAGAAAATAGTCATCTATGCCTTTAGAGAGGTGGAGCATTGCTGTTGGCTCTGTGGTAATACTTTACTATGCAATGTAAATACCTATCATACAAGTAATACACCTAACAGTGTAACAGATAGCTTTCTACAAGGAAGTATCTCAGTAAAATAATAACTCACATCACTTTATTAGGTACACTTGTCGTTGACAACTTAAACCTTTAATCACCCAATCATATGGCAGCAAGTCAATGCAAAAGGTCACCTGGTCTGATCAGCAACACTTAAATATCAGCGTTAAAATTTGGAGTAAACGCCAAAGCACAAAGAGCTACAGACGTTGCAGTCACATGAATGAAAATTGACGCCAAAGCACAGGAAAGCATTAAAATCTTTATTTTTGTATAATTGTTCTCGAACAATTCTCTCTCTCCTTTAGACTAAACATGCAACTGAATTTCTCTATATTTCTCTCTCATTCCATCTATCAGTCAGCAGGGATGCCAGAGACATTCTGGACCATAAACAGCAGCTTGTTGCTTGTAGCGACAGCTCAGCAGTGATGAGGAAGCCCCATGTTATAAAAGGCGGAAGGAAACAACACAAGGCACATGAAGTTCTTTAAGACTCACACTCACTATTTACTCGTGCTTCCAGTTGCTTGGTTGGTAAATATATATATAAAATATAAGCAAGTAATCATTGGTCGAGTATATTTAGAGATATAAAGATTCAAGTATTGCAGGTTTAAAGCTACAAAGCATGACTCTGAGTCAGCCAACTACATAGTGGACTACTTTGCCTGAAATAATACCCAGCTGTATACTAAATCATCATGATCCACAAGGTTTTGGAGACGTCCTACTACTTCAGGCTGCAATAACCATTATTTATTTTAACAATGAATACATGACTAGTGCAATGCAAGGTGGTCTGAGCTACAGATAATCATCACCTAACTTTTCAGTTCTGCTCCATGGAGCATTTTAGCATCTTTCAGCCCATGTTTTGATAGTCTGGCCTATTTCTCAGGAGTTAAATAAGAAGCAAAGCGTGGAGTTGTATGCATTAGACTTGCATTCTTTGTGTGATGGCCCGAACAATAAAGTAATTAATGTAACTTTAAATTACAAAAAAAAAAAAAAAGTTTAAGTAAACCAAAATAAAAGGCTCAATGTAACTGAAGCAGCGTGGCTTTCATTTCTGTTAACACAGATATGTCTCTAATAAAACAAACCTAAGCAGCTGAGACGGACCTGAAGCCATCAACTTATATCTTATCCAAGCACAACTAAAGTTTTTTCATGTTTCTAAGCTGAATTGAGGAAGCCAAGTTATTGTTTAAGACGATTACATGAAGACCACCGTCATCCTGCCAATCACATTTTCTCGGTCGGTTTAACTACACAGAAGCATCCAGTGAGATCCATCACAGAGTGCACATCATATGTTACAGCTTCTCTCACATTAATGACATCACAGCGCTCTCAACTAAGGCATCTCTTCACACACAAATATAAAGCAACACATGTGACATAAAAACTGATTTCTGGCAGAGAAGCAGCACATTACATTTGATATGTAGAGAAGACTGTTCCATATTCATGGAAGCAGGACACTGACAGGTCTGTGACTGGCTCCTTCACTCCTCACTGTAAATGCTCCTGAGATCTGCAAACGGGCAGACGTGTCCTCCTGCTGTTCAGTCGTCACTTTCACTGCCTGATTCACTCAGCTGAAGGTCATTTTCTGCAGCAGACGGACAGACAGCAAGTTAAGATTATATACATGTGTCGCTAAAGCTCAGTTTACTCTTTGCACAGGGTCTCTGCATCACTTTTGTATGGTACAGTTTGGTTTGTTTCACCTCTCCCTTTTATTATTCAATTACTACAACAGTAGTTTATAACTTTGGAGTTTAAAGAAATCATACAATTAAACACTTAAAAAAATTACGAATAATCAGACTAATAGAAATGAATAAACAGATAAAGGAAACACACGAACAAGAGAAACCTATGGAGAATTTACAGAGATTATCTTGGAAAAGCAAAATGTATTTGACACATCCCATTCAGATCATAATTCTGACCACAAAAGCCAAAGACAAGACAGGTGTAAAGAAAAAAAAAAAAGGACAAAACAACACTGAATAGAGTGCGTGAAGCAGCTACTAATGTGAGTAATGAATACAGTTGATGGTGGAAATACGCTGCAGGTAGAGCTGGGCGATATAATTTTTTCATATCACGATATGTTTTTTTCATTTCAGGCGATAACGATATCTATCACGATATAAGCCAAATAACTATATTTGTAAGATTTAAATGTGCCGTTGCTCACAAGTAAAATGTGAAATAATCAGCAGCTTGTTTTTAATTTAAATATTTATTTCCCATAATAAGTTCAACAGGGTAGACGTACTTAAGGAACATGAGACTTTTTCAGATAAATAAAGGCAAATATTGCAAACTACACAAAAGGCAGCCGCTAAAGCATTTAAGTTTCAAAATAGAACAAACGAAACAGACTAAATTGTCAATTCCACTTAGAAACAAAATATTAATTCTAAAAATAAATCTTAGTTTGTTTTACAGAAGAACAGACAAAACTGACTAACTTTTGTCAATATCAAATAAACTGAGAACTAAAAGGAAATTCTCAATCTCTCCTTGTTGTATAGCTTAGCTTTTCAAACAGTTTTAACAGTTACTTTAGTCTGACAAAAGCCGAATGACGAATTAGCGCTTCCAGTCAGAGACTGAGCTGCACCGCTTTATTGTATTTCCAGACTTGCTTCCGGCACAATTTACAGTGCACGCTACTCTGTTTTTTGTCAGACTTGAAATAGCCGAAATACCGTCACACTACAGAACTTCTATGGCTCTTCCGTTCGACAATCTGTCCAGCATTGGAACCATCATCTGTTTTCTCTTCGGTAACCTTCGGTCACGCTCGGTTGATTTTTCTGTAGTCAGCACACTCATTTCCTCCATTACCCGGGCAGCACGGCGGCTGGCTGCTTCCCAAACAAATACACATGTGCGGCTTGGCACTTGTGCTGTACGTGACAAGTCACGTGACGTGACGCTGCGGCTGTGATTGTTTCCGCTCTGCACTACTTAATTTGGATTCGCTGTTCTCTTTTTTTTTCTTCTTTTTTTTTTTTAAAGAGGACAAGAGAGATGAGGCCTATCAGAATAGTTTAATCTTTCTATCGAGAAAAAGTTATTTCACAATACATATCGTTCTATCGCCCAGCTCTAGCTGCAGGGTTATCCGTTTAGCCAGACGCTTTAATAACCGTCAACTACAAAGCTAGGTGAACTGACTGACATGTGGATGGAGCTTAAGAGCTCCAACTGCTTTCATACTGGGTGACAATAATGAGAACTGCCACTAAAGAGAGAACCTGCCCTTACATGTTATAATGGAAAACTAATCTTTCAGCTCTGTGGTGCGTATGATTCATGTGTTCATATTTATGGTGACAACTTTAACTTAGGAGCAACCAGGTGGTATCGACTTTCATGTAAAGATGACGTCCGTCTAACTTAGATGAAGCTGAGGGGGTTACTCACTGAGCGTGTTCATGAGTCCTCCTCCACTCTCGTGGTGGTGGCTGTTGGAGTCGGTGCTGGTGATGATAGGCATGCTGTGGTTGACTGAGGGTGCCGCGGAAGTACGTTCATCTTCTGAATCGCTGCTGCTGGAGCTGTCGTCGCTGCTGGAGGACGACGAGCTGTTAGAGTCTGAGGAGCTGTCACTGCTGCTCATCTGATCCATGACTCGAGCCTCGGCCATCAGTTCTGGGGGGGGGGGGGAGAAAGAAAGAAAAAAAAGACAAGGGTGTTAAAATGATCTTGGTTGCCTTTCCAATTTCAAGGCTGGAACATCACCTGTATGTCCCAAGTGTAAAATAAATACAGGCAGTATTTTATTCCACCTTTTGTCCAGCCCCAAAAATGCAGAAATAGCCAAAACAAATATATCAGAAAATCATTTCATGTTCTAATGTCCTCTGCCAGGGAAAGCATGCTACTTTAGTGTATCTCCATAAAACTCTGACAAGCTACAGGTTTATTTTGGATCACATCCAACGTGACTTCATAACTAGAAAATGTGTTTCAAGTCAAGTCAAGTCAAGTTGGCTTTATTGTCACTTCAACCATATACAGTTTAACAATACACAGTGAGGCGAAACAACGTTCCTCCAGGAACCAAGGTGCTACATGCAACATAAATTTACAACATAAATTAACAGAAAACACTAAACTAGCTAACTAAGAGGCCTAGTTAGCTGGCTAGCAGAGACAAGACAGACTGACCTAACATAAATTACAACATAAATTAACAAAAAAAAAAAAACTAACTATCTAACTATCTAAGGAAGACTTTTTTTTTTTTTGTTATCAGACAGCAGACAACAAAGTGCACGTGCAAATGTGCAAACAAGAGCAGCAAAGTGACAGAATGTTTGTGAATATGTCTGATATTTCTAGGGATCGGAATCAAGAACTGGTTCTTCTAGAGAATGGGTTCCCACTAGACCAAGTCCTGGAAATCCTAAGTCTGCCTGCGTATCAATCCTGCTTATCGGCTCTTGCACTCTCGCAGTTCGTGTGCTGGAGGAGAAAAATAATGGCGCAGTCTGCAGTGTGGATATGGACATTACTTAGCTAGCCAAGAACTGAGAGTGATGTTAAAGCTGAGTGAATGCTCACCCACACTTTTAAAAAAAGTGTTCTGTGTAATATGTGTAATATCTTTGATATGCTGCTTAGAGAGGGTGGTGACAATGAGCCAATGAAAACTGAATCAATAAGTGATATTAATAATGGAATCGGAATCGTTAAATTCTTATCAATTCCCATCCTTAAACATTTCTGCATAAGACTTCAAGATATGACGACTAATTTGTCTATGAGAAAAGATGAGTCTTCTTCTGCCGAACCCAATAAAAATGATACAGATGTGGATGTCATCAGTTAAACACACCAAGTGTGACTCCATGTTACCTCTCTCGATGTCATCCATTGGGGATGCTGGGGAAGTCTTCTCTTTTGGTGGAGAACTTTTAGTGCTGGCTGGGGTTTTGTTACTGCTGCTGTTATTACTCCTCATCTGCTGGCCCAGACGACTGGTCTGCTGCTCCAGTCGAGAATGAATCTTACTGCTACCCTCAGCCCTGAAAATCCACAAGAACAGGCAAACACGGACACGCGGGAGCTTTTAATATGTTTTTTTAAGGTTTTTTTTTTTCTTTTTTAAAAAAAATGTTGATAACTAACCTTTCGTTAGGGCTGCCACAAACGATTATTTTTGCGATTAGTCGACTAATCAGATCATGCATCTATTGGACGTAAAACGTACAGCTTATTGCACCAGCAGCATCTGCTCTTATATAACTATCATTAGCTTACAGCTTTAAGATTTTAAGGTATGTGCTAACTAAAAATAAAGACAAGATGATAGTTTATTAAATTTTAATGAAATGTGCAGATTGTTTCGGTGAAGTTTAATAAACTCAGCCGTCTGCTCCTTGCTATCTAGCTTGACGTTTATTCAGCCAAACCGATTTACTCAGGAACAAATAAAATACTGAAAAAAGCCAAACAATAACATTCTTAAGTTATCTAAGTGACTTATATATCATGTTTAACCTGAGTAGCGAAAGACGGCGGTGGGTTTGAAAACAATTTACCGGGAGTCCGGTGTTCTCACCGGCTCTAGTGAGCCTTGCCCCCCGCTAGCTATGGAGCTGGTGGGTAACAAGACGTCTCTGAAAACGTCGGAGCGCTTTTGAAAATATGTGGTGTCTTCATAAACTGAGCAGATATTTGAGGTTTACACAGCTACATTCTCGCCTGAAAATATGTTAAACGCTTATTTTGTGACCCAAAAAGAATAATAAGAGTAATATTAAAACTAACTAGCTGCCGCCACTGTTGGAAACTGAGCTGGGCCGCGCTATGAATTTTGGGATAGGTTGGGCCACGAAGTATACACCTGACCCACCCTTCAAATCTGGGGAAATGAAGGACTATTAAATTAGTCATTGACGATTTTATTAGTCGACGTAATCGTGACTAGTCGACTAATCACGGCAGCCCTACCTTTCATTCTTTCAAAAAATTTTTGCCACACAAATTTGCAAGGTTAAATGAAATACCACTTTAGATTAGTGTGCTACTTCTTTTTAACCCCACCTCGTCTTTTTCACAGCTATGTTGCTGTTGAGCTTCTCGAGTCTGTACTCTCCTGTGTCATGGTTTACAATGAGGATGCACTCTTTCATGTAAGGCCTCTTGGATCCCTTGAAGACCGTTACAGGAGCACTGGAACCCTAAAAAGCAAAATAAATGTAAGTAAGTATGTATGTATTTAAGCTAGATGTCACAGTACTTTTATGCTACTTTTTCAGAGAATATTTTAACAATTTCTCAAAAAATCTGTCAAAAATTTAAACCACAAAGCTGAAAATTTTGTTGCTCCTCTCTCTCTCTCTCTCACACACACACACACACGCACAGAAAGTTGAGATCAGCAACAGTTGAGATCTATTGTGGATTGCAAACACTCATCCAAGTTAAAAACATGAGCTCCAGAAGAGGTCTTAAAACAAGATTGCACCATAATCCACCACTGAAATCCACATTTATGTCTTGCAGTGTAAAGCTCTAGAGCACCAGACACTAACCTCTAAATTAGGCAACGTAATAGTGACTTGCTCTCCTTTGCCCACTTCGAGCTCCCCCTCACATGAGGTATCAATGGATGCTGGCTTGAAGTCATCTGTGGCAATTAAAAACAACAACTTTTTTTTTTTTTTAAACGCAAACGAAAATCAAGATTTTGTAAAATAACACATACGTAAACAATGTATATGTACATCACATATAACAACGTGTACAATGTTCTAATAATGACAGTGACATTGCTGAATTTGTAAACGTAAACCACGGATGTATTTGACAGTGCTGCAGTGGGGTAACGGCACCAGCAGGTGGTAGTGTTGTACAGACTTAAGCTGGGCTAACATTATCTAGCATATTGACAACTCAGAGCTTAAAGTCTACGTATATCTCAGAGTTAACTTACTACATACTTTTACAAGCATGTCTCACCAGTAAGTCGACAGCTACGAACTGACGAAGCTGCTAAACTGGCTACACACCAAACAGCTGTTTTCGGATCTTCAGCTAATGAGCTAACTAGCATGCTACGGTTAGCGATCACAAAACCAAACGAGTGAAACCACCACTTACATCGCACTGTGTGATAGGCACTTTTAGGGTGTTTCTCAAACGTTTCTCCCAATTTCAGCACATGTTCTTGATTGTCAAAGTTGGAGTAAGCCGTTCCATTCATTCTGTGAGTTTCATGAGCTGTAAACTTTGAGTTTCCGCTGCTCTTTTTTATCCGATAACCATGTACAGCGACAGCATTTCGGCCAGCTCATTGGCACTTTAAGTCCCGCCCCTTCAAAAGTACTGTTCGTCATGATTCGTCAAGCGAAGTGTTTCATTTTCTGATTGGTTCAGGCCAATCAAGATTTTGACGACAGGGCAGAATCAGTGAAAGAACGGCCACTCAGTTCCGAGCAATGACTGTAGAAATCTGAGTGTTTCCAAATCTATGTTGTTTAACTATAATTCGATTAAATTATTCGCTAACTTGTAGTAGTTTTTAAAAGAAAAAAAATATTGTAAATATCTACTCATCTTGTCCCAGGCTAGACAGACTGTGGACGAGTATGCTAAATAATTGATGGTAATTATTTCAAATTTATTGCTGTGGTGCTTTAATAGTGAAACATATTGCAGGGTTTACTCTGAGGTTGCTTAAAATGCAGTCCACATGTAAAACAAAACACGAATTCCTACTGCTTATTTTTAATATGTTAACTTTATAAGTTTCGATGTTGTTTTTAACCAGTTTTTCTGTTTAACAAAGTAAATATTTGCATTTCAGCACTTACCCAGTACCTTGTATGCTAAATTAGCAGCATCACGGGAGCTATTAGCTGAATAACTGAAACAATGTGTCAGAAAGCCCTGGCACTTACTGATTGCAGTTTCAAGCTCCACAGGCTTCAGGGGGCCTGAGCTCTCTGAACCTTGTGTCAGTGAAAATCTCCTTTTCTGTTCTCTAAACTGTTAATGACTCCTAAGCCTCCTAATTCCTGCCGTGCCTGCGTTTTTACAAGGCCATATGCTCTGCTGCCTTCAAACATTAAAGGATCAGCATCTAAGTCAATTGGAATGATTACACCAATGCATTTTCACCAACTGGTCACAGCATGGTTTTTCTTATCCACGTTGGACAACATATGCAACATATGCAAGCTGGTGTTTGGGTGGTGGGGAGTGGAATAAGAGATGACAATAGAGAGGAAATTGAGACAGCAGTGGGACTAAATAGTTATCTCTTCAGCGTGGTATTACAGTTAGAGTATAAAAATTGTAAAATAGTTAAACATTATCATGTTATTTTAGGCAATCTTTTTCAGTCTTATCTATACTTGAAAATTAACCACAAACGGATTGCAGAAGTAAAGCAGTTCAGTTACTTTGTATCTGTATCCCATGTGAAAAAGATACCAGCATAAGTCTGTCTCCATGGATGGAGGTAAACAGCAGCTGTCCTCTGGTGATATCAGTTACTGTGGGGGTTGCCCCTGGACTCTGCGAGGTAAGGTTTACTGTTTCCAAGCAACAATCCGCAAGTTCACAATACAGCGGCTGAGCCACAATAGAGAGTTGCTGCAGGTTGTAAGCCAGTGGCAGTGGTGAAAGAGATGACAGCAACACTCTGCAAGGGAGGGGGGGTGGGATACAAGCTCAACCAAAGCTATGTACTATGGGTACAGGCTTGTTGGGTACATACAATTAAATGTTCAACCTCATAACAGTGCAAAAATAATAAATTAGCAAAGGTTTTATTATTGTGCCAGCTAAACAAACCTGACTCGGTTACAAGACACCACAACTTGATGTAAGCCAAATCCAGAAGGCTGTGGATACATCCGCAAACGACACAGATAAATCTAAGTAACTTTAGCAATCACATTTTCAGACCTTCACATCATCAATAAAGTTCACATTTAATACATTATTACATCTGATTATATAATCCACCTTTTGGGAAACTCCTGAAACACATGAAAAACTAAGCACAATTAAGCATTCAGGTTTTTTAATGACTAGAAGTGATTATTCTGCAGTAAAGGAAATGGGACACCCATTCCACTTTTCTCATAGTGCACAGCTCGCACAATCGTTTTTGAAACTGCAAAGGCAGCAATACAACCTAAATGATCACAGCTTCAGCATAAATACAGCGATGTTAACCTTCATTCTGTATCCTTCGGGTGAAATGTACCTTTGATCACAGCTACAGACTTATCATATACTCCTTTTGTTTTTATGCTGATGTATAGTTTGAGACACGTCTTATTATCTGTGAATTACTGCAGTGTGACGGCTTTCTTTAGCTCTCGCTTTCTCTTGTTTGTGTTATACATATTACGAGGAAGCGCTTTTTGCAGCATCTTTCTTGATAATATGATTTTGATCTCAATAAAAGGTTTGACTGGGTAAAAAAAAGAAGAAGGTGAAATAATAACAGTATGCGCTGTAAGAATTGCAAATTAGATATACAGTCATGGAAAAGAAAGTTTTCACAGAATTCTATGAAAAACAAAGATTAAACCCCATTAATCACCAGCTTGCAGAACCACCTTTAGCAGTAATAACTTGAAGTGATTCCTGAAGTGAGAGTCTTACATTGTTGCAGAGGAATTTTGATTCACTCCTCTTTACATAATTGCTTCAGTTTATTGAGATTTGAGGCCATTTGTTCATACACAGCTCTCTTAAGGACCTACAACAGCATTTTAGATGAGTTAAGGTCTGGACATCTTGATTCTTTTCTTTTTCAGTCATTCTGTTGTAGATTTGCTGTTGTTCTTGGGATCGATGTCCTGCCGTATGACTCGGTTTGGACGAATCTTTAGCTGTTGGACAGATGGACTCACATTTTGCTATACAGAGGAGTTCATGACTGACTTTGTGACTGCAAGGTCTCCAGGTCCTGTGCCTGCAAAACAAGCCCCAAACCATGACATTTCCACCACCATGCACGCAGTTTCTATGATGTGTTCATGCTGATAACAAACATCTCCACTTTAGTCTTGTCTGTCCTTTGTTCCAATAATCTTGTGGTTTATTCAGATGCAACTTTGCTAACCTAAGCTGTGCTGTCATGTTTATACATACACACACACACACACACACACGCACACACACACACACACACACACACACACACACACACACACACACACACACACACACACACACACACACACACACATATATATATATATACAGTGGGGCAAAAAAGTATTTAGTCAGCCACCGATTGTGCAAGTTCCCCCACTTAAAATGATGACAGAGGTCAGTAATTTGCACCAGAGGTACACTTCAACTGTGAGAGACAGAATGTGAAAAAAAAATCCATGAATTCACATGGTAGGATTTGTAAAGAATTTATTCGTAAATCAGGGTGGAAAATAAGTATTTGGTCACCTCAAACAAGGAAAATCTCTGGCTCTCACAGACCTGTAACGTCTTCTGTAAGAAGCTTTTCTGTCCCCCACTCGTTACCTGTATGAATGGCACCTGTTTGAACTCATCATCTGTATAAAAGACACCTGTCCACAGCCTCAAACAGTCAGACTCCAAACTCCGCCATGGCCAAGACCAAAGAGCTTTCGAAGGACACCAGGAAAAGTATTGTAGACCTGCACCAGACTGGGAAGAGTGAATCTACAATAGGCAAGCAGCTTGGTGTGAAAAAATCAACTGTGGGAGCAATCATCAGAAAATGGAAGACATACAAGACCACTGATAATCTCCCTCGATCTAGGGCTCCACGCAAGATCTCATCCCGTGGGGTCAAAATGATCATGAGAATGGTGAGCAAAGATCCCAGAACCACACGGGGGGACCTGGTGAATGACCTGCAGAGAGCTGGGACCAAAGTAACAAAGGTCACCATCAGTAACACACTACAACGGCAGGGAATCAAATCCCGCAGTGCCAGACGTGTTCCGCTGCTGAAGCCAGTGCATGTCCAGGCCCGTCTGAAGTTTGCCAGAGAGCACATGGATGATACAGCAGAGGATTGGGAGAATGTCATGTGGTCATATGAAACCAAAGTAGAACTTTTTGGTATAAACTCAACTCGTCGTGTTTGGAGGACGAAGAATACTGAGTTGCATCCCAAGAACACCATACCTACTGTGAAGCATGGGGGTGGAAACATCATGCTATGGGGCTGTTTTTCTGCCAAGGGGACAGGACGACTGATCCGTGTTAAGGACAGAATGAATGGGGCCATGTATCGTGAGATTTTGAGCCAAAACCTCCTTCCATCAGTGAGAACTTTGAAGATGAAACGAGGCTGGGTCTTCCAACATGACAATGATCCAAAACACACCGCCCGGGCAACAAAGGAGTGGCTCCGTAAGAAGCATTTGAAAGTCCTGGAGTGGCCTAGCCAGTCTCCAGACCTCAACCCAATAGAAAATCTGTGGCGGGAGTTGAAAGTCCGTGTTGCTCGGCGACAGCCCCAAAACATCACTGCTCTCGAGAAGATCTGCATGGAGGAATGGGCCAAAATACCAGCTACTGTGTGTGCAAACCTGGTAAAGACCTATAGTAAACGTTTGACCTCTGTTATTGCCAACAAAGGTTATGTTACAAAGTATTGAGTTGTATTTTTGTTATTGACCAAATACTTATTTTCCACCCTGATTTACCAATAAATTCTTTACAAATCCTACCATGTGGATTCATGGATTTTTTTTTCACATTCTGTCTCTCACAGTTGAAGTGTACCTCTGGTGCAAATTACTGACCTCTGTCATCATTTTAGGTGGGGGAACTTGCACAATCGGTGGCTGACTAAATACTTTTTTGCCCCACTGTATATATATATATATATATATATATATATATATATATATATATATATATATATATATATATGAGCGTGGCTGGCAAGAAAGGGTATAATAAAAGAAGAAAAACTAATGACATGGCCACCTTGTTCACCTGATCTGAACCCCATTGAGAACCTGTGGTCCATCATCAAATGTGAGATTTACAAGGAGGGAAAACAGTACACCTCTCTGAACAGTGTCTGGGAGGCTGTGGTTGCTGCTGCACGCAATGTTGATGGTGAACAGATCAAAACACTGACAGAAACCATGGATGGCAGGCTTTTGAGTGTCCTTGCAAAGAAAGGTGGCTATATTGGTCGCTGATTTGTTTTTGTTTTGTTTTTGAATGTCAGAAATGTATATTTGTGAATGTGGAGATGTTATATTGGTTTCACTGGTAAAAATAAATAATTGAAATGGGTATATATTTGTTTTTTGTTAAGTTGCCTAATAATTATGCACAGTAATAGTCACCTGCACACACAGATATCCCCCTAAAATAGCTAAAACTAAAAACAAACTAAAAACTACTTCCAAAAACATTCAGCTTTGATATTAATGAGTTTTTTGGGTTCATTGAGAACATGGTTGTTGTTCAATAATAAAATTATTCCTCAAAAATACAACTTGCCTAATAATTCTGCACTCCCTGTACTAATACAGTGGGATGCAAAAGTTTGGGCAACCTTGTTAATAGACATTATTTTCCTGTATAAATCGTTGGTTGTTACAATAAAAAATGTCAGTTAAATATCATACAGGAGACACACACAGTGATATTTGAGAAGTGAAAAGAAGTTTACTGGATTTACAAAAAGTGTGCAATAATTGTTTAAACAAAATCAAGCAGGTGCATACATTTGGGCACCACAAAAAAAGAAATGAAATAAATATTTAGTGTATATCAATGTGTGTGTCTCCTGTATGACATATGGGGTGCCTTTGTCTGGACGTGCTTCCCATCCAGAGCTCCACAGCAGAGAGGGAAGTTTCAGCGCTCCTGGAATCCCTCTGCGATGGACCGCCAGTCTCCAGGTGAAGGCACAGCCATGAAATCATCCACTAGACAGTTCCAGATGGCCGTCGCTACCTGGGGGGTGATCTGGCACACCGTGGACACACCAACTCTAAAACTAAACACGATGGTCCTGAAGGAGTCCCCGGTGGCAAGGAACCTGCACAAAATTGTTTAAAATTAGTATTAAACACTTTTACTAACCCCAGGCAGATGGACAGGTATGGCAGCAAGCATTATGTGTTCACTCTCTGCCTGGAGTTTTGAGGGGGGCTGGGGAAGGGGGTCAGTGTGGCAGTTTTTTCATCGTGGCCAATCACAGACAGAGTGGGAGCTTGTCCTATGGCTAGTGCTACTTTCACTTGCAGTCGTAAATATCAATTTCACACGTGTTGTTGATGAATACCAGCTGGCTCTAAACCCGATTTCACCTGTCACTGTAACACATCCAGTGTTGGGGAGTAACGGAATACATGTACCGCCGTTACGTATTTAAAATACAAAATATGAGTAACTGTATTCCGTTACAGTTACCGTTTAAAAAGGTGGTATTCAGAATACAGTTACTTTGTTGAAATAAATGGATTACACTGCGGTACTTTCCTGTTTCATTTTGTCGCGGGTCAGGACTGTTTGGGTTCTGTTTGACAGCTACGTTCTGTTGTTCCAGGCGGCAGCGTTACGGTTGCCATGGTTACAGGGCGACGCTCTCTCTCTGCGACTGTGTGTTTCCTGGGTGAGAGAGCGCCTTTTCGTTGTTGTTGTTGTTGTTGTGCTAAGCTAACAGGCAGAATGCTACAAGCATAGCTCTAAAGAATGTAGCATCACGGGCAGTGTAGTCCGTGTTGCAGGGAGAATGGACTGCCATACACGTTATGGGTCTGTGAGCGCGAGGAGGGAGAAAAAGGGGAGTGGAAAGGTAGGAGTTGTCATCGAGCAAAAACGGGAGCTGGAAACATGTAAATGTAATAATAACCACTTCAGCCAAGAAGAGTGCCTGACGAGCCCAGTTGTAAGTAAGCTATTAAGACTCGACTGTACACTGTGTTCGTGTTTTCCTCCGAAACAATAATTTCCGTTGGAGCAGCCTTTCAACGCCTCTCTCTGTCTCTCGCAAGAAAAGTTGACCCACACAACAAAGTAAAGCTATTTTTCGGCTACGAGCCGACAGGGACCCCGCCGTATTAGTCAGAGGTCCCTTTACTACAGTTCGGAGTCGCGGACCTTCAGTAATAGTAATAAATCACACAGCAATAGTACATTCACGTTGTTGTAAAAAGCATGCTAATCTATTAAGTAATCCAAAGTATCCAGAATACGTTACTGTCATTGAGTAACGTAACGGAATACGTTACAGAATACATTTTGGGGCATGTATTCTGTATTCTGTAATGGAATACATTTTAAAAGTAACCTTCCCAACACTGAACACATCACATATTACTGAGATGCATTAGATATTTTATGATCTTTATTTTTGACTTATCAGCTGCAAACTCCATAGATTTTTAACATTTACCAGGTTTGCAAATATAAAAACGTATTGGCTCTTTGAAGTTTAGAAATAAAAAACAGATTGTAAATAATCAACTTTTAATGGCAAAACAGTGACATCATCATTATTATTATTGTTGTTATTATTATTATTATTTTAGAAACATGAAGTGCATTGGATTACTACTGTGTAATCATAAAGTTGTAAGGTGAAGGAGGCGTTTTTACGAGCAGCACCTGAAGGCAACACAGTTCCCAAGGAGAAAGCCGCAAAAGCAAGAGGTCGCATATCCGGGATCCTTCGATAGAAATCCATCAAAAGAGCACGAGGGAAGGACAGAGTGAACGAACGGCCGTGTGGCACGCGGTTTTACGTTAGTGTCGTTATCGATCCACCTGGAGGGAGCCGGTCTGTGTGCAACCGGCATCAGATTCTTAATAGTGAGGAGCTGCGAGGATTGAACCTGCTCTGTGAATCTGAGCCCACGTATAAAACGAGACGTCTTCTTCTGATGTGATGGAGGGGGAAGCGTTCTGGGAGTAACTTTGAGTAAGTAAAAAGATTAGGATGTATTTTGTCGTTTGAATTAGAAGAGCGGTAACAGCTGATTGATGCTGGCAGCTGCATCACCAGGCAGTCAGGTTCAGAGTCACTGGAGCGATCCCTGCAGTGATTTGTGAGTGCTTTTGGTCCTCAGCTGGTATGACTGACCTGCACATAGCTGCTTGAAGCTTTCTTTCCCCATCACTATATTAATTATACACGTAGTATTCTTTGTAACAACTCAGGATAGGGTACTTTGTGTTATGTTTATGTTTTTTCCACACACAGGGTTAAATTTTTAATTTCGTGACTGTTCATATTACCATAGTGCTACTTTATATTTTTTACTTCTTTTGCTCGTTGAGTGATTAATTAATAATTTATTATTATTACTAACAAAACTGCAAATCACAACTTCAGAGTTCTTTCATTCTCAAGTAAAACATCTTACTTATATAGGATCAAATCACAACAACAGTTGCCTCAGGGTGCTTTATACTTTAAAGTAAGAACCCTACAATAATACAGAGAAAACCCCAACAATCAGACGACCTACAGATGACCCAGCGACAGTGGGAAGAAAAAACTCCCTTTTAACAGGAAGGACTCTCCGGTAGAACCAGACTCAGGGAGGGGCGGGGCCATCTGACAAAGACACTGTGGAAGAGAGCCAGTGCGGCTATTCTTGTATCTATTATTTAATTAATTGCCTTTTGAAGCTTGGGAATGAAATTTCTGCTTCAAGTAAAGTGTACATAAAAAATGGAAATTAGAACATTTCAGCAAAGCCAAGATATGAAATTTAGTCATATATAAGTTCTTACATTCCAAGAACACAATAACTAGAAAATATTTTGTATTTTAGTCTTTATGAATAAACGAAAAATTATTTCATTTTACAAATTGCACTTTTTGCAAAAATTAGCAGTTTTTGTGTTTGTAGTGAAAAACTGACTCGCACATGGTGCTTGTTGGTTTAACGGCAAATTGGGACATTTTCAGGTGAGGAGAGTCAGAGCAATGAATATGTTATATAGCCAAGATGGGAGAGTGTAGAACAACGCAGCTACACAACAGTGATTGTATTTGTCTTCATTATCTGCTTTCGCTCTGTGATGCCATTTAGTAAATGAAATAGGAAAACATTGCAGTAATATCTTATTTCCCTTGTGGAATCTGCGGAGTCTCGCAGTTTTACCCTCGGGGCTCCTTTAGTACAGCATTTTTCGGGATGACTGGGCCTCAGCAGTCATCCAAGCCATGACTGGAAATACCTCTAGGATTGATGGGAATACTGGCTAAAATCCAGACTGCAATCAGATAATTTTAATGAAACTGTTATACTCTTGCAGCAGTTTTCTTTGTTTTCTACAAATAAAAAATACAGTATGAAAGACCTCAGGCTTGCTGTGCATACATATTTTATGCCTGTGGACTTAGTAGGAGGTGTTTTTAGTTTTTTTTCCCACCAAAATAAGAGCCACATGACTCTACCTGAATTGTTACTGGTGCTCTATCAAAGGCATTTCCCACTGGACATGAGTTACTGCACCCTGAAGCCTTTTAGTGCAGTGCTTGCACAGCTTTGGGTATGTTTTTAGGCAGAAAGGATTTACTCATTAAGAGAAATCAAATTCTTGGCAAATTGATTTCTTTTGCCAGTAAACCCTCACTATTGCTGTCTCTTCCATTTTCGTTCTCATTTTCTGTGAAAGAATTGAACTGAAGCCTTTTATTGAGACTCTGCCGTCTTAAACGAACCTATCAAGCAGTTTCACTCTGTAAATCATCGGGTAGGGAGATTACATTTAATTGTAGATGTTTCAGTACCGGCTTTGCATTAGGGAATTTGAACTTGTGAACTAAAATTCGAAGATTCTGGCTGCAGCGCCTAATCTTTCATTCGTAAAGACTTTATGCCCATCTGATGTTGGCAACAGATGTTAAGCAAATTTAAGATAAACTTGCTCTGAGGGTGTTTATTGCTTGATAGGCTAATGCTCAGCTCTGCGAGAGGTCTCACACTGAAGAGTCTCAAAGATTTTCCTCCTCAGAGTCTGGCTTTATTGCTCCCTATCTGATCTCTGCATGGACTCAGTCGGTGCAGTGATGTGATGAAAGGCCAAGCGGTGGACCTACAGACTCTCACAGCTTCATGCAAGCTACGCACACACACACAGATATGCACAGCCAGCTAAACAAAGTCAATTATATTAGGTGAGTCTGTCAGGCTAAGCTGGGAGAAATGCGTGGAAGGTATACTAAAGGGCCTAGGCTTCTAATACTAATGCGCATACTTGTGACAGGCATTATAAAATACTGGCTTTGTTTTGGAGAAAGATCAGCCTGACTGGACAGAGTTTAATTACCTTCCATTTACTCATTGCTTCAGATCAGGCACTTTTTTAGTCCATTCACTTCCAATTACTTTGTTCCTTAGTGATGATCATTAGTGTGGTCATTAAAGGATTAGTTTCTATGATATGAGCCTTTTCTGTTTTTTGTACAATATACAAATAATGACCAGGAAATTAAAACAGTGTCACTGCAGTGTTAGCTTGCATATGATTACTGTTTACGATTAGCTTACAGTCTCTGTAGAAATAATGATTTTTGCCATCCAGTTGATTTCTTTAACAAGCACGATGCTTGTGAGTAGAGTTTAGTTTGGAAAAAAAAAGACGTTAACATGTCAGATATTTGAAAAATTTTAGTCGCTGGGTAGGCTATGTAAAACTATACATGTATAAAAAAGGAGCAGCTGTACAGCGAAATACATACTAAGAAAACCCATACAAATTAAAACCACGTTATTCCAAAGATTGCTCTCAAACTGTCGCTTGTTCAAATTGGCTATTTTGTGCAACATGTGGTGAACAAAATGAATACTGAGAACATGGATCACTGCACTAAACATCAGTTTAAATATATTTAATGTGTGATTTACATACAGAATTAAAGTAATATATTGGTATCTTTGGTCCTGTGGCTTCAAGTTATTAAATCAAATTTATTGCTGGAGAGTTCTTATTTATTTTGATGTTGATTTTGATGTTTTGGTAGAGCATCGTTAAAGTCTGTGTGCAAATGGGTCTCTGTGTCAGTCCTGTAAAAGCCCGGTAATTTGTCGAAAGTATACCCAGCATCCTGGCCAAGGTTAGATAGGCTTCAGCCACCATGACCTTCACAGTGTACGCGAGTATAGATAATGAACAGATGATTTACGTTACACCACAGAAATGTCTTATCACCGAGGTGGATTTTTTTTTCAGGAAATTACCATTTTTATCATAACACAACACAGAAAAGAGTCTGTAAGAACGTACACAAAACATTTCTGCTTCATTATTGGCGCCATGTAGAAGGCATTCAGCCTTGATTCAAGAGGGGGCACCTGTAAAGAAAACTGAGGAAAATTTAAAAAATACATCCCAAATGATGCGCCGCAAAAGCTCACCCACATATCAGGTTTGATCGGAATGCATTTATCAGGTCTTTGTCTTTGTTATGTTGGTTTTTGGAATTCAAGGCAAAAACAACAATGATAAGAAGAACATGTTGGAGGCAGCCAAGCAGCCTCAAACCTCATAGAGTGAACTCTTCTTCTCCCCCGAGAACCTCCTTTGTTTTTGTGTCCTGCCTTCAGGATAAACTATAATGCATCCCCCTGTGTCCTGTTAGAACATCAGTCACAGCTGCATGCTCAGCCACATGAAGGCAGCTTGACTGACAGTGTGAATGAGCATTCATTTTTTCCCAGTGCTCCCCCCTTTTAGCCATGAACACCACCAACAAAGGCGTTGTGCATGGATGACAGTCCGGGATCTCCTATACCAACGATGGGCAACCCCTAATTACCAGTGGAGTAATTAAAAATGTGGCAGCTGTGGCAACAGTCATGTGCTTCTAGGAAACCATCGAGAAATGCCCAAAGTAAAACAGTTAACAAGCCTCTTAAAGCTGGATGCACGCACCCTCAAAATATTGCAGCACACTCTTGCAGTTTTCAATGTTCAAAGTCAGAGTGAACTATTCCAGTTGAGCAGTTTTGAGTGATGCAGTTCACGTTGGGTCATACAGAGGTATTAGTTGCGTTTTCTGAGGGAACAGGAAGGCTGGAGTGAAAACGAAAACATAAGAGGCAGACTGAAGAGCAGGAAGGTCACTCGATAAAATGCTAATACAAGTGCTTTGGGTCTATGTGCTGTCAAGTCTGACGAAGAAGGGTGGGCTTGTTGGCTTCAAGATCTCTCCAAATAAGCCCACAGAAAGCACAACTCTTACAAGCTCTTGCACGGACAGACACACATTCAGCAGTTTGTTAAAAAAGAAAAAAAGAGTGCAACTAATGACATTGATAGTTTATCAGTCTCCTTCTCCACAAACATTTACTTATTCTGACCATGAGAATCCCAGCCTTGGGCTTCAAATGTTTTTACTCCAGCATAGTTTACATGTAGTGTATTTTTGTTTGGTGTTTTGAGTTGATTCCTATTTTCTGAGGTTCATCTTCAGCTTCAATTTCAGTACTGTACTTTAAACTAGTGGTCGGTAATTGTTACTTACCGGTACTTATGCTTTTACAGACAAAACCTAAAAACTTAGACTTAGATAGATTTTTAGACTAAATTATCAAAATGTATGTTTAATAGTCAAAATCACATTAAGTGCATCAGTAGTAGTCATCCTGCACAATAATGCTCAATAATCCAGGTACTGTAAGTAAATCCCAAAAGGTTGATCCCGTTTATGTGGACGTAGCGATTTCAGTGGGAGAAACGTTCCGTCACTCATCCAAGTGACTTCTTCAGTCTCAGCTGACTGCAGGTTTCCCCAATCTTATAAACAGTACATTTGCACAATAACTGAAACTAACCCACTGAATGAACAATGGGCTGTGAGGTCAGTTCCTTGATCATTAATATGCAAACTGTCATGACCATTGATCAAGAACCATTGATCAAAGACCACTGATCAATGGCCATGAGTACCATTCACAGAGAGTTGGGGAATGGCTGCAATCACAGCATTGTAAGATGGTGACAGATGTACCCTGGCCTCCTCTTCGATTCAGAGATGGTTTTTCCCTTTTCACGTAAATGGCCTCCTTGACTCTCCGCTCAAACCAGCGTTCCTCCCTGTCTAGGATGTGTACATCCTCCACATTGAAAGAGTGTCCACTGGCCTGAAGGTGTAAATAGACTGCAGAGTCCTGGCCAGACGAGGTAGCTCTTCTAGTTGTGCCATACGCTTCGCCAGAGGTTGTTTGGTTTCCCCGATGTGTAAATCCTGGCAATCCTCCTGGCACAGCGTACACTATATTACTCTATTTGTGTCGGGGGACCCGATCCTTGGGGTGGTCCAATTTTTGGTTGCAGTGTGTTTTGGGGTGTAAAAGCCACGGAAGAAGACCGAAGAAGTCACTTGAATGAGTGACGAAATGTTTCTCCCCCTGAAAACACTAAATCCAGATCAACCCTTTAGGATGTATAATAATGTAAGTTTTAAAATGAGCCTTTATAAAGAGACTCTAAATCTGGCCAAGCTGTTAAAGACTGAAGTCATTCATGTTGATCTACAGTACTATGCAAAAGTCTTGAGGTCGCCCTCATTTTAGTATTTTCTGCTTGGCAAATGGGAAATAGGTCCAGCAATTTATTAAAATGTGCAAACATACATGTAAAAACAGTATATAAGGCAATTTTGTACATTTCTAGCTTGAAGTCAATATTTGGTGTGACCCCCTTTATTCTTCAACACAGCTTGAACTCTCTGAGACAATCCTTCTTGAATTTTAATATCTCCTTTGGATGTTGGCTGCCTTTTGTTCCATTTTCTGTCAAGTTGATCCCACACTGCTTCAATAATGTCGAGGCCCGGGCTCTGGAGAGGCCCATCCATGACTGACAGTGTTCTACTATGTCTTATGTTTTATCCAAGTATGTTTGTACTGCACTGGCAGTGTGTTTGGGATCATTGTTATGTTGGAAAATGGAGCCACTACCAATCAAACAATTTTTTTTCTTAAAAAAAAAGAAATTTAGGGCTGAGCTGATTAGCATGTTAGTTTTTTTCTTTGAGATAGTGGTACTCACATGATAGCCATTGTAAGTATATGATTATATAGAATGTTATAGTGTTGATTAAACATTTTATATAAGTATTTAACATGAGCTCAGCTTTAAACATCTGGAGCAGAAACAATCTCACTGCACATAATACAGTTTTATGTGTAGCGAGGCGTTTTGATGATATTTTATTGCTACTTTTGCTAAAGTAATGGTTCTGAAAAAGCTCCTCCAGCACTCGTCATTGCGAGTTAGTAGAAAATCATTAGATGATATAATATATCAAATAATATTTTACAATCCTTCTGGCAGGAAGGAGTGCAGAAAGGTAAAAACATGCAGGATCAGTGCAGCAAGCTGTAGGAGGCAGTCGGCATGTATAAGAGAATAAAAGACTGGCAGCAAAAAATGGTAACATCATCCCTGCTTGTCTTTCTGTAAAAGCCACTGCACACCACTGCTGCACATCATACACAGATAGTTTCTGGCCTATCACAAGGAATCATCTTGGTGCAAAAATACTTTTTCATGCCTGTCAAACAATATTACTTTTAGCATTTTTTTGTACAGTTAACTAAAGAAATGATAACAAATGATGTGTTTTTGCAACAGACTGTTAGTAACAAAGTGGCTATATTTAGATATATAGGCATGAATCTCCTCTGTATGGGTATAGGGGTGTGATGTCATGTTAACAATCCATTAACATCTGGCTTACATCCACCAAGGTCTTCAAAGTTATTGGTTAAATTGACAAAAAGACTTAAAGTTTAGAAAATATGATGCTTACAATTGTGGTATTTAATGTTAACATATAGGAAGTAGCATTTCAAGATTTCAAGGTCAGTAGATTGATCTGATAGGGAAAGTGACAATAATGCTATATAAAGCGATTCACATCTGTTTTTCTTACTGCCAGTGTTTGTGCTGATATCATGTAGGCAGACATGGAATGTTAGATGGGGAAATATGTTACTTTACTATAACTACATTGCAATAACAGGTTATAACCGTTTAAATACATAACGATTTGAATACAGATTTGTGACAAATGCTGTATAGCATGTCAATTTTAAAGAAATTACAAAGAGGTCTGTCTTCTTGGAAGTAAAACAAAGAAATAAGGGGCTTACTGAAGAGTTTTGCACACTACTGTACATTTGCATTACTCCACACAGGAGAATGAAAACAGGAAATAAGCCCCAAACTTGCTTCAGGCGTGTATTTCTTTGCTTACACCTTTCATTTGTAATGTCTATGTGCTCTCTGCAAGGTGTAATCCTCTCTAATATAGCATCAATCCAATAATAATATTATGTGGATTAGCCTCTATAATCCATTCAGGTTTATTATTCAGGTAGTATTAACGTACTGAAGGACAAAAGCTGCAATCCTGTGACACAACCAGTCAACAGAGGTATTTAAGAAGCATATTTTAAGGTGTGTTTAATCATTTTAGCAAAAGACCATATTATACTTTGAGCGCTTCATACTGCCTTTAAATACACCATAAAAATGTGTGTAAAAATGTTATTTCATACATCCCTCATGTCTCTCATATTAGCTGGAAACCTGGCTGCACAGCTCTGCATGTTAAGTGATGATAAGGCAGGTTTCGAGGGAGTCAAACAAAGAATGAGGGTGGTTACTTGCAAGTTACCTCAGCAAGCAGCAGCAGCAGGTTCCTTTCAGTGCAGTCATTTTTTAAAAAGCATAACCTTGCTGACAGCCTGTGGCAGCGTAAATGCTCCCTCAGTCCGTGCCCTCTCCACCCATCATCTGGTGTAACCATGAGTAAGGCTTCACACAGAGCTCCAGCTGTGCTCACTCTCCACATCCAACCTTTTTCCCTTCCCCTCACCAGCAGCCATTTGTAACACCGCTCTCATTTTCTGTGCCTCTTTTTTGCTCTTCCTTCTCTTCACTGCATGCTCCAGTGATCCTATCTGTTCTGCCTCTCTCCAAATTTTCATTTTTTTTCTCTATTGCAAGCAGTTTGTTCTCTCTTTTTCTCCCACTGATAAGAAAAAACACTAAGCACAACTGAAGATAAAACGAGCACCGTGCATTACATCAGTGTTAAATTACTGTCTTTTTCACTAGAAGTAGGGCAAAGGTTCATTGAGACAAAGTACTAGCCTGGTGCCCATAGAAGAGGAGATGTGGTTGCTTGAAGTCAACCACTTTACAGCAGACTGCTGTAAAAATGTTACTTTCTGGGACATTTTTACGTAAAAAAAATATCAATCAAGGTAAATTGCAATATTAAGTATTTTTTAAATTAATATCTGCCACCCTGTGGTTCGTTAGTTAGGCCCCAGTCACACTGGCCTAGAGACCAATCGGCAACCCCTTGGATAATGTTAGTCACTAAAGGAATTATATATATTATATAAACCATTGGCAACCAAAATAATTATCTATATTCCGGTTTCAAATACTTACTGGATGTTGATGCCATTCACTGTGAAATAGATCGATAAAGTCTGGTTACAGAGACTTACAGACCAGTGACCCCTTCAGGCAACCACAGCTCACTAATGAAAAATCTGTACTCCTCAACCAGTTGGCGAGTGGTTGCTGCCAGTTGCCAGGTAAAAATCGGTCACAAAGAGGTATATAGTGCTGCACCAAAAATTGTTTGCTAACATATTGTAGCAGTCCCTCATCGTTCGCACAGAAGACAATGACCACTTGCCACCTGTGTTTAAATGTGTTGGTTGCAGCAGTAAGCCATAATGTTACTTTAAAGTGGAAGATTCTCCGTTTCAGATTTTCTTTGCACTTTTTTGACTACCGCATAGGGAGTAGTTGGCAAGTGTTTGCAGACAAATTTTCATCTTCCATGCAACGGTGGCAGTTTCCAAGTAACTAAAGCAATCACAAGGATGTTTCTGGTGCAGCAGCCTCTTTGCGACTGATTCCATTTGGCAGCAAATGCTTGCCAGCTGGTTAGGTCATATATATTTTTCTCTAGCGACTTGTGGTTGACATGGTCAAGGTCTGCATGACTCAGGCAATCGATTTCGCAGCAACTTGCAGCAACCTCTAGCAACCACTTGCCACTGATTGGGGAATACACATTTTTACCTAGCAACATAAGGTTGTCAGTGCACGCAAACAGGTCTCTAAGTCAGAGGTTAGAAAGCACACCACTTATTCCCACTCTTACTGAAAAAATATGGCATGAGGTTCAGTCTTCCATAGCAATTGTTTATTTTTTTCATATTTACTAAAAACATTAAAATCACCTGGAAGTGTTTCATAGCATCAAAATTCATTTAAAGGTTATATACTGTACAAGTTTTGATGGATGTTTTCCACAGCCCCAATGCCTTACGATGCAGAATATTCTCACCTGATCGGATCTTTGAAACCAGAAATTTCTAAAGAATTCTGTCGACAGGAATAACCTTCCCAGCGGGAAACCCGCTAGAAATCAACCATGAGTGTCTGTTCCACAAAAAACAAAAATAGCAAAGACAAAAATAGCATTGTGACTTAGTAGATCTGTGCCCAGGACCATTTTTATTAGTGAGGTATTACTCATGTTAGATTTGCCATCCAAGACAGTAGCATTTTAGCAGCTATATAAACATATACACATTTTCTCAGAGGAGACTTCACTGGGTGTGTGTGTGTGTGTGTGTGTGTGCGTGCGTGCGTGCGTGTGTGTGTGTGTGTGTGATGTGAAGCCAGATGCAGAATCCTAATGAGACTCGAAGCCGCTGCTGCCTCTTTGCCACCTGACAGCTCGAAGACAGATTCTGCTTTTGTGTTTGTATTTTGTGTGTGTTTGCAGTGCACATGTTTATGCCGGACTATTAGGATTCAGACAGCATTTTTACCAGAAGACGGATTATCCTAAAAACAGCTGAACAGGCTGCCAGTGTGTGCAGAGACGTTGGTTAGTTGATCAGCGGGTCTCAGAGGAATGTGTCTGGTTGAAGAGGCTAAAGACTCTGTGCTGATTTTCAACTTCGCCTTTAGCAATTTGGTTGGTGAAATATGGATTAAACTGCTGCTCTCCACCTTCCACCCTCCTCTTTCTCCCCATTTGTCTCTGTCTTCTGTAAATTGCTATAAGGGACAATGCCATTTAAAAAAAAATGTTATCCTGTTGAACGTTACAAGAACCTGACCTGCAGAAAATAAAGTATCAAGATAGCGGTAAAAATACTAAACAAAGACAATAAATATGGACTTGACCGCTCCCTCTTGTTCTTAATATTTTTAACCTTGTACAAGCACAGCTTTTTTTTTTTAAACTAACCTTGATTTGAAATAAATAGCCACCAGAGTGCTGAGAAACCTGCAATCCCCGGGTTATGTTGTTGCACCAGTTCCCATATAGCACTGACATCAAATAAAAAATTAACTAACCACAAAAAGTAAAATTGTGTTTGGGTGATTTCTTTGTTGTAACAGTGTTTCTTGGCAACAAATCTTATACTGCTGCAAAGCCTATTTATTTCTCCTTAAATTGCACCACATTTGTAAAGGAAAATCGGTTAAGCAGCAGAGTTAAGTATGTAGAAAAACTTTCCAAATCTTTTGCCAATGACAAACAGCTTATATGTTAATAACTCTAGTTTGGTGCCGTTGATTGGATTGGGTGATTGAAATCTGAAGAAAAACACAACTTGTCAATTTAGCAATTTATTCATTTAACAAACGGGCCTGGCACCGTCGCCAGCTTGGTAATACACTGCCATGGGATAGCATCCCAGTATTCTACCAGCACATGTCACAAGTCAGCTAGTGTGGTCGCATTCGTCACTCTGGTACGAACGCAGAACAAAACCAATCAATTGTTCAGTGGGGTTGAGGTCAGACTGCAGACAGGTCCTTGGCACCATTTAAAGGAAAATAAACAGGCTTTCCAACAGCACCAGATTAACTGCCAAGAAGAATTGTTACAAATGAAATAATCGAATACACACGTTTTTCTGTACTCTATTTTATTCTAATTTATTTAATTCTACTCCTTTATTGTCTTTACTTGTGTGGTAGTTTAAAATCTGGCTAAAGGAGCTTCTTTATAAATATCATTATTTTATTATTGTTACAATTTTGAATTTGAAGCTTTGAAAATTTGTGTAGCATCGTCAGGCAGTCAAATCATGTTTTGGATACACCTCCAGTGGACTGTGTCATGTCTGTACAGCAAGCTGTGTGTTCTCCTGCGTGCTCACCAACACACCACAAGTGAATTTTTATGTTTCAAGTCTATACTTTTTTTCATCAGATGTATTTAGAAGGCTAAAGGGGCCCATTTATGTAACACCTATACAATTACTGATACTAGGGAACATTATCATACATCAGAATGGAGTATCACAATATACTATGACATTTCATCCAGTGCTTAGTTAAACTGTTAAATGTAATAACATATTTTGTGGGATTTGTATGAAATATTTTTAGACACTCACAGTGCCCTAGGCATTCTTTATGAAAGGTTTCATCAAGATTAAGCCACTTATAGGAGGAGATGGGGACCATACAAACATAGATATGCTACAATCATTATTATAGTAAGTGCAGTGATTGGGATGTGAGAGTGTTTCAGTTGGGAACGCTGTCTTTTATTTTCTGCTGTTTGTCTAGAATCCTGCCTGGAATGTGGCCTTCATATAAATCACAAGATCATCCCAGTAAGAGATATTTGGGGGGATTTTTTCTTTTTTATCCTAATCTTCTCCATGAAAAGCTCATTTTTATTGTATGTGCTTATTGGCAAGCACTGAGTTCAAAAAGCAGAAATGGCTTTTTCTTCTCAAATGACCTCACATCTGTTTTGGTGCTGTAGAAATAAGAAATACATATAAAAATCGAGGCATGTTGCTGCAGACGGTCCTGGGATCAAAACTGAGGCCTTTCTATGGGTTCTGTCCTGGTACACCAGCTTCCTCCTAGAGTCCAAAAAAACATGTGTGAGTTAGAGTAATTGGTGATTCTAAATTGCTCATAGGCGTGTCTCAACCCTCAACCCGGGATAACTGGGAAAGGCACACAGTGACCCTGAATTGGACCATGGATGGAAGAAAATGGATAGACTGCTGGATTGTGTCATTGTGCAAACATGTATAGACTTAACTGTACGCCTTCTGGTGGTAGTCCAGATGTCTGCTTTTGAAAAAGCCTCACTGACACAGGAGGAGTGATGGTGTCAGTGTCCGGGGTGATTCCTGCAGAAGGGGAAAACGTCCACATTTCCAAGGTGCACACAGTCATTTGTTGACAGTGGTGCTGGTGGAGGCTGATAGAAAACCTTTGAAATTTTTATGTTTAAAGAGAGCCATTTATGGGAAACCTGAGGTATGTGTACACCCCGGCAGTGGCATCTAGTTATTCTAGCATTAAGCTGTAATGCTATTCTAAGGGCTTTACCGTGTGTCATACAGCAACCTTGCTTGTTTCCTGTTACGACTGCGCCATGCGATGATATATATCATATGATAAAATGAAACGTCTGTCATTTCGCATTTTGTGGTATTTCAGAATACACTGTGGCATTACTACTGGTATGTGGACGAGCCCAACTACACAGCCCTGTTTGAGTTTGATGGTGCACTTTATCTGAGATTGCATTGAGACTTTGCAGTCGTGTTTTGCAGGCAGGCTTTTTTCTTGATGACCATGCAGGAGAAATGATAGGCTCAGGGAAGCTCCACATGAGGATCATCTAGTGTGTGTCACTATGTATAATCCTGTGACCAAAATACTGTTTTTGTTCACAGTCTCCATGTAGCCATCAATGAGTATCTAAATATAAGCATATTTTTCTGTAATAATAACCCGTGGTAGGTCATATGGGATTTTAAAATTTTCAAGGTGCTAGTTTAGCGAACATTTGTTTTGCTGGCTCTCAGGCTGAATATGCAAGATTACATATTACATATGCTATAATTCTAACTTGAAGTGAGTTGTTTACTTGTTATAACGTACATATTTATGGTGAGGCTTAGTTTGCTGCTATAGTTTAAGCTTGAAAAGGTCCATGGTTACATTTTGTCTCTTACAAAATGCATTGTATCGTTGTGTTTTTTAAGCAGTTTTTTTCTGCCTTTTATAGTTTAGTTGGTCTCACATAATGCTGATGAAGGTAGCATTATATATTTTAATATTTAATATATACTGTAGACTTTGTATTAATGCTATAGGCAAGCAGAATATTACAATATGTTGGACCTTTAATCATTTAGTTTTTGAAAAGTGTCTTCTATTTTATACATTAATGTTTTATCTGAACTTTTTCAATTCAACATTTGCTCTGATTTTCTCACTAAAAAGAAAAAAAATACATACAAATTAGTACCATTCATTTTCAAGTATCTAATTAAATGTAATTTTATTTATATAAACTATTCACAACAACATGTGCCTCAAGCAGCTGATTTAAAAATTAAAACAGAAATAATCCCTTCTGTGTGGTCATTATATAAGCTATTCTCCCAATTTACAGAAAATGCACTGTATCATGATATATAGTGTTATATGAAATGCATAATATCGGGATATGAGATTTTGGCCCCGATTTCATGCTCTCTCTTTAGGCCTTTGCATACATCACTGTCATGAATTAATGTTACAGTAACCAGTCATAGTCACGTCTGACTACAGACATAGACCCCATCCTGATACTGATTAACTGCCTCCAACAGTTCACAGCCACTGCTTGTTATCTTTTTTCCTGCCTATTTCAGTACCATTGAGATTAAAAAAAAGACCTTTCCACTGAATTTTTTTGCATCATAATACGTCTCAACGCGCCCCCTCTCATTGATGTGTAAATGCTGATGTTTCTGAAGTACGCCCGAGTTTCCTACTATTACTGTGAAGATTGCTGCAGTTGAATTTTTATGGCTTATCTGTTTTATTTTTGCCTCCCACGCAGCACAGTCTCGACGAGCAATTGTTTCACATGAGAAGAGGAACAGCATTGATCTGTGTTTCAGATTCATTCAGGCTAAGCTTCCCTTGATAAGTCAAATCAAATCAAATCAAATCACTTTTTATTGTCACATCACATGTGCAGGCACACTGGCACAGCACATGCGAGTGAAATTCTTGTGTGCGAGCCCCACAAGCAACAGAGATGTGCAAACACAACAACACAAACGAGCAAAATACAAGAATGGCCAACCTGAAACTAATAAATATATGTACAATATATAATGGTGTATGCATTTCTGGATGTGTATACTAAATATTTTCCTACGTGTGTGTGTGTGTGTGTGTGTGTGTGTGTGTGTGTGTATACACATTTTTACAAATTAAATAGTAAAAAAATAAAATAAAATAATAATAATAATAATAAAATATATAAAATATACAGAGTTGAATATGTGCAAAACAAGTGGCATTTATATACAGTGTGGAGTGCATAATGTTGAAGTTCCAGTAGTGAAGCTGAGGTGTCTATGACGTGTTCAGCAGTCTGATGGCCTGGTGGAAGAAGCTGTCTCTCAGTCTGCTGGTACGGGACCGGATGCTGCAGAACCTCCTTCCTGATGGAAGCAGTCTGAACAGTTTATGGCTGGGGTGACTGGAGTCCTTGATGATCCTCCCCGCTTTCCTCAGGCACCGCTTCCTGTAGATGTCTTGGAGGGAGGGAAGCTCACCTCCAATTATCCGTTCAGAGCACCGCACTACTCGCTGGAGAGCTTTGCAGTTGTAGGCGGTGCTGTTGCCATACCAGGTGGTGATGCATCCAGTGAGGATGCTCTCAATGGCACAGCGATAGAAGTACGAACCAGCCAACATAACTTGTGGTTTGTTTTCAGTTTTGGAAATGGATTGGGTCCACTGCACCATCTGCAGATATGTTGTTGCACTGAAGCATCAGTATGTCAACAACTGCGTGCTTACTGTATCTACTGAAGTGATTAATTTAAGCTGAATATTAAGCGGGGCATCAGTTTACTAGATGATTAAAGCTCAGTCTTGTTTCTGCTTCTGTTAGGTATTTTTCTAATTGACTAGCAATTATTCAGACGCATGCTGGCATGCTGTGTAGCCTGTAATGGAGATCAGGGGATCTGTTACCTTAACTTGTGTTTTTACTTGTTTATGAATGATTGATATTGGAAGCTAAATGAAAAGACACACACATTATTTTTATTGTTTAGGGATTCTTTATTGACTTTAGTCAATATTCTGGGAGGACTGTTTAAGTGTCGGTTTATGTTAGGAGAGCTGAAGAGTGAAAACAGCTCAGGTTCCCTGCTTAGGAACCGCTGAGGGGAGACTGAAATGACAGCTCAGGGGAGGCTAGTCTGGGTCTTTCTAATTTATGTATTTATGATTAAAGCATACGTGTTATTGAATTTTATATATATATATATATATAAAAGTGTAAAACCTCATATATATGTATGTGTATATATATATATATATATACACATACATATATATGAGGTTTTACACTTTTACCTCATTCTCACTTAATACTAAATGTGTCATTAAAGTCACATGGCAGTCATATTTCATTAATTTCATTAATTTTGTGTTCATATACATTCACACACTACTGCTTTGTTATTGGTTTATATAAGCTGCATTCACCATTTTTTTCTATTTTCTCAAGTTACCTGTCAGTTGCTGGTTTAAGTAAAAGAAGCAGCAGGGTTTAAATATAGAGGGCAATCATATGGACTGAACCATCTGCTGTCATTGCATGGGGGAGAATGTTTTCAACATGAAATTTAAATGAAATGTATTTATTTCCCCCATTGCATCTAAAATGGTTTACTCCATTACGCCACATGTTGAGCTTTCTTTTGATTAGGGTAGATTATTTATTAATTTAAGGCTTATCTTTGAGTAGAGTTCTGCTTAGTTGGTCTCTTTTATGGGCCTACTTATTACTTAAAACAGCCTGTGAATTATGATGTTTTTGATATTATTTTTGGCTTTTGGGGTAGAATACAACACACGTCCTTTGTCTGCTTGGTAGACCATTCCAGAAACATGCCTGAGGCAGTTAGAGTATAAAAGGAAGCTAGGTGCTTTCAGAGACCGGGCGGGTTTGTGTAAATGTGTTTGAACGCCTGTTCTAATAATAAAAGCAACATATTTATTTCAGCCTCATGCTTCTTTGTCAAACCTGAAGCCACTACCAGCCAAACTGATATGTCCCAATCAGATAAAGAAGAGTGACTTAACGTCGGGAAAGAGTGCACTACTTTCATTTCCATGAAGTGACATTTCAGTCAATTATCCATTACCTTGGCAACATCTGTAGGAGAGAGCGATGAGAGAAGCCTGGAGATGGTGTGCAAGAGATCCAGAGAGAGGAACTTTCTGGTAAACTGTAGAGAAGAATAGATTGACAGAAAATTGGATTTCATGGCGTACCATCAGGAGGGCTGGGTTCATTCAGCGTGCTGTGTGTCTGCAGGCATGCTGATTATGATAGCATAGCTCTTCTGTGCACACAGGACTTTAAGTCTGCCAATACTTGGCTAAACGGGGTATGTGCATACGCGCATACTGCACACTCACATATTCATTCGCCAACACATCTCACAATATAGGTCATAAAGGTTTTTTTATGTAACAGTTGACACGGGAGTTTAATGGAGTCCTGCAGTTGCTTCTCTTTCCGTTCAGGCCTACTAAGAGCCGCTGGAAAATTAAATAATGAATGAGGTTAATGGGTCACGATGGTTACATATGACCCTGTTTTCCATTTATTTCTCGTTTTCCAGGAAGGTCACCTGTTCTAGTGCACTGTCTGGTCCAGTCAATAACAGCACACACACAGCCTAGTTTGTTGCTGCTGAGCAGATCTGATCATCTAACTAACAAACTCATGTTTTAAGAGCTTAGAGCTGCTTTCTTGGGACTAGCAGCAGCTGTGGCAAAACTTCAGTCACCTGCTGATAACAATTTCAGTTGAATATCTTTTGTTTTTGTTGTGACTTGAAAGAAAAGGTTGCATTTGGGAAAGGGCCAGTGGCTCTTGGATTTTATTGTATTTGCATTTCATAAATTAAATCATTCAGTAGAGTATCTGATGACAAAAATATGGATTAGTTCCAACCGCAGATGATAGTCAAACTTTCTCTATGTGCAGAGTTGTGGATATTGTGCACCCACACGCATGCAGAAACACACACTTTGAGTGAATGAAGCTGCAATTTTAGCTGACGTATGTGGGCCACTTCCCCTGCTGCCTCCTGTCTCAACACTGTAGGTCAAAATATGTTCACATAAGAATAGTTTGTGTTCAGCATCCAGCAGAACTTATTAAAAAAAAGTGTGTACTTCCACTTCCACTAGACGTGGCTACAGACTTAAAGCTTTGTGCTGCTTTCCTTACAAATCAGATTTGAAATGTTGGTAGTGCTGGATGGAAATCAGAATTCATCAGGGGGCCACGAATGTCTGTACAAAATGCAGTGGAAATGCTCGCTGTGCTTTGAGAGATTCAGTTTTCACCAAAGCAGAGTCATGGCTGAAGTTGATAATTGCCCAGGACACATTTGGCTAACCGCTGTTGAAAAAAGATATATGTGACCAACAACACCCTTTTACGGGGTTTGTTTTGCATTCTCATTTAGAGCTATCCCCTTGTAAATGACTCATCCAAGTTACAGTCAATGGCAGTGAAATACAGGATCTAATAGATTTCCAGTCACCTCTAAACAGTGATAGAACTGATCTTCATATTTCATGTTGGTCTTCTGGTTCAACAGTCACAGACAGTCAAGTGTTCAGTCAACCACAAAATATGAAATCAGCAAGTCAAACACCAAGTGCACAAATGAGTGACATGCATCAAAGCCTAAGCCATAATATATTGCATTTTTCACACTGTAAAGTTACCAGACTTGATTAGCAGTACGAGGTAGGCATCCAATTTCTTCTTGAGATTTATAGTATACAGTCAATTACAGTAATATGCAGTATACTTTTTACATCTTTTGAATTGCTTCTTATATTTAATGTAATTGTGCTATTTTAAATATTCAAATCACTTTAGAAACACACCAGTGTGTTTACCTGTCTTCATTCACATATTTCCCTAACGGCCGCGGCAGATGGCTATCCTCTTACTGAGCCTGCTTCTGCCCGAGGTTTCTTCTTGTTAAAAGGGAGTTTTTCCTTCCCACTGTTGTCCAGCGCTTGCTCATTGGGCGTTGTTTGTTTTCTCTGTGTTATTGCAGGGTCTTTACCTTATAATAGAAAGTGCTAAAAAACTGTAATTATTATCATTGGGCATTTGTAACTTCATTACCCTTTGTATGTTTCAAAAGCTCACTGGAAGAATGAAAAATGAAATGTTTATTTACAGGTAATATATAAAAATAACTGAATAGCACATTTCTCATTCTAATTACCAGAACCTCCTGAGGTTAACATTTGTCAGTGGACAAAGACCTAGTTCATGGGGTAAATATAGTTCAGTGTGCCGAGCCTGTGGTTATGTTTCTGTATGTGTGTCACTGTGTTCCATTGTGCATTGTGACCTTCATCAACCTCCACCCATTCACTCATCACTCTGCTGATTGTTAGGCATCAAAGGTACACACTGTGGCTCACAATGGCATTGTGGTTGCCAAGCAATCAAGCTCCGGATAAATTGACAAAGGACATTTTTACGACATCCTGTATTAACTCAGTAACCCCCTTTCCATGTAAACATTTCCATCTAGTCGACAACAGTATATTATTCCTGCCCTGAAGAGCTAACAGTTGCAGCCATTGTGAAGCAGTTAAATCTACATTAAATGAGGAACTCGCTTGCATATGTACTGTACTGGGCATGGTACGTGTAAAATAAATTTTACTAACTGACATGACTTCACTCTCGTTCTGCTTGCTGGTTCAGGGAAACCCTTTTTTTTTTTTCCAGTTTTAGGATGCTACATTCTTCCAAACTCCCAGGGATACTTATTCAACACTAAAAGCTGGCTCACCTCCTTCATCTCCATGTGTAGAACCTCCCCTGAGTCATGGAAGCTATGCTAAATTTAGCAGACCTCAAAAAGTAATGGTGTGGCAAGTTCTTATTGAGTTTTCTGCCCACAAATATCTCTCTCACTCTACCTAGTTGTGTTTTGCTCTCTATGCTTATTTTCTCAGTAAAAGGCTTGTCCGTGACTCACCCACGGCAGAGTGGGGCCCTATGAATTATTGAACCAATGGTGGAGCTCTCATAAATAATCTAACTGTATATCGCTGGGTGAGCATGTCAGTTCATTGGATACATCTCATCTTGAGTCTCACTGTCAGTACCACCTAGACCTGGGTCCAGTAACAGCTAAAGGCCAACATGGACATAAACTGCTGCACATAGATGCAAACTCGACAATATACAGATATATGGAGCGTTTTCATTGGCTTCTATTGAAAGCAGTCTGTCTGGGCTCTCAAACAGAAATGACAGTTGCCAGTACAACACAAGCCAATGCAGACTATATTGTGGAGGCCGCTTGTAAAGAGTCAGTACACAGCAAAATCTCCAGTGTTAAATTAACACTAGAGAGTGTCTATATGGGTCCACTCCTCTGAGTGTTAAATACAACACTGTTGAGTGTTAAATTAACACTTTTGACAGTGTTATATGTTTAAAAGTAACCTAGTCAATTTAGAAGATTAACAATGGCTAACACTGAGCAGTGCTGATTTTCTAACACTGGAATATTTCTAACATTTTGAGTTATTTTCCAGTGTTAGAAAATCAGCACTGCTCGGTGTTAGCCATTGTTGATCTTCTAAACTGACTAGGTTACTTTTAAACATATAACACTGTCAAAAGTGTTAATTTAACACTCACCAGTGTTGTATTTAACACTCAGAGGTGTGGACCCATATAGACACTCTCTAGTGTTAATTTAACACTGGAGATTTTGCTGTGTAGTAGATATACTGCACAGTGGTAAGAAGATTCTTGGTTTGGATCTCCTGGTTAGTTTGCCAGTTTCTATGTAAGATTGCATGTTGTTCTTCTGCCTGAGTGGGTATCCTCTGAGTCCTCTGAGTCCTCTCCTTATTGTCCAGAAACATGCACGTTTCATTAATTGATTCTAAATTGGTAGATTTAGATAGGCAGATAAAGTGCTTAAGCATATAGAATAAAGTGCTTTATGAATATGTGCAATCTTTAAAGTGCTTTCAGTTGTCAGTAAGAGTAGAATTGTGCTATTTAAATGTCAGACCATGTCCCTGTGCTTTCTTCTGAATAATATGTTATACAGTTGTAGTAATGAGGAGGGGATAAAGTGGGCAAGATTATCTGCAATAGCATTCGCCTACAGTTAATTAGTCATTCAGTCTAATTTGCAAGTTAATAAACCAGTCAAGTGAGCTATGAGAGAGCTATACCATGTGTGTCATTAAATCAGAGAGTACTGTCATCCCATGGTCCCACCTACGCACTCGACGCATTTTTTTCCTCCGTCATGCATTCATGCATGCAGATGTCAAAAATGTTGCAGCCATGTATATCAGCATCTAGTTAGCACTACCAAATGAGAGCGAGCTGCACAACAAATATCAGCAAACACACAGACTGTGCACGTTGGCATGCAATCTGTCTTCCTAGTTAAAGGTACACTGGCTGTATTTGGAAAAAATAAAGCAAAGCGAAATAAAAAATTGATGTGTGATAAATTTGTTCTCAGATATGCTGTGAACAAACAAATAAAGCTCACGTGTAATGTTGTAATTAATTAGATTTATTATTTTTCCCTATCTGACCTTTTTACATATTTTACTGAAATTACTGCCACTTGATACTGTGAAATGTGACAACAAAATGAATGATAATTCATAACTCAAATGTTCAAAACAACTGGACAGTTTAAATAAGTCTCAGAGTTTACAGTAATGGCCTCTGGTGGACTGGTGCAAAGCAGGCTTATCCTGGTTAGGAGTTGGAGAGCAGCCATGATAACTCAGCCAACAACAATATGTTGATGACTGCAGTTGGTTAAATTCACAAAGAGCAAAGCCAGCAAGCAGTACAGATACCGAGCCTGTCTGCAAAGAAAACATATCTACTGGAGCTCACAGCGCACAGTTCAAATCAATTTGGAAGTTAGTTTGAGGACAGCTACACCAGATATCAGGGTTCACCCACCAGCCCAATCACTCTGTAACACCTTGGTAATAAGCCAGCTAACAGTTGGCTAACCCACTATTTCTGAAGTTCTGCGACACTTTGTACGACATTGCTTCTTCATTGCACTGCTTCCTCAAGTGCATGAGAGAAGTCAGAGAATGGCTTTCAGACAATTCCCTTATCCTGAACGAAAAGGAAGCGGAGATTGTGGTGTTTGGCAACCATATCCCTAGGGGCCTATCAGCCGATACCTTTGGTTCCTTTGCCACTTCTTTCTCTGACTCAGTTAGTGACCTCGGGGTTCTGCTGGACAGCTCTTTCAAATTTAACAAACAAGTGTCTTCAGTAATCAAATCTAGCTTCTACCAACTGCGCCTTATTGCTAAGACTAAGCACTATGTCCCTCATAAAGATCTTGAAAAGTTCATTCATGCTTTTGTGACTTCTAGATTGGATTACTGTAACTCCTTCTACTTTGGTCTTCACTCCGCTCTCCTTCACAGACTTCAGCTTGTCCAGAATGCTGCGGCTCGCCTTCTGACTGGCACTAGAAAGCATGCCTCTATCACCCCAGTTCTTATTGAGTTGCATTGGCTACCCATAAAATATCGCATTGAATTTAAAATATTGTTGCTCACTTTTAGAATTATAAATAATTTAGCCCCTCGTTATCTTGTCGATCTTCTTAGTCTATATGTCCCTGGGCGAGCCCTCAGGTCTTCAGCCCAATTACTCCTGGCTCAGCCTAGATCTAGACTTAAATCTAGGGGTGACCGTGCTTTTGCCCTGGTTGCACCGAATCTGTGGAACAACCTTCCTATTGCTATCCGTGCGTCAGACTCCGTTTTATCTTTTAAACCCCGTTTAAAAGCTCATTTATTCAACATAGCTTTTCCATCTAGTTAGCGCCCCTGTTTTATATTTGGTTCAATTTCTTATTTATGTACTTTATCTTTTAGCTATATCTGTTCTTAGTAACTTTGTTCTTATATTCCCTTTTATTGTTGTATAATTAGTGCTCTTAACCTGATGACACATGTGGTACTTTGTTAATAGTCTTTTATTTATTGTCTTAATTTTCCTGTTTTTATTGTACAGCACTTTGGTGTACCACTGGTCTTTTAAATGTGCTATACAAATAAAGTTGTATTGTATTGTATTGTATTAACCTGATGTTGTAGAGGTTAAATTCCACTAAAGCCATAGCCATTGTTCCACATAAATAACCAACAGTGTCGAGAATCAGGTCAGTTTCCTTTTCTGACTTGTGGCTCAGAAAAGGAAATGTGGGACCCGTGATACCCACCCATTCACTGTGAATAGTTTGGATATTTACCTGAGATCAGTTGGACTTTGCTTTGAGTCATAGAGCTCCACAGCTGATGAGTTCTGGGCGGCAGTCTATGTGTGAAAACGGCTTTAAATTTGAGTCGGTGAGTCACAAACAGAGCTTAAAAGCAGCTGAATTTTAATCTGGAGGACTAAAGCTATGGGCCGATAATAACACTCTACGTGGGAGTTTGTGGTGATTCGGCTAAACTAGCTAAAACCATCACTCAATGCAGTCATAATGATGTCCTTGAGTGCTAATTATGTATTAGGACTAATTGTGTAACCAAGACCGCAACTTTTTTTTATTTGAGTTTGGATTTTTGGATTGAATTGGTAAATGATTTTGTGTGTTGTATGTGTTTATGTGTTACTTACTTGTTAGGTGTCACTGTTCGCATGTAACTCTTGAACAAGAAAGGAAATAAAAATGTCAAACTGCTCATTAATTAAAGAACCCAGCAGTAGATTAATCTGCATTGGTGTCGTACAGTAAGATTTGGCAACAGTACAATCCAGTCTCTGGACTGCCAGCATGCTGTAGGTAATGGCGGTGAATTAGGTATAGAGCCAGGTCTAGAGGTGGTGTGGGCAAATGACTAGGATGCCTTCTGGGCTTCTCTTGGGCAAGGTGTTCTGGGCATGTCCTGGGGAGGAGGCCCCAGGGTGGAACGAGAATATGCTTGCATCTTTAATATTCCCTGGGAATACCTTGGTATTCCCTTGGACAAACTGGAGGCGGTGGCTGGGGAAAGGGAGGTCAGGGCTTCTCTCCTGCAGGAGAGAAGCCTCATGAGGCTGCTGTCCCTGCAACCCAGCGTTAAATAAGTTTCAGAGGATGGATAAAAGGAAAAAATTGTAATTAATGTGACACATTTTCTTGCTTTTATGCCTAATAGCATTGGTTATTTTATGGTTATTTCAGTAAAAAATTTAAAAATATAATCATAAGTTCATAATTCTTTCTTCTTCTGTCTATCCACAACCAAACAAAAGGTTAAAGGTAAAAAAAATTTTAAGTGTCTAATTAAAGATTTTTTTAATTTTTTCAATTCTTTTTTAATTCACCTGTTTGTTAGTAATGGTAATATAATAATATACTGTAATTGTGCTTAGGTTTCTGAAGTAAAAGACTTGATGTTATTGAGATGTTGCCCACAGTCCTTGACATCTCTGAGCACCTGGCTCTTTGTATCATGTGCAGTACGTGCACTCTGTGACATCGGAGGGTCATTTCAGATTCTAATTGCTCATTATTTAATGTAAAACTGACTTCTAGATGAGCCAGTTTGCTAGTGACTAAATGCTGTACATTTATATACTTAACCATAAACACCCAGACCTCCCTGCTTCCTGTGATTAATTCTCGTTGCAGTCACAATATTGATTGTTTGACGTGTGTGAGAGCTGCTGAATATTGGAGAAACGCTTCAACAGCTTTGAACGTTTTAGTGTGGTTCTGCTGATGGCAAGCAGCCCTGAGATGCAGAGCAGCAGGTGCTGAGTGAACACACCCCCTACGGCGAGTGGGCAGCATTGTCCGCTTATAATCGTTTCACCAATGGTTTCACTTTTTCTCCTGTTGCTTTGTAGCTCGTTTTTACTTTTGTGGTTGATGAATTTGGACCAAGAAAGCAAAATAAAGACACTGGGATTTTTTTAAAGGTTTGGCATGTATGAATATAAAAAAAATAATAGAACGTGTAGGTTTTTGGTGTAATTGTACAAGAAACGAAACAAAAGCAAAAGCAGTTCTCTTGGCAATTTGCTTAGCTGGCGGGCTGTTGCCTGCATGGTGCCTTTCGTGACTGTTATTCCCACAGGAAGTGAAGGTTGTGGAATGCCCCTGCAGTCTCTCTCCATATGCCCAGAAGAAGAAACACGCACACACACACACACACACACACACACACACACACACACACACACACACACACACACACACACACACACACACACACAGGACAGCAGAGGCTCTGCTTTATTGTGTGGAACACTATATTTATGGATAATGTTTGATTCTTGGCCTATTAATATAGTTTATTCCTACGACACATGTTCCTCTGAGAGAACCGAACATCAGATTGGATTTTGAGCATCCCTGCTGGGTAAATAAATTTGCATGTTAATGAAAGAAATTGATTTTATCAAGACAAAGACTCCATACTAAAACCTTTCCTGTTTCATGAGAAGGCAAGTCTTTTATGCAAATGTAGAAATATCTAGAAATTCACTGATTTTTGTAATTCTGGATAGGTGAAAGACTCAGTGATCGGTATCTGTTTTTGTTCTTCTTCATCTAATGAAAGTCTACATTGTGAGGCTTTCACAGCGAGTATGCCAGAAACTCTTTCACTTAACATACATATTGGAAAAATGCATTTTGGCATGTTAACAACAAATTGTCCAAACAGCGAAATACATTTGTGCTTTACATTAAACAATGTTTTCAGATATTAAATTATGACACATAAATTGTCTGTTCCTTGCCAAACATGCCAAAAAATGTTACTTAAAAAGAAAAACACTATGTATTCCTTTTAAACCACACAAATCACCATGGTTTCTTTAACCATTTGATCAGACTTAATCAATGATTGTATCAGCAGTTAAAAAAAAAAAAGCACTAGCAGTCAGACGAAAAGTGGAAGCAAACAGCAGTCTCAAGTCCCTTGTTTTGTTGATCCATTTATCCACCCCAACCTCCTCCTTTTGTAGCTTTATAGCTACAAAATAGGGGTGGGTTTTAATAATCAATTCATTGATTAAAATCGATTCTGGCTTGGATAACGTGATATCGATTCATTAAAATCCTGAATCGATTTTTTTTTAATATAAATGTATTTTGCCCAAAATGCCAGAATCTCAGGTGAAACGTCACCAAATTTCGACAACCACCAAACATTTAAAACAGTAAATGAGAGCAGGTACACGGCTTCTGCACAAAGGCGTAAACACACAGCGCGGACCCGCGGATCAGAATCAGTGAGATGTCGCCTTTCTCACACACTCGGGGCTGAAAGCCGACAGCTCGCTGATTCTGATGTTTCGGCGGGTCCACGCTTTGTGTTTACGCCATTTTTGCGCTGATTCTAAAGCTGTTAGTTTGATCTCTCTCCAAACAATATTGACCGAACCAGCAGCAAAAGAAGATCCAAACTAGGCTTCACATAAACATCGTCATGGATTCCCTCTTACTTTTGCTGTTTTGCTTCCACCACAATAAAATCACACTTCATGCACAGCTCTCTCTCTCTCTCTCTCTCTCTCTCTGTACTTCAAGAACAGTTTCCCATCTAAAAATCTGTTTTCTGCATTATTCGCTTGCTTGTTACGCACAAGTCTACCGTTATTTACAGCGCTGTCGGCCGCTGTTTTTTTTTCCTTTTACATACTTCCGAAAAGAAAACCTAATTTCTGCCGTTCTATACTGAACAAATTTAAACTTTTTAAAATTATGCAAAATGCAAAACGCTGTGTCTCTAATGAAACCGCTGTAACTTCAGAGGTGATGTTCATAAGTTGATTAATGGTTTCCTTTTGTTTTTGATCTACTGCAGAATATTTTGATAAAATTCCAGGCCAGGAAAATCACCTTCATGTTTTTCTGTGTTTTATCTTCAGCTACTTTGACACAAAGGCCTCTGCTGTGATGCTTACACCTTTGATAAAGTCTGGAAAGTGTCAGCTTCCTTTTTATAGATACAAAAATATGTAAATGTACTGATCTGAATTATAATATTTCTGACTGTCTGAGGCAAAATTTCCCAGATTCAAATCGATTCGAATCGAATTGAATCAAATTGTGGATCAAATCGATTCAGGAGCTTGTGAATCAGAATCAAATCGATTCTAGAAATCAGTGACGATACCCAGCCCTGCTACAAAATGATCATGATGTTTCCTACTTAGCAGCCTTTTATCCACTAGAGGGCTTTGTAACTTTGGGAGCAAAAAACGTATATTATCACAATGCTTGTGATTTTAAAAATGTGGGTATGTGCGTGTCTTAACTGATGCTTGTCAAAAGATTTCTTTTCTATACCTAGGATGGTTCAACAGCTGGTTATACAAATATGTTAGAAACAACGTGAATAATTTATCCAAGCTATTGACAGGTTTTTGCACCAATAAATTACAAATTTGACAGCAGGCCACTATGAATGGTCCACACAGACATGCTTTGTTTTATACCCTAATGCAATATTGTTGCAAATTAAATGCAACAAATATTTTACAATGAGTTCACTCTTGTGGCCTTGGGGTTTATGGACAGAGCATGGAAAGTTGGATAAGATACATTTTTGGTGGGATGATAATCCCTAATAAACCCAAACAGATTCTGGTAACATTTAGGTTAACAATCATGTGTGGTGCGGAGCTCCATACTGTGGTGGATTACTCTATCCAGGACGCCGTGTGAATTTCTGTGTGTGATCCAGGTCATTGGCTGTCAGAGCAGCTGTCACGTTACTCTGACTGACGAGAATTGAAACGCTGAGAATGAAGGATTAATCAAGCATAGTAACGTGGCCAGGATGATGACACGGCGCCAGCACCTGCCAGCACTTCGCTCTGCATTTGTCTGAGTGTGTCTGAAAAGCACCTCACAACTTGAGCAAGACAGCCGCTTCCCGGTTTCCATGCCAACCGCAAGGGCTGTTCATGTTGGAGCATGCTCAGTTTGGCTACCTTCTCTGTAACAATAGCCAGTGAGAGGGCTCACACTCACACACACTCTCTCTCACACGCACTTTACTCCAGCTCGCAGTGGGAGCGAGACAGAGAGGATAGGCTGCCCGCTGCGCTCCGGAGCTCATAACACACACAACGAGCAACAGACACACGCTGCTTTGTAACAAAGGTGAGTACACAAACATACAAAAATTCTTTTCACTTTTATGGCCTTTATTATCTTATGCGAAAGAGTTTGTGGCATATGCATCCTTCCCTGTGCTGGAAAGACCTGCAGAGTGGAGATAGTTGTTACCGGTGGAAAAACTAGAGCAAAAAGGAAAGAAGCATGTGGTCTGGTTGGTGAAAGAGCTGCATGAGCCTCTTTCTTAAAATGCCTTTGAAATGAGGCTATTATCATACATTCAATTCCCTATGTTTCAGCTTGCAGGTGGTCTCTTGCAAACAGGGGGTCTTGTCATTTTATGAATGGTGAAAGCAGATTGAATATTTATTCTGCTCAATCGGAGGTGTAGTAGTTGACGATGCAGGGATCGCTCAATAATTCATAGAGCCTTGTATGGAGGGAAGTCGAGGGATGACAGCAGGTGTAATGTGATGCTTTGCATGGACAAAGATAGATGTTCTAGGCTTCTTTTGATAGTACAGCCCATTTTTACAACCTACTTTTGCTTATTCGTGTGTTCGTATCGGACTAAAGCTGGGAGCTTGTGTGATCACTAAATGTGTAACTCAAAAGGGCAAAGTCTTTCCTGGAGGAAAAGCAGGATAAACAGATGCAGTCTGATGTAGATGCTCAGACATCTTTGAAAACGTTGCATGATGTGAGTAGTTTCTTTTCAGGTCTGGATGACCCTCTAAAGATTTTGGGCCTGTATGTGTGTTGCGGACTGTCTGCCTGTCTGTCTGTGTGCGAGTTTGTACCGGGGCTGTTCTACACAAGAGATATCGTCAATATGAGCCATCATTCCCGCCCCGTGTCTCTCTGAGGCATACTTAGAGATTCACTCACAGGCAGACATTCACTGCCCGCCTCCCACAAGATTAATTATGGTGGCTGATAAATTCCTGTCTGGTCGATAGTGTATTCCTCTGCAGCTGGCCAGAGCCTTGTGTTTGTGTTGGTGTATGCTGATGGTTATTTAGAGAGCAGCATGAATATCAACTGGCCTTGGCTGTGGCTTCATGTAAAGCAGAGGTGAAGGAATGGGTGATCAAATTCATAACAATTTTTTTCAGTGCTTATGAACATTAGTCTTGTGTTGGGATAGTTCCTTGCAATAAAGTATGTTTTGCAGTCATCTAATGACACCATAAAACTCCTTATACCGTTACGAATGACCTGTTTTACCAACTTGTTCAAACTTTTGACTAGAGCTCCTTAATTTCTTTTTTCAAGTAGTTTATTTCAGCCAGCTGTAGCTTACATGGTTCCATGTTGATGTCCTGAAATTGATTTAGAAAATTTGATTTAGACCAACAGTCTAAAGCTCTAAATAATTACATTTGCAGTAATAGTTGCAAACAGAAAACACAAACATCTAATTGCAGATACAGATACAGTCATAAGGCATTGAAGATTTGCACATGCTAACCTATTCTCTACTCTTGTTCTATATTGTGTAAAGGCTCAAAAGATATTAGCGCAGTTTAATTTATCCCGAAAGCCTTTGTTGGGTGTCTTTTGCACTAAACGAAAAAAATTGATCAAGAATCAATACAACAATTGATAAAGAATTGGACACATAGGCAGAATCATTAAAGGCATTGGTATCAGTAAATTCTCATCAATACTCATCTTAGTCGGCAATCATTGTCTATTGGCACAGGAAGTGAGGTCTTTTGGAGTTGTTGTTTGTTGGTTCTGGATAAATATAAGTACAGCCGGATGTCTTTGCTGTTTTTTATATTTTGTATTTTTCGACATCAGGTAATGTGCAAGAGGTTTATCGGCTGGCTGCTGTTGCTGGAAATGGTGACAGTGAAAGTTGGGACTTAAGTAGTAAATGTGCTATAAAATCAAAACAAAAAGCTAAAAGAGGCAAAAAAAATTGCTTGAGATAGACTGTTAGAAATTTCTTGTGGCTTCAGATCACACACTCTATATAAAACACACTACTTAAAGCCACCTAGTAGCCATGGCCACCTGGCATTCAAAGTGGCACTTCTTCCTGGTAATGTGAGTCTACAACAAACGACTCACTTTTGGGTCAAAAACCTCTAGTGGCTATTTGAGGTACTACAGCCACTTGGATTAGAGCCTTTTCATATTAGTAATTTGTTCAATTATTGTCTGCGTAATGTTCCTCTTCCTGTTCCATTACTTACATAACCACTCCAGTGCCTGGATTATACTTTCCCTTTTGGTCCAAGTGATATAAATTTGATGATGAGACTGTGAGTGCACGGGTCGACATCCGTTCGTTTGACTGTTTTTTGTGGCCGTGAGGACTCATCTGCAGAGATTTCATATCACAATGCACCAACCGTGCACGGGCACCAGGCGGCGGACTTCAAGTGCACATTAAAAAAGTCTAACAGCAATGTCTCCAGCTGTCCGTGTTTGCAACAGAGTATAATCAAGGCTTAAGTTTCCCCTGTCTTTCTCTTCTCAGTTGCCTGTCTGACAAAGACACACAAGGCACACACAGCAGTACCTAAAATTTTCAACTGAGAGGACAATTGACAAATAAAAGAGGAGAGGATGGGACACATGGCTGCCTAGGGAGAAAAGAGAAAAGCATCAGAGAATGGAAAGTTGTAGAGTGATGGATGGTAGACAGTGGGAGAGAGAGGGAGGCAGTCTTTCACCCTGCGGGAAATTGGAAAATAAATTGAGTTGACATAGGCAGGTTTGCATAGAGATATTGATGCTGGGGAGTGGGAGAAGAGAGTTTTTGACTCGGGGCTTAAAAGGTTCACGCGAGGCTAATCATGTCTGTACCCACCGGTTAGGATGACCAAAAGGTTTCTTGGGGATAGTAATTAGCTATTTCCATCTGCCATTTATAGAAAGATACAGTCCAATGTGGTTGGCTCTTCAGCGCTAATTAAATGGTGCTTTGGTATATAGTTAGGTGTACTTAGGAAAATGAGGAAGAGTAATTATTCTAACAAAAATCAGAGAAATAAACTTAGCTGTTATTGGAGCATCTTGTGGGTGAATCTTCTGCTTGGTGCCAGTAAAGTGGGACCCACTGTGGGATGTCAAGTTTGATTTTTAGTGATGTTCACATTTCGATGGCTTGGAGCAGACAGCTAGAGTAAGAGTAAGGTGTCATGCATGCTTGTATGAATGTGTGATGGAAGTACTAGTCAAAGTATGCTATGTGTTCAACTATATATATCCATTGCAGGAACTTTGCCCGAAGACAAGGATCTTCTGGGAGTCATTGCTTTTCCACCATGAGGACTGGGGTCTAAATTATGTTCTGGGGAAATTATTTTAGCCCTCAGAAGACCTTGGCGAGGTGCAAGGACTCTAAATGTGCACCAACTTTGGGTGGATGGGGGAAGTGCTGCACTTCCACTGGCTGCATAAGATACATGCAGCATTTGGACCCACATTTTAGAAATTGTTTCTATCTAAAAAATGATGAGAACACAGCAGCAGGCCGTGCATTAAACTGCATAAATGTAAATGCACTCTCATACAATAGTGAGTTTACTGAGCATTTGAGCGTTGATGTTTGTTAGTCAGGTCTCTGTAAACTGAGGTGACAGCTGATCAATGGCTCTTCATCCTTTTCATTTCCAGTCCCAACACCCACCCGTTCAGCCCCACGTCTTTGTCTGTGCTACTAAGATACATCCCTCCAGCTCCATCTTTTCATCGCTCTCATCCCTTCTTCCTCCAAACCCCTGCTCTTCTTTTCTCCTGTTTCCTTGATGCTGTTTTGTCTTTTATGTCAACTGAAAGACTCCTCTCCTCTTCTCTCCTCTCCTCTCCTCTCCTCTCCTCTCCTCTCCTCTCCTCTCCTCTCCTCTCCTCTCCTCTCCTCTCCTCTCCAGTTTAAGCCAGTCATAAGTGTGTCCTTGGCTTCCTGGGGAGCAAGAAAAGGGGCTTTACTTCCTTCCCCCTCCCCTGTTCATTTACTCCTCCTCTCACTCTCCCTATCTTTAAAAAAGGTGTTAGTCATGTGATGACATCCAGAAAAGCTTCAGCACATACAGATCCTCATAGGCGCCTGTAGGAGCCAGTCAGTCGATAATCAGGGCTCGATGTATCTCTGATGGAGCTGACAATGAGCTGACAAGAAAGGCTTATGGAAAACACTGACACCCCCCACAGCAAGGTCAGGGTTCAGCATTGATCCGGTGAAAAAGAGGCGACTGCAAGAATACATGGCTGAATTTAAAAGCAGTTTGTCTAACGTTACAGAGTCACAGAGTTTCGTTTCTGCCATGTTTTCTCCGACTGCTTGGAAAGTCGCATCTTCCAAGTCATTTCTGATTCACTGAGTCTGGCCAGTATTGTAACAGGGGCTCTTTTGCAAAGAACCAGATTTTCAACACCAGAACTTTGTAGTTTTGATATGAAATCAGTTTGTAGTCCAACTGCTGCTGACTAGTTACGCTTCAGTAAGCTCTGGTTGCAGTTCATTTGAAATAAAAATAAAGACAAATGAAATTAAATAGGGGGAACGGTCTGCAACCTATATGTCTCCAAGTATTAGGAGCCTAGTATTCATATTAATAGCATATAATTACCTTTGTCAAGCAAGTTATGTTTTTTTGGTCTGCCAGCCTGCCTGTAAACACAATAGCTCAAAGTTTTAAATGATTTCCGTTTAAAGAAATTAAAAATTTAAATTTTGCGTATGCGTACAAGGGTCTTCAAGGTCAACGTAATGATTTATTGGTCAAAAATTGACAAAAGGTCGTTTACCTTAGAGACTATGATTCTTAGAAGTGTGGTGTGGTGTGTTGTCAATATATAGAAAGTACTGTATTATCCTGTCTTCCTTCTCTCTCCCCAACCAATCACGGCAGATGGCCCCGCCCCTCCCTGAGCCTGGTTCTGCCGGAGGTTTCTTCCTGTTAAAAGGGAGTTTTTCCTTCCCACTGTCGTCAAAGTGCTTGCTCATAGGGGGTCAAATGATTGTTGGGGTTTTCTCTGTATGTATTATTGTAGGGTCTACCTTACAATATAAAGCACCTTGAGGTGACTGTTGTTGTGATTTGACGCTATATAAATACAATTGAATTGAATTGAATGACTATAAAGATTTAAAATATAACAAGGTAACTTGAGCTAAAAATGTAATAAGCTCAAGTTATTCATGTGCATGTAATTACAAATCAATTGCTGTTATTTACTTACCTCTTTTTATCTGATTTTTACTGCACTACAAGGACGGAGGTTTGTGCTCTCTGAGTGCTTCTTGTTTAAATCTTAAAACTTTTAATGCTTCTCAGCTTCTCAACTCCAAATCTTAAGAATAACCTTAAGTTTCTAAGACCAGCAGGGCATTATTGAAACATTTTTCCCTATTTTGATGTCAAAGAGGATTTTATTTTTTCTTTTCCAAGCAGCTGCCTGTAACAGAGTGGGTGAATAAAACATGGCACAATCTGTTTATCTTCCTCTGACTGACAGGATGATTTAGAAAAACAGTGCTCTCTTTAAAAAAAACTCTAACTGCCTTCATCATCAATGTCCATTCCTCTTTTTCAACATCCACCTTCGTCCTCTCTTATCCCCCTCTCTCTCATGATTCCTGGTGATTGGGAGGGGGTGAGGCATGCAGCCATCTGCTGCCCAGCAAATCCTCTCCTGCCTTATCAGCCTTAATTTGTTTATTAACGCCACTCCTGGGACAGCAGCGATACCTCTATCTCTCTTATCCCATCAATCTCTGCTCATCTTCCTCTCTATAGTCACCTAAGCTCTCCGCCTCTTTTCTCCTCTGTGAGCTTTTATCAGATGTTCCTCTTCCACTCAGTTTAGGCTCTTCAGCTCTGCAACTGTTTGCTCCCTTTATTTTACCTGGTAGCATTCATTTTTTCTTCTGTTTGTCTACGTCTGCCTTTTTCTCCCAGAAGACAGATTGTAGGAATGAGGTCAGAGACTGTGTGTTCGTGTGTCTGTGTGCAAGTGAGCATATGGATGTGGATATGAATGTGAGGCGACTGTTGAGGTTTTGTTTATGTAGGTGTTGCTCTTGCTGATGTCATTATGATCCCCTGCAGAAAAGACAACGGACACAGGAACATACCCTGGGGATAGGTGTGTGTGTGCATGCGTGTGTGTGTGGACCTTTCATTGAACCTGGCTACTGTCATATTGTATTTCTATGGAATCTATGTTTGCCCACACTACATCACTAGATAGTTTACTTTACTGCATATTCTTTTATCATATTTTCTTGCCTCGGGAAGTAATTAGAGATTAAAGGTTTACTCTAGCAACTCCTAGATCTTTGGGGACTGCTTTGTTTTCCTGGAGCTTAGATATTTAGCTGTTTTTTGTTATTTAACTCAGATGTGAAAAACAAGAATTTAGGTATATTTTATTATTTGGTCAGCTACTTGATACTGTTTAGTAACCTTTAAAAATCCCGAAACACACATACACAAAACTGTAACTGTAACTTTAAAAATGCAAATAATTTGTGAGTAGTGCGAAGTATTTTATTACCAATACAGGAGAAAATCTCTTCAAGTGGAACTAAAATTTATTTCAATAAAATTAGATTTTGATATTGAGAAGACACAAAAAGTGGGTGGGGTGGTTGTGGGTATCAAGGGTCTCACAAACAACACATTATTATCCCACAAGAGATTTTGAAAAAGGAAGTCTGATGGAAAATGTCTGCTTCTTTGATAAAACTGGGAATTTAACATGTGCAACTGTCAGCGTCCAATTAAAGTTGAATGGGTGTGCACTGATGAGTTGAAGCTTAACATTCACTGTGTGGATAGGCTGATAAAACATTCATTAATTTAAAATACTTTGGCCATGCAGTTTGGGGTGAACTTTGGTACCACTCTAATGCTACAGTTTTTATGAGCTTCTGGCTGCAACTGCAGCCGAGGCTTACGCCGCTACTTTGTTTCTCAGCGAGGGAGTAAAAGCAGCTATCCTGCTGTGCTTTTTCGCTTCGCTCATGTATGACACAGACATTTATGGTTAATTCAACTTTCTTTCTTATGTCACAGTATTTAGTTGGATGACAAAAACACTTATAAACAGTGTTTATAAGCACTTAACAACAGGATGATGTATACATGTAACAATGATATATGTATACATATAAGATAAGATAAGATAAGATAAGATAAGATAAGACTTTATTAATCCCACAGCGGGGAAATTTGTGCGTTACCTCACCTGAGCTGAGGTAACGCACAAATTTCCCCGCTGTGGGATCAGATAGCAGAAGAAAAATACAAAAAAAATACAAAAAAAATACAACAAATACAAATAAGTAAGATAATGCACTATATACAACAGTATGTTATTATGGATAGAGAGTTGTAAAAATGTGCAAGACATAAATGTAACTATTCTACCATTACTATTACTATATAAGTAATAGATATCTATAAGTATAGACATGTACACACGCACACACACATGTACACACTAAATGTACATATGTATACATATACATACACATATACCTGCACACGTCCATACATATAAAAGGTGCATTATGCATGAGTTGTGACCGTCGATGTCCACAATGTCCAGTGACTCATGACTGAGGAGCTAAAGAGTATAACTGCATATATACAGTACTGTGCAAAAGTTTTAGGCAGGTGATTAAAAAAATGCTGTAAACAAAGAATGTTTTCAAAAATGGAAGTGCGACTCATTCATTTTCATCAAGCAACAAAATGCAGTAAATTAACCAAAGAGAAATTTAAATCAAATCAAGATTTGGTGTGACCACCCTTTGATTTCAAAACAGCATCAATTCTTTTAGGTACACTTACAAACAGTTTTTGAAGGAACTCGGCTGGAGAACTAACTTGGAGAACTAACTACAGATCTTCTGTGGATGTAGGCTTCCTCACATCCTTCTGTCTCTTCATGAAATCCCAGACACCCTTGATGATGTTGAGATCAGGGCTCTCTGGGGGCCATCCCATCTCTTCCAGTACTTCTTGTTCATGTTTATGCTGAAATGAGTTCTTAATAACTTTGGCTGTATGTTTGGGGTCGTTCTCATGTCTCAGAATACATTTGGGTCAAATAAACATTCATTTATATTTCTGAAAGCATTCTTTGTTTACACCTGCCTAAACCTTTTGCACAGTACTGTAGACTTATTTGTCTTCTTTGCAAGCTACATATAATCCTGTTTAGTTTTAGAAACAAAGTTTAACCTGCACACTGTTTGTTTGATGTTGACATGGTCAAAAACATACATGTTTAACCTGTAATTTTAAAAAGAGACATTTAAGGGAGATAGTACGTGCATTGATTTCATTGGTCAATAATTGAAGATCCAAATTGCACTAAACACTGAACATTGAACATACACTGGATTATACATATATATATATATATATATATATATATATATATATATATATATATATATATATATACTGGAACATATTGGCTAAAATCAAGTGAATTGGAAATTATGATAAATATTGTTTTAATGTATGTGCTGTATGTGTGACCGACATGAATGAAAACATTAGTTCATTAAAAACATGGTCATGTAGCTATTTCATTGACGGGATGTAAAATATTGATTTAGCCTTCACGTCTCAAAAGTAAAGCCATCGTGACAGTGGCGTAAACCTGCTTTCAAACAAAATCCTGCAGGTGACAACTCCCTTGAATGAATTACGGTTGTAGCTTAACAACAACATCAAATACTTTGGCTACGCCGATCTTTTGTATAAAGTTTTTGTAGGTTGGTGTCTAGTTGGTTGTTCAGCTGTTGATTGGTGGTCACGTTTTACCTGCATTTCTGAGCTTTGAATGAAAAAATGGAATAAAATGTGTCTCGATGAAGAAGACAGTATCCTAGGCTTTTACCCGTTTCATGCTGGAGTAGTCTGCAGCTTGGGTGTGCCTCTCAAAAACAAACAACTAAGGAAGATGATGAAAAACTGGAAGAATCAACAGCGATAGCTGGCAGTGCAACGTGGGTTCAATGCACTGTTTGTAGTCTGTTATAGATCTGAGAGTACTGTGTACTCCTCACAGAAACAAAGAACGCAAAGTTGTTTTGTTCTTTTGATTCCAAATGGTGCATCAGAGTTGCAGCCTTGGGCAAGCTGTCTCATGCGCAAACACTAACTCATTAATTCTCTGCATCACTTAAATGTCAGCATTTCCTCCCTGGTTTACACAAAGCTTACTTATGACATCATGTTCTGTCTCTGTTTCTTGGCTCTCATTTCATCATGTAACACAGATCAGCAGTGATGATGGGCGCGCTTCATTTCTCCTCCTCAGAGGGAAAGATCTCATGTTCATCCAAAATCCTCTTTGTAGATCAGAACTTTAAATTGCCACACGGGTTCATAATCACCGTAGTGCAGCTTCCCAGTTAAAAGGGATGTACTGGAGTTTGATCTCGTATCTGTAGGGTGTGTGTGTTTGTGTGTGTATGCTGAGCCTTCACATACCTGTGGCTCTAAAGGTTAGCTTTGTATACCCGTGGTTATGGATACCATCAATTTGAGAGATCTGTGACGCTCCGTGAGTCAATAGGAGAGGCTGGCTGTGGCATGATAGAAAGCCACTCTGCTGATTGGCTAACACACACAAACATATATATATGAAAATAGATCTTACCTTCTTTAAGCTTCACTCTTGAGTCTGCCTATTTTTTTATCACAGCTTATTTTCCTCTGCAATCACCAGGTAATTACATGGCTTGTTGCTTCATCAATTAAACATGTGCGTCTGACACGCAGACTTACAGTGTAGCACAATATTGATCACACCATTTTTTGATATGACAACACGAGTAAAGTGCTGACTATTTTCTAATTGAGATTGTTATTTTAGCTGTTAGTTATTGTCTTTTTATTGCGCCTGGATTCTCAGAGGCAGCAGGCTCTCTAGAAAAGAACACTGTTTAAATGAATAGTGTATAAAATGTAATTAATCAGCCCTTCGATTTGATTTAACGCAGAGCCCTGGATATAACACAGAAACACACATATGCAGCAGATGAAACTACAAGGTAAAGACCAATCAACAGGCAAAAAAATCCAATAAAATAACACAGTAAAGCTAAACAGCGCCCCTTTAAAGATAACAGCCAGTGCTTTTTTCTCAGTGGAAACCCGTCTCGTATCACTTCAAAGCGCCAGTCTTTCCAGATCATTTTATCTTTATTACAAGCCCTCATATCACACGATAGCTGCGGTCATCATTTGCATTATTGCTCCTTTGAACTGTCTCTCTTCAGCGGAAAAGACTTCCTCTTTTGTCCTCTTTGAATACGTGCACATCTGCTGTGCGGCTCATGGAAAACCTCATGCAAAAGAAGCAAAGTGTTTGCTCTCAGGTCATCTGCCGCCTGTATTATTCATCTGCAACATTTCCACCTCCCAACACATGAAATATGAATGAGACCGAGATGACCTGGAACCACTGAAGACGCAGTGCCCAGCAGGGCAGTTTGACTTGGAGGGGCGCTTTAATGCCACTCTGCAACTTATATTTGATGTTTAGTAATGTTCTAAACTCATTCAAATGGATAAAGATTTTTTTGGACAAAACCGCCAAGCCAGTCAATTTGGTGGTCAAACAGTGTGTCTGCGGAGACGAGCACTCAGCAGCTGTAGTAAAACTTCTCTACTGTACAGCTCTTCATATCTCCACAGAGACCTGTAGTCCACACACATACCACAGTCATTCTGCCTAATTAGGGGTACTCTTCCACACTTCCACCTTTTGATGTTGCCTGTGCTCGGAGCCTCGCGGGCTCCCCCGCCCACTCCCTGGCCTCCCCTCCCTCTGATGAGACTAGTAGTATAGGTGTTGCTGACAGTGCCCCCGGGTGGTGCCTCATTAACCCACATTTCAGTGGCTGATGGTAAACAGAGAGCCGGGGGGGGTGTTTAGTCTGTTTGTGGGAATGCGTCTGAGATGTAAAATGGAAATGCTGAACGATGCTTTTGAAGATACTCTTCAGCTTGTGCATACCAGGATGTTTTTTTTTTCTTTGAAAAACCATTTATATTTATTTTACATCACCCAGTTCCCCATGTTATTGTCAAACTAGTCTATTGTAATGATGTATTCATTTACGGCTGGAAGCTGGAGCTTAAAGATTGGAAAGGCATGATTTCTGCTTATTCATTCTAAATCCCTAAGTGGAAAAAGCCCACAGGATGCTGCTTGGCTACTATTAAGCCCCAAAACATTTAGTTAAATAAACAAATCCACCGTTTGAAAGTCTTTGAAGAGGTTAAATGTTGTATCGTGTTGCAATCTGTATCTGCAAGCCTACAGGTGCCATTTTCCCATTCGTCACAGGTCATCATTTCTCTTTGCTGATGAGATGGAAGCAAACGTAGAGTCTTTTTGCAGCTTAACTACCAACAGTGTAGTCTGAGGTGTGGGTGGGTCATGCTAGTATCAGCTGGCACAGCTTTAAGCTTCTAGCTTCAAGCAGGGTAAGGATCAGTTTACAGAAGCTTGGCTACCTCCTCCTCACATTTCTAGATGCTTTTTTCCTCTTAATCATGTAGTTGTCACCCCCAGTGGGAGCTGACTCAATTGCACATCTTACCTGGAGCCTCAAAAGAGATATTTTATTTTCAAAGAATTATGACACATCCAGTCGTATTTGATGTGGAAAACTGGTTGAGATTCCCTTGAAAGAATACGTTGAAGCTGGAAGAAGAAACTGGAAAACACTCCACTGAAAACCTCTGTGGATTAGAGCTGATGTTTTTCTTGTTGTGTGTTGTGAGTGAAACGATTTGAAAGGACCGAGGTGATGAAGCTGATTCCCCAGGACATCACTGCTGAAAAGCAGACTCCTTTTCTAAGTAGTGTTTGTTTACTGTTGTTTTACCTCAAACCTCATGATATAGCGCAAGAAAATTTTAAGTAATGATATTTCTGATAATACAGAAAAAAGTCAACATTTTCTTGCTGCAGCATTTAAAAGTAAGTGAAGGTTATTTAATTATAACACGGCAATAAATCTTGGGCAGAGACAGCACAGTAGGTAGAGCACTCACCCCATGATTGGAAGCTCAGGGGTTCAAATCCACCAAACAGCTACCCTGAGGTACCCCTGAGCAAGATACCGTCTCTACGCACTGCTCCCCGGGCGCTGTATTGGTGGCTCCCCACTGCTTCACAGGGTGAATGGGTTAAATGCATCCATCCATCCATTTGCTTCCACTTATCCTTTTCAGGGTCGCGGGGGGCGCTGGAGCCTGTCATAGGGCAAGAGGCGGGGTACACCCTGGTCACCAGTCTGTCGCAGGGCCAACACACAGGGACAGACAACCATTCGCACTCACATTCACACCTAGTGGCAATTTGGATTATCCAATTAACCTATCCCCACAAGCTGCATGTCTTTGGACGGTGGGAGGAATCCGGAGTACCCGGAGGGAACCCACACAAACACGGGGAGAACATGCAAACATGTGCGGCAACAGTGCTAACCGCCGTGCTGCGTTGGGTTAAATGCAGAGGACAAATTCCCTGGGGGATTAATGAAGTGTACAAAAAAGCCACTTTTTACTACAAGCCTCATCCAAGCACTTTTGTCGCTTTGTGTAACATTAACACACACTTACACTCAGATTCATGCATCAAGGGCCATTTGGGATTCAGTATTTTGCTCTAAGAATACTTTAACCTCCTAGGTTGTGGACATCACATTTTGGGTTATTTAGGGCCTGATATCCACTTACGAGGACATTATACTGCTACTATTCTAGAAACATTTTAAACGACTATCGTCATATGTGGCTCTCATTTTTCTTAGAAGCAAAAATTTGGTAAAAAATAAAAATCTGGTAATTCTTTGTTTTTACATTCATCGGGTCCCAATCAGCCCAAATATCAAAGAGAAAATCAAAATGCATGCCATGGAAGAGTTCGGGTCTTAGGAGGTTAATATGCAAACAGGAGTAGTTTGGGAATCAGACTGCAGATCTTCCAATTTTTAGGTGACCCGCTCTACCGCCTGACTCACAGCCGCACCAGTGATACAGCACAAGCTAAGTATAAGCACACAAGTAGCCTGGGTAGTGTTTTATCTTGAAATTTAAAGTAAAAGTACAAAGTTTACATTTTTTACACTTTAATTTAACAACAACTAAAGTTACTTAACCTTAAGCCTGCATTATAATGCAGCTAGCCAGAGCAGCTAGCCAGAGCAGCTAGCAATGCTCGTCGTTTGTTTACTTTTGGGTTGTACATCATCAGCTGCTAGCATCTCCTCCTTTGTAGCCTGGTTGTACATATGTTTCTGCATCAAGTGGTGAAACAGGTTTGTTGTTTCCACCTTCAGCAGCTTTTCAACCGTTTTCTTGCCTATTTTTTAAAGCACTGTGCTTTGTTGAAGGTTGTAGAGGCTCCCTTTATAGGTATTGAATCCTCACCTGAGGCTCTTGCTTTCAGACATGATATGACATTATGACACTTTGTGATTACATGAAAATTTATACTATTATTATTGCGATTGCTATGATATGGCACAGCAGTATCAAACATATTAGCAACATACTTATTGTGCTGTTTCTTTACAATTTCAAATTTTTCCCCTAAAATGGGATTAAGAGGTATAGTTTCTTGAGAGGATTTCAAGTCAACAAATTACATTAAAATGTGCTTGATTAATATTTTGTCCTTAAAAAGTTGATCCAAATTTTCTGTAACGGTTCAAAGTCCACTGCACATGTTCTCAGACAGGAAAAGACTACGTTTTCCACGAGGCTGCTCACACTCAGTTCCATCCAGACCCTTATCTTCTTTCTGTGATTAGAATTTCTTCAGCCTCCCTCTTCATTGCTTTAATTTGCATCTAAAACCATTTAGTAAACTAATCCTTCTAATAGAAGTAAATGTATAGACTGATCCCTCAGTGCTCTTCCCTCTTCTCTGTGCATCCTCCCCCTGACAGGAGAATGAGAGGCACTTCACTTCATTAGGTTACTAGTTTCTTATTACCTGCTGAGCCCCGCGCAGCCCTCGTCTTGCAATGTGTGTGTGTGCCCTGTCTGTCTGTCAAAGCAATGAACTCTAATAGTCTCAAATGTAAGGTGACTCATCTGGAATGAGCCATTGTTCTTGATTACAAATAAGACTGGGACCTCCATTATTTATTTCTACGGTTTTTATATATGAGAAACACAGTATATTTGATTTTCCATCATATCAGATGAAAAAAGTTTTAATTGATTCATTTTATATTCATTTTACCACACAGATTGCACTGAAACTCCTTTGTGTTCATGCCTCGAAATGCTTGCCTGCAAGTCAGAGTCTAAAATGAAACATTTCGATCATGTTGTTAGAATTAAGTTCTTTTTCCCAGATGAATTTCCTCTCTGGCTCAATCTTGCTTGTGTGCATTAATCTAAAATTGAAATGGCGGTCAGATGTTTCTTACGTAAGACACTGCAGATAAGCATCTCGATCAATGGACTTTAACGCAGAGGCCAGATTGCTCTGGAGGATTGAAGCTTGCTGTGAATCGACAGTTACAGGGATAGAGACGTAAACTGGTGGATCAGTGCATGGCTTACAAAGACAGAGGGCAGGCGAGCAGGAAAAGCATCACATCCAGGTCGCTTATGCAAAACTAGAGGCACATATGATGAATATTTCAAAAAGCAATGAGGTGTGTTTTGTTTTAACTCAGCCTGATTCATCACTGCCTCACAGTTGAGCTGCAGTTTGTTTAAAACGATTGCTGATTTGCCTAAATGTGTAAGGAAACTGTTATCGTGCCATAGCTTTCTTTATTTAGACAGACAACTTTTACCCAACCACCTCACCCACTTAAAAGAGGACAGAGGCAGTGATATTGTACACTTAGCATTTGGTGGTGATTTATTACTTATGAGCTTTCTCAGACTGCCTCACATTTACAAAGTCTGCTCCCTTGGTCACCGTGGAAGTCATTGTTGTTGCAGGCAGCTGTTATTGCGGCTTCAGAGGTCTCTAAAACGGAAACCAGTCGGTCGTATTTCAGTGCCGCTTGTGAGTGCTGCCTTTGGGCTCGTGTAAAGTGAAATATCACAGCAGCCGCCTGTGTTGGAGCTGTATTGGAGTCTAGGCTGCGTGCTGGCACACAGTGTGTGGACAGCAGTCTGCCATTTTCTGCCACACGCTGAGTTGCAAGCGCAGTGTGTCTGTACATTCAAGTGCATGTGCACTCCCACGCATTTGAAGTACTCTAAGGCGCTGCGCTGGCTTGGCTTAGAAGACATGAAGATATATTTGAATCTGGCTTTGTCTGTTTGTTTTTTTTTATCGTTTTGTGCACGTTTTTTTTACTTTGTCAAAACAATCTTCGTGCAGTGTCTTGACTCAGCGCCACAGCTGATGTGAAGCGCAGCGTAAAGGACAACAAACACAAACAGATCTAATTGACTGTGAAAGTTGTCTTCAGAAGTTTACTGCCACAGCGCATCCAGCAATGACTGAGCTGATTTAAGTCGCTGTTTTTCAAAAGCATCTTCCAGATTTTCACATTCTGCTCCTTAGGTGACTGTCAAAAAGCCTAATTTTGAAGTTTTGAAACCAGTTTGGCCAGTGCGCACAGAGGTAATCGGAAAAAGTTGAATTTATCAGTCTCCATTTGTCTCACCGTGTGCCCTTGCTTGGCCTCGCTGTGCGCTCTGGCAAGTCTGTCACTCTCCTGCGGTGCCTTCCTGCAGCGCTTTCCAGCTGTGCTAACGCTGGCTTGCCTTCATTTCACACAGCACAGACCTTCTGATTCAGACACCTGCTGAGACGCAGCACACTTTGGCAGCAGGTAAACCTTTTCATGCCGTGTCAGGTTTAAGGGTGTTTAAATATTGTTTTCCCAGTCAGCCCGACCACCTCACAGAACGCTTGAGGGAATCTTTTCATAGTTTTTTTAGACACCATCAGGACGTGAGGACCTTGATGTAACTTCCGTTTCTGAATGACAAATTTAAGTAAATTTTCTTAATGCCTTAAGTTTCAAAGTTAGGTAATTAAATCCACGACAGCAGCAGCACCATTACCCTAAATGATTTTAGCATGCTTGGAATGTGTAGATTTTGTTGATATCATTAGAAACTCCTGATTTCTAAAGGCTGGGCATTGGTATTATATTGGACTACAATATATATTATAGCTTTTATGACGCTTTTCTGACCCACTACTTTGCTTATAAACCTAGAATAACAGTATATATTAATTCTACACCAAGTCAGCCACAATATTAAAACCACTGACATGTAAAACTCTGATCATCTCGTTACAACACAATATTGTTTTAGGAAACCTTAACTGCTGGCATTCATGTGGAAGCTACTTTGAAAATCTAAGCACAATCTGCCTAAAGACTGTTGGAGATGAAGCAGTTGCCCTTATTTGATGAGGCTCTCCCCAACGTCAGTGGACCTCCTCAGCCCAGCAGGACAGTGCACTGGACATTTCCCAGGAACAGCTCGACAAAAGATCTAACGCACTGACCTGGCTTCCAGACTTCCCCAATTACAATCCAATCGAGCATTTGTAGGATCTACTGGAACAAGCACAATCTAAGGAAGGCTCCATCCGGCAAACCACGGGACCCAAAGGATCTGGTGCCAACGTCCCGGTGCCAGATACAGACCGCGCCCTAGTGAATGCCCCGATGGGTCAGTGCTGTTTTAGTGGCACATGAGGGACCTACAGTGCTCTAGTGTTTTTGCCTATTGGTGTGGAACATAGCAAAGGCACAAAGAGTAAAAAAGGGAGCTGCCAGACTCCCCAAAATGTCAAATCTGTAGCTGCCTGATTTTTGATGGCAGAATTTCTTGCATCTTGTGGATAAGGTTTGCAAGAATGAAAAGCTAATTATGCTGGAGTCTGAGCTATCGCCCTACTAGCAGTACAGGTCTGTAAGCAAAGAGTTTTTAGGACGCCTGCTGCAGTGTATTATATTTAAACCCTGAAAAATCTAGTCACAGATTCAGTGCTAACTGCTTATTATTCTAATTCAGTCAAAATGAGGCCTTAATTACTGACAGGAAGTGTTTTATTGTGTTATGATGCATTAGAGGCACATGTGACAAAATCATTGTAGATTTTAAACCAGTTTTGTTAGCTACATTTAGCTACATCTTTAATGTTTTTTAAAAACCATTGGCAAATTACTGGAATACACCGGGCAGGGTTGTGTTTAGTTCGGGCTTCAATGTGGTCACTGGAGACCAATCACATCTGCTTAGGACAATGCTTGGAATCCCACCAAATGTGGCACCCTGCTCTGGGTGGTATAAATTATATGACTAACAATGTAACTCAAATTTTTGGCAGAAGTTGCATTAGATTGTACAGAGCAGATGAGGAGGGCACGGAATAAGATAAGAAACTGCACAGTGAATACAGCCAGTTTTCAAAATAAAAGACTCAGGTGCAGACTGTGTGCTTTGCCTCTGCAATGCTCCTGTGGTGCTTTAAGCTAATATTTGTGTTGTCTTGTGCTGGATAAACTTTTATTGTTGTGTTTTTTAAAATAGATCACTCTTGTCAGCAGCAGGGATCCTGTTTTCCCTTTTTTTGAATCAAGATGGTTCTGATTCCTGAAAACATGACAGCAACCAGAATATGTTTACATCCTTTAATGTATCTGTTTTGTGATGAACTCATGGCATTTTCAGGAAATGTGAGCACTGAGGTGTGTGAATTAGTGTCAAGCTGAGAGGTTGCCAGACAGGCACACACATATATAAATAAACACACAAAGATGGACACACACACATAAATACACACCTGCACACAGATCTTGATGAGATAGACAGGCACAGTCTGCATGTTTGTAGGGAACACTAGGAGGTGTCAAAAACCACGAGCACATTATTATCACCTCTTCTACTACCGCACAGGATCTGAAAGACATCCAGCCTTCATCATTCAGACACATACGCACACACACACAAAGAAAGAGAGATGAGTAATAAGACAGCCTACTCTGTCTGCTCAGAAACACTTCTGCATAGTTTAGGAGGTTCAGAAGCACCCATGAGGAGAGGATGAATGAAACGGGCTGGAACAGCAGGGAATTGGCTCAGTGATTTAAATGCTCGCTGGATAAAGACAGAAAAAAGAAATAAATAAATGGGTCACTTCAGTCAGTGGCGATAACCAATTTCTCATTCCCTTTCTGTAAAGCCTATCGGTTTCAGTGGGATTGTCAGAGCAGGGTTATTCCATGAGCAAAAAGGCAACGAGAGAGGGAGTATGTGTCACCCACTGTTTCGCAGTACTGAGCTTAATTCTAAGCATTCAAATCTGTTTGAAATCTCCACATCTGGGGACAAACAAAATGTGAATGAAAAAGCTGCATCATATTTGCCGGGAGGACCAGGAGCCTGTGTAGAGGGGGAGTGGGAGAAAAAAGGAAAAAAGGGCGGATCTACCCAAGTCCCTGCCAATCATCCAGCACTCCTGGGATGGAGGAGGGGAAGTGTGGGGTGGGGTTCATTTCTAAATGACAGCCACTTGTCACAGCTTTGGAGCCAAAGCACTCTTCACTTCCCCGCATCCTGCAAGGGGCAAGGGGGGGAAAGGAGAATGGGTGGGTGCTAACGTCAGAAATCATGTGACCTGAGCTTTGCATGAGTCTCTGGTAGATTTTCTCATCATGTGGTTGAAGATGGTGGAGGTGGATGGAGGTTTAAACAGAAGAGCTGGGGTTTAACACAAGGTGGGCCGAGGCTTTTTTCTGTTTTATTAGACTTTGTTCTGCATCAGGCCTGCAGATTCATTCATCCCAGTCTTAGATGTGTGTTATCAGGTCAGTCTCTGTTGTTTTTGGCCTGTTGTCCTAGATTACGTTCATGTCTGCTGGGTAGTAGTAATGTATGGAATTTACGTCATTTGCTTCACTGCTTTTATTGTTAGCTTTACTGCTCAAAAAATACCCATTACTTGAAAAGCAACTGGAGGCTGGTGTAGTTGCAAAGTGTTGTACGGTGGTTCCACACTGGATGCTGAAGGTTAACTAAACTTTGAGGTGCTTTGTTTGGTATGTTGTTGTGTGCAGATTCAAATATATTTACATGATACTGTTGAGACTGTTTCTTAATATATATTGTTATGTCATTATAATAGTGTTTCTTGATAAGGGCCCACAATATTTCAGGATCATTTTAAATAATCTTATTTAATTTGATTAATCGTTTGTGTTTGCTAAATGGATATTTAAACTTCAAAGTTTAATTTTACACTGAGGCTTCAAAGTAGGTCCAACCAGTATGGGTTTCCTCTCTTACTACACTGTAACTAATTGCTATAACAATGCACAAAACTGCATGTCCGTCTTTGTGAATACGCTTGACTTTTTTGAATTTTGACCCATTTGAGAAAAAAATATAGACAGAAAGCTATTTCACAATAACACGGTACATTACCTTATTTTCCTTGAGTACACCTGTAATTTATCTGAGCAAAGTTATGCTGCTTCAGTTCCTCAGTTAGTTTGTTAAATGCTTAATTGAAGTCATTAATTTAGTGTTATGAGGGTTATTTCACAGTACTTTGAATCATTTTATAATAATACATTGTTTATTGAGATTACAGGAGCATTAAAATACCATTCTCATAATAAGCAAAGAGCTGACAGTATTAAACTGCTAAGCTTATATGTCACCCATCACAGTGATGTAATATTTTTTTATTGGAAGAACCTGTTTTTGCAGATTACAGTAGTTTAAGTGTAAAATAACAGTATGTTGCTGGCAAATCCAGCTGTCTGGACCTAACATTGTAAATTAACAGAAAAATGTTTTAAATTGTGATTTCTAATGAAAAATAATTACTGTATAAATTGTCCTTTTGTAAATATATATTTATATATTATATATATATTCTCCTCAGAGTGTTTTTGAGGAAGTCCATGAACGACCCCTAACTGATTAAACACACACATGTTCTTGTGATGTGCGTAATTCAGGATGCTCTCTCCTGTCAGACGAACACTAATTATGTAATTGACTCAACATCTAATTCACTCTAAAAAGGAGGACTCGGTTTGTTTTACAGTATCAGGATACATCTGCTATTCAAGCCTGAAGTCTCTGATGCCCATTGTGTTTCTCTCCTTTACTAGCAGACCTTACATATAGCTGCACCTGGCAGAGCAATCGTGTTTTTTTACTCCAAGAGTTTATTATTATATTTAGAAATGGCAGCTTATTGATTGATGTCCTGTTTTTCTTGCTTTTCTCTCTCTGTTAACTTGTAGCTCAGGGCCACGTCTGTCTGGCTCATTGGACGCTCCAGACGGATAGCTGTGCTGAGGGGAGTCTGAGAAGAGGAAGCTGGGCACTGTGGGATCTGAGCCAATGACCTGTAGGAGGAGGGAAGCAGCATAGAGAGTTGATTAAAATGGGGTAAGTTTAGAAGATCAGACAGCATGCTGCCAGCAGGAACTGTTGGCTGAAACAAGAGGATTTCGCTCCAGAACTGATCCTTGCAACATGATGCTCACTGTTAGGTAAACTCTGCCCGATCAGAGTGAAAAGCAGATGTGCTGACAGCAGAATAAAGACACGCTTATAACACACTGATGATGTGTTTGCACATAGGCACAAATAGAGTTGTGGTCTTTTCACAGCAGCGACTTACTGCCATACACTTTATGTTTAATTGGAAAATCTTGCAACTCACAGAGTGAAGGTTTTATGCTAGATTTTCTTCAATCGTGCCAACAGAATGGGGTGCTGCTTAACTGAGCAAAAGAGCCAGAGAAGGAGGAACCTAAAGACCTTCAGTGTCACCAGTGGTTTAGACGCACAGTTTTGTGTTATATTAAGTAAAAGAGGATACAGGGATAAACTGTGTAAGCGACTGAAATAAGATAAAGTGACTCATTTTGTGTCAAATAGTGATATAATTGCTCTGTGTTTCAATAGGACAAAACTACTGACTGAAAACTACCGACCTTTGTCTGAATAATAACCAGATGGACATGGATTTATTTAGATACCTGAACAAAATATGTGGACCCCCAGTCTTAAAGTAGCCTCTTCTTTTCAGGTTTGAAGCACTGAAACTTGAATTTAAAGATTTACTCCAATTCACAAGAGGATTATCACCTAACACCGATGATGGCTGGTGAAGCCTTTCTTGCAGTTGAATTTCTTTCTGGTCCAGTCAGGGTGTGCACTGACTAGAGAAGCAACATCATTTTGACACAGGAAAGGGAGTTCCCAAATGGTGAATGTTTTTATAGGGAAGTTTTGATATTACAGTGTGACGGTATGAAGCATTTAAGTGGGTTAGGATGTTAAAGTTCGTGAGATTACAATTAGAAAAAGACTGTTCAAGTATGGCTTGTTTGGAAGGGTTTCCAGGAGAAAACCTCTTCTCTCTAAAAAGAACATGGCAAAGCTACAACTGAACAAACCACAAGACGTCTGGAACAACGTCCTTTAGGCACACAAGACCAAAGTGGAGATGCTTTAAGAGGCACACTCTGGAGAAACTCAAGCACAGGATGTCAGCACAAATGCCTCTCACACACTGTTAAGCATGGTGGCGGAGGGGTGATGATTTGGGCTTGTTTTGCAACCTTGCATTGTTTGAGTTAACCATGAACAAATGTGAGGCCGTCTGTCTGACAGCTAAAGCTTGGCCCAAGTTGGTTGCAGCAGGACGATGCAGAAGTGCTGTGGTGAGACTGTAAGAAAACAAATACATGGAAAACTCAGTGAACTGAAAAGAAGAGAGGGCCAAAGTTCCTCCACAGCAATGTGAGATGCACACACACCTACAGACAATGTGAGGTATTCATACAGAAACTTATCAGGTTATCGCTGCTAAACGTGGTTCCACAAGCTATTGAATCATGGGGTGAACTTACAGGACTGCATGTATATGCCATTAATATTTGATTTGACTAGAAGTGACTGGCCTACTTCCAACTGGGAAATGCAAAACTAAATCAAATGTTCCTGAAATAGACACAGACCTTTTTGGCCATATAATTTTAAATTGAAGGACTCAGTAATACACAAACTGATTCATTAAATTGGAGATTTTTTTGTCAGCGTTCTCAGCAATGCAGTAACTCTGACACTGAATCCAATCATTTGATTGATTTATTTCCTCATTTTGAAGCTGTCCTCTCCGTGCCATCATATCTCGAGAAATCAGCCCCTGTGCATGCTGGACATGGTGACTGATTTACTTCCCTGATGGTGGGGATGAATTATTCCTCAGTTAGCTTGGTGACAGAGGGAGCAGAGAGCGCGAGACCTCCAGAGAGCATTTACTCTGGCAGTAATTCAACCAGAGAAAGGCACAGAGAGAGGGAGAGGCACAGGCATGTCGAGCAGGATGCTCCCTGCTATTCAGACACTCACACGCAAGCTAATTTAAAGCCAAATTTCAGATTTCAGCATTTTTTTCCCTCACAGCTGAACTGCGCACATGCATATTGTATGTGTCTTCTAAGCAGAATAACAGAGAAGTCACTCTAAGGCATCACTTAGTTTTGCAAGTAGTGATTTAAAACTGATTATAGAAATAAATCTGTTCATTTTGCAAAAAGAAAAAACAATACTGGATTTCTTTTACTTTGGGATGCAAGTAGGTAGTGAATGCACATACTTAATAACGATCAGATCATTAATGAAAAGAGGGCGTGGTGCACAAGAACCTGTCAGCCAAACATCAAGGATATACAAAAAACTATCAAAATGATTCACAGGCATTAAGATACTGATCGGTGTAAAGCAACAGAACATGCAAAACCTACAAAAATGGACTTGAAATAATGTAATTTCCCCGGATCACGAAGAATGACTCAGCCACATGAAGTAATATAACAAACAGAAAAAGCTGCTCTTATTCTACAACAAAGTGTTAGTCAATTCGTCCTTCTTTGTTGCATGTTTGCATTATTAAAACGCACAAATCTACTTTCATTTCCTTTAAAAAGAAAGCGTTGCCTAAACCAGCAGGACACAGGTTTACATGCTCGAGTGTGATTCAACCAGGAGTATTTTCTTACATTGCACTACATTTTCCTACATTTTTGTCATTGTCAGAGTAATCTACGTATGGGGATCCAAAGTGTTCAGGTAGCAGGACAGTGCATTTGAGATTAAATAAAAATGTAGTGTTACTTGTGCATGCGTGGTAGAGAAGCAGCATGCGACCTTGTGCAATGCATAACAAAAAATAGACAAAAGGAGAAGTCAGATATATCCGGCTTTAGATAATCACAGTACTTGTTAGTGCAATCACTCCACTCTTGTTTTCTTAATATGAAATATATAAAAATATCACCAGTCTCCTCCTTGTTCAAGATAAAGATAAAAGGATTATGTTTTTGTGAATGTGTGTCTTTCAGACTCTGCTGCTACAAGGATTCGTTTTATAAAAACAGATTCGTGCTTTTTTTCTGTTTTTTTGAGCATGTTCATCTAATTAGCAGCCAACAAATAAAATCCGAGGGAAACCGCCCACTGATTAACTCGGATCGCAGGGCTGCTTACCTCTAACCATGTAAGGAATGGCAATTTACTTATTACCGCGAAGCCTCGGAGAAGCGTGGCGGCCTGTTCGTGCTTTAGCATTTGAGAGCATCTGAGTCTGGAGATGATTTGGATTTTATTATTCACATAATGCATCAGGGATGAGCCCTCTGAGTCCTTGTTTCATAACCATAGTCATAATCACAGCCATGACCCTGCGCTACTCACTGTGATGTAGACCCGATGTGAGATATGGAGAATGAGAATTTGTATTGGGCGGTGAACTTGCTATTTGTACTCATTAAAGAGAGCGACAGAGCCACAGTACACCCGGTGCCATCTTGCCAACTGTCTTGGCTGCTAATCTGCAGCTATACTGTCTGGTTAGTCTGAAGGAAAAAAGCAGAACCATCCGCCAGTGGACTGCCAGGCAGTTATCTTCATTACTGTCCCCTCAGCTTACTGCTTTCTCTTAACATCACACTCATTTCCTATTCATCTGTCTCATCTTTGTCTCATCTACTAGGGTTCTCTCATTTTTTTTCACTATCCTCCACTATCTGTCTCTCAATCTCATGTTTTAATAGCCGAAAAGCCAGGCAATAATCCCTCTATTATTATTCTTGCCGCAGAGAAAGGAAAAAAAAGAAATATCCCAAGGGGGCAGATAGAACGCCATTTGTATGATATAAATGTGATTACTCTGGTGAACGAACCAGGCTTCAGAGACACTGTCTCTGTGTCCAGAGTTGTGGTCATCCAGTACATGTGGTCTGTGTAGTCGCCAATGTGGCTGAAGAAGACTGATCTGTACTAAAAGGTCATTGTACAATCTACACTGAAGAGTAATGTTTCAATTTTGAGCTGTGTTATGATAGAGGAAACATCTAAAGTAATGAAATTCACGTTTGAGGCTGTGAGCTAATGTTCCAAGATGTGAAGTCATTTTGTCAATTTCTTGCTTGGGTCCATGAATAAAGACATTCTGTCCTTTCTCGTCTTCATTGCTGCAGGCTGTGGATCTCTGTACCAGCTCACTGCACGTCTGAGGGCCGCTCGCTCTGCCCCGAGCCATGCCAGACGTGAAGCCTCCCCCGCCATGTGACTACCCCTCTACCTCCTCCGTCGCGGCCTCTGCCGGCTCCCCTGCTGGCTGCACCTCTCCGCTCGACCTCGTCATGGACGTGGAGCCCTGCATCGCCAACCTCCCCTTGTCTCCTGACCCACTGTCCTCCTTCCCCCGGCACAGAACCAGCGTCCCTCACTATCCAGGGTTTCATGGTCCACCTTTTCCCCTCATGGCCCGGTGTAACAGCAGCACCTTGCTTACAAACTTGGGGCTCAGGTACTGTTCCGGCCAACAGGGCGGTCTGGGGATGGAGCCAGGTCAGGGAGCAGCCTGCATTCATACTGGAAGCAATGGCAGCAGGCCTTACAGGAGTATGGAGAACTTAAACTGGAACACTCTGGCAGATTCTGGTCTGTGCTCACTCAGCAGTGCTCCCTACAGGAGCGTGGACAGTGAGTTTATCTTACGCTACACCTCCACTAGCCACTGGTATGATGGGTCTCCAGACAGCTCCCATGGGCTGGCACCCAACCCAGAAAGCCTGGCGTTTTACCCTCGACCCGGACTGCCCAGGAAGGACCTGCCACTCTTCCCTCAGTTGCTGTTTCCAAGTGGTGTGGATGAATGGGATGCGAGGAAGGGCCTAAGAGAGAAACTCCGCCTTCAGAGTGCAAGGTCAGCTGTTGAGCCTCTGAAGCCCCTCCCACTGCGTCCTACGGTGTCCCCGTGCGCTGTACCCATGGAACGGGAGAGTGTGTATCACGGGAAGTCAACAGGTCCTGTTTCCAGGCCGCCCACTACAATGCGCATCACCAGCCCAGAGGAGATAAAACAGGAGGTCTTGAGGCGTTTACAGCTCCGTCGGCAGAATAGTAGCCCCAACCTGGCTCTCCACAGCGCCCCATCCACCCAGCAGGCAGTTAAGACATCCTACACAACAGACAGTATTTCAGGTAACAGAAGCAGATCAGACTCTACATTAGAGCCTCGAAGACCTCCTTTGGGACGCTTGCATATACCTACTTTTGAGGAGTTTAAGAGGATGCGGCAGATGGAGAGGAAGCAGAACCTTGAGTCCACAGTGGATGCTACACCATCTGAAAAACCTGTAGCTGACCTTCAGCAAGACCTAGGAGCATCAGATGGTGTGATAATCCTTTCAGACCCTCATTTCGAAAAGCAGAGAGAAAATCCCGAGGCCATCACGTCCTCAGAGAAACGTACATTCAACACTGTGAATGCTAACGGCACTGCAGCTCCCGCTCCCTCCTCCATCTCTGACACCAGCACGTACTCTCCCATCCGCACGGGGCCCTCTCCACGTTCACCCCTGCCGCCCCAGGGTGGCTCGGCCCAGGAAAAGGCCAGCAACGTAGGAGGGGATGATGGGAGTGCCAAGCGTAGGAGGAGCAGTCTGGAACCTGCTGGGTCAGTTCCCTTTCCGCCCAGCAGGGAGAAGTGGGAACGACCCTCCAGCTGCTGCCCTGCTCTTCTGCTGGACGGGACCGAACTGTCTAGCTATGGAGCCAAGATCTATAAGATGAAGGATGGTCTCATTGGCTCTGCACTTGACCTGATCAAGAAGAGGTTAGTGGAAGAGGCGTGGCAGGAGAGAGAGGAGTGCTGTGTATGTGTTAGTTGTTGTAAAGTTAAACTTAACATGTTGTCTATAGGTTAAAATACATAATATTGCATAATAGTGGTGGGAACAACCATGACTATGGAGTTGTTCCCTATTTGTCTGGCATGCACCTGCACACATATTGGCTCCATCACAACCAAAGATACATAATGTATCTAGAATATATCCTTATTTATTAGAGATCAAATGGTAAATGGTAAATGGCCTGTATTTATATAGCACTTTACTAGTCCCTAAGGACCCCAAAGCGCTTTACATATCCAGTCATCCACCCATTCACACACACATTCACACACAAGACCTTTGGGCTCAAGGAACAGGTTTATGATTAACTCTTAACTTGCAGTACTAGTACAGCAAAGTGTATTTTGTACATACAGTGGTGCTTACAAATAAGCACATTCTTTTAAAATCCAGTTAAATCTTTCTAATGGAGAAATTAAATCTCACAATATACATTATCCGATCCTTGTAGGGGCTTACAACCGCTGAAGTGTTTATCTGTAAAGTATATGCAGGTACACTTCCAGCGTTGTATCAGTGTATGCCCGTCCATCTGTTTAAGCCCGCACGTGCTGTTGTGTTATTGATTTATCTCAGTTATTGTGATAACAGCTGTCGGAGCTAACAGGGTTGGCTCTGCAGACGAGACTGTGGGCGGGAGCCTGGCATGAGGAGGCAGTGACAGACTGGAGGACGCAGACTTGTTGTTTCCCTGGTTCTCCTCTCTCAGTGTCATCTGTTGGCTAAATAAATGCAGGCTTCACTCCACTGTGGTTCATTCTGATCAAGGACAAACAAGGGTAGGGTGTGTTTTACAGCACTGGGCACCCATTTAGGTCTTCTTGCAGTGTAAATATTAGACCCCGAACAAAGAGCTGCTTGATAAGGTCAGTTGAGAAATATAAACTCCCCCCCACCCCCCAACTGCCTGGTTTTGCTAAATGAGAGATAGACGGTATCTTTCCCTGCCAGTCTGGACTCTCCGCTCACTGTCGCTCCTTTGTCTGCACTGCTAGAAAGAATGATGGATGACTGCATGAAGGCAGCAGAAAAATATCTGCTGCGTGTGTGCGATTGTATAGATACAGAATATGTTCAGTATGTAAGAGAGCAGAGCTGTAGTCTAAGGCTGCAACTAACAGTTATTTTACTTTATTTTTACGATCAGGCTTTATAGACTATAAAAGCGTGAAAGATGCTCCAAGTGATGCCTTCAGCAGGCTTGTTTCTTTTCCTTTAATCTTTATAACAAGACCAGTATTAGCTAGCAGCTCAGTGGACCTGCATTTGGTCGCACTGGTTGTGAGCATTACAGCTATTATAGTTATTCTTTGTTAGTTTGAGTCTTTTGAATTATGATTGTATTTATGACCAATGCGAGAGACAAGTTTTAAGTTAAATTAGTATAAATATTATAATATAAGCAGAACTTTTTGAAAGCAGTTGACTCACAGTCTTGCAGACATCCAGAGTCTCAATAAACTCGTCGATCAGAGCCTCATCGGGGAGGTTGTGATAACAAATTTCGCCAAACTAACAAATACCAAAAATTAAGGATATTTCCTCTTTAATTGAAATGTATTTTAGTTATGTATGCATTGTTTTTCACATCCATTTTTGGTTTTAGTTGAATATTTGCTTAATACTGCTAAACACAAAGAACAGCTGAATCTGAGAATCTGAGACTCTTTAAACAAACTTTTAGGGAGACGTTGACCTGACCATGGGGCTATACGAAGCATGAAGAGATGAGGCAAGTGAGAGACGTTGGTTTTTGCAACAAAATTTTGTGGCATTCTTTCCTAAAAAATTCTGAACGCTTTGAATAAAACCCAAAAATCACAGTGACAGTAAAGGAAACAGTTTGAATGTCCCTGCAAAATTTCCCGACAGTCAGTCCAGCAGTTGCAGAGCTATTTCACTGTCTCCCGGTCCACTAATCAATTACTCAGCTGATGCTGTCAGCAGTATTACAGTGCTCGTAAAGCCCGTTCACATCTCCAGCATCCGGAGCGGATTCTTCTTTTATGTACAAAAAAAGCACCCATAATGCAACACACCCCGCACTCTCCTGAGATTTAAATACAGCCCGAGGCTCTGTGAATGTTTTAATACTTGGACATTTATTAGTTAATTAAACATGACAGTATGCTGTGTGATCGCTGCACCCCGAGGTATCTGACGTCCGTCGCGAGTCTCTTTGTTTAGGTGTGCAGGGCGTTGTGTTTTAGCTGCGCTATTACAGTAATATTCATATTATTACACCTGGGAGCGTTTTTTCATAGGCTGAAGCATAAAGCTGCACCACTGAGTTAATTGCACTCTGCAGTAATAGTGTTATATAGAGACGTCAAGAAGAAGGCGTGTATGAGATTTTATTTTTATTTATATCTATTTTCTGTGTATTCGTCTCAATTGATCGCACTCGCCCAATCAGATTCAAAATGAATTAATTTGAGAGATAGATGGATCAGTGAAGGTGACAGCCAGGCTAATTTTGGTGTCACGCCGTGCAGTGTTGAGTGCTGATCTATCACATGCAGCTGTTTCTTGATAAATTAAACTACAGGTTATTGGATCCCATGCATCATCCAGAGTGTGACAGCTAATACTGTGATAGAAATGCATTTTAATGACAGTTTGTTCAACGGGAAAGCGATCGGATGCTTCAGAGCCGGGGGATTAATTGTATTGGGCTTTTTGCCACGCTTTGATTTGGACATCTTCATCTGCTGTGCTGGTGTTTCTTGAGAAACAACGTGCAGGTTGCCAGAGTTTCATGCAATTTAATCTGCAAAGAAGAAAGTAGTTGAGCTGAAGCGCACGTAGCTGCCACGCAGCATATGAAGGACGTTGTCCAGAAAGGGCTCAGCAGTTTAACTGCTTTGGGAGGGACAGAACTCAGAAAGACACTGTTATGTAAGAACCATTAGAGTAATAAGACCTCGTGTTAAGTCAGCACACACACGCTGAAGAGAAGCCAAAGGAAATTTAATAGCAGAGCTGGTGCTGAAACAATGAATCGACTGGTTCTGGGCCCCGAGAACACCAATGAATTTCTTATTTTTCTATTGGTTATTTGCCGTATTAATATCTTTGAGTTATTTTTTTCTACCATTTTCCATCAATGTATGGATTAAACAAACAAGTAATGAAGCATTCACAAGCTGAATGAATACATACTATGACTACTCTATTTATGTAAGTTTAGTAGTGGCTATCACTGATATACCTACTGTGTGGGTCTCACTTGTGACCAGTTGGTTTTCAGACACTGTTGGGCTGTTTGTGGTGTCGAAGGACCTTGGCAGGGATTTTTTGGTCGATGTGGGTTGCAGGGTGTAGAACAAGCCTGTGCTTCCCAGACCTAAAACTCAAAGAGGTTTAAGTCTGGGAAGATTAAAAGACGGGTCAGTGTAGAGCTTTCTCAGAGATTCCCAAAGGAAAACTGCCGTATAACGACATAATCAATCTTATTTATTCTACCAGTTAATGTTTTAATGTTGTGGCTGATTGATGCTTTGTTGTTGTTACTAAAACACAATGGAGAAGACATTTCACTCAACATTACAGTAAAGCTCGAGCCAGTTTTACTAAACTCTTGGGTCAAATTCTTGAGACTAACCATCCTCTGTTCTTGTCAAATACACGCCTTTGTGAAGAAAGTCAGTATATCAGGAATTTACAGCCTGTCTTTCCCTGTGAGGGCCCAGACATCATCGAGACTCCGTTATGGGTTGTGATCCCTGGGGCAATTAAGCTCGCGTAGCTAATAAAAAAAAATCACAAACACCTTTATTTTGAGTAAAATATATATAAAAATATGTCAAACTGATGTCACAACATTTTTTTTTACAATGATTGCAGTAATATGGTAGTATCCACACGTGGCTACTGGACCGTGAAGTTTAACAGTGCTGAAAAAACAAAATCAATATACAGCATAGCAGTTGGTTCTTTCTCCTGAAGTTAATGGCATAAACAAAATGTAAAACACCACAAATCAACATTTCCTGTATTATTAACACTTCATTTAAATGACTTCACGAAATCACAAAGGACTTAGAGAGAGGGACGGAATAAACAGGGTAGGCCAGGAATGAACATAGACTGTATATAAAAGAGGAAAGTACCTGTTGGTTTGTGAAGTTCTGTTTCCAAGCCTCAGTGTGATGGTTTTGTTGAGCCAGAAATGACCATATTTGGAGAAAGTGCTAGTCAGCTAACTAGCTTGCTAGCTAGGTTAGCAAGTAGCATGCAAAGACAGTATCGGACAGACACAGATACTTGCTAATCAGTGCTAGCACATTCAAATATTACTAAAATTTAATCTTGAACAAACTGTTAGAAAAATTAACCACACAGGAAACAAAGTTATTTGTCAGATAATAATATTAAAAATGTTTCACAAGGAACCGAAACTACAAGTGGGTCCAGTTATGAAGCTTGCAGATAGCTACCAGCTACCAGTCCGAATGTTAAGCCTTTATAAAGGTTAAAAGGTTGACCACATAAACGTGCAGACTTCTTGTGCTGGCGTAAAGTTGTGCAGTTCAGCATTAGATTTTATAGCGACTTTTGGAGGGCACTTTTGTGCCGCCTGTGTATAATTAGCTTTTAAGTTGTTTTAGTCCATTCTCCGAGTAGGGCACATTTACTGCATGGCTCGGCCGTAGAGTAAATGTCCCCTAATAAACTCAGTGTAAACGAGCTCTAATAAACTCATTGTACTCATTCACTGATGCGTTAAGTGAATCACAACAACGATCCCTGGCCACTTTTAAGGTGCACATCTTGTGGTGGATTTGTATTTGCTTTGGTCTGTTTGTTTTCTGCTATTACAAATGCTCGTATAAGTCCCCACAGGCATGTATTTGTGGTTTGTGTGTTCAAGGATATGCAATTTCCAGTGTAGTGAAATTCCTGTGCAGCAGTTTGTCACTGTGTGCTTTTTTGGGATGTCACAGATCTCATGCTGTCTGTGTGCAGCAAGAACGAATCCCCAGTTGTCAGACAAAGGAATGAAAGAAAACTATAATGCCTCCACGTGTTTGTGCGTGGCCGCGAAAAGGCATTGTCCCCGTGGTCCGTGGGGTTCAGGTGTTAATGTCTGCTGGTGGGCCTAATTACTGTGCTCCTGAGGAGGAGCTTAGGGTTGGCGGGTGGGCTTTGGTGGCCACAAAAAGAGGAGAGGGATTGATTTGGAAGTCTGGGTGGGTAAAGGAGGAGGTGGTGGTTGGGTGGGTGGTGGAGAAGACATAGCAGGAAGAAGAAAGGCATGTGAGCTGGAGAAGGAAGACTGAGGAGTAATGAATGACAAAGATGCTGTAAGCAGAAGAGGGCTCTGCCAGAATTATAATTTCCCCCTCTTCCTTCATTCAATACCTTTCCCACACGTCTTGTTCCCTCCTCTTTTTCTTCTATCCCCCTTATCCTTTTGCTTTCTATTCCTTCCCTTTCACCCTCCCCACCCTCCCAATCTCCCACCCTTCTCTTCACCCATCTCTCTCCCGCCCCTCCTCTCTACGTCCATCTCCCTCCTCTCTTCACCAGCTGCAGTGCAGAGATCTCCGCCGAGACCCCCGTCAGGCTGTCAGGTGACCGGGACGGAGGCTGTGACATCACCGCCCCCTCGGCCGACTGTCAGCCCTCCGCCGTTGCCATGGCAACGTCGGCAACGGCCTGCGGAGCCAAGGCTGGCGAAGAAGCACCTGCAGGAGAAGGAGGAAGAGAGGAAGCAGGAGAATGCGTAAGGATTCTTTCTCTCTCTCTTTTTTTGTTTTTCATGTCTTAACAGCGTTCCCCGTGCGCTCCTTAGGTTGCTTCTGCTTTCTGCCGTTGCCTCGCAGTGTGCAGAAACGCGCTGATCTATTGATATTCATCGGTGACTGGGACAAGCAAGGGGACTGCGACACGCACACATGCACATCCCTCACATATACTGATGCAGAGGTATTTGCTGAGAACAAGCATGCAGCGGTCTGTCTTCCTGCTACAGCTCAACGACTGAGGATGCAGTAAAAGAAAAAAAAAAGGAGGATTAAGCACCCCTCCAGCAGTGAGCTGCTGCTGGTAACTGAGCGCTCCATTCCTGCTCTCTGCGTGCCTCCTCTCTCTCTCTGCTGGCTGGCTGGCTGCAGCTTGACACCAGGCTCAGCTGCAGCTAGCATCATGCTCCTCTCTGCATCTGCAGACCAGAACAGAAGAGCCGGACTGACATGGAGTCATACCTCGCTTGCATGTTGCAGCAGCTGTTAGGTAGCTTAGACAACAGATGTCGAGGTGCGTTTGCTTCTTTCTTGCCTTCTTTTATTTTAAATTAACAGCCTCTGCATTTACCAGACAAACGGGTGTTATTAGATAATTTAGTAGAATATGAATTATTCTCCTTCATTTTATCCAATAGCTGCGAGCTGTGTGAAGCGATGGAAGTCTTGCACCTTTCAGTCATATTTAGTTGCTCTATTCGTGTCTACGGTTAGGAAGATAATGGGCAATTTAAAGCCATTATATGGACGTTATAGGGGATGCTGACGATGCCTTTGGGGTGATGAGGAAGATGCTATAGGTATGACCTTTGAACTTTATATCTCAGGTTGATTCTCAGGGGCTTGAGAGACCCTAAAAGAATTTCAGAGATCACTCGAGGAGTGTTTGTCCATGCTGAATGCTGCAGTGTTTGGGGAATTCCTTGCTTTAACCTCTAAAGAATTTGTCATCTGGAGGATATCTCTCATCTTCAAGGCTGGGTGGTTTGAAGTTGCGATAAGAGCAGAATTTTCAAAGCGTGGCCTCGCTGAATTTACAGCCTTTTTACGAGACTTGGAAGACGATTAGTGCTGCGACTGACTGTGAAATTTGGATTCTTGTCAGTGCTACAAGCCGGGATCAGAGCGATAACCAAAATTTGTTATGTAATGATGTCATGCCAGTGAAGATGGTGACACTGTGCATGGTAACTGCTCTCACAGGCACACACACGCAGAAACACGCAAGCTGGAATTTCAGTCTTGTTGTCATTGCCTCCTTTAGTACCTCAGAGAGCTTTGCCCTCTTTCACCTGTTGCTATAGCAACACGACCATTTGATTGACACACGTGTCTTTCCAACTGGCAGCACGCTAGTCTGGGCTGCAGGCGCTCCAGCTCGGACGCAGCCTATGAGCTGGCTGAGACGGTGAGAGCGCAGCGTGAGTGCCGCCTGCGACCCCACTACAGTGACCCCATGCCGGCCGACGCCTCCAAGCGCAAGCAGCTGGAGATGAAGATTGCCGCCGCCGCTCGACTCCACGGCCACCGTCGAGATCGCGATAGAGACAGAGACAGTGGTAAGTGCATAACAGGTGTGCCACATCGTGTTCCTTCTTCTTCCTCTTTAAGTGTGTAATCCGCTGAGGTTTTAGTTAAATTAAATGGAGCTACTTTGGATAAAGAAAATCCCACAAATAAGGACGACTTCAACAAAAAATTCAGTGTCACTGCAGCTGAAACGACACAGACTGGTGAACTTCCATCAAAGGATGTCCATGCGTCAAATCTGGTTGGAAGTGTTTGGGTTGTAACAAAAATGCAACTATTAAGAATATGTGTGTGTTGCTCAAATATCTACCTCAGCAAACAGGAGCCACACACTAATCAACGTGATGCTTCCTTCATCCTTGAATCCAACTTTCCAGCCAACATCACTAAGGTCATTTTTAATGAATGTCACCAAAATAGAGATTCTTCACAACTGGTAAAACACTTACATTTATTGCCTCTACTTTGCTTCCACACAAATATTTCCAAGCTCGAGTCGAATGACCCTAATGAATGAAATAAAACATAACTCAGGGGGCAGGTAGCTATTTAACATGTAGGCTGCTGGAAGCCTACATGTCAGTAAAGCTTTCTGGATTCTGTATCACTTTGACTTTTAAGAGATATAATACCTTTGACATTAAAATCTTGTCCATGTTCTGTGTTTTTGAAATGATTTTTAGAAATCATGTACATCTCAACTGCTGTGGGTTGTTGAGTGTAACTGCACAATGGCAGGTAACATTATCTTATGATTAGTTAGAAAACTGGCAACAGCACTTTAAATTTGGGGAAAAGGGCCTCTCAACTTTTTTTTAAAGCTATGTAGGTAACCTTACAGTGTGAATGAACTTCAGTATATTGTAGCCACTTTTCTCAGCTTTGATTTTGTACCAAAAGTTATAAAGAATACTGCTGATTGGTGTATTTTGGGGTTATTAGAGACGTACCTGCAATCAGAGCCTGTGATGTCCACTACAGCTGTCTCTGTCAGGGTACCTGGATCCTTGACCCAGTGTTGTCAATTTGGACCTTTTGCTATTGTTTCGTTTCCCTGTGCCTGTTTCCTGTTTTATTCTTTTAGTCTTTTGTCCTGTGCGTTGTGTTTAGTTCTACTTCCTCTGTGTCATTAGTTAGATTTATTCCAGATGTTTTCTCACCTGTTTCAACTCTTCCTTATTATCCAGTCTATTTAAGCCCTCAGTTTCTCTCAGTTATTTGCCATCTCATTGACGACTCCTCATGTGTAAACTCAGTTGATTTCAGTGACAGTCGCCTACAAAGCTGGATGGTTTGTATTTAGGCCTATTTCCTGTCTGCTAGCATGGAGCAGGTGGGGTTCATCCATCTACAAAGAGGTGATTGAGATGTTTTGGCTTTGTTTTTGGGGGACTTTCAGGTCATCTATCTTTGTATACAGTCTCAACATATAAACATTGCACATATTCCTATGGTGTATGGCACTGACCCCATCACTGTGTGATGGGATTTGACTTGATGCTTCCTTCCTGTGAACAAATGCCAGCACCTTTACAGAACTCTTTGTCCTCATTACACCTCTGACCTCACCATGAGGTGAATCCAAATAAATTGTGAATGAGCCTCCAGCTGAGCCTGGCATTTGACATCCCATCCCATTTTTCTTTTTTTAAAAAAGAAAAAAAGGCTTTTAAGAAATACATTTGTTCTGTTTTTACATCCCTTATGCAACTTGGAGTCTTGCTTGTCACTGAACATTATGGCCGTTGGACCCTGTCCTCAAGTCCTCCCACCAAACACACACACACAAACTACCCGCTTATGTTCCCTGTCAGTTGAAGACCCATTACACTAGTGCTGGGCAAAGGAAGTCCATCAATACGACATATGTTAATGATGACCTTGCTGGCCTTTTCCCAGAAACCTGCGTTTATTTGATTGACAAAAACTGGAGGGTAAATCCATAAACATTCTGATTGCTAATGAATCTGATCATCCTCACATCCCTCTCCCCAGCACCCGCAGCAATTCGTGGTCGCTCAGAGCCTCCCGGTGAGGAGCGCCAGGCAGTCTTGGGCGTGACTCGAACCGGACAACACCGCTGGAGCACCATCAGCAGCCTGAGTGCAGACAGCGGAGTGGTGGGCCTCAGCGATGAGCGCGACGAAGAGGACAACGAGCCTCGCCGTTACCGCAGAAGCCGGGGAGCCGACGTGGAACGAGTGGACAGCGGCATCGGGCCGGGTCTGTCCCGCACCTGGAAGAGACCGTCGGCCTCTCTGAGAGCCTGGGAGGCCCAGAGACCGTGTCCGGACTGTGGACTGAGGGACGGGGCCTCGAAAGAACGGGGAGAGCGCATGTGCGAACGTTGCTCCAAGCTGCGCATTGAACGCAAGGAAGCCATCCTGGAGTTTCTGAACACGGAGTCGAGCTACGGCGAGGACCTGCGCATCATCAAAGAGGAGTTTTACTGCCCCATGCAGAGTGCCGGGCTGCTGACCGCTGAGCAGCTCGCCGTGGTGTTCAGCAACGTTCAGGAGTTGATAGATGTCAATGAACGCTTCACCGAACACCTGCAGGACAGCATCGATCAGGCCTTTGACCAGGTGACCCACACTCTCTGTCTCTCAACACACATAAATACCAGCTGTGCATGAGCAAAGTTGGCATCTTCTGGCTCACAAACGGATTTCAACATCTCCTGTTGTTGCATAATTCACCTTAAGGGTCACACTTATAATGTCATTAAATGCCATTGTTTCTTTTTTTAACTGTTACTGAGTCCAAATTCAGATATATGTAGAAGTACACTTTAGAGATTCAGTACAAACATCAGAACCACAAGTTTAAGCACACGCATTTACATGTATACACTCAAAGCAATTGCAGGTAAAAATGTTTGTTTCTCTCACAGCGACGACGAAAACAAGGTCACTTATTGTCAAGTAGAGGAGAGGAACCATTAATCATGCTCTCAAGAATATGCTTACATTAACAATGAGTGACTGTATACTGTTTGTGTAGTGATGATAGTGCCTGCAGTAAAGTATCACCAATTCTGGACATCGTCTCAGCTATACAGAGCACTTTAGTCTTCTTTTTACTTATTTTGGCTTAACACATAACAAATCAGTGGTTAGCATTAAAGCTAAGGAGCGTTAGTGCTACTGATAACTGTAAACATTTGCCTCTTCAACAGCTTATCCCAGTTGACATTGGGCGAGAGGTTGGGTACACCATGGGCACTCTAACAAAGAGTGAAAAATAATCGTTCAGACTCGCATCTAAACCCTGCTGCTGATTTAGAATCACCGGTTAACCTGGCACACGTGTCTCTGCACTGTTTACCCTTTGGCTGGTCCAATCTTCCTGTGAGCCAAATATAACTACACTAACAAGTCAGTAACATTAGTTAGCTGACAGCCCAGCTCACTGGCTGCAGCAGCAAGAGGGAGAAAAGATGAAGGGAATTACAATTTACTTGCAAAAATATAATGAAACTAAAAAGTGTGTGTGTTTATCAGAAAGTCAGCAGTGTGGAGCATGCATGGGTGGCTGGAGAGCAAATAATAAAATAAACCTGAAGCACACACTGTGGCTGTGCTGGTCCGAGCCTGGGAGTCACATGGTCACTGCAGGAGGGAGGGAGCTTTTACAGCCCAGCTCACTGGGCCCAGGTGTTGCTCTTGGAGCTTATTACCCTCCTATTAGTGTCTGCATAACACAGTACAACAAAACAGAGACACCTAGTGCCTCATCAACAAGTTTGACAGCAATGATGTCACCAACGTCTGTTTTATAAATCAGAGTTAGTTGAAGTTAATTCAGTTAACTTATCATCCCTCTGCATTCTGTCCTTATATAGTACAACGCAAGGTAGATGGACTGATATTTATACAGCACTGTTGTGCTTCTACTGAGATCTCAAAGCACTACACTCGCACATACAATTTAATTATACACACACACACACACACACACAAATACTCCAGTCGATGCATCAGGGGAAATTTGAAGTTCATTGTCTTGCCAGGTAAGCTTTAAGTATAGAAGTCAGGGATCAAACTGCTAACCTTCTGAGCAGGTCAGAAAGATCCTGAGCCAGCTTTAGCCAGTGGTGAGAGTTAAACAGTGAAGAGTGCAGGAGTCCATCCAGGAGATGTGTCTGAAACAAAAGTACAAGCTTTGTTGCTACAGCCCTGTTTACAAATTGTTTAGAAAAAAAGTAATTCCAGACTCATAAAGCACTTTGTAACACAGGGTTTTGAAAAATGCTCCATAAATAAAGTTCTTATTACTAAAATAAGTTTCTTTAAGGTCAAGCATTAAGATCATTCTACTTATCTTTAAAGAAAGAAATTTTCTTAAAAGAAATTTAAAGAAGGAGAGCCAACAGCCTTCTTAAAAAATGTCGGCCACCTTGAATTTCAAATGACTAAAGGTCTAAAGCAGGGGTGTCAAACTCAAATACACAGTGGGCCAAAATTCAAAACTGGAACATTAATATTTATTGGAAAAAAAAATCTTCCTCCAGATTTAAGAATGAATCTTTTCTTATGGACTCAAACAAGTTTTGCTGAAAAACTGAATATGGAACAAGCAAAGCTTAATACTAAACAATATATATATTAGCTGTATAATACCAGTAGGCCAGCTCTAATAATAATTTGGTATGGCTTCGCGAGCCAAATGTAATTAGGCTGCGGGCCAAATTTGGCCCGCGGGCCAGAGTTTGACACCTATGGTCTAAAGAGTCATCAGAAAACGGTATATGTGCCACTTTTGGTACTTTTATTACTTATTTATTTTGTTTGTGCGTATTCTGAAATATCAGCTGATCATTTCTTTCTTTCAGACACATAAGACATGAACAAAATCCCTGACATTTGTTATGTGTAGGTAGTCATTTACATATTTATGCTGTTCAAGCACATGCGCCACAAACAGGGAAGTTGCAAAGCGTCTTCTGTTGGAAGAACTCTAAATATCAACGCTCATATCACAGTTGAAGGGTGTCTCTCCTAGCTCTGTTTCATTTCTGCTTCTCTCAGTGAGACGCATGAGTCTTAAAATGCTCTCTGTATGATACTGTACTTAGTTACCATTTGTTTCAAGTTTACCTTAAAACAGCTGGTATATCTGGGACTAATAATTTTTGGGAGTATTACTGTCACTCCCTGATAACTGCTATGCTCACTAATTAGTACCCTTGTGTGAAGTGATGAGGCGAGAGCCAAGCATAAAGTCTGCACGTACCACTTTGGACAATGACTTTTAAGGCCGTTGCTTTCCTGTGGTTTGATTTCAGGGAGATGAAGATCTGCTGACAGTGTACATAGGAGAGATCTTTCTGGAGTTTGTCAACATGCTGCCCGCCTTTCAGACCTACTGTCTGCAGCAGTCCACCTCAGTCAACATGCTGAATACACTGGAGAAAGAAAAAGAGCTGCTAAGGTACACACAAAGTACAAGGACTGGTCTTCCTGTGGCTCTGTGTGATGGCAAAATTGCTGTGGGAGCTTTCTCTTGTTCCTGCCACGGCTGTGCTGTGTAATTCTTAATGGAAAGGACAGCGAGTTATCACTTATTCAGAAGATGTTCTATTTCAAGAGCAGAGCTGCAATGATTCATATTTTTAGACAGAACTGCAGCTCACCCATGACTCAGGCTGTCTTATGATTCCATTAATCAAGTTTTTAAGAGTTTCCCCAAAGACATACACAGACTGTAAGAATGTCTCCGTTCTCATCGTCCTCTTGTCTCACTTCTCTCTTTAGAATCTTCCTGGATGTTTCTCAGAATGACAACACAGCCCTGCGTCGTATGAACCTGCGCTCCTTCCTTATGGCGCCCCTCCAGCGCGTGACCAAGTACCCGCTTTTGTTGAGCCGCATCATTAAGGTCACTCCCGAGTGCCACCCCGACTACGCGCGTCTCCGTGAGGCCAAGAGTCGGGTCGAGTCCCACCTGGAGCACATCAACATGAAGACCAAGCAGGAGGGCAACGGGGTCACCTGGTCCCTGCGCTCGTTCCGCCGCGACAGCCGCAAGAACCGGGAGGTCATCAACATCGAGATGCGAGAGGTGTCGATGAAGACGGTGGGGTGGGCGAGGGAAAACACGCGATTTGTCATGGAGGGGCCGCTCCAGCTGTCCCAGCCGGCGGACGGTCAGTGGGTGAAGAAGGGCAGCAAGGCTCTCAAGTTCCAGAACGTCCAGAGCCTGCTGATGGTGAGGACGCAGCGGACGGTTGAGGGACTGTGCGCCGACCTGGTGGCTCGGGGGGATCAGATGGAAAGCGGCGGAGAGAGCATTCGGGACGGAGTGCTGGTTCTGATCAAGGACAAGAGCAGCGGGAAGTTCACAGTGCTGAGAGAGCCCATCCGACTGGGGAACTGCGTGGTGTCGACAGATCCGGACTGCGAGGACACATTCGAGGTGCTTGACATCCGGCGGGAGTCTTTCGTTTTCCGCGCCTCGGACAAATCTCGCACCCAGCAGTGGTTCCACCAGATTAAGAGGTACGCTCGGGACTTGGGCACCTGGAGGAAAAGACGTAACGCTTTGCCCAACATCATGATCAACACGAACCAAACGCGGTCCTGAGACTAACCACCACTCACCTTTGTTACACTGTAAATAACCTCCTACTGCAAAAATCAGCCGACAACAGGAAGCATTTCCGAGTGACTCCGCTGTCATAACTCATTAGAATTCAATAACAATAAATAAAAAGGGAAGAGAGAAAAAATCTCAGACTCTCATGAGGGCAAGAAAACGACGAAGCACTTTGTTTTTGTTACGAAGCTGTAAGTGCGCCATACTGTCATAAAATATTATGTATGTAGATTTAATTTGAAACTGTTACATTACAAGAGCAAAGTCAGATTGTTGGACGACCAAATGAATAACAAAGAAAAAAACTTGGGTCGATCTCGTCGGCCTTGATTGTAAAGACTGTTTGCTCTCGGAGAAGCAGAGCTGTGTTTTTCAGTAAGTAACGTGTGTCTGTTGAACAGCATGACTGAACATGACCGACTGCAACGGGAAAAATTGTAACATCTTTGTTTTTTTAGTTTCTTTTCTGTTTTTTAATACAACACAGTGTGACGTAAGAACATTTCTCAAGGCAGAAATGTCGTCCACATCTTTTTGTTCGGTGGTTTTCGTTTGTCGTCACCGCCCTATTGTGTCCGTGTGCCGCCCTCTACTGTACATTGGCGGTAGGGCAATCTTTCACTGCCAGATAAGCAGTGGAGTAGAGCCTCTCAAAACGGGCTGTACAGACCTGTACGCGTCACCGTCTTTCAGTGAGAACTCACGTAACAGCAATAATCTCTGCCAGTTTCAAAGTAAGTAGCTACTGTATATGCATTTCGTTTTCCTGAGGTTTTCCTTTTGGCGTTCAGGTGTTAATCCTGCTTTACTGTGTCGTTGGGTTTTATGTGGCACATTTAACTGGAGTCTGATTGGTCGGTGGGCACGACTAAAGCTTTCCCTAATGCTAAGGACGCCTCTGTTACGGTCATTATATTTAAGTGCCATGAAAGCAGTTTGTGAAGAGTCTCGTCAGTCCTCTTTCTTGGAACATCCTGTCAAACCGGGTGACGTCAAACACTACCTGTGTGTTAAGTGCAGAGTTTTTCCAACCTCAGCTTCAGGACCTCATGTGGAGACCACCACTGGCCTCTGCACAGTTGTAATAATGTAATAACAGAGAATCAACAACCAGTTTTTTGTATTATTGAATGATTTGCTGGTTGTTTCTTCAACCAATCATTTGGTCTGGCATCAGTAACTCCTAAGAGTCTTCTTAGGAGACTCACTATATTCAGATTTTAAGAATATCACTTTTCAGTAAACAAACCACTTAGAATCACTGACTTTCTGTTAATAGACTATCTATTATGACTTTAATACTTTAACTGATTCAGTTATGCCACCATTTCTTGTCCATCCCACCCTCTGTGTAGCTGTGAGAGACCAAAAAAAAGGTTCTGTTGTGAAACTCTGGCGTTAAGGTTGAAAAAGCCTGCTACCTTGACGACAAACGCCTCAAAGAAAAAGCATCCAAACCATCTCGTCGTGACGCAGTTTCAGCTGTGTTATGTGACTTAGCGATGAGCTGTTGTGCCTTGGTACTTGATCACTGTTAAATGAAAACTGACTGAAGTATTTGCAATCCGTCATAGTAGCATTAACCTCTGAAATAGACTCGTCTGCTCTCCGTCACTTGACCGAGATTCATTTACAGGCAATATAATTATTCCTTCGACAGTCCCTGACTGCTGATGTGATCGACTGATCCTCTGTGTCTTCTTCTAATTTGTGTTTTTACTACTCATGGTGTGTTTTGTTTTTTTATTATTTAAGAGAGCTTTATTTTGTTTGATGCACTTTATTATTATGATTCAGTAATAGTATATTCTCCAGTGTAACCGCTGGTAAAAACTCTGTTACACAGTCATTACTGTTGACCATACTTGATGTAAAAGAGGGACTCTGGTCGACCGAAGCAGATTCCAGCACTTTGAAACTATAAAGTCGACCCAGTCATCGAAACCAAAACCACCAGATAAGACCAATGCTGTTATGTTATGAAGTAGCACGATCACTGTGTTTTGGAGGGCAGGGCTGCTCAGCTCCACACCGATACGCCTGTACTGTTGGAGGACGCAGTTTCAGATTTAAAAAGAAAAAACTAAACCTGCAGAGTTTCATTAAAGTTTCTTTTCCTCATTTGTGTATGAAAGACCTGACGTTTTATTTCCTCAGTGTAATATATTGTGCATTATATTAAAAGATTTTAAACACAACCTTTATTGTTGTTTTTTCCTGTATAAAGTCTTTTATAACGTAGATGTGTGTACTCAGAATCATTCGCATCATCTTTAGGATTTCAAAGACAACAACACACACTGAACAATTGAGATCAATTTATTTGAAACAAAATCACAATATAGAAGGAAAACAGTGATTTTTTTTTCCATATAAAAACACCATTCAGCAACATTAAAGTATCGAAGCAAACTGAAGCATGGACGCCCACAACAGAAACAAACCTTCAAGATGTTTCTCTCCATGAAAAACAAATGGACACACTGTACTACACACAGAGACGTTGGCACTGCGCTGCAAGGGTTTCTTACTGTATGAAAACAAAGAACATACCTGACTCATCACAGTAGCTTTATGTCATATGAAGTGCATCTTTGTCTTTTCTTTGGCTCGTCCTCTCCCAGAGCCTCGTTTATAAATGCTACTGATGGAAATCCAAAACCTTCTGAGTTCAAACACTTTAAAAATGTATGAATCGGTTGTTACTCTCTTTATGGATTTTAGATTTAATATCTCAAGTTTGAGTGGACCATCTTCTTTATAAATGAGGCTCCTAGATATTTTTTGTTTGTTTTTTTAAACAATAAAGTCAGAGTCCTAAGAAACACCGGGCATCAAATGCTGGTAAACAACACAAATACTTGTTTCTTTTTTCTTTGTAAACACATAAAAACAATGACAGAATAAATGAGCCTGGCTGGAGCGCTTCACTCTGAGCCATCTTAAACAATTAAGCATCAATACACTGTAAAGAAATAATAAAAATTTGACTGTTGCGAAAGAGAGTGAACAGCTGCAAAACCAGCTCAGTTTAACAGGGATCAGAAGACTGAGAACGTGTTTCCAAAACCAGCAACAAATCAAACCGTTGATAGTAAATCATCTGATGGGGGGCGTCGCCGCCTCTGCCATCCTTTCCGACAGACTGCCATCCACCTGACGCACGTCTCACACATGCATTCGCACAGATATACGCCGATAAGCACGCACACACACAGTCTGTCTTCGGTTGCTGGGGCCTCAGGCAGATCCCTGGCTCTCATGTTCCAGGTGGTGTAAAGTCTCCAATCTGCAGCAGCCATGGAGAGTTCCCAGCTTGGGGGCGGGGCAGCCACCACGCCCTCCTTCTCCCACTGCCAATCGCACCCTCGCCGCTCTACTTCTCACCAGCGGCCTCGGGCTCCTTGGCCAGACCGCGGATTGACAAGTCATAAACTACCTCTTCGATTTTCTTCACGTCGTACTTGAGGCCGTCGTAGCGCTTCCTCAGAGGGTCGTTCTTCAGGTTGAGCAGGCGGAAGCCCGAGTCCAGCTCGTTGATGAAGTTGGAGATGCGCAGGGGCCGGTTGTAGTCTCCTGCTGTGACGCTGTTTACCGCCAAGCGTGACTGGATCGACAAACAGCATGGTGAGTTAAGGTCAACTTATACACAACAAATCATTGTTTACAACATTTTGGAAATAATCTTACCACCAGATTTAAGGACAGAAATTACTGCAATAATATCTTTCTTCCCCAAAACACACACCTGAATGCTCCAGACCTGCAAACTGGCAAAACTTCTGCTTTTATAGAGGAGCTCAAACTTGCTGATGATCAATCAATCAAGTGCTTGTCCTCATGATTCCTAGAATGTATTTAATATATAGAACATGACTGCATGTAGCAACATAACAATTAACAGTAAACTCACCAGTTCACTTGCCATGATCAGGACGCCTGCCAGGTAGTCCTCTACATCGAGGTGGAAGCCTTTCTCTCGCACCACTTCGACTACAAGGTGGAGAGAGAGGAGGAAGCAAAGATTAGCCGACTTTCTCCAGTGAGACTTCGACTTTATGACATTAAGTGGTACCTACTCCCGAGTATCTGTGCCACTTCTTCCCGCTTTACAAGAGTTTCGCTCTCCAGGTAGACAACAAACGCTGCTAAGAAAGCCAGACGCTGCAGGACAAAACGCCAGTGTTCATGGAACCTAAAGAGAGAAGAAGAAAGCCGAGAAACAAAGATAAAAACACTTGATTTCTTAAGGATATCCTGCTCACAGTGAGTCCTGTTTCTTTAGGGAGCCAGAGGCACATAAATTAAAAATACTTGATAATAAAACAAGACAGTTAAAAACACATTATCAGCAAAATTTTGCGAGTTTTGGTTTCATGAACGAAATAACAAACATTCAAAAACTCATTAGCGTTGCATAATCATGGCGATAACTGTAATTGTTGAGAAGAAAGTCATTCCTACCTATAATACTGCTCCATAGGAAATTTTGTTTTGAGTTCAGCAATTTGTGTCCTGACTGTGCAGAACAGCTCCCGCGCCTTCGCACATTTGCTGGGAACTAAAAGGGAGAAAAGAGAAGATTATCATACCAGAGGTTCAAAAATCATTTTATCCAAGTATCTACAGCTCCACGGGTCACTCACTTTCTTTGAATCCACTTGGTTGGTGGACACTCTGTAGTACTGTTAGTATTTCCCTGGCGGTCTGTTCCAAGGTTTGAACCACCTTACGAATATCCTGTGAAAAGAGGGAATGAAGAACAACAAAGCGTTTAAAGCTTCTACTAAAGTCCGAATAAAATCAATATACCTTTGCCACTTTGAATACCTAAGATGCTTACAACCTGTGCATCACCCTTGCAAACAAAAAGGAGCTCAGACCAGATCCCTATTATAATCTCAGCCCCACCTTGAACTCATCTGTCACTCCTACCGGACACCTCGCCTGTGTCTGGCTGTCTTCATACATGTCCTACACCACCCTCATATACTTCTCTGCCATTCCTGACGGTGCCACAGTTCCTCTTTATCACATGCTTTCTCTGTATCCACAAAGACTTTCTCTGTACTTCACCAGTACATTCATATTTTCTACATTATTAATGGGCAATGTTATTTTTTGTCTATTTTACCCGGGTATATTTTTCAATGGTTTAAAATCTGTCTTAGGGCGATACAGCCACAACCAATCAGCAATATTCGGAATTAAAGCTATCCCGCATTAAATTCACTAATTTTTAAATCAACTTTGGTTGGGGGAAAACGCTTTACAAGCGTGGTAAAAACACTGGAGCTTGATGATATTTAGATTTCAGTAAAAGTGATATTTATTGCGAACTGTTATCGACCTGAATTAAATTTATTAGCTGATGCAGCTAAACCATAATGTCCCATTTACCAGGGTTAAATATTTTCATTAAACGTTTAACGACAAGTCTTCGGCTCTGGTTAGCTGCTAGCTAGCAGTCTCTGTGAGCTAACGCTGTGCTGTTCGTGCTTACCTCTCTGATGTCCTGGTCTGCGCTCAGGAAGCCCTGGATGTAACTGAACATCTCGGTGACAGACATTTCTCTTCTGAATCCAGCCGTAAGCTTGATACCGAAAATGAACCTTCCGCAGCTATTCAACACATCAACGTGCACGAGAACGGTCAATCTCCGCCTCCAGCTGGCGCCTGGTGATGATGTCATCAATGCATAAATCAGAGCCTTCTTCTTCTTCTTCTTCTGTATAGGGTTTACTGGCGGTTGGCAAACAGCAAAATGGTGCAGTACCGCCACCAACTGGTGTGGAGTGTGGACAGAAATGACAAAAATAATAAAAATAATAAAAATAAATTCAAAGCCTCTCGAACAAATGGGTCTGCCTTAAAAACCAAAATACAGCCCGATAACTTTCACTTACAGAGGTCGTGCGAAACAAATCAATCAAGTCCAACTTCACGTCCATATCGTCCAGCTTTTTGAACTGTTGTCTCCTTTCAATATCATACCTCTGACAATTCAAGAAAACATGTTCTATTGTTTCCCGTTCCCTACTGCAGTCACTCCCCTGTACAGTGTTTACCTATTAAAAACAATGTGCTATTTAAACCTGTGTGTCCGAATCTCAGTCGAGATATAATCGTCTCCTCTCTCCTGTTTCCGCCTGTACTTCTCATTTCCCCCACCTTCCTTTGGATCTTATAAAACCATCGCCCTATCCTCTCTTCCTCCCATTGCTTCTGCCACCTTTCCTTCATTTTGTATCGTATTTTACTCTTGAGCTCTGTCCTACTCACACTAATAACCATATCTACCAAATCTGTGTGCCGGCGTCATCGTGCATTTTTCTGTTTTAAAAGTAGAAGACAGATGTTTTTTTTTTTAAATATATAGATTAATAATTGTTCATTGCTTATTTCATTACTTCAGTGTATGCTGTGGTTGCTTAAATTTAAACAGCTTGTTATTACAAAAAAACCAAAAAATGAAAGTGATATTTTTACCTAATAAATCCAGGTGTGCAATTACAGGCAACCCTTATTAAATGTAAGGGAAGCTAAAGGTAGTATGGGGATATATGGGGGAGCCTAAAAAATGTTTTGTCTACAGTTAGGAAATTTGACCCTTCTTTGACCTCAGTGGGTCCACCTGGAAGACAGACTCACTGCATTACCTTATCCTTCCTGTTGACGGCGCCAAACCAGCACTTTTGCTACTGTTGCCTTTGCGTGCTGCTCGTTAACGCAGCCTTACCAGCCCCAGGTGCATCGTTCATTACGTGCGAGAGTTTGGATTTTCATCACTAATAAATACATACACTGCTAAAAATATAGATATACCCACCCGTCTTAAAAACTATGAGTTAAAAACGTCTTTAGCTCAACGCTCTTAAAATGAAAAACAAAACAAAAATACTGGAGTAGTAGTTTAAATCACAATTACGTCAGAATATTTATCCCCATTTTTATGGTTATAATTTTGATTTCGTATTTTAAACTACAGTACACTGCAAAACTCTCGAGCCACCCGCAGTTTCTTTATATCTTACTTGCAAGGTGTCAGACTTTTTAAGTTGTCTTGAGGCATAGCTCTCCAGGCTTTCTTAGGGTGAGCTTGGTCCTTGCACCGGACCATTTTCTGAGGCTTGTTTGGTCTTAAAAAAAAAATCATACTGACCTATGCATTATTCAAGGACTTAAAAAGTCACCTAACTCAAGGCACTTTGAATCTATGATAAACTGCACAAGTGGAATACAAAAGAAGAAGTGGAAGAAGTAGACAGACTTAAAAACTATCTACAGCAGATGAACAGTATCTGAAAGTCATGTCTTTAGGAAATAGGGGAGGAAAATTCAGCACAGCTCTGAAACTGGAGCTGAGAGATGCATCTGACCCTTCAACTGATCCACTAGTCTAGAAGACACTATGAATTAGGGCTGGGCCATATCATACCGTTCACGGTAATACCGGTATAATGTTGGCAGCAGGAAACTGAAACATGTGAGAACAAAATCCAAACTCCAATCCAAACGTTTGCCTCGTTCGCTTGTAGTCGTCAGATTTCCCACAGCAACTGAAGGCATCCCGTCAGCCCGCCGCTGACGCAGAAAAGTCAGCTTGTTGATCCAACAAGTTTAAACCCCTCTGCTCGTGTGCGGACCCAGGCACCGGCGGGGATTTAGAGCGTTTTCTGTTCGTCTGATTCAGTGTGGTCTCTCCAGGCGTTTGAACGCTCAGTTTGTGGCTTTCACTGAAATAATGCAGCTAAATGCTACGCGTCCGAGCCTCTGAGATGGAGAAAGTCCTAACAGAAGATGACTGCGTGGATTCAGGAGCCGAGACTGGAGGGTGAGTGAAGGAGAAACAACAGATGCAGAATATCTCACTAAATGTTTGGGATTTTGGAATTAGGAAATATTTTAAATTAACCACAGCCAACGTGCATTCTCATTTTCATTTAAGAAGAAGCGAGAAAGCACACAACATTTTTATTTTATTTTATTTTAAATGAGATTTGGCTTATTGGTCTCGACGATCCTCAGTTAAATTCACAGGCTTATTTATTTTATTTTTTAAATGTTATATATTACACTTGCTACTGAGGCAGACTAAGCTCGGGACAAGCTGTTTTGGGATGCTAATATTTTTAGCGGAATATTAAAAAAAGATCTAACTCAAAGTTGTTTGGCAGGAAAGCGTGTTAAGTTAACGCTGTTTACTCCTTTGCAGCCATTAAACAAAGATGTGCCTCGTTGTCTCCTGCGGTATGTCACTGATTTGATGTTGTGTTGTTGTGAAGGATTTACTAGTTGTTTTCCGTGCGTGTTTGTGTCTCTGTATGTCTCGCAAAATTAAAAGACAGGTTCACTTTCATTTTTTTGAAGCTTTAACACGATAAACGTGATGATCGTATATGTCTTTAATGTGTTTGGGATATTAGTTTGTTTTTTGTTGTTGTTGTTGTTTTAAGTAAAGAGTAAAATTGGTAGTGAGTTTGTGTGAGAAGTTTGCCTTCAGGGTTTTTCAGAAAGGCTTTCTGATAGAAGATGAAGTGAGATTTTTATTTTATTTTATGATAAGTCTACAGAGGCAGCAGGATAAAGGCTGGTTAAATGGACCAAACACAGGACTTTCACCATGGAGACTGAGGTTAGAGTCCAGCTGTGGCTTGTTTTGTAGATGAAGTTAAAGTGTCGTCAACTTTTCTTTCTTTATTTTCACATTTCAAAGCAGCTTGGTTAAGTCTAGGTAAATATAACTCGTTGTGTTTGAATAAACCGTGTCCCATATGTCAGAAAACTGTTGTGTCTGAAAACCCTGAAGTCAAACTGATCATGTGCGGGACAAACCAGAAGAACGATTGAGGCATTCATGTACACATGACCATGTCACATGATGTCCTATGCTAAAGGGCTTGTGGTGTCCTTACAGATTAGTCACAGGCAAACTGCACATCTCTGAACTCCCAGATTACACATCAAGGTTTCTTTATGCCTTTACATTGTATTAACCTTGCCTATATAGATCCTTGTGATCCCTCACGGAGATGTATGGTGGAAGAAAGATTAAAAGCCCGGTATGCAATTAGGTTAATTGTTATTTACTCTATATATTCTTATTACAGGATTTCATTTCAGTCACGGCTTACATAAAATAGTTTATCTAGTAGTGCAAGCACGGTTTTACATTTGATTGTGTAATTGCACACGGTTAAGAAAATACGAGGCCACCATATCAAGCAGTCCAACCTAATTGTTGCCACCACTCGCAGCCTTGTAGCGTCTCAGAATTTAGCCTATAATCAATGTTTGTGTTGTTAATGGTTAAAAACAAAATACAGACAAATATCAGTTACATTAAAAGTACTTGTATGTGAAAAGTATCCTTGTTAAATGACAAACTCCAGGCCCGTCCACCTCCACCTGCTCACATCCCCCACCTCTTCTTCTTCAATCCACTAAATTTAGAACGCTTTCACTCCACCAGTGCATTTGAATAAATGAATAAAATAAACAATATTTTGTTGGTCATAAAGTCCATCTTAACCCCCTATTAGTGAGTTATAAATAGATGAGTCGGTCCTGTGTATGACTTTGTCTCTGCCGTGTTCTTATATAACTGCTGTTCTGTCAAACGAGAAAAACAGAATACTTATAATTTTTATTCCTGAACACCAACAAACCTACATGAATATATGCGTCACGGCTGTGTAAATAGACCCCTGCTCTGGGGGAAGTAGGATGATAATGTTATGTTGTTATTGAATACAGACTTTCCATCTACCATCAGTCATGTCTGGTTTCTTTTAAGCCGTGATAAAGATCCTTCCTGAATATAACCAGAGCCTGACTTTAGAGGTGATAGGCCGTAAAATGCTCACATGAGTCACCGCTTGGAACAGTCGAACGTTTTCGGTTAGCTTATGCCTTCATCTTCATCCCTTTCTTGCCATCCCAAGTCCCTCTTCATCGCTCTGCATCTGAATCTGTTTTAGCTTTCCATGGGTCAAAGAAGTTTTTTTTGTTTTGTTTTTTTAAATATACGTATATATACTCAGTTTCAAGCCCACTGGGTCACCCTGCGCTCATACTTTATGCGTATGACTGGGTTGCTGCCTGTCTGCGCTTCACTTTGTGTTTATTGTCTTTGGGTGGAGATGAAGCGAGGCAGTGGGCCAGACTGGGAACCACAGGCGGGATGCTAGCCGGCACTGCAGGGGTAGCCCTGCCAAATGCTCACACCCAAAGGAGCCATCAAAATAAACAGACTAGTGTGCAACTGCGCACACTACTACCTCCAACTCTATTTCAAAGAGTCATAAACCTACTTTTTTTTCCCACTCCTTGTCATTTTTCTTTGTGCACTCAGAGATGAGAGTATGACTTTCACTTTGTCCCCTTTTGCTGCAATTTTCTGCTTATTTCTGTTCTTCCCAATATTTATATTGCCTCTGCAAGCCCATCATCTTTTCTTACCTTTGTGTCCTCACACCTGCTGCTTCCCTCACTCTTACCCATTCCTTTCTCTACACCGCTAATGCCCATTAGTTAGATTGATAACCTCCTGCTGCAGGAAATAGACTTGCTCTTCTGCTTCCTGCAGTTCCAGAGACTTTTATTAGTTTAGAGATGGACTCACAGAGTGTGCGGAGGAACAGTGTTCTCTGGCTGTCAGAGGACTCCTGTGGGACTAATATCGTCAAGTTGCAATGCATATATGTGAACCTGGAGTTATGCAACCTTTTCACCAAATTATTAATTGCAGGATTTGAGTTAGCTCCTCAGTCAGCCTTGTTGTATGTGGGCAAACACGTCTTGGATGTAATTTCATAAAATGTCATAATTTTACTCTGTCTGGAGATCAGATTAGCTGAAATGTAATTCTCTATCTTTTCTTTGAAGCTTAAGAGCAGATAAATCTTCAAAAAGTGAAGACCCTTTACTTCATCAATTACATTTTCCCAACCATAAATATACCCCCCCCTTTCTTGTAATGAACTCTACATAAAGACTGGTGCAACCAAAAACACTGGAGCCTGGGCATGGCTAGCCTCACATAGCACAGAAATCAGAAGGACTGGAAATGTTTTGGCCTCTCTCCAGGGAGACTGGTTGTCATTTGAACCAATATACAAAGAATCCAGCATTATAAGAAAGCCAAAGTACAGCCATAAAAATGTAACTGTTATACTCATGTGTACATATTAAACAAGATACAGGAGTGAAATAATGAGCTTTGAGGGGTGGGTAGTTTTCCCTTGAATTTAGCCAGGAGAATTTAGCCTCTTTCAAGTCTTTGTGCTAAGTTAGGCTAATCACTTCCTGGCTCTAGCTAGGTATTTCTAGTGCACACGCTGTCAGCAGATTGAAGGGGAAAAACCAAATTATCTCAACTTGGCCATATTTACACATTATTTCCACCAGCTTTGGAGCCACATACTTTATATGCCAGTTCTTGTAGTTATTCATACTTGGTTTGGCTAGGAAACCAAACCAGTATGTTTTTTAAGTTAGTTAAATCAACTGTGTGATTAACATTATTTTTATCTACGTGCTAATACCAGTGATGGCTTCACACTTTCAGTAGTTTCTATGTTTTAAATGTCATAAATTCCCAATATGTCTGATTCAGTGAGCATATTTTCCGCTTGTACAGTCATTAGTTTGAGTTGTATGACTTGTAACTTTAATGGTAGAATGTGTTACCAATCTTTTTATCCAATTTTTGGAAGGAACAACGAAGTTGTTGCTGAACTGATTCTATAATTAAGAGAAACAATATGGTTGTAGTAATTCATGACACATTAAAATCCGGCACACACACGTCCTTTTATTTCCAGCATCATGTCAATCATGTGGATAAGAATAGTTATTATTATTATTATTGTTGTTGTTGTTAATGTGTGAGTGTGTAAGGAGCGTTTTTGATGTTTTTACTGGTTGAGTGGGATTGTTAGCTCCTAAAAAACAGGAAGTTTTATTTAATGTGTTAATTAACTAGGAAAATGCAGTAGTTAGAACTCAAGTAAAATACAAGAGGCTAGGAGCTGTACTGTATCTCAGTAGTGGAAGTAGTACTTGAGCAAATGCCTGCGTTTTTATCCCTTCCGTTAGAAACCACTCTGAAATCTCTGTGTGCATTTTTGCTGACCTTCCAGCTGGACCTCTCCAACTGTTTAGCCAGATGTCAGCACTTCATCTGAAATAGGAGTGTGTCATCCTGTAAATCATGTAGATTGCAATTCATATTGTAATATAAACTTCTGTCTCCTCTCTCTGTCTTGTCCTCTCTGTCGACATTTCCTCTGCCTTTTAAAAAAATCTGTTTTCTTTTGTCCTCTGCAGGTCTGATTACAGTCCCTTGTCCTCAACAAGCAGTAAGTAAAATTAACAGTGACATGAAGTATTGCTAACACACACACACACAGCTCAGGCTCAGGTCTTTATCTCCCTAATACACACTGACTAAATAAATCCACTCACAGGCCAGGATTGTGTTTGTGTCTTTGTGTTTAGTGGCCTGTAAGAGCCACAGCAGATTTTAGGGAAGAGTATTTGTATAGCAACAACAACATTGTTTATTACATTTTTCTTTCCTCTGTCCACCTCGGTTTGTATGCTACACATTACATTTTACACGTTAGTAATGGTTAGCAGTCGCAGGGATAAATGAAACATTTGTATTGGTGAGGTAAAGAAGCCAAAGTGGAGGGAAAACATAAAAAGCTTACTTTTAATGTCCTCCTAAAAAGGGAGGTAAGTAAACAGATGCATCATCATTATAATCTACACAGCAACAGTCCCATGAGATAAAACTATGCAACAATTTTCGATTAAGATACACAGCAACTGTTCACCCATGACAAGAAGCATTTCTAACCAAACCTTTCAGTCAGCTAATAAATTTATTCAAGTGTAGAAATGTGTTATACGTGTATTTTTTACATCAATATTTGGATCTTGTTTTGGTAGGTTTGGCCATATTTTTTTATTAATTATGACATCGGCTTATGTTATAAGGCTTAGAAATCCAGTCACAAGTTTCATTCATCCATTCGCTTCCACTTATCCTTTTTAGGGTCGCGGGGGGCGCTGGAGCCTATCCCAGCTGTCTTAGGGCGAGAGGCGGGGTACACGCTGGACAGGTCGCCCGTCTGTCGCAGGGCTAACACACAGACAAAGACAACCATTCGCTGCCCCAGTCACAAGTTTAAGCATACATTTATTTGCCTGTACTTGCATAGTTGGTTGTGTGAACACGCTTTTGCCTGTGTAGTAAACTAAAGGCACATGAATCACATGGTCACTAACCATGTGACAGTCAATTTTCCACAATTTTGGATGTGTAACAATAGTGTTGACTAAGGAAAAATGTGTATTCCCTGAGCAGCTGGCAAAAACTTCAGTGTAATTACTTTTGATGCTAGCAGATTGTCTCAGTTGCAGTTTCTTAATATTCACTACAGTTTGACTAGCAGCTGGCAAGTGTTGTTGTACACTATCGGCAACCACAGCAATCCAATAGTGACCAAAGCAACATTAAAGAGGTTTCTGGTACAGCACCTTCTTTTTGATTGATTTCACTAAGCATTGGTCAGTAACCTGTAGGAATCACTTGTCAACCAATAGGAGGACTATGCATTTTTCATTAGCAGCCGGTGGTTGTATCATATCCAGTATGGTAGACAAATCTGAAGCAACGTGCACATGACATGAGAGAAACATCAGCAAGTAATCTGGATAATAACTTACACATTGTGGGTTAACAATGTTACTGCTTTCCCAAGTCTCACAAATAACAATAAATGGGGAAAAAAAAAAAGTAATCTGGATAATAAATAATCAAAATTTGGACAGAATTGTCTCGCATCATTAGGCCATTTTCCTGTCTTGGGCATTTTTTACACACTGTGGGTGTGTCCATAGTTTTCTTTGAAAGTGTACGTGATTGTGAAGGTCTGTGTTTGCAGAGGCCGTGGCCTGCTCTCAGTCTGGTTGCCAGGTCTCCAGGCTTTTTTACAATGGGAGGATTATATCCAATATTAGCCCATTAATCTGGTCTGCAGGAAGCTGCGTTATCCCACTTGAACCGCACCCGTAAGCCAGGAAGCAGTGAAACACACACAGTGATCCAGGAGAGAGTCTGGTTTGGTTTTCCCCTGTTGTTTCCTGTGTCATCGCTGTGTCAGATGAGCCTCTGCCCACCATTGTCATCACTGGAGGTCAGAGCTGGAACAAAATGTGCACTGGGACACTGTCCGAAAAAACAAGAACTTTAAATACATACTGCAGGACAGAGTGTGACCACATTCACAAGTCCACTGCTGGACAGGAACTACTACTGAGCGCAAACACCGTGCATACATTTACACACTGAAATCCATCCAGAGGACCTTTTTTTAAAGTAAAACAATTTGCACCATTTGTCTAAGAAGATATAGTTTCTGATTGGCTGAAAACTGTTCTTTTACTTTGTATAATAAGACATCGTATAAGTTCTAAAAACGACCTGTTTTGCATCTGTCCAGATTCATCTTTAGCATGGCTCTTAAAATTTTGCATACAGCATCCCTGTAACACTGTAAGAAGTGAGGAAACTGCAATAAAAGCTGATAAGTTGCTTTATATATATCGATATCCATGAAGCCAGATGACACCAATCAATTAATTAAACTGAAGGAATGCCTTAAAAACATAAAGACCTCTAATTTCCTGCTTGTAAACTCAGATAAAACTGAGCTTATTGTACTAAAAATCTTAGAAACATGGTGTCTAACCAGATACTTGCTCTGGATGGCATTACCCGGGCCTCCAGTAAGTCTTTTCTGATCAATGTGCAAATTAAACAAATGTGTAGAACTGTTTTCTTACATTTGCACAATTTCTAAAATCAGGAACATCCTGTCTCAGAGTGTCTACTGATGTATTCGTTTCACAGAGGTGCATGCTGGTTAAGTCTCCTCTTGTCTTTTGCCTCCACAGAAGTGCATTTACTTTCTCCTAAGGTGGTCCTAACCCCTAACCTTTGACCTCAGCTCACACTAGTCATAAAGTCCATGGTGATTAAGTCCTTGATGTCACGCTAAACCTCCAACATCAATACCTCGACAGCTGCCATCAGCTTTCGACTTTGTCGAATTCACTCGCTCGCTCTTTGTCAACTGATCCTTTCCCCTCCAGTATTTTTTATTTTTATTTTTTTCACAGTAAGATTTCACGTAGCAGCAACTTACAACTTCACCTGGCATGGCCTCGAAATGAAAGCTTTTAAAAATATTTAAATTTGAATAAATAAGTTACCAGTTGTGAATGAGAATGAGTCTGTTGGTTGAAGCAAAAGAAATGTGCGTTACATAAAAATAATCTGGTGCAGATTTTAGAAACGGTGATACATTCAGAGCTAAAAGGAAAAGGCCAGCTGAGGCAACTCTTCAAACAATTTGGAGAAAAGAAGTAACGGCAGAAGCACCACTGCTGCCACAAGCAGCTGCTTCTTAAAATGTGGTTTTGGTTTTCATCACTGTAGTGTAACGTTTCTTCATTTGTCTGGATCCCTGAGATCCCTGGCAAGAGATTAAAATTTTAGCTTTAAAAACTTTTATCTTTAGTTAAAAGTAATCCAAGAATTGATTATTTTATAAAGTAAAGCCGTATGAAGCCTGTAAGTCTGTTTATATTCTCTTCAGCCTAGTTAGAATTTAAAAAATTAAGTTTACCATTTAATATCATCTCAGACAGTCTGGAACCTTTCCACTTCTCCCACCCAGCCACGACCATGCCAATAATCATGCTTAACTGTAAGCCTTCATAAAATGAAAGGGAGACCTTAACGGTTGTATGCATCAGGCTGCAAACATGGGGACTGACTCACTTCTGGAGTGTGTTCATTTAAGGAACTGCAGTTTTTGGCACTTGCATGCTGGTCTTGTTTCGCTCAACTATAATTACTGAAGTATGTGATTTTATATGGGTTTCTTTTTTTCTTTTTCTTTTTTAACTCAAATTTTACAAATTCATGTTACAAATTCATGTGTAACAGAGTGTGGTGTCTATTGCTTCTTTGCCTTTTATCTGCGCCGTCTTGTGTTCACGCTCAAACACACTGCTCTTTCAAAGGGACAGCGGCGAGTATCCATTTTAACGGCAAACCACTCGTGGTGATGTCAGCCAAAACACTTTCAACACAGTCAGTTTGAATAGTACCTGATGGCCCAAGGACCACCCGTAACAGACCAGCTTGTAACGCACACACACAAGGTTGGGGTGCCTTCTCTCCAGCTGAATGTATGAAATCCATGCCCTGTTTTGAGGCAGCTTGGATTAAGTGTTACCAAATGTGCATCCTCCAGAATGAGAGTTGAACCACGAGGCCAGAACAGCGCTAAATGTGCTGCAGTCGGCTTTTTTGTTAATGGCTTAATTGAAGCAGTTCAGTCTGTCGGCCTTGTTGTGGGCCCTTGTGATAATGAATGGGTGAGTATGTACGTGCTGACTGAGTGCACAGTGAAGTAGGACAGTTATTACTGGGTACTAGCCGTCTGTTAAGTCAATGTGAGAGCAAATACCAGTGTATTCATAGTTAGCTTCATTATGTTGCCTCTGATCTAAGATCAAATTACGTTTAAAAAAAAAAAAAAAAAAATTGTCATCTTGCTATAATTTGGGGCTAGTGAAACCAGGAAAAAGCAGTTTCTCATCTTTTGAACTTATTCCCAGATCCTGGAAGAACTGGGAGATTTGAGATGTTTTTTCAATGGATCCATGTTGAACTCGGTCCAGAAATTCAAACCTGTGAGGAATTAAAATTGCACTGACTATATTGAGCTTTTAACATGCTGCTCGATCTACATAACTAAGATTTAGAAATGCATGTTCACCAGCACCGAAGAGTGTTTTTCAGTGTTTTTATTAGAATCTTGTTGTGTATAAATGGTTAATGGACCGGCTCTTATGTAGTGTTTTTCTGTTGTACTTGAGGATTTGAAGTGCTTTATATAACGCGCTTCATTTGCCCATTCGTTCATATAAATTCACACTTGGATGAACGAATCAGGAACAACTCAGGGTTCAGTATTTTGCCCAAGGATACTTTGGCATGCAGACTGGAGCAGTCAGGGATCAAACCACCGACCTTCAGATTAGTATATGGCTTGCTCTAGAGCAAACAAAAGTTACTGAAAAGTTGCTCGCAACTTATATACTTTCTAAAATATTAAGCTCTTTAACATTTCAACTCATCATATCTCCTAAACCATAGGTGTCAAACTCTGGCCCGCGGGCCAAATTTGGCCCGCAGCCTAATTACATTTGGGCCGCGAAGCCACACCTAATTACTATTAGAGCTGGGCTACTGGTATTATACAGCTAATATATATATTGTTTAGTATTAAGCTTTGCTTGTTCCATATTAAGTTTTTCAGCAAAACGTGTTTGAGTCCATAAGAAAAGATTCATTCTTTTATCTGGAGGAATAAATATATTTCAATAAATATTAACATTAGCCCGCAACTTTGTTCCAGTTTTGAATTTTGGCCCACTGTGTATTTGAGTTTGACACCCCTGTCCTAAACTGTGGACTCCAAAGGCATGAGCCTTGTGGCAATATATCTTCAAACACTCCTGACGCTCACGGTGAAAGAATTTTTTTGATACCATTTACTGTTTTCCCATGAATTACGTTTGTTTCAGAATAGGAAATCTGACCTCCTCTAAGATTTCAAACTCTGGAACTGACGCCGTTTTTTTCTCTCGTCACATCTATCCCTGGGATGAGTGTTGCTTTGGCTCACTGAGATGAGCAGGGGCCCTGAGAGCGGTGGCGCAGGTTTGAATCCTCCTGGCTCGTTCTCCCTCTGCTTTCTTGACACTCTTCAGTGTACTCTTTCAAAAAAAATCCATCTTCAGCAGACAGTTCAGCTCCTTCACCTCTTTCTCAGCAGACAGTTCAGCTCCGTCACCTCTTTCTCAGCAGACAGTTCAGCTCCGTCACCTCTTTCTCAGCAGACAGTTCAGCTCCGTCACCTCTTTCTCAGCAGACAGTTCAGCTCCGTCACCTCTTTCTCAGCAGACAGTTCTGTTTCTTCAACTGTTTTCAGCACATGATTTCTGCTATACAGCATTCACCTGGTATTTGTGCAGGAAATGCAACTTTTTCAAGTTGCCGTTTGTCCCTTGCCTCAGCCGTTCTGCCTCGTTCCACGTGTGTTCAGACAATGAAGGTCACATGACGTCCATGATCCTGGCTGTGTAGTCTTCACTATCTAATCAATCTATCTTTCTTCTTAAGTTTGAATCTAACAGCACTTTAAAGCCAGGAATAGTATCTCTACATTTTGGTCTGACTGCTTTTATCTTCTGTGAAACTTGAGGGCTGGCGGCGTTCACATACTGAGCCCTTTGTATATTCCGCTCTGGGAAAGGAAGTCAGCAATTCCTTTTTTTTTTTTTTTTTTTTTCTTTTTTTTAAGGCTCTTTGTTTATGTTGCTCTATAGCAGGTCCTTTTGTATCTTCTAGACAACAAAGTAAACAAGCTTGTTTTCTTTCTCACTGCGTCAACTCATGCAGCTTTAATTTATTTAATTACATGAAGAAATGCAGACTTGGCGTTTTTCTTTTTCTCCCATGTATGTCGCTCACAGTGTGAGATGCAGCTGACAAGCAGAGATCCAAACAGAAGCCTGAGCTCTTATCTCAGAAGACAGCAATATATCACTTTACCTTAGTCTTTGTATGAGAACTGCTTAGGTAATTTAAGGGTGGGGGTATTTATTTTTTGTTTTGTTTTTTGTCAGAGTCATATGAAACAACTGTTAAAGTTTAAGTTAAAGGGGTTCACATTTATGTTCAGCTTGGTTCAGACATGATCAGATAAACCTCGACTCAGCAAACTGCAGACAGAATGAGATGGAAAGGCAGCTGAGTGGAGTGGGCAAGGCCGAAAAAAGTAAATTACTACTTGTTAAATAAAAAAATAAAATACAGTTATTAATAATAATTATTAGGTTTCACGTAGGTTTAACAACTTCCTGAGTTAGTACCTGGCTTATTGATGTTTTACTATAATTAAAAATGTCCAAATTGTTGTTGGGAAGTGACAGGTAATGATTGATGATGTGAAAATGCAGTACTGAGTAATGAGCACAAAATTGCTTTATTATATCCAGTCAAGTAATTGACTGTTTTGTTTTGCTTTTCTTAGCTCCTTCCTTTAAGTGAACTTTCTTCTGATTGGCTACTCGATATTCACCCTCTTTGACGTCACACAGATGGAGAGCTGAAAAATTGTTGCAAAGAGAGCTTTTTGATTCTGTTTACAAACACAGACCTCCTCGTTTAAAATCAGCATCCCCCACTGTGACTGTATGTGTACTCTATAGTTATCAGAAAATGGAAAACGGCACACATTTGAGACTTGAGAGAAAGGATATTTGAATCTAAATGAGAGAACAGCTTCTGTGTGCGAGCAACACCTTGAGTGACTGGTGCCAAAACATAATAAATGTAGTCTTCGCACTAATATAAATCTTTGACTTATTTTTTTCTGTCATTTCAAAGTGATGTATGAGATTTGGAACTCCCCCCCCCCCCCCCCCCCCCCCTTCTTTTTTTCTTTCTCAGCAGACGACAAAAGGGGCCCACATCTTGAATTTCCAAGTTCAGTTGTTTTGTTTTTACACTGAAGGCCTGGCTAGCTAAAGCTGCGACTGGAGTTCTTCTGCGCACATACACACATACACACATCGAGGAGAGGTTGAGTTTTCGCTGCTAATCACTCTCATATGTGGAGGGGGCTCGCTGGAAGGCGTGTTGTTTTATCTCACGTCGTCATCTGCGGGTACGGCAGCGAGCATGTGTTCCTGGTTAACACGTATCCACAGAGACAAGGTTAAAGTCTCTGAGAACTGGACAAGACCGTCCCTTTTTATAAATGGGCACTTTTACAGTGGAGTACAAAAGTGTCTGCCCCCTTCCTGATTTCCATTTTTTTTTTTTATGTGTCACACTTAAATGTTTCAGATCATCAAACAAATTTAAATATTAGACAAATATAACACAAGTAAACAAAAAAAATGCATTTTCTAAGTGAATTTGTTTGATATTAATTGGGGGAAAAATCCAAACCTACCCTGTGTGAAAAAGTGATTTCTCCCTAAACCTAATAACTAAGCAGTTTTACAGCGCCACAGAGGAATTTTGGCCCTCTCATCTTTGCAGAATTGTTGTAATTCAGCCACATTGGAGGGCTTTTGAACCACCTTTTTAAGGTCATGCCACAGCATCTCAATCTGATTCAGGTCAGGGCTTTGACTAGGCCACTCAAAAGTCTTCTATTTGTTTTTCTTGGTGGACCTGCTGATGTGTTTTGGATCATTGTCCTGCTGCAGAACCCAAGTGCGCTTCACACGAATAAGAACAGATGGCCGGATATTCTCCTTTTGGATGTTTTGGTAGAAAGCAGAACTCATGGTTCCATTTACCACAGCAAGTCTTCCAGGTCCCAAGGCACAAAACAGCCCCTGACCATCACACTACCACCTCCATACTTTACCGTTGGTATGATGTTCCTTTTGTGAAATGCTGTGTTACTTTTATACCAGATGTAATGGGACACAGACCTTCCAAAAAGTTAAACTTGTCACTCCACAGAATATTTTCCCAAAAGTCTTGGGGATCATCAAGATGTTTTTTGGAAAAACTGATAATGAGTATTCAAGGAGAAAACCACTGGTCAACAGCAGTTTTCTCCTTGAACTCTCCCATGGATCATGCCATGATGTGTTCCTTTTTTTTTCTTTTTTTTAACATCTTTTAGCCTTTCTGTACTTTGTCAAACAAGTTCTGTTTAATGATTTCTTGATTCAACACCTCTGCCAATAAATAGGCCTAAGTGTGTTTAATGAAAGTGAACTCTGCTTAAAAAAAAAAAAAAAAAAAAAAAAAAAAGGTTAAGCACAGTTAATTCACGATTTAACAAGAGGGGCAATTACTTTTTCACACAGGACCCACTAGGTTTGGGAAACGTTTCTCTCTTGATCAATGAAACCATCATTTAAAAACTGCATTTTGCATTTAATTGCGTTATCTTTGTCTAACATAAAAAACAGTTTGATAATCTAAAACATGTAAGTCTGACAAATATGCACAACACATGGAAATCAAGAAGGGAGGAAAACACGTTTTCACACCACTTTATCCTGTGTGTGTGCTGAGGATGGATATGCACATGCATGAGTTGTATGTAGTCAATCGAGTCAGTTAGCCTGAAGACTCAAGTGGATTAAGAGCTTAGAGACACACTTCTCAGTTAGTATTTATTTATTTATTGTCATTGTCATTGTCAATAAATTGCGTTTGGGGCTTCCATACAACCCAAAAAAAAGAAGAAAATAATAAATACCCCTTAAAACCCAAGTGTACATATTTAACCCAGTGTGACTCCAATGCAATAAGACAATCCTTAGCAATAATGTTCGTAGAAATTCAGACAAAGACCTGAGAAACATGACAAAATACAACAATGCAACCCATTCAATATTATTGTACTGTGAGATATGATATCAGATATGATAGTTATCTATTTAAGAAAGAGGGGGGGGGCAGGAGGGGGAAGAGAATAAAGATATGATGCACCAATGCAGACCAGTTCATTGCTATTAAGAAGTTGGATATGGTTATTGTCCGTGAGAGGGGGGCAGAGAGTTCAGGAGCCTCACAGCCTGTGGATACAGGCTGTTGGCCAGTCTGGATGTTCTGGCCTGTATAGACCTGTACCTTCTCCCTGAGGGCAGCAGATGGAAAATGTGGCGCGCAGGGTGATGTTGGTCCCGCAGGATACTGTGCACCCTCCTCAGACAGCGAGTGGGGAAGATATTACTGATCTCTGGCAGACTTGTTCCAATAATTCTGCCAGCTTCTTTCACCACCCGCTGGAGTGCTTGCTGATCGGCCTTGGTGCAGCTGGGGAACCACACTAGAAATCCATACGTCAGAACGCTGCTGATGGCACAGTTGTAGAAGTTCAACATCAGAGATCTGGGAATGTGTGCGCTCCGCAGTCTCCTCAGGTAGTAGAGGCGCTGTTGGGCATGCAGGAGGCAACGTACACCGACATCCAAGCAGAGCTTTACTCACAAACGCCTTACGTTCCCTTCACAGGATTGGGGAGACTTAATCTCTGATTTATTCTCTTGTTTTCCAGCTCCACATTAACCCTTATTGCCAAGAAAAGTATCACTTTGTACAAGGTATTGGAATTGTATATTTTAGAAAGATGGGCCAAAACACTGCAGCTCATACAGCTCGTCTATGAGCTTGCCAGATTATCTTTCCGCTGCTTTTAACGCAGGGACATCTGTGAATCTAACACATTTTGATTTTTGAACTTAAACAGTGGACTAAAAACCCATAAACGGCTTCTTATTCAGTAATTTTCTAATTGATCTAATCTGTCTCCCTTGAACAAGTCAGTATGTAGACATCTTGACCTTTCAGTGGATTTTTGCAAGCATGTAGCTAGTAGCTTTATGCACTGGTGCAAGGAACACAACACAGAGAGAGACTAATATTCCATTCTCTGCTTGGATGTCGGTGTACGTTGCCTCCTGCATGCTCCGTCCAGCTTCCTTACCTAAACCACATGCAGTATTTCCATTAGTGAGCACACGGCCGGGGCGTGCTGCTTCCTGCTGCGTGCTACAAAAGAAAGGGAAACTGTGGAAAATATCCCAACTTGATTCCCCCAAAAGTTGTCATGTGTAAAAATGGCAGAAGAAAGAGTGTGGGGGTGGGGAATGGAGGGAAAAAAAAGACAAATATAAAAGCAAGAAACTGAGATTTTTATTTATTTTATTTTTTTAAATAAGAAAGGAATGGTTATGATGATGATTTTTTTTTTTAGGTTCTTTTGCTGTTTTTGTTTGTTTTCTAATGAGGCAGAAATAAGATGGTTGGGGCAAAGGTCTCTGACTCATGAAAACTGATCCCAGGAGAGCTGTGTGCAGCAGGAGTGTGAAGACGTCGAGCTGTCTGTGTGTCGGCACAATGTGCTGTGCAGTAAATACCCTTAAAGAGCCCTATCATCCACTTGTTTGGCGTTTTAATGCCAGCTACATGTTAACAGTGATTGTAAGGGATCAGGGTGACGTTAATGACAGCAGTTCCGTCTCTCTTTGTGTAGGCGCGTAGATGTGTGTTACAGGATGTCAGTGCGCCGACATCCCGCTTAAACCTGCTGTGGAACATTCTTGATCCGGATGTCATTACCGCTGTAGACAAACTGCCATTTAGGGCTGCTCTGTGTCACAGTTGAGGCTTCATTGCATTTTATTAAAACTAAATTTGCCTTCACATCTGCTTATAGATCCTCTGTGTTTACATGCCACAAAACTAATCACAGCCTGGACCAACATTAGTTTTGTGGTGGAACATCACCGACACGAGCCTCGGGTCGTTATAAAATAAATTAACTGTACCAAAATGTATACTTCCCACCACATCTTGCTTTTACTGAACCTTTTAATATTTAACAGCTACATTCATAGCACCTCTACACCTATTATTTAGGTCTGTTCCATTGGAACCACAGAGTGACATTTTGAAAATGTCACTTCTTTGGTCAAGTTGAACTGTCCTTTTACAAAGGCCGGTGGGACTCGAGAGACAAAACCCATCCCTGTTTGGCCTCTCGGTTTCACGGAGGGATTTTGGCAATGGTGAAACAGTATGTTGTGCCAGGGAAAGTAGCCTGTGTGTCCTTTCCCAAAGCACAAACAAAATGGGACAAGTCCCATGAGAACTCGGATTAAAGACTGTAGCAAAACAAAGAGTGAGTGTACATGGAGATAACAGGCAGCCGTGTGAGTTTCTACATGTAACACACAAGAAAGAAAAGACTGATTGACGTAAATGTGTCGGCAGCATAGGAAAAGTGGATTTGCAGCACCTGCATCACGGTGCCGAGCTTTTCCATGTCGGGGGTTCAGGGAGAGGCTACACCTGAATGCATCGCTCCCGCTGCGGTCTGGGATATTCCTCTGGGCTTCAGTAATGACTCCTAATGGCACTAATGAGCCTCCACAGAGAAGCCCTGCTCCATATGAGTCTGGTAGAAAGGAGGGAGGGAGAGAGGGGAGAAAAGGTAAACCTCAGAATTGTAAGAAAGATGGAGTTGGATGTGGACGAGTGAAATGGAGAGCTGAGATCTAGAGATCTGTGGGAATGGGGAAGGCGAGTGAGAAAATATGGGAAAACTTGAACAAAGAAGTAAACAAAGAAAAGAGTGAATGTGTCAGGAAAAAATATTCCCAGTGTCCAAGGAATAGCTTAGCAGAAGGATGGATAGATCTCGACAGTTTGGAGCAACAGATTCATTTTATTTAAGAATTCATATTTTTTTTAACCTTCTTATTTCTATATAAAGTTCAAAAATACCCATTTTATCTAATTTTCTTCCTGTCCTCCTTGTTTCTTCTACTTTGTCTTCCATGTGTGCTGTTGGAGGTGACTTATCCATGGGTGAGCTCCAGGATCCCTTCCTTGTCAGCATCCACCTCATTGCTGACCCCGGCGAGGGCAAGTTCCTGCAGCATGCTGCCGACGCCGTGCTGGCGTGGGTTCACCCTGAACTGCAGCTCTTCAGGGTCTCAGAGCGAGTCTCCGTCTCTCAGCGACCTCGGGCAAAGCGGCATCAAAATGGAAGCCCAGCTTCAGCCTGCCAGCCAGCCCTGGCGGTCATCCTGTTCCTCCAGGAGGCCTACGGCGGTGATGAGCACATACTGATGCTGCATCGCGCTCTGCAGCGGCCGCCCTGGCACTACCACCATACTGAAAAAGTCAGCAATGGCCGGCGGATGCTACCGTTGACCCCATGCAGTCAGGACTTTTTCACTCTGTCTCCTGGCACGCCGCTCTGGGCCGTGCGGCAGGTCCATTATGGGAAGGAAATCGTGCGTTTCACAGTCTATTGCCGCCATGAAAACTATGTTGATATGGTGCGGCTGTACAAGCTGCTGCTTCAGCGGAGGGTTGCACAAAAGAAGGATGACTTTTGCTTCTTTGTGGTGTACTCCAACCCTGATATGGAGATCCAGCTGTCCTTTAAGAGACTCCCACGAGGCCACAGTCCCCTGGTGTTGGACTCGGCAGTAATGGAGGTGAGGGTCCGGGACGTCGGAGTGCTGGTGCCCCTGCTGCCACACCCTTGCAGCCCAATCAGTGAGGTGCGCTGGCAAACGGAGGACTACGATGGAAATAAGATCCTACTGCAGGTAAGCGTTTTTCATTCTGTTTTTTTTTGTTTTTTAAATGTATATGTGCCTTAAAATTTCCTGCCCACATCAGCTTAAATACGCATTTGGCTGTCTCATTAAGGACCACTTTATTTACATAGTCACAGTTGCTGCACATCTGCAAACCACTTTGCTACCCGCCTTCACTTCACTCTTTTGTGCTGTATGGGTATTAATAAATGTTACATCGATCTCTTAATGATGCCTGCTGTGGTCTTTGCTGGGGGTCTTGCAGCTGCTGAGTCAGTCTCCACTAAATATGCATCTGGGACGGTGGGGAGGTGTCACAATGGAGGCATGGTGAAATCCTGCAAATGGGAACTTCTTACTCTTCTTTTGAATATAGTGGCCCTCACTGAACTGTAACTTTAACATAGGAAAAGTACAACTCAACACAATTGCATGGTGTGATTTATTTTGAAAGAGTGTGTTATGTTTTTATACCTGCAGATACACCAAAACCTACACGAGTAATTTCAGTTTAATCTGATGAAATGAGGCAAGTTTATAATTAGTTGTTGGAACCAGCTGGTCTCATGTAAAAGGATTTGTTGTTGCTCAACTCCTGAAACATGATGCTAAGGAGCGATTCACAAGTCTTTCCTTTGTGTACGACTGTATGCTATTAAAAGAGTAAAAAAATAAAAGAAAGATGAAAAACACACTGAAAATGGGCTTGGGTGTGCAGCAGTGTTTGGAATCTGTGTTTAATTGTGTAAAAGAGAAGCAGACAAAAGTGGCAGTTTTATAGGTGGAAGAAAAAGAAGAGCAGTTCAGACTGATTCTCAATCCAGAAATAACAAGATCATACAGCAGACAAGAAGGATTCAGTTATTTTATTGTAGGTCCTTAATTTAATTCCTCCATCTTTCCATATTGAAAGGTGCTGGAAAAGCCTGTGTGGGTTTGAATATAAACACCCACATAAAGACTGACATGAATCAAGCGGCCCTTGTTGGAAAGGTATCACCTATCGGGGGATATGTGCCCAGGCGGTCGGAGATAAGTAGTGTTGAAAGTTCAAGCCGATTAAGCTTCAGTCCATTACTGGGATTGGAACGGCACAGAGAGAAACAATAAGCTAATAAATCATGACAATGGGCCATATGCATGATGCTTAGCTGCCACCTGGAATCAAGTCACATGGACCTCCACATTGCAGCGACTACAATACATTAAATATATTAAATGTAGGCAAGTGAAACAGAGGCACAGTGATATGAAAGGAATAAATTATCTCCCAAAACATCAACTACATTCTGTAAAAACACTCTTTGTACAGATAAGCAGAGAGGGAGTGTTTTTATTCACAGAAAGTTGTGCACAGTGTATGTATATTTTGTCAGGCTGGGATAATGGCAACACCCAGCTCCCAACAAGAAAACACAAGCCTCCTGGGAACCTGGAGCTACAGATGCAGCTGTAACGTTTCAGTATATAATAAATACTCTGACGTGTTAGAGTAATAGTGAAAATCTGTCAAACTTATTTCTGTCTATTTTTGTTTTCTTTCATTGGCTCGCTAATAAAAATCACCACATGCATCTAGTGCTGTGTAAAAGTCTCAAGCCACCCCTCAGTTCTTTATACTTTGCTGGGAAAATTGGAAATATGTGCAACAATTTACTGAAATGTGTAAACAAATATGGAAATGCAGTATATAAGGCAACAGCAGTTTGTACATGTACGCGAATATTACTCCGGGCTTCTTGAAGGACATTCAAAGCTCTTGTTTGGAATTTGGCTGCTTTTTGTTCCGTCCTCTGTCAAGATGATCCCGCACTGCTTCAGAAATGTTGAAGTCTGAACTCTATGGAGGTCAGTCCATGACTGAGAGTATTCCATTCAGTGTTTTTCTAACCAGGTTTGCGTTTGCTGCATTGGCAGTGTGTTTGGGATCACTGCCATGGTGAAAAATGAAGCCACGGATGGCTGTAGATACTCACCTCTCTTCTGACCTCCACCATACATACTGATGACAGGATGAACCAAAGTTTAAAAATTAAGATTCCTCACTCCATCAGACCAGTTACCACAGATTTTTTTCCCAGTCCAGTTCTTGTGTAATTTGACATACCTCAGCTTTTACTCCCCATTTCCCTTCCTTAACTTCTTGACAGCCAAACCTCCACTGAGACCATTTCTGATGAGGCTTCAGTGATAAGATTTTTTTCCTGTTTTCCTGTTAAGCTCAGGACTTTCAGAGACTGTTTATCTGCTGTAGATAATGTTTTGGCCTCCCGATTCTGCAAAACAAAATGTTTTTGAAAGTATACTCAAAATCACTTGTTTCAAATTTTTTTTAATTTTTTGTGTTTTTTATCTTTGGTGTTTTTCATAGGTTGAAATACAGAAATGGGAACAAATTATGTTTTTGTGACGGGCTGCTTGGTAACAAAGGACCTAAAGATACTATTTAAAACTGCTTCTTTGTTAAGGTGTCTGTTATGCATGGATACAACACTGGTACATCACTTGAGTTAAGTGCCTTTTTTATACTTAGATGATTCATAGGTCAGTGTTGAGTGGGTTATCAACCAAAAAAACTTCCTCTGAAAATGGTCAGGTACAAGGCTACAATGGCTCCTCAGAAGCAAAATATAAAGAAATGAGGGCTGGTTTCAGACTTTGCACAGCACTGTATTAATTTCTCTCTTTATTTTTATCCATATGATGCAACATATGTTTGTTGCTTTCATTGAGAGACAGTAGCATAGCATAGCAAATAGAATTTTCGGCATCAATTTGTTACTAAATTACAAATTCTTATAATATTTAATGCATTAACAAAACCTGCTTTGGATGACTATTGACTGGACACTTCAAAGCACTAAGTGCTCCATAGGAGATGCTTTTCCATATTCATATGAAATTAATATGAATTTTTATTAAAGGAACAAATTCTCCAGCTCATTAAATGTTTCTGTTGATCAACTGGAGTTTTTATAACCATGCCAGCTTCAAAAATGCTCCAGCTTTCTAGTAAATTTAGCCTCCAGAATGCTGCAAGTCTGGAAAAGAAATCGTCCTTTCTTATAATCGGATTCTGTTTTCTTCATGGTCTGAGGAACAGGAACATAAAATGGTTCCCTATTTGATCATCTAGAGCGTCGCCTCAGTAACGCAGTTTTGAAAACCACAGTCACACTGCCACACATAAGCAAAAGCTCATCATGTGAAGAGTTTTGTTTATAAACATAAATACAGTCCAAATGTGTTGCTTTCCACAGCATTGTTGAGGATTAGTGTCCCGTTGTCGTGGTGTTGCCTTCCTGAGGTCATATATCCAGCTGACCTGGCTTATCCCAGATAACTAAAGCTTACAAGAGTTAGGGTCTGATAATCACCATGTCAACAGCCTCATTACCCAGCGTCCTGCTGTGGCTCCTCACTGGCATTTTGTCCTCACAGAAAGCTGAACTCGTGCTGTCATGTATTAATAGTAGACAGAGGATTGAAACTTTCACCCACGCATGGACAGAAAATAGTTTTAGTAAATAACGAGTGTGTGCAGCTGATCTGCACACTGAGACTCGTTTGGCATCAGCCACAAACAAAGAATGAACAACTGCTGAGAGATCTACTTAAAAAAAAAAAATATATATACTTCTTAGAGCCTCACATCTATCTGTCAAATGTCTAAGCAATGAGAGAATCACAACAAATGACTAAAGGCCAAACAATGAAGCTAATGTTACATTTTTATCCAATGTCCGGATGGAAAAAGGAAATTGTGGAAGCTTTGGGATTAATATGAACCTAGTGAACACAAAATGAGTGCAGGTTATTGTGTTTCTATGTCACTATTTGTGCTACAGTGCAGTCTAAACTCTTTTACTGTCAGCATTCACTGATGGTACCTAGTAAAGCTCGATAGATTACGCTGACAGAGAATGTAGCTGGTCCTCCACCTTTGTCTCAGTCGGTGCTTTAGTGAAGGAATAAATGGGCATCATGCAAGGAAAAGGTGACGCCACTGCTTGAGAGCAGAAGCAGACCAAGAAAAACAAAGAGAAGAAGAGTAAGGAAAAGATAAACAGGATGAAGTGGACTGAGAGCAGAGAGCAGGATGGAGACAAAGGAGAGAGATGGTTTATAAAAGAGTCAACTTTGAGACACTGAGCAGGGAGAGAAGAAAACACAGGGGGCTTTGTTACACTTTTTATACACACACACATACGCACCTTTAGTCTTGTGAGGACCCTCTTTGCCATAAACCAATCTCAAAACCCTGGATTACAGCTTTTTGTCTCATAAAGACTTTCAAAATAAAACCCTTCCTCAGTTCAAAGAGTAATTTTACTAAACTGAGTTGCATCAGTAAAACTCCAGAATGTTACAGCTAATAAAATATGTAGTTTTTAGTCTTGGATAACATTTACAGTTCTCTCCAGTTTACAGGAACCAGCCCTGCAAGCAGCACGTCACTGTTGTGAAGTATGTGTGTTACTTCCAAACATTACAGTTTCAGAGATGCAAATACAGATGCTCGTGTTATGTAACTGTAATTTTTGTTTTATTATCTCAAGAAAAGCTGCCTGCATGCTTTGAACTGAGCAGAATTTTTGCATTATAATTATGCTGCAGTAACATATTGTCTGAAACTACCATCTAAATGACATCAAGGCTCATTTTTCTATCTTCTGTTGTCCAGTATGTTGAGTCTTTCTGAACTATAGCCTCAGTTTCCTGTTGTTTGCTGACAGGAGTGTCATGCAGTCGGTTCCTCTGCTCATCAGCAGCTTCGAGGTTTGATGTAATGTGCATTCAGAGATGCTTATCAGCACGAAGCAGTCTTGTCATTCTCCTCTGACCTCTTGCATCAACGAGACGTGATCCATATCACTGGATATTTTCCTTTTTTCTGACCATCTGTTTAAACCCTAGATGTGTTTGTGGGGGAAATCTCAAATCACCAGTTTTCAAAATAGTTGGACTTGCCTGTTCAATCACTCAAATCACCAAATCATCCACATTCTGATGGCCTATTAAAACTTCAGCAGGTTGCCTTAATAGTGTCTACATGCCTGAATGCGTTGAGTTGCTGCCATGTACCCAATAATAAAGTGACTGAGTGAATATTTGCTGTACTGGATTCAACCTATCATTATCAGACAGAGTATTTATAGAGGTTAGAAATAGAGACTTAGTGATTTCTTGAACAGACTGTAGATTGTTGTGAGGAAGCTGTAAATCACTTTGAACTTCTTTTTATATATTTATTGTTCAACATATGGAAATGTGCAGATTCCCCTCAGTCCCTGTGCTGCTTCAGAAGATTGTCTGGGGGCTGCTGTGTGGGAAGTTATTGCTTCTGTCTGTATTGTCTTGTTGGAAAGTCGGATGACGGAGCTGACAAGAGAACAGAAACATGGAGAAACTATCAGCAGAGCGCTGTGGATTTCAATATATACAGAGGAGGAAATCATAGACGAGAACCTGCTGCTGCAGCTGCCTTACATGTTTAAAGCAACAGCAGTCACTGTATGTCAGAACAGGGGAGTGTTGCTTCATGTGTTTCCTGCTTCTCATAATTTCCTTTTTGGATTTGTAATATTTCATCGATTTGTCTGAACAGCGCACTCTGATTTTAAGATCCTGAATGGATATATGTACAGTACACAGGGGGTTCTTCTGTGACTCACATCAACAGCTGGAGAAGTCATCAGCATTCAGAGGCCAGGGTGAGAGCAGGGGGTGTGGGGTGTGTTTGGAGACCCCGGGGTTCCCTTGTACTTCTTCCTCCTTCACTTTGCTGCCTGTATGTTGTGTGAGGAGTGTCCTGTTGCATGGAAGCCCTGTACAGAGGGAGGTTAATGGTCTTGAACCCACAGATCCCATGTGAACAAATAGAGCATACAGACAGTCTACTATCAGAATAAGCAGTTTATAAGCTACAATTGTTTTTGCCCTATCACCTATCCCACGTGGTGATATGACCCTTGACCCCAAATCGCTATATTTTCACTGCTTTTCTTTCCCTCCTATTCAGGTCCAGGGTGCATACTGCAAACACAGACATGATCCCTGCTACAGATCATGCACCGTCACTGAATCTGCCTCTGCTCCGTCCACCTTCACCCGCAGCGCCACCTCTCACAGGAACCGCCGTTACCATCAACGGATGCCACCTCGTTCCAAAGTCCACCCGACCTCCCACTACTCCATGCCTCTGGCATGTGAGGAGCCAGATGAGCAGGAGCAGTGGCCAGACCAACAACATCCTGACAGCTGGAGGTCCCATTGGACGGGCAATCGGTCCGGATCCCTCTTCTCTCTACCCAACATGGGCTCAGCCAGCTCCCGCTCTGCCTGTTCCTCTCCGGGTCCTTGTCCCAGCCCCAATTACAGGAGCCACTCCCTTCACCGGAGTTCTTCGCTCATCCCGCCCTTCCGCCTCAATGTGGACGCTCTGATCGGGGCAGAGGAGACGGATGTAGACACGGGAAACAAGGTAAATCCAGGTAGCAGTGTGGACCTCACAGTTGTGTCTGCGTACGTCAAATCGAGCCTCCCACAGACTCCTCGGCCATTATCGGCCCCACCAGAAGACATCGGACCCCACCTCTCTCCCATCACCCAAGAGGGCACCTACAAATCGGCCGCTCTGGGCCGGACTCCAAACAGCTTCTCCATCAAAAGCTCTCGGTCTGCCTTGCAGTTGTCATGTTCCCAAAGCACCAGTGCAAACACACTGTCCTCAGCTTCAGTGAACGAGTCAGACAGCTGCAGCATAATTAGTGTGCCAGTTGAAGAGAAAGACACGACAGAAGAGGAAGAACAAGAATTCTACATCTGATCTTTTGCTAAAGGCTCATAGGACTTAACTCTGGTCAGTAATATCAAACCTTAGTGCTGAGACAATCATGTAAGCTCTACTCTGCCCCCTGGTGTTTGATAGTAAAACAACAACAGCAAACTGAAGCAAAGCACAAAGTTTGTTCTGAAATATTTGTGAATGCTGCATTTTTTTTTTGCATGTGTATATATAAACTCTGTAAATGCTACTTCATATCTACTTTCACGCATTTAATGGAGAAGTTGCATATCTGTGTACAGAAACATTTAATAAAATTGCAAATTGTTTGTCCCCTTTCAAATGTGTTGCTTAACACTCCATTAAACGTAGGGTAGGTGTCACGTTTTCTACATCACTGATCATAACCAATTAGATTTGTTGTGTAGGCCTAACCAAATGGCAACATTAAAAACTGACATGATATAAGTGAAAAGAAGATTTCTGCCACTAATGCTTTCACCAGACATTTAGCATTTCAGTCCTGTGTGAAGTCCTTTTGGCCTGGATGCCTCATCTGATGGGTTTAAAATTGGAAGACTGTGCATCTTCAAATATTAAGCTGCCAAATGCATAGAAAAAGCTCTTTAAGCTAAACATAAACTGCCGTGCAGGTAGTAGGTTGGTCACCAGTGCTCTTCTATAAAAAAAAAAAAAAAAAAGTTTTCTTAAATCAAGGGCCTGCCACTGTCCAAAATAAGACTGACACACTAACAGTACTCAAAAGTACATGGATCTGCAAACTTGGTGGATAAAATATGTAAAGTTATCACAGAGAAAGCAGCAGAAGCTACTAAAAGTTAGAGTACAGTCATATGGTCTTAAATGGTCAAAGAAATGTAGCCATAAATTAATTTGAGAAGCACGAGAGGGAAAGCAATCCTTCCGGTTAAGAGAAATGCTTTAAATTCCTTCCACATTTTAAGGTACACAGACTGGGGATGTGTTTATTTTGATTTGTACTTAAGATCCCATTCATTCTTTTTTTCATATAGTCTGTAATTTAGTGGTTAAGAACCTTAAATTAACCTTAATTCAGACATGAAGAGTGATAGTAAATGTAAATGTGGTCAGATGTGTGGTAAGTATATTTAAAAAAATATGCACAAGATCATTTGCATGTTAAAAAGAAGCCAGATGGTGAAAATAAAAGACCTTTTGTGTAAATATAAAAAGTGCAAGAGGTACAGAAGGCTGCACCACAGAGTAGGATATAAGATTCAGGAACAATAACACACACATGATTCTCCTGCAAGTTTCTTTCTGTTCAAAGGGAACGTTTTATCTAAACTTGGCACTGAAAGTAAGGAAATTATTTCTTGTAGTGATGCTTCTTGGCAACAAATCTTACACTGTTGGAAAGCCTGTTTATTTCCCCTTAAATGGTGCCACATTTGTAAGGAAAATGCATTTGTAGGTTGCGCCCATGAAAACTTGCCAGATCTTCTTTGCCAATGCCAAACAGCAGATTCTGTTACTGGCTCTTGTTTGGTGTTGTTTACTGGACTGGATAACTGAAATTTGAAGACTAAAGACAAATTGGCAATTTAATAATTTATTCTTTTAACAAAGAGGGGCCTCGGTAGTATTGCTGTGGGATTACATCACATTCTTCAACCAGCATTTGTCACAAGTAGGCAAATGTGATTGTGTTGGTCACTCTGGCACGAACATCATGTCCAAGCTGATCCCATAAGCAGGGTTGAGGTCAGGACTGCAGGCAGGTAATTCCATCCTCTCCATTTTTAAATTCTGGAGGTAGTCTCCAATAAACCTGCTCTTTGAGGTGGGTGTGATCTTGGAAGATAGAGTTCAGTCCCAGACTGTGGAGATATGGGACTGTCACTGGAATCTCTGCACTGAGATTTCCTTCAATGATGACAAGGCTCGTTTTCCTAGTGAGGCAGATCCCTCCCCACACCATCACGTCTCCACCAAAAGGTGTTACTGTGTCGGTGCAGCAATCAGCATGATGTTCTATGTGTACTGCCGTAGACAGAATCTGCACAAATTATAACGTAACGTTGCCCACATGTTCAGGTTCCAGTGCACATGTTGCAGACACCAGCACCTGACACTGAAGGGCAGTCACAGGAGGCCTCCTGCAGCCCAATGAGACTGGAGATCAGCTGTGTGCAGTCTGTTCCGGCTTGTCTGGGTAAAGAGCCCTCATCCATATTATCCTGCAAATCTGTAGAAGACAGTTTACAGTTCCTGAGTGATGACACGGTGAGGAAATGGTCTTCCTGTGGTGTCTTCTTTTTCTTCTTGAGATGCCAATTTCATGGCCTGTCTCTGACATCCCCCATTAGAGATGGTACCAGGTTTCACACCAACTTTTGTAGGAAGGGCCATATCCAGATCAGTCAAACACGGTATGCTTGGCGCAGACACCAACTGAGCGCTGTAGTAGGGTCCATGCTCACAGGTGCTGCTCATAAGGGATACGATTGTAAGCACCTGGGGTACCAGAACCTCAAAATAAGAGTCAACAGCAGAATAAGTTGTTTGGCATTGGCAGAAGAGATTTGGCAAATTTCTCATGAGTTCAAACCAAATACTCAATCTGCTGTTCAACCTTCAAAATGCATTTTTCCTTGCAGATGTGGCACAGTTTATGTGGAAAGGCTTTCCAGCAGTGTAAGAAGCATTGTTATAATAAAAAATAATAATAATTCCCTAAATACAAATTACTTGCAAAAAAATGAAAAAGATATCTTCTTAAGAGACTTTTCTTGGAATGTGGAGACTACAATAAAGTATTTCAATACAATGCAGTGCTGCCCTCTTGTGCTGAACTTTGAGGTTAAAGAAGTAACTTGAGTACAAGAGTTTCACTTCTAGTGATTTTCTTTTTATTACTACTTAAGAGTTGGGTCTCGCCTTTGAAGTAATCTCCACATGAATAAATTCAGGTAATCTCTCCACAGGCTTTCAAGGACTCACTGAAACAGTATCTGCATGTGTCAGAGCTGCTTCACTGAGGTCTGCAACTCTCTTCTGCGTCTCGGGAAAATCTTTAACGACCTCTCGTTTCAGCTCGAACTGTGAAAGCTGTCTCTCTGCACTGTTTGAGCACTTACGCAGGTGCGAGCCTGCCTGTGTGGTCCACAGTCTGAAGAAGAAATATCCAACATTAGTGCACATTGGTTGTCATGGTGAAACCTTGCAACCCTGAGGAGGTGATGTAATCATCCACCAATCAACACAGAGATTTGTGTAATATATTACCTCTTCGGGCCAAGTCTGGAAAATAGATCAGTCTGCAAGCTGAGATCCTGAGATCCCAGACAGTTTTGGAAAATTTGTTCAACAACTTAGATTAAATGTATAAAATTTTAAAAATCTGTGCAAGGAAACTGTTGAAATGAATAATAGTTGGACTACAGGGCTCTGCAACATGTAAAAAAACAAAAAACAAAGATCTGAAAATCACTTAAATATAGAGAAGACACAATGTAGAGGCAGGGAAGACAGAAAAAGGAGGATAGTGGATTTTCAAATTGGGTTAGAAATATATACATAAAAAAGAAAACCTGATTATAGGTCTGATAGATTATTGATTACCAGATTCACTTGATTGGATGGATGTTATCACTGGTAATCAGCCCTATAGATATGAGTCAGAAGTGCCCAGTTATTATGTATCCATAAGTATACCACTTAACAGTATGTTTAATAAAGCTATTAGCATAAAGGGGAACGGTATAGTTTTCCTTACAGTGTATTGTATAATAACTCTGCATTCATTACTATTTTAATTATACGCTCACTGGCCACTCGTTCACACAAATATCTAATTAGCCCATGCTGAAATTAATCATCAGAAAGGGGAAGAAGTTAATAAGGTGACATTGACTGTTGCATGGTTGTTGGTGGCAGATGGGTGATCTACTGGCAGTTTCCCCACACAACTGTCTGTAGAGTTTACAGTGAACGGTCCAAAACAGAGAAAATATCCAGTGAGTGGAAGTTTGGTGAAAATACCTGGTTGTTACTGGGGGTCACTGGAGAATAGCCAGACTGCTTTGAGCTCACAGGAAGGCAACAGTAACTCAAATATCCGCTCGTTAGGACCAACGTGTGCAGGTGCCACGCCTGTCTCAATTTCTGCTGTGACATTTGGATGGTGGCGTCAGAATTAGGCATAAACAACATGAAAGCATGGATTCATCCTTCTTTATATCAACAGTTTGGGCTGGTTATTTTGTTTGCACTCTTTGTACCAACTAGGTGTTGTTTAAACAACACAGCCTTGTGACCTTAGGCGGGTGTGCAAACCCTGACAAACCGATATAAATATACCAAATTATCTGTGCCTTCCCTAACGAATTCGTTTTAATTATGTCCCACTATGACTTTTTAATGTTAACAGATGTCTGACTAGGCTGTGAAGAGATTATATTAACTGGCAGCAGATGGTGCTATAGTGAAACAGAAATAGGATTTTAAAAGTTACAACTACAGCTGCTTTACAGTTACTTTGTCTGATTCTTAAAAGCTTCAAAAATGATGCTTTTGTGTCATTGATGTTTTATTTCTTTGTTGCAGCATGGGATACTTTCTTAAACATTTAGGGTATTTCCAGTTTCCCACATAGTACCTGCTGTTTCCACACCCACTTCCAATTTCTTGTGCTTCAAAGAAAATTAAAAAGTAAAACCGAGATTTTTCCCATAACTCTCCAGAGCCACGCTCATGTCCCCGTGAGGTGATGCTTGCACGGGACACGTCCCCTCACGTCGCCCCTCTCCCAGTGCCAGCACTACTGGCTCTAATCCGCCGTGGCGTACCTGGCAGATCGCTCTGGCGACACCGGCGTTGTTGCAGCCTGGCCCGGCCCCACACACCCGCATCCCCTTTAATCCTAATGAACTGCCCCAAGGCCCCGGGGCCCGAAGGGAAGTAGGCCACTGGAGGTGAAGCAGAGTAAGTGAGTCTGTCACATCATTTCTACAACTATATATAAGCTGCTTTCTCTCAATCCTTTGTCACCTTCATTTTATTGTCTTCTTTTTTCTTGTGTTGATTTTAGTTGTAATAGTTCCTCTTCATTGCTTTCTACACTGTGACCTCAGATGACCTTTATTTTCCCTGCAAGGGTAAAAGTCACTGGGTGGAGAGAAGACTGCAGTGAAGGATATGAATGGAGAGCCTGGGGATAGCCTCCACTAGTTAGGGATTAAGTTGCTGCTATGTGGAGAAAGGCAGAGATATCACAGAGTTGCACAAATACTCATCAACTAACGGTGCTGCTTTCGGGAAGGAAAAAAAACTTCACTGAATATTTCTAAGCTCTTGGAAACAAAAAGCTGAATGCATGTGCACATGAAAGGTGTTGGCATGGATCGTTACCTGAACAAACCAACCAGATATGTGCCCAGGAACCTAAGGGAGCGCCTCTTACATCATTAATTTTATTATATAACATAATATGTGTGCAAAGGAGTGTCAGGTAGATCTGCAGGGAATGGTGGCTTTAGACAGGAATCAACAGCTTCTCTTCATCTCTAGTATTAACTACATTTTCAGTTAGCATAGCACTACATTTGAGTTCTGCATAAATAGGTGAAAAACAACCACAAAGAGATATAAAGTGACCAAGGAGAAACTGAAAATGATTGCAAAGTGTGTGTTCGTGTGTGTCAGTGAATGAATGATGTGTCAGAAGGCTCTGAATGCTCAGTTTGCAATTTTTTCCATACTCTTTGATCTCTATGATGTCAAAGAGAGCAGATATCTTTAAGCGCTTGGTGACTCCGGGGTAGCTCACTGGATGTCTTGGCGCGGTTGCTGGCCTGCTCCCTTGGGGATTGTGGTCCAAGGTAGATTGGGCATCTTTGTCGCGCAGTGGGACACCCAGGGCTCAAAGTATAGAAACTAGTTCCCACCACTCAAAAATATATAAATAAATAAACCTAGGCAGAGCTACATAACATTTTTGAGTTGTTATCTCACAACTGTGACATACTAAGCCAAATCTTTTTCTTATGGATGGCAAAAAAAAAAAACACAACCCAAAAATATTTTCAGTGGAGGAAACAACCTTCCATACAAGATCACCACTTCATTAAAAACCAAGCAAGCAACAGCCAATCAAAAGAAAGTTGGCTTAAACAGAGAGCTAACATGGCTAGTTTCAGACAGAGCATGAACTTAGGGTTCGCACTTGGGCCCAGTCTATATAAGAACTGCAAGACTTAAAGTGCTTTGCCTTGTAGTATAGTCTTCACTGTAGCCTGGTACAAGCCAGCTGTCATGCAAGGGCGCCGCTTCAATGACCAAGTAGCTGCTTACTCAAAGAGCAGTGATGATGACTGTGTTATCAGTGTTTGGTTCCATCTGTCTGTTTGCCCATCAGTCTCTTTATTAGCTGTCCAGCCTCCACAGTTTTCAAGATATCATTTTCAAACTCTGTGTGATGCTAGATACCAATAAGAGCTCGAGCAGATTTAATTTTGGTGAAACTTGGGTCAAGGTCAAGATCACACCAAGTGGCAAAATGAATAAAAACTTTGAGAGAGCTGTATAACACTCTTACAAAAAAGCTTATAGAATCCAATTCTGCTCCAATCATACTGTAAAGCTGCAACAAGCGCCATTTTAGTATGTAATGCTTCAAGGTCAAATGACAGGGAAAAAGCTTTAGTTTTCACTGTTTTCCCCAAACTTTAAAGCAATATGTTAATCATTGTACATCAGCACAAATGAGCCATGAAAACAATCCAGATGTCATTTTTGAGGATTTGCTGACATCACCATAAAACATCAACGTTTGAATATAACCCTTTGGAGGTTACTCTACAGCAACACTGTAGAGTAAGTTGACCTGCATCTTGAACTCTGAGTGCAGCTGAAGCTCACTTTGTAGCATGTCCAGGGATCAGAAGTAGAGAGTACAAACCAGTATTTCTACTTCACCAATGTGAATTTCTAACATAGTGTTGCACCAAAGGCCCCTTGTCCACCAAGATGAAAGCTGCTGTCAGTGGTGGCATCTTTACAAAGAATTGTCTTTGGTCAGTCACTGTGATGTCTCATGTTCTCCAACAAAGTCCTTAAAATTCCAAATTCCTGCCTTTAGAGTCGGAGAGTTGGGTTTTAAAGAATGCGTTGACTCTGGTTAATGAAGCCAAGCCACGGCTTCACTAATTAGTCAAGTCCAGTAATGGCTGGAATCCACTGTTAGTCAAAGCTGCCAAATACCTGATGGCTACCAATCATGCTCTGTCTTCATGGGAAAAATACCCACAATTTATTTTGCTGACTCTCATTTCCCCAATTAAGAGGGACAGTTGAGGGGCAGATCACTCCAGAGCAGACTGATTTTAGGTGAAAAAAAGGGCATACCGTGATCAAATATTTGCAATTCTTCATGTTTTTGGGTTGTTGTTTTTTTTTAATCAAAATGCAATAATAATGTCATGGTGAATGTTAGTAATGGAACACATACTGTAAGCATATGTGAAGACTACATAGGTAATGTGTAGGTATAAGGATGAGGAAGAAGAATCTGTTTCATAACATAACTACTAAGACTTCTCTCTCTGTCTTAAGGTGCTTACATTGTAACCCTACAATATTATGTCTAAACACTTTTAAAAACCTCATTCAAAGTCTGTTGTTTCATATAATGTTGTTTCTTGAAGGCTGAGATGCTGTTATGCGTCACATGTTGGAGCAACGCTTCCACATCTCACAGAGCGATACCAATTAAAAAATGCTGACACAGTAGTGTGACGCTCAAAGCAAAAATGTCTTTTGATCATCACAACAAAAGGCCAAAGCACTTGTATAACAGAATGGATGTCTTAGTGAGTGTGTCTGTGTGACCTTCAAAAAAACAAGCAGGTGTTTGCAGTAGTCAGCCTCTTACACAAACATTATAACCTCAAGATCGATGTGATATGATCAAATCACAGTACTGTGCAAGCTGAGATATTTTTCTAGGAAAATGGGGAAAAGGTGCAGTGATTCTTGTGAAACATGCGCAAACATACACAGAAATACGGTATATAATATTGGTATACAGTATATACCAATATTTGGTAAGACCACCTTTATTTTCAACACAGCCTTAAGTTTCTTTGGCAAGCTTTCATGAAATTTACTTAATTAGTGCTCAGGAATTGTTCTCCAGACTTCTTGAAGGACAATCAAAGCTCTTCTTTGGATGTTGGCTGTCTTTTGCTGTCAAGTCAGTCCCACAGTGCTTTATTGATGTTGAGGTCCAGGCTCTGGGGAGGCCAATCCATGACTGTTTCAACCATGTTTTATACTTTCTATGCTTATTAGCGTGCACCACTTTATTGATGTAGAAGGTATTTTTGCTTATTCACTCTGTGCTTAAAAACAGAATAATAAAGCAACAGACCTCGAGCACAATCTTCTTTATTGGCCTGTACTGCACAGAAAACCAACTCTGCCATGTCCATGTACAGATAACAACAATAGTGAGCTGCCTTTGTAGAAACACCTGCCAATGAAAAAGCTTAAACCCCACTGTGACAATCATAATGTACTGTCCTAAAACAGGTATATAAAAACGCTAAACACACAAAAAGTCCTAAACTAATGACTCAGGAAGCTAGGGTGAATCAGAAAGAAACTTACTGCAAACATAAAAGTTTTTGTGTGGTATAAAAGTAACACTGGTGGGCTTAAAGAGTTACTGCCATACAGTTTTTTATACTTTTAGACAGGCTAGCTGTTTATTGTACCAGTTATGCTAAAGGGCTGCACTAAAGGGCAAATATGAAAGCTACCAATGTTAACTACTAATATAAGAACTAATAACTCAAAGAAATACTTTAATTTCCCAAAGTGCTGAACTATTCGTAAGCCACATGCTTTAAGCAGCCTGTTGTTTCGCCTCTAGCTTATTTATAATACATTTTTTAACGGTTTATCCCTCAATGTGTTTGACTTTTATTAGTAGTAAGCAATTAGGAGTCTCCACAGTAGCATTTTCAGATGCATGCCTGCCCCTCTGTGCACTCGTGTGTGGGTGTTTTTTCCCCTCTCTGCCTGGTTTGGGATTTGCTGGTCGGTGACATGCCTCCCTCCGCCTGGCTCCTTATAGCCCCGCGGAGGTAGGAATCCCGGACGAGTGGTACGGACATCGCCGACGGAGACCACAAACACGGAGCGGAGCGTTCCCCTTTAAACACGGTCTTATGACTACAGACCGCTTCAGACTGAACCAGAGGCTAACAGCCGAGAGCAGAAGAGGGGTTACTCTACTGACAGGAAGCCGGGGGACAGTGACTGACGGCAGGGGACAGACAGGACACAGGTCCGCTCCAGAGGCTGAATGGTCTGTGTCCAGTCAGAGAACAGTTGAACGGAAACTACCTCACCTGTCCGCAGGTACGACACACAGCTGCACCGATAGTTATCATCACAACAGAAAATTATCATGTTAAATGCATTGAGCCATCCAAAAGTGTACCTTAAAAGTGCAGCACTGACATATTTTACTTTTACCTCTTAGAGAAAGATGCATTTCAACACTTTGATCTCCAAATAAAAGGAATGTCCTAAATTTAAAATCTTACTTTTTATTTGAGAGAAATCTGCAGTATTAATCCTACATTAACTAAACTGGGTTTCGTTATTATTTGTAGTCATGTATTGACATGTGAAAATCATTTCATTGTGGCAGCTTGCCAGAAACAGCTTTTCACTCAGGATAGGCCAAATCTGCTTACCCTTATATGGAGAAAGTACTACACTGAGCATCATGAAAAGGTAATATTAAAGCGTCCCTTTTTGAGTGGTGCAGGTCTGCTTTGCTGTATGCCAGCTCGTTGTAGGCTCCCACATTTGATAACTGAGTGATCCACAAGCAGGATGCAGGAATCCCAGCGGACCCACCTGTCTGGGATGGATAGAGTGGTTAAAATGTGTCCCACTCATTCCTATAAAACATAAAACCCTTAAATAGTTGCATGTTGTTTGATTTCATTGCTGCATTGGAGTTTTTTTTTATTCTTTTTTTTTCATCTTCCAGAATTTTGTGCTTTTGTCCGCGTGTCGCACCCTGTGGACACATCCTCTCGTGCAGCACTGAGGAGATGTGTCGGCTGCCAGTGGCCTCACTCATCATTTGCTTCTGGTTGGTGGAGAGAAGCTACTGCAACAACAGCCTTCAGGACAGCATGAGGGAGCTGCACACCAGGTTCGCCATCAGCCTCTACCAGACTCTCACAGAGACGGAGAACAACTCCAACTTGATCGTGTCGCCAGTTAGCGTCTCCTTGTCTCTCGCGCTCCTGCAGCTTGGCGCCAGGGGCAACACACTTGCTCAGCTGGAGGGAACACTGGGCTACAATGTGAATGGTAGGTTTCTGATATTTCCTCTTTTAAAATTTTTAAATATAGGAATGGAAATGTACGTTTTTATCCAGGTGGCATTAGAGGCTCCTTATGCTGTGTGAAAGAGGCTGAAAGAGGGTGGCCCTCAGTGCTGTTGGTACCAGGTGGTGTGGAGCAGTGCTCCTGCTGCTGTTCGCCCTGCAGAGCATAGTGGTGTCTGGAGCCATAATACCTGCCTCTACACCAACTCTAATCTCATTAACGACTTCTTCAGCTCGGCCTTTGGGTCAAGAGGTTAGGTGTTTAATTTACAAACAAAATGAAAATTACACCTGGGGATTTATCTCCACCTCTTCCTAGTGATGACTTTAGGCTCTAATTTAGCTTCCATCATGAAATAAAAAGGATTTCCACGACACCGAAAGACATGGTCATCAAAGAATCCTGAATTGAAATCAGTGGGAGAATTCAAGGCAAAGATAGCTGTAGATATAATCCCCAGAGGTGTGATTCTAGACATGCATATCTTTATGCCATTGTGACCACTGCAGTGAAAGTTCATTAAAAGCTACAATAATAGGTGCACAAATAAGGTGCTCGAATTGCAAGACGTGTTTCCAGAAGGGTTTCTTTTCAGAGCAAGCACTGAAAAGCGGTGTTTGACTTGTGTGTAGATCATTTTAACTAACTAACTAACTAACTAACTAACTAACTAACTAACTAACTAACTAACTAACTAACTCGTCTGGCTGTAGTTGACAACAGCTGGGTAGAAAAAACATCTGTGTCTTCCTTTTCTGCAGATGCCCACGTACAAGACTTCCTGTCGCACTCCCAGGCCAACATGAACAACAACAGCCAGGGCATGTGGCTGCAGCAGACCTGCACATTATTCATCCAGAGTGGTGTCCAGCTCCTGCCTGGGTTCACACAGCTTGCATCAGAGTGGGCCAACACCAGCGTGGTCCGAGCCAACTTCAGCCAGCCCAATCAAACCCACAGCCAACCGGAGCGAGCGGGACACCAGCAAGGTAACCCAGACAGAGCTCCCACTAACTTTTACTCTTATGCTGACACAGATTAGGGTGGCATGGATCCTGCAGTAAAATTAACATTGATGTGGAGATTTTCAGAGTGCTTTGGTTTAATGCACATCCTGTGCATTCCTGTTTGTGAAAGCACACTTAGATCAAGTCCTCTCACACTGACCACACAACAGCAAACTAAAACTTGACTTCACTGAGATGATGACAATCCTTTTCTGCTGGGCAGCGGCTTCCTAATATGTTGGCAATAAAAACATAAGAGAGATATTATTTTTAGCTCGTGGCGTTCCTCTGCCCCCTGGTGTTAGAAAATATATTAAAGCAGTTTTAATTCCAATTTTCAAAGCAGAGGTTTCTTTGGAACCCTTATGAGAAAAAACATGAATTTCTAACCCATTTTCAAACATTTCTACAGATTGTGTTATCTGCTACATGGCCTGTAGGTCAGGTGGTCTGTACATTGATCTTCCGTTGTGCGTTTCAGATGAGTCATGGCAACTCCTGGCAGGAAGCGTCAGCGGTGAGCTGTCAGGCTCGGGCGAGGCCCAAGCAGAGGCTCTTTGGTGGGGACACCGGCCGCAGGTGGCCCTGGTCAACACAGTGGCCTTCAAGGGCGTCTGGCAGAAGCAGTTCATGTTCACCAACACCCAGAATCTGCCGTTTGTGCTCTCAGATGGGAATGTGATCAAGGTGCCCATGATGTATCAGGCCGCAGAGGTTAGCTTTGGTAAGAGGCGATGTTTCACTGACACTTACAGGCTTCAGATCCCACCCACTCTCTTATCTACCCACCCTGTTTCCAGGTGCAGATGCATTTAAAAGCTAAACCTTAATGAGGTGCTAATATATCAGTGTTTTGTTTACAACTGGTTCCCATGTGGTCTGCTGATAGAAATTTGAAAAAGTGCTGTTGCTGCTACAATTATAATTGTATCTAAGACAAAACACCACTGCAGTTTGGTGAAACTCATCTTAAAAGTCCCCTCAGGAGTTTACTGATGACCAAACTTCTTTTAACATTTGGAACTCTTAAATTATTTAGGTTGGCATTGCAGTCCCGATCATCACTTGGATTGCTTGTTTCATGCTTTGCCCCGTATCTGTTTTCATGAGAACCTTTTGCATCGTGTACTTTAAAGGAAGTGAAGAACTTTGAACCATTTCTTCATCATCAATCATTTGCTGTCATTGCACTCAACCCGTCAGATTTGATATTGTTAATAAAAGCTTTAGTTAAAAAATAAAAGGGTTTATTTCTATGTATGTGTATGTTTACAATATTATAAGCTTACATAAATACAGGTTTGTAGACCCAGCACAGCAGCCACAAGAAGGAGCTAAACAAAGCATGTAATGACCAAAAGATCTGATGGAAACTGTAAACACTTGAACTTGTTCACCTCTCTGGCAGGTCAATTCAGGACAGCGTCAGAACAGCGCTACACCGTGTTGCAGCTGCCGTACCTGGGCCGCTCCCTGAGTCTGCAGGTGGTCCTTCCCAGTGAGAGGAAGACTCCGCTGTCCTCCCTCGAGGCCCAGCTCACTGCACGCCAGCTGGCATCCTGGGACGGCGGCCTGCGGAGAACCAAAATGGACATCTTCCTGCCGAGGTGCAGCAGATTACAGACTTTTGTGCTTGAAAACCATCTTTAGGTTTCGTTTAGAAAAAACGAGAAATAAAACAGCAAATTACATAGTCTCCGTCTGGTATTTGCAGATTTAAAATGCAGAACAAATTCAACCTGAGGTCAGTGCTCTCTGCTCTGGGCGTCAGTGACGCCTTTAACCCGACAGCAGCTGACTTCACTGGAATATCAGGTCAGCTTGTACGTTCAAAATACCTGTTTCAAAAGCTTTTTTGTATGTTTCATGCAAACGGCTGCTCAATATTTTTTACTCCCTCCAGCAGAGGAGGGTCTTTATGTGTCTGATGCCTTCCATGAAGTAAGAATAGAAGTCACAGAGGATGGAACAAAGGCAGCTGCTGCTACCGGTGAGTAATGTCTGTTACAATAGTGGAACAATAATGAGTGTTTATCATATAAGGTTGTTAAAACGCACTCTTTACTCACACAGCTATGGTGCTACTCAAAAGATCCCGGGCTCCTGTTTTCAAGGCGGACCGACCCTTCTTATTTCTGCTTCGACACATTAAAACAGGTATTTATCCCTTTTTTTTGAACTATTTACTTATGCTTGAGTAACGTTTTCGTATATACAAGTATGGTCGACGAAACAAAAGCCTTCCACTGGGGCCAGAACCTGGAGGCTGTGGTTGGCTTCGCAGTGGGAAAATTGCAGATAATTTATTAATCATAAAGAAGTAAAATACTTCTGTGTATATGTGGAGGCAGCTGAAATCACCCTGTTTTTTAGAGATCTATTTGTCTGAAACACCATAGTTGTAAATGGACTGATACTTTTATAGCTCTTTTCTACAGTAACTGCACTCAAAGTGCTCTTTACGTCAAGCCTCATTCACCCAGTCGTACAAGCACTTCTTTCTATACCAGCTGGGGAATTGATCCGTGACCTTCCAATTGGTAGACTAGCGCATGAAGCACAACTGCTCGCAAAGCTTGCAGCACCTGGTATTCCCAGTTAGTCTCCAGTCCAAGTACGAACCCTGCTTAGCTTCTGAGATAAACAAAATTGGGCTGGTATGACTGTAAGCTATACCAACTCGTGCTTATTTACAGTATGCATATTGTGGATTTTGCATTAGTTCAGGATGCAGTGGCGTTACTGGTCCAGCCCCCTTGAGCTCAGACTGGAACATGTAGCCAAGAGTTTGACATGAAGCGTCAAGGGACGAAAAGACCAATCACTGGGTTGGTGGCAGCAGTTAGTTCATGTGATCATGTCACAAAGTGAGTGTCATGAATATGGATAAAGATATGAAATTACAGCAATAGTTTTTGCAGGGTACCTCTGTTTATCTGAGGCCAGTCTTGCTCTCTGCATGATTTTCCAAACAATCGTGAAGGATTTGAATATATTGATATGGCCACCTCTAGTGGTGATATCAAAAAACACACTAAGTTGATCTACAAAGACTGCATCAGTGCAATTTCTCCCTATATCTCTTTAATTATAATTATTAGTGCTTAACTAGCATTCCACATGATCCTTTAATGCAAAATATTTATTTGCTTTCCAATTCAGGATCCATCCTCTTCATGGGCCGAGTAATGAACCCAGCAGACCAAGCATCCTGAAACCGTCCAACCTAAACGCCACTCACATTCACCTCTACAGCAGCCCATTTCACTACTGGTATTTATTTGTGGACCAAATGGAGGCTCCACAGACACATCAGGAAGAGGGACATTATTTTTGTACATATTTGTAAATAAAATTTTAATGTTTTTACACTTTCGGTGTTTCGATCCTCTTTCCATTTGACGCGACGTTTCCGAAACGGCCAACGTGCGTAAATAAAAGCAGGCAGACTCGCATGTTTACAGAACACTTTATTTACATGGCCCTTCACAGTGTAAAATAGAAGCTTTATTCATGGAAATACTTACAAAAAGGCCATTTTTTTCCCACTGAACATTCTCTTTAAATAGTACTCTAGGGTTATTTACATCTTTACAGTGTATTCAAAATACTCTTTTGGTAGCGGCCTCTTCACAAACAAAGACAAGTATGGCAGATTTTGGTCCCTGTCCAAGGAGGGAGGGAGCGGAAGAGGGCTGCCCTCTGAGTCTGAAATCAACTCCTGACCTCTAGACATTATTTGTGTAAATTGGAGAACATTAAACAAGCCTGACCTAAAAAAAAAAAAAAAGTTTAAAGGCTGTTTTTTTTCATTTTAAATTACATAAATAAAGATTCTCAAATGTACACAAGTGCATTTGCTTTTAAGTGGTAAGAAGTTGCTTTGAGATTCATGGCGGAAAAAGGAGTTTAGGGGCTGGGTTAAGTTATTTGGCAGCAGCCAGCACGCTGGGACAGGCTGGCATCCGACACCTCGGTTCATCTACACTCCACCAGACAAGACGTTTGTGTTGCATATCAGCTGTTTCAGGCTAAAAGTGAAAGGGCAGGGAGGAGGGCTCCGATGTTATTGCTGATTGTGATGCATTAATGTGTCAGTTCCTGAGCTTTTTGTTTTTCCCGACTTTACTTTGAAAAAGACAGTTTTGTTTTTTTAAAGTTGACTGTCTCCAGATGCAACGATCGTTGTGGATCTGTTTTCTTCGCCGCCGCCCCCCTCCCCCGCCCCGCAAAGGGAACAGGAACTGGTGGTTTAGTCCAAAAGTTAAGCTACTACTGATATAGCATCAGTCTGCCAGGAAGACTACACGTTATTAGATTCAATGTTTCAAGCCCAATTGTTCTGATTCGAGAGTTCAGCAGTCCATCTGGTGGAAAGCAGAAGGTCAATTTTAACAATTGCGAAGTGAACGGCCGGACTCTTATCCTCCACAAATCAGAAATAACACCATGGGGGGGGAAAAATAAAATAAAGTTGAATCGTGACTTTGAGCAAAGTCTCTCATGAGCATCTCCCCTGGATCCCATTTGACCCTGAGTTGTCTGAAAATACAACCACACGTGCCGATATACCCTTCATTATCAGTCCAATCACACTGTCACGTGACATTACATCCACACACAGGCTGTCATCTGACCCTCTCCAGAAATGCCCTTGTTTATTTCAGCACCCCTGTCTGAGAGATAACCACTCACATTTGTTAAAAGAAAAGAAAAATCTGATGAGGGGAGCTGAATAATTAAAGGGCAACATCTGAGGACAGGTTCAGAGAACCTTCCCGTACAAACTGTCCACAGGACAAACACGTCATTGCATAGGCCTTCACCTTCACACTTCACCTGCAGCGATATGTGCTTCCTCGCTCATCTTTTTTTTTTTTTTGCAAGTCTGAAAAATGCATCTGCATTACTCAGGGTCAGTACTGTCTTTGAGGATTACTGTGCAAACAACACAAGCATAATGCTCATTAAATGAATGAAGGAGTCCAGTGAAGAAGCGATGGTTTGGGAGCTGGATGCCGCCTTGTCTCATCTCTGCAGGGGCCCCTGGTACAGTAGGAGTGGTGGTTTGAGGGGGATGTGGAGGGTTGCCCGGTTTGGTTACCAGTAAGTTCAGTTTGGGAATGAGTTCGCGTTAGAACGTGTCCACGTGGTTCATGTTAGTGGCTCTGTTGTGGATCTCTTCGAGGAAGTTTTCCAGCTGTTCGATGAGAACGCGCTTCTTGAACCTTTGCAGAAGAAGAAGCAATGACACGTGTTAACATTTGCCTTTTAAAAACAACTCTGTAGCAAAGGAGATCATGAGCAGAAAATTATGATACGTTTTTATTTCTTTGCATTTTGTTCGGTTCGTGAAACTGCAGATGTTTTAAATGCCGACTCCTGGTGCTAGGATACAGCTGCTCTTTACTTTAAGAGAGCTTATAAAGAAAGACAGTCCCCTTTTTCTGTTTGCAGCTCATTTTAAGTAAAAAAAAGAAAAAAAAATTAGGGGAGAGGTAATAACGCTCTGACATCAGAGGAGGAGGGCTGAACTTTGTACCTGGCTGCCTCTTTGATTATGTTTTGGAGGAAGATGAGCCGGGTGTCGAGAGTGCCCTGGATCTGTTTCAAGAGGAGGAAAATCTTCTCGTAGTCTGAAACAGAAAAAGCAAAGCGAACGAGGTTCAGTCGATTCAAGGAGAGCACATCCACTGAATCAAATCTTTGTATGTGTACAGCTGAATGTTAATAATAAACAAGATAAAAGGCGTTCTCACTCATAAAGGAAACTAGAAAAAAAAACATTCCACAGCACGTTTTCAAAGTCCAGAGTGACGTCCAATGTTAGTTTGACGTGTACGGTCAAATCAACAGAGGAGATAAAGAAAGAAAAAAAAAAAAGTTTGCTTCTTTAAATTTACACACAGATACCTGCTGTTTTTCCTAGCTTTGTTTTTAAGAAAAACAGCTTTGCTTCTGGACAAACCAAAGCTTAAGTGCCATGAAAAACCACATTTATGTGGTTTCTTCTGGAACAAAAACAAGACAAAGATGTAACGAGGAAGAATGAAATACAAAGCAGCATCTTCAATTTAGCAGCCCTGCAATAAAAGCTGAAGCTTCGAATCTCTGTTTAGGTGATGATTCAATCACACTTGTGACTTTTAGATGCTACCATGGTTACATATGAGAAAAAAAAGCTCTTTAAAGTTAGTGGTAGCTGCTCTCCGTTTCTATTATTTTGTCCTCCCTGCCTATAGACCAGGTTTGGATACATACGTCTGCCAGGTTTTCTGATCTCCTTGGTGATGAGCGACCTGAGCTCATTGTTGACCTTCGTCGTCTCGGTGTGAATGTGCTTCTTCAGAGCTGAAGGCGTAATGTAGTGCTGCACCTGGTCGTCCATCAGCACCATCTCCGCTCCTCCCTCGCTGCCCAGTGGCAGCTCGCTTGGATGGGTCTGCCCGTTCTCGTCCTCATCCCTGTGCCGCATCGCCTGAGGATCCGCAGCAGTGTGGTTCTCCTGAAGGTCGGTGGGACTCGAGGGACGGTCCACCTCCGAGTCAGAGTTCCGGTCTGAGCCGTAGTGGTTCTGATCCACGTGGTTGATGATCAGGTCTGCTTCTGGTGCACCGTCGTTAACGTCCATGTCTACAGAAAGGTGGAAAAAACCAAAAACATTCACTGTAATCCAGATCGGCTGCGTAGGACGGGTCGTGCCATAACCCCACATTTTTCCTGCCTTGAGTTTTATATTCTGTGTGTTAAATCTACCCTCTGTTGACCAATTTCTCTAAATTTATGAAAAAAAAAGTGCTTTTTTCTTAAGATACCATAATCACTGAATCATTATTAGGCCAGTACACTTGGTTGTACACTCGGCACTAGAAGCATGCCATCAGTCATTATTAAGAATTACAGTATTAGTAGAAAAGATGTGCGACTGTCTCTTAGATCGTACCTGCTGAGTGTCGAGGGCTCGCAGATGGGGACACTGGAGGGGTGTAGGCTCTACCCAATCGCAGCAGAGGTGACATGCACCGGCGTCTCTTTGGACCTCCGCCCGGCACGTTGTTGCTGTCGCCAGGTCTCTTGCCCTTGTTCTGAGGGCCGGTCACAAACTCGTCTGCCTCGTCGATCATCATGCCCTGTAAAGAAAGTGAGGAAAATGGTACATCGGAGTGTTTTTCAGTGGTTAATTTACATTTGTCAATGTAACCAATAAGAAAACGAGAAGAGTAAAAAAGAGACTTGCCTTCTTGTCTAGTTTGAAGGGGTTGCCGAATGTGTGCAACCGTTTGGGCTGTTCGGGGTCTGCGTCTCGAAGAGGCTGGGGAGCAGCTTTAAGGAAGTCTTGGTAGTTTCCCATTTGGGCGATTGGCACGCTGTGGAGCTGGTCTGGAAGGGAAACAGATGCTTTGTCAAAAATGGAAAGAACAGCAATACATCTAACCTGCTTCTTACGCTGAAATTATGTTCACAACGTAGCATAATCACAGCCAAATAAGTGGGGAAAATGATTTGCACAGCGGGGTACCGGAGTCGTGGCCTCTGACAGTGCAGACGCTGGTGTTGAGAAGGTTTCTCCTCATTCGGCTGAGCTGGTCGAGCAGGTGGCTGCGGGGGATGTCGTACGGATTCCTAAAACTCTGAGGCTTCAGGCTCTGAGGATGACAGCAGACAGAAACACCGCTGTAGTTTCGACACCGGAGAGTGGATATACAGATGCATTCTGAGAGCGTGGACCATTTTTCAATAGCCCTCAAGTGCTCAAACCAACTACATAAAAACACAGCAATGCTATAAGCCTCAGGAGGGCAGCTGGGGAGAAGCCTGAAGAATCTGAGCACAGAGTGAGATTTCAAAAAGGAACTCCTCGCCAACTGAATCTAAACAGTCGCTCAACAGTAAAAACCAATGCTCATGCGTGTAATCATGTCAGAACAGCTCCCGATGATGAATGTGATCATGTTGAAGAAATGCAGATAATAATCCAACCCTACCTTGTTGAGCAGTGCCAGATGAAAGCCTTGAAACTCTTTGGGGTTAAGCTCCATGGGCAGGGCTGGGGCCTCTCCTGTGAGATTCTGTAGCTGCTGGATGAAGTCCCGACGCTGGGCTAGAGATATACTTCCGCCTCGCCATCGCACCTTGAGGCCAGGCTCCGGTGGCTGCTTTTTCCCAATCAAAGCGATCAGACGGTCATACTCGATTTTTGTCTGAAAATATGAGGAAATTAGGTTTTCTGGTCAGAAATGCCTTCCTATTTGGTGTCTTGATTATTGTAGCAGGAAAAAAGGAAATGCAGGAACTTAATAAGCAACACGTAAAACTGAAGATAAGATTTAAAATGCATTACAATGCAGCTGTGCAAAGCTATAAGCTGCTTTATAAGTGTTTATCCTGCTGTACAAAGAACGACTGACACAAGGAAAGACAGCTGTAATAGCATAAAACATATTTGCATTAAAAAAACAACAACAACAACAACAAAAACAGCTGGTGCCTAATACCAAATAACCATTAAAATAACAGTAAGTTAGAAATTAAGGATGTGATGGTATCGCTGTGACACTTTCCAACACAATAAACATTTTTGTTCTTTCGTCATAAAATGTAGCCGCTGACAGAGAATTGAACACAGAGAGAAAAGCAGCACAAAGCACAAAATGATTTATCAGCCCGTGGACTCGTACACAAGCTGCCCCCCACTCAGCCAAGAGACTTTGTTTCAGTTGACAGTGTATTGATGCAAAGTCTAAATCTAGTGGAGCATTTTCAGTTCATCTATTCATCAAGTATAACTGTGCTAACAGACGTTCTCTGCAAATGCCTGTCATGCAATAGACTCAATACTGCAATAGACTCAATACTTGAAATGTGCAATTCACTTGTATTTTTATTCCTATTTATCCCCTTCGTATATTTTATTTATATTGTCTCTGTATTTTTATTTATATTTTTTTATATATATATATATATATATATATATATATATATATATATATTATTCTGTAACTCTGTAACTTCTGTCGGTGCTGTGCTTTTTTGGAAATCGAATTTCCCAGAGGAACCCACCCGAGGGATTAATAAAGTTCTATCTAATCTAATCTAATGTCTTTTGAGTGCAATTTAAAGCACTCAGTAAAAATAAGTGAATGAATGAAAGAAGATAATTTGACTGACGTGGATATCGATTTTCTATTTAAAGCCATTTGTTCTTTTTTTCCTTTAACTTTTTAATCAATGCTAAAGAAAATTAGGACAATGCAAATAGGCCATTACAGTGAACTCATGCTCAAGATCCCAGTTTGAGATGTTTTGAGCTTTGTGAGGTTGTGTGTTGTCAGGAGGAGGGATGGACATGGTCAGCAACAACACTCCTGTAGGCTGTGGTGTTTAAACGATGCTCAGTTGGTACTACGGGCTCAAAGGGAGCCAAGAAAATATCTCCTACACCATTACAGAGGATTTATGATCTAGAGCGTAACCTCATGAAAAACATAACAACATGCCAGGTCGACGTGACCCACAACTATTATGACTGGGCTGCTTGGCGCAGTCGACTCCTCCTGTGCAGTTTTTAGCTGAGTTTTCACAACAATCGTCATCTCAATGTAAGGATTAATAATCAAAGCATTAATATAAGGACTATAATCTCAGCAAATTCCTGGAGGGAGACTGCCGGGACACACGAGCATAAATGTCGGCAATGACATCAGCCACTTATGTAAGTTCTGTTGTAGGCTCTACAAAGACTCCCTGAAGAAGTCCAAATCAGGCATCACTCCACAACCAGAAGCCTGAACCACTGACACAAGGCAGGATGGATCCATGCTTTCACGCTGATTATGTCAAATTCTGACTCTACCATCAGTGACTGTCGCAACAGAAATAGAGACTCATTAGACCAAGAAACCTTTTCCTAATCTTCTATTGTCCGGTTTTGGTGAGTGCATGTGAGCTGCAGCTTCAGTTTCCTGTTCTTAGCCACAGGAGAGACATCAAATGCAGACGTCTGCTGCTGTAGCCCATCTGATTCAAAGTATGACGTGCTGTGCGTTCAGAGATGCTCTTCTGCACACCCTGATAATAATGAGTGGTTGCCTTGACCACGTCTACAAGCCTAAATGCACTGAGGTACTCCCATGTGATTGGCTGATTAGATATATCCCTTACTGAACAGATATCCCTAACAAAGCGACCAGTGAGTATAAAAATGTCATGATAAAACCAGGTTTCTTTGAAAGTTACTTTTCTAAACCAAAATTAAGATATTAAAATACTAATCAAACTGAGATAAAACATTTGAACTAAACTGGTGTTTATCTTTTTTTCTTTTCTTATTTTTTTAATTAAGAAAACTAGAAAAAAAACCCAAAATAATCCAAAACTACAAATTACACTATAAAAATCCATCAGTGTGGACTTTAGTGAAAACAGAAAGGCTTGACAACTGACAGACACTGCAACAAGCACAGCTTTGTGGAGTAGATTTAATATTAACAACTAACCTGCTGACTGAGCTTTTTCAGGTAGGAAACCACGCTGTAGCTCAGACCATACTCCAGGTTGTCAGCTAGCAGGTTCGGTGCTCCCATGATTCTTAAAGCCTTTCTTAGCGACTGTGAGAATAACACAGCAGTAAGAACAGTGCAGGCACAGCTTCGTACATTAACAACAACAACCACAAAAAAAGCCATTAATGAAAAGTTGAAGAGTGATAATAAGGCCACTGACCCCAATATAATACGGAGGCATCGTCTTCAGGTAGTTCTCAAAGGACTGTCGCCATTTAATGGTAGGCTTGAACTTGTGCACTTTAATCAAGTCATCTGTGGAAAACAATCAAACACAGATCACACAAAGAAATTCAATAATTAGGAACATGTTTTATTAAGAAAACTGAATTTTAAAAAAAAAAATAGTCATTTGTTTTGCTATTGCAGCAGATCGTTTAAATTTTCTAAAGCCCAAAACAAAGACTCCCCATCAACACCTACAGCGAGAGTAAAAATGAGGTGGATGCACAGGTCTTACCCAGAAGCGGAAGAAGTACGGGGTAGTTGTAGGGCATTACAAACAAGTTGACGCAATTTAGAGCTGTGCTGGCCTTCAGGTAACCAAACGGCTGCCCCAGATCGCTGTACTTGGCACTGTTACATACAAACACCTGAAAAAACAGAAAGAGAAAAATCAGGAAGTGAGTTGTGACATTTGAACTTTTCAATCAGCAAACAAAAACAGAACCAGCTGATGCTGTCCGAGTTGTTTTTAGGTTTCATTTTATTTTAGTGTAAAGCCACTTTGGTTTTAAATATCCTACAGAAGTAAATTTCACTTCCTTGCTTACCACTTACTATTAGCCCTACAATATCATAACGCTGCATCTGGTCAGTGTCAGGAAAATATTTTCACTGCGTGATTCTTGTAATTACTGATATAAAAGTCATTCTGAAAGTCTGCCACCTCATCTCTGATGATGACTCATGCCAAACATGGGGAAAAAACACCAAAATCAATATACGAGTGATGAATACAGAGACAACCTTTACTTTCAGGTTCCTGCCACAAACCAGGTAAAGCTTGGTGTGCGGGTACCAGCAGAGACTAGATGTTTCGATCTAATCACATGTGCTAAAGCTCAGTCTGTGCATGCCGACGGGCTATCGAATCATCGCTTCATTTGCTGCCACCCTTATTTATTTTTTTGGTACACTGAAAACCTGAAACCACACATCAATGTCTCAATATGTCTGAACATCTAATCAAGTACTTATCACATTGCTGTTAGGATGCATGTAACACGTTCCATGTGTGAGAGATTAAAATCCTCTTTGTCTACCTGGCTGTAAAGATTAAAAACACAGATTTCTGCTTTAATGCCAAACTTTCTTCTCAACAGCTGTTATTTTCTGTGGTTTCTGTGATGGTGCTGTACCTGCCAGCAGGTGTGCGGTGATTTCCTCTCCAAAATGTACTGTGTGAGGGGCGACGGCTCCAGCTCATACTTATCAAAGGGTACCTTGTCTATCACCATGGGTTCAGCATCCACGCAGGAGAAACGGACGTGGGGGTGGGCTGAGCGGGGAGGCTGGGAAGGTACACAGAAAGAGATACACAATGTTATGGTAAATATTAAAGAAGATCAACAACACCTGCTGGCGCCTAATAACACCAGTAGGTGTTGTTAATCTAAGCTAAGTTTAAGCAATGCGCAAAGTTGACCGTCTGAATACAGTTCGGGAAAAAAGAATCACGTCTGGCTGCTGCTTCTATTTCTACTGAAAGTGTAGAGTATATGTGTGAGCAGAGGAAAAGCTTATGAATGATAGCTAACATGCAATGCATGATCTATCATAATGAGTACTTCTTTGTTTGTTTAATTTTGATTACAGCTCATCTGTGCTTGGGCTGTTGCACATTCGTGTAGCTGTGACATCACTGCAGCCGGTTTGACGTCACCCCTGTGTTATCACGAGTTAGTCATTGTTTGCTATGGAATAAATGGTTAAAGTTAATAAGAGTGTGGCACTGTTACATTAGTGTGACTGATTATTCTTGTTAAACAAACAGGAAGAAGAAAAGTTGTTTAATGAAAGTGACAATGTGTGGGGCTGAATCCTGTAACTCCTGTGGAGGAGTTATCGTCTAATGGCCACTGAAGGCACATTACAGCTATAATGGATTTTGTTTTGCCTTTTAATAAACATGAAAAAATAAACTTAGTAAGTGCCTTTCTTTTTATTGTTCTCACATTTTTTCTATTTTAAGATTCATAATCGAGCATACGGCTACTTTGTATCACTGCAGGCTGCTTCTAAAAGAGCGTCAGTCCCCACTGACTCCCACTAAAATAACCAGTGTTAGCAATTAAATTATGACATCTACAAAAGCCTGATACAAAATTAAAACAAAAAAACAAAAAGAACAAACAAACCCTGTAGCCATTTATCCCCTTCATAACAAAATTACAGAGTTTTGTCTTCTTGTACTTGCTTGTTTGCTAGGCCTCACCTCAGCTAATATAAGTCAATGAACTGAACCTCTGGGTGATGTTTTCTGCTGTTGGAGACCTTAAGAGCATTTTTAAAGGAAGTATTTTATTTATCAGGAAGTTTGTACTTCCTGAGAGAGTGAAATGTTGAAAACTTATTAGTCTGTTACTTAGCACAAATTAGCCATAAAACTAGCCAGACACTGGTTAGCACACCACTAAGGCCAACATGCTAAGCAAGCATGCTAGCCGTAGCTAATAACACTATACCAGTCTTGTAAATATGGTCACTTTTTGGCTATTAACACTTATATTATTAAAAAATAATTAGGAATAAAGTACATCTTTGTTAAGTTTTATAGAATTATAAGTGTATTCTGCTGTCAAGAGTAAAACTGTCCAATATATAAATACAAGAAAGGAACTATAGGGCTTTAAAGTCTCTTCTTTAATATTATTTTTACCTTTTTGGGCTCTTTTGTTCTGTGACATTATATTTATTTTACTAAGCTAGGTTGTCATTTCATTAATCTGCTGCAGTAACACAGATTATGTATTGCATAAATTGACAGATACCGGTTTCTTATCTCATATTTCTGTCGGTTCTTCTGCAACTTTCTTACCAATGTGGGGGAGTTCTGGTCTGGCCAGAAGGCTTCGGGGATGGGCCAGTGCCCGATGGGAACACCAGTTTTAGGGTTAGGTCGTACGTAGATCAGCTTGTGACAGCAGTGCCAAGGCTGCGGACCAGACTTCACCACTTCAGCTGGAGTGTCTGTGCAGGAATATAAGCAAAGCAAAACAAAAAACAAGGGGTTTATGAAATGCAGCATGAAACAAAATGCATCAGACAAGTGTGTCAGCAGTTAAATATGAAAGCAGGAGTTTAAACAGTGACACCCACCAGATGTTTATGAAAAAACAGGAAAGAAAAGCTCAGAATGGATTAAAACAAACACCAAGTGGGAGAGAGCAAAGAGCTCCTCTACTAATCAAACGCATGCAGCACAGCACATGTCAAAAAGCTCCTTTTATAATAAAAGACAATTCAACTTGAGAAAACCCAAAAGCAAACAAACAGAGGTGTGTCTTACCTTCTAGCGGAGGAGGGTCAGGTCCCGTCTTCTCAAAGTTTATCACTACTCCACTCTGGATTTTCTGCACCAAAGACTCCAGACACTGATTCAACATACGCTGGGAGAACACACTGTAAGAACGACCTGTAACGAAGACACACGTCTGTAAGTATAGATATCCCAAAACACGAGCGAGTCAATGGTGTTGCTAAAATTAAACGTTTTTCCTTGGTTGACTGTGGATCATTTCAAATGTTTTTTGGTTTAGCCGTTTAAAAGCTTAATTAATAGAATTTGTGGGCCAACTGGGAGCAGCAGAAACAACACGGGATGCATTTTCACCATGCTTTCACATTTTGTCAATTTCCTAGCAAAAAGCTGTCTATTTAGACCCTCCCACTTAGATCCTGACATTATAATGTGATTTTTTCCCCTCCTAATTAATAATAATTTGTTGTACTTTTTAGAGCAGATACTAGAAACCAAATTAAGAAATAACATCTGGCTTTAAATGTTCCACATTTTTCGTAAGCTAGTTTCTAATTGTGTCTTCTTTGCTTTGTTTGGTGCAGGTCAGACAGTGTACAGTGGGTCTATTAGAGCTTGTCTGCTAAAAGTTGCATGCTGCTGCTGGAACAGGGTTAAGACTGAATTGCAGACTAAATGAGCCATAAAAAATTGTGAGTCAGAAGAGGGAAAATACAGAAGTCTGATAATTCTGTTGATTGGTGCCAGGGTAAAAATAGGAAAACAATCTAACCGAAACTAGGGGGAAAAAGAAATTGCTACTTGCTGGGTCATCTCATTGAAATGTTTGCATTTGGCGACCAACTCGTCCAGAGGTCGAACGTGCACCACCCTCAGTCTCTGGGTGATGACTTTCAAACACATGGTGATCGCACAGGTTACTTAGTGGGATGCAACTTGTCTCCAAACAATTGCGCTCCGACTCGGGCTGACTGCAATTAATCTCAGAGAGATTGACAAAGGTTTGGAAATAATATAGATGCAGACAGACTGCATCAACCCGAGTCAGTCTGCAACAATGAACGCAACTTGTCTGCAGTGTGTCTTTTTTTTTTTTTTTTTTTTAACTTCAACCCATTGAGTCACAAACTCATAGCAGACCGACTCCATCTTATTACATTTTATCTCTACGTTGACACACCAAAGTCTCTTTGAAGTGTTCGTACACCTCGTCTTAGCAGCAACCATTTCAGACACAATCTCAAGTTCATTGCATGCAATAATTTTAGTCATGCCGGAGTCTCCAGTAACTGATTTCTCTGGTGTGACTGTAGCACAATTAACCAAAAATTATAAATAACTTGAGCTGAGATTTCTCAGACCTTTTTCCAATGAAGAGCTTCATCGAATTCTTCACTCATTCTAGGACTAGACTTAATCTTTGTCTCCGAAACTTACAGATAGAGACACAGAGGATTAAAAGTTCCCACTAAAACTTGTGTTTAAAGAACAAAAACTGCAGCAGCAGCAGTTTGGTGTTTATATAATGCACCTCAATGTCAGAGAAATCAAATGAACAAGAATAAAAGGGGTTAAGAAGGATCACTACATTACACTGTTTATGAAGTGCTTTGCTACTGGTGCAATGCAATTTCAAGAGCTCTCTTCTTTACATATTGTTCATCTTTGTGCAGCCATATCAGCCATTTACACTACATGCAAATAGTGCATTTGCATGAAATGTGACTCTGAAAGGTCAAAATCTCTCTTTGCTGTTTTTGTCACGCCATCAATCGCATGTGTAAAATTAAAAAAGTCAGAAAAACCATCTTTCAAAGCTACAACTGACTAGTCTAACTTAGCCTTCCTGTCATTCAACTTCACCTCGAGTGACCTTGTTGTGCACCCATTCACTCGCTCATTTCAATAGGCTGTGGCTTTGTGTCAGGTCTGCCATCAGCAGTAATGGACAGGCAGCATGTACTGTAGACTGCCGCTGACAATGGACCTGTGTCATGTTCTGCATTCAGCGCCACCGGCTGCGACACGCAGCTTTGGAGTCCTCTGTTCTCTATATGTGTGCATGGGTTAATCTTAACCTGCCATCAGCATCATTCTAGTTCGTTCCTCCTGCCAGCTGCTTCCAAAACAAAGCTACGTGAGGAATGGAGACAGAGGGGATAAAAGTCTGCTTCTATAAGTGAATGTTCTGGCAGCCGGACTTTGGCTGGAGATGGGGGGATTACAGATCAAAATCGCTGGCTAGAAAGTCTCTTGACAGGACTTAGGCAGGACAAAGGCAGTCCGATTATGGACCAGGTGGGAAAATCTAGTCATTCTAACCTTAATCAGCAATTACTACCCAAGTACACTTAAACAAAGCACTTAACCCTTCCACAATAGCTCCAGCAGGGGTTAAAATAAGAGCACAGTGTAGCTGCATTGGGCTGTTAAAACACAACTCTGAATATTGAGCAAGACAGTGCCTAGACACCGCTCAGGGCTGTCCCCTGTTGAAGTGGGCTCTGCTTTAAAATTTAAGCTTCTGACACTTCCAAGAGGAAAACATCTGATCTGTTTATTTTTCACTCAGAATAAGGAGCTTTTACTTCTGTAGACTAAACTGAAGCAGTAAAATGGTTTTCTTAATCTTAGGCTGTTCATGCTGTCATTTAAAATGTATGTCTACAGCCTACTCTACCTGGCTTATGTTATTTTGTTTAATTGCGTAATTCCTTGTATGCTGGTTATGTTTCCATGCGTGATACAATAATAATAATTAAAAAAAAAAAAAAAACAACAACTCCTTAACATCACCAACTTAAAGTGAAGTACCCGACAAGCACTTCAGACTGCATTACCCATGGTGCAGCTCTTCCATAAAACCTGTCCTGTCTTTAAATGCTCTTAAATCATCTTTGAAACTTCGGCATATAAAGCATATGAATCAGTACATAAACTCCAGAGCTACAAAAGGCAAACCGAGTGTACTTAAAAGCTGAGAAATGCCTGTCAGAGCTGATCTGTAAGTACACAACAACCAGCAGCTCGTATCAGTCCGCCTACCTCCAGTGACCTCACACATGGGGGTGATTGGAGAATCGTCAGACGGGACGCCGCCGAGGGGCTCGGGCTCCACCGAAGCGTTGCCGGAGATACGTAGCACCAAAGCAAACAGACGCTGGTCCCAGCGAAACGGCTCCTTCGTCAGCTCGCTGCCCGGCAGCGGCGTGGTCAGAGGTAGATGTAGCTGGACAATGAAACAGATCACAGGATGAGATGACAGACCTGCGTTAGAACAGATTTACTGTGTTGCTGTTCTCTCTAATATCGCCGTTTGTTTTAGGTTACTGTGGGGAAACTTGGGCAGTAAATGAACAACACTTTTACGGCGGTATTGATAAAGTGCCTTCATTTACAGGGTATTAAAGTGGCACGGAGGGCTCAGCTCGCACTTCTAACCTTGCAGTTATACCCTTTGTCATAATTTGGGCTAAAGGAATTTAAAAGTAACTGCCTATATAATTTTTGTTTGCATAGGTTGAAAACATGACTGTTTACTGCATTTGTAAAGAAAAAAAAATAGTGCATTTTCATACTGAGCAATGATTTTTCTTTATTTTCTACATTTTCAAGATCAAGTGTTTAATCAGTCAAAACAGGAAGTGCAATCAATGATTAAAAAGTAGCTGTTTTAATAAATTCAATAAAAATGCCAAAAATATTACTGGTGTTGGACTCAAATGAGACTCTTCATTGGTATTTTTAGATTTTGATGAGAATAAATTAAGGTTTTTGGGTTTTTTTCTGCTGAATGTGTCAGCTGGGGAAGTTGTCTTCCTTGATGTTTTAGGACCAAATGATTAATCAATAAGTAAGTACATCAAACTTCTCTGTTTCTAAGACAATAATAACAAAGCTACTGATAACACTTCTAAGCATGAAAAGTAGCTTTGTTATTATGTGAGTGGACAATATGATAAAGCACTTCACAGTAGAGCTTCTGTGGTTTAAACTTTAGCCATCTTAATCACAGTCAAAGGACGAGGGTTTGGTAAAGTTTGACGTGGTGCGGTTAGACTCCTAAAGTATCACCCAAACAAACAGAACGCTCTCCTGATTGGAGATGCAGGCTGACCTCATCTTGGACACCGCCGCTGCTGGTCAACTTGTTGCCGTCTGTAATTGCGATGATGATGGCAGGTTCAAGGAAAAAAGGATTCCTTCCCTAAAAAAAGAAAAGAAAAAAAAATAGGACATATTGAAGACTAAATGAAAAAACGAAACCATGCCGAATTAATTCAGCATTCAGACTCCCAGAGGCAACTTAGGGTCACCCTGCACAAAGAAATGAGAAAGACACAAACAAGCTATAAAAAACAAGACACAAAAATAGGGGGGCTGTTCTCACATCTGTTAAAACTGTGCTTACAAAAGACGTGATCACCATTAATACCTGTATTTAGCAAGTGTGGCTTTATGGCCTTCTGCGATCCGACGCATAAATAAGCACCGTGAATGCATCATTACAAACAGCAGATAAATTACACGGGACATATTTAAGAAGCGTGTGAAATAGAAAACCTTGACTCAAAGGGAAAACAAACAGAGTAAGAGTTCAGTATTTAGTGTCTGCAGTATATGTTCACTCTATACTCCACAACAGCAGAGCTCATTATCCGAGGAGCTACACGAAACCTCTTTCCTGCTGGACCCCATGATATTTCATGACATCAGCGCTCCACTCTGATGAAATTAAACTGGAGCAGCACTGCATTTATCACTGTGCATCAGCCTTGTGGGATCTCCACAGAGCCACTAGGTGAGGTAATAGCGTAAAAAGAAAACAAAAAAACCCTCAACAAAGACTGACAAGTGCTGCCAGCAAACCGGACTTCACTGCAGAGTCACAGTGACTCCATAAGGGCCTCCTGTTCTGACAGCAGAGCCATTATTAATGGACGTGGAGCCACACTGTTTGGGCTCTACCTGTAGGCTGCGCTTTCTGCTGAATGATGCATCTGTCCAGTCACATAAACGGCCCAAAGTAAACAGAGCAGGATACGACCAAGACCCCACTGTGCTGCAGGTATCCATGACAACCTGGCAAACCCCCCTCAAAAATTCCTTCATGATATCGAGCACTTAGTTGGCATGCTGACTTGATGATCGGGCTAACTTGCCAGTCAAGCGATGAATTTATCCATGTCATATCAGCTGCCGGAGCTTTTACTCGTGCTTAAATAAAGCCAAATGCGACTACTAAAAATAGATGACACATGACGACAGCCTATCAGGGGAGCCGGTGTAAGAATAAAGCGTTTTGACAACTTCTCAAAATGTGCCCAGCTGCTTTTCATGTAAAAGACAAGACAGTATCTATATATTTTGGGTAATTTGAAAGATAAAAACAAGTCATCTGAAGACATCTCTTTGTGCTTTCAAAGAGAAGAAAACACAGTGGGCATTTCTTATAACTGGTTAATGATGATAATGAGATATTACATTAGTAAATGGAGAAATAATAGGTAATTCATCATGTTTAAGACCCGTCTATGCAGTCAGCTACCGCTACTGTGATGTGCTTTCCACAATGCCATGATAATGGAGATCCATTAAAGCGCCGGCCATCACTCCAGCTGACACTCTAACTTACCACCAAACAACACTGGCCATATCATTTCTTCACGTTCATCCTTTCTTCTGCTCTTTCATTGCTCTTAATGAAACTGATCAGTGTCAGGATTACCTGCCGGCCGTCTCCCCCCTCTACCTCCATACCCTTCTTCATCTCCCAGGGGAGAGTCATTTCAGATGCCTGGCAACCTGGAGCGCTCTTTGTTACTGTAGACTGAGGCACTCCAGGGCAATATTAACTCCCCCATCTCCCCCCGTTAACCCCCCAGGGCTCCACCCGCTGGACGACATGGAGCACTGACTTATGATACAAAGGGCCCTTTAAATAAGAAAACAGAAGAAAAGCGCACACACACACGGTCATTTTAGATGTGTTTTCATGCGGAAGTGCCCTCTTCCTAGTTCCCTTGAAACGCTTCTCTGGTTAAATGGTAAACCCTCACTTAAAAGGAAATGTAACTAAACAGAAGACAGCAGAAACAGCTTACGGGAGTTATTAAGCACCACTACACTTGTGTAATCAGTTAGATGACGTACTGAAAGGTTTTTAGATTTTGACTCAAGTTCATTGATTCCTCTAGCTTTTAGTGTTACCAGCATTTCCTGCCCACACACATTTGTTACGTTAAAATATCCTCTAGGAGTACCAAACACTTGTGTTGGGCTCACATTTTAAATTACAGCCCATGTTCACAATAACTCCACTTTTGTAAAGGACATACTAAGCATATATAAACTAAATACATGCACTCCATACTAGTAATTGCCAAGCCTCCTGCTGGAAATAGGCAGAAGAGGGAGAACTAGTCATTAAATTATAGCCACTGTCAAATCAACCTGTAATTAGAGGTCAGCAGTGACAGCGCGGGACGCAGTAACCTCGACCTTGGCTTGTGTGTTCAAAATCGGACAGTCTGACGGTGTCGCTGGTATTTTTTTTTTTTTTTCAAACGACCAAAGAGTGTCTGACATGCATTATGCATGCTGCATGTATGCATTACCTGGGCTGGTAGGGATCTTCTGTTTATTACTCAGGAAATGCCTAATTAAACATTCATTACTGCTCCCATACTCCCCCACTTACCTCCGCACAGGAAAACAGATGTCCAGATTCTGTATCAACCACAAGCGTGCAGATTCACCTACCACTCTAACTGGGTATGGGCTAGACTTCACAGCTTACATTAATAATGACCACTTTGTTTCATATGCAAAAAAAAAAATTGCATTTCAGTTTCAACGCTGGCCAGGAGATGAGAAAATCTCAAGAAGGTGAGATGCTGAATAGCAAGCAATATGCTTTCTGTTGGCTTCAGCTTTTCTTTTTCTAATGAGACTAAACCAAAGTCAAGTTTCTCTGGTCACTTTGTCCAACCCTGCACAGCTAAAGGCAGATCTGAACATCTGTTACACATGAGTCAGTGAGCTGGCATAAGAGTGGTGGTCTGAAACTTTATCATGCAAATCTACGTTTAGCTACTAATACTGGATTTAAATTGAAGAGGGAACTTGGCCAGCATCACGCTGTACTAGCTCCAGACTTTGTGGGCTTGGAGAATATTTCTTAGCAATACTGAGTCTGAATGAGTTTTATGTGAATAGCTTACAGCTGTAAATCAGGCCCACTGTGTCGTAAAGCTGCAGTATGGAAATCTTTCTAAGCTGCACAATACAACTGGAATAACATCGATAATTTTAAAGTAAACCACATTTTTCCGTCAGCGTGTATCCAGGAGCTTTTTTCAATATCCTCACATTTGTGGTCTTGTTAGATGGATCCCCATTTTTGAAGCAGACTTGAGCGAAACAAAGAAAAGGGCGACAGTCTTCAACCTCAGCATCAGTGAGCATTCACATTAACCAAAAGATAAAAACACAAGAGTATGTTCATCATGGTACAGATCCGTGGTACTGGTACTGCTATATAGCGCCTGTCGCCTCACTTTTGAGCACTCAAAATACTTTTCACTACATCTGTCAATCACCCAATCAGAAACACACGCACATTCATACAGTGCTTTTATCTACAGCTAAGCACTTCCACCAAACATTCACGCACACCCACTCTGATGGATGCATCGGGGGCAACAGGGTTCAAGATCTTGCCGAAGGATACTGTGACACATAGACGGGAGGAGCCGGGGATTGATCCGTCGACCTTTCGATCGGTAGATGACCCGCTCTACCACCTTGCCCAGTGATTCATCATAAAAGCACAAAAGTCCTCTGACAGGCTTGAAACTACATAATTTAGACTGACCTGGTTAAAACTGCAAAAGTCTTATTCCAAAGCTCTAAAATAACTCCCAGCTTGATTAAAATTATGTTTAGCTTTGTGTTTACGTGCACACACACCACAGAGTGGCCAGACCATTTATGAACTAAATAATAGATATAAATATTAGAACCACCTCTTATAATAATCCAGTGCATTTTAACAAACTGGCCATAAAGCTGAAGTGACACAAGCCTACACTAGTTTATATACAACTATATATATATATTTTTTTAAAAAGCATCTAGCTTTCAGAGCATATTTGTGCAGACAGAGCCTGCAATAGATCCTTAGAGTTTCAAAACATAATGCATTTTCTTGCTTAAAAGCTCATTTACAGGTGTAATAATTCCATGTCCTTGATGAGAGCAGTGACATATGTAACACAAACTAAAGTTACTAATCAATGATGGGGGAAGAAAGAAAATAAGAAAGCTACGTTGCTCCTGCTGCTTGGACTTGCTGTCATGATTGTGTCGTATGGCTGAGGATGTGTGGGTCCACAGTATGAAAGTGGTTGATGCTTGTAAGACTGGGAGATAGCAGAAAGGGGTGGGGTGAGGGGGGGTAGGTGGGTGGGTGAAGTGGGTCTGTTTGGGCATTTAGCACTTTATGAGCCTGATTTCTTCTCCACCTGTTTCATTGCTACATACCTGTCCATAGTTGTCTATCCCAGTCACTAATCTATTGAGATTGAGTAAATCAAAAGCGTTCCTCAAGGATTGGCCAATAGTTGTGAGTCCAGTTGCTTGGAGGTTCCTCAACTCTGTCATGAATGTGGCATGGCTCTCTTTCCATCCAGCCTTAAAAAAAAAAACAAAAAAAACAAACCCAAACAAAACACAACATAGCAGCTGGTTAATAACATGCACAAAGCTAAATAACTACCCCACTGTTGTGACCAGCAGGCAACTTCTAAGGAAACTAGTGGTTAACTTCACTGGTTTTATTGAGAGTCTGAGCTAATAAATATCTAAATAGGTCGCTTCCTCTCTATCTGCCCAGACTAATAATTTGACAGCACTGCAGCCACAGGACGTTGATCCGTTTCTACCAGGCTGCTGCGCTCGGCTCCAGATCAGAAAATCGCAAAGTAGCAAAGTCGCAATGTGTGCAGTGACTAAAGTGGCAATTTGGTCTAAAGAAGTAAAGTAGGCTAGTCTGTCATCCCCGCTTCTCCTCCTCCTCTACTCTCCCTCCCTCCTAGATATCACCTCGCTGTATAAATAACACCCAGAGTTCCTTGCTGCTCACATTGAAACAAAATGTCGGCCATGTTTTAAAAGGGGTATGAAAGCTCCTCCTGAAGATTTTTCTCTACACAGTTGATGTAGTGATCACAACGTGGTGCAGCGATGGAAGGACAGTCAATCTGCGCAATGTAAAGCCGGACATGACCCGAAAACAAACTCTACCTTTATCCCGAACGGAACATCTTCAAAATTTACCAACATATACCGGTCCCCTCGGCTCGCCGGATCTCTCCCTCTGAGCTGTGGAAATAGTAGAGAATTATTTACGGTTATCGAGAGATCAGCTTTGACAGGCGAGCTTGCAACAGCAAAACGATGAACTGAACTGCATTCCCGCTCGGGATCTCTCAATATTAATGTGTCCCGTGGTTACAGTACCTTCATAAAAGTCTCAACAGCGCCTTTTGCTATGTCCAGATAGGTAGTGCCCAGATGGGTGCGCTGGTTCATTGAAGCGGACGTGTCTATCAGAAAAAGTAAAACGGGCATTGTGATGGTAATGACACGTTCTGCATGGACTTGGTGTCAGTACAACCGGCCAAAACGGAAAAAAATCTTTTGTTCTCCTGCCGCCTGTATCACCTCTCAGCTAGCTAGCTAGCTGGCTAACTGTCTGTCTCACACATTCTTTCAAAAAAGTGTAAGAATAGTGAGTGTAGAAGCCCTTTCCGGGCGAACTAAACTAAAAACCTCAAACCCTAGGGGCAGGTTATGGATTCACGAGGGATTTTGATAATTTTTACAATATTTTGTAAATATTCCTAAGTTTCATAGTAACAAAGTTCCCCCTCACAGTGAGTCCCTGCTTCTCCCTACACTGAATGCGCTGTGTCTTGTCCACTGGTTTTAACCTAAGCTCCGCGCCTGACCCCGCCTCCCAAGCGGTCTTGCAGTGTCACGTGTATATACACTCTCTTCTTATTGGCGGGCTCAGGCTCCTCATTACCATATCCAAATAAGGCCAAAGCAGACTGTCTCATGCGCATGCTTGCTTGCCCGAGAGGCAGGAATGCAAGGAAAATATTCTGTACATACATTGTGTGATAAAGAATACAGCATATGTGGCGATGCGCTCTTTTATCGGAGCCTTACCGCAGTTTGTTGAGGTGTTGTTATTTAGGAACAGGCACGTGTCTGCTCTTAGATCTGATTACATAATCAACATTTACTTCATCCTATGCGCGGGCGTGGGCTAGTGTGAAAGACAACCCTTCAAGACTATAGAGAGATAAACTGGAGGCACTATCATATAAAAACAACTGTAAAATATCAACCAAGGAATGCACCTAGGGCAAACAGAAACTACTCGCGGGTGTTATGGCACTCGGTTTTCATGTGATGACCAAATAAAGACTCCCCTTTTCTCTGAAGGAAAACAGGTTTAGCTGAATAGTCGCTGGGATTGACATGCGCGCACACGCACTCACACACCCTGCAGCTCTGAAATGTCTGTACTTTGTCTTTATTTTCCATAGCCAAAGAACGACATACTTGCAGGTAAAAGGAAAGAAAAAGACACAGAAACAATCAAACAAACACAAAGAGAGATGTCGCTAATAAGAATCACACTTCTAGCGTTGCTATTGTTGATCTGTAGTTATGTGAGATAATGCCTCAACTGTTACTGCACAGAGAATATCATCAAACGTGCTACACATAAGCTTTTTGACAGATTAGAGTTCACTCTTAATGCTACATGACACCCAGCCACACGCGCACGATTGTGCAATACAATTTACATAATGTAGTTGACTGGAAAATATCATCACTTCCGCAAAAACAAGACGAAACCATCCGGTGGCTTGCGATAGCAAAGCGGAGGAACGTCTGTGTGCTTCTTATTTGATGTGAAGCAACACGCGCGCGCGCGCACACACACACACAATTTATCTTCCGGTGTGTCACTGACGTTTTTCACAATAAAATCTTTAATGTGGTTTGGCGATCTTAACGACGAAACTGTGGAAGGTGTGATAAACTGTAGTTGCAGCTGCAATAACATTTATTGCCATTATAAACCAGCTATTTATTGTAGCTTGCACAGCAGCACAGTAACCGGTTAAGCACCAATCTGAGATACTTCTGTTCTGTTTGGGCCTCTCTGACTTTGTTATTTGACGGATTAATTAACTTTCCACAGATTCATTCATTCATTCTTCCTCTTTCGCAATTCTGGGTCTCTTAACTTTCAAGTTTAAAATGTAACAATCAAAACACTCAACTATGATGCAGGTTTAACTGACTCAACTTTCTTTTTGTCATCCCACTATTGCAGTGTTTTTTCATTTGCTCAAAGATTATGTAACTAAAAATGTATTAAGTGTACACTTAAAACACACATTCTTGTGCAACTGTTATATTACAGGTTTTACTGCTTCTCCGAAACAGTTTCCCAGACTTATATATTATATATAACACATTCTTGTGTTGGTTGATTTTAGCACAAAGCGTCATTTCCAAACATAATGGATATTGATTATTAGGGTAGTGGTAATTCTCCACTTATGAAAGTCTCTCACCCCTCCATAGTTTGTACTACGAAAGTCAGAACCGGAAATGCTGCATTTTTACTATGAAGGAATCTTGATCACAATTTATGGTGAGTCAAGAACATATGTGAAGTTACTTGGACAAGCCAAACACAAATTTCCGGTCCATGTCTGAGCTGCTTCATACAGGAAGTTGTTGCTCTATTAGTATTAGTGCTGCATGTTAAAATCCAAACGCATCACCTTAGATAGTTAGATATACGATTATTATTATTATTATCATTGACATTATTATTAAATGCAACTGGAAATGTGGTATAGCCTTCCACTCAATAGATTTTAGAAAGTTGTAGATTTAGTGTTATGAGTATATAATGAGGTTCTAATAAACGACCTATAATTGCATTTTTGATCTAGGCAGTCCAGCAGCTCTTTCCTGGAAAGTAAGTGGTTCGTGAAAAAAGTAATGTTGGTAGAGTTTTTCTTCTCTGAAGTTATCAGTGACCCAACTATTAATCTGGTTTTATTTCTAAAGTCCAGTTCAGTCATCAAGATTATCTCTACTCATGTCCAAACTGGCTATTTATAGTAATCAATAACATTATACATATAGTACCATATCTATGGCGTATAAAAAATACAAAACTAGTTTGAAGAAAGTCGCATTATGGAAATTAATGCAACTAATAATAAAGTATAGCTCACCCTGAGCCAATAGAGGTGTCTAAAAGTCGGGATAACGTCTTTTGTCGACCTCACTGTGGCACCCCTTTAATAAAGACATCTGTCACATTTTATAAACCTTTGGTAAAGGGAAATTGACATGTCATAATTTGCACTTTTTAACATAACAGTATTTGCTCTATATTTCATTACGGCCAATTAAAACTGATTTCTTTGCTTTTTTTTGCTTCAAAATGATTAACTCTTTCTTGTATGGCAGACGTAGTGTAGCCACACTTTGCAGAGGGCCTCATTAGAAAACGTTTTGTTGATATTACTTTATTATTTTTGCTTACAAGACTTGAGATATTGTTATCGTATCGTTTTATATTTTAATTAAAGCATATCTATCTAATATCTATCATATTTTGTTGTGAAAATCCAAAAGCGGAACTCAACTAAGGACTTTTATTTTGTTCAAAGGAAGTGCTGTATGTGTGCGAGTGTAGGTGGCGTATCTGTTGTCAGCTGACTGGCACCGCCTCTGACCGCCGTCACAACAGAGAGCTGCCTGCCTGACAGCTAGCTAGCAGCCGAGGTTCTGCTGTCGGACCGCCGTGTGTTATGTTTCTCGGAGCCAGGACCGTAGTCGGAGGTTTGTGCACCACCAGCTCATGGCGGCTGAAATTCAGCCTCAACCTCAGGCTCGGAAGCCTTGCCTCCTGAGCAAAATCGATGCTTTCCAGGAGGTGGTGAGCACAGCGGTGATAATTCCCAAAGAAGACGGCGTTATCAGCGTGTCTGAAGACAGGTAAGCTGCGCTCTGCAGGCTGGCTAAAGCACAAATTAACCTCCAGAAATAATATTCGACACAATAATGCCCCTTAATCTGCTCCTATTGAGTGGACCCCCACCCCCGTGTCATGTAACGTTTCCAAACATGTTGAAACAGTCCAAGGGTTCAATAACATTTTTACAAAAGTGTCAGCTGACACAGTCACACCATTACATGCTAGTTAACGGCTGTAAATTATACTCTTTTTGTGTTAGCTCCAAGCCAGTAACACGTAGTTTAGTTGTGCTAACGTTAGCTAGACATAACTAAAAAAAGACTCAGCGTAAACACTGGTGTTATTAGAGTGTTTCTCGCATATTATGGCACCAGGAGTTGCTATATATACCAGAATGTCTCAGCTTTGAGGCATTAAAGCTGCTGTAGTCTGTCCCCTTATTCTCTGTTGCACATGCCTGGAGCTGTTTTGGGGTACCAAGAGTTCGCGTCTATCCCACTTAGATCTATGTGAGGGTGACGGTGAGCCTGTATATGCTGAGGCGGCATGTTCTGAAATGTCCTTGTAACTTATTGCACCAATTGCAAATTTAGTCCTATATGCCACCTAAGCTATATGATGCATATCCCTGATCCATGGCGACTTACCTATTGTAGTCCTAGATGGCTATTTACTGGGGTGTTTAAGCAGGGGAAATGCTTAAAATAAGATATATGGAATTTGCTAGAACAAACCGCGTTTAAGTACCCACCGAAATGGAAAAGGAGGTGGTGAAATAGAAGTGTCTTAAGTCTTTGTGCCAGTGGCCATGTGGATTTGCGTGGGAAATGAGCCTTTCAGTGGATTCTGTGATTGAGTTTAAAGCACAGATGATTTTATTCCCATTACATTTCACCCAGAAGTATATGTCACCCCTAAAGAGAACAGTGAAGAATAATTGCTGTAAATTGAAGTGTTGAGTGGTGTAGTAAAAATTCAAAGTAGGTCAGTGAGTTGATTGTCAGTCATCTCGGAACTCGGGCTGTTGTTCAGTGTCACAGGGGAAAGTTTTTACCTGCATTCACAGCAGAGACAAAACATTAGAACCATTGTTTGTCTCATATCTGGGCTGTGCAGACTGTCAGGTGTAAAGACCTGAGCAAGTCTGATAAGATCCAGATTTTTGTGGTCAGATAACTAAGTTAGCACCTCTTCCTTGTGAGAGGCCTACTAACACTGGGCTGACAAGAGTCAAACCACAAACCAGTGACAGGATGAAGTCTGATATGCAGCAGGTGCAACTTACCGGAGTTAACGGATCTGGTGAGGTTTAAGCAGCATTTTAAGGATGGGTGGTCATGATATTTTGGGGATAATGAATGCATGTATCCTTTTGGGGGAAATGTCAGTACTTCCTCTGGTGGAAGTGGCAGTTGGATCTGCTTGTGGCCCCCCGGAGTGCTGGAGAACAGGCTGATTTCCTTATCAGTGGTAGTGAAACCTACGAATACGTCACACATATTTCTGTTTTCTCAGAAATTCTGGCAATTGAGTTGATTACCTGCAGTGTAACAAAGTTGACACCAAGAATGTAACTCACTTCAAATGCATTGAGGACTAATCTCTGTTGGTTTCATCCCACAGGACTATTCGGGTATGGTTGAAGAGAGACAGTGGTCAGTACTGGCCCAGCATCTACCACACAATGCCATGTAGGTATTCCTTCCTTTTTTTGTCTACTGGCACATTTTTTTTGAATAACAGTATTTAACAGTAAATTGTCAGTATGCTGTATGCTTAAAAAAGGCAATATTTATTTATGAATTAGCTGGTTGACTGGCTTGTTTAGTATAATTAAAGAAATCATAAATAGCACAAGAATGGCACTTTTGTCAGCAGTTATTCAGCTGACACATTCTTCTGTGAAAGGCAGTGTTCACTCCCGTTTCTGTACATGCTTCGCCTGTGAGTGTACTGACTCAACATGATGGACACAATGAATCACACACCCCTCCTTTCAGAGACCGATGAAAATGTGGAGGTCACTCTGCTCTTGGGATCAACCAGACTTGATGCTCAACATTTTTCAGATTATCGGTATCATTCTTGTTTCCACCGAGTCTCGATAAAACAGATTAGCTGTAAAATGCGTTACCGTAAAAAGCTACCTCTCTCTGGCAGCTGTCGTCACCCTGAGGTGTCAGGCACTATTATATTTGTTATGCTTCACGAGTAACAGCCTATCAACACTTAATGCACAGATGACCACATGTGCTGACTGGAGCGGCCTCGATGAGTGGGTGGAGCTGTGTTTCAAAGGTAAAGGCAGCAGGAAGTGGCAAGCTCTGACGCTGAAAAGTGAAGCCAACATGGAAGTGCTAAAAAAAGAAGAAGAGAGAGACAGTTCCAATAGTGGCCACTTGAGGCGCTGTCCAAAACAGAATCAATCCCATTAGACTTCCATGTAAAAATGTTCAATACCAGCAGTGAAATTAATATTCTGACAGGATGGTACAACAGATTGTTGTTGTTGTTGTTGTTGTTTTTTAAAAAAAAATCTCTTTATCTAACTTATCTTTTCATAACACTAGTCCTTAGAGCAGGGCGATATGACCAAAAATATTTATCACGATATACATTTGAAAATTTGCGATAACGATATAATTGACACTAGACAAAATACTTTACAACTCCACAACTTTATTAGTGCAAAAAAAACATCAATGTATTTTCACTTAAACAAGCAGCTGTTTTTTTTATCCGTCAATCCATCAAGCGGTGCGGCTTCGTAGCTTAGCGAAGTCGTACTGAAACATTTGACAGATTTTCGAGCGCCGTGCACATAAAATCGTTTCGAGGTCAGTAAACACAACCAGAATTCATACATAAGGCACACGGGATTATAAGGGGCACTGTCGATTTTCAGAAAAATCAAAGGATTGATTTTAAGTGTGCCGTGTTTTCCAAAAAACACGGTAATAACGACGGCCCGCTAGCATGCTCTACCAAAAATGTGCTTTGTTGTGTATCTGAGGGACGAAAGCTAAACCAGTTCCACACCACTGAAGTTGCAGCATTTTTGCAAACCAGTTCTGGTTCATCTGTTTCATTTAACGATCTGCTTTCGCCCTTCTTATTCTCAGTCTTCGGCACGCTTTTTTTCGCCATGTGCATATGTAAACAAAGGCACTGCGCATGTGTGTTTTACCCATATTCTATCGTGATATTTCATTTTCTTATCGTTGCCCGTCATTATACCGGTATTACCGTGAACAGTATGATATGGCCCAGCCCTACTAGTCCTTTTCCAAAAATGTTGGGACACTGTAAAAAATATTAACAAAAACACAACGCACTGATTTTCAAATGTCATATTTCATATAATAATAAAACATGGAAAACATACCAAATGTTTAAGCTGAGAAAAATCCTCTGTTATTTTGAATTTGATGGCAGCAGCACGTCTCAGAAAAGTTGAGACAGGACCACTGTGTAGCATCCCTTCTTCTTTAAACAACAGTCTGCCGTGGAGAGTAACTGCTGGATCGTGGGCAGAGGAATCTTGGCAAATTCTTGTCTTTTACAGGAGTCTAGCTGTTAAGAAGTCTTTGGGTTTTTCCAGTCTGCCCTAAAGGTTTTCATTTGGTGAAATGGCAGGTTGGCCAGTTCAGTACCCACACTCTTGTACTATGAAGCCATGCTGTTGTAATAGTTGCAGTATGCTGGGTAGGATTGTCTTGCTAAAATATGCAAGCCCTTCCCTGAAAAAGATGCCATCTTGATGGAAGCATATGTTGCTCTAAAACCTGTATATACAGGTTTTATATAGTTTTCAATTGCTGTATATAGTTTTCAGTATATTAGGCGCTAATATACTTATGAGGCTATGGTGTCAGTGTTTTCCAAAAAGAATTTCAAATTTTCAACTCATCTGATCACAAAACAGTTTTTCACTTTGCCTCACTTTATCCATTTTAAATGTATTTTGGCCCAGAGAAGACTGCAGTGTTTCGTCTTTGCATGATTGAGCTTTAACCTGTGTTAGTGGATGGTTCGGTGAGCTGTGTTCTCAAGAGTGATTTGTGGAAGTGTTCCTGACCTCATGCAGTGATTTCCATGACAGAATTATGTCTGTATTTAATGCAGTGCCGCCTGAGGCCTGAAGATCAGAGGCATCCAGTATTGATTCTGGGCCATGTTCCTTGCTAGATTTCTCCACATTCACTAAATCGTTTCATGGTTTTATGTACTATTGACAAACATTCTGAAATTGGTTCAAAATGTGCAAATTTGCAATTTTTTAAAGACTGGTGAACCTCTGCTTATCTTTACTTCAGAGAAACTCTTTTTTTTCTCAGTGACCTGTTGCCACTTTACCTAATTAGTTGCAAAATATTCCTCCACCAAAACGTTCCCTTTTACACTTCCGGCCTTTTGTTTCCCCTGTTCTGACTTTTTGCTGCCGTCAATTCAAAATGAGCTAATACGTTTCATGAAATTATAAAAATGTATCGATTTAAACATTTGATGTTTAGTAATGTTCTATTGTGAATAAAACATGTGTTTATGAGATTTGCAGCTCGTTGTATTATTTTTTATTTACACTTTAAACAGCATCTCAGCATTATTGGAAATGGGTTTGTAGTTGTGTAGGTGTTGAGTCTTCTTCTTCTTCTTCTAACTCCCCCCTTTTGTTGTGGCTTACAGTTAGTGAGTGGCTGCTTTGATTAATGGGTCTGCCAACATTGGCAGCTGTAGCCTCCAGCTGTAAGCTCAGCCTCACTGAAGTGCACGTCTGTGGTGCATTTGGAGCATTTTTAGCAGAATTATTGATAAATAACATCATGACAAAAAATGTTACAAGAGGTTTTGCTATTACCAGTTTTGGTGATTTTATTCATCTCTTACTTGGCACGAATTAACAGGGTTTCTGTTCCTATGTGTTGCGCCCGTAGACTGTATATAACACATGGATATGACTTATGGTGTATTTTACAAAACAGTTTTTATTTTGTATGACCCAAAATGAGTGACTGTGCCCATAAACTCATAATGAAAGTGTTTACAGAGATCAAGTCAGAAAGCAGTTTTCCCATAAACTTCTACAGGACTGAAGTCTTTTTGCAACCACAACTATCTCCATCTGGTGGCCTCCAGACAGAATGCAGGTTTTGACACATCAGCAAGATGTGTCACTAACAATAGCAGTGCCAGAGGCTGCACTAGTTAAATATTTGTGGTTACCAACCCTGACATGAGTTTTTTCAAACTGCTCAGTAATCACTGCAAAGGAAAGCGACTATTGGCTAAAGTGCAGAAAGGTAGAATAAACTGATTGCATCTATGCATCCCTATGTTGCTTTCCAACATTTTGATATTTCCAGTGCTTTCTGGAAACCTAAATTGGGTAGTTTTGCAGGGACTTTGGTTGCACTTTCTTTCTTTCTTTCTTTCTTTCTTCTTTTTTTGGCTTTTAAAACTTTCAGCCAGCTCTTCCAGGAAATTGCAACAAACAGTTTTCCAAAGTAGTTAGACAGTCATTATAAAGTATCTACAATACATAAATTCTGGATTCATTTCCCCTGGGTTAAATAACACACTGGGGGTTTTGAATATTTAGATTTAAAATTGTAATTTCTCAGAAATTAAGCAAATAAAACTGCTAACTTGTTCAGAGTGTACCCTCCTGCAGGAAAGGCTCCAGCCCTTTCCAAACCCTGGGTTAGACAAGCAGTTAAGAATATGGATGGGTGGATAGACAGAACATAAAATAAACATTGTTTCACTTGTGCAAGACTCAAACTCGCAATGTTCTGCTTTTTATAATAAACTGTGGCTTGATGTCTTGACAGTAGTATTGTCGTTCTTGACAATACAAAGATTCAGTTTTTCTTTTTTCTTTTTAATCTGATGCAGCTGGCATCTTGCATTTTATTCTGCTCTGACATATTTAAATGTAAAAATTGCTGTTTTTGAAAGCCATATAAATGAGAATACAATTGTTTATTTCATTTTAATTGTAATGCTGACGATGAGACGAGAAAAGAACATGGGAGATGAAAACCTCTGAAACTGGTGATTTGTATTTTGTGCAGCAACCATTGTTCAGCTCTGAATGTCGAAGTGTTGTTCATTTCAGAGAGAAGCCTATGGTAGTTTGAAAGCCTTTGAACACAATGAAAATGATTCAGTACAGCACCAGAGTCTAGCTTAATAGCTTGAGGACATGATTTAACAATGTTTCCTGGCGTAGATTGGATCAGACGGGAGATGCATATTAACAATTGATTAGGCCGAAATCAGACCTTATGAACCTCATGCTGTATTAAAATAAAAAATAAGAAAAACCATGGCACAATAAGCTAAGTGTCCATTATTTGTGTTAGGTTAGATTCCCTACAGAGAGACTTCTGTTCAGTGAAGTTTGCCAGCTCAGCTTTATAGACTGGAATGGTTTGGATTTTTAAAATGAGGTGGCAGCCGCTGAGGTTCACCTACACACTACACGCAGGAGGACTCTGACGCGAGGGAATAGAGGCGATGACAGTCTGTAATCTCAGTGTTAGATGGCACAAGTTTCTCTCACATGTATCGATAGCTGCTGTAACCATTGTCAGGATTTTTCCAGTGTATTTGAGGGTTTGTTGGCTAACAGTGCCGAAGAAAGTCATCAGTTTTCTGTACCTTTAAGTTGCATCTCGTTTGCTGTCACATGACCCAGTCAGCTGAGAAAGGACTGTGAGATGCAGTTGATAGGCTAAAAAAAGCTTGTGGTTTAACCTTGACACTTGCTACAATGTCAAACAAATGTCATCAATGTTAAGAAAGAAGGCACGAGTATCCTTATGATTTTACTGATATCTTACAGATTGCCTCACAAAAGTCTGTTAGGTCAGTAATAATTGTAACCTTTTTTGTTGTGTGTCTTTGTGTCTCCAGCATCAAGCTCCTGTATGTCCTTTAACCCTGAGACCAGGAGACTATCTGTGGGGATGGACACTGGGAGTATCTGTGTAAGTCCAGCCAACATCCTGCTTCCCTTTTAAATGCAGACCTCTGGTTTTTTCACTCCTTCCTCTGTGACAAACTATTTCCTTTTTTTGCCGGTGATGTTATAATCAAATGAATGGAGTAGTTGTATTTCTTTTGTTTTAGTGGAAATGTCAGTGCCCTAGTTCACAAACCTGATCTGCTTTGATTGTGTTTTGAAGTCATTTCATGTCACCTGAAGCACACTATCTAGCCACTCAGCCGAGATTTTTTTCTTTTTAAATGTGAATTCATCTCTTCCAGTAAATCATCATCATTATATCAATTTTGTCCCCTCTGATCTTTCTTACAGTGGCAGTGAATAGCTTTCGTTTGTGACAAACTGTGGCAAAGCTCTCCAGAGAATAAATCTCACTTCTCATTTTTATTTGCTTTTCTCACACAGTACCATACAATGGTGTCTAATTGAACGAGTTCCTTCAGATCTACTTATTTTATTCATGCTCATCAGAGGAAGAATCCTTGTGATCTTGGTCACTTAATAATCCTTCCTATAGTGCGTCACGCAGCTCATAATGCAATTTATTAATACGATTCTTTGTTTCCAGAGGGCAACACCTCTTTGCCAGACTTTCCTTTTGGTCTACTCCGTACAGTTAAAGCTCCAACCCCAAAAAAAGTAACCATTATTTTTTTATAAACACAATCTCTAGCAACACAGCAGTTTCATTTCTGACCTGACGCAGTGCAGGTCACTCTATTTTTAGATGTAGCATTATTTGCTGTCCACTTCTTGTTTTGTTGCTGTCCTAAAATAAAGCCAGCACGTGATGTGAACTTTTCTTGGAGATTCATCTCAGAACAACCTCATAACTTACCATAAGTTCCCATAAGTGTTTTATTAAGGGTGTTGACCTCAGCTGAAACTTCAGAACAAGAACCTTTCTTGTATTTATTGATCTATGAGTCATTTGTCTTTATGTTTTTGAGGAAGTAGTACTTATTTCTCACCTATACATGCTATGCAGTGCACATTTTGCATGAATCCTCTGATGTGCAGAGAACTGAGCCAAATGTAATTTAAACACAGCAACATAGTTTTTTTTCTATGTTTACAAAGTTGCTGGAAACTTTAGTCAGTGACCAATTATCTCCACTTCCTCTCTTTCAGGAGTTTGTTCTGTCAGAAGACTACAACAAGATGACCCCAGCACGCACCTACCAGGGTGAGACAGAAAGAGCAAGAACGCTGTTATATTCAGGGGTGCACATAAGTGGTCCGCAGGTGCGCATTCTGCACCACATCTCTGTGCGTTCATCATTTGTTTGCAGCCAGCTCACCTCCTGCAACCACTTTTCTGAGAATACGCGCTTCTTTGGAGGTGGAGGAACACCAAAGAAATTGCTTAAAGGAGCTTGCTTCTTTTGACATCTTTAAGAGTTCTAAACAGATGTCTGTCTTCCTCCAGAAAATCTTATTTACCCAAATGCGCGTTGCAACTTCTTATCTGGTGCGCGTCTTTTATTTTGATGCGAATGGGGTTTAGCTGAAACTTGCATTCAGAAGGCAAAATTTTTAATGCCTTGTGCCCAGACTAATACCCCGACTAAACCTTCCCCACTGCCCCAGAAAAGAGTGACAAGGGGCTTTTCTTTCTCTATAAATAAATTATGATTTGCCCCATTTAAAAAAAGAAAATAAAATGAAAAAAAAGTTATTATTATTATTACAGTCTGTTAGAATGCCTTAAAAATATAAGTCTAACACTTTCAAAGTGAATTTTTTAAGCTTTGTTTCTGCTATCGTTTGTTGTTACTTGTTATTTATTGTTACTTTTGCCAATTCTGGGCAGTTCAAAGTTAATAAAGTCCACTCACATCCTTGTACTTTAGGCTTTGTAGCCTGAGGAGTATTTGCTCTCTGGCTGTGTTCATAATTCATGCCTCTCTGTGGAGCATAACTCACTAAGTGTGGATCAGAGCACCAGTGATAAATCTCTTTATGTATCCTCCACAGATTCCACTATACTGCATGTTTTTTTATTGTGTGGGTGTCCAAAACAACCCTTAGAAGATTTATTTATTTATTTTATGGATATAGAGAAATATTTATAGTTGACCTTTATGATATGTTTCTCTGATCATATGTGAAGATGTATCTTTGTGTCACATAAGGCTAAGTGTATTGTGCAACAGTACAAATGTATAAAAATACGTCTTCATCAGTGTCGAGCACAAACTTCCTCTTCATTTGGCTGCTTTCTTTGAAGAAGGCAGTAGTGCTTGATCGTCTTCTTTCATGATGACCATGATTTCTTGTAGGCTACTCATTTTAATTAATTTGTTTTTTTTATGTGTGTAGCTCATCAGGGCAGGGTGACAGTGGTGCTGTTTGTGCTGGAGATGGAGTGGCTGCTGAGCACGGGGCAGGATAAAAACTTCACCTGGCACTGCTCAGAGAGCGGCCAGCTGCTGGGGACATATCGCACCGCAGCCTGGGTCTCAGGACTACAGTATCCTTCTACACCCAGCTTTGTCTTTAGAGTGGATCGAGTGGGAAGTGACGAGCCAACTTTGATTCTTTAGCCTTTGTCTTTTTATTTTGATGACACCGTCTATTTTTAGGTCAGTGCAACATAAGACCGGGCAATTGAAATTAGCCTCCAGTTAGTTTCTACTAATGTGAAGGGCTAACAATAGGCATCAGTCATGCTGTTGTCAAGGAAACGGTCTGAGTAGGTTTCTGTAATGGCCACATGAAAGGCTGTGTGAGTGCTCAGCAGCGGCACTGATCCATACCAATGAGCCTGCTATTAGGTCATCACACTGCTGGTATCCTCTTAGCATCATGCTAACCTGTCTACATAACATGGCAAGAGGAGATTCAGAGCAGCGGCGTTTATTTGTTCAGGGATTTTAGACATAATGAAAAAGGAACAGTGTGGAAAATGAAAAGTTAAATTTAAAAGTTTTGCTGGGTTTTTTTTGAAAAATTGTTCAAAAAATTGTTGTTCAAATGGCCGTCATAGTGCATGAAGCCTTTTAACCAAATCTGCGCTCATTTGAACTAAAGCAAGCCTTTTGATACTGTGGCTGAAAGCTTTTTATTTGGAAACAACAAATAAAAAGTGCCCTCATGCTGTTTACCATTAGTTATGCATGTTTTGCTGTAGTTCTGATAAATATAAAGTAAGATAAAAAGAGGCATCTTATCTTGCTCCCAGTTTTATTTTCAGCGTAGCCTAAAAAAGGAGGTGTGAAGAAAAGTGGGCCAATACGTCTCCACAACCACACGAGAGAGACTGACAAAGTCAAACAGTTAGTGCTGCTAAATGTGTTTCTACAAGCTACTGAATCAGTTTTTCATACACTGCTTCTACATGTTGTTCTTAGTAGATATTAAATAAATAATGACGATGTAATATGACATGTATTGTTCATCTGAGCTTGTGTTTGCCTAATTTTAAGACTTGCTGAGGAACAGATTTTTTTATGCTAAACTCAATTTAACTGGTGAAGACTGAGCTGTAGTTTTTCCTTTTAGGGTAATGAATAAGAATATGACTTGATCACTTAAGTTTCCTAGAATCAGATTATTTTGACGTGTTTCCTGTTCACTTTTTAACAGCGCGTAACTGTTTCATTTCTCACCAGCTTAGCATACTTTAAACAGGCATTAACCACCGCAGCTCAATGTGGCTAACTGGCTGTAGCAACATTAAGGCTGAAAATGGTTAAGCAGACAGTCAGGGGTGTTTTAAAAACTGCTACAGCCCTTTTAATGTTTAATAAAGATTTCACTGGTTTTCTGTGGTGTTGAGAAGGACAGACGAACCAGCGGTGTAGATCTGTTGTAATATCCTTTCACTTTAAAATCATCTTTTCTGTGCTTACTGGGAGTTATGCACAGCGTGAAATCTCAGATTTCCAGAAAGAAAAGGACAAATCAGTGGAAGTGGATTGGATCTTTAGGTTATTGTTTCTGCTGTTGGGTTTCCTCGTCGTCTTTGTATCCCGACGTAATGATTTGGTTCAGTCGTGACTTAATCGGGTCAGACAGGGCTTTGAAGGAAGCCGGTGAAACAGCTGAGAGTCCTCCGCTGACAGTCGCTGTGGTGCTGCCTCTGCACGAATTCATTCAAAGCTTTCATGTAGTAGTTTACACAGAGTTGGCTCTGGATTTTGGTGAGCAGTGAAATTTACAGCTCTGTTGTGAATCTGTTCGGTCTGTGTGACAGGATCTGAATGAGTGCATATTTAGCAGGAAAGCATGACCTTAATTTTGACCCAGGTTCGACGTGGAGACCAGACACGCCTTCGTAGGGGATCAGTCTGGTCAGGTGACAATCCTGAAGCTGGAGCAGGACCTCTGCAGCCTGGTCACCACCTTCAAAGGACACACTGGTACCCACACACAAGCACCTAGTGTCCTAATTGAAGCACAAATGATTAATTAATCGGTCAGCTGATATTTTCAATATTTGATGATTACTTTCTGATCTGTAAACTTTAAACAAAACCCACTTTAAAACAATTATGTAGCAGTTGAGTCGCAGCTTTTCTTTGTATGATAATTAAATCTTTATTTTAGAATTCAGTTGTATTTGGGGGAGCATTCTCATAAATGTGTGTTCACACAGCAGCTGCAGTAAGTTCACACAGTATCCTCGTTTGTCTTCGCCTGTTGTCCTCCAGCAGGTTGCAGATTTGTTGACGCAGCTCAGCATTGATTTTTACAGAGTTGTGCGTCCCCGGTGGTTTTAAATGTTCGAGAAAATCTTTGGAACTTGTCATGATGCAGTCTGCTTCAACAGAGAAGGCAAAAGAAAAATGTGTTTTTACCATTTAACAATAAAGAGACATCCAAATGAGTTTAAAGATGAGAGAGGTCCAACAACAGTGACTTCAAGCCAGTGAAAGTTGGTTTTAATTAATTGGTTCTTATTAAATTTCAGTGAACCCTGCACGATAATGTGGCGTAGCTGACGGAGGCACTTTTGTCTCCGTTGTAATTATGTCAGGTAATGTGACGGCGCTGTGTTGGGACCCGGTCACAAGGGTGTTGTTCTCCGGAAGCTCGGACCACTCAATCATCATGTGGGACATCGGCGGACGCAAAGGCACCGCTATCGAACTGCAAGGACACAAGTAAGGCTCTCCATTAGCCAATAAGTTATACATATGCTCAGCAGTTTTGTATTGATGGAATTGTAATTGTGTTTTTTGTCATGTTTACTCAGTTTCATTCATTTCATCGCACTCACTTCAAGCTTGAACGACTAGTTGAAATGTAATGTTATGAAGTTACCATAAAGGCTGCAGGAGAGCAGACTTCAGTAAAAGAAAAACAGTGTTCTGACTTCATAAGAGGACGATAAACAGACTCTGGAATCTCACACTTTTTTTGAGCAAAGACTTTTATTGACTCTCAAAAGCTAAAAGCTGCTAAATAAATGTTTTTCTTCTTAGAGCATTTTATAAAAATGTGCTTTGACATTGAAACAAGCTTTTCAACCACTGAAAGCTTGGAGGACCCACTCAGTGTAGCTGCTACCTTGTATTTTAACTTGTTGTTTCTTGAATTTTAATGCAAAGCACTTCTGGTTATGTCAGCATACCGGGACACCCACTTCACTGCTGTGCTCTCCCCACAGTGACAAAGTTCAGGGCCTGTGTTACGCCTCACACACCCGGCAGCTCATCTCCTGCAGCTCAGATGGAAGCATCGTCATCTGGAACATGGATGTAACACGGCAAGAGGTGAGAGAGAGCAGACTGAAGCAGCGTGACGTCAGCGCACAAACACAAGCTTGTGTTTGATGTGTGAACTGCAACAGCTTGTGAGCAAAATAAGGAAATGTCATGTGTGCTGTGTAATAGCATGCTTTTTTCCCTTAGTGCTTCCCTGCATGTTTTACAGGGAAGCACATTCTGTGATGCAGATCGGCTCACAGGATAAACTGCTGATGTTTGTTCTCTCAGCTCCTTTGGGGGCAAAAAGTTCTCTTTAGAGGTCCATTAAAGGTCACCTGATTAGCAGAGTTTTCTTTGATTTTCTGTCGTTCAGATGCTCACACAGTCTAGATTCGGCGTCTCCCTCTTTGCTCTGCTAGTCTCCAGGCTTTAATTGCTTCTATATTCAATCAGAGCCACTTTCACTCTGCCTCGCTGTTCTGTTGTGCCACAGTCTCTGTAATTTGCTCCAAATTTTCATCTTTAAAATAACAGCTTGACTAAGTCGTTCACCGGAGTCTTGACGGTTGTGCTGGGGTCTTTAGTTTTCTTTGGAGAGTCTTTAAAATCTCTGACTTCCTACCTCTGCCAGGCTTGTTCTGACTGTGTGGCTCTCCTTACATTTCTTGATAATACTTCTCACTCCAGTTATTGACACACTGTGATAACTTTGTATATGCATGGGGGGGCTGTGTTTATGTTATTCCCGGGATCTGCTTGAGCCACTCGCCTAGCTTGGGAGTCACCGCACCTAGTGCTCCGATTACCACGGGGACCACCGTTACCTTCACCCTCCACATCCTCTCGAGCTCTTCTCTGAGCCCTTGGTATTTCTCCAGCTTCTCGTGTTCCTTCTTCCTGATATTTCTGTCATTCGGAACCGCTACATCGATCACTACGGCCGTCTTCTTCTGTTTGTCTACCACCACTATGTCCGGTTGGTTAGCCACCACCATTTTGTCCATCTGTATCTGGAAGTCCCACGGGATCTTAGCTCGGTCATTCTCCACCACCCTTGGGGGCATCTCCCATTTTGACCTCGGGACTTCCAGGTTATACTCGGCACAGATGTTCCTGTACACTATGCCGGCCACTTGGTTATGGCGTTCCATGTATGCCTTGCCTGCCAGCATCTTGCACCCTGCTGTTATGTGCTGGATTGTCTCTGGGGCATCTTTACACAGCCTGCACCTGGGGTCTTGCCTGGTGTGATAGACCCCAGCCTCTATGGATCTTGTACTCAGAGCTTGTTCTTGTGCTGCCATGATTAGTGCCTCTGTGCTGTCTTTCAGTCCAGCTTTGTCCAGCCACTGGTAGGATTTCTGGGTATCAGCCACCTCCTCTATCTGCCGGTGGTACATACCGTGCAGGGGCCTGTCCTTCCATGATGGTTCCTCGTCTCCCTCCTCTTTCTTGGGTTTCTGCTGCCTGAGGTATTCACTGAGCACTCGGTCAGTTGGGGCCATCTTCCCAATGTATTCTTGGATGTTCGTTGTCTCATCCTGGACTGTGGTGCTGACACTCACCAGTCCCCGGCCCCCTTCCTTCCGCTTAGCGTACAGCCTCAGGGTGCTGGACTTGGGGTGAAACCCTCCATGCATGGTAAGGAGCTTTCTTGTCTTTATGTCAGTGGCTTCTATCTCCTCCTTTGGCCAGCCTATTATAGATATATAGATATAGATATATAGATATATAGATATAGATATATATAGATATATATAGATATAGAGACACACACACACACACAGTGGCTTGCAAAAGTATTCGGCCCCCTTGAACTTTTCCACATTTTGTCACATTACAGCCACAAACATGAATCAATTTTATTGGAATTCCACGTGAAAGACCAACACAAAGTGGTGCACACGGGAGAAGTGGAACGAAAATCATACATGATTCCAAACATTTTTTACAAATAAATAACTGCAAAGTGGGGCGTGCGTAATTATTCAGCCCCCTGAGTCAATACGTTGTAGTTTTCGGGTCATAAGCCGCTACTTTTTCCCACGCTGTGAACACTGTGGCTTATACTGACGTGCGGCTAATGCATATTTTTTTTCATGCAGCCAAAAACATTTTGCCTGGTAACAGTAGACCAATCAAAGTGATAAGTAGTGTATATATACTGTATATATTTTTATCGGTTGTTAAGAGACGTTGTAATATTGTTTATGCACTGTTCCGTAAAAAACCCACAAGCAACGTAATTTGTGTGTTACCGATCAGTACATATACTTAGAGGTAGCCGTGTTACAGGCGCTGTTCGAGGAAAAAAGGCATTTGCAGTATGTATTTTTGTATGTTACCATAACGTTTATGTTACCATGTTTATGTTACCTTACCTTAGTATTTCTGTGTAAATATCTCATATTACAGGGGAAACGCATACGGCTTAAAATCCGGTGCGGCCTGTACAAGTACAAAATAAATTTTCTTTCTACAATTAGAGCATGCGGCTTTTAATCAGGTGCGCTCTGTAGTCCGGGATTTACGGTATGTGTTTTACACAGACTAAGGTTCATGGGAAGTGTTTTTGTTCTGGAAAAATAACAGTATCCTGATTCCTGATGTCATGTTGTCAGAGTGAATTTGGATTTATTTCTGCTGCACAGCAAAACACATAAACAGCTCCCTCCCTCCCTGACTATAATTTATCCTTTAACACTTTTATTTACGTAGGAACAGAAGTAACTGAGATCTATTGAATAAACACGACATTTAAACTGGGCTAAACCATCTTCTGACCCTCAATTTGTAGAAAAAGCTTCAGTCTCTCTTGGGTCAGCAATATAAGAAAAAATAATTCATTTGGCAGGTTTAAATATTTCTCCAGTGTTTATGTTGGAAGTCAAATGAGTTTTGAAATGTGCGTTTCCACAGACCCCAGAATGGCTGGACAGCGACTCCTGTCAGAAGTGTGAGCAGCCTTTCTTCTGGAACTTCAAACAGATGTGGGACAGTAAGAAGATCGGCCTACGGCAGGTACTGAGCGCACGCCCGTTAGCCGAGCACCTTGTTTTATTTCCACTCTTCTTTAAAAATACAAGTTATTATATATCAAATATATCATAACTCAGCTTCTCTGCTGCAGCAGATTCAGTGATGTGCAGCTCAGCCGCACTCAAAACGTATTCCAAACAGCTTTCTAACAAACAAGTCTCTATAACTCTTCACTTCTGCCACGCTAATGGCAAGCAAACATCCTGTGGCTGTTTTATTGCCTCAATTTCAGAAACTGCTTTATGTTGTGGTTACTCATTCCAAGTGTGTGTGTGTGCGAATCACAGTTCAAAGATACAGTAATAGGCGTTTTTTTGACTGCACAGCAGTCTGTTGAAACATTGTGTAGCGAGAACCAAACACAAAGCGCTGTAATGTTGGTGTTTCTATTTCACTGCACTGGAGGGGGGAAAAACACAAAGATTTTTGACTGTACACAGAAATGTTTCAGCATCACTGAGGAATGTGTATAGAGTGCTTCAAGCTGTATGCAGCTGATGAAATAAAACTTCAGTGTCAAAACAAGAAAATCTACCAGGTTGGTGGTCTCGCATTTTTAATGCTGAATGCAGATACAGATGTTATAATAAAAAGAGAAGTCGAGAACATTTTACCTGAAGTTTCAACGCGTGTGGACTCTTGGAAATGAATTGAAGTGGTCTGATTTAAGCCGGTTTCAGACGTTGGATGGTTAACATTGCTAGTTTGATTCTGTTATTTGGACACGGGTCAGTGTTATGTTAACGTTCCTCAAAGTCTCATTCAGACTTACAGCTGTGATGAAGTGTGTGTGCTGCAGCTGTCTGCAGACCTCACACAGTCTCCTAGAGAGAGAGAGATTGTCTGCTGGATAGCAATTATCAAAATGCATCACAACCAGTATCTTCTTGTAGCTTTCGAAACACAAAGTTCAAAACTTGGCCTTGACTTGGCGTATACATTTGCTAAACATTTCATTGTAAGACAAAACAAAACAAAAAGCAAAACACCACCTCCATTTCTTTGATGAGAAATAAGATGTTAAATGAAAGCTGATGTGTTCATATCCTCCTGTGTGCTCAGCACCACTGCAGGAAGTGCGGCCAGGCAGTGTGCGGCAAATGTTCGTCCAAACGCTCCACCATCCCCCTCATGGGATTCGAGTTCGAGGTGCGCGTGTGTGACAGCTGCCACGAGTCCATCAGTGACGAGGAGTGAGTAACAATCAGCTTCTGTTGTTGTCATATACTGAGCCTTTGTAGCTTTCCCAGTGATTCGCACACTATAACCGCTGGCGCTGCCTTTGTGTCTTGCAGTCGAGCACCCACAGCCACCTTCCACGACAGCAAGCACAGCATTGTTTACATGCACTACGAGCCCACCACTGGAAATCTGCTCACCTCTGGCACTGACAAGATTGTCAAGGTCTGGAAAAGTACAAGGAGTGTCTGTTGTGTTTGAGAGTCTTGGATAAGGCGTGCGGCACAGACAGTAACCCTTAGCTAGGGGTTCGGATCATTCAGACATGAGGGTTATGTTTTCAGCCCGTTTAGACGTGCTTGTTTATGCTACAATCCCTGCTCTTAAAATAACTGCTCTTTTAGGGGGGACTGCCCCAGTGTCCGAGGTGGTAGTCAAGTCTTTTTTCAAGTATTTATTTATTTTAAGGAAATCCAGAGCATGTGAAAGCCTATAAAACACTGCAGGTAGCTGGAAACTGTGTGCTACACTGTGACTGTCAGTCTAACACCCATTAATAAACCTTACATCAGGATGTGTTGCGTATTTAGATTAAATGCTTGGAGAATCCGAAGTCACTCAGAGGGAACACATTTGTTTTGGGCCTCTCGGGCAGCTCTCACAGACAAAGTTGGAGACTGGCTGGTGAAGAGTGAGCTGGAGAATATTTGCTACTTAAGAGTCAGACGCCTCTTACAGGGAGCTACTAAAGTGGTGACTACTGAGCTTTCACACTGTGTTTGGCTGGTATGTGAACAGGTAGTTCTTTGCACTATGCACTAATGTAATTTTCCCTTTAGTAAAATAATACACAGTGCAGGCTTTTTCAATGTACTTGAAAAAGATTTAATTAAAAGAATTAAATTGTCTATTTTATATATATGACTAGCAGAGTAACTGTAATCACAACTGAGTTATTCTGCAGTACTCGAAACATTGCACGAATATAATCTAAAATAGCTAAAATCAGGTTTTCTCCGTTCTGGTCTCGGTTTTAATAACATGTCAGTTCAGTTAACTAATTTGCTTTCTGCCCTTTTGTCATTTATTTGTTGAGCTCCACCATAGAGAGCCATTAAGTAGCCACTCTGGAAAGTCAAATATGTGGAGGAGTCGATTTAGAGCCCGCATGTTCCTTCATAAAAACATTTATATTGGGCCCCAGTGTGTCAGTAATCATATTCTAAAACAAAGTGATAATGTACGTCACAGTATTTCTTCTTTGACCCACCCTGTTGACTGTATAACTGCCTCTCTGCTGATTACCAGTTCTAGCTACTGGGTCAAATATTGTTCTCCTATTTTTAAAAAATTCACGTCTTAATTTAGTCAAAAACGCGCTTAAATTACTGTCTTTTAAAAATTGCATTAGTTAAAGTCGACAAATTACATAGAGTATCTGATTCAAATCCAACAAACGGATGATGATAGTGTTGCACATGTCTGAGCTATGAGGGGGTCACAGAAACACAGCTTTAACTGTTTCTGCTTAAATGGACTGACGGTTACTTGTGTTTTGTCTGCAGCTATGGGACATGACTCCTGTGGTGTCCTGAGATCTGTGGATAACAAGCAGTCAGCAGAAATCTCTGTTTGACAAACTGTCGAGGTGCCAGTACCACTGGGAAGAGAAACAGGGTGAGAGCTCCAGCAGGATCGATGTCATCTGGATAATATTTAGCAGTTTTTTAACGTGTAGCGGTGGCTGTTGAACATTTACAGCGAGGGCACTGCAGGCCAGTGAAGCCTGAGAACCATACAGGCTTTGTTTGACACAAGGTTACAGAGAGTTGCTGGTGGACTGTGGGTCTCTCTGTGTATGTGTGTCTGTACAGTGTGCGAAAGGTTGAGGCATTTCCCTTTGTAAGTTATCGACACACCTCATGTACTTAATTTCCATGCATTCCTTTCCAGTTTCAAACTGGAAATTCATGAAACAGTCTTATGAAACCTGCTTGCACTGCGGGAACTTGTCAAACCCAGACTTTACTTTCTGTAGATGTGAAGCACCTTGTTAAACAGACTGGCAAAATCAAACGTGCATTCCTACTGAACTGGCTGCAGATCCTTAACAAAACAGGAGCTTATGATTTTCATTTGCACCAGCAGCTGTTCAGACCTGCACGTGTTGTTTTTTACCTTCTGCAGACAGAGAATTTAAAAGTGACGCTCCTTTTATTATATTCCATTTAACATTAGGTACCTGCCACCTGTTATAGTGACAACCTAAACTGTCACACTGACCTGTTTAACACCAAATGTCGTCTTTTTGGCATAACATACTGACATAACCCTCAGACCCTAGGCTTTGTTGTCTGTATATACAGGCTGATATTACAAAAAATGTTTGTAGTTGAAATAGCAGCAAAGCGTGAGCCTCCAAACTGCCCAATTCTCTCACAAACTTACTTTCTTTTATCTTTTTTTTAGGTTTTCCCAACTATTTCATTTATTTTATTGTTTTAGTATAATCATCAATGCAGCGTGGCACTCACATGTGTCCTAAGAGCAGAAAATACAATATGTTCATAGTAAGCACTGAACATTTGGGTGTTTTACAGGTGTAAATGTCAAAAATAGAACCTAAAATAAAAACAGCCTCGAGCAGTAAAAATAAATAAAACAGGTGTCACTTGTGTAGAAGATGTTCTAGTTCTTGCCTGTAAATGCTGCTCGTGAGCATGTCATTAATGCCTGCAAGTGTGCTGTTTCTCAGGTGCTTCACATCACTCACACTGTGTGCGCTTATTATACAAATCATGTTTTGTTTTTTTTGTTTTTCGTCTGGTCTGACCTGACAGTATCATCCGAGGGAGACTTTTTCTTAGTCTGCAACACCTGATATCAAGCACTAGAGGGAAGAAGTAGCATAAAACGCAGCTTTAGTTCAGATTTATGCTGAAACGCTTGTGGATGGAAACAACTTAAAAAACCTGCATAAACTACATTACCTACATTAGGAGCTTTATGTCTTCTGTACGCACTGTAATGCTGGTGTGCAAACACATGGAGGCCTCAGATGTAGATGCACCCAGTCCACTGAGTGTTAAAAGACTGGATATCATGCAGACCTCGTGGCGTTTTCATACTGGTCTGGTAAAAAAAACTCCAGGCAAATGGATGCTCTTTGGTTTGCAACCTCACCACGCTTCTGTATCATGTCAGAACAAGCAAATTTGGAACAAATTGACAGTATGAGCAAGAAATCCAAAGTTTACAAGGTTGGGAAGTTTTCAAGGATACTGATGATACTGCAGACTCTTGTTGTTGTAGTGTAAGCACACACAGTGTTTATCTAAACCCACTGATGTGCAGAGCGCACCTTTCAGATTGTGTAATCTAGCATGAAGCCAGCTGACATTTTGTACTTCCTGTCCTTTACAGCTGTGGAACTGTTTTCTGAGATTATTTATTATTGTAAGTGTGGTTTAAACGTTTTTGACATTCAAAAGCACATATCATCAAGCTCGTCAGTGGCAGCATGCACAGAATAGAAAGTAAGCTAACGAACACGGCATTGATTTGTCCCCACTGTTACTGTTTTTAAACGTCTCGATACTGACTGACTTTACTGTCGATGCACTGGAATCAACAAGCAAAAATATCTCAAGTTCATGCTGTGAAGACTAAGTATGTCTTTAGTTATCATTACACTTGTGCTTTAATGATCTGCTCAGCCGATAACTATTCTTAGTGTTCGTACAGTTCAAGCCCAAAGATGAGATTTTCTACAACTATAGAACGATGGAAAACTGTACGTCACTTTACAGCCACGAATAAAAGTATAGCAGCTGTTTACTTGTGAATGTGAAACTTTGGGTACTAAGACTTTAAAGGTCCTTACCAGTGTTTCAGCTCCGTTATAGTAATTGTGTCATTTCGAATGCACGGCAAGCTCATTTATTGTCACTCTGCATTGAATCTAATGTAATGTGGTGCCTGCGTGGAACAGGAGTACAAAAAAATCCAAAGAACTGCAACAAAGCAGCTTTTTTCTTTGCTGGCATCATGTGAAGTGCACGTGGAAGTGATAATTGGTGCAGTCTGGGTTTTCACAATGATGTGAAAACCCAGACTGCACAGGAGATGCACATCTTTCTAGATACTAATATAGGATTTCTGCATTCAAAATGAATGGATGCAATAAATCCGTCTTTGGCCAGTGGTCTGTGTTTCTGTCCCAGGAAAGAAAACAATTGTTGTTGTGTCCTTCAATGTAATTATGTGTATAAATTACATATTAAAAGAGGAGGTATTCACCTGCTCAACTGTATTTGAGTCCAGTGTTTGTTTATTGGATCGCAGCTGTGATTTTGGGGCTCTTGCTGCAGTGTTGAGTTCTTTGACTGCAAACTGAAACCGGCAGATATTCGACGACTTTAACTGGAGTCTTCGTTTCAGCAGCTTCATCGGACTTTGCTCGGCACCACAGACTTTCTCCTTTTTCCCAGGTATTGCAACACATGACACATGCAAAAGGAGATGATCCACCCAGGGAGAAACGTCTTTAAAAATTACATTTGAAAGTAGCCAAAATACACCAGAAACACAGGTGCACACAACCCCTTATGAAGAAACTGCAAGTAAACAGGTAAAATTCTTATTTAATGAAATCAGATAAGAAATTCAACATAAATTAAAATGCATAATTGTTAGTGTGTACATATATGTTCATAAGCTTTACAAATAGGAAGTATATATATTTATTTATTTATTTTTGATTAACCAAGGAGCAAAAATAAAGTACAAGTCATCTTTCCGTAAACAACCACATTTACTTCACTAGATTTTGTTTTTCTGTATATTTTAAGTAAAGGTTGTTCTTGGAGGTTGAAGCTTTTCTGTATATTAAAAAAGATTGTGTAAACATTAGTAATCTGTGACGAGTGCTTGTTCTTTTTCCTTTTACAGAAACTGTTTTTTGAGGTATTAAGGTTTGAACTTTTGGGCGAACTCGTCCAGCGCTGCCAGAAGCTTCTCCTCCTCTTGCGGTGTTGACCGGGAGGAGGCGAGGGGCAAGTGTGTCGCCACTCCTTTACGATCTGAAAGACATTTTATGCGAATACATGAGACCTAACACAAAACTGTGACATTTAAGTGATCGATTATAAAAAGTTTAAATATAGGAGTTTTGCAGCATCACAAAAACATGAATGTGATGGCATGCCACACATGGTAAGCTCCACACCTCACCACCAGTTGATTCACCTTAGTTTAATTTACAGTCACTACTTTAAAATATTCTACTTATTGTTCAATATTGTTTCTTTATTAAATGTATTTATTTTTCCATCACACCTTCCAATGTTTATATGGCGTGCACACATTAACCTTGCAAGGTCAAAGTTCTGTTTTATGTTATATTAATACATCTTTCTTTGTTTGAGTTACCTGGGGTTGGCTTCTCCTCCTGTCTGGCAAAGGGCTGGGAGAGCTGAAGTACCACTGACAGCCTAATTGGATAGCACCACATGCTTCATTGCCTGGGGGGTGTTTCATGCGTGTTTAATTGTTTTGTATTAGTTGGTTATATGGCAGCCATCTTGTTTTCCCCGTGTGTGTCATTTGGTTTAGCTAAACCAGTATTTAAGTTCCCCGTGTGTCATTTCAGCAGGTCAGTTTATCTGATGTTTGTTTGAGGTTTTGTTAATTATTATCTTGAGTTGACCTCTTTTATTGGTCTGCCTGTTTAAGTTTTGGCTTTGTTAAATATATTTTCATATTTTTGGGTCAATAAAACCCCTTTTTGAATTTAAACACCTGTGTCCTTTATGCTTTACTGCTTGGTCCCTGACAATGAACATCTTTGATCAATACTATTAAGCTACAATTACGCTCATGAATCACTTTTGCAACAAACTAAATAACCTGTGATTACAAATTTCATTTATGACTGTAAAAATGACAGAGTTGATTTTGCTTCTGATTTATGCAAAAAGTGAAACTGCTACTGGTCCAGGTGTTCAAATCTATCGGTGGTTTTTCTGCATGTTACGATCTTGGCAACAGACAGTCTCTACCAGCTGATAGAGCGCAGACAGTTCTACTGCCTGCAGTAACGTCCGCTATCGTGGAGGAGCTAGAGAGGAAACGACTGAATTTCAATGCTGGAGCTTTTTCCAGCAGTCATCTTGATCATCACGGGGAATGAGAGGTGTTTGGACAATAGTATGGATGAGTCTGGTGAGCTGTAAGGCGCCAGTCTCGTTACAGCGAGATTATGACAGACTCATAATTCCCAGACTACTGTGTGACTGTAGCTAGAATTTTTTGGGTGGACAGGGACCCAAAAAAGTCCATTAATCTGAGTGTTAAGAAGAAATATGGAGGGATTTCCTTATTTGTGATTGAAAGCGTAGTTTAATTCTAGACATGTTACTGCGAAACAACGTTTCTGTGGCCTCATTATTGAAGTCCCAGCTGTGGGAACAGTCATTGCTGCTGCTGGTTGAATCCAGTTGAAACTGACACAGATGTCATTCAAATGAAGCATTAGTAAAGTATTAGCAAGTGCTTAATACATAATTTATATCTTTTGCTACCCTTCAAGTTCCTTAGTTTCTCTCTGTGATTACAGAGAAAACCATGTTAGATATTTGCAAGTCTGTTTCTGACCTTGAAAGAAGAGCCCGCTCGGTTGCTTGGCGGCTGCTGCGGATATGGCGAGCCACACCACGGTGTCAGCTCCCATGGCCTCTGTCCTCAGCTTGGACTTCATCCTAGCGTGGAATGAAGGCATGGAGGTCTGGACCGCTACAGAGAGAAAATTCAAAACTTAAGTCACAGAGACAACATTCTCTTGTCAAAGGTTGTTATTCCATGAAAAACCTTTGTCTTCCAGTTAAATTCTTAAGTTTTAAAGTATCTTTCTTTTCTTCACCTGGTGTGTCTGCCCAGCCGGGGTGCATGCTGGAGAAGTGGATCTCTTTGTGCTGAGCAGCCCATCTTTCTGTCAGGATCACCTGCTGCCTCTGCCAGACAAAGAAAAAAAAATGCATATCAATATAAATACCACAACAATTCCTCTGTAGACCGCTACGTCTTTCAGTCACTCTACTTTATTCTGAGCGTAGGCCATGGTCCCGTCAAATGTCCCCTTCTCAAATTGGAGGTCGTCCACGTCCAATTTCTGTGTGAGCATGCCACCTGAAGACACAGTAATCTGGAGCGGAAACAGAAGAAATAGTTCATTTTCAGTCGTGCATTTGTACATCCTGGTTATTTTTTTGTGCGGTTGTAATTCAACCCACCACTCTCGGGTCTTCGACCTTCTTCAGTGCAGGTATCAGTGCAGTGGTGAGGATGTATGTACCTGAAAAACAAAGTTACGCACAAAAGAGTTTTTATTTATAGCCAATATTAGTCTTTCACATACTTTTGTTACAAATTTGCAGAAATGACATTAAATAACAACATAATTTGTCAAATAAGGCCAAAACCAGTGATCATTACAATCACCTCCCCTAAATTTAAATACAAAATGCTTATTTTAATGTTAATATTTTACATTTTGCCTATTTTGGAAGTTTTTTTAAGACCATCTTAATTACAGTCAGTCCTGAGAAGTCATTTTTGCAGGAAAGAAAATGTTGAACACTATCATTTTACACAAAGTTACGATTTAAAAACCCCGGCTTCCTTTTTGTTGTTAAAACTTCCATCTGAAATATGTGTTCTCGTCTTACCCAACGTATTTGTGGCAAAGTTCTTCTCCAAACCCCCCTCAGTTAGTTCTCTCTGGTTGACCATACAGCCCGCATTGTTGATCTGAGAACCACCATAAGCAGATTGAGATTAACGTTAACGTTAAAATATGTTTACTGCAGATGAGCCACAACATATCTGCAGTTACCCACCAACACATGCAGTGTATTGTTCTGTGAGAAGCTCTGCGCAAACTCCCACACTTGCCTGGCGCTCGACATGTCAACAATGTGGACGTGAACATTCTGGGAATAGACAGGAAAATTAAAGGTGTGGGTTAGTTTTAAGTCTAATCTAATTGGGTGGAAAAGCAGGTATGAATATTCTCATCTATTTTGTTTTGTTTGATTGCTTTATTTTCATTCACGTTTCTTGACAGAACATTTTAAAAATCTGATGGAAAAAAAACAAGAATGTGAGCATATTTTTATTAAAGAAAAAGCAAAGCTTCACTTTATTTCTGGGAGAGAACTCCTGTATAAAAAAGAAAAAACTCAGACAGATGAACAGTTAAAATCTCACCTCATTTTTACTGCTTTCAACAATTTCACCTTTGGCTGCTTCTGCTCGCCCCTTGTTTCGACACACCATGTGAACCGTTCCCCCTACAGACACAAACGAAAACATGATCAACATTTGACACACACAAATACCAGCAGGAAGGAGGAAAAGTGCCTTCTGTCAGCTGTGAGACTCTCACCTCTCTTAGCGATTTCCTGCGCTGCAGCTTTCCCTATCCCGCTGTTGGCACCTGTCACCATGAAGGACCTTCCATTCAGGTTTACATCCAGGTCAGCTGGAACAAAATGCTTTGCTGCTGCTTCATAGCCACTCCTGGTACGAGCAAAGAGGAATGTGTGAGCACATTACACTGTCACCCATATTTCTACATGCACTGATGTAACAGTGTCATCACTATTGGGTGTGGTTACTAGGATACAATAAGCATACCATAAGCAAATCACAAAATATAACGGCCTAATAATTTGGGTAATTTATCAAGTAAAACAGTCTTCCTCCAAATGACACTCTCCTGCTTTATACATGTCTTTATCCACTGTGTTAATTTGGGTTACTGGTCACGTCAGAAAACATGTAAGAAGCACTTTCACTGTTTCAAACATCTTGAGGTTGTAGTCTTGATTATACGGTAAGCTTGCAGCATTGTGTAATCGTTTACCTGTAGCATGCTGTCAGACACAAACGCGCAGTAACCGAGTGCTATCACTAACAAAGCAAACATGTAGTTAAACTTTGGGCGGCGTGTCGGAAGGTTATGTAGCCTATATGTACCGCAAACAATTAAGACTACAAGTCATTTGACTACATAATAGAGTCCTATTAGAAAAGGAAACTGTCTACTTACTTTGTATACTCCTGGAGTCCTTTGACAAGCCACACAGTATTCCTGTAAAAGGACATTTTAATACGCGCAGCTTCTCTACACAATTGGCTCTTTAGTCGCCCTAACAGTGGACACAATCCAGTATTTGCGTTTCATAAGGATGACTGCAGCTTGTTATGTAGTAAGCGAAGGTCTGTAGTGAGAGATGGGCGAAGAATCACGTGTATAAGCACCGGAAGTGTATTTCATAACGTATGTATACTGCCCCTGGCGGAAATGTTTGCTTACTGCTGTTCCGTAAACAGCTGCGAAACAAACCATCCTTTCATTTAAACAAACAAATTTAAGCTCAGTTTGAACTGATGTCAAAGAACCTAAAGGAGAAATGGCTGTTCGATGCATCTCTGGCAGTCACAATCGTGACACAGTGAGTTATAATTATATGAGTGTTTGTTTCGGCTCGTTCGACAGAGTTGTCAGGATGGCCGAGTGGTCTAAGGCGCCAGACTCAAGGTTAAACCTTCCTGTAAAACGGGACTTCTGGTCTCCGAATGGAGGCGTGGGTTCGAATCCCACTTCTGACAATACTTTTTTTTTCTTTCTGTGGGCTACGCTGATTTCTTTCGTCGTTCTTCGCTAACTACGTTTATATAACATGTTATCTTACAGGATACATTATCGTCCCTTCTCCGCAAATGAAAAAACATGACAGTCTTAAAACACTGACATGTTTTAAGACTACTATGCATTTTAATACTACTAATAAACCGTGTTTACGTTTAAAAATAAAATACGGAAACAGAATCGTAGTTTATAATCCGCACATTTCTCCTTCAGGGTAATTCATTCATAATCACATGTCAGTTCAACTACATGTAAAGTGCTGCCAGAGACAATAAATAAATAAATAAAAAGTCGAGTCTGTGCTTAAAAAACTGTTATGTATTTTACTTAGATCTCCGTCTCGGTCTTGAACTGATAATTTATAATATATGCTTAAAAACTTGAGTTTACCGTCTTCTGGCCTCAGATATCCAGGAGTACATATTACCAGTTCATTTAAAGCTTTCCAAACTGCAAATTTTAATCATTGCTAACCTATGTAAGGTTGGCTTTTCAAAGGTCAGCAAACCTTCCTGTATAACTTCTTGGTAGGATTAATATTATAAAAATGTTTTTCCCACTGATTTCATCATTTATATGGGCAAACAAGATTACTCAACCAAAATGATTGTTTCCACTTGGGAGCAGGTACTTCTTAGGTTTGGCGAAGATTACTGGGACAAAGTAGGCTAATTAACAGAATTCATACCTCATTTTCATCTGCATATTCAGTTTAAGACAGTATACAGATTACACATCTAAAATATACACCGGCATTCCTGACCTGTGCAACAGATGCAAAACCTCCTACCTGTTAATTAACTCATATGTTTGTTTGTTTTTTACCTGCCCAACACTTCAGTTATATTGGACTTTTTATTTTGAAGTGCTCTCTCATGTTTTGAGTGTTACACAATCCTTGTCCACTAGTTTCTCCTTTTTTGTGTTTCTGAAGATTCCACCCTAAACCTTAGCCGTAAGCAGCTGGACGTTATAGCTTTCACTTCAATGCTGGCACAACGTAGAATTTTGCGGTCTTGAAAAACTTCTCACCCTGAAAGATTCTATGTTCTTTTTAAAAATGGAGAAAATAAAATTCAGACTCAGAGGAAATGCTAATAGGTTTTCACAGGTGTGGCAGCAATTTATCATTTATATCACTTTGAGTACCTTGTTTTTTTGTTGTTGTTGTTGTTGTTTTAATTGAGGGTGGTCTCTCTGTGTGTGTTTTATTTACTTATTTATTCATTTATTTCTGTTATTGGATTGGACCTTGGGATGGGTATTAGTTATATGCTGTTCAGTAGTTCTCAAAAATCATTCAAATTGTAACGGCCTGAACTGTATTGAGGTATGTCTTTGTATCATTGGTACTTGTTTTATTAGGCCTGATATATCAAACTACATGTAAAAATTCTATAAATAAACAGGATCCCCCCCCAAGAAAAACTTCACTTTACCAATTTTCATCTATTAATCAATATATTGATTTTGCACGGGTCACTTATTAATTCTTGGAACCCATTTTATACGAAATTTGTCTCGTTCAAATCTTTATTCGTCAATCGAGATTTTCTTTATTTTTTCTACTATTTATTTAAGGATGAATAAATGAATTTCCTTCTTTCAGACTTCTTGCCAAATGTTTTGTCAAAGTCGTCTACAATGGTGTAGCAGCAGCTCCCCCTGGTGTACAAAAGGAAGTGCTCTCGTGATATCCTGTGACAGAAAAAAAGGATTAAAAACGAACATTGTCAAGTACTCGTTATTGTTTTGAAAGCTTTGTTGTAACGAAGCAACAGCGCCGCCTGGTGTATAAATGAAAAAAAGCTTACAGCACCTGGTATTCCCAGGCGGTCTCCCATCCAAGTACTGACCAGGCCCGACCCTGCTTAGCTTCCGAGATCAGACGAGATCGGGCGTGTTCAGGGTGGTATGGCCGTAAGCGACTGTCATAGTAACAGGAAACATATTTATATGCAACAACAAAGGCTGGACGCTAAAACAAATGTAATGTAACGTGTTCAGGGTGGTATGGCCGTAAGCGAGTGTGGCGCTAACAAGAAGCATATTTATAGCTATTTAGTCCAATTCTCAACACAGGTCGGCTAGTTGAGTAGTGTTTTTTGTCTTTTCTCTTCCTGGCAGTGCCTCTATGTTTTTCTTATTAACGGAAAGACGAAATAAAAACAGAAAATAAAAGTGAGCCGTAACCCAAACAAACTTAAGGTTTTTAATAAACTCTACGCTAAACTCTTTAAAAAATGCCGCTTGTCTTTACAAAGTGATACAAAGTCTCAGCTGCAAACTTTGGTTAGCAGCAGTGAAACAGCTTTCTGACGGCCGGGGATCGCAGTTGTCAGGATGGCCGAGCGGTCTAAGGCGCCAGACTCAAGGTGACAAACCTTCCTCAACACGGGACTTCTGGTCTCCGAATGGAGGCGTGGGTTCGAATCCCACTTCTGACAATTCTTTTTGTTCGTTTTAAAAATTATTAATAAAAACTATTATTCAGTTTAGCTTTAGTTAAGTACCTTGATAACGACCACTTTACAAATCCTGCTTTGTATACGAATCAAAACCTTTTTAAAGCTGAAAAATAGGATAGGACAAATAGGATAGGATAGGATGACAGGACAAAAAATGTGTAAATGTGACATGAAAAATTCTTTCAACAAGGAGTTCCTCAAATAGGCACACATTAACATTTTTACAATTCAGTGCTCTTGTAGCAGAAATACTGATTATTTTACTTATCTGTCTCCTCCCATCTCCACACCACTTTACCCTTACCTCACTTCTCATTCCTTAGGCCTACCCCCTCAATAAAACCATCTTCCCACTCTTCTAATCACTCTTTTTTCACCTCCACATTGCTGATAGTTGAGTTTTTCATCCACTCTTCTGTCATCATCTATGACAGGGGTGTGGAACTCCAGGCCTCAAGGGCCATTGTCCTGCAGGTTTTAGATCTCACCCTGGGCCAACACACCTGAGTCAAATGATTAGTTCATCACCAGGCCTCTAGCGAACTTCAAGACATGCCGAGGAGGTTTTTTAGCCATTTAAATCATCTGTGTTGGATCAAGGACACATCTAAAACCTGCAGGACACTGGCCCTTGATGTAATTTGTAATTTGATTGCTGTATATCTTTCAGCAATGATACCAGATCATTACTTGTGAACATGATAACTTACACTGAGGCAGGTTCTAGCTATGGGCAGCCCAACACATCCACCCAAAAAAGAAAAACTCTCCCACCTCTCATGATCTTATTGTGATCAGAGGTACAATGAAATGTTGAACTTAGTGCAAGTAAAACCCACACAAACAGCCATTTTTGATAAATATATAAAATTTCACCTCTCAGTCTTTTCCCCCATAGCTGTGTCCCCCGATGAGGAGTAGCAGCGCCCCCTGGTGTATAAATGAAAAAAAAAGCTTACAGCACCTGGTATTCCCAGGCGGTCTCCCATCCAAGTACTGACCAAATCAGGTCTTAATAACTTAGGATTCGTACTGAAGATAAAACAAACTTGCTCTTTGTTTTTCTATTTATATGTTTTCAGTTTGCAAAACCTGGAAAGTGTATTGACTCCTACATGTCACTGTTGTACCGTTTTTGTTGTTTTTGTTGTTTTTTTTATCATGTATTGCATACTTTCTGCGCATTTGTTTGATAAACATGAACGACCTTTAATTATATTATTTACACATATTTTACAGTTGAAAAGCTCAGAATATTTACGCTCACGGCCACTCAGAACACCCCTGATCTTGGAAGCTAAACAGGAGCAGCTCGGTACTTGGATTAGAGACTGCCGTGGAAATGGCAAGTACTGTACACTCAGAAAAATAAAGGTGCCAACTGGAACCAAAAGTGGTTCTTTAGACTGATGCCATAGAAGAACCTTTTTTGGTGCCACAAAGAACCTTTCAAACAATGGTTCTTTGAAGAACCATTTCTTTCAGTGGTTCATTGAAGAACCTTTAAAGGTGCCCCAAAGAACCATCAAGAAGTGGTTCTTTGGGGCACCTTTAATGGTTTTTCAAAGAACCATTTTTAAAAAGGTCCTTCAAATGGTTCTTTAAAAGAACCATTTTAAAGAACCTTTTTTGAGTGGTTCTTTAAAAAAACATTTTAAATCTTTCAAAATAAAATGCATCATAAATTGAATTTGAGTAGGGCAAAATAAATACTAGCACAGCATAGACATATATTAATGGTTTGTCATTTTGTAGTTACCAAAAGACAAAAAGGCATTTTAACCCTCAGCACAACATCACTACTAATACATGTCACATATTAAGATAAGATAACCTTTATTAGTCCCACACGTGGGAAATTTGTTTTGTCACAGCAGGAAGTGGACAGTGCAAAAGTTATGAGGCAAAAATTAGAATACAATAAGAATAAATACAGTACACAACTGTACAGAATAGAATACTATATACAGTAGAATAAAATAAAATAAATATACAATAAGATAAGAATAGAATACAAATACTATATACAACTGAGTAAAAATACAACGATGACAGATAGGATTATTGCACTTAGTATTATTGCATATGTATGGATGTGTGTGTTTGTTCAGTTAAAGTCTTTGTTGTGGAGTCTGACAGCAGTGGGGAGGAAAGACCTGCGAAATCTCTCCGTCCCACACCGTGGGTGCCGCAGTCTCCCACTGAAGGAGCTGCTCAGTGCTGTCACAGTCTGCTGCATGGGGTGGGAGATGTTGTCCATCAGGGATGACAGCTTAGCCGCCGTTCTCCTGTCACTCACCACCTCCACTGGGTCCAGAGGGCATCCTAGAACAGAGCTGGCCCTTCGGATCACCCTGTTCAGTCTCTTCCTGTCCCCAGCAGAGATGCTGCCGCCCCAGCAGACCACGCCATAAAAGATAGCAGAAGCCACAACAGAGTCATAGAAGGTCTTCAGGAGTGGGCCCTCCACTCCAAACGACCTGAGTCTCCGCAGCAGGTACAGCCTGCTCTGCCCTTTCCTGTAGAGGGCGTCTGAGTTATGAGTCCAGTCCAGTCTATTGTTCAGATGAACACCAAGGTACCTGTAGCTGTCCACAGCCTCAATGTCCATACCTTGGATGTTCAGTGGTTGCAGTGGAGAATGCTTGTGCCTGCGGAAGTCTACCACCAGTTCCTTGGTTTTACTGGCGTTGATCTGGAGGTAGTTCAGCTGGCACCAGTCCACAAAGTCTTGGGTCAGTTAGTGTTTTAAACAGTAATAATTAAATATATTTGCTATACTATAAATAAATAAATATAAATACTATAGCTACAGATAACACAACAAATAATACATGTATTGTTTAATTAATAAAACATCAGAAAGTGATAAAACACATTAGAAATAGCAATAGCTTCATAACAGACCAATAAATAAACACATTTTCATCAGCAGATATTTGCATGTTCAGTAAAAATATTTCAACAAGTTTATGATTAAAATGATCAATGAACTTCAGCCTTACGCTATGTAATGTACGTTTCATGTTGTACTCATGGTCCTTTGTTAGTTCAGTTTAGGACAATGTCTCTGACGTATGTATCATATCAAATATATGTCATATCAAAACAAGCCCACACCTGCAGTTGTTTCAGTTTTTCACTGGTGTTTCCTGTCAGCTGGTCAACCTCACTCAGGCGGACATCCATATCAGCCAACCAAACGACAAGTTCCTCCCTTTGTGCTTCAAACCCCTCCCACTCTGAGACAAGGAGCTGAAAGAGAGAGAAAAGAGTCAATTATAAAGAAGAGAGAGAAGTGAAACCCTCCTCAGAAGGTCTGACTCGCATACCTGCAGTTGACCTGTGATGGACTCCTGTTTGGCGTTCAGGTCATCCCTCGTTGTTGCCAACAGCCGAGTCTGCAGGGTGCCCTGGAAGAGCTGAGTTAATGTTCGACTCCTCCTGGTCAGGCTCTCCAGCTGGATGAGCCGAGGTCTCCCCTCTCACCGCTGCCTCTGAACACAGAAACACAAATTTCATCTGAAGCAGGAGGTGCAGATTTTTTGTGCTATTCTTTTCTAAATCCAGGCTAGATCACGTAGAGGTATTTGGAAAACTTTTTTGGCCAGTGGACGACTGTTGTCTTGCAGAAAGTCAAATCAAACATATGCGATACACAATTAATTCACAAGAACACATTATAAAAAATAAGTCCAGTTCTTGCCTGATTTCAAGTGAAATCTGCATGAAAACAGGGTGACAGAAGTAAAACGAGTGCACAAAGCCTCACTTTGTACAAGCCTGCTATTACAGTTCTCCTCTATGCAGACGACTTTCCTGTTTTCAAGGCACAACTTGGATCTGCTGTACGAATCTTATGGATACACACTAAATGAAACAATAGTGTGCATGACTCCAGATTCTGATCCCTCATCCTAATATGGTCCCAACATAGCAACAGCAATAAAGCAAATGTTGAGGCTTCAAAATACAAAGTCCATAAACCAATGGCTGACGTGGGTTTTATCATAAGGGTGATAAATATACAGATTTCAGTCTGTCTTAGAGATTTGATGTTCATTTACCTGCAGATGCACTATACATACCTGCTCCATGGTTTTTCACAACATTTTGCACATCACTATTTAATACAGGAAGTAGGTGAACTAAAACATGTCATCGTTCTTTGTGAGAGGACCATATTAATGAAACAAACCTCATCATAGGGAGCCCTAAAGATGCTCCTGCTGCTTCTCTTCCTCCTCATCCTAAGCTTCCTTCTCCTTGTCCTCGCCTTCCATCCAATTGTAATTCAACCTAATTGTGTTTCTCCCCCTCCTCTTCCTCATTTTGTTGGAGCTGTGAACACAATTAATGTGAATCTGGATTAATTTGTGCAAACAAGAAAAATCTACAGCTTTTTGGTCAGAGGTGCTCTTGTGATTTAAGCCGGGTAGAGTAGATTTATCTGTTGATGCTGCCTGCTTCAGCTCTGGCTGCTGAGTGATATTTACACCCTGGCTGGATTACAAACTTTAACCATGTGCTGAACTTTGGCCCAGCGTTGATACCTCTTGTTAGTATAACGACCTCTTCTTAGCTTGTATGTATGATGTATGATGGTGGATAAATGAAATATAAAAAAAAATTAACTATATTACAAAAGAACATCTACCTTGGAAACATCAAATGACCGGAGCATAACTTGTCAACTAGTCCGAAACTAAGTTATGCAGGAACAGTCAAAGACACCTTCTCATGTCACATTTCTATTCATTTCTATATAATTTGATTAGACAATAAAGAGTTATCTAATCGAATTATTCATTCAAAACACTTATGCATAGCTGTATTTTATACAGCTCATACAGAATTCAAAGTACAGGTTCATGTGAGTATTTAATGTACGGCTCAGATCTACAGAATTTCAGAGTTTCTAGAGCAGACACAGAGCTCACGCCACAACAGGCTTCAGGCGCCATTTTAGTGACTTTAACAATATATTAAATTTTAATTTCGGTCTAGCTGACATTAGGTTATGTACGCAGCACGCAATTGAACCACATATTTTAGAAGCCAAAGGTTCAAATTAGCTGGGAGCAGCTTCACTTAATTATAACAGTGGTTTTGTTAAGAAAACAGTTGGATACTAAATTGCGCTGACATCAACGGCTAACGTATCTAGCTAATCGCTACTGTTAGCACAACATTAACAGCAAGCTACAATGACGAGTAACAAAAACAAAACAGTAATAAGGTTTTAATGAAAATGTTTTACCTTTTCCAACAGTCCCAGAATCCACAGCTTCAAAGTCCAGCAGGTACTGAAGACTGTTATCCGTTTCGCTGTCACCGTCCGTGAGGTTTTTTTTCCCGAAAGGTCAAGGCCCGCCGCTCGCACACTCTGTCTGCGCATGCGCATCCCAACGACGGACCCCTCCGTCCGCTCCCGGGAGGTTATAGTATGACGTGTTCTGACGTCACTCTCTCTCTCCCTGTCATTTATTTGGCTCGAAACACATATTAACAAATTGCTCAGTGATGAACAACTACTCAGATCATTTACCTAAGCAGTGCGCTTTGTCAAAACGAAGTGTGTGTTCATTACACTGACATTCTGTTCTGCAATTGTTATTTACTTGTATTTTATAATTTGACTTTACATACTGCTGGGTGGTTTGTAAAGTTTACAATAACTAGTATTATCATTATGCTATATTTTCAAAAATATATAATAATCTCAAAAGCAATGCCTTGGAGTAGAAAATAGTAATGCTTTATTAAAATTTAAAACTAAAGTACAGTATTTGAATGTGTGTATTGTGTCTACTGTTTGCAAATATTTCTAACTTTTATTTGAATATTCAGCTTCCTACCATCTTCTCTTAAAGGGTAATTGCCAGGTATCCCGCCCTCCCCCTTCGCACACACATGCACACAAAGAAAACACACAGTATAATTCACAGCCTCATTATAGTGAATAAATATTTATGCCATTTACACCATCAAACTTAGATTGCTAAGGATGAAGAACCTTTTGTTCTTTAAAGAACCATTTGTAATAGCTGAAGAACCATCCACAAAATAAAAAGGTTCTTTGACGTATGATGGTTCTTTAAAGAACCATGAAGACATCTGAAGAACCATTTAAGAACCATAATTTTTCTGAGTGTATGATTGTCTTTATACACCAGGGGCGCTGCTGCTTCATCTTTGTTTTTGACTTTTGAGCTCATATTTGCTTCATATGAGCTGCTCTGGTAAATAATACCGTGACGTAACAAAAAAATACACTGAAGCAGCAGTCTGCACTGTAATAAGGGAATATTCACCCATTAAAAGACAACACTATTGATGAACTTCGCATTGCAGAAGTGACATAAACTGAAATGACATATGTCACCATATAAATTGTCATCTACACAGATTCTAGAGATGGACCTATCCGATATTACGTATCGGTCCGATACTGACGTAAATTACTGGATCTAATATCGGAGAGAAACCCTATTAGTTAGGTTGCTTAATATTTCTGCTAAGTACTCTTTAAAATACCAGAATAGGAATGATGGAGTATAGGTTTAAGTTCATTAGATTGATCAGTTTTGCTGAACTATGAAATATTTTGGGTGCAGTGTATTTTTTTACACGTAGGTATAACAGAATAGCTTTAGTGTTGTTGTTTATTTAAACTTGAGTATGAACTTATACAAAATGCAGCAAGATATTAAAAAAACAGTTTTATTGATTAAAAAACACACTATATCGGATTCACATCGGTATCGGCAGATATCCAAATCTATGATATCGGTATTGGACATAAAAAAGTGGTATCGTGCCATCTCTAACAGAGTCAGTGTTATGTTTTGTTTTTTCCCATCCAGAGGTGGTCTCTCAACCAAGTACTAACCACAACTACCCGAGTTCAGAAGGAGATCAGAAGAGACTGGGTTCTTCGAGGTTTGTATGACTGTAAGGAACGTCATAACTGATGAGAAGGCTGTTTATGTATCAAATCATGATGCTTGCTGTCTCTTGTCTTTAGATTAAGACTTTTAAAACTTGTTTAAAGACCATATGATGGCAGCAATGATGAAACAGTGTTATAATGCTATAAATTTAATGTGTGGAAATTCGATGAAGTGGCTGGAAATATTACTACTTGCAGTTGAGAAAAAAAAAGTGTATTTTGTTTGAAAATGTAAAAGCCGTGGCCCGTGACACAGATATCCTGCAAGTTATAAGATCTTATTGTTTTGAAAGCTTTGTTGTAACGAAGCAACAGCGCCGCCTGGTGTATGAAAGCAAAAGCTTACAGTACCTGTAAGGCGGTCTCCCATCCAAGTAAGTATTGCTTAGCTTCCGAGATCAGACGAGATCGGGCGTGTTCAGGGTGGTATGGCCGTAAGTGACTATGAAGCCAACAGGAAACATATTTATATGTAACAACAAAGGCTATGAACTGGAAGCTAAAACAAATGTAATGTACATTTGTAGTTTACTATTTTGTTCTTTCCGCCATATTCTTATTTTGGGAAACCCGAGAAGTATATTGACTGCTACATTTCATTGTTAAAAGGGCTTCAACCTGTATATCTTTTTTTCCAATCAGTTTTGCACGGGATTTTCACGTTTTTAATTCACAATTCGATTACTGTGACAATCTAAAACTAAACGCAACGAACACTGAGATGCATAAATAGACTTCACGTGGGTGAAACTGTTGCTTACGGCCATACCACCCTGAACACGCCCGATCTCGTCTGATCTCGGAAGCTAAGCAGGGTCGGGCCTGGTCAGTACTTGGATGGGAGACCGCCTGGGAATACCAGGTGCTGTAAGCTTTTGCACCAGGGGGCGCTGCTGTAATCTAGTGGTACTTTCCGAATTTTTGTGCTTCATATTTGCTGCTTTACTAAATAATATGGTGAAATAACAACAAGAAATAAAGTTAACGTGTGATAATGGAGACATTCAGGAAGGAGGTTCTGCAGCATCCGGTCCCGTACCAGCAGACTGAGAGACAGCTTTTTCCATCAGGCCATCAGACTGCTGAACACGTCATAGACACCTCAGCTTCACTACTGGAACTTTAACATTATGCACTCCATACTGTACAGTAATGCCACTGTTTTGCACATGTATTTTTTTACACGTAGGTATAACAGAATAGCTTTAGTGTTGTTGTATATTTTATTTTTTTTTATATATTTTATTTATTGTTTACTCTATTTAATTTGTAAAATATGTGTACACACACACACACACACACACACACACACACACACACACACACACACACGTAGAAAAATATTTAGTATACACATCCAGAAATGCATATACTATTATATGTTGTACATATATTTATTAGTTTCAGATGTAGCCATTCTTGTATTTTGCTTGTTTACATTATTGTATTTTGCACATCTCTGTTGCTTGTGAAGCTCGCACACAAGAATTTCACTCACATGTGCTGTACCAATGTACCTGCACATGTGATGTGACAATAAAAGTGATTTGATTTGATTTGACATTTAATTCAGTTCAATTCAAATCAACTGTAAATCACAATAGCTGACTCAAGGTGCTTATCCATCTATTAAAAGACAACAATATTGACAACGATAATTTTTGTCAAAGATGTTTTTTTTAAAATCATTGCTGTTTAAAAAAAACAAAAAAACTATTCATAACTGAAATTAAGTGAATAAGTGAATTTCGATCCTTGGTGATTTTTGACATCCCTGCTTTTCAAAATTGTCTCCAGTAAAAGATGCAGCAACACCCACTGGAGCTTGTCACGCAAGTACTACCCAGGGCCTGATTCCAATTACCTTCTAAGACCAGAAGGGACTGGGTCCTTCGATGGTTGTCTTACTGTATAACAGAACTCATGAAAAGGCTGTTTATGTATCAAAGTATAATGCTTGCTAACTTCTGTCTTTAGATTAAGACTTTGTTTATTCAATGAAATTAATTCAATTCAATTAAAGACAGTGATGACAGGATTAACGAAACAGTGTTATAATGCTATAAATTAAAAGTGTTCAAATCCAACAGAAGACTATAGAGTGTCATGAGTTTCAAAACATAGAAGACCTTTAGGTTGGATCCATTTTTTTAATAAACAACAACAACAACAACAAAAATACAAATCAGCATGACATAAAAATATCCTGGGGTTATGGCCATACCCCCATATTAATATTAGTAACAGTAATGCATGTGCAGGGGGCATGAGCACCTGCCCCTTTCTTCTTAGGTATCCAAAGTGTCCTTTTCTTCAGGCATTTTTTGTTAATTTTTTAAAAATGTGTGTGTATGGTCTTGCCGTGCCCCTTAACAAAACTATTAATCACAATTTTGCTAAGTAAAAGAAGCTGGCATGCATTGGGCACATGATGAACATTAACCAATGCTCACTCTTGATGGCAGAGAGATGACAACGAGCTCATTAAGAGCACACACGTTTTTTGCAGCCTGGGCGATGTGGAGCTGCAGAACAAACACACAAATTAATTGGGTGGCAGACTGATGTAACCAAAAAACCAGTAAGTAGGGTGTATAGTCTTTAGCACACAGGAAGGTTAAGAGTATTATTATGCATACGTTAAGTTGACTTGTGGCAGCTGATGAATTGAAACAACTGAGCATGCTGTGTGTGCACAGTATGTGTCTATGTGAAGAGGGTGAAGAGGTTGGAGGCAGTATTACTTGCCGGTGAGACGTGTATTTTGTTTGAAAATATAAAACCCCCAGAACTGATATAGTAATAATAAATATTACCGGCTAAATTAAAAAACAATAGAGAAAAGATGAAAATTTATCAAAGTCTCACTTTAAGAAAACGCTCTGTACTGTTATGAAGAGCAACAGCGCCGCCTGGTGTATGAAAGCAAAAGCTTACAGCACCTGGTATTCCCAGGCGGTCTCCCATCCAAGTACTGACCAGGCCCGACCCTGCTTAGCTTCCGAGATCAGACGAGATCGGGCGTGTTCAGGGTGGTATGGCCGTAAGCGACTGTCATAGTAACAGGAAACATATTTATATGCAACAACAAAGGCTGGACGCTAAAACAAATGTAATGCAACGTGTTCAGGGTGGTATGGCCGTAAGCGGACGCTGACATCACAAGATGGCTTTTTATATGGTAGAAAACACGAACTATGTTGGCGTATTTTGATTTATTTCTTCGATATGAATCAGATTTTAACAACTTGGGATTCGTAGAGGAGCTTAAACACATATTCAGTGCTATATGTTTTTAGTTTTTTGAAACCTGGATGAGTATTGTCCTTTGTTTTAATTTTGTTTTCTGGTCCAAAAGTTTAGGTTATTTAAGATAAATATATTTTAGCTGGGCTCAAACTGATATTATATTTATTATTAGAAGTTTTCTACTGGATTGACACGTTTTTAATTTACAGGACTGAGAGTTCTAACCAAACATGATAAGAATATATGAAGAATTAGTACTGCCACGCCATTACCATCTTTGTGTGGGCAAAGATAAATCCAAATCCAAGTGGGAAGCTAGCACCCCTTGACATTTGCACGCATAAATATGGTTCAAGTTACTAAATAATATGGTGACATAAAAAAAAGGCACAGCTTTTGTTTTCAAGGAGTCAGAGTGTAACCGGTGTGGTTCTGCGTTGTGTCTGACGATAAAAGGTAAAAGAAAGAAAGAAAGACCTCCAAATAAATTCCTTCCCCCCATCCTGCTGCCATCCTTGTCCATAGTCTTATTACATCCCGTATTGATTACTGTAATTCCCTCCTATTTGGACTCCCTAAAAGGTCCCTTCATAAACTCCAACTTCTTCAAAATTCTGCAGCTCGGGTCATAACTTACACTCCGTTAAGTGCTCATATTACCCCAGTTCTTCAGCAGCTTCACTGGTTGCCCATAGAAGCCAGGATAAACTTTAAAATCTTACTTCTCACGTTCAAATGTATCCATAAATCTGCTCCTTCATATTTGTGTGAGCTGCTCCATATCACCACTGTTTCCCGCCCTCTCAGATCATCATCTGCTATTCATCTTACCGTTCCGTCCTCACACCTTATTACTATGAGGAACAGAGCTTTCAGTCGCTCTGCTCCCCGGCTCTGGAACTCTCCTCCTCCTGCACTAAGAAATATTGACTCCCTCTCCGTATTTAAGACACAGCTCAAAACACATCTGTTAAACTGGCTTATTCGCTTTAATGCTGGTTTTATCTGTTGTCACGCTCTGTTTTGTAATTTTAACTTATTCTATGTATTTTATGACTACTTTTCCTTTTATTAATTGTGTTTTTTGTAAGGTGACCTTGGGTTTCTGAAAGGCGCCCTCAAATAAAATGTATTATTATTATTATAACAAGATGTGATTTATGACCTTGTTACATGGGCATGCTTTTCTTGTCTTTTAAAATATGTCAATGAGAGCTTGAATCTATCCTGTGTGTATAAATGCACACACATTTGCACACATTCTCCCATCCAAGTGCTAATGAGACCTGACCCTGCTTAGCTCCTGAAAATTGAGCATGTTTGGTATGGTAAGCAGCAGCATTTACGGTACTAGGTGCACAATGACTCTGACTTGGCTTGTCTGGCTTCTTCTGTTTTTTTCCAACCTTACACTCTTGGGTAGGTGACATAGTTTTAACATGACAATTAAAAGTGATTTACTCTGATTCTTAAAAAAAATAAAATAAGATAGGCTCACTTATATTATACAGAAATAAACATTGGATAACTTATAACCCTACAGTGTGCACTAGATGGCAGTCTTCCATAAGCCTTCCAACCACACAAAGCAGTGTAACTGTAAGGTCACAGTGATGGTTTCTCCAATACACAGCTTCATCTCACACTATCCACAGGAGTATGATGACTGTGCTGCACTTGTTAAATAAAAGATGAAAAGTTTGAAAAACCACTCGAAGTGCTTCACGATACTGCACCTCCACTGCTGAAAGGTTTTGCCATCAAAGAACAGATGGCCAAAAAATATCTGCCTTTGCACAATCTGCCTTTTCATTAAAGCTTCTAAATAGTCTGAAAACAGCTGCAGTCTTCATATTGTTTCCTCATGATTCTAAAAAATGGCCATATATTTTGTAGGATTTTTATATATGTTTATATTGAAATGGAGTAATCTGCAGATTGAACGGTGCGGATCAAAATATGCATGTCAAATATGCGTGCTTGATAACACCCTACTTGTATCTATTACTCTGGAAATGTATTTTAACGCTACAAAGACAGCTGTGTTTACTTGGCTTGGGATTGCATTTTAAAGCTGGCTAATAGCTACATCAGATATCTTTCCATTTCTGTAAAATTATCATTTTTGTATATGAAAAACCCCCAAAACACTAAGCGCTTGAGCTTCAAATAACAGCTTGGGATAGGCACAATCTGCGGTCATTATTATAATATCAAATTATTCTTGAATTAACATAATTGTAATAATTGAACTTGCTCTTTTATAGATTCTGAAACATTTAAAACCCATTTGTTTTACCCATGATTCCATGAACACAATTACAAGCAGTATAGACCAGATCCCACAAACTTCTTTTTGTACCACTTGGAGCCCAATAACGGGTTACTCCAACTGTGTGCTAACACTGCTGAGATAACAACAAGCTGAGAGCCTGTAAAATGTTGCATTAAATTTCTTTCAGCCGCCTGAAAGATTTCTGATATTGGGATGGTACTATAGACTGCATAATAAGTGTTTAAGGCACAACCTAATCATCGTATCCCTGGTGGTTAGTTTCTTGATTTTACCATAGAAAGAATTAAAGACTGTTGCCAAGCTCGGTCTGAACATCTTATTTGTTCTGTTCCCATGAGCCAAGCCTGCTGGAGGGGTATCCCCCACTGTCCTCAAGTCCTCTCCAGCAGACCAGCGGAGCTACACAAACAAGACCTGGGGTCCAGTCAATTTGTCTGGACAAATGTGGGGATTTGGGACCACTGCAAGCTATGCAGGGATGAGTGCTTTTTGTTTGTGTGCCAAGTAACTCCCCTCAATCCCTTGGTCTCTTAAGTCACTCTATTCACCCAAGTCTTTGTCTGGTTTATCTTGAACCTGACACACTGAACTAAGGAAAAGTTCTTTCTTGCCCTTGTTTATGTTTTAATTCTGTCTTTGGAAAGATCTGTGTGCAGTGTCCAGGTACCAAATTAGCATTTTCTAAACATTTGGTTGGACAACTTTTTCTCTTTCACCCAGCTCTCACCTCTGTGGAAGAAGAGATCACAGAAGGGTGATAGATGTTGAGCAGATGGGGTGGGGTGTGTGCCCCCCCCTTACACCTCCACCCCTGGTCAACAATGAGCGAAGTTCACACTGCATCAGCACAAGTGGCTGAAACAATCTGAGAAAGTGGCTGGAGCAACGCAGCACCTCAGTCCCCTGTTCTCCACTGGCCCAGTCAGCCCGTCTGTGCTCTTCTCAGCATGCTGATCAGAGGATTAGGTTGCAGTGGCAGCATCGAGTCAAGAGCATGTTGAAGAAAGGGAAAGGCATGCAGGGAACATGAGTTTCAAGACAGTTTCACACGCACCCACACAAGAAGGCAAGCAGACGGGTATAAGAAGGACCCCACCACACTTCCTGTACTTCTGACAACTTGTCGGTAGAGGGTACCACAATTCTGTTGTGCAATGTTTGTACAGGCATATATGTATATATATAAAAAATCAAATAAAAACCAAATATGTAGACACTAAATAAATAGGAGGAGGATGGATAGAGGAAAAAAGGAAAGTGTATTAGGAAGTGCAGATGATTAGAAAGGAGGAAGTTAGGGTGTTATGAAGAGGATGAAGACTGGAAAGGTCCAGATGACATATTTGTTGAGGTATTTCCAGGAGAGAGGGCAGTGGACTTTAACACAATGTCTCAAGAATAGAGAAAATGTGCACTGGTACCAGTTTTCAAGAATAAGGGTGACTGCAGAGCTGCAGTAACTACAGAGTGATAAAGTTGATGAGCCATATCATGACGATATGGATAAGAGCTATTAAGGCGAGGTTAAGAAGCGAGGTGACGATCAGTGAGCAGCAGTATGTCAAGAAAGAGCACCAAAGATGTGGTGTTTGCTTTGAGAGTGTTGATGGAGAAGGATGGAGAAGTATAAAGAAGGTCAGAAGGAGGTGCACTGTGTCTTTGTGGCTCTGGAGAAAGCAAATGATAGGGAGCCAAGAAAGGAACTGTGGTATTGCACGAGGAAGTCAGGAGTGGCAGAGAAGTATGTGAGAGTGGTGCAGGAGATCTATCAGGACAGCAAGGCAGGGCTGAGGTGTACGGTAGGAGTGAGAGATGGGTTTAGGTTGGGGTGGGACTACAAGTTTTGCAGACAACATGGGAGTATGGAGCAGGTGGACCCTGCAGAGGTGGAGGTATGCTCTGGAGAGAAGAGGAATGAAAGTTAGTACAAGCAAGGCAGAATACATGTGTGTGAATGAGAAGGAGATGTACAGGGTGGGCCATTTATATGGATACACCGTAATAACATGGGAATGGTTGGTGATATTAAAGTCCTGTTTGTGGCACATTAGTATATGTGAGGGGGCAAACTCCTCAAGATGGGCCGTGACCATGGTGGCCATATAGAAGTCGGCCATCTTGGATACAACTTTTGTTTCTTCAATAGGAAGAGGGCCATGTGACACATCAAACTTATTGGTAATGTCACAAGAAAAACAATGGTGTGCTTGGTTTCAACGTAACTTTATTCTGTCATGAGTTATTTACAAGTTTCTCTTTGTTCACAGCCATTGACATGTCGAAGAGGTTAACACGTGAGGAGCGGATCGAAATCGTGTTGATATCTGGTGAACGCAGTAACCGGGTCATTGCAGCAGATTTCAATGCAAGACACCCTACGAGACCACCCATCTCCCATGCTACAGTCAGCAAACTGCTTGCTAAGTTTCGTGAAACTGGTTCAGTGTTGGATTTGCCAAAATGTGGACGCAAGAAAACTGTCACTAATGAGGAAACATCAGTGGCTGTCCTAGCTTCATTCAGCAAGAGCCCACAGCGTAGCGCTCGCCGCATGTCACTGGAGACTGGCATTAGTCGAACATCCCTTCGGCAGATATTAACTACTCAGAAATGGCTCCCTTACAAACTCCAGCTACTGCAGCATCTCAACGAGGATGACCCAGATCGGCCACAGAATTTGCAGAATGGGCAAAACAAAAATTGGAACAGGACCCTCAGTTCACGCAGAAGATTTTGTTCAGTGATGAGACAAACTTTTCTGTGAATGGTGAAGTTAACAAACAAAACCACCGCTATTGGTCTGACACTAACCCACATTGGATGGATCCCTCCAAGACTGCTGGAACAACAAAAGAGATGGTTTGGTGTGGTATATGGGGTACAACGATAGTGGGTCCATTCTTCATCAATGGAAACTTCAAGGCCACTGGATATTTGAAATTGCTACATGATGATGTGTTTCCCTCTTTATGCACTGAAGCTGGCACGTTCCCTGAGTTTTTCCAGCAAGATGGTGCACCACCACATTATGGGTGCCAGGTCTGAGCATTCCTAGATGAACAGTTTCCTGGAAAGTGGATTGGTCGTCGTGGGCTAGTTGAATGGCCCCCAAGGTCTCCTAATCTGACCCCCTTAGACTTATCTTTGGGCTCATCTGAAGGCAATAGTCTATGGTGTGAAGATACGAGATGTGCAGCACCTGAAACTACAGATACTGGATGCCTGTGCTGGCATTTCTCCTGCGGTGTTGCTATCAGTGTGTGAAGAGTGGGAGAAGAGGGTTGCATTGACAATCCAACACAATGGGCAGCACATTGAACACATTTTATAAGTGGTCAGAAACTTGTAAATAACTCATGACAGAATAAAGTTACGTTGAAACCAAGCACACCATTGTTTTTCTTGTGACGTTACCAATAAGTTTGATGTGTCACATGTCTCTCTTCCTATTGAAAAAACAAAAGCTGTATCCAAGATGGCCGACTTCTAAATGGTCACCATGGTCACCACCCATCTTGAGGAGTTTTCCCCCTCACAATGTGCCGCAAACAGGAATTTAATATCACCAACCATTCCCATTTTATTACGGTGTATCCATATAAATGGCCCACCCTGTAGATGTAACAGCGACGCTGCGAGAGGCAGATGTAGTAAAGGTCGAAAGGTTTTTGGCTCAGCAACATTGTGGTTGTTAAAGGTAAAATTTCTACTGGGAAAAACCTGGAAAGTTCGACTCTTTCCACTTTGTAATAATTTTGAAACAATGTAAAGTAAACAAAATATTTGTTGCACTGAGGTACCTATAATGACTGGTTACAGATTGACAAGGAAAAATCCACAGTGTCTTTAAACTCCTATGGAAGATATGTTCATATTAGAGGCTGAGCGACATAACAGTTAGTCATCGCAACTGATATCAATATTTGGTGATTTAAAAATCTGATATATCAGCCGATATTTTGGGGTTTTTTTTCAGACACACGAGACAGAAACAAATTTCCCTAACATTTGTGATGCTTAGGTATTTACTCATTTATATATTTATATTGCTGGACTCTGCTCAGATCCGCTGGTCGTTGTGTTTGTGGCAATCAAAACGTGTGTTGCCAGTAGGGAAGTTGCAGAGTGCCCTCTTGTGGACAAACTATGCAACATCAACACTAATAACATGGTTGAAAGGTGTTTCTTCTGTCTCTTATTTTTCTTCTAAATTTTCTCCTAAATGCAGCACGGTGGCACGGTGGTTAGCACTGTTGCCGCACAGCAAGAAGGTCCTGAGTTCAATTCCACCATCAGGCCGGGGTCTTTCTGTGTGGAGTTTGCATGTTCTCCCTGTGTTTGCGTGGGTTCTCTCTGGGTACTCCGGCTTGTGGGGATAGGTTAATTGGATAATCCAAATTGCCACTAGGTGTGAATGTGCGAATGAATGTGAGTGCGAATGGTTGTCTGTCCCTGTGTGTTGGCCCTGTGACAAACTGGCGACCTGTTCAGGGTTTACCCCCCCCCCCCCCCCCTTGCCCTATGATAGCTGGGATAGGCTCCAGCGCCCCCCGCGACCCTGAAAAGGATAAGCGGAAGTGAATGGATGGATGTCATAAATGCAAATACAACAAACTGGCAAATAGTTAGTGTTGGTCGATAATATCAGGATGCCGATAACGCAGTTGGGCTCTAAATCATGTAAAGCCTCAAAATTGGAAGACAAACTCCTTTCAGCTGCTTTCTCAATCACAAATGGTTTCGTATGGAAGAGGATTAGGGCCAACGGAAAAAAAAAACTGGGCAGGTCTTTTTTTTTATTTTCCAAAATTCTGAGAAAAAAAGTCAGAATTCCGACTTTAATCTCAGAATTCCGAGATAAAAGTCAGAATTCTAAAAAAAAAAGTTGGAATTCTGAGAGTAATGTCAGAATTCTGACTATTTTCTAGTCAAAAACGGCCAATTATACCCTGGACCCCAGAGGATTAATGTCAGAATTCTTTTTTCTCAGAATTCTAAGAAAAAAGAATTCTGACATTAATCCTCTGAATTTTGACATTAACCGTAGAATTCTAACTTTAATTTCAGAATTCTAAAAAAAATGTTGGAATTCTGAGAGTAATGTCAGAATTCTGACATTACTCTCAGAATTCTGACTTTAATCTCAGAATTATGAAAAAAAAAAAAAAGAATTCTGAGACAAAAGTCAGAATTTTGAGAAAAAAAAATCAGAATTCTGACATTGAGTTCAGAATTCTAAGAAAAAAGTAAGAATTTTGACTTTAACTCTCTGGGGTTGAAGGACGCGCTGGCGCGTCAAAATCACATGACCAATTTAAGACGACACAGCAACAAGATGTAGCGAATCTCCATTTCAACTTTGATCGAAAGTGCGGACTTCAAACTATATACCAGTTTTTAAATTGTTTCGATAGGCAACGTTAAAGCAGAGTTATGATAAAAACACATGCGATGCTTTTTTCTGAACAAAACAGCGGTGTTTACAGCGGGAAGAACGGTTAAAAACTTTTTCTCAGGACAGCGCTAGCAAAAACTCTCCGGTTGCGAGTGAAAAAAGAAAAAGACAAAACATCCCTTCCCTATTGGTGTTAAAGTGTATGTCAGCCAATCAAAATTTTTTTGCATGTTTGGGGGCTATAGTTAGTGTGTACTGTAGTCCTTGTTTTGTTTTGTGTGTCAGTTATACTAGTGAATGTCACAGTTGCTCCAAAAAAGCCACCAAAAGCAGATTGCGGTCTAAACGCTGTCTCCACATGGAAAACTGGACTGATACACCTCCTGTACTCAGACCTGCAGGGTTTAGGCCTCTGGTATTCTCCTTTGTCTTATAGTGGAAAGAAACTATAGTTTTTGAGTGGCACAAATAATTTGTGTGCCTTCTTATTTGATGCAGCACACCTGATTGTTCTGTAAAAAGTTTTAAATGGTTCTATAAAAAACGCCTGAGCCCTTGGCTGCATTTTTAGGTAAATAGTACCATACAACTTTGTTGTTTGCAAAATTTGTGCATAATTTTTAGAAATGTACAATTTCTATTTGCATTTCAAGTTATGAAAATGATTCGTTAAACATGTTTGTGGTTTTTGCAGTAAAAAATACAACTTTGTTCTACTCGGATTTTAAATTTTTTCTCTGAATTTAGATCAATTGTGCTAATATAGTATGTCAAAATGAAAAAAATCCCATTTCAGATATTTGAGGTTGGTCCGGAAATAATGATACCAAACAGGGCAGGATAAGCAGTTTTTAAAGGTGAAATATAGAGGTAAAATCAAAAGTAGTCCAAAATGGCCAATTATACCCTGCACCCCAGAGGATTAATGTCAGAATTCTTTTTTCTCAGAATTCTAAGAAAAAAGAATTCTGACATTAATCCTCTGAATTTTGACATTAATCGTAGAATTCTGACTTTTTTCTCAGAATTCCTTTTTCTCAGAATTTTGACATTAATCTCAGAATTCTGAGAAAAAAGACAGAATTCTGACATTAACCTCAGAATTCTGGGAAAGGAAAAAAAAGACGTGCCTACCTTTTTTTTATTTCGGTGGCCCTAATCCTCTTCTGTACTAATCCTCTTCTGTAGTTTCAACAATTTTTTGCTTCTTAGCTAAATGTTAAAATCATTATACTATGACATCGCTATACTTGAAGATGAAGATAATTATAACAGTTTATACATTTAACAACGTACCCCAGTGTACCCACTATGTTAAATGTGGGTACACTGGGGTACGTTGTCATGAGTTTAAGACATCTGAACATGCTGACATGAGAAGTTACAAAAAAATTAACAGATGAAAGAAATTAGCCAAAAAATAGTTGCTGCAGAATCTACAATCTACCTCTCCCTACAGGGCGGAAAAATGTTCTTATTTCTGGCGCATATCGATAACTTCAACATTCACAAATTTTGCATCTTGTTTAAGCCTAAGAAATCAAATCTAGTCACAAACTCAGCTAAGATTTTTTTTTAAACCTCCACACACTGCTTTGTTTCGTTCCAACCATTTGTCCCTGGCTTTTCTACTTGAAATGAAAAGTGTTGGCACAGTGCACTGAGTGGCTAGGTTCCAAAATGTTTTCCTCTCTGTACATCCACCCACCATTTGGACCCCATTATGACATTAACACTATTTGTTAGAGTGGAAGAAACACAGATCAGGAGGTGGATGCAACAGATGGAAGCCAAAGCTTGCCTCTGTGCACATGCACATAAACGCATGCACATTCATGGAAACAACTTACTTTTTCACTATGAAGCTCTGAAACTGCTGTACACAAAAAGGAGTAAACGACACAAAAATGCACTGTGTTTATATAACCCCTGAAATCTGTTTAGTCATGTATTTTCTTTTTACTTTCTTTCTTGTGCATAAAGAATGAACAAAATAACACAAACTAACTAATTAAAAACTATACTAATGACTCCCCTGTGAGTTAAACAAAAATGAACAAATCTGACCTAATTACACCCAGTAAACTATCATAATAAAATACAAATCCATATATATAAAAAGAAAACCTTAAAATAACATTTTTAAATGCCTACATTTATTTTATTTTTCAAATTAATCAATTAAATTATTATAGTTTGCATATTTATATTTTTACATTTAGATAAAATGAATACTATTTTATAGAATATTTTGTATTTATTTTTATTTAAGTGCTTTGGGGGAAGCTCATTAATACAATATTGCAATCTAAAAGCAATTTACCTCACCTTGAAGTTCCAAGTTTTTCAAAATGTTGTCTTTTCCTAACATCTTGAGTTAAAGATGTTAGGAAAATCAAAGCTGAATTTCAGTTTTGATTTCATTTTGAAACTGTGAATTATTTTGTTTTGTCTTACAAAGAAATATCACTCTACACACTGGGGCTCAGTTTTCAGGTAAACATTAAAACAGTCCATCAGCACATATAGTGATAAAATAACACACTACATTTTTTCTCACATTACACACTCAGTGTTCCGGAGTACAGAAGTACAGGAACACGCACACACTAACACACACTAACACAAGTTTCTACAGAGTCATAGAAGAAATGCTCCCGACATTCTGACTCTCATTGAAGCTTCTCGTGTTTTGTGTTTTTGGTTCAGCCCATCAATCAGGAAGCAGGTGGTCAGAAGGGCTCAAAATGTTCTGTTAATGCGAAGCAAAGAAAGTGTGGCCTCTTTCTTTCTAACCCCACATCTGACCATCTAGAGCCCTGAAACACACACAGTCTTTGGACAGTTTATTAGACTCTCGAACAACACTGGTTTTAATACGCTATGTTAGGGTAGGATTGTAGAAAAATAGTGTGGCAACTGGTTGATTATTATGCTGATATGCTTTCTTCTGACCAAACTCTCCTTAGGGGAGACTGTGAAGTCTAACTAATGTACCTTTTTGCATTTTCTGAACTTTTTCTCAGAGACAGCTCTAAATTAATTGACACATGGTCATTTTGTTCAAATGGATGACCAGAAAAGCCCAAGTGTTAACTTTGTAGCAGTCTGCATATCACAGCTCTACAAACAACAACACATATCTAAAAACTGTAAGCGAATTGTAAGCTAAGTTAGCTTGTTTTCTGTGCACTGAATACTAACACACCAGAATGTCGTTTAATGTGTTTTGTGTAACAATCTTTTTACACTCTACAAGCACCTCCACTGAGGGCTTTACCAGCTCACCTTTAAGCAGATAAGCAGCTTTCATGTCTAAGCTGAAAAATTATACCACGACTGTTTATGTCATGAAGCCTGTTTCACTGATATTGGACCTTGAATATTTATAAGTTTGATATAAAATAATGAGCTGAAATGTCTACTTATTTCAATTAGGCTCCTAAAGCTCGCAGGTAGAGCGACGATAACTTGCATGCACACAAATTCACCCACCCCCACCACACAACCCCCACAACTAAATGATTTGTTGAAGAGGCCCGATTTCAGTAGAAATTTCTTTAGTCAACGACGGTCCTAGTAGGCGCTTTCAAAGCAGGACGTTGGCTGCCCCCCCTAGTCAGAGGTTAAAGCTGGCGCTGATGTTTTCTATGCAATTTTTCTGTTGGCTGAACAGAAAAAAGTTCTTAACTTGATTGGCTGGGCAGGATGCACTTTTGGGTGGGCTGAGCGCACCCCGGCCCATAGCTACCACCGACCTTGCTCGGGAAGGGGTCGCTGGCTCTTCTTGTGTTGGCCATGGGGGGCCCTCTGTGTGAATAAAGGGAAAGCAGCAGGACAGTAACACATAAAGCAGAGTCTGTATACTGCATACTCCTGGTGCTCAAAGCAAGTTTGTGTCCACAGTAATGTGGACACTTATAAAAAGTATAACAATAATTTACATTTGGTGATAAGATAATGTTCTGAACAGCACACACTCATTCATCTGACCGTTACCAGTAAACTAAATGGACTGGTTCTTATATTGTGCTTTTCTACTCTACCCGATACCTTACAGGGCTTTATACAACTAAGCACCCATTCTTTTTTTCTATGCAAGTGCTTTTAGTATCTTAGATATGATAAGGATACCTGGTATGCAGACTGGAGGAGCCAGGGATCAAACCATCAACCTTCTGATTAGCAGATGACCTGGTCTACCTCCTGAGCTACAGCCACCCAAAAAGAAGTAAATACCACCCTTAATGTTAGATTTTATAAAACTGGCAAATTCACTCTGTGATGTTTAAATGATTAAACAGATGCATAATTTCATCTGTGGTATTTCTTGTGTTTAGTGTGGTCAGCCTTTAAGGTTAAAGCTCATACATAAGTGTCAAATATGACTTTGTGGTTGTACTCAAAAGGGGGTTTTTAGGTTATAAAGCCTTAGAAATATGACATCTTACCAGATATGCGCTCTAGATAACATTACTTTGGCCTCCCATAACACTATGAGGATTCTTGGGTTCATATTTGTTAAGATATGTACTTCAACACAGAACTTAAACATGTTGGACTGCCTTCTTTCACTTGCAGTTAAAATTGGAAACATTTGATCTCAGACTGATGCTGAAAAACGACTTCATGCATTTATAGACTGAACTATTTTAATTCACTGTTAACAGGATCTTCATTCCCATCGTTTCCAGTTAATCCAGCGAGTGTACTGAAAGGGACTAGAAAGAGATATCATATTTCTCCTATATTAGCATCTCTTCATTGAGTACATGTCAAGTTAAACATTTTATTTAAAATCCTTCTCCTCACATACAAGGTATCATATCTTACAGACCCCATAGTACCATATTATCCAAACTGAGCTCATCACTCTCCGACTGCTGGCTTAATTGTGTTTCCTAGGATATTTAACAGTATAATGGGAGGCATAACCTTCAGCTTTCAGGCCCCTCTTCTGTGGAACCAGCTCCCAGTTTGGAGACATACACTCTCTCTACTTCTTCTGCAGAGGTTTCTTCCTTTTAAAAGGGAGTTTCTCCTTCCCTTTATCCCCAGATACTTTCTGATTGAGCTGATTTGTCATTTTTCTTCTGATTTCTTGTTTAATATCGCAGGGTCTGCAACCTACACTCAAAAAAAAAAAGAAAAAAAAAAAAGAAATTGGGTGGTTGTTGCATGTACAGCATTCAAACTTGTAATGTGAACTAAATAATTTCATGTTTCTATGGTGAATGTAATTAAATCATGTAGCATCTGTATGAAATTCAGCAACTTAATTTGTTCTTGTTGAGATGACATGATGCAATCTAGTAAGAGTGGTTAGTTGCCTGGACCCATGAAATTCACAAGATCACATTAGATGTCAAACTGCAGGAAAATCGCTGGAGTCTGCATCAACCCCTGTAATCATAGCTTTCCTAGTTTTGTGAAGCCTGGATTGACAGTTTGGTGGCGTGATGGTTAGTGCTGTTGCCTCACAGCAAGAAGGGCCTGGGTTCAAATCCGCAATCTGGCTGATTTGCAGTGTGTACTTAGAGTTGGCGATTGTTGTTTGTCACTATGAAACCCCCATATTGGTACATTAAGCAAGACTAGCAGTAATGTCCTTGATTAATAAAGTAGTTGTTCAAACAACAAGATTTCTGTCTTCCTAAAGTCTTGTGTGGAATCAATTACAGTTTTTGCCCACTGCTTGAACACATTTTGCAAAACTCCGCTCTCTGTGCCAAAACTGTACACACAAGTACACATGACACAACACTGGGAAATATACCATTCACATCTGTGCCAAATTGAAACTCCACTCCCAAAACCTAAACTCTGCTGTCAAAACCTAACATTCCTTTGTCAAAATGTAACTCTGTTGACAAAATGACACATACTTGCATCATATGCAAACACTTACAGATCAGGGGGAACACACTAGTCTTCTTTACATAAAACACTGCAGTCCTTGATTTTCATTGTTTATTCAGAAGGCATATTTACAGGAGACACATTTCCAAACAACCAAAAACGCAAATAGACCTACTCAGTATTGTACATTGCAGTACCATGAATTCAGATAAAGCAAAAAAAACAACAACAACACAATAGTACTGCAATAGAAAAAACACTATACTGTAAACACAAAAAACCATGACAATTGTGCATAAGTGGGCTCATGGATCCCGCCGTCTGTTGGGGTCTGGCCACAGGACCTCATCAACATCGCAAGCAATGTCCTCTCCCGCTAGGCACTGGGGAAAATATCCTCTTGCTCTCCCTCCATCCATGCTTGCAAAGTTCTTGGAATGGCTACGCTGAGGGCTTTTTGTAGTTGGCTAATTGGTGTTCGGTTTTGCAAGTAGGTGCCTTCAGGTGTGTATTTGAGTGGTTGCAATTACCCGATGTGTTTTGTATTTTGGGTACATGTGTTTTCCAAATGGCACCCTGAGATTTCATTTTGTGAGCGAAGTGTCTTATGTATGAAATAGAGTGTAGCATGCAGGACCATGTGTGTTGCATGAGGGAGTAGGTGTGTTGCATAATTGGTACTGGGGTGCAAAGCAGCGCTTTTGTTTAAGGTAGGGGTACATGTGTTTGAGGTATGGTAACAACAGCTTCACGTTGTGTTACTTTAGTCTAAGCATGGGTTTATAGTGTTCAAGCAACGGGCAAAAACTGTAAAACAAATTTCACTCTACATACTTAAATAACTCACTTCAAGTCAATTCAAGTATACTACGTTGATCCAACGTAATCTGATTACATTAAACCACCAAATGCCAAATGTGTTGGTTTGACATGGTCAAAAATGGGTTATTGTACTTGGTTAAATCACGTGGAAATAGGTGCCACGATTAAATTGTGTTCATCCAACAACAGATTTTTTTGAGTGTACAATATAAAGCGACTCAAGGCGACAGCTGTTGTGAATTGGTGCTATATAAATAAAACTGAAATGAACTAATAAATGTGCTGCCATGTCATAATAAAAGAGGACAAACTTACAGCAGTACCTCTTATTTTTCACCAGAACGGATACTTATGGTACCAAAATTGCCAAATATCTTGATGCCGAAGGCAGGATATGTACATAGGGTTGTAAAAAAAATTGTTACTTGGACAATAATAACTACTACTGGATTAGATACTTATTTGCAACAGCATTGATACCAGCAGTGCTGTGTTTGCCTACCTCAGCTAGCACATAACTTGAATCAGCACAGCCCCTCCCCTCACTAGCAGCTAAACAGGTGGACAGCAAGACAACAAACTTGGTGAAGCATCTTAAAGAGATTTCTGTTTTTATGGGGAATTTTGTGAGTTCAGTAAAGCTATTGTTTCAACAATATTGAAGTGTTAAACAGTTATTCTAAATATAAATCTTTCCAGCATACATATTAACTTTAGCCATTTAACAATTAGCAATTACCCATATTAGACATTATAAGTTATCACTAAGGTACTGGCTACTGCCTATGGCTACTAATAAAACTGAAATGATAATGTTGGAGCTAGGTAGCAAACACAGTCCTTCCGTAATGTTAATAACAGTGTTAATTTAACAAGCTAATGCAGTTATCCTTATCCTTTTCTTAAATTCCCTGAAGTTGAGAAAACAGGACAAATATTTGATCAGACATGAAAATCTTGCTATCAAGTAGTCATCAGAAGGAAAGAGAAATAACCACGGCTGTAGCAGAATACATTTACACAAACCAGGGTTATTCTAATCTTTATTTAACAGAAAATTAGGCTCCTTAATTTTTGTATTTTTCCATCTTTGATGTAAAAAAGGCAACTGAGTATTTTCCCAATTCCTGACCCTGTTTTTTGCATTTTATACTTCATCCTTTATAAATGATGCAAGCTTTCTCTCATACCAACCTAAGCAGTAAAAACTTAAAGCATTGTTTTTTATTTTATTTTAGAGATTTCAGCAGTAATTTCAGCTTGTCCAATATGCTTTCTGGTGATCTGAAAAATCTTTGTCTATTAATGCGCACATGGCTGAAGACATGTGAAAGGTGGACCAGTTGATTGTCCAGCACTGTGTGTGTCTGTTTGCATGTGCTCCTGCTTTTAGAGTTGCAGGTTGGGCACGCACGGCACAATATGGGCTTTAATTCAGACCAACAGCCTCTATGTCAAAAAGGAGGGGATGGAGCAATTAGCCCCACGGAGGAGAGAGAAAGAGGGAAAAAAACGAAGGGAGTTGTGAATTTGACACATTAAATAGTGGCCATCATTAGCATGTGGCTCTGTAGAGTTGGGGTGCATTCACTGGCTCCTTGAATGCATATTACTTCAGTACTACGGCCATACCCCCACCTCTCTTCCCCTCAGCCTGTCCATCATTCCCATGGCCACCTTTCACTTGTAATCACCCTGTTTGGTCTCCTTTTTCATTCAGTTTCTACAGCTTTTCTGTCGCTTTTGTGGTTTTTATGCCATCATTCTGCCTGGAATAGGCTCCCTGGAATCCTAAATCAAAACAAATTAAGCTGGTTAATTAGATGTAGGAACAAATGAAATGTCACATACTAGTTGGTAGGCTCAACACTGCTAACACTGTAAGCTTATCTTTCCAGTGTCACAATATAAATTTGATACTGTATCGAGAATAACTGACCAGAAACTGCGGCTGTTACTCAGCAGTTCCTACACGGTCTGTAAGGCCATATTTGAAACTCGTTTTAACTTGAATTATTCTTTCATTTTGTTGAAGACTACCATGGCTTCTGTTCGGGCTGACTTTCACTCAGCTTGTTGTCTCTGCTATATGAGCCTGGAAAAGAGCAAAGTAGCAGGCCCAGTGTGGTGCCTTTTCCGCCATTGTGCCGAGATCGCCTCATGCCAGCTTTCCCCTGTCACATTAGCGCTCATCAACACAGTGAGCAGCACACAACCTGCACGGTTCTTTGGGTTTGTCCTTATTTGCCGCAGTCTTTGAAGTTTTATATTTTGTGCTGTAGAAAGTATGTTTTGCATGTAAATCCCATTTAACATTGGTCATTGATTACATTTAAGTGACTGAAGTCACGAGCACTGAATTAGTGAGCATTTCAAGTTCCAACAGTCTGCAGTGAATTTTTTTTTACTGATGTAGCTCATTTTGTGTTTTATATTAGGTAACCCTGGATCTAATTCAATACCTTATTTTTTTATGAAGCGGAAACTTACAGAGTAACCTTTTGCAGGTAAGAAACGATCTAACTTTACTTGCATTAAAAAATCTTTTTATATCCTCCAGGGACACTCTGGGTTTGAAATGTTGAATTTCTAAGTATTTCACTGAATGTCCTGGAAGGCTTATTAGCAAAGGTTGTATTTTGATATATACGAAAGTTACTCACAGAATTACCATGGGGGTTGTGGTGGGTGGGGAGAATCTTCACCAATAAGAAAAGCTGTAAAACTTTAAACGTTCAAAATCTATGCACTCCTTCATATTTTCTGAAATTGTCCACTGGGCCCAGACTGAAGTCTCTGCCAGGCGGACTCTGGTCCCTGGACCTTATGGTTGACACCCCTGATCTAAGTGATAACATTAGCAATATTAGACCACAGAATGTATGCAAATGATATGGAATGCTTATATGGCAGTAGTGTGTCAACTGCAACATGTGCTTGCCCCAGAACATACCCTGATCTCATCTTCTTCTTGACTGTAACTTAAAATCTGAACCTTGTTTTCCATTCAATAAATCTTGAAAGTCATGATCAATATCATGAATTCATTATAAAAGTGGTTGCCCCATGCCAGCCTTCTTTCATGCCTGTCTTTTATATGCACTCTGTGTATAGTTTTAGCACCCTGATGCCAGCTGTTTAGGGGATACCACAGACTACCACTGAGGCTATTTTTATGGGTAATTTTCTTTTTTATTTTGAACTAATGATGGTACAGTGAAGTTGCCGTGATATAAACAAAACCAGAAAAACTTCCATGTTAATCATACTTAATAGCTGGAATAACTGCTGATAAGTGCTGGGAAAAACTAGATTGAGCATTGAAACTTTTTCTTGTTGTATTGATTAAAACAAACCTGGGCTTAGCGTTTAGTGTGACTCGGCGGTGGGTTTAAAAGTTTTTAGCTATAACTATGAGGAAACATTTATCAGGATTAAACCAAATTTATTACACAGGCAATATTTGCTTGAAAGAACAATTAATTAATGTTTTTTTTTATATTTTTTCCTTTATAGTGTTCAAAACCAGTTTAGGTTCCCCTCTTTTTTAAATCTCATGCTCTGGTAATCCCTCTCTTCCAGTGTGGCCCTCAGTCCCCCTTTTCCTACTGGGCCTCCCTCTCTCTGTCCCCTCCCTCTCCTCAGCTTCTGTTAGGGCCATGCAGCCCGAGCTGTCAGAGCAGCAACAATCCCAGTCCATTAGTATGGTAATGAGGCTGCGGGCCGACAGGTGGCCTGGTAGACAGCTCAATTAAACTGCTCATTAAAGAGGGAAGTTAACGAAGCTGCAGCCCGGTGCCAGTACGGCTTTAACACACAATGTGATGTCACAGGCAACAAATTGCTGGTGAGTAGGGAAGTGTGTCAGTCTGCCCGCGTACAGGGGCATGCGTGTGCGTATGCATTTCTTCGTACGTGTCTGTGTGTATGCGCATGTATTTGAGTGCAGCCTGACATGAGTGTGTCTGTGTGTGGCCAGAGCTTGAAATAGCGAGTCAGAGAAAGTTAGATGGACGTTACTAATAAGGCAGCGATGCAGCTTAGAGATCAGATAAGATGAGAGGTGGGGAGAAAATGTGATGGAGGAAAAATAAGTCACTCAAACTTGGCCTTTTACTGCCACATCAGGCTGCCAGCAGCCAAGTTCTCTACATCATTAACTGGCCCAGAACACAGTGATGCTCCAATTATTGTGGGAAAAACAATCAAAATTCCAAAAAGGGACAATTGAAAGCTCTGTATTCAGATATTCTGAGTTATTTGGATGTATTTTGTGTGTACAAAGAAAAAACACACACAAAGAAACAGCCAACTCAAGCATATTACCAACATTTTGTAGTTTATAAGAAAAAAACTGAAATAAATTAAGTTAAATTAAATAACAATAAGCATCTCATTCCCCATGATGGGACACAGTGACCTCGATCACTACCATGTAACCCTACGTTGTTATGGCAACAGGTGACTACTGTCCCATAAAAATAACCTTTTGTGTTTGCGAGCAGGTTTTGGAGGCACTTTTACATTTCACTGTTGAGCACCACAAATTCTCCAAAACCTGCTATGTGACAAAGTGACAGTGACTGCAGGGGTTGCATTTATTGTAGCAAAGGGAAAGGAGATTTTGTAACGTTGTTACAACATCCGAGACGTGTAAAGAGCGGCTGAGTTAGACGGCAAATAAGGGCTGTAGCTATGGTCATGTTTGTTCCTGTAACCATGATTTGATCTAAAACCCAGATTTCTGTATAACTAAATTATGTACCACAGAATTGTCACACCATATAAAGCAATCATAAGACCCGGGGACCAGAATTGGCTCCAAAGATTCCAATCCAGCTTTGGAAAATTCAATTCAATTCAATTCAATTTTATTTATATAGCGCCAAATCACAACAAAAGTGCCTCAAGGCGCTTCATACCTTGAAGGAGGGCACAAATTTTAGGACTTTTAACCATATTTTCATGTTTTACAGTTTGCGTTTCTTTATATTATTTTAAAATATCTCAGAGATTAAATGTGTTGTTAAACATCTTTACACTGACAGAAGGTAGAGCTTCACTCATCAAGTAAGGTCAAAGTGGGCTGTGTGTGTCCCTGGATGTAAAATTAGTTTATATAATAAAATATTATATAAGGTTTATATATTTATAAATCTGTGGTCACTGCAACACCTTTGCGGACCATATACAGGGACATCGTATGTGGTAGTTTATGGTGGAGGACTTGGCTAGCCATCATGATTTAATTATAAATAATAGCACTATTATTTGTAAAGAAATTGGATTGTGAAAAAAATTTGTATTGTGAAAATTAAGTAGTTTTTTTCTCCCATTCATTTCCAAAACTTTGACTGTTGGTATATTTTTCTTGTGCACTTGCATTAATAGGATTTCATTAACTCAATTTTGAGTGCCCATTTCAGAACTTGCATACTGGGAATATTATATGAAGTGTTAGATGCAATTAGACATCCTAAATTAATAAATAGATACATAAATAAATAAGTATACCATCCATAAAAAAGACAAAGTAATATATTAAATACAAAGATGATACTGACACAAATAGAGGGCAATTCTGTGACTACAAAGATTTTATTGATATAAAACGTCAGTTTAAGGAAAAAGTAAAACGTTAGACCTATCGCTGTATTTGGCAACTAGGATTTTCGATTACGTGGTTACAGTAGGTGATTAATTTTTTTAATCGGTTTTTCCTTTGATTTCATTAGTCTAGTGGGGATGGAGGTAAGAGGGCATTGAGTGCAACATGTTTTAATAGTCTCTCATTGTTTATTATGTATGAGAATAAAGATGTAACACGACATGGTAATCAGTTTGTAACAGTCTGTAATCCTGGGAGCGTGCTCTCTCAAGTGTGAAAATGGGGCCGTGTGTCTTGCTTTTTTCTCTCTGGTGCATTTGGATCGCTGTGTCTATGACATCGAGGATCATGGGAGTTAATGGGGTAGGACCGCGGTCAACAAACGGGGTTATGTATGGGCGCAAACAAGAACACAGTGAGAAAACAGACCTGCCAGATTCGCTCAAAGCTGTCTGAAAGATGTCTACCCTTATGAATATGCTAATCCCAGTTTAGCATGAACAAAAAAATGCTCATTAATTAATCGACAACAATGGCCTCCTTTTAATGACATGCTAGCTGCCGTTAGCGGCGGCGAATAGTGTACGTGTATGATACGGTCTAATGTAAAACAATTATTAATCATAAGGTTTAACAGATTACTGAATATTACGTTGAGTGTTACAAACACTGGTTCGGTTTTAATGAGAAAAAACAAAGTTTAGACACACGAATCCCAACAAACTAATTCAAAAGGCCTGCAGCCAGACGCACCGTTTGGACTGTTTTGTCTGAAAAAGCTGTTTTGTAGCGTTGGTTATTAACCTACATTAAACAGATCTCAGCTCAAGGATGATGGGAACAACCTAGATGCATATGGGACATTTTGACAACAAAAACAGTTAAGAGTAACACGCTCCTACCTACATGAGTCAGCACACAGATCCATATGTTATAGGCTGTTGAGTGCTTAATCTATGTAAACATATACGTATGTGCTTATCTGCAAGCAAAGAGCTGGATTTCTGGTTTCTGCATGAAGGTAAACAGAGTAACAGAGGAGCACACTAGCTAAAATGTAATCTCCAAAACTAAAATATTCACTTGGGCTTTTGCAATAATAGTTGGGCTTGAAACAACAGCCAGTGTATGGAAGAGGAAGTCTTAGAGACTGTTGCTCAAAAAAGAAATGTGTTACTCATTACTTGATGCTTTGTTACATTTCCTAAAAAACGTAACAAAATACTACTTCACAGAGTGAATGCAGAGAGGAATTTCCCCATGGGGATCATTAAAGTATACATAAAGTAAACATTACTTATTCAAATGCTTTTGTAATTTACAGTGCTTTTGTTTTGTAATAAAGACCTTAATAAAAGCTTCATGCTCACAATCTGACACAGATATCTACCCTAACGACACAAAACCAAAAACAATTGCAAAGACCATTTTTGTGGCCATAAAGTTAGAAATAGAAATTGGTAGAAATAAAGGCTACAGTAGAAATAAAGCCTGGCAGCTGGTCACTGATATTGCTACCTGCTGAAATTCAACTCGAACATTTTTCTGGGTTCTTCACTACTGTCTTTGGAAACTCTTTCAAAGAGCTGATGTTGTGTTAGCAGCAGATAGTTGGCTATGTGCATTTAGAACTTTACCGTCATGTCTCTTTGCACAATAAAAATGAAAGTAATGTTCATATCTTCCCACGATCTACAACAAAGGTTTTAGGCTGAGTTATCCATCCATTCATTCTCTTCCACTTATCCTTATCAGGGTGGTGGAGGGGCTATCCCAGCTACCATAGGATTAGAGGCAGGGTACACCCTGGACAGGTCTTCAATCTGGGAATGTAAAATGTTTTTGAGCAATGGTTCTCTAAAAGTCTCTCAAAATGTTGCTTTCACTCATTTTAGTCCAGTCCTTGTACCTGACCTGAATGTATAAAACAGTACTTTTGCACCAACAAGATGATTCAGGGGGCCATTAGCAAAAAACTTCGAATATCTTGTCACTGTATGCATTGTGTTCTTAAAATATAATTAAGGAAGCTGGACAAGCAGCAGGCCTACAATAACTTTCTACAGTAGATGAAACGTATCTGAAATTCATGCCCTTAAGAAGTAGAGTCAAATCAGCAAAGACCTGACACATAACCTGGTCCTTCAGTTGATCCATCGACTCTTCACTGAAGAATCATCAGAAATGGTCTCAGTGGAAGGGTTGCTGTAAAGAAGCCATTCTTAATGAAGGGAAACAGGGAGGAAGGGCTCAAGTGTGCCAAATTTCAAACGAACTGCACAGAAAATATTTGCTAACAGGTCTTATGAAGGGATAAATCCAATCATCGGAGTAACTTTGTGCTGAACATTGGGGGGTCAAGATCTCTGTCTAAATAAATAAGTAGGTCTGGGTAAATTCCCAGATGATTAAACATGCAACTATTTTGCTGGTAATAACTGAAATGAGTACAGAAAATCAACAACCTATTTATGTAAGATAATTCATAATTTCATTGGGGGGGTGGGGGGTATATTATTGGTTGGGTCTGAAATACTATCAGATTTTGATCCAGCATGCAATTCAATTCAATTTTATTTATATCCTGTCAGTCACAGTTGCCAGCTGCGTCAGGGGACTTTATATTGTAAAGTAAAGATCGTACAATATTACAGAGACAACAGAGAAAACCCAACAATCAAACGACACTATGAGCAAGCACTCTGGTGAAAGTGGAAAGAAAAAACTCCCTTTGACCAGGAATAATAGTTCAGACTCTGTTTTGGCATATTTGTTTGCATGTTTCAATTCAATAAATTGTCATTTTTCCTAGAAAAGGATAAAGAAATTGTGGTAGCTTAAATTTTTGTGCAGTGCTAAATATTAATATTTAACTATGGCAGTTATGGCCATGTTAAAGATAAACAAGGTGCTTATATTAAGATCACAATAAAGGAAAAATACCTCTATGTGGTGCTGTCCTGCATTACAAAGACCAACACTTTTCTGACACACAATTCTCTGCACCCCCTACATATAGAGCAATACAATAAAAATTAATAGCACTGCGTGTAATCACACAGTGTGTAGAGGCTCCAGGATCAGACACTAACGGGTATTTAAATGTACTACAAAGTACTGTGTAAACCTTCCACAGTTTAACATTCAGTTTGAATCCAATTAGAGGTCAGCACGGTGGCACGGTGGTTAGCACTGTTGCCGCACAGCAAGAAGGTCCTGAGTTCAATTCCACCATCAGGCCGGGGTCTTTCTGTGTGGAGTTTGCATGTTCTCCCCGTGTTTGCGTGGGTTCACTCCGGGTACTCCGGCTTCCCTCCGGGTACTCCGGCTTCCTCCCACCGTCCAAAGACATGCAGCTTGTGGGGATAGGTTAATTGGATAATCCAAATAGTCACTATGTGTGAGTGAGTGCGAATGGTTGTCTGTCCCTGTGTGTTGGCCCTGCGACAGACTGGCGACCTGTCCAGGGTGTACCCCGCCTCTCGCCCTATGACAGCTGGAATAGGCTCCAGCGCCCCTGAAAAGGATAAGCGGAAGTGAATGGATGGATGCGTGTAATCACATAGTAGTATGGCCCAGATGAATGTATACTGCACACAATATAAAACATTTTACACAAAGGGAGCTAGAACTTTAGAGCTAGAAAAGGTATAAAAATTGCAACACAGGACCAATCTTAATTTCCAAAATGGAACAAAAGAATAATATTTCCAAATTAGTTCTAGTCCTTATTTTTATTTACTGATTTTTTTCAAAGATGGCATTGACTTGTAGAGCAATCAGGGTAGACAGACAACAATAGCCAATGACTATCTGAGCAACACCGAAGCATGTCCCTGTAAAGGTTCTCCGTTAGAGTTATGATCATTTTTCTTTAGTTAGCTTGAATTTTCTATTATACCATAGCCTCCTACTACATTTTGGGGTTTTCCTAATTCATTTTGACGTAAAAATGAAGAAAAAAGAATGACTGTGAAGAAGTGAAGGGCATCATGGGGACTTTTTTGATTAAACCCATTCTTTTCCTCTGTTCCTGTCTGCCCTGCCAAATGTACAAAACCTCTCTCTTGACTTTACATCTGCCCTGTGGCCCTTCAGCAGCAGTGGATCACTGAGGTCCAAGCAGTCAGCAGCATGCTGGTCTATTATGCTGCTAATTGGTGGCATTAGTAAGATGGCTACAATATCAAAAGGCAGGAAGCAAAGGCTGGTGGGACCAGAGGGGTGAGGAGATGGAGAGAGTGAAGGAAGGAAAAGGAAGCTGAGCGACAGCAGAGAAAGGCAGAGATTTGTTCTCATTAGAGGAGGGCGTGTCTATTCTCCATGTTAGAGCCAAATTAAGCTGACAGAGGAGAGACAAGTTCTGTGCATTTGTGTGTATTTGAGAGTGTGTGTTTGTGTGTATGGGCATGTCACTCAAAATCGTTTTTGGTAAGAAGCTGTTGCGCATAAGGTGAACAATGGAATTACCGGGTTTGGGAATGTGGCTTCCTGATAAGCTACTCTTAATAGTGGCTCTGTTGGTGGGAATCAGACTCAGAACACTGAACTGTGGGAACTAAAAACTAAAGCAGAGAGAACAAGAGCAAGGTTCAAAGAGAAATAGAAACAACCAGGGTGTCGGAGCACTTATCAGAGTAACTCGGAGTCAGAGCCAGTCAATTGGCTCCAGTTGTGGATGTGAGCCTGTGGTTGTCAGGACCTGCCCAGGGTTAACCCTTCGACTGCTGGCTCCCCCCCCCCCAGATTATAGAAATCAAAATATATTTCTAGAACACAGACGAATAAAGTAATATTGTTCCGTAAACAGACCTTTAAAGAAACAAATGGACAACCTAGTGCCAGAGGATGTGAAATTATTCACACTTGCAATGTCGCAGTTAAAAATGTATCGAGCAAAACATTTCATAATAATCTACATATATATATATATATATATGCTTTTCGATAGCTAGATTGAATTGCTTCTTTGAACTGTAATTTAATTTGTTTTCAACAGCCAAGTGAAAACAACAGTGTTCCAGTGGCACATCGTGTTACCTAATGCAAGTTTATCATGTCAAAAGGCTAGTTAATTAGTTTAGCACAGCTGAATGCTGCACTAAGAACATAGGTGACAAATTTGGTTAGTTGGAGGACCAGCCTCTGTGAGTTTGATGGACCTCAAATTAAGATTGGTTTGGCAGTTTTCACTTCAACTCTAAAAAGCAGTTCCCACTGCTCTCCGCGTTTCGTAATCTTTTATATGCACTTATTCCCTTGACAACACTGTTTGCTAACGTTTCAAAGCAACCAAGTGTAATTATATGATTTTCATTCTTTGTGCTGTGGGTAACATGAAACCAGCACCATCGTGTCCCATGCTCCCTCTGGCTTCATTCTCCTTTGCCCCGGGGGCATCTTCTGCAGGCTCATGCGCCCTAATCGTCTCCCTCTCCCCGTCACTTCCACTGACCCCCTGTTGTGCAGGGAGAGAGCAACATTACATCTTAATCTCACTTGCTTGATGGAGAATGCAAGTCCCTGAAAGGTAGCATTTTCTGGTTACATGAACACATTGGGGTTGGATCAACCATATGCCAATTGACATGGCTAGGGCTGAATGGCTAACGTGGATTGTAACAGTGGTCCTCGGACAAAAAGCCCCCCTGCGGGCTCCCACACCTCCACCAGAGCTGAACAGACGTTCAGCCTGCCGCTGACACAAGGCCAGATCCCCCCACCGACACTGAGACGTAGACACACACGCAAACGCACGCACACACACACACACACAAAAGTTTTTGGTATGATATTGCAGTGATTTTAATGCAGATTTCACAGATGATGCTGTTGAGCTTTAATTATGCATTAACAAAATGAGTAAACTCAATATTGTACACAACATATATTTACTGTCTTTAGACTTTTTATTTCTTTGCAGTTGTTACAACGTCCAACTTTTCCCAGCATGCCATTAAAATTTGGGGAGAAATGCAGAATTGCAGAGGACTATATTTGTATAGTTTCAGGCCCTTTCCCCCAGTTTTGGCAAATTAATTAATAAATATTGATTAGAAATTGTTATTGAATTCATTTTTTTCATGCCAAGAAAAAAAAAGATGCACACAGACAATTTCATACATCTGTATTTATCTAAATATACCTCTACAAAAAACGTACTACTATTATTTGTCTTTTCACCCTTTTTCTTTTTTTTACCAGGTGTATATGTATGTGTATATGTGTGTGTGTGTGTGTTTTAGCTTCCCTCTGTTCTAGTTATATGTTATCCAATTATTAGCAAGATGGCTAGAAACCATATAAGTAGTAAACAGACGCGTACACGTGTAATTAAACTGTGATCAGACAGCATTAGACTCCCATCTCTGTGACAGACTAACAAAAAAAATCCTTGTCTTTTCAGTGATCCTGCATGAGAGCGTGAGATGGTGGGCCTTAGTGAAAATGTGCCCCGACTGGAGAGGCAAGCTGTCCCTGCCACTCCACTGACTGTACCACTGGAGAGGCCAGTGCGTTCACCATATGGGACAGGGATGGTCAATAGGATTATGTCCTGCACCTCTCCTTCTCCCTCTTCTCTTCACCACAAATAATCATCCAGGGGATGAAGTCCTGGCCCACCAAGCCTCTGCTGAAGTATCCCAGATTCCCTTTCCCCTACTTGGGAAGGGAGAGTGGGGTAGTGGGGGTCTCGTGGGCAGAGAGAAAGAGCAGGGGGACCACCAGATGGATTAACATATTCAACAGAGGCAGAGATCAAGCCTTTATAGAGTGAGGACAGAGGGAGGCTTTCTCTCACACATAAGAGTCTGAGAGAAAACAGAAATGAGTGTAAGCTGGATTTGTTTTCATTGTCATGGAAAAACAGTGATGGGCCAAATGATAACGCAACTACTCAAATGTGGCCTATTTCTCTCTCAGTGGTGGAGGCGGGATGTGTACAAACCCTGATGGCGGAAAGTTACTAAAGAAGTGCAATCCTCAAATGAATGTAGTGTAAGAAAAAGAGTTTAATTTAATAATTCATAAAATATAATTCTGATATGATTATTGTTCTTAAAACCTTGAGATTTCCGTCAAATTTAAAATTACTTTGACTTTTATTTATATAACCTGAGTGTCTTACTTAGGGAATCTTGTGGGGAGATGCTGCCAGCTGTAGTTAAAAGTGATCCTACACCACCTTTGCCTTCTACTGCAGATACAGATTTACACTTAACAGCTGTTTCTCCACAAAAAGCCAGAATGTAAAATACTTATCCTCGTCTCCACTGCTAATTATATCCCTGACGCAACCCCAACGGGTCTCCTCCCGAGCTTGAACCAGCACAAATCCTAAGCGAATGTGCAAACCGAATCAGGCTAAATCAGGCTTTCCACAAAAATACAACTTTGTTTAGGGAACTGGCAGTATTTTGCTACGATTAGAGAGCTTTATTAGCATGAGACGAGTTACATTAAAAACATCTTTGATAAAGTTTAAAGCTTTGATGACCCACCCATCCTTACAATGTCTCCCAACTTCCTCCTTCACTGCGGATGTGAACAGATGTTGTTTTTGAACTGATGCTGCCGCTCTTCTCTAAATTATATTCAGTAAAGTTTTGGTAAATACAGTAAGTAAGTAGAACACTGGGCTTTGTACAAGCTGTCAATATAAATCAACTTATGTTAACGACAGTGTTGGGTCTAACTGCAATCACGTTACATTTCTCAGTGATGCAGTGACGTAATTGTGCTATTGTGCTAAATTCATTAATCCCATCACAGTTACAGCTTTTACCCTCCAAATTTACGCCTTTTTAACAGTCATCTGCTAAAATTTGGGTCTTACAATGCACTTTTTAATGTTACCTTTCATTATGGCAGGTTTTCTTTGGGTGTTTGGGTGCTTCTTGCACTATGAACACCACACACACACACGCACACACTGAAACAGACAGAGGGAGACAGAAAGAGCACAAACTGTGGCGTGAGCAAACTTGTGGTTCTGTCCCAGCATGGGCACCAGATTAGAAACCCAGTTATTTTACTGGTTTGCTGTTCTCATGACGTGTGAATGGCCACTGAGATAGTGGACCAACTTTATCCTACGCATTCATCTCCACATCAAAGATGGGCCCAACCGTCAGAGAAATACCACCCTGAAAGTGAGCGAAGGCCCTGCTGCTACTGTTGAACCAAAAGCAGAAAACAGCAAGTGTTTGTGTGTGTTTATGAGTGAATGTTGATATCTGATCAGGCTGCTGTTAAGCTGGCTGGCAGTTTTGTCTCTCTCTCTCACATAATGAAGTATTCAAGCTTATCTTTGTCAGACAAAAGCAGACTGATGTGTGACTATCTCGTTAAATCCACCTCTTTGTACTCATTAAACCGCTGTGGTGCCTTTGAACTTTTTGTAATCACTTCAGTGTTTTATTTTTCGGTTTAGCTGAACACATAACACAGCCCATTGATAAAGACCATATGGATAAAAGTACGTCAACACCCAAACATTACACCCATAGAGCATGTCAGTTAAAACCGTGGGCTTTAATCAGCTTCTATAACGGCTATAGTGAGCTAGAGTTCTGGCGGTGAGGTGTTCAAGTTCATTCTCAAAGGACTGAGCACTGTGTACAGACCACATATACCGATGTATACTAATCATAGTAACATTTTCCCTGCTTCAAATATTTTAAAAGTATTGTTTTCACTGAAGGAACTATCAGAGCAAAAAATCCAGGCAAGTCATTCAGTGAGAAAAGGCTTCAAATGGCCTGTATTTATATAGCGCTTTTCTAGTCCCTAAGGACCCCAAAGCGCTTTACATATCCAGTCATCCACCCATTCACACACACATTCACACACTGGTGATGGCAGCTACATCGTAGCCACAGCCACCCTGGGGCGCACTGACAGAGGCGAGGCTGCCGGACACTGGCGCCACCGGGCCCTCTGACCACCACCAGTAGGCAACGGGTGAAGTGTCTTGCCCAAGGACACAACGACTGAGACTGTCCAAGCCGGGGCTCGAACCGGCAACCTTCCGATTACAAGGCGAACTCCCAACTCTTGAGCCACAATCATATGCAACATAATGAGGAGAATCATTTGGTTGTGCAAGGATGCAAAATCTTCACATTTTACTAACGAAAGCTTTAATCTCTCTTCATCTGTAACCATACTTTAATGAGCAGGGGTTTAGAAAGGTTATTGTTGTCGGACATCAAACTGGATGAACCAGCCGAGCTGTGGAAACCTGCTATAACATCCCAGAGCCAGTTTATGCTCCTCTGCACTGAGACGCTGTGTTTGGTTAGTTTTATAACCGTGCTGTCGTAAAGCAGAATAGATGCAGCACTTAACAAATTTATTAGACCTCCTGTCACAAAACAAGAAAAGACAAATGTTTGAGAAATCTATCAAAAACTTGATTGTAACTTAAAAAAAAATTATTGTTAATTATTAGGCGAATTACAAACTGATTGAGCCGGCACACTGGACTTCTCTGAGAAGCATAAAACTGCTTCTTATGTTCAGGAATGAAAGCAAATAAATTGCTTCACTACATTTTTCTGATTTTGGTGTAAAAATAGTAACAAATATGTAACAACATAGCAACTATATTATTATATTTTAGTGTTTAAAAAATATCATGTTGATTAAAGAGCTGTTACTGTTAATTTTGGACAGCAGTGGGATAAACCTCACACTGGGTGGCGGTTTAATACATTTTTTCAGCACAGTATGTGTGTCTCAGTGAGAGCTCGACCTGCTAATCATCCTAACTCAATAGCTTCTGAAACAAGAACAAGCCTTTCCTCAGCTAACTTCCATCCTTTTAAAAATGAAGGGGAAAATGAAGGAGAGAACAAAATGTTGAGACAATGTGGAAGGAAGTTTTGGTAAACTGAGGGGTTGAGTGCATGACAGGCAGGAATGATATTAATTTGAACGTCTGACAGTTGAACCCTAATCAAAGTCACAGTGAGGTTTGAGGGTGTGATGAGAGAATAGGAAGAAAAGTAGAACAAGAGAAAGAGAGTGTTACATCAACGTAGAGAAGGAGACGGAAAGAAGACAATGCAGCAGCCGCTAGAGAAAGAGGGAGAACCTGGAGCCTGGCTGCTGATGTTGTGATTGATGAGGTCACTGAGAGGGCTTCCCCAAATCGCTGAGTGTCTCCACAGGGTCAGCCAGAGGTTGGGTAGAGGTCAAAGTGCAACCAAAGGGGAGACACAAACTATTAAAGTACTACATCAATTTTTAGATTGTAATACGCAGCATGAGAATGAAGTCTGAGTAAATCTGCTTCAGGTGCATTCATACACACTGGAATGCTAGTCACTGCTCTGTTTGAACGTGGATGCTTTGGTATTCCCTGTTAGATTCAGAAACTGAAAATCATGCACAAAAATATTACAGCGTTTCAACAAATGATACAAAAGAAAACATACATGCTAATTCCAACACACATGCAGTGCACAAAAAGCTTTGTGCAGCATTGTTCTGTTGTATTCCTGGGTGGGAGGGCCAGCAGTGAAGTAGCTACGAGTGAAGGTAACCATTTTCAACCAGGTTGGAGCCACTTGGTAAACACACACTATAATTACTGCTTATTAAAGGCTATAGGAGCCCATTAGTAGCATTGGCCCTGCCCCTCACTGCCTGCCTCCTCATTATAGAAGCCAGCACAGCTCGGTCTGCCTCATTACCACCTGCCTGTTAAATTCACACACGTGCATCCATGCAGGGACACACACTTGCACACACGCATGCAAAAACACTCAAGCGCACTGCAGGTGCAGCCAGAATGAAGTCACGCGTTGACTTGCTAACTGTCGTCAGGGTAAAGCAGCTGTATGTTCAATGTATCATGTAATATTAGTCCAGGTGGATTAACAAGCATCAACAACTAATAACTTGAGTTGCTTGCAACAAGACAAACATTTTGCTTTTATTTTTCACGCTTGCATTTCTATAACAGAAGTAATCTCTAGCCCTGTGGATGGGGGCACCATTATGCTAGAAAAGATCCCTCCTGCCAGGATAGAAAAGTTTTCTCTTGAATCGAGTTGCAGAGGCCCCTTCCTCTAAGATGAGCTCTGGATCCAAACCATGTTTTACTTTGCCTGTTAGTGTCTCCTTTTGTGCAACAACAAGATGAGTTCAATTCAAAATTGAGAAATTGACACTGACTTTACATTCAACATTAAAATAGCTTATTTTTGGCTTAAACTTAAAGTAGGAGCGTTTGATTTATGACTGAACTTGCTATAAATGGCACACATGTTTTATAACGACACACAAACAAAATCTGGTTCCCAATTGGTCCCTGAGTGTGCCCCATTTTGACCCCATCTCTATTAAAAAAACAGTAACGTCACATTCCAGACCATGCAACCCTATGTCGTTCACTGTGTCCCAAACAAAAGCCTCATCTCTGTCAGCAGGAACTGAACTGGGTGCAGCTGCCACTGTCGTTTCTTCACTTTATTGGCAAAGCCAATCTTCTCAACAACACTGATTTACTGGGGAATACATGCACTATTTTCTTCCTCAATAGACCCTCTTCCATCCCTCTCTGCCCTCCCTGTGCCCCCTGTTAGGGTAACAATTTCTTAGTTGTGCCTGTTTGACTAGCTCTGGCATGGCAGCAGAGGCAGGGAGAGGCTGCCAGCACACTCTCCTCCTCTTTGATTCTTTTTTCCCTCTTATTCTTTCACTCTGTCCTCTTTTGAGCTACAGTAGGTCAGTGAACGACTCCATGGCAGCCCTGGCAGTTTCATACTTGTATCTGTCTTTGTCATCTTTGTTGTTCTTTCTTGTTTTTTTCTTTCCAGGTGGATGCCAGGCAGGCAAGGGCGCCAGGGAAGCAGATGGCTGCAAGAAAGAAATAGGAAGCAAAAGTGCCAAAGAAAAAGCAATTAAAACAATTTATTGGAGAAATCCTGTGGAAATTGCTAAAGACTATATGGGACAAAGCAACAGGTCCTCATGTTCAAAATATCAAAAGTGATCTAAAATTACATTTATGCCAAAATGATTAGCAAACATTAATCTGGGGCACATTCTTGTAGCTGTCAACACTGTTTGCCTTCATGTTCTCATCTTTAAAATTGCCAATATTTACTTCATCCTCTAGCATGGAATTCAAAGGACACATAACAATATCTTGGCTACCTTGATTTTGATTTTTCCTTTTGTTTTTTTTAGTTTATCAGTGGTGTCTTTTATTTCACGGTTATTGCTACAGTCACACTTGGCAAAACGGTGAACTTGCAGTCGTGTTGCCTTCAAAATGATTGTTTCAAAGCTGGTGACTGGGACTGGGACCACTCTTATTCAGTTGCTACCTTCAAAGCAACTTTGGTGCATCACGACAGTGATAAAACAGCAATAAGACGGGGTCAGTCTGACCTCGGTTTGTGATTGAACGGGGTCAGGTTGGTAACTACACGCAGTTAACTGTGATCAGTTGTTAAAAATTGCAAATCTGTCGCAACAGACAACAACATAGATAGAAATTCACATTAGCTACTTTCGTTCAGAGTCACTTAGAGACTGAACGACAGAAATTTGAAACTGACGTGAAACTGAAATTTCACAAATAGTGACGTAGTTACTGCAGGATGACGATTCAACTGAAAAATGCTTGTCAACCCTGCTTTCATAAAGCAATAATACCAGAACACAACCAGTTGAGTCGAATCAATCAAAAGTTGACACTCAGAGATTGAGGGTGTTGCACACTCAGCCTCTGGGCCATCAGTAGTTCAGTAGATTGTAAGTAGTTGGCTGCTGCAACTACTTACAATCCTTCACCAAAGGTAAAAAAAAAATCAAATGCAATCAATGGACAAACCACCAATTTTCCCAGTCGCAAGGAGGGTGTCATCCTGTACTTACTACATTATGGTTGAACCACAAAGTGCACGCAGAAGGAGGAAGTGGTAAAGGCGGGTAAAAATGAAAAAAACTGACCTGAAGATATGCTGAACGTTCAACTCTAGTGTTTTTCCTGTGTTAATGATAGTGAGATTTCTTTTTCTTTAACTTTGATGCTCCGTAGTTTCCACAAATCAGAAATTTCAAATTAGCAAGACAGTGCTGCTAGGAAAAAGCCACTCAAATGTGCATTCACATGAATGTGTATTGCTGAAACCAGGCTTCAAGTAACTGCAACCAATGCAAAGTTCATTTTAAAAACTGCACTTAACAGTGACCGACTAAGTAGCCTGATCAGGCTTGGTACTCTAGTGCGGTTTAACATCTCCTGAATTACTGACTTTTTTTCTTTCTCATGCTTGTTTCTGGGGCTTTTAGGGCATATTTGTAGAAATGTACCAATAGGTGTACACACTGTCCATGTTAAACCTGCATAAAACACCTGCAAGCATCTCTAAGCATGCATGTATAACATACACAATGGATTACATTTTTAGGTTAATAAGTTTTACTAACTTTAATAGTGAAGTCTTTGTAAAGAAAGTGCAGACAGACAACGCAGGTGAATTAAGAGAGTGCAAATCTGCCTTTCACTCTGACACAGAGTTAAGAATCATCAACCTGAAGCACCTGTTAGCCTCACATTTAATTAGAAAAGAAAAGAGTTAGCTCTCTTCACCTGCATTGAACAAACCTTAAATTCTTGCCATGAGGGTAGCTGTTATAGAGGTGGCTGATAAAAGGAGCATGTGTGGCATTCAAGATATAAGCATATGTGTGTTTGTGTGTGTCCACTCCAGAGTGCTCCAAACTTTGAGGACAGCCCCTCCAGAAAACACAGGCCCGGCTCTCCAATCTCAAAGGACGAGCTTCATTCACCGCCTGGCAACGGAGCTGAGAAATGGAGAAGAGATGGGCAGAACGGGATGGGTGGGCAGTAAATTATCAGCTTTTAGTGGGGAAGACACGATATTTATTTATAGCATTCAGCCAGGGCACTTGGTGAGGGGTGAAATGGAATGGGGGGAGGGTGTGCGCCTTTTGCGAGGGGCATCTTAGGTGGTCAGCATTGACCTGCACTAACCTCTTGTATCCTGTCTTATTCTCCCACCCTTCACACTTGTCTTGTACCCAAAGATCCCGAGACCTCCCTGGCAATTAGGGAACGAGTCGCACCTACTCCCTGCCCCCAAAGGCAGTAAATTTTCCTCCTTCTCCTGGCCTTGTGACACACACACTCACACAACCTCAGAATTGAGGCTTTAAGACACAATTCAGCCCAAGCCCTACTTGCTTTATCCCCCACTTTACATTTTATCACCACCCCTTGTTTTGTTTTGCTGTCTCAATCCATCAATCTTCCCATTAGCCCTCCATCTTACGGAAACCGCGGGGAACGCCCCCTTTACACCAGCCCTTCAAATCTGTCATTCTCCCTGCACCTCCCTCAAGCTCCTCCACTTGCTGCTCACTCCGCCTCTCCCTCCATCCTCTTTAGTCCTACCTGTTGCATTCAAATGATCGTGCTACACCATTATGTCTTGTTGCCTTCACCGCCAGCTTGAGGTTGACACAAGGCTGTGCTGGAGCAAGGGTGGAAAGGATGGAGCGAGATGGAGAGGGCAAAGGACTGGAGATGCTGTGGGTGGACGGTGGTGGTGGGGGGTAGCAGCACTTTGGGTGGCATGTTTCCTGCAAGGGTGGGACACAATGCCCCCAGTGTTCAGGCAGGCCCACAGGAGCTTGTTTTACAACAGGGGAGGGGCAGCCATCAATGGCCAGATGATGTGAACCACCCTGAGCCGATTCACAGTGACAAACAGCCCCCTCCGTGCAACCCCCCCCCTCTTTCTGCTTTCTCCCATCGCCTCTCTCCTTCACTCCACACATTATGTTCTGTTGGACCAAAACCAGGACAGCAGAGAGCATGCACCAGCACCGCAGCAGCTCAATGGACTGGAAGTGAGAGGACACACGCCCACACATACACACTCACATGCACAAATGCTCAGAATTTCTCACATACATAATGGGCATCCATGCATAGACTCACGGGCACGGACAAACACACACAAACACACAGGAACAGACCCTTTCTGTCCTTCTCCTCCTAATGACACCTCAAGCATCTCGCTCAAACATGAATTGGTATTAGTTTAATTAAATCAGCGTGGCCCTTATTTGTGTTGCTCTCTTCATTCTCAAAAAAGGCAAAATGGCTTGATGACAGCATAATTGCTGAAGAATTGAAGGAGAGCTAGTATGGTAAGCTGCCAAGTGGGTCCAAATCACCCCCACCTCTCTGCGTTTCTACCCCATAGGCCCGGTGCCCCTCTCCTTGAAGACCTGTCCATTCTCTAGGCCCTCCAGGTTTGTTAACGTCGCCTCAGTACACAACACGACTCTTAATGAATAATGAGTGTGGAAAAACTCTTTTAACCTATAAGGGAGAAATTATGTTTTGGTATCTTCTACAGCAGCTCATATGTCTACACCAAAAAACTCGTCTTCCAGATATACAAACTAATTGGGATATTCTGTGATGATGAAGTGACTCCCATTCGGTCATTGAAATTTAGGTCACTTTGATGTTAATACCTAACAAAGAGTCGCAGTTTACCATGCTTATTAAAGTTTACTTTAAAAAGTTCCTGTGGTGGAACCAAGGCTTATGTAGGCGTGCTCATCAAGCTTTACTACCTTCTTCAGGCTGTGTTCATACGCGGTGTAGCAAAATATCAGAGAAACAAATCATGTACCCATCATGAATATGTCTCCATCAATATTCATGTTGGTGAATACATCTTAACTTCATCATCTGTAAAAGTCCACAGCTCAACAATTGAGTGCCCTGTCAAATTTTCACCACACATATATATTTTTTGAGTCAGGTATGGCCAACACTGGTCGACTTCAACATAACCACTAGAGAAAGAAACAACAGTGTTGAGTGCATGTCTGTGTGTGTGCTGGGGGTGTGCCAGCTGGTTAGTAGTGAGGTAGCAATAAAGTACTCCACCCCCTTGTTAGGGATGATGAGCTTGTGTGTGTGTGATGGGATCAGGAGGCTGGTAGGGAGAATGAAGGAATGCAGCCCAGCCCTCTCAGTCTCTACATATGATGCTAATTGCAACAGAACGGGGATGGCCTGGTCTGCTTGTGTACACTATTGTTATTCCTCAGCCTATTGTCTCCTGCCTTCTGACAATCGCCATCTGAATGAGAGCCTGTTAAGCTTGGCAGATCCCCGTCATTAGACCCCTTTACACCCATTGTGATGCAGCACGGAGGATACTGTAGGGCTATCAGTGGCTTTCAGCAGGACTGAGGACAAATCCACAATAACCACAGATACATTCTTTGTTTCTTTTTGTTTCAGTTGTCCATTCACACCAAATCTTCAAATAACTTGATCTAAAACTTTTTGATCTTGCTTAAGGAAGATGTCGCTTTTATGGAATCTGAATTTCCTTCTCTTCTCCTAGCAAGCAACTGAAAGTCCATTGAGAGCATTCATGGGCTGTTTCTGTGGTTAAAAATGACATATTTCTGAAAAATGTGGAAATATTAATAAAATATGGATAAAACCACAGGATTTCCAGAAATGTGCGCATTCATATATTTACATATACGAGTTGTTTTCAGTTAGATACACTTATTCCAGCTGCACACTATGGTACTGTTCGCATTATTGCTTTGTACAATGACCTATTTTTGTTATTGAGCCTACCTGTAAAAAGTTATAAATATGATGGATAAAAGATTAATATTAATAACATGAGTTAGTATAAATGATGGTCCTTCATATGTTACTTTGTCTTCAGTATCTTTTATCTTGTGCTCTTCTTGCTCAGTTGCTTCAAGGGTCCTGAGATGATTTGCATCATTGAGATGCATTTATGTTTAGACTATTATATGGAACACTTGTGCAAATTTAAAATGCTCTAATCGCTTTAAAATATGCTTTAATCAGTCTTAGAATAATCTCACCGGCTTTTCCACCCATAAACAATTGACAGCTTCACTCCAGTGAACGTGACACTTTTTTTTGTCCTCTCAAGTTTGGCGATGGATGCACGATGGACACAAATAGCCAGCTGGCCTGCTTTGAGCATAGTGCGACACAGTCTAGTCTCTGGCTCCCTAAAACAAGCATCTGGAGGCTCGGGCAGTGAATACAAGTGTGAATATATTCATCCCCATGCTGCTTTGTTAAATCTCTGGGCGTAAAGCTGTTGTACCCCCGTGCCCTCCTGGGTGACCCCGGAGGATCAGAGACCAGGTTGTCGAAACATTTGTAACATTTGGCCAAAGCAAATCTCAGGCTGCCTGTTGAATTGAAGCTCACACCAAAGAGTAGAGAAAAAAATCCCCCTGGAACCCTCAAAACACTCCCTATGCTGGTCCAGGACCCCCTTCTTGTTACTTATCCCTCACGCACACACACTAACACGCCGAGCACGGAGGCTCAACCCCTCACAACCTCCAGCAAATCCCCTTTATCTTTTCCCAGCCAGATGGGGCCGCTGGAAGAATAGCTGAAGCCCAATGAGTTCCATTCAATTTGTCATGCCGTCTAAAGGAGCTTGTAAGCTTCCCATTTGCAGTTATGTTATAGTAACCATGGGAGGCTCTGCAGTGTTAGGACTTAATTACCTCCTAATAGCTGTTGTAGAGATAAAGCCCCCGGCCAGCAAAACCCAGCGCTGTCCAGCCCCTGAGACACACTGGCCTGAAGACTCCTTCGGCAGCCAAGGTACACACGATTTAGTATATGTTACTGATGTGACCTTTCGCCCTCATGTGTCTCTACACATCTGTACAGAGGTGCAGTAGCACTTTGGTGACTTGCTGATGACTTTCTCGTGTATTTGTTTGCATTTTCAGCACCTACACCACCTAGTGTGAGTCTGGGTTAGCATTTATTTATTTAAGACCAAGAAGACTAAAAACATCAGCACTTAAATAATAATATAATAAAGCCCCTCACAACATGCTAGCATGGCTGCAGACTCTTTTTTGTAAACAAAGTGATACAGTGAAAAGGATGATTGCAGAATTAATCAAAGGCTGTAGCTAGACGAACATTATGCACTGATAATCATCTGCAAATGTTGTTGCAAATCGTCTTAAACAGGCTAAAGAACATGCTACAGGTTTTCTTCTTTAAGATCATGGTCTTAAACAACTTGTTGATGAGTTTTTCTGTATCTCTTTTAAACACACTGCACTTATTTTTAGACAATGGGAAGCACACATACAATATTTTTCTTACAGTATTTGATTTAAGAATCGCAATACTCCTAAATGCATGAATATTATCTATGAGAAGGAAAAAATTAGAACTGAAACGAACCAAAAATAAAGCAGGAGCGTGCTGTCTTCTGGATCATTAGAAATATGCAAGATAGTAAGAAAATAGAGTTAGTTTAGTATAGAGGCTTTGAACTGATCACTCCCTGCAGTGTGGCACACAAAGAAATTGGGGAGCGGTGAATGAGTTTTGCAGTGTGAGCCCACAGGTGGATGCTAGGCTAGTAGCGGGGTACAAGGGGGGCACAGGATTTGCTCCATGTTTTTCCAGAGTTTATGATTCAATTTTATGACATAATGAGATTACGTACTTATAATACATGTAAGCTGTTGGGGAAAAAAACCCTTTTCTAACAGCTGCCTCTGGTTTTCCTACAACATCAGATTTAAACTCTCTAGACCTTGCTTATAATCCCACCATTCCCTTTTCAATATATGATAACTCTTATGTTTTATAATTGCCTCCTGCCTCCTAGAATTATTACTGGCACTGCAAAAACAGCAGGGCTTGAACCTCCTCATTGTGAAGTCCTTCTTGTTCATTTCTAGTAACAACCTTCTGAATTAAAGTTGTCTGAAAAGGAGCAGAGCAGGTAGCCCTGTATAGCATTTTTAGGGTCAATATTTATGTTAATTTATGCAAATCTCACAAACGAACACCTGCTCGTGAACAGGTGCCATGCATCAGGCTGAAATAAGCATAATGACGAGTTCGTGGCTTTAAGAGAGTTTGCTGAATCTGACTTGGAACACTCAAACGGACAAGAGTAAGAGGTTCAACGTGATGACTGACATTTTTATAGCCAAACAGTCCTGCACTGGTTAACTCTACACTTCTTTAATCTAAATCACTGCCTGTTTGACGTGGTGAATAAAAGTTGACAAAACTGGGGATAACAGAAAAAGACCAGTGACTACCTGCAAACAATTTGTCACCACATACTAAAAGAGTTAAATACTTTTTGATGGTCCTCAGTAAGAGGAGCTGGAGTTTAGATGAAGCCAGACAGCTAGAAGAGGTAAGAGGTGGAGTTTGTATAACAGGCACAATCTCACTGGCACTCGTCTGGTGTGTGGAGACTTTATATCTTTTCCAGTTTTGACTTTTCCCGAGTATAACTAAAGTTAAAATTGGGGTGCAGGCACTTTCTCGTGTTTTTGCTTCACCCTAATTTATTGGCATTAACTAGGCCACTAGATGTACAGTAAAGCGCTAATGCACGAGACATGCATGCAAATCTGAGCGGGAGACAAAGTGCACTTGCAGAAACACGCTCACAGTAACGGCAGTGGCTGGCGGCATCTCACGTTCTTCACTACAGAATTTAACAAAAGCGAGAATTTTGCTTCATTTCGTTCCAGGATTTCAGAGAGAAAGGGATCGAGGGGGACAGCCAGGACATTATTCATGTCTTTCAGTTCATTTGGCTCTGCTGGTCAGCTCCCAAGACAGAAAGAGAAACCTTCTCTCATGTTTTTCCACCCTCCTCTATTTTCTGCCGTTTTTGTTCCCTTCCTTTTTTTTTATTTTGGAGGCAGATTAGCAGGATTAAGTATGGCTCACATATGCTCCTCCTCACTATTGGTATTCACCACTGCACTGGGCCTAACGCCACCCAGACTGATGGACAGAAACAGAGATAGAATTAAAAAGATGGGGACGATGCTGATGAAGACCAGAGATGGATAGGAGTCAAAGTTGCAAGATGAGTGAACATGTTACCAACACCACTGTTCACATACCTTGTTTTTAGGTTTCAGTTGCAGCTGTTTTCCCTCAATTTGGCTGTCAAATAATTTGAAAACTGAATAGAGCATCCAAGGAACTCTCTTTACTATTTGAACATGACTGTTTTGCCCCTGTTCAAAAACCTGAGATCATAAATGAAGGGTTTCCCCAGTTTTGGTAAGAAAAAGACTTAACTGCCACTCACAAAGCCCTTTGAGATGAACTGGAGTGCAGACTGCAAAACAGACCTTATCACAGCATCAGCGTTACCAAAGCACTTGTGGCTGAATGAGCGCAAATCCTCAGCCAGGTTTAGAAATCTGGTGCAAAGAATGAAACCAGAAGAGCGGAGGCTGCTAAAGAAACAGATTTATTCCCATGGTCTGGAAATCACATGGGTGCAATGCTGTTGTCTGTTTTTTTTTTTTTTTAAATAAAATAATAATCTGCCAATAATCTGTCTGCTTGGTCATTATTAATCAGGTTTGGTATTTATTTATTCACAAATACTCTCTTTCCTGTTGAGTGCTGTTTTCTGGCAATATAGAAAATACTTGTAAATAATTTTGAGGTAAATTAACTGCAAACATGTGGATTGGGGGGCAGTTTCCAGCTGCTGCAATATAAAACACACACAGAGAGCTGTATAGGTTTTCTCTGAATCTTAGGAAACTTAGGAATTGGCCCGAAACTTATTTTTTTCCTGTTGAAATATCAGCCTTTCTCACTGACATACCAAAAATCAATTTCTGTTAATGCATTAAGAAAAATATGTTATGCACAAAAAGTTATTTAAAAACAAAAAATAACCTCTATATAAATAAGTAAAATAAATAAATACATAATTGAAATTATGACAACCTTCCAGAATGTTTCAAGCTGTCGTTACATTCTTGCTGGGAGGTCAAATTCGTGGTAGAGAGTGAAATGAGGATGCTAGAGGTAAAAAGAAAACCCTGCGGAAGAGGAGAGCATGTGTCTCATTGTGAATCCACTTGCAACACTGAGACTGTGGGAATGTTTAATGAAGCAGGGGGGTGGCAAGGATACAAACCTCCTTATTTAAAATGCCACTTCATTAGCATAATCTTATTTAACGGGAGCAGGCCTAAACACGCGAACGCAATGGAGGAGCCAAACTAGCAAATATAGGATCAGGAAGAGGGAGGAGAAAAACGGGGGCGGTGGGTGGGTTCGTGTGCGTGCGTGTGCGCGTGTGTATGGCACGCTAAAGCACACTCACCCGCTAATGACCTTGATTTTTTGACACCTGAAGGGCTCCTAACTGAAAGATGACGGTTGGAATGCCAAATTTTCCGACTGGCCGTCAAATCGAACATGACTCCGCACAAACTTAGTTCCGGTCAACTAGCTTCCTAAATCAGTGCGCAAGGCGCTAAAACGGAGGGTAACTATGGCAACAGTCTTCCGTTTACGAAAACTTAGCTGAAATAAGGAAGAGATCAATTTAAAAAAAAATAAAATAAAACTTTTTTTTTTCATTTTCTCATTGCCCTATTCTGAAGTTGTTTGTGCTTTTTCTTTCTAGCTTTGCTAGTTTGCTTGTTTTTTTTTTCCCTTGGTGCTATTTCTTTTCTAAATGAATAACACACACACACACACACACACACACACACACACACACACACACACACACACACACACACACACATATATATATATATGATGAATGAGAAAGATTGAAAAATAATACTAGAAAAACTAATAATTATTTTATGTATGTTTCGCCTGGTGCAAAGTATCTATAGGCCTAGGTTACAAATGTTAACCCCATCAGAGGTGTTCCTCAGCCCGCCTTTTATTTAACCAATAACTCACCCTTATGAAAACAGATAAACTTGTAGAGGCAATTAGGGCTCTTTGCGTCCGACTGCACAACACTTGTCATATTGTGGCACAATGCATGCTGTCAGTTTCAGTTAGGTCCGAGTGCAGACCACCGGTTTAGGCCCTTATGTCACGGCTCAGATAACCGCCAGCGGCAGGCCACGGAGTTGTGGCTCACTGCAGTCTAATTGAAATATTGCGGATCATAACGGTTAAAGACAATTTTACACACTTCATTAATTAACGTTAAAGATGCACTTCAACGGCAGCTGCTGGCCGACAGCGGGTACAAACGGAAAACACCGTACTAGCTCCAACACTGCAAGCAGGAAACATATTGCACTGCTTATTAGGCTTCGATTGGTAATCTGTGTTCAGCCGAAGGGACGACACTGACTCTCCTTTTTTTATTGTTTATTATTAATATATATATATATATATATATATATAAAAACGAATTCATCATCAAAACAAACTGAAATCTCATTTAGGCTACTTCATTAAAAAAAGATACATGGAATTCAAGCACATTTTAAATTAAATTTAATCGCAATAATAAAAAAAAGGTTTCATATACGTTAGGCCAATTATTATTATTATTTTTTTTAAGTTTGATTTACTGTATTGCTTTTCCCTAATTATTTTTCACTTATAAAGGGAAAGAAATGCGTCTTATTCCATGGCTTATTGTAATAAAAATCTATCCATACACACGGGCCAATATTTTCACAAGAAGGGCCCATATGTAGGACGGAGTGTGTCTGATTTCACTTAATAGTGATGCTGGGTGTTGGTAATTACATCAGGCTGGAGGTCCCTCCGTCAGCCTCCTCTCCCTCTCTCCTCCCTCTGCGCGGAGCTGATTGGTCGCTGGGAGGCAGCTTGGACAGAAACTGCGTTGTCCTGGTGACCCGGCCTCTGTGCACCCCAGCCCACTATAAAACCCCGCGGATGCACGCAGGCGTGCCAAATGGGCTGTCAGATGCGACTTGGAGTAACAAGTGGATTTGACGTTTAGGTTTTTCTCTTCATCGCGCCTGCAAACACTCTCGGTAGGTGTTTTATTATTTATTTTCTGTTAGGTTATCCTGATAATTAGTGTCAGTATACACAGATTGTGTTTCTGCTTTAATTATTCTCAGAAAAAAAATATCCAGAAATAAAATAGGACGCTGATTACTGGCTGCTGCATATAAAAGATGGGGAACTCAACAAATAACTTTTATATGGTTTTCTTTCTTTTTCCATTCTGTGATTGTGTTATATCAAAGTTAAATCACAAAGTTTCCTCTGTGTTAACATATTTTATGAGGCCTACATTGATTTAAAAATATTTTTTTTAAAATGAGCAGATTCTCATTATCAGAATCGAAATGGGTAAGATGAGCTTGGTTTGGTCGACATGTGGATTTGAACTTTCAGTAAAGTAACTCAGAAGTTTACTTTTTTGTTGTTTTTCTCAGATTAGCGTGTGAGACCCGGATCATGGACTCAGATACAAGCCGCGTGTCAAGCAGACCGTCCTCTCCCGAGGTGGACGACATCTTCATGTCTACTTTGAAGAAGTCTGTACACGGCTTCTCCGGCGCTGTGTCCTCTACGCAGAGTGACTCTCCGTCAGAGATCCCCGGTCTGCGTGGCCTCTCCGCCCTCGACGAGGACTCTCTGTCGCTCCGGATGGCATCCAAGAAAGACCGTAAACTCCTCTCGGAGAACGAGCTGCAGGCGATCCGCCTCAAGATCAACAGCCGCGAGAGGAAAAGAATGCACGACCTCAACGTGGCCATGGACGGGCTGCGGGAGGTCATGCCCTACGCGCACGGACCGTCGGTGCGTAAACTCTCCAAAATCGCAACGTTGCTGCTGGCGAGAAACTACATCCTGATGCTGAGCAACTCTCTGGAAGAGATGAAGCGGCTTGTAAGTGAAATCTACGGCAGTAGCGGACATCACAGCGGCTTCCACCCGTCAGCATGTGGGACTATGACACACGCGGGGCCCGTGCCGGGACACCCGGCGGCTTCTCACGCATCGCACCCCGGGGTACATCACCCTCTCCTCCCGTCGGCGGCTGTCTCCACTGCCTCTCTTTCCGCGCCCGGTATCTCCGCCGTCACTTCAGTCAGACCCCACCACGGACTTCTCAAAGCGCCCACTGCCAGTGCGGGGCCCTTGGGCAGCAGTTTCCAGCACTGGGGCGTTGGCACCGGCATGCCCTGTCCGTGCAGCATGTGCCAAGTCCCGCCTCCGCATGTGTCCAGCATGAGCACCGTCACCATGCCGAGGCTCACCAGCGACTCTAAGTGACTCCAAGCAAAGCTGAACTTTTCTCCGGGGGGTGTTAAAGACTTATCTCCCAACTTTATCGTGGTTTTATTTATCTTTGTTGCCGAATCCGTTGCGTCAATGGAGGCATTTAAGACCAATGCATTGGTTTTCTTCACTGGGACTTCGGTGTTTTTGAAACTAACTCGGTGTTTCATAGTAATTAACCTCTGTTTTAACCGGTCTTTTCTTCACAGAGCTCCTGCAACACACACAAACGTTTTCTTGCGACTGGGAATCGGTCATGGCCCACATACGTGTTTCCATGCAGTTTGTTGAAGATCACATTTATTCCAAAAATACTTTCCCGTTCTGTGGTACCGCAGGAAAAAAAAAGTCCCCAAAAGTTGAATCAAACCACAAATATAGGATGTAAATATCTAGATGGGCTGTTCTGTTTAAATAGTCGGAGATATATATTAGAGTCTTGTAAATGTCCAGGAAGACTCCGCCACCCCACCTCCTCACATCTTGCACCTGCTATAATTATTCTGTCCGCCTCATTCAATGCTCCTCTCCCTATTTTCTCCTCGGTAGGCTGTTATTCACTGTCAGACGCACACAGCGACCACTTCTTTATTTTTTTAATTACAAAAAAAATAAAAATAAAAATTTGAAAATGATATTTATTTACTTATTTTGGAGGGGACGTTCAGACGAATCTCTGATTATGTTGGGGTTTGAAATGTAAAATAAAGATGAATATTGAAATGAGAAAAACATTTTGTGGTGGTTTTGTTTTTATTTGTTTTTCTTTTTTGTGGATAAATACATTTAAAGGAGACTAAAAGCAGCGTTTATAGCTTGTAGCAGGAGGGCAGTACTGAACAGGGTTATTCAGTATTATTACATAATAACCAGCGAAATTACACATCATAAGCACAACTTGTTTTGTTTTCGTTTTAAATTGTAGTGTTTAGATCTTCAAGGCCAATTAAACGTTTATCATGGGAACAAAAAGTTTTCCGCCTCAGCTAAAACACCTTAGCACTCTTTAAGAAAAGTTTTTATTTTGAATCAGTTTATTTTCATTATTACTCCATATAAAACCCAATCGGCTTAGATTCAGTTGTCAACCAAAAAAAACAAAAATAAAAAATAAAAATATAAACATATCGCCCATTTAAATAATAAATCTCAGCCTAATTATTGGTGTTATATACAAGCAGTTACGAGCATCTTATGAAAAAGGGCTTCATTAAAAAGAACAAGTTTGACGATAAACGTTTTCTCGGATTTATAACAGAGTGCCCAAAGTAATTTTTCGTCATGTTATGAGCCAACAGCAATGTTGCCACATGAAAGAAACTTTTCAGAGCTGGTCTCTTCTGCTGGATGACACTCACTGTTTTTAATTATTCACAGTTGTGCACAATGTGGCTTCAGCTGGTGGAGAATGAGCTTCATTCAGCAAACAGTGATGACTTTTAGCCCACTGACACCTGTCTGTCTGTCCAACTGAATGTTTCTTCCTGAACAATTCATCTGCTCACATGAATACTAATTTCCAACCTGTGCAGCAAGAATGTGAGTAAAATACAGCATTTGAAATAGCCACCTTAAAGCACGAGTGTAAACAGCCGCTAAAGATGAGCACAAAAAGCTCTTTTGGCAATAAGAAGCCAGCGATGAGTAAACGCCGGTGGACTTTAGGAAAATGAAGCAGCTGCATAGCAGATTGTGCATGCTGTTGCAATATTTTCCAAAAGCTTTTGAAGCTGGAATGATATGACTAAATCTCTGAATATTCATGCATGCATTTGTTTATTCATCTCATTACTGGAATTGAATTATTCAGAGTCCTTCAGTGTTTTGTAGGACGTTCGAGAGTAAGAGGTAATTTGGCGCAATGCAACAAAAACAGTTTATTTACAGATAAGCTATAAGAAGTAATTCTTCCAAAGTTTCAGCGTATGCCTGTGGCTTTCCCAAAACTTGCACGCTCAATGCTTTGCCTTCAGCGTTGATACATCAGTTAGTACACTGCCATCTAATTTCTTTGGTCTTTGAATCAGACCTCTCCACAGACTCTATCACCTTTCACATATTTCACAAGTTCCCTGGATTCTGGGTTTGTGTTTACACATTTCCAAAGTCCCAAGAAAAGAAGCATTTAAAAAAAAACACCTGTGTGTGAGGGGCACCAATGATTTGTAGGGAGTTCAGGTGCACTTACCTTTAGGCTGTCATTCTTTTAAAGCATGCATTTTAACTTTTTGTTTCTAATATCATTACTAATATCATTACTATGGTCCCAGTGAGTCATATAACAATGAGAAAGTGTGCCAAAAAAAAAAAAATCATCATCATCATAAACAACAGGCCAGTTGAGCACATCTGCACCTTTATTACACCTTTATTATTAATTTGTTTATTTTATTTTATTTTATTTTATTTTATTTTATAAGCAGTTCTGCCTGAAAGCCTGAAGATCTTTGTCATTCATTTTTGGTTTTTAGTCTTGTGAACTTTCTATTTTTGTTTACAGCTTTTTTTTTTTTACTATTATTATTTGTAATAGTAGATCCAATTCTTCTTCTCAGTTGACATCATTTTATTTTAGACTTTGGCATAAAGAGATTTATAGTTTTTTTAGTGGCACATACAGCACTTGGAAACATCTGCTTTTCCTCAGGGGTCCCAACACCAGAGCAGTCCAAGCACCATTTGTCAGAGCAAAATGCAGTTAACATGGATTAAAAAGTGTTACATTTCAAAAATAATTAGAAAGCCCCCCACACACTCACCCACACCCACCACCCCATTACTCTTCTGCCTCTGTCTCAGTTACAGAGCCCAACATATTTCCTGAGTTTTGCTGATTATTTTGTTGCTAGCATATAACAAATGGCACCGTATGAGAACTACAGTTAAATGACAAAATGACAAAATAAAGGAAAAAAGTTTTGCAGTGAACTGTTAAACTTTGCGCGCGCACACACACACACACACACACACACACACACACACACACACACACACACACACACACACACACACATGATATAGGTGCTCACAGCATGGTAAAGGAAGATACCGTGGACCTGAATAGATATTTGAATAGGCAACAATGATGTGTTATGTTCACTATATGAATATTGACCTGTGGTAGCAGCTAAGTTCCTCCCAAAATGTGCTTTTTGAGGAATATTTACTGTTTTGGAGATGGGATCGGATCATAACACAAAGAGTGTAGTTACTCTTAATGCATCATAACGCTTTAGTCCCAGGTAGATTCACACAAAGATGCTGTGCTGTCCTGTTTAAGAGAAAAAACATCATATTAGAAGGAGGTGTTGTGGCAAATGAATGAATGCCTTTCCATTTATACAACAATATACAATATACAACAAACCTGTTGTCTCTCTATCAGGTACAGTTCACAAAATTTTCAGGCAGTTCATGGTTCATATCCTGTGTAAGAACTTTAGTTTAGTTTTTAATCACTGTTGTCTTTGTTTTTGTTTCAAATTTTGTTAGTTCAAGATCCATCCAGACAAACATGTGCCTAAAGTTAAAAGGGAAGCTCACTGGGTGGAATCTCTTCAGCTCTGCGTGAACATTCTGGCCAATAGCAGCTGGGCTTCATGTCCTAGTGTCTGGATTTGAATAAACAGCTTCTTATCCACTGTTGGTGGCAGGCTGACTTATCCATTGGTGCTGAGAGCGTGAGGTTGATTCTGTGACAGTTTAAATATTCATAACTTTGGACAGAAGGGGAGCCATCAGTCTTACACTGTTGTAACTGGATTTAAACCTTCCTGAAAACACTGCACAGATGTACACCCTTTCAGCACCGCGTATCATGTTGTGTTAGCCGAAAGGATTAAACATTGGTGGGATGCATCAAAGGTGGCGGAAAAACAGAAAGAGAAACAGAGTCTATGTTGGAGAAAAGGAGGAATAAGAGAGAGAAGATAATCAAACAGAGAAGCTGTCAGAGACAAAGGCAGGATTTAACTCTAACAAGAAAATAGATGAAGCTCTAAGGTAAATATGAGACCTCAGAGGTCACCCTTTCCCATGGGACTGGTGTTTATTCCAACAGCTTCATCTGCTCAGTTCTTACCAGCATTAAACCACTGATGGACTCTAACACACCAAGAGACAGTCACTGTATAGATACATAAGCAACAAGTGGTTGCTTAGCTGTAAATGTAGCAGCATATCAGCATTTATATCATGATGTCACTGTTAACCAGGAACTGGATACCTAGTATTTACACATGTTTTCCACTTACACCAGAGCAATGGGAAGTGAGGCTATGTTTGATAATTTTGTGTTTTATAATTGTACTGATTTACTACTGAGTTTTAGAAAAAAAGTTTTTTTTTAAAGATTAATATTCATTTTTATTGAATTTTATTTATATAGCAGCAATTTGCAACAATAGTCACCTCAAAACCCTTTTTTTTTTTTTACATCGTTGGGTAAAGACCATGCAATATCAGAAAGAAAACCCCAGCAGTCAGGTGACCCCCCTATGAGCAACCACTTGGCGACAGTGGGAAGGAAAAACATCCTTTAAACAGGAAGAAACCTCTGGCGGATCGAGGCTCAGGGAGAAGCAACATCTGCTGCTGAGGGGAGGGAGACAGAACAAGAGACACACTGTGCAAGAGAGGCAGAGATTAGTAATAACTAATTATTAAATGCAGAGTGTGCAAAAAAAAAAAAAGGTAAATGAAGAAGAAACACTGCATCATGGGAAGCCTCCAGCAGCATACGCCTATAGGGGATGATTCTGGGTCACCTGCTCCAGCCTGAACTATAAACTTTATGAGAAAGGAACGTTTTAATCTTAAAAGCAGAGCAGGTGTTTGTCACCAAAACCCAAACTGGAATTATGCTTAATCAGTACAGTTGCATCAATTAGTAAATGTTTACCACTATATTCACAGTTACCATTACATTGGTAATTTTACTAAATAAATCAGTAGGTTGTGCTACACTACAAAAAGTGAAGTGTCCATGTCATTTAGTTGAATTGAAATTTTACATTGTTGCAATGGTAAACTGGGATTTCCGGTTTGAAACTGTTTATTTCACTTTACCTAAAATGAAAAATTACTTACGTGGAAAAAATCTATAGAAACAATTTCCTCTTAAGTAACTATGTACTTCAAGTCAAAGGTGATGGTGTCACATGACGTCACTCAGCACTGATTCCTGTGTCCGCCATTACCACGCTTCAGCAGTGAAGTATGTGCAGTAAGTACAATGCCAGTGTTTGTCATCACATTACACTCTGCAGCCACCACATGCAGGTGGAATTGTCACTAATGGTGTGAAATTCCTTAATGAGTTGTGATCAATCGCACGTGCATGTGCTATGCTGTTTGTCTTGATCTATACTTGCGATTTGAGTGATCCTAGAAGGCTCAAATACACCTTTGATGCACTGCAGAAACTGTTCATGGAGATAGAAATAAAGAAAGTGACACGTAGATCTCAAAGCACTGGATCAGCCAAAGAGACATGTAGACACAGACAAACTCCAGGGAGGTGTAAAGAATTTATTAGATTGTAATGGGAAGGAAATACTTTAATTTGACTGAAATTAGAAAAACAGTATCTGAGCCCCCTCCCCCTTTCATTGTTCAAAGAGTTCTGTCTGTCATATTGATTCATAATCACAGTGTTAGAAATGTTAATATTAATTGCTGTTACATCACCAATCTTATATTTTAAATATATCTTTAATCTTTAATTCAGCATATTTTTTAAGCTCTTTAAAAGGTTGAGAAGGGGACAAATTTTGCGTAATTTTGTCTAGTGTATTTGATCTTTGTTTCTTTTGCAGCTGTTGTTCAGATAATGAAGACTTCAGTGCTTTATTTTATAATTTTTAATGTATTTTATGTACATAAAAGGCAGCCTTTGTTTTGAAAATGCACCATAATACATTTTGTCCTTCAAAAGAGAATGTGTCTTTATTTCTAGTACGTTGATTGTGACGTGAAAATCTTGGTTTAACCTTAAAGAAATCAGCTTTTGATTGTGGTGAATTTTACGTAATAAAAAAGTTTTTTGTGAAGGTTTATTAAGTAATATTTTAAATGAGGACATAAGAAACCAATTTTCAGTTATGTGTAAGTAGAAATTGTATTTTATTTCACTGGCCAAAATGCACAAGTTGAAAAAACTGTAAAACAATTAGAAAGTTTCAATCAACTAAGCCCAAAGAACAAATGTACTCAAAACTATCAGGTTGTTGTACCAAAGTGAAAAAAGGGTTTAAGATCTTTGGAATTACTTTGTTTGTTTGTTTGTTTTCATGTACATTTATGATTCCAGAAAAATAAATATAATTGACTTATTTAAGAAACATTTACAGTTTCAATCAAATCACAGTTTTAGTCTAAAACTAATAAATTTAGCTGCAACAAATTAGCCTGTTGTTTTTAAAAGTCAATTCACAGTAACATTTTTTTTCCAGCTGTCTGGAAGTGTATAAATTTCAGAAGGCTTTTCATTCATAATAAGGAGCCTTGTGATGGAAACCATCATAATGTGGTCAGCATTAATAAAAACTTTACTGGAGTACTAGATTACTTCTGGGTTACTGGATTACTTCTGGGTAAGATAGGCTTTTGCAGTGGTCTGCATGTGCAGCTACTCTGATAAGTTGGTCATTCAAAGTTACAAGTGAACATAGTGTGAGAACAAGAAATCAGCTCTTGCATGATGTTTCTATGTTTTACATCATATATTGTCCAAACCAGTAGCCAGGTATATTATACAGTCCTGTGTAAAGAGATGTATCATATTTAAAACTGATCGAAGGACAATCAGTCTGTACACTGAGGGTGTAACACGTCTTCTGCTTGGAGCATGTCAATCAGAAGATGTACTAGACCCTCAGGTTAGCTTTCATTGCACTAAACAACTGAGGTTAGCAGTAGCGCAGCTGAAACAGAAACTGTAATGTGCTGTGTCAAATGGTGCTCTCCATACTCACCCACTTGCCTGTGCTGACAAGTACGACTACGTTGAGTAAACTATCAGCGTCCAGTGGCAAAAAGTTAAGTGTGGAACCCTGCAAACTGCTGCAATGTTGGCTATGTCTCCGAAATGAAGGAACAATAGAACCAAGGTATGTTATCAAAGCCAATTTCAATGCCAGCGCTAGCTAGCTAAAACTTGGCAGATTTGTGACAGGCATTAGCATTACATGTAGTGTTGTTTGTTGTTTAAGAGCGACAAAGTGTATTAAAAATGTATTGGCTGCTCTAAAAGTTGTACATTTTACAAGGCATGTTCATCAAGTCTACCAACAGAAATGCTGAACTGAGACTGAGGGACTGTTAGCCTTTGAATCAGGGCCCCTTCCTGTTAAGTTAAACATCTGTTTGATTTGTTTTGCCATTGTATTTTTATGCTAGACAGCTCTGCATACCGCAAGAAAAACTATGAAGTTGTGGAATTGAGTAGCATTCATACATATATTTATGTGAAATTCTTAAAAAAAACCCAGAGTGGTGCTTGTCTTTACTTTTGTGTGTACATCCGATAATCTACGAAGCGCAGCAGATGAACTCTTCGATTGGGTGGATCAATGCATTTAGTAAAAGCCCAGTGGGACAAAGACAGAAGGGAGAGAGAGAATGAGTGAAGGAAAATGAAAGAAACAAAGCGAGAGAGCAGAAGATCCATTGAGTGTGTTTTTTTGTGGCTGAAGAATTGTCCTCAGTGGCTTTGAAAGGGGGGATAATCCTGTCAAGTAAGCAGACCTTTGGATATTCATGACTGGCCGAGCAGCTCCGTGGACTGAAGGAGGACACAGCCAGGATGGGATTAAACATCAAAGTGAATCTGAGGAGGGCCGGACTGGGATATGAATTAGCCATCGCAGAAAAACAGAGGTCTCAGAGGGGTGTGATGGGGTCCAGAGGGGACCAGTTGTCTGGTGGTTGGATAGCACTTTGAATGATTCCAAGATGTGGGTCTCCTAAATCCATTCAGGAGGATGATATGCTATGGTGTGTGCACCTGTCATCCAATATGAGATATGTACATACATACACACGAAGAAATATCAAATATAATGACACATTCATTTTCATTGTGTTCCTGTGTCTTTTGAGCTGTTGATTAGAAAAGTTTAGGTTGATGGATGATCAGGTTTGAGGTTGTGATTTGGCACTATATATCAATACATTTAAAATGAACTGAATTTAAGCATGGGACAACTTTTCGTTCCAATCAGACTAAATCTGAAATTACTTACATTAGACTGCAATAGGCCTGCTGTGGGACTTCCCATGATACACTGAGCGTTTCTTCTTAACTGACCTCTTTTCACTTTCTGTGAGTTTATACACCACTTAGCATTTAATCATTAGTTATTATTACTGCTGTCAGCGTTAATCTTGTTAAAATGATGTTAACGCCATAACCGCATTAACGTGGCAAATCTCCGTTAGCGAGCTAACGCGGATTGCCCTGTGCGTGGGGCTGGATGGCGCTAACGCGTTAACGAGCTAACCGCGCAAACAAATTGACGCCATGCAACCACACGCACGGGGTCATCCGCGTTAACGAGCTAAAGGAGATTTGCAGCATTAACGTGGTTATGGCGTTAACGTCATTAATGCTGACACTACTAGTTATTATTAATCTCTGGTTCTCTTCCACAGTGTATCTTTTGTTCTGTCTCTCCTCTCACCCCCAACTGGTGTTGGCAGATGGCTGCTCCTCCTTTAGTCTGGTGCTGCTGGATGTTTCTTCCTGTTAAAACTGATATTTCCCTTCCCACTCTCGCCAAGTGCCTGCTCATATGTGGTGGTCTGATTGTTGTGGTTTTCTGTTTGCTGCTGTCTTGACCTTACAATATAAAGTGCCTCGAGATGACTGATGCTGTGAACTGGTGCTATGTAAATAAAATTGAAATGAATCGAATTAAAATAAGTTTTATTTCACAGTACCGTATCAATAAAGGAAAATAATCTAATAAAACAGTTCAAAATATAAATGCAAATTCCTGGAAACACTGTTAAAGGGAATCTGTGTTTTTCCCGATTGTGACTCTAAAGTCGTTCTGCTTACGAAAAGTGCTGCGAGTTTTGTCTGCACACAAGTGAGAATTATCTAAGAAATTTTATCTGCTCCCTGTTTTCTCACATCTTTAAAAAATTCTCACGTTTTATTCTCATATTGTGTGACTTTCACTCTGAGATACCCCGTGAATTATGTTCCATATGGTTTGCTGACCATGTCACGTTCGCGTCTGTTCCCTGGCATTGGTCCTGCCAGCTCTGACTGCTGCTGGCAGCTGGGACTTTTGGACAAAGGGACTCACCCTGACAGGAATCAGGGAAACTAAAGTGATATTGAGACACATACACACCAGGTGTCCTGCAGTTGGCTAGAAAGGGTCAGATCTACACTGAGACCTTTGTCACTGTAAGAAGCAGTGTGCTTTTTTTAAAGTGAGTAACATCTTAGAAAAGTATTCGATTTACATTAAACACCTTTTTACATTAAGATTAGATCAATTTAGATTTGCCATGAATTTTATTAGTTTAAGAAGTTTTTTTGTTATCTTAGCAGATTTTTCTCTTAAAACAAGGACATTTCACTTCTTGAAGGTACACAGAGTGATTAAAATTGTCTGATTTGAGCAAGTTTGGAATTTGCTTCTAATTTCAAGGTATTCAGGCTTAAGCAGAAAGGCCTTGTAAATGTGGTAGCTCATGAATAATAATTTAAAATAATTTGAATAATTTCAAATTTGAGAAAATTGAGAAAATTTCTTCACAATGATCAAAGCATGTGCCAGATAAACTATGTCTATGAAAGCCAGAGATCAACACAAGATGCAACAAAGTCCCTTGAACTTTGCACCTAAACACACTGTAGTCGTTCTTAATAAATCAATCATAAACAAGCCCATGATTTCTCACAAAATGATCAGTATTGGGCTTTTTACTGGTCTGATGACACACTGTCATGGCAGCTGGGACCTTGGTTTAGTTAATTAGGTGATCAGATATGATTTCAACATAAATGTTTATTGAGATTAGAGATTGTCGCTGCAAGCTGTGTTGGGTAACTCGTTACTTGATGCATTGCAACATTACAGCCATTAAAAAGTAATTGGTCATGGTACTGAATCAGCTCCTGAGAAAACTAACTTGCTGGAGCACCTTTACTCCCGTTTGTAATTAACTGGCAGTGAAGAGCTAAGAAAAGCTGATAGTGTTTTCCCGTATCAAGAATCCCACTTTTTTGTTGAATGCTAACATCATTACGTGTTTAACTTAATCCTCCAGAATAAAAACAACTAGCTTCAAAGCTGCCTTTCTATGGTTTGATGATTTGGCCAATCAGCTTCAGTGCAGTCCTGCCACCATAAGATGTTTTAATAACTACAACCCCTATTTGTCAAGTTGCTGAAGCCTGCTATCATGTTGCGCTGCAACATATGTCAGCTCTCCAAGTTGTTGCTTCCCTGGGGTCGGCGGTTTCATAAATCAAATTAGCAGCACATACAGAATGGCTGTCACCTGATTTGCTAAAAAAAAACCTGAAGGCGAACACTGTAAGTTTTTGCATTAATCTGACCATTTATTTAATCAAATGGTTAAAAAAAGGAGATGTATCAGTCACTTCTCACTCTCATTATCCCAGTAGTTAATTGTCCTCAGTGGGAGGCCAGACCTAAGTTTGGGAAACATCTGTGACAAACCTGCTGCGGTTTGAAGAGAGTGGAGGCTGAATAGGAAAGGAAAGTGGCTGCTTCAGTCTGATCTCTGCCGTCCTAGTGGGGACTTTAATGCGCTGAGAGTCTGTGAGGAGCAGGAGCACTGTAGGAGGTGAATGAGCTGAGGAGGAGGTTGTAAGGCATAGGAGAGAGGGGGGAGGGGGAAGGTAACTCCGTGTGTGTGTGTGTGTGTGTGTGTGTGTGTGTGTGTGTGTGTGTGTGTGTGTGTGTGTGTGTGTGTGTGTGTGGATACAGGGTGTAGGCTAACAGATGTGTCCATCAAAGAATCATCTTACATCCACTACATCCATCTGCCACCCCGACATGACAAGATTTGGAAAAATGTAAAATCCGTTGTGTTAAGTTTCTTGTGATCAGCTGGTGGGGAAAACACAGGACTTTCACAATCCTGGATTTGAAACAAGTTTCCCATGATCCAAAGTTTCCCATGATTCAAAGTGTATCAAACCTCCATTTTTTTACTCTTAGGTAAGAGTGTGGCAAAGAGGGGTGATCAAAGTGCTGCACACCTTCTTCCCCCACTAGTGTCATTCAGTACTTCCTGGTGAGTTCCTGTGGTGTTAACTGGTCATCTGGAAGATGTGTTCCTTGCACCGTGTCCTGCTCCTGCCTTGTGGTGTCCCAGCTGGCCGACCATAACACATTACCAAAAGGGAGGCATCAAGGGACAACGACAATGTGAAAACAGATGAATATAAAGACTCCTGTTTCTTTTTTTGTTCTGATTGTTTGATGATTGTTACAAAACTGCTCAGTAATGCACGTCAAAGCTACGAATCTACACAGCTAGAAAGAAAACATGACTCAATGAAGGATGTTCACAACAGCCAGTTTGGTGATACACTGTGCATTACATTACTCTTACTGCAGTTACACTTCAGTTAGTTGTGAATAGCATCTGTCTTTGTTTTTGCATTCATAGTTTTGCTCGTAATTGTAGTAAAGTTACTTTTTTTGTTTTTACTGACAGAACATCATCATCTAACATCCAAAAGTAAAAACATGTGGTCCATTTTCAATTAAACTACATTCAACCACTAAAATACAAAAGAAAAAAGCTTGTTAGGGTTACGAGAGAAGTTTTTCATTCCTGTCCCACATCACAAATATCCAGCTGCTAGTCTTTAGTCTGTTGTCTCTTTTCTTTTGAGAGTAGGACACATGTCATCGTCTTCTCTCCTTTAGGCTGTGTCAACTACTTCTTTGCAGGAAGTCTAATTTCTGGGACGTGCATCCTCATCCATCATACTGCTATGGCCTTTCACTTTAACAGTGACTTTGGTCGCACTGCACCGCCCTCCATACAGATGGGGATAACCTCTGAAAACCCTCCTTTGGCCTTGCACCACTAATATAACCTAAGAAGAACTATCTCAACCAGCTCCCACACAACATTTAGACATAACGTTGTGCTCCTGCCCTCAGTCACTTGGGCCGAAGAAGAAAAAGCTGTGTGTTTGACTCTGGACAGGGATTCCTTAGTATGACTGAATCCATCATTGTCACGCTTAAATAGGATGGGGGGTTTTAAGGTTACTTTGTGTTGGTGGGTGGGGTGGGTTAACTAACACTGTCCTATTAGCAGACACTCTACAAATCCCCCTTGGCATTGTTTCAGAGAGAAACATCTGCTATAAGAATAGACAATCACTGTGCACATTTGGGGTCATTGTAAATGACCACAATGAAAGGGTTAAGTACTTTTATTTGACAGCTGAAACAAAACAAGTGTTATCTTTGGGAAAACAACATCAACAACAACAACAACAGAGTTATTCTAAAAGTCATTTAGATTAACAGCAAAGACCAGGATAATGCAGAAACGGAGTGATACCGTGCAAAAACCCCAAAACGTGAAACAGTTAAAGGTGTCAATGAAGCATTTAGCAGCATGAAATATGAATGTGGTAAATGTCCATCTGTATTTAAACAGCCGTGACCAACTGAGCGTGTGCAGCTATTGAAAGTGAAGCGTTTAGGCTCTCTTTCACAAAGGGCCCAAGGGCTAAAACCTTCCACCCCTTCCACCATCATTATCCCTGCCACACTATGATCAGCACCAAATGCTGACTATCCCAGGCCAGCGCTCACAAAGCATGCTGGGAAGGACAAAAGCAGACCTTCAGCCGATTGGTTCCACCTTATTAACAGCTTGTAATCTTCTCATGTCTTTGGCTAGGCCTCACAGAGCAGGAGTTAGGGCGAATAGATGAGTGTGTCCTCCGTCTCTGCTTTGATGCAGAGCAGCCTTCTCCCTCTGAGAACTCCTGCTCTGTTATATTTCCATTGTGGCTGCTGCACCTGTTTGTCCGCGAGGACACGTGGAGAAAATCAGTCACTGGCAACTGTTAATTTCTCATTAGGCTCTTTTTTTTCGCACATTGTAAACAGTTTGGGTTTGAAATGCTTGCAGCAGGTGCGCCTCATCTAATGGTTTAACTGGCTGCAGTTTCAAAAATGCCATAAAACAGATTTTTATTTTTCTTGTAAACCAAAAACATGCAAATATGGCAGGATGAAGGCAACATTTGCTGATGATTTTTAATGCTGTGTATTTGAGGACGTAACAGGTGACCAACTATATTAGAAGTTAGCATGTGGCTGGGTTAGCTTAGTGCACATTAATAAAATAACGATCAAAATGTTTTAATATACTGATAATGAAGTCAACTCCAGTCTTTTTTATGTTGGTTAATGCATATGGTGCTTTAACTCCCCGGTCATGGCAAAAATACTAATAATAAAGTGATAATTCACCAGCACCAAGGGGTATTGAGACAAAATGATCGTGGAACATTGTATCATAATTATGTAACCTCTGGTAAGATAGCTAGCTTGGTAGAAGGATAGATTTAGAAACAATGTCAAGTTACAAGTGACAGAACCTGGATAGGCTGAAAAAACCTCCTTCAGAAACTAAAAACACAATAAGTCCTTAAAAAAGAAGAAAAGAAGACCAGTCCTGGCGTGCTCAGTTGCTGCTGATCAACACTGTAGCAACAAGCCACCTCAGTTTGGTAATCTTTCCCTTTACGTTAATAGCGGTGGATTCGTTTAAGTGAATTTATTAAATTTGGTCTTGATTCCTAAAACAAGAGCTGTTTGCTGTAAGCATTGTGAGTTTAATAAAATTCTAAAACCTGTAAGTAATTGCTTATGACTATTAAAAAGAAACAAATACACAAAAACAGTAGTGGAGATTCAACCAAAACTTAAGACAAAACCTTGTGTTTGTTACAGTCATTTTGTAAACTTGTTTCTTCTCCGTAATCACACATAAGCGACTTTAGATAACGTTGCCTCCCCCAAACAACTGAGTTCATAACCTTTTTTTTTTTTAGCAGTATCACATTGGGTGTATTTTTCATCCTGTATAAGGGGATAAATTAACCCAGGAGTTTGGCTGAGGTGTCTTCCTGTCTGTCAGCCGCAGGAAATGGCTCCACACAGACGAGGCATTTAGCTCCCAGGTGCAGACCCCACATTGGACAGCCTTACCCAGATGGATAGTACTCCTTCTACCATAAAGACACTAGTCTTCCCCCTGCCCTGAAGCCACCAGTGCTCCTGCCCTGGTCCAGCCTCATCAAAAGGGAGGCGGATATGCTGTGCTACAGCCCCAAATCAAGCTCACTTTTCTTTCCCTTGTAAGTAGTGGAGAAAAAGTGGGGGAAGTGCACAGTATTCTGGTAGACACCAGCTTCTTTCTTTCTCCTCTTTTCTGACTTCTGTATGCGTGGCTCCTTGCAGGTGTCCCTTTTTTTTCTCCGCTCTTGACACAGAAACGATCCCAAAATTCAGTCAAAACCATCAAGGCTCATTTTCTTTCATTACTCAGTTTATTACCTCTCATTGTTACACGGGCACTAGAAATCAAATTGAACTCAGAGGAACGCTCACACACACACACACACACACACACACACACACACACACACACACACACACAGATGCACACACATTCATTCTGGCTGCCTGCACTCTGTTCTCCTGCAGGTGCGAGGGCCATCCGCCTGGCCCTTTTCATGAAGCCCTCTCTTTCCTGTCCGTCTGCAGCCGTCTATTCAGCTTCAATCACAACACCAGCCGGACGCCACCGGACCACTGGTGAGGAAGGGAAGCGCCTCCACACACATCTTTTACTTCTTGAGCGACAAGAGAGGAGAGGCCGGGAAAAAAGAAAGGCTCTTCCTCCTTTGCATCTCCTTCTGCTTTCATCATAAACAACTTGCTTTCTGTTTGTAACGGTGCTGTCCTCCCCCCCCCCCCCCCCCTTCACCCCACACCCCACCTCAGATGCGGCTTTACAAGGAGCAGTAAGGGGGGAGTGCAAAAAGAGCACGGCCAGGCTGACTGTGCAACAAAGTGATGCAGAGGTCTTTTTGTGGCTCATGAATGGTACATTTGAGGTTTCCAGCCTTGCACGGAGCCCCAAGCCAGCTTCACCTGTGGTTGGAGTCAATTGGCCTGTTGTGTGCCTGCCTGGAACCATGCCCAGTTCTCTGCCAGCCAATTTGGTTAGGGTAGCCACTCCGAACGGAACAACAATAACCTCCACCTCAAAACCATCAATTAACTTCCCTCACACAATAATGTATCCATTCACTGTTTGCCAAAACTGTTTTCTGACACGATTAATGCCCGGGCTAATAGTGCTAATACCTGCTCTCTGTCACTTAACACAGTACTGATGATGTTAATGGCCTCCAAGTTGTTTAATGGCTCTAGAGGTACATTCCATTAAGCTCATAATGATGTGTCTTTTTGTTTGTGCTCTCAATTAAGTTTCACATAAAGAAAAAGTATAACCAGCATTACTTGTGCAATCAGGTAGCACAAGTCTCAGGCATGGCTAATACTGCATTCACCATTCTAGTATTTAAAACCCTGGGTTCTTGGTCACTGGTTGCATTTTCTTGGAGCCTTTATTTGGCTTTGCCATCTTCTGTTAACCACATGTGTCTGTGTAAATCTGTTTATTTAACTTCTTATTTTATTTTACTGAAGTTTCAAATGCTGACCACAGAGGTGACGAATAACAGTACCAAATGAAGGTCAAATTTCTGACAATATTCTGTTAATTCACTAGCTTGCATGCACTGAACCTGTCTGCAGTACTGAGCTTCTAAAGGTCTCAGAGTCCTGATTGCCTTTATTCACTATTGTCTGACATACTGGAGAAAGGACCATTCATTTGTGTTCTTGTAAAAGTGCTTCTTTGTTTTGACTCACACATGTACATGTGCATAGCCACACCGGCCACACACGTTAAACACATTAAACCTTGAATCAGATGGCTTACAGCAGCACCAGGTGCCACTCCTGTCAGCTAAGAGCAGGACGCTGACAGTACAATTTGACATAAACTACATGAAATCATCGCTCTAACTTGGAAGGTATCAGCAGTTCAGCTTGCTAGTGGTGGTGCAGTAGCATGTGGGATATTTGACCATCATTTAAATACCACAGCATACCTGTGTTTGACACAATAATGGACCATGTCATAAAACTAGTTACCGTCACTAGATGTAAGTCCAACAGAGCACCTTTGGGATGTACTGGAACGGCAGATTCTTTGCAGCAACTGTGTGATGCTGTCACGTCAACATGGGCAAAAATGTCTGAGGAATGTTTCTAGCACCTTGCTGAATCAGTGCCACAGAGAAATAAGCCATTTCTGAAGGCAAAACGGGGTCTAAGCCATTACAGCAAGACATCCCTAAAAAGTGCACAGACAACTTTGTTAAGTGAGGACAGCAGCTCAAAGGTTATATGAAAACAGTAAATGTCAGACCAAGACAGGTTTAGTTTAGTGTTAGCTGTCCTCATGTTTAACCTCTAATATCCTGTCTTACACTGATCCAAATGTTCAGTGAGCTTGTCATGGTGTTCTTTGGATGACAACCTTGACAGTCAACCTCATTTGACTGTCAAAATTCACAAAGTTGGATGTGCATATGTACATTTGTAAAGAGCACATGGCATGTCGGGGAGGAGGAGAGCTGAGGTGGGGGCATGCGAGGGGATCATTTAGCTCACTTCTCCACTGTGTGAGCCGTCATTCTTGCCTCGCGCAGCTGTGGAAATGAGATAAAACCGGGATGCCACTTTAGAAAGCTCTCATTTGCTCACTACTCCGGAGCCAGAAACCTCAGAAGTCAAAAGTCACTGTGCTGGATGGCAGCTTGCAGTCTTCTGCAAACAAAGGGGAGCGCAACAGGTGGAGGGAATGACAATTAGATTTTACAGCTTGTGGATTTTTCTTTTTCTTTTAAAGTTTGAGTAAAGTGGGGTTTTTTTTTAGCTTTGACTATTAAATTCTTCTTTGGCTTTTCTCTCAAACTTTATCTTTGGCTGAAGTCTTCACCGGACTGCAGCTCTTCTTAGGAGACTATGAATGTGCTGCCAAGCCCAGTAATCAGAGCCCGAGAGCAGTCGCTACCTCTCTGCGGCTCTGGGTCTGCCCAGGACTTATCCCACTGCCCTCCAGGTTTCAACTTGAGCTCTCACCTAAACCCTGCACCGATGCTTGGCCTCCCAAATGGCCAGAGATCAAGCAAACCACAGCGGGAGCTGAGCCCTGAGGAGCAGCAGGAACTTCGAAGAAAGATCAACAGCAGGGAGAGGAAGCGGATGCAGGACTTAAACATTGCTATGGATGCTCTGAGGGAGGTCATGGTGCCTTATGCCTCCTCGCCTTCATCTGCTTCCTCTCAGTCCCACCAACATGGAGCAACTCCGGGCCGCAGACTCTCCAAGATCTCTACCCTGGTTCTAGCCAGGAACTATATCCTCCTGCTGGGTTCATCTTTGCAGGAGATGCGGCGGTTGCTGGGGGAGGTAAGTGTAGGAATGGGGGTGACCACAGGACCAGTCCCCCGGCTGCTGCTTGCAGGAGGGTGGCCCCTCATTTCCAGTCCCGGTCAACTCCTCCTCACCCAGGAATCCCTCCTCTCCTCAGCAGCCTCCTCCTCCTCTTCATCATCATCATCTCCCTCCAGTTCTTCATCATCTGCAGGAGCCAAATGTCCGTTGCTTTCTCCAGGTCCCATGGAGGCCCCACTGGCCCCCATGCAGTGGAGCTCTGCAGGTGCTCCAGCAGGGTCGCTGTGTCCTTGTGGAGTCTGCAGACTGCCCAGATTCAGTCACTCCACTCTAGCTCCCAGATTCCCAAAGTGACATTGAAAGTTGAAGAAGTTCGCTGAAGAATGGACTTGAATGCAGCATTTTTTATATGAATTGTTATTTTTCTAACATTTTTAACATGTTTATGATATGTTACTACACTACTCACGCTTATCATTTGATTCTTTTAAAAAGCATGATGGAAGTATTTTTCTTTTATTCTTTTTTTTCTCACTCTCACAATGTTCTGCATATTAGCTATAAACTGTAATGACTGTGTGCATAATACACGTAGCTACAGTGTTGTGCTGCAGCAGAGGTTGAATAACATTGTTGGCATAAGACTATGAAATCTCGGCTTATTAGTTTGCTTTCAGTTTTACTTAAAGCTTGAAAAAAAAACTTGTTTATGTCATGATTTTGTTTATCTTTCTGTTTCAAATTCAATGGGCTCCACACCAATCACTTTGTGAGTCTTAATGTAGCAGATTTGCTGGATTTCTCAGTTTTGAACCCTAAGTTTTGATAACTGGAATGTTACCACAATAAATAAACAACAATAAACTCTTGATGTTTGAAACCAAGTCTTTAGTAACTTTATAATACTTTAAACTTTAAGAAATGTCTGTATTCCAGTTTGAAGGTTCATATTAGCTGATTGTTGCATTAGAGGCAGAAGGAAGAGGAAAGGAAGTGTCCAGTTGTGTCAGAAAGAAGGAAGTAGCAAATAGTACAGACCTTACTAGCTAGTATGCATATTAAAAAATAAGTGGATTTTTTATCCCACAATGCATTGCTCATTGCCCAAAAAAGTCAAAAGAAAAAATAAACCACTGTTAAACTGAGTACAGATGCACAAGACTGCAAGATAGCTAAGCACCAATCAAAGTTTATTATGCCGTGTTTTTCACACATGTGCTTCAGTCATCAACTTTTCTAGACATTACCTGTGGAAGTTGGAAATATCACAGGCTGTTGGATCAGGTGTGAAGCAGCCTACAACTCGCCAGCTCCAAGTACAAAGTAATGTCTGATGGCACCCATGTCTGGAGTTCATGTTTGAAAAGTGATTGAGTTCCAATAAATATAGAAGCAAACATGAGCAGATTCCTTGCAAACTAATAGCAGAAAGATTCTACTGTGACTACTGCAAACATTTGCATATATTTTTTTAAACAAATGGTGGGAAATTCTGTCACTGTTGAGAATGAGAAGTGATCCTCCTTTCAGGGTTTCTTCTACCATGCATTTATAATATAAAAACACTTGTTTTTGTCACACCGGGGTGCACCAATGTTTTTTTTTTGAACAGGACTCAGATGCAGATGCCGAGAGTGGAGTTGCGTTGAACCAAAAACAAGCTTTATTCAGCTGATGACAGGTGTAAACCATGAAAACAACAAAACAAACGGTGGCAAAACTATGAAAACTATGAACCACCATGTAACACTACAAGACACTAAAGAAATCTATGACAGGTTTGACCACCTGACAATGACACATGGAAAACAGAGGGCTTAACCCTTTAAGACCTACCGTAGAACCAAGGCCGCCAGAGCTTACTTTATATTTTTACATCCTGTAGTGCCATTTTTGGGAGCATTTCCAGTTGCTACATCAATACAACTGTTATAGCCCATATTTTAATAATATGTATGCATTAAGTCCATAGTAACTACATAAATTACAAAAAAGTGCAATAAACTACAAAAAAATTGAAAATCGTTTTTTTTACATATATTTCTACTTGGAGAAATTTAAGAGGTTTATCCTTCAAAACTTTAAATACAAAAAAAGTTGCAAAAAATAGTTTACAACAACAGGAAATTTATTTTTGAGTGTCTTCATAGTTTTATTTTTGAGATACACCAATTTTTATACACTGCAGGAAAAACGAGAAACAATCCTATGATGCAAATTTGCAAAGAAAACAGCATGTGCATCAAAATAAACTATTTTAAGCAGTGCAGTTTGAGTTCTAAGCATCCCAGAAACTATTCAGAAAAGCATAAAGTCAAACATGACTTATAAAAACACTAGTATAGGCTTTTAAGGCCTACAAGTAAAAAAACTACATTTTCTGCGAAAATGACGTCACTTCCTGTTTCGGGCCGGTAATGGCAGACATGCGATCGTTCGCGCTGACGTCTGTTTCAATGTGGGAAGTGTTACGAACAGCTGATCGGATCGGCAAAGCGTGTTACTTGAATATTATGTTTTTGTTCCTGCAAGCGCTTCTTATGCAATATTTGCAAAGCTTTATGTGGAAGGAAACCGTGACGAGGACAAGCTGATGGCATAAGATGTAAGTACAACTCCTCCGGTTTCATATGCAAAAAAAATTATTGCGCTAGCTTACGTGGTTCAGGTTCTACAGGGATTTAAAAATAGTTATGCAAAACGGAACTCCGACAGGCTTTAAAGGGTTAAATACACAAATGAGGTAATCAAGGGAAGTCGAGACACATGGGGGAAACAGCTGACACACATGAACCTAATGACGCAACAGGGAAGTGAAACTAACACGCCAGACTCTTTCAAAATAAAACAAGAAACCTGGGCATGACAATACAAACGTGACAATATACAGCCCTAAAATAAACTCCTGAAAACAATGTTAATAATGTCAAACTAAACTCAACTAACCCACAACCACACATAAGAAACTCAAAAACCCCAGAATAACCTCAGAAACGCTGAGTCAGAGACCCAGCCTGTGACAGTTTTCCTCCAGAGTGACTTGTATCAGACTCATAATGTCCAATTAATGTGCAAATTTAAAGAATAATAAAGTCCACATTAAGATTTTTTTTACAGCACTTGGAGGCAAAACCTTAACAGAGGGATCAGCCTCTAATCATTATGCATGTAGTGCATATTAAGTGCCTAAACTGAACATCACCTTTGCAAACCTAGATTCAATTTAATAAACATTAAAGTGTTACCTTCAAAAGCAATCAGACTCTGTTTATCATAGTGTCCAAGAATGATTTAGAACGAAAAATCACAGTTCTTAATATGACATACTGGTTTTAAGGTGGACACTTTAATGATCAAACCTGAGGCAAAGGCTCAGTCATGTTGACCACAATTTTCCAAAGTACCTAGAAGAAGACTGTCACTTCATGCATCTGGAAAAAATGTAAACTAGTAATAGAGTTGCTTTAGAACATTGGAAGACGGGTGTTAGCATCTAAACTGACCAATGGCTAATATTGACTTTTCTTTACCGCTTACTTTCCCAGATGTACACCCCCATTTGCTTTAAAAGGCTTGAACTGATTGAACCCTTTGCGAGTGTTTCAATCCTACATTTCCTGCCGTTCTCTCACAATTCAGAAATGATTCACTCACTAAAAATAAATAGAAGCAACGTTCTCCATATGCCAACTTCTTTCCATCTTCTCCACTGTGAGCTCTGATATCCTTCAGAGACTGACTAGCTGTTGAGCTGAAAATCATCCTCTACCCTTCACCCCACCTCAAAAACTGTGAAACAGTCCTCATCCCCTTTCCCCCTCAATTCATTGCTCCAACAAGCAAAAGATCAAAACCCTCCCGTGTAATTACTGCTCCACAAGAAAAGAAGGCCCTTTGATTATTAGCCCCCTCTCGCTCCTCCGTCCTCAAATTCTTGATGTTTCCCTGTGTTAAGGAGCTGGGACGGGGTGATTCGCTGCTACTCATTACACTCACTCCACAATATGTTCAAACGCCCAGAAAATGTGTCACTCTGAATGGGGTTCACTCCTGCAAACTCGCCACCCCTCTGGAAGAAAGCAGGCAGCCTCATTCTGAGAAAGAATAAGAGGCGCTGATAGGGAGGATATTCTCAGCCACAACCTGGCCCTTAGCACGGCCTGCATGAATAATAATAATGAAAATAATCATAATCATAATGCTGATAAAATACTCAAAATAATTGCCACCCCGGAATAAGAGGATTACGGATGGCAGATATGTGAATAGTGCCGAGTGAAAAGAAGGGAATCTGTTAGCATCGGGGAGGACAAAAGAGGAGCTACATGCTATTAAGTGAGATTAAGCTAAATAAGGCTTGATTTTCTTACAAGAAAAAAATGGGGAAGGAGAAGAGGGTGAGAGTGAAGGAGGAGAGGAAGGGGAGTGGAGAGAGAGCCTGATTCACAGATCAAAGTGAGACGGCAGAACTTCACGTCTTTCATTTACATATAGCTGCTTTATGTCTCCGGAGGGATTAGCTACCTTTGCTCCCTATTCTGCTACCTTTGCCCACCATCCATTTCCTCCTGCTCTCAGGATAGACCGGCCCTTCTTCTCTCCCCCATTGCACTCTTCTTCTTCTTCGTCTTTTTTTTTTTTTTTTTTAAGTCAGGCTCCTTAATTTCTCCCCCTTTCATTCTCTGCTCTTTCTCTCCATTTCTCCAAGAGGCTCTCACTTTCTTGTGTTTGGTGGTTTCATTGTTGCGGCCACGCAGGGGTCTGGTCAGTCTTTGTGTTAGCACTTTAACTCATCTCCATTTCATCACTGTTGTTCAATAGGGTGAAAAGAGCGCGTAAGACAATGCGCTCACAGGCACGCACACTTTTTCTTAATTTAAAATAAAAAAAAAAACTATTAAAATTGGTTGTAACTGTCAGTATAAGAACATTGTTACAACAGTAAACGTGAGTCACACATAAATATGCTAAAACACGATGCAAAGCACACATTTCCACACATCTACACTCTGCCAGTGGTTAGACTATGTTTACCTGTTACCATGGAAATTGTACTTGCTAACAGCTCCTACATCTTGAGAGTTTACCCACGTGTGGAGCTCGATACAACATTAGATTAGACTTGGAAAGCATATATAGAGATGTATTGCCTAATTATATTGAGCCAGTTTACTACCTGGATTATTCTCAAAGGCAGCTTCAGATTGGTCAGATTTAAATGGTAAAATGGTAAATGGCCTGTATTTATATAGCGCTTTACTAGTCCCTAAGGACCCCAAAGCGCTTTACATATCCAGTCATCCACCCATTCACACTCACATTCACACACTGGTGATGGCAGCTACATTGTAGCCACAGCCACCCTGGGGTGCACTGACAGAGGCGAGGCTGCCGGACACTGGCGCCACCGGGCCCTCTGACCACCACCAGTAGGCAGCGGGTGAAGTGTCTTGCCCAAGGACACAATGACCGAGACTGTTGGAGCCGGGGCTCGAACCGGCAACCTTCCGATTACAAGGCGAACTCCCAACTCTTGAGCCACGATCGATTTAGGTAATAAAAGAATGGTAGATGACCAACATCTTTCTTCCCATGTTTTTGACTTTTTCTGTATAAACCCAAGAACGCAACTGTAATCTTAATAAGGCCCAAACTAAAGGCATCTATAAAGAATGTTTCTCTCAGAGGGGAAAGCAATTTTAGAGAAAGTGAGAGCAGTATGAATGTTTTCTATGACTTGCCAAATATAGAGTGCTATTATCTAGCTTTAAAAACGTTTGGCTTTTAAATACGTATCCCCTTTTTCCTTAAATGCACTTCAGAAGGAGCTGAAATTGTCAGGACTGGTTACAATAGGACCGTTTAAATCCATTTTTAAAGGAGCGAGAAAATAGTTCTCTTGGTCAACGCGACCGCCTTTGATGTTGCACTCGTAACCATCGTTCATTGCGTATAATTTGGATGGATTTGTGCTCACTTGCTTGTATCTCACATGTATTTTCCCGTTACTTGTTATGTGTTATATTTGTTGTCATTTCCTTGAGCAGGACTCACTTGAAAAAGAGATTTTCATCCTCAATGAGACTTCTACCTTGATGAAGAATAATGTATTTGTGAAAATGTATTTGCAGTCATGTGCAGGTTGTAGGAGACGAGCCTGCTGTGGTAACAAAAGATGGACTGTAACCTCAAGTCTTAGCTTATCCTTGACCAACTGCTTCTGTTTCTTTAATAAACCAGCATCTATCAGAATGACCCAGCGTCACTGTATGTGGGCATAATAGGACGCTTTGCTCTGATGTAGAAAAGTAACCGACTCCACCTGCTTCTGTGTCGTCATTTGCTTACACCTCCTGTTTTTCTTTTTTTCCAAGACCTTTTTGTGCTATTTTTATTTAGATCGAGCAAATCAAAAATCACGCAGTTCTCACATAAATACATCATAAAAAGAAACATTTCAGTCACGAGTCGCTTAACCACCACCTGTGCAGGTTTCTGCTAATGCTTCATGCCAGAATCCTTTAGTAAAGTTGCTGTTTTTAGTGTTGCAAGCCCCCCGTAGTGCAAACACAAATTTTAAAGGCCTGCTGGATTTCAGCTACACAAAATGCTGTTTCTGAACCCACCCAGCCACTTTGTTCCCCAACATGTGTCTCTAATGTGTGCAGTACACATGATGTTCCACTGTCCCCTCTCCTGCAGCCTCTTATCTCAGAGTGTAATTTGCCTCCGGCCTTTGTTGCACTGTTTCATAGCACTTAACCAGTCAACGTGGGGAGTCCTTGGCTTAGGAAATCCCTAGCCATAAATTTCATTTTCACAATGAGAGGAGCACAGGGGCTGGTCAGGACCCCCATTTACTTTCTAACCCAGCTTTTATTCATTCCCTGCCTAAATAACATCAGGCCCTCCTGTCCTGTCCTGTCCCACCCCGAAATTCCCGATCCCCTCTGTCACCCTGTCGTTCTCAGACTGAGCCGATACAACGGGGTTACTGCGGAGTTTGCCGGCCTGCTCTTTAAGCATCGCGTTCTCTCCCACCCTTTCCAGCCCTCTGTCCTATTCACACCGCAGCCCTCATTACAACTTTACAGGCGGCCATCAAACCTCACCTCATTACCCCAGTCGACAATCCAAAAAAACAAAACACTCCCCCCCCCCAAACGCCCCAAGAAAACAGACTGAGATGATGTAAGGCCAAAGAAAACGTATGGATGAAATCTGAAATTATTTAGTGGTGAAGGTCAAAGCAAAAACTCGAACAGATGATTTCACTGAAATCAAAGTTCAGCTGGTCATCATGAAAAAAAAGAAATCAATAAACAATTTAATTTGCTATTAAACATATTTTTTTATGAATTTGCGTGCAGCTAAAATATTACATTAAAATAATAAAATACAATGTGAGCCAGAGGAAAAGTGTTTATGTTGTTTAGAACCTATAACCTGTACGCTGTATAGAGCTGGAGCTGAAAAGAGGAATCCCTCATTTTGGTGTCTTTAGAACAGGCCACTCGTCATCATCCAGTACATTTTACATTTGACTTCACCGAAACTCATGAAGATATAAACGTTTGAGCTATTATGCGTTTGTTACTGACTCAAACAAATACAGATGTATGTTTAGCTCTTTATCCCTTGAAAGCCTACAAAGAGCAACGCTTGAAGCATTTTTCTACACTGAGTGGTTTCTGTCATATTTCAGGCTTCAGAACAAAGTGACTGGATGTGCATCAGAAGTTAGTGAGGGCGGTCTCTGCCTGTGCAGCTACCCTTGGGAAAACTATTCTAATGGTCCCCAAAACACGTCTTTATTGAGGCGTCAAAACTCATCAGAACGAGTACGAGGAGGTTGTCAAATGCCATCTTTATAGGTGAAAGAGTTAAAAAGTTCATTTTAAGAAGTTGGAGGCTCCCTTATGTCACTATAGTCACTCCGTTTTTTCTCAGATGTTCCCATTGTTATTACTAAATAAAAGTGCAGTTTTTGCATGGTGTGAATTTAGCCTCAAATAAAACATTCGCTCTGTGAATTATGTTTCTGATCTCTTTACTCAGACGATCTGAGCCCCTTCCCAGTGAGGGATGGTAGGAAGGTTACATGGCTACTGATTGTTGAGTTCTAAACTTTTTTATTTCTCTCTGCAACCAAATATCAAGTGAAAAGCATAAAAGAAGGAGATACGAGTAAATAAAGTTTTGCATGTAGCGTTAGCTCTTAAACAGGACTTTCTCAAGGCAGTCCGCAGACAGTCTGTGTTTTTAAAGGATGGCTCAACTTTTGTGTGCTTCCTCAGATTTATTCTGATGGACAAGTACTTTGCAATGTTTAAGATAATGTCAAGAAAGAGGTACAGATTTGTGAAAAAGAAAAAAACATCCAGTTTTAAGCTGTAGCTCGCTAAGTTTGAGAACTGTGACAGGTTTGAGAACTGTGACAGGTTGAAATATAATTACCTCCCAGAACTTAAAAAAATGATGCAACATGTTGCCATAGACTAACCAAGTACAGCTTATTTAAGATGAGACATGCAGCTTATTATTGTGAGTATACTGCCCACGCAGTGCAGTATACTTTACTTCTCAGTCAGCCAGGTGATGCCCTGTGAAATGTGTTTTAAGGGTCAGATGTATTATTCATAAAATGATAAGCTATGTGTTTATTTTATAGATATGTGGCAGATTATGTCTTCACATGCATCCTCAGTATCAAACTGTTGCATGTGCTAAACGTCTCACAGCTCCTCACTACTTAGAATGAATGGATTACTTCTGTGTTGCAGGGTGCTTTTAAAAAACAGAGAGAGAAAAAAGAAAGATTAAAGCATCATTGTGCTGCCTTTAAAGTGCATTTTACTTTATTTTCGAACAGTTGATCTTCATTTTATCCTTTAGAAGAATTGCTTTGATTATTTTCTTAAATAACAAGAAAACAATAGTCATGTAGTTAACAATCTCCACTGTTACTAAACATAAAGAAAGTGGGAGAAACATTTTTAAACATTTCAAAGGTATTTAGTAGAGTTACGTGAAGCCACATTATGTATATGGTTTGGAAATAGGCTCGAACATGTGAACTCTGTGGTGCTTTAACAGTGCGTGTGAGCGTCATTGTGGTAATGAACCCCTGGCCCTTGGTTTGCCCTCTGAACCCTCGGTGGCCTCAGAAGCAGGAATTCCAGTTAACACATCACAGATCAGTTTTCTTTTCTTCTTCGTTTTGTGTTTTTGTCGCTTCTCGCCAAACGTTGGCTGGGTGTCGACGTGGCCTGACAGGCACCGGCCCTCTCCCTCCTCTGTTTTCCTGTCCTCTTTCTTTCCTTCCTTTCTCTCGCTCCTCTGTTTGGGCTTCTCTTTCTTGCCTCCTTTTCTCCTTAATTGAGTTGTTTGGCAGGCGGGCTTGTCAGACAGCGCCGTCTATGTGGGGAGTCTGAGGGGCAGGGGGGGCACCCGCCATTGTGCGCCCAGAGACGGGTTAGTTTTTCAGTGTTACTACTGCATGAGTGAACAAGGCCCAGATTTGGGGGGAATCAAATATCTGAATTATCAAGAATGATCTCCTTGGTTATTTGTTTCCCTCCTGTGATCAGATTATATCAAAGTAACAAAGTAATTTTCTGATTTTTAACTTGTTGGAAATTTTTATTGTAATTTAAAAAAAAATAAAAACAGTACAAATATCAATTCATAAAATCAATTTACTGTCTATGTAAGTATGATTTAAAAATTGTATGAATTCATAAATATTATATACACCACACATTGCCCAAGTGATAGTGGTTGGTGACATTTTGAAATATTAAAAAATATATTTTTGTCAATTTATTTTAGATTATAAATGTAATTTATATCCTTCTTCTGGATTTAGGCTGTTAATAAATGCACTCAGTTTTAAGTGCTCAGCAAACTTATGAATATCTCCTTCATACGAGAGTGGTGTGAAGAAGGCAAACACCGACTGTGTGTGGAGTCATCAATCATGAGGATGGAGGATTCTCCTCTCACTTCTTTACTCTGACGAGTGCGTCGCGCGATCCTGTGACCAGCTTAAGGCGAGCCGAGGAGGATGGAAGAAGGAAAGATGATTTTATTTAAAGTGTTTACAACCAAAGCTTTATGCATAAACAAATCATTTTCATTTCCACTAATGTGTTCAAAGAAGACAATTATTTATGAACTCATTACCAGGACTTCAGCTTAGCTTTTCAAACACTTCATGCCTGATCATTTTCATGCTGTAGTGTTTAAGTTATTTTTCTTCCAAGCATGTGTTTGCTTCACACGGGGGATTTATTTTACTTTTGCATCTTATTTATTTCTATTCATTTAGGCTTTTTCCAACCCCAAAGTCAAATCCAACTCACTCATTTGCCTCTGTGTCCAAAGACCCAAAGTAGTGTCAGAAACTGGCACTTTTACAGATTTTTGTTGGTTTTTCATAATAAACAAGTTTATTATCAGAGCGCTGCATCACTCTCATTAATCTCGTTGTCTGTTAGAAACTTTAAACAAATGTATTGAAAAACCTCAAAGCTTTCATACGTAATGGATCGCTTCTCCTCGTGAGTCCACGAACGCACACTTTTGATTGCGTCGGTATCTTTTAATTGTTGTGTGTATTATTTGTATTTTGTGGCGGTAGGAGACACACACTCGTCTCTTCCCTCAGGGTCCATGAACCTGTCCATCTGCTCACACACGCACACACGAAAACAGACAAGGGCAAAGGGGAGAGTCTTTGTTTTCATGTGTGTGTGTGTGCGTAAGTGAATGTGAGTGTGCATGTTATAAATATGAGATTTTTTGAGATGCAGGGGGTGTAGTCAGTTTACATGGTACAAGATCTGGATCAGAGCCACTAGACTTCAGCTCCCTCCCAAAGGCCACCCCACCTCTCCTTACTTTTAAATTACAACCACACGTATCCCCCCACAGACACGCACACTTTTAGGGCTACTCTGACAGCTACAACCCCCACCAAAACACTCACACAGACACTTGTGCCATCACACAGCCGTTCTCTTTCTGCTGACCAGCAGAAACCCTGGACACCTCAACCCAAGGACAGCATGCGCACGTGTGTGGATGTGTGTGTGTTTGCAAGGGTTGCTAGGGGCCACAGCTCGCTCACTCCTCTCCTCCAGCCTGCTGGAATGCCAAAACCAGCCGGCAGGGTCAACTCAGGAGTCAAAACACTTCAGAGAAATGAGGAGAGGCCAAGCGAGGAGCTGCATTTTTATCACACAGGTACATGATTTTGACCCACTGAACAATAAACCCAAAGGACTTTAGTCTGGAGCCTGGAAAGAGCTCCGCCATAAGTTAAAAGGTGGACAGAGTGTGTTTGCTGTGTTGCTGTAGAGGTCAGTAAGGTGGGAAGAAACTCAAGTGAATGCAGCTTAACACTTAACAAACGTTACAGAACGCATTTTTTAAACTATAAATACAATTTTAGGTATTTTATTTAAATTGAGTGTAACCTAGAGTGGTAATGTGACCTCAGGCTGTTCCACATTGCTTAAGCGCTCATTTTAGATCAGTAGAAGACAAAGTTTTATGTTTCACCAAACAAGAAGAAAGCCTGTTTGATTTAACCCCTGCACACTTTGTCAGTCTGAATTAATCCTGTTAAAATAAGAGCAACATAGCATCAGTAACTTCGTTAGAAACCTCACAGTGGTTTGGAGAGGGCGGGGCTTGTTTCTAAGATTGTGAATCCATGAAAAATGATTTTAGTCAAATCAGCACATATAAGTTCCAAATTTTGAAGTACTTGCATGTTTTAACTGCTTAATTCGAGCTTTCTATGGAGCACTGAAGCAATGCAGTGTGATTGTGTGTCCTTTTGTGTATATCAGTGCGAGTGTGTGTGTGTGTGTTGGGCAGTGTACCCACCATCCTGAGTCCTCTGCTGGAAAGGGCACAGTCCATTCCTCCTGTGTGCAGGTGTCATGGCTGGACCTCTTCATTTGCATATATTTGCATGCTGTCAAACGGAGCTGCTGCTGACAGCTTCCAATGCCGACTGTCTTCCTGGACCCTGGCCCAATCCTGTCGGCATGGTTACACGGCACTGCAAAAGGCGGTACGGCAGGCTCGCGGCCAGACAGATCGGCCTCGACGAGAGTGAGCTGTCGCTCAGCGGACGACAACTCCAACGACCTCCAAACGTCAGCGAGTGAAGGCGGGATGGATAAGACGCGTGTAAATGTTGGCATGCAGAAACGCACCTACCACCACAAAAACAAATTCTGATTGTTTTGCACGCACAGTCGTCACATGCTGAGGTGGAATGATGCCGAATGAATAAATGTACAAACCGCAGGAGCCAAAATTGAAATCTGTCTTGTATGAAAAGCCCAATATCACAGACTTACCCCTTGGGATGCATCATGCTACAGTCTAAGAAAGAGCCTTTAAGAAGTAATATGAGTGAGAGGAAAAGGTGATATAGCTTAAGTATCTGCCCCTAGTTCTTCATCAAGAAGTATGTTTGAATGCTCTTCTTCCTCAAGAGCAGTTACTATGACATCCCAGTATCCCAGTAACTTGCGGACACTGACAGCATTTTTCTTTCTAATGTCACAAACACGTCAGTTTCTTCTTGTGTTCAATAAAACTTCAACAAAAACACTGAAGGTGAGTCCAATGTCTAACGTACCTCTCTGTCTAAATTAGTCTGCCCTTCACCACCCCTCCCTCCATTACCCATAAACACATTTGGCAGTTGTGCCGGGACCTTTCAGAAAAGACTTGTTTAGTCCCAGATTTCTGGACAGTAGGCACCAAGAGACGCAGGGGCCAAAGAGTCAAAACGGGCTCCATCTCTTCAGTCCCTCCCGCCCTCTCATCTCTGCCTCCTCGGCGGGTGTTTGTCATCCCCCGCTGAGCCAAACAGACGTGTGTTTACCAGTTTACTGTAGCTGGCCAGGGAGGCTTGTCGGTGCGCAGGCCAGCGCTTTGTCTCTCACACTGTGAAACACAACAGCAGTTAGACTTCTCCCTGACAGCATGCTAATCGTCTGATTTAACTCTCCCATGTTTAATCATGAGGGGAAAGGAAGGGAGTGAGAGATTATGATAATTGGTTCAAAGTTCTTTTGTGTTGGATCCCATCTGCACACTTTTGGAGTGAGGTGTCACTTTCTGCATGTCTGTTTCATTTCCAGCGAGCAAACATATGTGGCTTGATTTTTTAGAGGGTTTTTTTAAGAGAAAAAAAGCAACACTTTTTTTTCTCTGAACCTTAAATCACATGTTTGTCAGCGTGAGATACATTTATATGTTGTAACAAGATTTTTTTTCCCATGCTCCTTAGACTACCAAGGCCTGGATGACTGAGAACCTACACAGACACAACTGCAGGTTGGCACTTGTGGTGCAAGAGCAGGTATTTGTATTGGGAATGAAAAGGCTGAATAATCTTTCTCTGCTCCTCACAAAATCTTCTTAGGACAAATTTAGCCAAAGTGTTTTGTTTCATCATAATTTAGATAATCTTAACACAGGGATGCCAAACTTAGCTTATATTGTGGGTCACACACAGCCCACTTAAGTGTACTGGTACACATTTAATCTCTGAAATATTTCAATATAAGATGAAGAAGAGCAATCTCAACAGTATGTCTCAGTATTTATAGATGATAAAGAAAGGACGCTATAGCAAGTGGGAAAAATCTGTCAGCATGCCTCTTTGGGCTTAAATGTAAGACATAAATGTTTAAAATTACAGAAAAGGTTCTTGTAGCTCATCGCTCAGACTGTCAAAACATGAAGTTCATGTTGATTCACAGAAAATGTCCTTTTTTCATGAAATGAACCCATTGAAAAAACATTTATTATACAGATAGTGAAAAACATCAGTCATTTAATTGTTTATCTGTTACTTAAATTGATAGATATTAATTAAGTGATAGATTAATTAGTAGGAACTGTTGTAAGTCTTTTAAAAAAAAGTTAAAAGTATAAAGTTTATGCCCTCCTTCACTTTTCCCAGGTTATTATGTTTATGGGTTGTGTATAATTGAAAGTGGATTCAGTGGTCATCAATAGGCAAACATTCCTCACATCCCTCACACACACACACGCACGCGCCACACACACACACACACACACACACACACACACACACACACACACACACACACACACACACACACACACACACACACACATGCAAAGATTAAAGAGAGAAACAAGCTGCGAGTGAATGGTTAAATTCTTCCAAGCGGGTTGAAACAAATAGGACACAGTTGAGGCCGACAGTGCATCAGGATGGGATTCAGAGTGAATTTTGGTCTCAGAACATGTAAGATTTACAGACACTACAGTTTGACGGGCCGCCACAACAATCCATGCACTCTGTGACACAGACAATGGTGGGACTGTTCAGCCACAGACAGAAGTGTCCCAGCCATCTGTCTGCATACCCCCACAGAACAAACATTGTGCTACATGCGTACACACACACTGATGCCATCCCCAAAACAAGCAGACACCTCACTGTCATACATGTGCTAACTTATGTGCAAAACATGCACATCCCCACTAAAGTTAATTTTAAGACCTGATTTTATTGAAGTGAAAAAAATGCCATACTTACACCGTCTTGCCACATCATCAGACAACTATCATACAGTATAATCAGTATATGTGTGTTACAGTGCAAGTGCATAATAGTGCTAATCACAACCTGTGGACTTGTTAGCATAACTGGCATTTTTAAGTTCCCCGAATTTTGCAACTGCGTTTGAAGTGCTATGGCAGATGGATAGAAAGCAATTTTCATACTTCCATACTTCATATGATAATTTGGATTGCTTACACATTGTGTTATTTTGCGCTTTTTGCAAATATCCAAAGCTTAACAACAATAAATTTGATTAATAATTGGTGACTTGATCACATATCATACTCTGTTTTCTTTAACAGAACAAGCATGTTTGTGCACTGGTATATTGTAAAAATACATCAAAACTACTGTCAGAGAGCACCCCCGCGCTCTTCATCTGACGCATACACACACATACACATGGGTACACATTCACGCACAAAGAGCTTTACTTCTAAAGAGACTATGTAAGGAATACACACAAAAGGGTGTGTGTTTTTGTACGTGCACATGTGTGTACCAGCAGAATAAGGTCGGGTCACCATACAGTCTTAGTGACAGCTGAGTATTGAAAAGGCTGCTTGCAGAAGAGAGGTGCCTGTGTGTGTGTGTGTGTGTGTGTGTGTGTGTGTGTGTGTGTGTGTGTGTGTGTGTGTGTGTGTGTGTGTGTGTGTGTGTAGGAGAAGAAGAGAGAGACAAGACACAACAAGAAAGAATAGGAGATAGTCTGTTGCCCTCAGACACATCTTTGCACTCTAAGGCATCACATTGAGTGTGTGTGTTTGTGAGGTTCTGCATATTTTAAGCATTTTTTGAGCAAGCTTTAATTCAATTCAATTTTATTTATACAGCCCCAAATCACAACAACAGTCACCTCAAGGCGCGTTATATTGTAAGGTAGACCCTACAATAATACATCCAAAGAAAAACCCAACAATCACTGTCCCACTTCCCACTGTCGCCAAAGCAAGCACTTTGGCGACAGTGGGAAGGAAAAACTCCTTTTCAACAGGAAGAAACCTCCGGCTCAGGGAGGGGCGGCCATCTGGGGAGAGAGAAGGAAGACAGGTTAAAGCCAAGCTTTAAAGTCAGTGGTTTTGAATTACTCTCAGTGTCACATCACAATCTTGCTGGGTTTTCAGGGAAATATTTTGAGCTGATGATTTATCAGTCGACAGTATGACATTTGGAACATTAACAACATAAAGAGAAGTGTTTGAAGTCAACACTCAATTTTACAAATGCTTACAGTTAATCAATTATTAACTAAGGTGAAGTTGAAGCATGCTGTACTGCATGGTGGCTAATATTTTGGCCTTTTTAAGGCAAAAACTAGTAATGAAGTTCAAGACAGACTCAAAAAAGTAACATTTAGTGTGCTCCAGTAATCTCAGTAAAAGTTTGTCCAAGCAGAGTCTCCCCTGATTTAAATTTGGCCTCTGTACCATGGAAGTTCTGACCACTGCTCTAGTGGGTCAGTGAAGCTTACTGAATCTCCTCTACTCTATCTCTTTGACAACACTTTAACTTGAATATAATTTTTGGAAGAAAGACAACAATCAAACAGAACCAAACTGAGCTCTATTGAGTACTGAGTAGGGCTGGAGACAATAGTGCTGAAGGTCTGCACTCAAGGTCTGAGCAGTCACCTTAGAGTAGAAGGTGCACAAAATCCCCAAATGCTAAAAACAAAACAAAAAAACAAAACTGTATAAACGTGGATGTTCTTGGTCAATTTCCTTACCTGATGGTCTTTTTTCAGGCTGAAATTTTGGCTCTTCTAATAAAAGCTGCTTGTTCTTTGTTGGAGATCCAGTTCCGGTTTTTGTAACAAAGGTTTGGTCAAGTTTCACACAAAGTTTGTCACTTTTTGTTCCATGTGGTTTCTAATACTGCATAATATTACATTATTTTTTTATAAAAAAAAAATTTCTTATAGTTTAACAGATCTGTATAGTTTAGCAAGACTGATATGAAGAAATGCAGAGTCATAATTGACAGAGTCGTTTGCACTGATTTGCTGTAATGTGATGGTGTGGGGCCAAACAACTCAGTTTTGGTCTTATCTGTCCAAAGTACATTGCTTCAGAAATCCTTTGGTTTATTCAGATGCAACTTTGCAACCATGTTACCAATTTCTACTGGCAACCCTTTCCAAACAAGTTCATTTGTTTTCTTCTAATTGTACTGCCATGAACTTTAAGATTTAACTGATGCCTGTAGAGTGTAAAAGGTAGTTCTTGGGTTATTTGGAGTTTCTCTGAGCATTGCATGATCTGATGCTGGGATGAACTTGTTTGGTTGTCCACTCCTGGGAAGACTGGCAGTGTGTTAACACACCGACATGTTTCAGACAAGCAAAAATGCTGAAACTTGTGACATTTGCTCATGATTAGTTAATCAAATGCAATTGATTAGCAGGACCTGGCTGCTACATTCCCTCTTAAATCTTGTGGAAGCAGTAATGATGCACTTGAATTTTCACAGGACTTCAAAGAATCCCATAAAAAACGAATTTCACATCACTGTATGCAACCTTTCCTAGAGGCTAGAAAAGTGCATTTTACATTACAATATCAATCCAGTGTAAAGTTTATAGGCACTCATGCAGGTCAGTGAGTGTACACCATCCTTTTGTTGAACAAAAAACTTTATTTTAAACTCATGACCCAGGCTGTCATACATACATGAGAAACAAGCAAGAGTTCACAAATTCTTTTGTGTCCCACAGACATCTAATGAACTCATATTTACATCTAAGTTCCTTTCCTTTAGAATACACAGGAACTGTCTTTATGCAAGTTTTTAGACAAATAAACACAGCCTACTTTTGTATGTGTGCCTGTGCATTTTTATCCTCACTCATTATATAAATACAAACACAACTCTGGGAGACCAAACACACATCTGCATCCAAACGTACAGAGACGACACTCACGTGAGAGTCTGAATGACACTGCTTCTTTATTTCTATTTGTTTCAGCTTTTCTTTATTTCTTTATTCCTCTCCTCCTTTCTTAGAGCACCAGCAACAGGCTGGCCACTATAACCCATGTACCATTAGCATAACATATACAGAGTCGTCCCTGTTTGCAGTATGTGAGACAGTTGGCGGTAACAGTGTAATTCACAGTGAGTGCTGTCACAGCAAGAGAAGCAGAGACACATTCACTGTCTAACAGATGGCTCATACATGCTGCTGAGTCTGAAGACCTTCTATTCTCACACTCAGATGTTTTAAGGAGCAGCAACTGTTTCAATGCATGTTTGTTTTACATGGGAATGACAGAAAACACATTTTCAACTGGAAAGTAGTACCAGGTTATATATAAGTCATCCAATTTTGTGAAAACATAAACAACTGAACTTCAACAATATTCTAAGACACTAAAATATTTATTTTTGAACATGGAATTTCTTATTTCTGGCCAAAATGATAAAAAATAAAAAATTTAGCTTGCTATGTAATCTTGTGTCACAGTGGCATTGAATCAGGGCAAGCAAGACAAGCAGTGCTTGCCCAGTAAAATCTGTCAAAATATATTAATTAAAGCTAAAGGCAAAGTATTTGCATAGTTCTGCATCACAAGTTTTCCTCTGTGCCTGTTTGCACCACCCTTTAAATTAGTGTCAACTTGCAGGTGGAGCTGCAAGTCTTTGCAGAGACTAAAGTCTTCGGATGGAGGCCTGTCTATGCTTGCCACCAATTACACTGGGTGTGTCATGAGCATTTACATGTCCCCTTAGCAATGGCTTGAGCTGGGCAAGGTGAAAGGCTAGTGTTTTCTTGTGATTAGCTGTGCACACACATTACAGTATAAATAGATCAATGGTCTTTAACAGGAGAGTGCTGGGAGACTAGGATGCTAGACAGGTTCTCTTACTCACCACCTTGGCTAACATGTGTTAACATGTGTTGTGTATCATCTCTGTTTGCCTTTTTGTAAAAGTAGTTGCATATCACTTTTATCTATGCATTTTCACTGTCTATCACAAAGGACCCGGCAGTCTGTTCTTCTGGTACACGTCAGTGTTGTTACCTGTAATTAAAATATTAACTCTATTTCTATTTCTATAAATATTGTTTATTTACTGTGTTTTGTCTTTAAAGAAAACTTAATGTTGAGTTCACAAGATTTAACCTGGCACTATAATGTAACCAGAAATTAATGACATTTTCATTAATAATGAATTTATAAGCTGCTCTGTGGCATTGTACTATTTTCTTATTCAGATTTTCATCATCCACCACTCACCACCCCCCACCTACCATTCAGGAAAGGTACTCAGCTGCTCATCACTGCTTCTGCTCCTTCTACGCCTTAAAGAGCAATACAGCTGACTAGAGTTCAAGGAGTGCTGTGAAGAATGGCACTGAGCTCTGTGTGAGCTCTCACAAAGTGATGCTGGTCAAGGAGAAAAGCTACAGATCTAATCAGTATACTGCATTAGGAGGCTGGATGGGTTGTGGTGGAATAACTTGCAAATTTGCCAGTCAGGAGACTGCAGCTCATGTTTGTTTAGTAGCTTTGTGTTTTGCACTTTGTTTGCTAATCTTTTTTATTTTAAATTTACTTTTGGTATTGCTTGCTGTGCACGTTTTGAGACTAAACTTCAAGAAATCAACATGGTTGTAGTTTTGGAACTTTACAACACTGGCAAATTACACTTACCCAGTGCATTTAAATGTAACGCCAAGTTCTCATTCAAATAGGGTCCACATGTGATGAGTTAGGACTCAAAAACACATCTGATTATGGCTGTAACCCAGTGCATCATGGCACCACCTACAGAGGACATCTTCTGCATATCTTTGAGATGCCAGCTGACGAAACTGCAGAAAAGATAGAAACAGTCATTTTGGAGGCAACTGGTAATTCACTCAATAACTTTGGTTTGTCACCTGCAATAAACATTTTGGTTGAGTCTCAGCTCCTGGGTTAACCATAGTGTTTTGAGCTCTTTGAAAATATATCTTCAACTTGACAACAACTTCAAAATTGTTCACAGAAATGCATCAGGCAATTTAAAAAAAACTGCAAAGCATTTTCGCAAGCATTCCTCAATGTAGTTGGATGATTTGATATAAACTTAGTATAACTTTTTTTTAATAAATTGTGTCTCAAATTGGATTGCATTTTTAAGTCCTCAGATATGGACGCTTGGTTCGAAGTCTTTGGCATCATATATGAAAGTAGTGGATTCCCATTATCCAACATGTTGTGCTGCAAACATACACTAACTCCAAATCTGAAAACAACAAATGAAGATCTAAGCACAAAAACAAAGCTTCAACTGCTTCTAGGTTGACAGTGATTTGCATCACTGCCACGCCTCCCTTTTATATTTGTGGACTCTTGTTTCAAACAGGACAGTTTGAAAGCCTGTAGTGCCAACGGTGCAGATACCAAAGGATGCCTTGGGTGTATCCCACAGATGCCAGCAGCTTTAAAAACATGACAGTATTTCATGCCAAGTAAAAATCCCAGTTAAATCTTTTGATTTATTTGTTTTTATTCAGCAAACAGTAACAAACACAAAAAGTAATGCTGGTGGGATTTTAATTGTAATCTCATTGAAGATGTCTTGCATGTTGTTAACATTACAATGGGGTCTAAAGGATATTTGCAAGTTATAACTGTCAGATCAGCACTTCTTCTGTAAGAGCCAGTATATATCTATAGTGACCCATGTCTGGATATTGTTTCCCAATTAGCCAGAATGGCAGTCATTTTCTACAGAGACTGATACCAACATCTGAAACAACAGCCAGTGTATTTAGCAATTAGCCACAGCGTGGCCCGATGGGAGTGGGAGTGTCCTGGCAGAGAGAGAAAACATCAGGGACGAACCTGGAGACAGTGCAGGGTAGAGACGACTAATTTCCCTCAGGAGGACTCAGATGGGCACACAAGCACAAAAGGAGGAATACAAAATGTATACACACATACGGAAATATGCACATGCATTCAGCCACACACACTTGCACACACTGTCTTTGATAAAATCCCAGAGGAGTTCATAGCTGTAGCCAGTAGCTGCAAACTGAGTGCTGACCAGTGTGTTGTGTTCTCTCTGTGTCGTATATTTCTTGTCTAATGAGGAGGTGCCAGTTTCACCAGTTAATTTACCAGAAGACAGTCGCACACCGACTCACACTGACATTTATAGGCAATTAGGACCTGCCTGAGAAAAGTGTTTGTCTGTGTGCATCTGTGTATGTTTGTGTGTATGTGATAAGTGCAGCAGTCAGGTCAACATTTTCATCAGCTCAAAACTGACAGTACAGCCCCGCAGCTAATTTTGTTTGGATACAGATAATGGGGAGACATTATTTTAATTGTATTATGACTTGTAGACATTTTGTTCTGTGTATTTTACAAGGCTTCTACTTTTTGTGCACGTATGCAAGCATGGTAGGATATTTATACATACAGTTACAGTGGTGTGAAAAATTGTCTACCCCCTTCCTGATTTCCTATTTTTTTAATATGTTTGTCACACTTAAATGTTTGAGATCATCAAAAAATAATAATAATTAAATATTAGATAAAGATAACACAACTGAACACAAAATGCAGTTTCTAAATGAAGGTGTTTATCACTAAGGAAAAAAAAACATATGGCTCAAACCTAATGGCCCTGACTGAAAAAGTGATTGCCCATGGCACCCTTAGCAGCAACACCTGCAATCAAGTGTTTGCAATTACTAGCAATGAGTGTTTTACAGCACTTTGGAGGAATTTTGGCTCACTCATCTTTGCAGAGTTGCTGTAATTCAGCCACACTGGAGGGTTTTCGAGCATGAACAGTTTTTTTAAGGTTGTGCCACAGCATCTCAATCGGACTCAGATCAGGACTTTAACTAGTCCACTTCAAAGTCTTCATTTTGTTTTTCTTAAGTTAGACGTGGGCTTTCTGGTTTGTTTTGGATCATTGTTCTACTGCAGAACCCAAGGGCTCTTCAGCCTGAGGTCACAAACAGATGGCTGAACATTCTCCGTCATTGATGTTTTGGTAGACAGCAGAACTCATGGTTCCATTTACCACAACAAGTCTTCCAGGTCCTGAGGCACAAAGCAGCCCCTGACCATCACACTACCACCTCCATATTTTAGTGTTTGTACAATGTTACTTGATGCCAGATGTAATGGTACACACACTTTCTCAAAAGTTCGTCTTTTGTCTCATCAGGCCACACAAATTTTTCCCAAAAGTTTTGGGGATCATCAAGATCAGGGGGCAAACGCTTTTTCACACCGCTGTAAACCACAGGGAAATGTGCAAAACTCTAGAGTCAACTTTCATTTCTTTATATTTTGCCAGGAAAATGTTAAATAACTCCAGCAATTTATTGAAACATCTGTAAACATTGGTAGGAATGCAGCATATAAGGCACAAACAGAGTTTGTGCATTTCTAACAAGGATTTCACTAGCTGGGCCCGCATCCTCATTTTAGGTTTGGCAATGTTTTTTAGTAGATAAAGGCGAATGACTTAATCAAGAATTGAGCTGTGGTTTGGGGGATGCCTCAATGGGGACTGCCAGCAGCTCCCGGGCCTGGCGGATCCCCATGTACTAATGAGAAGTGAAGAAGTTGAATTCTATTCTATTCTAATTCTAATTCTAATTCTAGAAGTGAAGAAGTCAAAGAATTGGAAAAAGGGCAGGGAGGATGGGGCATGATTAGAGAACAAACAGCTTTTAGAACTGGCAGAGCCATATATAGATAAGACCCTGATGGGGCGTGTTTGGAGTTGTGGTCCCGCTCCTGAAATTCAGATAATTTATCTCCAATAAATTCAAAATTTGGTATGACCACCTTAAAACTGGTCTTGAGGTCTTGAGTGATCCATCGGCCAGAGCTGATTGGTTGAACAAACTAATGTGTTCTGTTGTGGAGATGTTTACAAAATTATTAGCATATATTTGTTAAAGTACTTCATGTTTCTTCCCTAGTTTGATTACTTTGGCATCTTATAATATTTAAAAATATGCATCAAGTATGAGCAATAGTAGAAAATGTACTTTGGATTGTTGGAGCATTGAAAAGTATGTAGACAAATAATAAACCCAAATCACAAAGACCACCTGGAGTCGAATTCACTTAAATACCTCTTGAAATTGCAATAAAACTAAAATAACAAAGAAAGACCAACAGAGAATTGGATGTTCTTCACAGTTTGGCTTTTAGGATCCAAATTTAGTTCAGTAGAGCATCTAATCTGAGCATGCAGGTGTTACTTTCACAAATGAACTACAATAACCAAAAAACAAAGTGTGATCAGATTTATCAGTTTCAGTCCTCAGATGAGCCCATAGACTCTCTTGCAGCTGGTCAAAGGTCACAAAACAGAGATGAGCGATGCAGCAACGATCACCCGGAGGATCATATGTGATGTAATGCTGCTTGCATCACACTGTATCTCCCCCAGCTGATGACAGTCAGTTCTGTTTCCCCTGCCAGCACATCCCAGCTGCTATGAGGCAATGTAGTCTGCCAGGCACAATACGGCGTGTCAGCCTGCAACAATGGAAGACTTGTGCTCCCTGGATGGCATCATTGTCACAGCTCTGTTTTTTTTTTTTTTCTTTTAGAAGGGGAAGGCTTTGTGGATTGTCGTTGTTTTTGTTATTGTTGTTTTGGCTATATGTCTAGGTTATCTAGTTATTAACCCTTGCATTGTTGGCAGATAAACAATAGATGCGGTGCGTGGTGAATGACGATGCACAGCTCTTACACAGACTGGATGTGGGTCATGAGTAGGGGTGCAACGATACTCGTATCAATATTGAACCGTTCGATACAGTGCTTTCGGTTCGGTACGCATATGTATCGAACAATACCCATTTTTTAATTTATTTTATCAACTTTTCTTCTGACGATGCTGTGTTGAGAGCTCAGTGGATCTGCGTTCAACTACTCCGCCTAGGCTGCACTGTCGAGCGCAGATCCACTGAGTGCAGCACAAGCTAGCAAGACAGAAGCTAAGCTCGTTGCAACATGGCAAATTGAACCTCCCCCACCCTCATTCAGATCTGGCCTTTGGAACTATTTTGGTTTTCATGTGACGTATGACCCTGAAGGTAAGCGCGTCATGGACAAAAGTAAAACAGTATGTCGGATGTGCCACGCAATGCTCAGTTACATGGGTGGAAACTACTGCGTTAGCGCAGTTAGCTCGTTAACGTGTTGACGCCGTCCAGCCCCACGCACGGGGCGATCCGTGGTAGCTCGTTAATGGAGATTTGCCGTGTTGTGGCTTTAACGTCATTTCAGATTAACGCTGACAGCACTAGTGGGAACACAATGAATATGACTGCACATTTACGCCGACATCATCCGAGTGCAAAGACAAGTGGAAGCAGACAAAAACAACAAGCACGCATGCTACAAACTTTACCCGAGTCATTTAGACAGCCGTTAGCACATTATTCTCCTTATGGGGACCTGATATGTTTAATATGCTGCTGAGAATATAGCCCAGAAGAAGCGTATAGTATAGCTTTTATTTTGGAAAGAGCCATTTCTCTGTAATAAACTCTCTTTTCCAAAGATGAGGGATTCCTTGATCAGATAGATTTATTTATTTTTATTACTTCTTTGTTTCAGCAACATTAAATTTAAAAACTGTACTTTTGAGTTAAAATATATATTTATAATTTTAATAAATGACAAATTAAAAAAGCATGAACATTTTTTGTATCGGAAAAATATCGAACCGTGACACCAAAGTATCGAACCGAACCGTGAACTTTGTGTATCGTTGCACCCCTAGTCATGAGAAGTAGAAAGGGTATTTTAGGATTACAGGGGATCTGAAATTTTTTGGGATGCCAAACCAGGCCGTTGATGGGAGAAAGTGGACCAACCTCAAGCCCACATAAAATATTAATCAGAGTTTTTTTGGTATCGATACAATCGATATTTGGATCGATCCACCCACCACTACGATGTACTATTGCTGTGTGATTTATTACTATTACTGAAGGCTAGCTAGCTAGACAACCTGCTAGCTGAATATAATCATGTGCAGTTCTGAAAGCAGACAAGAAAGAAAACATATTACTGATACAGAAATAGTTTTCTATACAAGGTGACTGCAAAACGTGCAGCCTTACCTAATGTCCACCCTACTGTTATCATTTTATATTAAAATTTAAAAATCTAGTTGGTATTGCTTTCAGAACTGCACATGATTATTTGCAGCTAGCAGACTGCTAATGCTATCCATCAAGTCTAACAGTCTGCGGTCTAACCTCAGCTAACACCAGCTAACAATGTTAGCTTGGTGGTGAGTAGCCTTCAGTAATAAGAATAAATCAGACAGCAATAGTACATTCATGTAGTTGTAAAAAGCATGAAAACATATCAAGTAATCCAAAGTATTCAGAATACGTTACTCACTTTGAGTAACTTAAAGGAATACGTTACAAACTACATTTTGGGGCATGTATTCTGTAATCTGTAGTGGAATACGTTTTAAAAGTAATCTTCCTAACACTGCCGATGGGTGATATTACTGTGGCAAGTAAAGTATTTTAGCTACTCTCATAAACCCCATCGTACAGGCCAATATGTTGAAAAGATCAGGACAGAAAGATCTCTTACAGTACATCAGCTGTTATACTATTAGCTGGATGTAGGTTTGGATATTGATTTGTTGAGATTAGATATAGATAGGTTTACTGAGTGTTTGTTAAACTTGTCTGATATGGATTTCATTATCTGTGTGGTGATGGTGATAATTGGGATTCCAGTGTATACTGTATAAGTCTGTATGCGTACGAGTTATGAAACAAGTGAGGTTAGTGAGTGAGGCTGTTTAGCGTGTGAAGTTGTATGTTCTGGCTTGATAAATACGACGTTTCAACATTGAGAACTTCTACGAGGGCTCAGATCTCAGTTTCGCAGACTCTGTGAGCAAGTGTGGAGCACTGTGTCCTTTCTTAGTCTTTCTGCCTCACGTTTGTTGTCACAAAGTAACTCCTGCTCTGTCAAGACCCCCCCTGAAATCACACACACACAAACACACACCTCCCTCTCCCGCTCCCCTGATGTAGAGTTAAAGTCATAATCCCACCTTCCCTCCCTCTCTCACCAGGTCCCTTGAGCTTTGCCCGTCCTCATTAGTGGGTATTTTTCCCATGTTTGTTAATTGTGTCCTGCTTTTTGCACCACCTGCCCCTCCCCCCCACCTCTCCCTCTCTTTTCCTCACCTCACCGCCCCTCACCACCACCCTCCTTCCTCCCCTGCTCATCTGTGCTCTCTAACAGCCACTAATTGTCATCATAAGGATGTGTTCGCTGTCACAACTGGAGAACAGACTGTAGACCGACAGTGTGCAGCCTGGCTCCTCTGGCCCCTGGAGGCCTCTGCACTGGTGTCTGGGGTCCAGAGGACCTTAGCGGGCAGGAAACCTCCCTCTGCAAGTGTAGCTAATAAAGACAGGGTGAGAATTTTACCTGGCTGACAGAGAGGTAGAGTGAGGCAGTCAAATCAACAAGGGCAAACTGGGAATTAACTTTAGGATACAGTGATGTCTAATGAGGTATGACTATGTTCCTAACAATACAATGTTCCAATAGCAGAATGTGATTGCCGTGTCAGAGATCTCATCACTCAAACGCTAATCAAGACTCCCTAGGATCTTTATTTATCCTCTAATTTTCTTATCTTGATTCATTTCTTTTTATAGTTTTTTTTCTCTTCTCTTCTCTTACATGAAATGAAATATAATGTGTACATACTTATCACAAAAGCTGCCTGTGATGTCTTTACTACCTGACACATGACTGAATCTCCTTGAATTTAGAAGTTTAGTTTGGTCTTTAAGCCACTGTGTTCCTGGGTAACAAAAACTGTGAAGGCAAGAATTACGATCAGTTCAAACAGTTTCCTATTTTCCAAAACAGGGTCAAACTGGGGGATTCCTCCCATTTGTAACTGCAATATATGATAAAAATTAAAACTAAATGCAATAAAATCACCTTTACAAGCCAATAAAGAGTCTACATATGCACACTGCAATCGAGCATCCAAGCCTATTATTGTTTCTAAATCCATTGAGGAAAAATGTAATTTTTTACAGCCTACTGTATGTAAAAAAAAATGACAAATTAAGTGTTGTTTTTTTCTGACTGCATAATCACAAAATTTAAAAAGCCTCACTGAAAGCAAAAAAAACAGAAATGAGGTGACTCAAAAATGCACTGTGATTCATCTGAACTATTACTTGGTTGTAAAGGGCAAAAAAAATTGCAGCTTTGAACTTTACATCTGGAATCTGACCTTGTCAGCTTTAAGATATGAAATGCTGGAATAAAGTTATCTGGACAGTTTAATGTGAAATGATATACTTGATTTCTTAAAAATCGAAACACTGTGTCTGAAGTCAGTGTGGAGTTTTTCCGTCTTTTTTCGGACTAAAGCAGAAGCTGTGGCGCCTTAAACAGTCAGTAGGGGGTAGCTGTAAGTTGATATTGTTTTGGGAGGGGCTTGTTATGTGGAGCAAACTGCTACATTATAACCGATGTGCTCAGTTATTATAATGTTTAAAGACTGATGATAAACTATAAACTAATGATCATTTTTTATTACTGTGATGGAAAATGTAACCGGGTGCCAGTTTTGTTTCTTTCACAGCACGTCTGCTGTTACAATTTAGTTGTATAGAAGCGTAATTTCTGAGCGACAGGGTTGTTGTGTCATTGTCCAAGCAAGCATGTGTCTTATACATGCACATGTTAGTGTATGTGTGCATATTTGTGTGCAAGTGGGAATTTGTGCTTTGTGGCATGTGTGCCCTCAGCATGGGGCCATGGCGGGCCCCGTGCCGGCCAGCTGGACGCTCAATCTGTTGAGGGGGTCTTCTGCTCAGTGGAGGGAGGTCGGCTGGACCCACAACGACGCCCCGACCATTTGCTCCGGCCTCCCCTCTGACCGGGACGTGCTGCTTGGCAGGCCCAGCCAGGGACTGACAGCTCTGCACAGCCCAATCCACAAGACACTGGGAAGGAAGTGGAAGGGGGGGAGGAAGGTTAGAGATACAGAGAGGAGAGAAGGGATGGGATAGGATGTGGAGGTGGTGGCAATTTTAGGGTAGGAGGGGAAAGAGGGGCAGACGGCAAAAAACAAAGCAAGAAAAACAGCAGCAGACCAGGCACACTGCCAACTGCAGGGAGACAAACAGAGGAAGTCAGTGAATGACGAGTGGAAAGGTAGTCAGAAAGGTGTATTTAGAATGGTGAATTTCAACAAAGAAAAAGATTGAGTGAAGAAGGACGTGCTTTTTTAAATTTAGGTGTTTTCTGGCATTCATCAGGTTTGAATTCTGGATAACCCTGGCTGATAAAAAGACTTGAAGAGTTTATTAATAAACTGCAGTCAGTCTTTCATACAGTATTAATGACACATAGCAAAGTTCAACTCTTCATACTGCTGGAAGGAATCGTAATTGCACTCTCATTCAGGGAAGAGGGCAGAACTCCAAACAGGAAATGAGGAGTGAGCCTTTACTTTCCAATATTTTCAGTCAAAAATATTTCTAGTCAAAGTATAAGCATTTAGTTATTACACAACACAAAAATATATAGATTTATTTTTTAGGTCTCAAGGAACAAGAATATACTAGAATTTAAAGGATCAACCTGTCAATCTGAAAAAAAAAATAAACAAACACGCTTCTAAAAATATGAAAAGGAGGTACTTGATACTTGATATTTATTTGACAGCTTAAGTGATGAGTTACTGCATTCACTAAGACTCACTACGTATCTTTTACATTTGTAAGGTTTCAAGAGGCAGTCTACAACTGCAACCCACTGTTAGACAGATGCAAACATCCTTGAGCTAATGTATCCAAGATTTCTAAAAATGAAGAGGAAGAAAGAAACATGAAAAAAGGCCACATTTATTTAGGATAATGTTTTATTCTTTCCTCTCCTATTAGCCCTTCCATTAGTGTTTCCCATAGAAAGGACCGACTAACATCAGCTAAGATATATCAAGTGAAAGTTGAGCATTAGGCTCACTATCTACTGAAAGGACAAAACAAAAATGGATCTAATCAATATTCCTGGGATCATTGATAAACTGCAACCAGTAAATTTTACATCTGGAGTCATACCTGTCACACAAGACATGGAGTAAAATGGCCAATGAAGTGCCTGCAGCATGACCCACATCATTTTATTTGAACCTGTGTGTGTATGTGTGTGTTTTGGTCTTCTCTGTGTGCCTTTACCAGACTGGTTTTGCTGCTTTCTCTGACAGTTTGATGCAGGGCACCGGGGTTACATCTGAGGGAGTGTTTTTAGCGGTCACCAGTCTACAGAGGGGACGCTAGCTGGCACCATCTGGTCATGAGCTCCAACGTTTATCTGGCACAGTCTTGGCCAATGTCCATACCTGCTTGTCCTACACACACACACACACACACACACACACACACACACACACACACACACACACACACACACACACACACACACTAAGTGGGGGTCAAGCTACCCTAAACGGCAGGCTGAGAGCAGATGTCCATCAACCTCCCAGTCCAGTTAATTAAGCAGCGTCACAAACAGCAAGAAGACGATTCACATGCACACAGATGCACACACATGCATAAGCAAAAGGAACATTCCCACAGCCGGACAGTCCAACAGAGGAGAAAAGAGGAAGTATGGAGGGTCATTGGTATGTGCAACCAAATGATGCGTCAAAGTGAAAGTTTGTGATGATTATTACGGCTGGTCTGAGGCATCGCTTGTGACTCTGTCAGGGGTGGCTGTAGCACAGGAGGTAGTGCAGGTCACCTACTGGTTGGTTCGATCCTTGGCTCCTCCAGTCTGCATGTCAAGTATTCTTGGGCAAGATACTAACCCCAAGTTGCTCTCCGATGCATCGATCGGAGTATGAATGTGTGTGAATGTACTTAGATAGCACTGAGTATAGATAAAGTGCTCGTGAGAACGGGTGTGATTGGGTGAATGTGGCATGTTGTATAGAGCGCTTTGAGTACTCCGGGAGAGAAGAAAAGCGCTATATAAAAATCAGTCCATTTACCCTGCAGCACACTGATGAAAAATCTTTACAAAACTGTTGTATCACATCATTTTTATTATTCTATGACATAGGTAACCTTCCACTACAGCAGGGGCTGCTGGGACTACTCTTTGTTTTACTGGTTGGTGCAGATACCTGTGAGCAGAGGAAGCCTACATCAAAAATACTTTTAGGTTTAGTAGAAGATCATTATTTGGGTTAAAATAGGTTATTATGACTAGGTTATGACTTTAATCTCTAAGGTCATTTTTGTCAAGGACACATTTTACACAAATGAGAGAGAGCAGAGTGTGTAATTACAAGTATATTTCCCAGTATGCCCCTCTACCATGAAAACTTTGAAGGAATAGTGCATTTGAAAAATTAGTTGGAAGACAAATGCTTGAAATGCAATTTGTGAGTAGTAAACACAAAGATTCTGCAAAGCTGTAGCTAAAGATTTGTGTTGAGCAGGGAAATAAAAAGAGCAACTGAGAGGATATGATAACCTATTGCAAACCTGCTGACAATGAACCTGCTGGCATACAGAAATTAAAAAATACATCCTCAAGATGCACATTATTTACGGGAACAGACAGTTTCCTCATATATATGATCAGGTGTTATCCACTTGAGTCCACATGCCGTCACTGCACTATTTCCTGCCCTGTATCTGCATTGCCTGCTTATGATTAGATGCAATACTATGATCTAATTGCAGACTAGTGAATGAAAGCACTGACCTTACAGTTTCCCTGTCAAACAGAGTTCCTCTCATTAGACACATTACACCAGATTTGATGTATGTGTGTTCTTGGGCTGGCTGCCTCTGTAGCCCACTGTGGCATCATATCACAGCCACTGAAGGGCTCCAGTGTTTCTCTCTCCATTGTTATCGCAGCAGCCGGTGGGGTGAAGTAAGGGATTGTGTGATCCGATGAAGCATGCTGTTATCAGAGACTCCAACCCCAGTCATGAACCTGACATCATCCCATTGCCTCAGTTTAGAGGTGTGTGATGCACAGGTCATTAAGGACGGGAGAAGCAACACCAAACTTCTAAGTGTATGTATAAATAATTCATGGGTCACACTCTAACTTTAGCTCTATGTCCTGTTTAATCAGTAAAGTGTTGTTGATGCTATTTTATGTGATTTGCAGAGTAAGAGCAATATTTGCTAGGATGATAGCTTACATGAGTCTTATACATGGGATGTTGCTTGTTGCAGCCTGTCTTTGCTGCCATCTTCAGCACTGATGTCATGATATGTCTGCACACATTGCAGCGGTGGATTGCTAGGGTAAAGTGGATATGACACTGGTGACAGGCCACCCACTGGCAGACACTCTGCTATACCGAGTAAGAAACTCAGCGTTCAAAATGTGGCCATATGCCTCACTTTTTAATGTGGGGTTGATACATATGATAGCTTTTAAAGAAAAAGCAAACTGAAGACTGATATTAGTAAATTCCCAAAATAATCACAAGTCACTGTGATGCCTTGATGTCATTCCTGATTCTCATCAGTGACAGCTCCATACTAACCTTGAACTCAAATGTTTTGGAGGCAAGCAAAAAGTAATTTTTTTGGAAAAAATGTAAATAAAGTTTTTTTTTATAGTGTGTTTTTTGTCACTTGACTATTATGACTTGGAAGAACCTTTTTTTCAAATGTGACATGTGACATATTGTGATGCCTACAATGAGGGTCACTATCAACGGAGACGTACCGTAGACCTTTTCTGGGGGGTTTTCGCTGCTGAATGTGCACAGTTACTTAAAATGAATAATTAGGTTTTGCTCTAACATATTATAACATTTTAGTCTTGTGCGGGGCCCTGAGGTGTACATGTGAACTGCTGCTACTTCCATAATAATAATATGTGATAATAGTATGCAGCCACACAGCTTTGATAGTATATCACAAGACAAATGTACTAAAAGTATATGTGTTTACAAAAGTTTTAGTTGTTTTTTTTAAATAGGTCAGCATTCACATATTTGAAAAACTCGAGTCTTTGTTTATATTTTAAATTGAACAGATCTGAAGAAATCCTGGCAGATTTGGTGTCGGGGCATTGAACACTGTAAAATGGAACCAGTTGCAGATACTTGAAAGTTAAAGGAATTTAGTTCTTACCATTTCGCAAAGACATGCACTGAATATTTTTACTGCTCACTGTTTATTCACCAGGTAGAAAACATCAGGTTTCTGTCAACCAAATGTTGTGTTTTTTTCCAGCTGCAGCTGGTTCGTGGGAGTTCACAAGCACAGGAACACCAAAGCTTCCTGTGGATAATTCACATCTCATCTATGTGTGCCTCACAGGAATAAGATGATTTAACACCTGCTCTGACTTATCTGTACTGCTCTGTTTGCAAGAAACAAAAGCAGAGTTACAGAAAAGGCAAAGACAGAAGTATTGTCCTCATTCTATCGTCATAAAGTAGCAGATCAACCAAGTGGAACTCTTCTGCCCTCTGCTGGTAAAAGGTCGGAAAGTCTCCTTGTTTTGCCTCTGGAAAAACTGTTCGCAAAACAGCTTCTCAGATGTATAAAAGCACTAATAAATATTATCTTTAGACTTCTTTCTCAGCCCCTTATCACTGAGTCTATGCCACCTGTCTATAGGGCAGGAGCAGGATGCACTCCAGACAGGTTGCCACTCCATTGCAATCAATCAGCATAGGCCCACTTGAAAAAAGTCTAGTTAAAATGTACTGTAGTAAGTTAGAAAAGAAAATGCAGTTACATGTTATAAGTAACATGTAATTTCTTTTTAAATGCTACAGGTATAGTCTACTCATATTCATGGTATATGTGTTGTTTGTTTGTACTGTACAGAAAGTATTTTCTTTCTTGGATATTCAGAAAGTGAACTATGTAGGAAAAACTCTCTATCCTTGCAAGTGTAGTATCAGAGTACGTGGACCTGCCCGAGAAGCATCCTGGAAACTTATTAACACATCACAGAAATAAATCATCACTGTTTCACCTGCTTGGTTGTTGCCACTTTGCTTTATTCACAACAGCACTGTACAAAACGAATCATAGAAAAACATCTGCCTTCTTGGTAGCACACTTTGCGTGGAGGACCACAGAGCTTTAGCATGAAAAGTAACAACCCTCTAAATGAATTAAAGAAGGCTACTACTAAGACATGGAAGGGAAACAATGGGTATGAAATACTGCATCAGCTGTAAGTGCTCTTAGTCAAAAGCTTAGCAACTTGTCATGTGGCGCCTCTTGTCTGAAGTCGTTGGTGCTTTTGTTTCTCCATATTTCACTGTGTTGTATGCGATGTCCTGCACAACCCATTCAGTCCTAGTGATCACAGCCAAACAGCTCCAGAGACACTTTGTGCTGCTCAGGCAGGGACCTGGCAGTAGAAAGCAGTTTGGTGCTATCAAAGTGGTAGAAGTGATTTCCTATGATCACCTTAACTCCTCCGGGACCGCACATGGCAGTATCGACTCTCTTGAAGGGTCCGATTGGACGCTCGTTTCCTGCCTTACGTGGGGTGACTTTCAGTTCCACATCATGCATCTGATTACCTGATGGAAAAAAGGCAGAACGATATGGTAAGATATCTATCTAAAAGTCTTAGTTCTTTGTAAATATAATTGTGACCATTTTCAAGTAAGTGCTAAATGACTTATTGTGTCATCTAAGTGATCAAATAACACTACATGATGTAACTACATCATGTAGTTCAAAGCAGTCCTAGAAGTGATACAGGGATAATCAATACTTGCTTTCTGTATTTCTGCCTGTGTTTATACCTTTGATAATGTGAGCAATGTGATGGTCCTCACAGACGAATGCAGCATCAATGGGACCCTCAATGCCCAGCTCCTCCGTCACAGGTTTGGGGTAACCATCGAGGTGGATGTGGGGCTCACCGACTCGGTAAACATACAAATTGTTATTCTTGGGAAAAAAGAGAAACAGAAAACATGGTAAATATGGTGTGCAGAGTTAATGACAGGATCAGAAATGTGCTTCCAGGTGCTTTACCTTGATCAAGTAAAGGTGATTTTCATAAGAGAAAGCGGCGTCCACCTCACTGTGCAGCTCCTTGAAATCATTCTCGATGGTGTCAGAGGTCAGTGTGTCATTGTCATCTTTACGGAGGTAATGGTGGCCTGTGACATAAGAGAATAAATCAAGCTCTGATGAACGCTGGGTGTACAGCCAAACCTCAGACCCAGCCCTGATCATAATGCCGTCACTTCAGTACAGTGATTTAGATGTTGGAACAACATATAAATGTATATGATGTGTTCTGATGTCAGATCTCACCTCTGAAGGCATAAATGTTTCCAGCGTCGTCTGATGTGATGGCATCCAGGTGAACACGGCTGCATCGCTCTCTCTCCACATGGTCGCTGTCAGGACCTGAACAAAAAAAAAATAACAACAACAAAAAAAGTGTATTTTTGTTAAAAATACAAAACATAACTTTGGTCTAGAAAATTACAGTCCCGGAACATCGACAGCACAGAAACGGTATTTAAATCTACAGCTGTGTCAAATTTGAAGTCATATCTGATCACATTGCTCACTTTGCTTTTTAACTTACTGAACTTGGAGCATCTCATGAAGTAGTCGCGGGCCTCTTTGGGGTATTTGCCGTGCACTTCGCCAGTCTTTGGATCAAATTTGGAGAACATGTGCCCGTGGAAGCAATAGTAGTGCTCCATGAAGCGGAAAGCCGATGTGCAGTTTGGCATGGACTTGAACTCTTTCTCTTCTACAGCCTTGCTTTTAAGATCGTAGTGGTAGATTTCGTCCCCTTCAGGGGAAAAAAAGACGCGTGTTTTAAAGTTTTTCCTCGGGTAGCTTTTTTTTTGGAAATAGTGAAAAATGTTCTTGGTCTCATAGGAATAATAACCACAGTTTTCTCACAGTCAGTGAAAACTTTTATTTACCTTTGAAGAAGATAACGGAGTCGTTGGCGCACTCTGGGTGAGGACATTCCACAGCAGCATCCAGATCGTTGGGGATTCCAGGGAAGACTTCAGAGATATCCTTGGGGTAGCCAGCCTCCAGCTTGTGCTTGTAAAAGCTGAACACCTTGTTGTCCTATGTTTAAAAAAAAACACAAGTAAGATTCAACTGACAAGTTGTTAGGCTTTTGCAGTCAAATCAGGAGAATCTCACTTTGTATCGCTTTCAGAAAGCAGTAATGCAGACAAAATTTATTTTGCAAAGGCTTCACATTTACAGCAGTTTTCAACCCCAAAGTTTGGGCAGTTGTGGAATGTTGATAAATTTTAATCATCATCACACTTGAACAGCTATAATTACTCATGAGAATGCAAAAAGAAACTGAGAAAGGTATTTGTGGTGCACACCAGTCCAGACATGTCAGATGGCATGATGGAGACTATTTTGCACAGATATGAGTGCAGGTGTGCTTTGCACACAAAATGTTTGAAAGCCACTGGCCTACATCATACCTGTTTTCTAGTCACACTATTCTGCCAGCTCAACTGCAAGGACAGCTGTTGTCTCCCTCTCTCCACTCTAGTCTTGCTATCCATCTTGCTTTGTGTTGTAATTCCTATTGGGTTATTTAAACTGTTTCCTTCTCTGGATGTTTGCCTGTTGCCAAACTCTGTTATGATCAATAACACAATAAAAAGCCATACCAAGAAGAAGAACATGCGGTCGTGGTCGTCGGGGTTGTCTTCAAAGTGCATGTGGAAAGCAGCGTCCACATGGCCCAGGTGATGATGGTCGTCCAACTCAGCGAAACTCTCATTGGAGAGCTCGGCAAGGCCGTGGAAGCCCTTGTATAAATGGTCACCTGACAGAACATATACGGGACACAGTCATTAAATAGAGCCAATCACACTTTTTATGCATGCTGCAGTTCATACTCCATTAGAGCTCTATGATGATCAAACACATTTTAAAAGTATGACATATTCCCAGGTCATAACTTTCCCTCATGCAGTAAATGGCCTGTATTTGTATAGCGCTTTACTTAGTCCCTAAGGACCCCAAAGCACTTTACACATCCAGTCATCCACCCATCCACACACTGGTGATGGCAAGCTACATTGTAGCCACAGCCACCCTGGGGCGCACTGACAGAGGCGAGGCTGCCGGACACTGGTGCCACCAGTAAGTAACGGGTGAAGAGTCTTGCCCAAGGACACAACGACCGAGACTGTCGGAACTCGAACCGGCAACCTTGCGATTACAAGGCAAACTGCCAACTCTTGAGCCACGATCGCTCAGTGTCAAAATGCCTGCCCATGACTCCTCTATAGATTCTTACCCTTGAAAAAGTATGGGATTCCCTCTTCATTCACTGCAACAGCATCCATCTCAAGACCTTTACAGCGGTCAAGGTCATCTGCAGAATATCAGGTGAAAGTGAGAAGAAGGCTCATAATATAGAACATGACAGCAGTTGTGTTGAGAAATGTCTGTGAATTTAAAAGAATAAAATCTTTCAACTCACAATCATGTTCATGTGGTGGATGACCTCCTCCTTGCCTGGTTTTACCAGCAGAGAAAAGGCATGTTATCACTTTAAGCAATTTCACTCAAAACTTAGGCTCGGACTTTTAGTTTTACAAAATTGTTAAAGGGAAAACGCACGTGAGAGGAGTTTTCAGTCTTCATCTAGTTTTTTACTCAAGCTATACTGTATGAAGCCACAATGTCATGTTGTGTGATATCCAGAGAAAATAATGAGATCATGTGGGGTTAAAACAATTCAAATTGGTGTAGCATACTTACGAAAATATCACTACAATGCTTTTATTATCATAATTTCTTGTCTTATTTTTTCCTGTATCAACGCTGCTTAACTCAGGAAGTATAAAAAGTGACTTTAGCTAAATTAAAGTGTTGCTTTAGATCTGTAATCATGTCTGCATTTAGCACAAACAACAAAAAAAAGTTATCTGGAAACATTTTAGATATGCAGCAAAGACACAACATGATGTCCCCTGTAACTCATTACATTAGTATTGAGTTTTAATGAAAAAAATTAAACAAGTGGCATTAAAAAACATTCAAACTGTCTGGGTTTTATCTCTTCATTAGAAGTGCAAGTCCACTTACGAGTGAGCCCATCCCAGGGCTAGGGTAAGCAACAGGATGCAGGAAAGCAGCTTCATGATGAGGATTCCTCTGAGACCAGATAGGCCTGGAGAGCTGAGCCAAAGGTACCCCTGCAACTGCTGCTGCGTTCTTTTATACTGTAGCCCAGTTTAAAAGGTCACATCACACTGGGTACCAGAGGAGGAGGGGACAATGTGCAAAACCAGTAGCTTTATCAAAAGACGCCCACAATATTTGATGAGTCCCCAGAGCTGTGCCCCCACAGACCTCCACCTCTGACTTGTCTTTGTTCAAACCACCTACCAGGAAAAGTCCTGGTGCAACAGAGATTCATAGAATTTGATGGGTTACCCCTTTTATTTTTTGGGCACAGAAGTCTAATCACGTATATATCTTATGTCATCATGCTACAGCACTGAATAAAAAGCAGACTTGTGCAATCATCACTTTTGAGAATATGAATGTGGGTGAATATTCCACAGCATTAAAACCTACATGCACACCAGTGCATACCTAATGTAATATTTATGCAAGATTACTGTTTTCCAGAGAAAGGCTCGTCGATACCTGTAGATCATTTGATGTGACAAAAAGTGTACAAAAGCATCTCTATTTATTGATGTGCATAACTGAACCACTTTACTCATCACATGCAACAAATATCTTTTCAGAATATTCCAGAAGTCTGCCTGAGCTGGATCTGCAGGCCAGACCAGGTCCAGCTACCTGAGAGGTTACTAACCCACTACCCACACTAAATTAAACAAAAACTGCTGACTGCAGTGTTTCACAATCCTTGGACTAAGTGTTGTATAATGTTTGTAAAGTGAACATTAACAGAAGAAGTAGGATGGCCTCAGTGTAGGTAATACTTATCAGTAAAAATTGTTCCCTTTGTGTGGGCTCTATGTACGTGCTGCCTTCTATTCCATTTTTAATAACTTGTCCTGTGCTTCCTATTTGTTGCAAATATGGTATTAAATGCACAAACAAAAGATTCACTAAAGCTCATGGGAGATGAAGTCAATAAATGCTGCCAAAGAAGTCACCGTAAGATTTTTAAAAAGGAAGATAATATCAGTCTCATTGTATATGATGTTATACTTTTTCAAATGTGCATTATGGTGTTTAAATTATGTATAAACAAAACCTAATTTAAGGTTATGAAATGTTAGTAATGCTGATTTTTTTCTACTGCAGGAGTGCTGTTTGTTTGTTTTTCATGTGATGGAAAATTTTCAGGTTTGAAGTGAGAAGAGAGAAGAGGATGGAAAGTTTCCATAAACCATGACCGTGAACGCTTAGGTGTTCTTTAACTTTTTTTTAGCTAAAGAGTTTTACACAGTTTTATCAGACTTCTGTTCTGAGTCTGTGTTATTCAGTGCTGAAAAGGTGACAGGAGACAGGTGTGTGAAACTCACTCTGCGCAGTTAAATTCCAACGATGACTGACAAACTTGTCTGTGAACATTGTTTCATTGCATCTACAAGTCAAGCCGTGGCAGATCAGCTTATCTCAGGGGCAGCCCTCATCAACTGACTGCTCTGCTGATGTCCTTCTGTACATCCAATTGGCACATTTCTGAGAACTGCCAGCCACTTTGCAACCCACTTATGCTTTCGCTCCTCCTTTCCTGCTGTTCTTCAGTGGCACATCTGTCGTCATGCATCCATGCTCTGTTTGAGTTGGTTTCTTGTTGCTGCTTTCTCTTATCATGTATGCAAATGGGAGGAAAGTAGTGCACAAGAAAAGAGCTAAACTGCCAAACACAAACCCCAAAACTGCAAGGATGTGTCAAATGTAAACAGAAAAACAGAATGCAATGGTTTACAAATCTCATAAAGCCATATTTTATTTATAGAAAATACCTTCAATCTTTAAAATGAATATGACAGAATCTGAAGAACTTGAATGTACCACAAAGTAGCAAAACCTCTTCTGTTGTCAGCACTCCAGGGAACATCTGGGAACTAAGGATACCAGCTGCTGGACTTTTGGGAGATGATTGTCCCCTTTTTCTGTCCTTACAGGACTCTAGCTGCTTAACATTTTCAGATCCTTCTTTGTCATGTTTTTCATTTCATGATGCTCCAAAATTTGGCCTTGTCCCTCATGCAGAGAGATCTCTAGACTCTCTCAATCTTTGATATTATGTATTGCAGATGAAGACACATTCAAAGTCTTTGCAATTTTAAGGTGAAAGATATTTTTTCTGAAATTGTGCAACAGGTTTGAAATGCAGTGCTTTGCAAGTCTGTGAACCTCTGCCCACCTTTGCTTCTGAGAAACTCTGCCTGTCTAAGATGCTTCTCAAATAGACACACAGACAATGCAGACCTCTTGCCTGTTATTAAAAAAATTTGAATGATAGAAAAAAAAATCACTTGTGTGATATATTGCTTGGGTTTGCATGGATTCCAATCAGTATGATGAGAATTAAAAAGTACCGTAACCTAGATGCACACATCACCTCAGAAACCTGAACTTGTGGGCCTATGTGTGGCCCTCACACGCAAAGATAAGCTTTGTCATCCCACATCTTCTATTTGTTTAGGAATGTCAATAAGAATAAAGGCCGATGATCCGAGCGCAGTCGAGTTTAGTCATCAACAGAAATATCACAAATACACCAGATACACAATCCCTACACTTAAGGAGTAAAAAACAAACAAAAAACATCCTCTTAGAGTCTGATTGGAGAATCTCCTTTAATCTGATCCTCTTTCATTAGAATTCTGGCTCAGCCAGAACAACATTTATATCAGTCTAGGGAGACATCCGGTACATATGTAAAACCCAAACAATATCATAAATGTTAATGTTATTGTCGTTTTAAAAAATTATTTATGAGATACCAGGGGTTTGAATATGCTGAAATATTCTGTTGATCACTGAAAAGGAAAGCTGTTTGCCTTCATCTTGGCGTTTATTCCTAACTTGCTTTTTTTCTTGTTATTTTCCATGTAAATAACTTTCTGCACATTTGCAGGATTTGTAAACTCTAATTCTAACAAAGGTTTTGCCCGTTTAACTTTTCAAAATTTGAATTTAAGACCAACTACCTTTAATCACTTGCTGACAGAGTTCATTTTGTTTCCTTGTTATGATCTTTAGTCGATCACTTCTCCCGCAAATAGAAACTCTCAATTACTTCAATCAATCATTTGAATATTTTGAAGCCTTATAATTTGAAGTGTTTTTACAATGTAAAATACTCAGATGATTCATTAAAAAACTCAAATGAATCCATCCACTGTTTTGCAAACTGAAAGTGCTGACGCACGGGGGCACACTGCTACTGATTTTGCAGCACAGATTGGTTTGAAGCTGTGTGCCTAAACATCAAATGAATGATCATTTTCAGTTCTTGTTTTCAATGACCCTGTTTATCTCTTTAATCTGAGGGCGAAAGAGCACAAACCTCAAACATGCTGTGCAACACGTATTCTACAGTGAACTTCCATCATGTCAGCAATACAGAGGAAGACAGCGCTGATTTTTATTGAAAATCAGCTTGCAAACATTTGCTTTGTACTACGTGCACAACGTGACAGACTTGGAGCATTGTATGCCTCAGTCAAGGTTAAGGCCTTGTCAATCATTTGTTTAAAGTACTTTGCAATTAGGCACTCATTCTGTTTGTGAGGTTCTTTGTCACTATCACAGCCATATCCATTAATAACAGCTAGAGGTAAAAAAACAAAACAAAACAAAAAAAAAACGACTTTCATTTTCTGTTAAGGTCAAAGGTTTTGCAGCTCTTTTCTACGCATATATATTACACTGATTTTTTCTGTGTATTTCTGTATTATAAACACATCTTCTTCTCACACTAATGGATACCATGCCAACATGGGAAACAATAACAGCTCTCAATTTAAATGTTTTAAGTCTTTGAGGGAAAATAACAGGAAAACACTGACATATAAATCTGTAAAGAGAGTGGAAAGATTCAATTTGCTAACGGCAAAGAGATGAGTGGCTGTCATAGAGGCGGAGGAGGGAAATGATTAGTATTAGGGAGGGAATTAAGGAAATCAGTGGGAGCAGACGTGGAATAGTGTGGAGAGATAGAGAGAAAGTTAAGCGAGCTGTTTAAATTTCCGCACAACTGCTGCCACAGACTGGCCAATATACAAATACAAAATACAGTTTTAATATCAAAAGAACTTCCCAGTCTAAGGCATTTCACAGAAACAATACAAAATAAAAGTTAATCTAAATCAAGTGGGTTCCATTCAGAGTGTTTGTTTGTCTGTTTATATTTGCAGAATAGCCACAAATCCAACTCTAAAAAAGCTGACTTGCTGTGTAAAATGCAAACAAGCCGATATTTTATTCAGACCATAAAAAGCATATTAGATGTAAAGGTTGTAAAGATTGAGACATAGCATTATTTTACTATTACTGCCTTCATCATGCTGATGGGGATCTTCTCAGACTTGATGTTGGGGACATTGCTGGAGTGGATTGCGCCTTGCTCATGCAACACATGAAAAGGAGACCTAAAACTGCTACTAACAAGTCTTATTCTGAGCTGCACCTCCCAGGAGTGAGTAAAACTCCACCTGCTGACGGTCCAGTGCTCAGCAGGGAGATCTACTTGAAAAAGGTGTTACCTTTGCTCCTGGATCACAGAGAGGGGGTGGAAACTGTATGCTCCTCCTGTCACATGCCAGCGTGCCCTGAACATTGCACGAGGCAAACTAGGTGCAATATGTGCACCCAGTAGTGTGTTTAGTGTTAGTTGGTTTTAGTTGTTTCTGGTCCCTGCACAACCATAGTGAGAGATTGGTTCATACTGCCAGCAGCTAAGTGAGATAGGGAAACAAGTATCAGCACTAGTATCAGCAATACTGGCACTTTTTTTAACTGGTATTAGATCGATACCAAAATTTGCTATCGCACAACACTAGTGGAGGACTTTAAATATCTCAGGGTCTTGTTCATGAGTGACGGGAGAGTGGAGCAGGAAACTGAGAGATCGATGTGGCATCTGCAGTAATGGGGTGACGAGAGAGCTGACCCTGAAGCTGTCAATTTATAGGTTGATCTACGTTCTGCCCCTCATGCTCTCTGGGTGGTGTAAGGAGAGATGAGATTGTGATACAAGGAGAAATGTGCTTCCTCTGAAGCATGTTTGGCCTCTCCTTTAGAGACAGAGTAAGGAGGCATTTGGGAGTGCTATATATATATATTATGATTACTATGATTACTTGTACAGTAAAATTATTCTTGGCTCAAGTTAGTACCCCATGTACTATATGTTAAATATGTTGTTAGGTGAGGAATAAGATGGACTCATACCCTCCTTGTTTCTGTGTGGGGGTAAATTGCTACATTATTATGTTACATTTGGTTTTAAAAAATGTATTTCTGACTCAAAAGGCCGCACTGGTTCAGTCTAAAGTGCACGACACAATTCAACAGCAAAAACCAAGCATAGAACAGGCAGGTTGGTCTTTATGTAGTAAGTGAATCATTATACATGTTCATTACTATTATACTGACTTATGATTTCCATTGGAAATACTCTTAAACAATAAACCAAGGTTTCATGTTTAAATGTAATCCTTTAAGTTATTGCACTTTTACAGTGTGTTAAATGGGTAAAACCTTTATGTTGCCACTGACACTGACACTAGCTAAATATTGCATTTGCTTCTAAATGAAGACCTCTGACTCATCTGTTACAAAGCAGTGGCACAGTGCTGCGTATTTGCTCATGAGGACATATTGTTGTTGTTCTGTTTGGAGAAAATTCTTTCCACATACAGAAGCCCCGTTGCATCACTAGTCTATCTTTGGCACAAAGATTGTTGTTGTAGTGAAGCTGACAAATACTGGCCCTGAATGTGTTTTCCGTCTGCAGTGTCATTGTTGAGCAATCCATTACGTAGTGTGTAACCTGTTTTGTACATTTGAATTTAAACAAGATGTCATTGTCGTGGGTCTGTGACCCATTGTTTATGCATTTAGACTTTTTGTGTTCTGCTTTATGTAACCCTTGTGGTGTCCTCGGATCAAAAATGGTCCCTAGGTGAATGCCAAACAAGCATATGGGAATCCCGAGGAATGGTTTGTTTTGTTTTTCAGGTTTAGTGTTTTTCGTTGTTGTCAGTTTTGGCCGGCGGTCATAGGTTCTGTCTAATAACATGACGCGAGACTGGAGTAAAATACATCCATGGATTGGCATTTTATTAAAGAAGGCACATGTTAACAGCACAAAAAAAACCCCACTAACTAAACAAAATGACTTCCTTTTATACTCTACCTTTTCAGGTGAGCAAGTAACCAACATGAAAACATAACCCTCCACACAAACAAACATACAATAACATTAAAGCACATCACAAACATATACATATTTCCAACACGTACTATAAACAAACCAATAACATAAGCTTCACCCATTTTTATCTAAATTAAAACCCTCTTTAACCATACTCCCTAACCTGGCACACTAAACTGCTCCAGGAGCTCTTAAGCAGGTGATTGAGCCACTTTCACTCTTTTGCTCCACATCCTGCAAGAAGCAACCAGGACAGGTGAGTACCTTTACAAGTTCTCATTTCACATATATTTAGTGTGACAGGTGAGACCTGAGTCTGGGAACCGCCCCTGGTGGGCGGAGCTGGTCTTTGCTCCTTTCATAAGCTCAGGTGTGGGCAATTAGGCATTCCTCAGCAAACCTGAAGCTGCGAGTGCTTGGTCCAAGTTGGTGTTTTTAAATTTCTTTCAATGAAAGCTTGATGCGGGTCCCCCTAAACTTCTGTTAGAACGGTATGTTACACTAAATGTACCACTTGAGCTCTGGCCGTTGGCAGAGATTTACAGTTATTTGCACCCTTGTAGGTAGGAAACATTGCGTTCCTTCACTTCACTGCCACTGACCCACATTTATTAAGGTGTGACGCGAACTTGTGGACAGGTAATGAAAACGATACAGTTGAGGAATATTTCTGTGTTTTACTGTCCAGCGTAAGTCATCTCCTGCCTTTTATTTACAGAGTACCGAGCTGCTGCTTTGCCAAGTGGATTTCTGCTTTATAAGTTCAATAAAGTTTGGAGAAAAAAAAACCTCTTCGGCTGCTCCCTTCTGCCGTATTTTGCGGCAAAATTATCCACGGCCACGCTATGAATTATGGGATATATGGGACCACGATGCGTGCACCGGACCACGATGCGTGCACCGGACCACGCTTGATATTTGGGGAAATCGACGGCGCATTTGGAGTATGCATTTGAAGTACACTTCGAATTGGGACAGCCATCGTCGCGTGGCGGTGACGTAACCGCACTTGAAATGCGTACTTCAAGTGTGCAGACCCTGAATTGGGACACAGCCACAGACCGGTAAGGGTCTGTTGCCTGGGGTTTGGGGACCGCTGATCTAGTCTGTGTTAGTTCCTGTTTTATTTTGATAGTCTACAGCTGCATCCCAATTCAGGGTCTGCAGCCTTAAAGTACGCATTTCAAGGCCGATTACGTCACATCGGCGCGCCAAAGGCTGTCCCAATTCAAAGGCTGCTCGAAATGCGGCCCTGAAATGAGTCCTTCATTTCCCTGAATTTTAAGGCTGTGGCAGTGTAGACTTCGTGGCCCAACATATCCCAGAATGCATAGCTTGGCGGTGGGTGTGGATAACTTTGCCGAAAAAAAACGGCGGATGAGGGGCGCCTGAAGAGTAAACTTTAAGTACTGAATATTATGTCACTTATTTATGTGCAAATGTTTAATAACGAAGAACATTAAAACATTACTGTTGGCCACATGTCGGCAAAGTTATGTGACATTAGTGACGTTTGTACTAACTTGGTTTTAAAGCCTTTACTTTAAAATATACGCCGTTCAATAGCTGAGCTTAATCCTACAGAGAATGATCAAAGCTCATGTAGAAACAAACAAACAAATGAACAAAAGATTTTCTCCTTTATTTCTGTCAAACAAAGCTGTATGACACGTTTCCAGCTGTTAGTATCATGGTTGCTAGGCAACCTGGGCAGCGCAACGGAGGCTAGACCGTCCCATTTCACAAGCCTCGCACTTCCGGCCTTAGCGGTCTTTGAGTACGCGGCCCTTGAGGATCGTTGAGGCTGCGTACTTTAAGGCTGCAGACCCTGAATTGGGATACAGCCTACATCTCGTGTGTATTATGTTCAGTTTTGCTTCTCCTGTCTCGTCAGTGTGATTAGCGTCAGCTGTGTTCCCACCTGTGTCCTGTTCCTCGTTATCCTCTGTGTGTGTGTGTGTGTGTGTGTGTGTGTGTGTGTGTGTGTTATCTGCGGTTCCCTCTGTTCTCTGTCATGTTCTTACTAATTGTAGAAAGTGGCTCTGTCTGCTTTCCTGCCTGTCACTGAGTCAGTTTTTGAAGTTGTCACTGTTTAGTTTAGTCTTTTGCCTTTTGTTGTGTGTTTTTAGTTCATCCTGCGTTTTCGGGTCCACAAATCTGTCTGCCGCACACCTACACCTGCATATACGATGCAAAGTATAAATCTTTATTGATTTTAAAGTGTGTGGGTTATTAACAAGTTATTTGTGGATATTTGTGATCCTCTGAAATTTTGATGCAGATATGAAAAATTTGTTTTCTAATTAGGCCTAAAGGATGTCCAGGTCAGGTAAGTCATCCTGCAGTTCTACAGATTCATACAGTTTGCATTTGTACAGATATGGGAATATTGTGTTTGCAAGATATTTAAGACAGTTTTAAGATGGATATTGTGATTATTAGCATGTGCACTGTAAAATATCACACAGGATTTATATTATAAGACAAATATCATAACATGATTCCAAACCAAAATGCTAAAAAAAAAATGAAGACAAAGTCATTACAGTTGACAAAGATAAGTTTTTTGCTGCTTTCTAGCAAAGAAAAGTGACACTGAAGTTAATAGGGAGCCAGTGTGTTTATACACTTGTATTTAATTATTTGTTATTATTAATCTCTGGCTCTCTTTCACAGTATGTCTTTGTCCTGTCTCATTCACTTACACCCAAACAGTCATGGAAGATGGCCGCGCCCTCCCTGAGCCTGGTTCTGCTGGAGGTTTCCACCTGTTAAAGGGAAGATTTTCCTTCCTGCTGTCGCCAAAGTGCTTGCTCATAAGGGGTCATATGATTGTGGCTTAAAAGTGATATCTCACTGAATGTCATCTGGGTAGCAGTGATAAGAAACGTAGTTAAAAATTTGCTGAAGAAGAACCTACAGTGGGGCAAAAAAGTATTTAGTCAGCCACCGATTGTGCAAGTTCCCCCACCTAAAATGATGACAGAGGTCAGTAATTTGCACCAGAGGTACACTTCAACTGTGAGAGACAGAATGTGAAAAAAAAAAAATCCATGAATCCACATGGTAGGATTTGTAAAGAATTTATTCGTAAATCAGGGTGGAAAATAAGTATTTGGTCAATAACAAAAATACAACTCAATACTTTGTAACATAACCTTTGTTGGCAATAACAGAGGTCAAACGTTTACTATAGGTCTTTACCAGGTTTGCACACACAGTAGCTGGTATTTTGGCCCATTCCTCCATGCAGATCTTCTCGAGAGCAGTGATGTTTTGGGGCTGTCGCCGAGCAACACGGACTTTCAACTCCCGCCACAGATTTTCTATGGGGTCGAGGTCTGGAGACTGGCTAGGCCACTCCAGGACTTTCAAATGCTTCTTACAGAGCCACTCCTTTGTTGCCCGGGCGGTGTGTTTTGGATCATTGTCATGTTGGAAGACCCAGCCTCGTTTCATCTTCAAAGTTCTCACTGATGGAAGGAGGTTTTGGCTCAAAATCTCACGATACATGGCCCCATTCATTCTGTCCTTAACACGGATCAGTCGTCCTGTCCCCTTGGCAGAAAAACAGCCCCATAGCATGATGTTTCCACCCCCATGCTTCACAGTAGGTATGGTGTTCTTGGGATGCAACTCAGTATTCTTCTTCCTCCAAACACGACGAGTTGAGTTTATACCAAAAAGTTCTACTTTGGTTTCATCTGACCACATGACATTCTCCCAATCCTCTGCTGTATCATCCATGTGCTCTCTGGCAAACTTCAGACGGGCCTGGACATGCACTGGCTTCAGCAGCGGAACACGTCTGGCACTGCGGGATTTGATTCCCTGCCGTTGTAGTGTGTTACTGATGGTGACCTTTGTTACTTTGGTCCCAGCTCTCTGCAGGTCATTCACCAGGTCCCCCCGTGTGGTTCTGGGATCTTTGCTCACCGTTCTCATGATCATTTTGACCCCACGGGATGAGATCTTGCGTGGAGCCCCAGATCGTGGGAGATTATCAGTGGTCTTGTATGTCTTCCATTTTCTGATGATTGCTCCCACAGTTGATTTTTTCACACCAAGCTGCTTGCCTATTGTAGATTCACTCTTCCCAGTCTGGTGCAGGTCTACAATACTTTTCCTGGTGTCCTTCGAAAGCTCTTTGGTCTTGGCCATGGCGGAGTTTGGAGTCTGACTGTTTGAGGCTGTGGACAGGTGTCTTTTATACAGATGATGAGTTCAAACAGGTGCCATTCATACAGGTAACGAGTGGGGAACAGAAAAGCTTCTTACAGAAGACGTTACAGGTCTGTGAGAGCCAGAGATTTTCCTTGTTTGAGGTGACCAAATACTTATTTTCCACCCTGATTTACGAATAAATTCTTTACAAATCCTACCATGTGGATTCATGGATTATTTTTTCACATTCTGTCTCTCACAGTTGAAGTGTACCTCTGGTGCAAATTACTGACCTCTGTCATCATTTTAAGTGGGGGAACTTGCACAATCGGTGGCTGACTAAATACTTTTTTGCCCCACTGTATATAACAGAAATTGCAAAGGCCCCAAAACAGCACCTTGTGGCACACCATATTCAGAACAGCCACAGAAAAGAAATAATCCAAAGTAGACTCCAGTATGACCAGTGAGTATGTCAGTCAGCTGCCTCATACAGATTGCGGATGCCAGCACACTCTGTAATATGAATGTAGGGAAAGCAGGTGGTCCAGGTGCTGTTCCAGGATGAGGAATTCATAATGAATGAATGCACTGTCCACACCTCCTGTAAGACATCCACTAGTGTTGTTCTCAAACAGTCTGTGATAACATGTTTGGCGACAACATGCCAGTTGCTCAAACAGCAAAAATCATGAAATGTCTGGAGGGACTGGTCCTCAGAGACTTTATGGATTCTCTCCAACCTACTGTGGACTCACATCAGTAGTTATACAAAACTGATGATATCATTTGCATCACCCTCCATGCTCTTTAGCACCACCCAGACAGCAAGGAACAAACGCGTGTCTATTTTTTGTGTGGATTACAGCTCAGCATTCAACACAGTCATCCAAAACACGACTGTTTGGTCTGCACACAATCTGCAACACACATTTTTCATTTATTATTCCATTGTAAGACTTTCTCAGACAAATGTAATATTTTGTAAGAGTACTAACACTCACACAAAGCGTTGCTCCATCCCATTTTAACGTCATTTAAGCTTACCTGATTGAAACTGTGTGCGAACCTGTTTCTGTGAGTGAGTAAGTGTGTTCCTTTCGAGGTAGTGGACACAATTTTATTTTATTTTATTAGTCGATGACGATAAAGGAATTCTGAATTCTAAATTTCGAAGACGAGATAACAAACGGTGTCATGGTGACGCTGTGTTGTCATCATGTAATTACAACAAATAGCCACCAGGGGTCTGTAGAACTCAGTGACTGACTTCTGCGCAACAGGAATGAAAGGGATAAAAATATTTCTTCTTTACAGTCCTGAAGTGAATTCAAATTAGGAGGTCACATACAACTACAACAACACCACCACCAACAACAACAACAACAACAACAACAACAACAACAACAATGATGATGATGATGCATTTTTACTGAATAAGTCTTTGGTGTCTTTTTCATAGCTCTTTCACATATTTTATCTATATGTGTGTGGACTCTATGTTTAAACATAATTATGTGCATTATATTTCATTTTGCAAACTTGCTAAATCTTTTTTTGAAAATGATTTTTGGTATTTAATTTTATTATTATACGTATATGTTCGAATGTGAACAATCGGCTAACAAGGTCACTTCTCATCTCACTGTGAGTTCAACTGTGATTATGGGACCGTTTACCGGATCTCGTGGCTTAAAGCAGAGTCTGTTTGCTTTGGTGCAAACACGTCACTCACAGGTCACTTTAAAAACCAGCTCCTCTTATTGCAAGAAAGATGTTTTTTAAAATGAAAGGCCCAGTATCTATTATTGTCAGTGAATGTGCAGTTTCAGCAAAATAAAATAAAATAAGCAATCAAATTCGACGGTTTACGCTTTCTTTGCTTTATCTTTAGATTTTTTTTTTATTTCTCTTAACTATATTTAGCATAAGTAGTAAAATCTGTTGTCCAGTCTAAATGTGTGCCCTCAAAACACACTGTTTAAGGAGTAAGGAAGGAATGACTGTCCTTTAAATGTAATTCCCAGTAGGATTAAGTTCACCTTTAAGGTGATGGTATGAAGAATTGTTGGAGACACGTGATTAAAATCCGGTGAAGTGCTGTGGGGCTGTGGGAGTGTGAGCCTTTGAGCGGCAGACGGAGAAGAGCAGCGTTCGTGGCAGGTAAGATCACGCTGTGTGCATTTATAAGTCAGATGCGGTGTCCTGCTGCACAGGAGGGAGATTTTTTTTTCTCTGTGAGCTTTGACTAAAAACAGCCTTTCCGCGAACAGATTTGTGCTCATATTTTGAATGGCGACGCCTAATGAAGCAGTTTGACACATTATCACGGGATATCTTTGGTCACACCTGTGGGAGAATCGTCCAGCATTTGGTGTGGGAGCAGGCACGCTGACAACCTGTGGATTCCAGCAGCGAGACAAACGCGTCCAGAGTGCTTGCAGCTGATCTGCTGTGTGCCGTGCACGCTGGGTAATTGTGGGAATTTGTGATCCGGTGATAAAGAATCGTCTGAAGGTATTTGCAGATAATGACCTTGTGACGTTGATTAACATGAGCTAATAATCATTTTCAAGAAAAAATTACATTTTTTGTTCGATTAATTGGTGACTGTAAATTGGCTATGCACACGCGAAGTGCTTGAAGTGTATAGAATAAAACACTGCATGAATTTATAGTTTTTGTGAAAATGTGGCTTGTACGACCAGAAAAAAGGCGCTGTGTAAATGCATGTGCATCACAGTTGCAGCAAACTCTGCTTTTTGCGTCTTTTGTTAAGAAATGTGGAAGGAGCGAAAGAACCGCTTCAGGAAACAGCCTTCAGCTGCCGGGAAATGGATGTCATTTATCCATCTCTCTTTTTGTGAACCCTATAGTAGCACCGATATGCACCAGTATAGTCTAATGTTCCACTGGAACTCTACTGGAGGGGCGAAAAATCATTCTGGAGAAAAATGATTCCCTCAGCTGATGTTTTGATGATGCTAAGTCTGAAGCTTTGTCCACATATCAAGGGAATTGCTTGCTGTGTGTGGATTTTTTTGAAGGGGATGCTGGTTGCTGTGGTGGACGTTGTAGGCACTTCTGCACAGATGATCATCTTGCATATTTCCCACTCAGTCTTCTGCTCTTAACTTGGTCCCCACCGCAGTTATTTCACCTGTGATCTCTTTAAGTCACTTTCATGCTCTGTCTTTTCTGCATAACCTCTAGTCTCATCCTGTATGTGCACCGCTTAACAGTAAACAGCAACATTAGAATCACATCTTACTCAATCAGCCATTTGTGTAGGCCTAGTGTGCATGTAGATCCTGTCATCATGGAAGAGAACACTTAAAAGTGCTCATAATGGCACAACAGAGCTACTGGTTTGCCTCACTGTTGGTTTAAGGGTTTTCCTTTAATGTACAGTTAAAATGTTATAAAATGAGTGTTTGTCTCAACCCCAAAAATCCAGTATCGATCGGTCTGACTCCGCTTTTTAATTTCTGGTACAGCAGGTAGAGTTGGGCTGTCTTTTCTTTGCCCTGTTTTAGTCATAACACAAAGCACAGCAGCTTGCTTCAATTCTGTGCTGAACCTTCAGCTCCAGAGCAAATAATCACATTGCTCAGACTTCCAAACAAATGCTGTAAGTTGTACTCACACATTTTTTTTCAGTTTTCTTGTGGGAGTCAGAGGGTGTAAGAAAAGGGAAAAAAATCTTAATGGAATGGTGTGCAACCTCTTTGCTGGTTGCCTAGCAACTTCATTCAGTGCATTCACATGCACTTTAGGTTCACACTGCATGAGAAACCGGGTTACTGTAATTGGAGCATGGAGTTAGAGGTACCTTATTTTCTGGGTGTCTGCTTCTGGTGCCTGAAAAGTCATCTTCAGTAGTGACAGATGATTGTATTCCTAAATAATTCCAACCTTACAGTCTGAATAACTTTTGATTCCGTCAATGTTTAACTTTTTCTAACTGAATACATAAATGAATAAATTAGGCATGGTAGGGAGTCTGGCTTTATTTGACTTCTACTTAGACAGCTTGCTATTGAAGGCTTCAGCTTTGGGTTCTGCACCAGTATCTGCTCAGGCTGCATAGCAGGTCCAAAGGGCTTTGTTAGTAACCACAAGTAATGACAAGAATGTAGACAACTTCTCTGCTTGGTGCCAAGTTTGCTCATTACTGTCATCAGTGTGCTGCTAAAACAGCACATCTCTCATTCTCTAGTTGATTTTCAGTATTTGGCACTTGTCAGCCGACGGTGCAGCATATGTGTCATCCACCTATAGGAGGGTATTCCTTGCCTGAGAAAGCATACAGACTAAAAGTTGCACAGGTTGGGAACGTCGGCTGGTGGCTCTTGGCTTCCTTTGCTCTTTGAATTACGCTGTCAGCAGGCTGGCGTGCTGTCGATGATATGCACAGCAGCAGGGTCTTTCAAGTGTTAAATCACAGTCTCATCCGTCAGATTCAGCTTCCTGTAGCTGATGCTTGATTAGTCACTGACTTGAAATGAAGAACAGCGTGCACGCTCATCAACATCGTCACCACGCCGAGTTTATCTCAGAGGCCCGTTGCATTCTTTGTCCGAATTCTTCAAAGATCTTCATGAGAACCAGACTCGTCTTTTTACTGCCTTTTCGTGATACTATACACTTTTTTTGTCCAATCAGAAGAACTTAAAGTATGTATTGGCAGTTTGCATGTAGAAGCTTTTTTTTTTCTTCTCTTCATTGTCTCATATGTGAAAAATGGATATGTGTGACATGTGCTTGGTATCATATAGGCTCAAAAACCCAACCATTCAGCTTTTCAGTGTTTGCCTCACAGCAGGAAAAAATGTGGAATGTTGTGGGACGGCTTTTAAAAACAGCAGATAACATAATCATACATACAGGAGCTCTCAAAAGGTGCTTTTAATTGCACAGAAAATAAAGAGGTTAGTGTTCCTCCAGCATATTTTTTTTTCTCCCGGTTTGTCCATCATGATTGGCTACCACAAAATAGAAACTAAAAACTTGATTTGCTGATCCTCTTTTTTGTTTGTTTTAAATGTAGGGTGTAACGCTGGTCCAGGAAATGCCAGAGTGTGTTTGACCGAAGAAGATGCCGCCCCTCTTTAATGAAAGTACAGGTAGGAGAAGTGAGCTCCTAAACGTGTAATAATTCAGAAAGGTTCAGAGGACTCTGTTTGATTTGTTTATGTTTTCCAGTTTGCATGCGCCCTCATCACACTTTAATTAAAAACTAGGTTTTAATCAGCAAAGTGGAAGTCAGAAAGAGAATAGTCAAATTAGCGGTGTTATGATTGGTGTTACTGCTGAAACGCTTCCCATAAATAACAGAAAACAAAGGATATGTCATTATATTTTCTCAGTGAGTGAGCTGTTTTGCTCTAGATCAGCAGTCAAAATATCAAACACATTCGCTTTATAATGATATAAGGAGGATAAAATGTTTGGCACTTTCGCCTAGTAAATGATTTATGACTAATTAATTAACTCAAAGTGAATCAGAACAAAAGAAAGTGAAATTCGAGGCTCGTGTTTTGATGCCAGCAACACAACTTACCTTCTTGACACAAAACTTTAGTGCTGTAGTCTGGCAGATACCTTTCCTACAGCTGACGGAGTGTCCTGCGATTGAACCTTGACCCCAGGTAACTCCTCCCACCTGTCAGCTGTAGAGTGGCTTATGATCACATGAGTCCTCCCCCTCACCACTCCTCTACCTTGATCACCCGTGCATGCCCGGACATGCTGTGAAACACTGAGAGAGGGTGGAGACAAAAAAAAACAAAACAAGAAAAACCGGAAGGCATGAGAGAGAGCGAGAGAGATGGGGGGGGTTGAGGGAAGGCAAAGATCGTGGGTGTGGGAAAGGGGAAAAAAATGTCATGCTACAGCTGCAGTTTTGGGTCGATTCTCAAAAAAGAAGCAGGACAGAAAGTGAGAGAAGAGGGGAAACTGTGGCTGTAATTGGAGCACACGGAGGGCGACTCAGACAGGGGAGGGGGTGAGATACATGCTGTCATTGACTCATTCCTCATTTCCTTCTCCCTCTTTCTTGATATCTGACAGAGCAGCTCCATGATCCCCCACGAGAAGCATGGTGAACTGTAGCATTTCAGACTCGGCGACACAAAGATCAAGACGTTGAGAGAGAATGAAGAGGTGCACCTTTCCTGACTTAACCTTTTTCTGACTCTTTTTTTTTTTTGTCAGCCTTACACCTTGGGACCTACGGGAGAAAGACAACTAGCGATAATAATCGCCTGATGCAACACTTTCAGAAACTGACAAGCTAAAGAAATATCCAGTTATTGCCTAGAGCTGTCACACACACACCGGCTGCAGCTGTACCACAAAGAGGAGTGGAGTTAGTCACCGAGTATGGGATGTGACATTCACAGTGCTAAGTTGTCCCCTGGATGTCAGGACCCCAGGAACAAATGAGCAGCAGTGGATTTGGCAGCAGCTCCAGCTTGCTTCGGGGCCGGCGTTTTTATTGCCGGGAATGGGCCCTGGACAAGCTGCGTCGCTGCCTGGACGCCCGCTCGGGGCCCGGGCAAGCTCCCGGGATCCTGGTAACGGGGGGACCTGGTGCCGGGAAGACAGCTCTGTGCACCGAGGTGGTGTCCCCCACCTCAAAGGCAGGGCTGGCAGTTGGGTTGGCACAGCGTTGCCTTGCGGCCCACTTCTGCCAGAGGGAGGAACAGACGAGTATAGTGCTGTGGAGGTTTGTCCTGGGCTTGGTGGAACAGCTGAGGGCCTCTCCTCTCCTCTCTCCAGGGTACGAAGAGCTCCTTAACAGCCCATCGGTATCCTCTGCCCTGGAGCCTCTCATGTGTCAAAGAGACCCTAATGAGACCTTCAAGAGGTTTGTACCATGTTTATTTTGTTTGGGTTTTTTTTTTTCTTTGTTTTGGTGTCCTACAAAAAGTCAGCGCTTCCATCTTTTGAGATCAGTTTTGTTGAAACACATCAGTGGGAAATTTCCCACTTCTTCTAAATGAAAGGGAAAAGAAAGTTGCCTGAAACAAATCCAGGTGCTCAGCGTGTATGTGCACGTTCAAGGGTATGGCTCATGCCCAGCTCATCACAGCAGAATTTATGTGGGGGTCTGTAAATCATGACGCTGATGATGAAAGCCGGAGCAAAGTTCCGACTTCGTGCGTGGGAAAAGCAGTTTATCAGATTCCAAAATCAATGAAAACAGGCCGACGGAGTCCTGGCACTGCAGCTCGGTGCTGTTGTATAAGTGGCCTGTTTGAGTATTTAGTTTTAAATGTAGCTGTTAACAGATCGTGTATTTACAATGATGTTATCTGTTTACTGTCAACCTGCTGATGACCCATTTTGTGTTTTGTTAACATGATGATCTTAACTTTATGCAACACAGAAGCTATGAAATTCAATCCGTGACCATCCGGTTATTTGACAGCATCTAGGATTAGGGCTGTTATTGTTTGAATCCAGTTCCATGCATTGAAATCTATATAACTTTTTTGGTTTTGTGGCAGAAAGTCTGAAATTTTATTCATTTTATTGCATGAAAGATTAAAGTAGTAAGCTAAACGTCATTTCCAACACTTGCTGAGTTGCCAGAGTTGGTATGAGCTCCTGTAATTGGGGGAAGGACTAGCAGAGTTAGTTGTGGACATCTCACAAAGCCACCTTACCTTCGACCTTTTTACTTGGATGGACTCGGCTTGGGTTTGAATTCACGGGTTTCCAGTGTTAACACATTTTGCGAAGCTCCCTTTTCATTGTTTGCAGTTCGGTGAAGCTGAAGTTTTTCCCACATCTCCACTTAAGATCACTGAGCTCAAAAACAGTAGTGCTGTCTGGTCTGCCTTCTGAGAGAGGACCACCCTAAATACCATGATCCAGTAGATAAAAAGTGAGCTGAATAAAGGCTGCTGTCATGAAGTAATGTGCATGTAAAGAGTGAAGCTGCCTCACTCTCAAAACAAAAACAGAGTAAAGCACGAGCAGCTGTTCATGTTGTGGGAAAATGCTCCAGCAGAGCTTAAAGGTTATCTTTGTTTTTGTCTAAATAAAGGTGGCTTTCTGCAGGTGTTTAGACTCTCAAGCAGGCAGTTAACTGCCTCACAGTCTGTACATGTAAAAGCTGCAGTGAGCGGCAAACAGAAACCGGGACAGTCGCAGGAAAAGTGTGCAGCAGCCATTCTTCCTCGTCTTATATTTATGTCTCCCCCTCATAATGCCGCCCATTCACAACACACAATGGGGCCTCCAGTGAATGAACGCTGCAGTGTTATTTACAACATAACATCCTTTCAGAGACTGAGGGGGACAAAGAGGTGAAAAAATGCCTCCGGCTCCCCGGTGACCGTCTCGGCACCGGTCAGCGAGGTCACTCTCCTCTCTGAGACTTTGACACGTTGCCGGTGTGTTTGCTTTGCGGTGAGTCGGAGCGCTTCTGCACTCCTCCTCTGTTTGCTCTCCTCTGGTGTGAAGTGCTGAGCTGAATTGCACATTCCCCTCAGACTGGCTCGCAGCCAGCAGCTGTTTGTGTTGGGGGGGCTCTTTTGAGAGAAGGTGGCTGCGGGTGAAGCTCCACTGTGTCAGGACACCCATGGACAAATTGAAGAAACGTGGATTTGAATTGGCAGTGAAAGAGAAGGAAAATAAGCCTGTGTGTAGTGCAGTGCTCCCTCTGTCTGGGTCTGTTCGCTAAACTGGTGTCTTATATTGATTTTAATCCGAGCCATAGAAACAACTGTTCAATACTGGGTCGTGCCCTTTTTGGTGTTCGCGCTAACCTAAGTGCCAAGCTGGGAAAATGTATCATTTCAGACACACGAGCTGACTGTTCACCCAGTCACTGCCTCACTGGACACTTGTGGCTATGCTAGCTTCTTGGGAGACACATAATCTGATGACAAAGTGCTACAAACTGCCGCTGGACTTCCCATGACAGCAGTAATGACAGTCAGCAGCAGGACAAATGGGCGGCTTGTAGTGAAGCTCTTTCTAAGTAAGCTCAGTAATAGGTAGTGAATTGTGTTGAACATCTTTCATATCAGTTCGAGTAAAGCCACCATACTTTAAAGTGCACATAGCATTGGCTGCAATGTCCTGTGTGTGTGTGTGTGTGTGTGTGTGTGTGTGTAAGAAAATATATTAAAAGTATACAATACAAATACAGTTGTCTCTACAGGATTTATCCAACTAGATCACCCATGTTAAATGACTGTGTCACCTGAATGAAAGAATTACCCTTCCTCCTCCTCACATCAGAGTGTTAGCCCGCTGAGGGAGTGTTGTTTTAATCAGATAACTAAAAGCGCGCAGTGCTATGATAAGCTTGTCATAACCTCGCTGAAATCATCACTCAGAGCAGGATGTCGCTCTTCTTTTTACTGCGTAATATACTTGATAATAAAGGTCGAGTCTATTATCTGGTTAGCTAAGTCTTGAAATATTAGTGACCTCAAGACATTGCAAAAGACCTTTTGTAAGCAGCTTTGATGATTCATCAAATAAAGCCACAATCTCACAAAACTACCAGTGGCCGCTCCCAGCCTATCAAATCTGAGGATTTGCTTCCTTTTATTAATTCAAACCCTACTCACGAAAAGCTATTTAATTTCAAAATAACAGATACATTAACTGATCATATAAACTTGGGAACTGTTTGGGGTGGTGCCATTTGTTTCAGAACATGCATATAATCCTGTTTGTTTTAGTGTCTCATCCATGCATGAGATAACTATTAGGCCTAAAGTATAATCGTTATAGAGATGACTAATTTTTTTATATATATATTTAAAGTGGTGAAACTTCTCCTCCCACTCCTTATTATGTACATATGAATCCAGAGCTGATTAATTCTTGACCCCTGAGTGTAAGCAGTTAGTGACCCAGCTTACTTTAGATTGTTTAAGTCTGAGTGAAACTCTTTTGAGGTAGTTTTTTTTTTTTTTTTTTTTTTTTTAAATATAATGTTGAATATGTGACATTATTTTGAGATTAAAGTTTCTCTCCTCTTGACTTTTTACTTCTAAAACAAACAAACAAAAAGACAACAACTGTTAAATCCATTAGATGAAAACCTGTTTGGCCTCTAATGGTACCTGGACCTTGTGGTCATTTTTAAACACAGACATTAACACTAATGACAGCTCACATGCAAACCCACACCCTGTGTTTGTTGCAGGATAAGGCATTTTTGCCAGCTGTAAAGCTCTTCTGAAAACTAGCGCTGTGCAATACTACACATCGTGGCATCGATTGGATACCAAGTAATTCCAAGTAGTGTTGTCGATAATAGCGCTGATGCTTTAAATTTATAAAGCCAGCTTATGTATGTATAAGGCCATCTGCTGCGACCCCAACCGGTCGCAGCAGATGGCCGCCCCTCCCTGAGCCTGGTTCTGCCGGAGGTTTCTTCCTGTTAAAAGGGAGTTTTTCCTTCCCACTGTCGCCAAAGTGCTTGCTCATAGGGGGTCATATGATTGTTGGGTTTTTCTCTGTATCTATGAAGCGCCTTGAGGCGACTTTTGTTGTGATTTGGCGCTATATAAATAAAATTGAATTGAAGAGCAGTGTGTCATGACCTATGAGGTGAATTTTAAGCACCTTTAGGCAACTGTTGTTGTGATTTGGTGCTATAAAAAGAAAACTGAATTGAATAATCATATATTTGCAAATTCTGAACAAATTTTATAACGACTAAATCACCGGACTACATGCTGAACTTGGATGGAAACAAAGTATTGATCCTCTTGTGCTAGTATCAATCTGATACCAATACCAGTACTGGCATTGATTCGATATTGGTATTGTACTATCGATATTTGGAAATTTGAATGATCCCTCTAGGGGTGTTACTTTTTTCTCAGGTGAGAAGTTTTGCTATAATACTGCTGCTGACCTGCACCCATGACACGGAAGTGCAGCTTCTCCAAATGTTTTTTTTCTTTTTTCTCCTGCACCACTATGATTGGACATCAGGGTCAAGAAGTTCAGTGGTGTCTTTGCCGTGCATCCATAATAATAATAATAATAATAATAATGTGAAAAGAATTGCCAGTTTGATAGCGTGTGTGTGAGAGAGAGACCAGGGTGGAGCTGTAAATTCACATGTTCCATTAACCTGAGTCACCATCAGATCACAGCAGGGTGTGGGTGCTGACCGCAGTGATTAAAAGGCAGTGACGCCGCTATTTTAGCTTTAGCCAAGTTTGTAATTGTTTTATGGTTTTGCAGCTTGTTCCGGTGTTTAATGAAAGTGTGGGGTGTGGGGCTAAATTGCTGTTTAGTTCTCTTGATTACAGTTTGATATCTGTGTTAACAGGTTAACATGAGAGTCGGCTTTAATTTTACTGCAGAAGCATCTGATAGCAGTTGTCCTGGTTGACTCTTGTTTACCCACTTGTAGTTTGGATTTGACCTAAATTACTGTGAAAGTGTAAATGGAATTGCTTAGTTTGCCTGACATTTGCTTACTTTTTTTATTGAGTTCTTTTTCAATGGCTGAATGAAACTGATTATGACTCCAGTATTACTGAAGATTCAACATATGGAAAACAATGAAAAAACTTCCATAAAATACAGTAAAAAAATTAAACTCCACACTTTAAATAAAGATGCCTGAAGTCGCAGCAAAGTCTGACTGTCACTCCCAGTGACTCACACTGACAATGTGCGAAAGATCTAATCTGCTTTGTTGGCACAAACGAGTGTTCGCAATGTTACTTTTCTTTTTCAACTCTATTATCAACCCACGAATCCTGCTGTTATTACATTGTCTTAAGTGTAATGTCTTGCACTGTGTGTCTGCCTCTTCCTCGCATGTCCTTAGAGCAGTGTTGGAACCCCTGTCGGACCTTCCTCCTCCTGCCCAGACTCTGATGATGGTTATAGACTCTCTGGACGTAGAATATGGACCAAGGGAAGGAGTTAGGAAGAGTGGCTCCATTGCAGAGCTTTTAGCCTGCAGTCAACACCTGCTGCCCAGCTGGTTGCTGCTCGTCTGTTCGGTCCGCCGCCAAAATAAGGCCCTGTGCAAGATGTTCTCAAGTATGTACATACTTCTCTTATAAGATTATGCAATATATTACAAAATAAATAAATGCGATCAGTTACATGTGAACACAAGATGACATATGGGTTGGTTAGGGTGTGGCCATGATTGTGCAGTGAAATCACTATTTTTGTCATCTAAAAATGCACTGACAAACACTGACCAAGTAGTTTAATTGGCTGTTCACTGCAATACAGTAAACAAACAAGAATTTTCAAAATTTCTATTGAGATGCTACTTCGGTCTGTGAAGGTTCTCAGTCATCCAGCTCATCGTAGAAGCTCGGAAAGAAAAGCCTCTGGACTCTTTTAAGTTGCTTGAAGATGTTTCACCTCTCATCCGAGAAGCTTCTTCAGTTCTAGGGTCAAACGGTGGAGAGTCCCAGATTTAAGTCCTGTGGGAGTGTCCCCCCCCCCCCCCCCCCCAATGCTCCTCTACCTAATCACACGAGCCAAGGTGTGAAGACAGGTGTCGGTCACAATCAGGTGAAACGTGAAACGTCTTCAGCAACTTAAAGAAGTCCAGACGCTTTTCTTTCCAAGCTCCTTAGACCAGGTGCTACTTAGGGTGTTGCCTGAGGTGCTAAGCTAACGTGGTTTTATTTCTACACCTGCTAAGCACATTCTCCATTTTGCCACATTAAAAGTGGAACTTTATACCAAATCATCCAGGACTTAGATAAATTGTTAGCTGGAGGTCTACCATTACACTAGAACAAGCTGGCATAGAGTTTTCAAAATAAGAAGCAAAAAAAACAAAGCATCACATAAGACTGAAAAAATTTAAAACCTAAAAAAAAACTGTAGATAGAATCCATGAGGAATATAAAAAACTTTATTGAAGATTTAAAACAAACAAACAAACAACTGTCCTATCTGTTTGTAGGTTTTCGTAAACTCTGTCTGGATGATCTGCGGAAGCCTCCAGCAGTCCGTGACGTACAGCAGTACATCCTCTGTCGTCTGGATGAAGAAGCAGCGCTTCGTCGACAGCTCACCCCTGATACCGCTGATATGCTGAATCTTCTGCACATCAAAAGTGGCGGCTGCTTTCTTTTTCTTCAGCGTGTTCTGGACGGTGTGGCAGCTTCGCTGGTGGGTCTGCGAGAGATCCGGGACATCCCCGGGACTCTCAACGGACTCTACCTTTGGCTGTGCCAGAGATTGTTCCCCCGAGGGCGCTTCATCTACGTAAGGCCTCTCCTCAATGCCCTCTTGGCTGCCCCGAGGCCCCTAACACCCCAGCAGCTATTCATGGCAGTCTGGACTCAGGACACCTTATTAAGTCTTCAGGACTTTGAGAACAATCTCGAAACCCTCTCTGCGCTCCTAATCGATGGAACCGGAGGCACCAAATTAATTTTTCATGCAAGCTTTACAGAGTGGCTGACAGATGTTAAGTATTGCACACAGAAATATCTGTGTAGCAGAACAGAAGGTCATAGCATGCTTGCATCATCTCTGACTCTACAGGGACCTAACCTTGACGTTGAGGAAACTTGCCAGCTAGCCACACACTTAATTTGCTCAGGGCACCATAAAGATAAACCTGCATTTTTGGCACTGTGGATGCTGTGGGCAGGTGTACGTGCTCTTAACCCCACCTGCAGTAAAGCACTTGCCACATCCTTAGCTCAGCTTCCTGTTTCAGTGAGTCAGGATGTTGCTCAATTGCTGATGAGAAGTGGACTAGTCTCTCGAACCTTTTTTTCTGGAGCAGACTCAAGTGATGCAATGCATAGTGTAGGTAAAGAAGGAATTGATGTGCAACAGACACTTGAAAGGGAGACGTATATAAAGGACCTGCTTGCCAGTGGCATGTCTGTAAACCAGCCTGGTTCTACAGATGGACAGACTCTGCTTGCTAGTGCAGCCCACGAGGGTTCTGCAAATTTAGCTAAACTTCTCCTTTCACATGGCTCTGATCCACTGATCAGTGATCATCAGGGTCAGACGCCACTGACTTTAGCCTCCAGGCAGGGTCACGTCAAAGTGTTGTCTGAACTCCTGGAATGGGCCAAGAGCCAGGACCAAAAAACTGCAGTACAGATGATGGAGCATGTTGACAATGAAGGATGGACAGCGTTGCGCTCTGCAGCTTGGGGTGGACACGCTGAGGCTGTCCATCTACTGCTGGATGCAGGAGCAGATGTAGATGGATGTGACAGCGAGGGCCGAACTGCTCTCAGAGCTGCTGCATGGGGCGGTCATGATGAAATTGTTCTCACACTACTGGACTATGGGGCTCAAGTTGACAAAGCTGATAGCAAGGACCGCACGCCACTTATCGCAGCTGCCTATATGGGACATCATGAAGCAGTGGCAATATTGTTGGACCACAATGCACGTGTTGATTTGGCTGATGGAGATGGACGCACTGCTCTGTCAGTTGCAGCTGTCTGTGTCCCTACAGCAGCAGGGGTCAAAGGTTTTGGAGAGGTAGCAAGTCTGTTACTGGAGCGTGGAGCAGATCCAGGGCACAGAGACCATGATGGAATGACACCGCTTCTTCTTGCATCCTATGAGGGCCATGAAGATGTAGTCGAGCTTTTGTTAGAAGCTGGTGCTGACGTAGATGAAACTGCTGGACCTGACGGCAGTGTGCCTGCTGCTGCTGCTGTTACTCCCCTCCTGGCAGCAGCAGCAATGGGACACATGAAGACCGTGTCACGGCTGCTTTTCTGGGGAGCGGCTGTGGATGCCATTGATTGTGAAGGCAGGACGGCACTATGTCTAGCAGCAGCCAGAGGGAGCGTAGAGGTTGTTCGTACATTGCTGGACCGAGGCCTGGATGAGAACCATAAAGATGATCTTGGCTGGACTCCATTGCACGCTGCTGCGTGTGAAGGACATCGTGCAGTTTGTGCCATTTTGACAGAAGAAGGCAGCATGGCACGAGTTGGAGAGATGGACATCGAGGGACGCACTCCCCTTATACTAGCTGCCCAAGAAGGCCATTGGAGCACTGCCAAACTTCTATTAGACAGACGGTCTCCCATTGACCACAGGGCCTATGATGGGCATTCTGCCTTGAGTGCTGCACTCCTGGAGGGCAATGCTGATGTTGCAGAGCTGCTTATGAAACGAGGGGCTGATACTGATGTCCGGGATGCCGAAGGGCGTCCTTTGCTCTACCTCCTAGTATTGGAGGGTCGCCTTGATATGGCTACTCTCCTAATTGAGAAAGGGGGTGTTCCTCTGGAGTCCAGAGACTCTGAGGGCCGTACAGCGCTTCATGTGGCTTCCTGGCAAGGATTTGTAGAGATTGTAGACCTACTTTTAAGACACGGGGCGAATCCCAATGCACAAGATGCAGAGGGGAGACCACCAATACATTCAGTGGCTTGGACAGGACACGCTAAAGTAGGACATCGCCTCCTAGAAGCCAGTGGCATCAATATAAACCTTGCTTGCCATCAGGGGGCAACAGCTCTGAGCATCGCTGCCCAGGAGGGACATGCTAACATCGTTGCAATGCTTCTAGAAAGAGGCTCAAATCCCAATCACATGGATAAATATGGCCGCAGTCCGGTCAAAGTGGCTGGGAAACATGGACACTATAACATTGTCAGGATGTTGGAGAGCTATGGAGCCAAGCCATATCTAGGTGTGTTGCCTAACTCTAGTACTGTATCCCCTTCAAAATCCAACATGATCTCATCTTTAGGAATCTCAGAAAGTAGTGGAGGTGAAGTAACTGCTGCAACCTCATCGTCCTCGGTTTCTTCTCCAGGATCCACTGCAGAACGATTCCACTCCATGCAGAGCTCCCAAACCTCATCGACCTGCCACTCACTGGCCACGGTGCAGACGGTGCCAGCTGACAGCCTCAGCTTTATACAGCAGATCCAACAGCACTCACTGCCCCGCAGTCGTAGCCGTAATTCCACCCTCCCTCCACCAGGGGGCTCGGGCATAGGTAGTCTCCACGGAAGCAGTAAGAGGCAACCCAAAGGCAGCCCTCCCCCTACTGTGTGCACAGTCACTGCCATGGTGCATAATTACGAATTGCCTCAGAAAGGCCTATCATCTGGACTTGAATATCATGACAAAATAAACAAACAAAGCTCAAATTTAATAAAAACAGAGAGGACTAATTACACAGGTGGCAAATGGAACTCTGTAATGGCTTCACTTGGGATAATGCCAGGACAGGACCAACCGCTAGGTGCTAAAAACCGAGAGAACGCTCCTCTCGGATACCCGTACAGGCTTCAGAACCCACTTCAAGAGGAAGCTTGGGATTCTAAACCCCAGAAGAACATTTTGTCACCGGTTTGCTACAGCTTTTCCCCCGTCCCACCCTGTAGTGCCTTGCCAGATGATGTAATGGTCACTATGACAACCACAGACCCACAGCTTAATCTCAAACGGGCCATCAAACTGCAGTTTGAGGGTCCCACCAGTGTAGCCTTACACAAGAGAGAGACGCCTCTGTGACTGGTACTCAAGTAAGTTGCCTAAGTTAGCACTGACTAGACTTTCTTCACAACCTTTTTACTGTACTGTGGCTCAGTGATGTAAATAATTCAATAATTCAACTGTCAGCAGCAAAAATGCAAACATAGTAACTGTCAAACCAAATTCATTTTAGTTCAAGGGTGTCCAGTGAGAATAAAATTGACAGGATCAAGTCTTTGATAGGTGACTTGGTTAATTAGATGGTGAGACTGTTATTTTGAAGTCCATTTATCAATCTGTGTTCTTATTTAATTCAGGATTGTAGGGGTCCTGGAGCCTATCCTAGCTGTTACTGGGCGGGAGGTCGAGCACACCCGGGACAGTTTAACAGTTGATCACTGAGCTAACAGACAGCCAGAGACAGACAGCCATTCATACCCAGATTCAAAAGAGTAAAAATTACTAATTGATCTAAAGTAATTAAGTGGAGAGAACCACACACTTACACTGCACAGCACTTATTTCCCCTTTCTTTTTTTATTCAAATGCTAATGATTTTATCTTTCTTTTAGGTGGAGTGGGACATTTTATGTTCAAGGAGATGGCAGTTTTTTTTGGCAGTGATTCACTGGGTTCAAATGAGAGGAAATCATTCCTTGTTTCAGCATCCTTTCAGAAAACCAGAGGAAGAAGAGACTGAATGACATTAAAGCATTTGTTTCTTTTTTGTTTTACCTGTTGTGTGGGAGGAGCAGAGCACATCCTTATAGACTAAATCATGCTGATATATTTAGTGTAAAGCATGACTTGGATGTTATTTTTCTATGATAGCATACTTTTGATCGGCACTGGTCTGACAAAAATACCTTTTTACTATTTTATTTTTATTTATTTTACCCCGTAGAGCCATTATAGAGTAATGGTTGAGGTTTTTTTTGTTTGTTTTTAAACAGTCATGTTCAAGAGCTTTAAGCTTGTGGCCTTGACCTTTTAGGGAAGCCTTTGGTATTTGCTATAAACTGGCCTACATCCCCCATAGTTGTTCCATAGCTGTCAACCAAAAATAATTTTCAGAAAAACAAGCCTACCAGAGCCTGACCTACTGCTGGTTTATGATACAGTGCTAACCCTAAAACGCCGCCAAGTTTGCAGAATGCGACTTGGCTCACTGACAGTGTGTCTGTGAGCAGGCAGGAAGGAAAATGAAAACTGGACAATAAAAACTGAGGGTGGATGTGGGAGGGCTGTTAATTCCAAACGTGTATGTGGCCTAAAATGTTTTGTTTTTATTCATTTTTTTTCATCAATATTTAATTACATAAATTAAAATGGCAAGTGATGCTATAAAACGTTCTGTGTGGTTCTTCGTGTGTTTTATACTTTTACTGTAGCTGCATTTCAAGCACTTTTGCAGCTAAATGTCACGGATGGCTTCTGATGTGGTTGCATCGTGCAGAGATGAAAGTCTGGCTGCGGGCTGATGCTGGCCACCTGGGGTTATGAAACCAAATGATTTTGGACACACTTGAAACTGTAGAAGGGACCAGACGCAGCTCATGGCGATTCTTGACTATGTTTTTTGAGGCGTAGCATCTGAAATCTGTAGCAACTGCAATATCAAATGTTTTGGAGTTTGGAGGCCAAGTCGATGCCTTGGGCTCTTTGGTTGGTTCCCTGAGCACTTACTGATGTGTGGTAGGGTGCGTCGAGCTGCTGCTGTGTATGGTTAGCTACAGTGTTTAGGTAGGTGGTACATGAAAATGTAAGATCCACTTAAATGCCGGGAGCCAAGTTTTCCCAGCAGGCTCTAATTAACATTCATCATCACAGTTGATTTGTATTTCTGTGTATTAACCCCTTTGTAACATGACATGCACCTCTTTAGAAGTATAAATGCTGCTAGCTGTGTACTACATCGGAGGCTCTACATAGATTCAATACAGAAGCACAATTCAGGCGTGAGTCCTAACAATCGCCTCATGTTAGCTCCTTTATGATAAGAAGCTTGTGTTCACCACTTTTATTAGATGCCTATTTAATGTTCCCATCTGATTGTTTTATGAAGATTGGAGGGAAGAGCTACATGTTGTTTGGAACAAAACTTATTCCTGTCTTTCTAAAGCCAAGAACAAAATGTCACACTGTCTGAATTCTTAACTATGTCGAAAACAACCGATGCACTGTGAGAGCAGTCTTTGCAGGGCTAATTATTTTTCCTTCATCTGCATTTGTTTCCACTCTTAAGAGGATTTTGAAAAGTTATTTCTTGGTGTGAAGTGTCAGCCTTAAAAAGCGCTACGAGCAAAACGTTTATTTTAATGCAAGAGTCGACACTATCTACAAGCTGGCTGACGAAGAAAATGGAACAGCTTGAAAACATTGCGCGTTTCCATAGAGAAGCCGTACTGCTCCTGCTGCTTTACAGAGAAGCTGGAACAGTTAGCACGCTGCTTTTCCAACAAAGGCATATAAAGTCAGCACAAAAGCAAACAATGTGATTTTTTTTTTTCCCAGGGTGTAACATTTAGGAAAAGGATCAAATGCATATACAGGATTAAAAGCATTGTGGGTCACTAAAAACTTGTGCGCTGCATGTGAAGTATTTTAATGAAACTGTGAGGCACACGGAATAATGATTTCCAGAACCTTAAAGCTACTTGAGGGCAAAATGTAAATTATGAACGGAAGCTTGAATAACACACTAATACTGAGAATTTCTCCAAGACCATAAGAAAGAGACACTGTGAGCTTTTTATATTTTACAAATGCTCTCACTAATCTGTTAATCTTCTATTGTTTTATGCTATTTTGTGTGTAGGAACTGGCTCATTTCCATAATTCCTCCACAGCTGCATAACAACATCCTTGCAGACTATACAGCGAGCACAAGGTTACCATACCCTCATATAAATGAATTGATGTGCATTTAAAACACTGTTCGAACTTACAGGTTTAAAATTTATTTACTTCCTTGATTTTATAATTTAACATGCTCACTAAGAGTGTTGCAGGTTTGGCAGGTCATGGAGTTTCATTAACGCATTGTAAAAAATGTAACTGACAAAATTCTGGGGCAAGTGAACTGGGAAATGGGGTGCATCAAATGAGGAACAGGAAAGCTGGATGACAGGATAGCCAGCTGGCTGGAAACAAGGAAGCTCGCTGAGTGAAGAACAATGGATGAACAGGATAGTTGATTGGCTAGGAAACAGCTCGTGGGAAACAGGTGGAGCTACAGAGACGGAAACAGGAAGATTCGTTCTGAAGAGCTCGCGTTGCAGTTAACAGAGAGGAGAGGAAATGGTATGTCTGCAGATAAAATCCATGGCATGTCTTTAAAGTTACCCCATTAATCAACCAAGTCCCTTTAGTAACATCTAGTGGCAGGTAAAGGCCACTGACTTCCATGCAAATGTGTATTTAATTTGAATGTTGGATTTGGCTGCTATCTTTGAGAGATGTAGAGTAATTTTGCGTCTCTACGCTATCACAGTGGAGTTCAAGTGTCAGCTTTAATTTGTGGAGCTTTACAAAAGTGTTGTATTTACCATTTAGAAACCGAAATGCTCTTTTCTTTGATGAGGTCAGTAAAGGACCAAAATTCAGGAAACACTACCAAAGAAAATAAGAGGTTACTTAGTGGCTGTAAGAAAGAAGCAGTCTAACAGGACATGAAAACCGGTGCTGGGGGATGGTGTCACACAAATACAAACTTCATTTGACACTGAGCTTCTGAAAGGACTACACACCCTACATTTACTGTGTATGAGCAATTACTGTGGAATCAACCTTTCAACAAATGCTTGACATCATTGTGCCATTTTTTCCCCTTGTATGACACGATGATCACACTGCACCGCTGGCTGTCTAACAGACCCTGAAAGTGATTTTCACTCTGTACGAAATGTCCAGAATGTGTGCAGAGAGCATGTGTCATTCTCTGCGAAGCAATCACGACATTTTCGAGAGAGACGAGTACTGATAAACAGCTGGGGAGGAGTGAGGGGGAGTTTGATCTGTGGAGAGGTTGGCATGAGTATCTCAGATGTGCAGGAAATTGACTTAAAATGCAAACAGAGCCCTCATGTTATTCTTCACTTGGCAACGGATACAAATAGGTGGGCGTTAGACACGAGAGGATCCTCCTTCACTTCTTTCTGTGTGCAAGTTCATTCTATTAATTTTCACCACAAATAAAATCATAATTGTAGTGGGTGTACAGCTGAATTTTACTGAGCTCTTGTGTAAAAATCCACAGTCTATATTGGTTTTTAAATTCACAAAAAGACACAAACCCCATATTTATTCATGGTGTGGAAGATCTAGTTTACGCTATTGTGAACCAAACACTGTGTTTATGTCAACTTTTAATATTGTAGACAACCTTAAGGTAATACAAGATATTAGCAGGACTCAATAGACGACTGAAGCCCAATGAAGATCACACAACTTTTCCTTCTTACATTTTATTATCATTAACATGGAAAATCATCAAAACTAGAGAGATCCAAAGACATGAAGTTAAAAAAAGATGACAGATGAAACCTTTTTGTACCTTTTAATGTATTAAATCTGTCTTGACATTTCATGGCTTAATCTAAATGCTCAGACACACTAGAGAGAAAAACAGGATTTAAAACCTTGTGATTAGGAAAGGAAAAAAAAAATCAGTGATTGCAGTGAAATTATTTTCTGTCCATTGCTTCCTCCAAGTTCTGGTTGTTCAGAGGTTTAGTGTTCAAAACTCTCAACCTCTGGGCAACTGCTTTCAATCACATGGTGACTGCACCAGTCTGACTTTCAAAGAGCATACAAGTTGACCAAGTTTCCCAAATATAGCAGTCCAGTTGATTAAAGCAGACAGCATATTACCATCAATCTCAGGCCGTCTGTGCTGATCCATGCAACTCGTCTGCACGTGTCTCAAGATGCTCAAGGTTCCTGAGCATCTATGTTATTTTGCCATAAGGCCGCAAGTACATCAGTATTTGTGGAGCCTCTAGCTGGAGTCTGAATCGAACTAGTTATGCACGTAGACAGCAACAAACAGCACTTTTACTTATTTAGTTCATAGGCCCATTCAATCACAAACTCTGAGGCAATAGGACTGAGCAGGCTGACTCAGGCTTATTGCCATTTTATCAGCACAACAAAGTCATTGTGAAGACGGCAGCTCTGGTCCCCGTCTTCAAAGAAACCACTTCAAAGGCAGATTGCAGGTCTAACAATCTGCACAGAGTTGCAGTAATTTGGTCATGCCATGTTCTCCAACCTCTCTGTTCCCTAGTGACTGTATCATGACAGAAAGGCTTGGAACATTTTAGACATGTTCAAGAGGTAGAAAAAAATTCCAGGTAAATTCAGTAAAAGCAGCAACTCAACAACAAAACGAGTGTTGATTTATTAACAATTATTAAGAACAAATGTAAAAATGATGTAAACATGCACTGAAATAAGAACAGTGATGGTGAAAATGGTATTAGCCTTAGTGTTGAATTAAGGACGTATATACATCCCAGTAGTGTTAAAACCAGCAGAATGTCATATTGCTGCCATCAGGGGGTAGAAAAAAGAAACTTAAATCTTAAAGCTAAGCGGCTTTTGTTTGACATTTTTAAATAAATGCTGTTTGAGACACAATTTTTACAGAACTTAGTTTAGAATTTTTAAGTTTTGGTGCAATGATTCACACTAATTCTCCACCCATTTTTCTTTCCTTTAACTTGTAAGGTTCTAAATGGCAGAAGATTGCATCCTTTGCAGATACATCTATCCAGCAAGCTCAGCCTTTGGACAATATTTAGGTTAAAGCTATCAGTTCCAATCGATATGGGTCTTCGATTGATCAGGGCCAAACTGTGATGGCTAGACAACTGAGCTCTTCGGGGTGTTCCTGGTCTGCAGTGGTAAGTATATGTCAAAAATGGTCCAGGAAAGGAAATGGTGAATCAGTGAAAGGGTCACGTGTGAGGAGGGAAGGCTGGCCCATGTGGTCTGAACCCAAAGACAAGTTACTGTAGCTCAAATTGCCGAAAACGTGAATTCTGGTTCTGATAGAAAGGTGTCAGAATTCACAGAGCATTACAGTTTGTTGTGTGTGGCAGTGCATAGCCGCAAACCAGTCAGGATGGCCACGCTGATCCATGTCCACTACTGAAAATAACACAATGGGCATGTGAGCAGAACTTGAACACAGAGCAATGGAAGATGGTGGCCTGATCTGATGAATCATGTTTTCTTTTACATCACGTGGATGACCGGATGCCTGTGTGTCACTTATCAGGGGAACACCTGGCACCAGCAGATGCTATGGGAAGAAGGTGAGCTGACAGAAGCAGTGTGATGCTTTGGGCAATGTTCTGCTGGGAAACCTTGGGTGCTCCCATCCATGTGGATGTTACTTTGCTTAGGTGGGTGGTATGTGTCAATGTTGCAGACTATGTAACCCCCCAAAATGTTTCAGGAACTGTTTAAGAAGCACAACAGTTGGTTTAAGGTGTTGACTTGGCCTCTAAATTCCCCAGATCTCAATCCAAACTTCCCATCTGTGTGATGTGCTGGACAAACAAGTCCGAAGTCATAATGTTATGCCTAACCTTTATATGTCATACATATGTCCACAGGGTGCTGCAAAAGAAAATCTCTCAGCTCTAAAAAGCAAATGCAAATGTTCTTAATAATTTCACGCTTTCACCCTATCCCAAACGGACAGTCGTCTGCCGAATGAAACATCTGCTACAAACAGCCACATCTCACAAAAGAAAACTTGGCTGACAGTCGGGTTCCACTGCTGACAGATGCTGCTGTGCAAGAAGGGAGTGGGTGGACTGAAAAAGAGCCACAGAGCTTAACTCGTTGTCAGTAAAAATCAGTGACAGCATGAAAAATTGTAGAATTTGCAGGAATCACCGAATCCAATTGTGACGAGATGTATTTGAAACACAGACACCCTGCTCTTTGTATCACTTGAAAATAAAAATGCCACATTGGAGAAAGTACAAACTCTCTACTTTTTAAAAATTGCAATAATATTATGTTAATGAATGCGAGTCCATTCATATTCGTGCAGGATTGGATAGCTTTATTAAATTTATGCATGAGTAAATACTAGCCTGTGCTCATGCCTGCGGGTTATCAGCTTTGGTAGAAAACTGAGCAGCACACAGATCAACACAGACATTGTGCAGACTGTGACTAAACTCTAATCTACAAACAACAGACACCAAACAAACAGCAATTCTACTTGACCCTGAACACTTCAAAGCAGCTAAACAACAACAAGCTAAAAATGACATGAGGAACACTCACTGCCTAGTGCAACACCAGCTTTTCTTTCCTTTCTCTTTGTAGCTTAGCTTCATAGTCCTTGCTTTTATCATGGATGTAGCCTTTGGCCTACAAATCCAGGCAGACATGTGACTCATAGGTGCAGCTGGGCCGAATACTAATGCATCATTTATCAGTGCTGTACTTTAGGGTTTTTTTTTCTTAATATCAGCACACTTTTCCTAGTCCTGGGATGATTTGTACTGGTATATCTTGATGCAATGATGCATGCTATCTGACACTGCAAGTTGGCCATCAGGTAGCAAGGATAGGCCACGTGGACTACTCAAACCCTGGTTTATTATGGGCCAACCTACTCCCTGTGCTGGGTATAAAAGGATTCTGTGCTGCTCCCCCCAATCTGCTACCAAAACATTACCATCTGTATCTATACAGATACCCCAGGGACAGGTCAGGACAGGTCCCATTCCTGCACATACACCCAAAACTCTAACTGTGTTCCAGCCTGGCTCCAGAACTTTGACGCAAGGTACACGACCAGTTTCATTGCCCCTCTCGGATACAGCCACCATGCCTGAGCTTAAGCAAGCTGCCACTAAGTAGGGTCGGTGGAATCCAGTTACCACTGTGCGTTCAAGACGGGAGCCTGTCTTAGGGTCAAGCTTTAGGGCAATGAGGGTACCTTTTCGAATATCAGCTACCAGGAATTCATCGAGCCTGGTTACAGTCACACCCCTGGGAGCTTCCAGTTCATCTTTTGCAGAGCCGAACCCAGACCCTCCAAAGGTCTGAAGCAGTCGGCCGTGCCTGCTGAACACAAGAAGAGCTCTTTCTGCTGCACAGCTTACTGCAATCAGACCCTTAGCATTGACCGCAATGTCAAAGTAGTTCCTACACCGTCTGTCAGAGCCACCAGCAGTTGGAGAGGTCACTTGTTGGAGGACATTTCCACGAGCGTCAGTCACCTGTTTCAAAGTTGAAATTCAATTATAACCTCATTGACAGTTTCATTTCCCACACTGAAAAAAATTTTCTGTACATGTTTGAGTTGTATAACACCTACCTGAATTCGTGCATTTCCACAGTCCACTATAAAGAGCTGACCCTGTGGTGTGGCATGGATACCACTTGGCAGGGTAAGATCAGCTCGACCTGAACCTTGCTTTCCAAATTGTCCAATGAGATGGACACCTTTGGGTTTAAATTCTGTGGAAGTCAAGTCACACTCCTCCTCTAACTCCACCAGTGCTTGCTGCCTTCTTTGTCCTCTGCCCCACTTTTTTGCCTCAAGTTCTGTTGTACAGGAACCATCTATAACAGACAGGGATAAAGACCTAGCCACAGGAGGTTGTGTTGATCCAGCAGCTGTAGCCTGTTTCTGTGGCTGGTATAAAATATTTTGACCTCTATAGGAAGGCGACGAGAAAGTATGCCCCATGTCAGAGGCTTTCAATTTCCTTCTGAGAGTCGGCGAGGTTGAGGTGAAGCTCGTCTTGAAGTTGCTGCCCCTAATCCCCCACACTCCTTGCTCAATTGGCCCACTAGTAATCAATGGGCGCGTCTTGTGAGTCAAGTCCACTGCAGACTTTGATAAGCGGCAACTGTAATTCAAAGAGCCTCTGTTCATACTGTAGTCATGAGATGGGCTAACAATGAAAGTATAGCTAGAATCAAGGCTGTCTGTTGGGGATGGTGCTCGGCCAGAGTCACCGAGCGTCCCTAGAGAGTGTTCATCAGAAGACTGGCTGAGGCAAGAGGGGGGTCGACCCCTGGATGTGAGGTCTAGGCAGCTTTGGCTGGCTGAAGGTTCTCTTTGAGATGTTAGGGAACTGTTGCAGTATCTTAAAAGTCTATAATTGGAATCTTGACCTACTCTTCCCTTATCTCCATTTTGACCGTCTAAACTTAAGCACTGACTAAGCTTTATATGCTGCTGTTTTTGTTCAGGTAAAAGGTTTGGCTTCCTGCTGGAGGCCACAGTTAGCCATTTCCTCTTGTTCCTTGGTGAGTAAGGTTTCCCATTCTTGTTTATCTTGTCCTCGTCTTCCATGTCCAATTTTTTAAGAACTGTAGGTACAGCCAAAAATACATCCTCACCTTGTGGCTGGAAGGAAACTGATTCTACCTCATCTTCCTGAGATGATTCCCAGTCAGCCTGTTCGCAGTGACATATCTTTGCAGAAGAGTGCTTTTTTTCCTCCTCTGATTCTAGGTCACCCCGGTTAGAAAGGCTGATCTTTCTAACAACCCTGCCGGTTGGTGAAATAAATCCCTGTCCTTGGGTGCTCTTCTCTTTTCCAGAACCTTGATAGTTTGTGTCTTCACAGAGCATCTCTTGTGAATGAAGAGCACATGGCTGTCCTTGTGGCCCACAACCTCCAGCATGCAGGCAAAGGCTTTGTTCTTGAACACGAATATCTCCAAAGTTGACAGCATTCGGTTGTGAGCTTGGTTTGAAGTTCACTTTCTTTAGAGAAACTGAGATTTCCCAAGGTTGTAGGAACTCTGAAATCTCCTTCAGCAGTGGGTTCTGGCTTGGCCCACTGTCCTTTACAACTGATTGACCCAATTCCTGAATCTGCTTTTTCAGTTCTGCCAGTTTACAAAGCCGCTGGTCCAACAGGGACTGGCTGACCCGGGCTGCTGCCACGTTCTCCCGCTGGATCTGGTCTAGACGCTGCTGAGTGTCCCGATGGTCCTGCTCCACCCTCTCCAGCAGGCGCTGCTCTTCTCTGCGTGCTCCCAGGATAGCTCGCTCTACACCACGCTTTACAGATTCAGTCTCAGTTTCATGATGCTCCTGCAGCCTGCGCAGCTCTGCCTCTGCCTGGGCAAGGTCACACTGTGCCTGGGTTACCCAGCATGGAGGGTACTGATGCAGGAGAACAACAGAGAAAGGACCATCTGACTGGCAATCAGGGCTTGGACAGTGGCCTGGGATAGGAGAGGTGGGAGTGCTGCCCAAAGATGTTCCCAACATTATGGATGGATGGATTTGTACTTCTCCAGTATTTAGTTCCTTCAGAATGACGGAGAGATAAATACAGAAAAAAAAAGAAGATCAGCTTCACTCGGGGCACAACACCACTGTAAAGTTCTGGTGCATACATTTCCGAAGCATTTATCAAAACCAACCGATTTACTTCAGCATGACTTTAGGAGTGAGTCATAAGTTTTTGTACATACTTCAAAGTTTTCTTTTCAATGTTGGGATTTTATTTTGAACCTATGTAGTCTAAAATTAAGCGCTGGTCATCTACACTGAAAAAATGGGAATTGGGAGGCTTTTGAATTTGCACAAATGAATTTAGTTAATGCTACACAAGCCTTTCATGTTTCTCTTATTTACATGATTAAATAAAGTACTATTTACTTGATTATAAACAATACTGAGACTACTCATTTTTCTTGCATTGATTTAAAGTGACTAAATTAGAATACTAAAACCATTGTAATCATGTTTGACCACAACCGGAAATGATGCAATATATTCAAAGACAACAACTAAATATGATTGGATAATAAGACCTAGAGTCTTATCCAATAAGACAACAACATAATTTAAGGAGAGCGCAATTGACCGCCAGATTCTGGAAGACTGTTCAGCCACATGCAACCTTTGGCACTGAGTCAGGCATACTGAGAAGGTAAGTAATTTAAATACATTTGTTTTAGTTGGGTACGTTTTCACAGAATTGTTGTAGTGCATGCATGCTATATAAAAAGTAGTCTGTAATGCATCTACATGTTGTTTTTACAGTGCTAGCTAACAGTGCTGTTTATTCATAAAAGCGTGTTGCTTTTTTTCAGGTAGTCTTAATTTAGTTTACATTTTCAATTGTGTAATTAATACAAATGTTATATGTAAGAGATGACAGGATCATCTATAAGCACTTTCTTTTATTTGCTGCTAAGGTCAGTTTTTTGTGAAACATTTGCAAATATATTCTCAAACTAACTTTTTCTTTTAGTTATTTCTGCAGGCCATCTTTAAAAATGTGTTAACAAGTTTATATGGATGCGATTTTGGACTTGTTCATGGCAGAATTGCTGCTTTCACTGCTGTTACAGTTTAATAAAGGTGTATTGTTCAGTAGCACTCAGTCTTTGCCTTTTTTGTCAATAATGATCAGTTAATATTTCAATTGAAAAAATTAAGTAGGATTTAAAGCCATAATTTGTCTTGCAAGAACATAATTGCAATGTGTTTACATTACGTAATATCATTGCGTACCACTGGCAAATAAAAATAAGTTGGTGTTAAATATTAAAATATATTGACATTATGCAATACATTGATATTATGATAATAGATTAATATTAGTACATCAAACATGATTTTTTAAAGTAATCTGATGGAAATAAAATACTTTGATGTGACAAGCATTAATTACTTGAGGGAAAGTGGAAAATTAAGTCAGTCATACTTATTCATATTATGTGGGACCGATGTACACAATAAAATCAAGTAAATTGAAAGAACTTTTTTTTTTCAGTGTACTACATTGAGTTTATGCACAATTTTATACTCTTTTAAAAGTAGCTTAAAATATTAGTCCTGTGACTTAAATAATACCTGTAACAAGTATGATTGCAATCTAATAAACTGCCATGCTAAGAATAGCTAAGTATAATTTCAAATGAGATTTGAAACTCTTGTGTTTTAACGAGTTTTGTTGTATTGGAGCAGCAACATGCAGCATATTCAGTCATCCATCTGCACTAAAATTGGGATAATGGCATCCAGTTACAAAACACCTCACTCCCATGAAATTATCTGTCATTAGGCATGATTTCCGTAATGCGTAAGTGTATGACAGACCAAAATCATGAATCAGTCACACACCAATTTAGTCTGGCAGAGGTGCATGCTTGCTTGTGAAGTGCTTCTGAGTAAACAGCTGCTTATGGAAAGGTGATACAGATATGAAGAGAGGCCATAAGAGAGCTGAGGCTGTGGGTAGAAAGAACTAGCTAAGGCAAGGAAGAAAAGTTTTGAGTTCAGTGTCGAGAAATCTATTAGCATTTCAAATAGCAGCAGACAGCCAGAAGCATCCAGAGTGAGGGCGAGAGTGGGAGGTAAGGAGACAGCCAGTGTGTCAACACAACAGTACTTCTCAACTCCCCAGTCCCTGCGAATTGATCTTGCTTTGATATTTTATTCATGAGCTGTACAAAGCGATGTAGAGAAGCAGCAGTGAAAGATGTCGATCCTCTGTGTGCTGTATTGTGATAACCACGGTGAGCCATCACAAAATCAACAGAAGCACTTATGCAGGGTAAACATTAAGAAATTTATATCCCACCTTTCTGTCAGATGTGGAAACAACTTGAGATACTTAACAACAGTCACAATTCAACAAGTAGCTTCAACAAGATATTCTACTTCAAACTTTCTCCTCAAAAGTTTTTGAAGTGTACTTTTGACTTTAAGCTTATGAAGCATGAAATAGACAGTGACTGTTGTTTTTAGGCCTATTTGATGTTACAGTAAAAGTAAATTACTGTGCTATACTGCATGTTCTGTTCAGTGAGATCATGTATATTATTGAAAATAAGGAAAAGAATTGAAAGTAGTTTATTGCATTACCCACAATATGTCAAATGTTCAATTATGATAATACTTCAGAAGTCACCTAAATTCGATTCAGTACAAAATAAATACAAAGTGTTTTTAGCTACAGCTAGGAAACTAGCTTTAGCTTGATACGAGCACCGTGATACCCTACTTAATGTGAGTTACGTGCAGTTTTATTTCAAACCTCACTCCATATCTCACTATGGGAAGTGCCTCTTGGTGAGAGCAATTGAGTACCGGGTAATATTTCCAGAGAACTACAGTTACTCTAACCAAATGCTTCATTTGTGGGCAGGTAGTAGTTTAACATTGGTGGGAAAAATTAATTACCATAGCAAAGGTCATAGAAGTGAATGAAGCTCGTCTTTACTAGTTATGGGCAATCTAACGTCCTATAACTTCCTTTTACCTAAACTGAAGCCGAGCTCCCAAAAGTTGTACACAAATCATAAGTAAAGCAAGCTCTATGGTTATGCTTTTGCTTGGGTATGTAGAGAAAAGGATTTGGGGTATTCAACCAACACAGATCCATAAAAAACAGTCGAGAGAAATATATTTATTGCTGACTGCATTTATTTTACTTTTTGTATTAGCCTGTGGCATTTGTATCAGCTGTACGAATTAAGTATTTCAGTAACAAGTCTGCTGTCTGCAGTTTACATTTTTTTAATATTAACAATTAAAAATAATGAAATCCACAGCACTTACAATTTGTTACTTTAATACTTCAAAACATTGTAAGGAGCAAAACGAATCACTGAACCCAAACTTTAACCTGGACATAGTCCTTCAAAAACAAGCAATGAATGTTTCCACCATCATTGCCAGTAACTTTATCTATGTTGGGGATAAGTGACAGGAGGAACTGTGGTAGTCCCATCTCTGGTAGGACTGGCACAAGTCGCCAAAGGTTGTGCTCACATTACCAAAGTAAATTATAGATGAGGGAGTCCAGTTGCTCATGTTTTGAATGTCAGGCCATGTAAGGAAAAGTCAATAGGAAACCTTGTAGTATTATTAAAATAACAAAAACATAAAAACAAAATTAAAAACTGAACTTTACATGTAATCAAAGGATTCATGATATGTCAAAAAAGTGAATAATGTAAATTAACACCCACACTTTCAAATAAAATAAACTAACAAAACATTGAAATTGTACTAGAAAATAGGTATATGAAATACATCTGTAGGGGAAGAAAACAAAAAACATCAAACCCTGCAATGTCTTACCTGTAGTCAGGTACCGGCTCTGCTCCACCGCTCCACTCTTCTCTACTACATCCCTGTACTCCTCATACAATCAGCCTCCAGCCCTCCCTCTGTGCCATTTTCCCTCTTGTTTGCTGTTGCTAGGACACAGCCAAGCCAACTCCAGTTCCCTCTTTGTGCAGACTTCAAATTGTGTGGATCCACATGTGACATTTGTCTTGGTGTTCAGACTGTGTACTTTATACTTTACTTGAACCGAAGATGTGTGTTTTAGAAAATGCAGCGAGTCAGAGTAAATCTATTAACTCAAACCACAGTACGTTGCTTCAGGGACCACCACATATTTATGTCATGTAGCTTTATGATGAAAACCCATGGAAGTTTTCAAGCTATCGTTAATGCTAGAGATTTACTTATCTACATGAAACATTGATTTCTAGGGTCAGTGAGTCCCCACCCCCCGAAACATGAGCCATTTATATTCTCTGTGGTGATTGGGGACAAATATTATTATTAGTTGATCAATCAAGTTCAAACACTGTGCTGTAATGTCTCCAAATGTCTTTTCTGACCAGTGGAAGAAGGCTAACCTAGCACAGGGACAACACAGTGAAACACATCTCTACATACACACCAGTTAACCCGACAGTCATGTCTTTGGACTGTGGGAGGAAGCCCGATTACCCGGAGTTGTCCACATGGGCACAGGAAGAACATGACCAGGAGGTTCAAACCAGAAACCACCTTACTGTGAGGTAACAGTGTTACATACAGTTATTCAAGTTAATTCAAATTCAACTCACATTCCTGAAATTCACATTTTTACTTTAGTTATTCAAGAAATTCAGATATAAATTCTTCAAAGTTAGGGCTGCGTGGTACATTTATATAGTGACGACTGCAGAATGCTCATTTTGTCTGACCAGAAGGGCAAATCCAATATATCTAAATTTTACAAAGAGAGAAAAGCAAAACATCCTTAGATTAAAGCAGGAACACAGAATGCTTTTCTTCATTTCTATCCCATATTTTATACTTGTGTAATAAAAACATTATTGTTAGAACTTGTTAAAAGTCTATCTCAAATCATTTATAATAACTCAACAGAGCTCTAAACTCTACCAACAGAGCAGGTAAGACTTTGACACAGAGATATCCAATCTTAAAACATATAGTTAAAAAATAAACAGTATTTGTGCAGTGTGGAAATGCCTGCTAGTCATTAGGTGGCTCGGTCTCAATGTATCCCGACAGAATTTTAAGGAAATGCCAGTGGTTGCTGGAGTACTTTTCTATGCTGTGGTGTGCTGGGGGAGCAGCACAGCAAAGAGGGACTCATCCAGGCTGGAGAAACTGATCAGGAGGGCTAGCTCTGTGGTCGGCATGAAGCTGGACACTCTGGTGACAGTGGCAGAGAAAAGGACATTAAAGAAACTGATGGACATTATGGACAATGCTGGGCATCCTCTGCACACGGCCATAAACAACCAGAAGAGTCTGTTCAGTGACAGGTTGCTTCTCCCCAAGACAAGAACTAACAGACTTAAAAACTCCTTTGTCCCACACGCCATCAGACTGTTTAACTCCTCTCTGGAGGGGAGAGGGAGGGGAAACAGGAGGACAAAGGAGGGGGGAACAACTAAGCTGTAGTGCCTCTGCACCTCACTGTACAATACCTTGTGCAATACTTTTTGTAAATAGTCAACAGTGCAATAGACTCAATACTTGAAATGTGCAATTCACTTGTATTTTTATTTTTTATTCCTATTTATTCTATTTATCCCCTTTGTATATTTTATTTATATTTGTCTCTGTATTTATATATGTGTGTGTGTGTGTGTGTGTGTGTGTGTGTGTATATATATATATAACAGTTCTGTAACTGTAACTTCGGTCGTTGCTGTGCTTTTTTTGGAAGTCGAATTTCCCAGAGGAACCCACCCGAGGGATTAATAAAGTTCTATCTTATCTTATCTTATCTTAAATAGTTACTTACTTTAGCTAATTTTTAACTTATGTAGTTTTTCCTCATGAAAAAATGAGTGTTGGTGTTACTGGTTACTGGAACATTGGATGAGCAAAAAAAGGACAATTAGAACCAATGTTCTAAGAACATTCACACAGATGAACAGTAAATGCAGTGAGCAAAATGGCCATTTTAGGCAAATAATTACTGTGAGTCAGCCTGAAAAACAAAAGTTTCCATCACATTTTTTGTTAAGCTGCGGGGGGCTTCTAGTAGCTGCCTCCTCCTTTCACCAAATTACAATACTGTGCAAAAGTCTTGAGTCACCCTTCAGTTCTTTATATTGTGCTTCCAAAGAAGTCAGCGTTTGTTGCAGTTTTTATGTTCACACCAAACTCGTACCTGACAATTTTCAGAGGAGCGCTTTTTTTTTTTCTTTGTGTTTGTTTTTTTATTATAAAGTCACTGACCTATGATTCATTCACACTTAACTCAAGGGATGAACCACTGCTGTGTCTTCTCATAACAGACAATGAACCAATTTTAAAATTGTATCTTTACTTTAGGCAATTTTTTCCTGGCAGCTTGTCACAAAACATCATTTGTTCCCATTTTTACAAATAATAAAAAAATAAAAATGCCAGAAACACAGTTTGACAGCCATTAATTAGTATTTTGAATCAACATGGTCCTTTCCAAAGAGCTACTAGATAAAAAAATTGGGAAATCTTGCCATAGTGTGCAGTGTGTCCTTAAAAAAAAATGTAAGAAAACAGAGCATGTGGGGGTCAAAAGAAGACGTGTCAAGCCTGGAAACTATCTGCAGATGAACAGTAAATTGGGGGGCACATAAAAAAAATAAATGGTAAAAACCTAACATAGGACCTAAGAGCTACATCTGGCCCTTCAGTTGATCCACTTACTAAGCATTCATCGGGTTTGGAGGAGCGATGAATCTCAGTGTCAAATCTTTCGTTTAAATTGTCATCAATATGTACAGAGGAGGTCAGGAGGTCGGCAGACAGTGAGTTTCTGCAGCTGTCTAAAACACACTGGAGGCTCGGTCATTGGTTTGGGGCTCCATCTGAGCCAGTGGTGTTGGAGATCTTGTCAGAATAGATGAATTATAAACACAGAACAGTACTGATTTTGATCCAATGTTAAGAGCTTTCCAAATAGCATCATTTTCAGCATGATCCCAAACACACTGCCAGTGCAGTAAAAACATACCTGAGAAAAAAGAAAGAAAAAGAATTGTACAAATGGGTTTTTCCTCATCTACTATATGTACGTTTCAATAAATCGTTGCCCCCATTTCCCTTACAAAAGATAAAGAAAAGAGGGGTGGCTTGAGACTTTTGCAGAGTAGAGTGCCATACCAAGGCATCAGATTTAACACTGATATTTCATTCTACTTTTATGACATGAATGTCTCATCTCACACAATTTTTATTTGAAGGGGTTGTCTCAGGCACAGTATGCCCATGAATTCATCTGCATGTTTCCACAAGTACGGATGGATTTTAAAAGGACAGGAAGTGATGTTACTTTGTATGTTTATAGTTTTTGAACTCATTACTCAAGCAGAAAGATGAGCTGGTGCCCACAAGTACTGGGCGCTGCCTCTTCTGGAGCACGAGCCAACATCTTATGTGATTCAACAGGAGTATGAGAAAACGAGGATATTTTTAAACTGAAAATCTCCTCTACTGGAGTCCCTTTTCCAAGACGTTCAAAGAAACCCAAAGAAAAGACACCAGGACAAGTGTTGTATTGCTAGGCAAAAAAATTTATAAATTAATAAAAACATTCCCTTTGTAGTGTTCTTCTGACAGCTTTTCCCACTTTGCAAGTTGTGTCCTCTTTTTCTCTAATGATTTCAAAATATAGAAAAATATTTCTGACAACATTCATCATGACATGATTTTCAGATGATTTTCATTCTGTAGCGTTAATCATTTCACATTCGTCTCCCACTTGCTTATCGTTGTTTTTTTTGTTTATATATATATTTAAATATATATATATATAAACAGTATTTACACATCAAAATCAATCCATACCATCTCTCAGCTTCAACCCAGAGACACCAGAGCATGTTTTGCATAGATCACAGAGGGGAAAATGTCAGAGGTGAAAGGTCAAAGCCTTTGAAAGAAACAAGATCATAACAAAAGATATCAATATCAAACATGGCACAGATTGGACATTTTGAAGCGGCAAATGAGTCCTTGAGATGTTTACTGTCCCACCCCTCCACTTTCTCCAGGTGGCGCTGCAGCTCGCAATGTAAAAACAGGAGTGGCAGTTCAACATTTTGGATTGCTGTTTGCGTTCACAAAAAAAACAAACAAAAAACCCCCCAAAAGACATTACACGCTCAAAATTAAGCAAAAACACAGGAAAATTTTCAAAGAACAATTTTAGTGAAATTTATTTTAAAAGTTATTTTTTACTTAATTGTCAGATCAATTTTAGTGTTCAAGAAAATGTTTAAAACACAGCAGAAAAAAAAAGTAAAAACAAACAAAAACTGCCAAACATAATCTTCCGGAGCTTAGCTTTGGGTTTACAACAACTCCTTTTTTTATTTGTCAGTTAACAGAGTCTGAAAACAACAATAGCAGGCCAAGGAAGCAGGTTTGGAGTCTGAGCAGAGCTGAGACGCTGCAGCTCACACTGGCTGAGATGCTCGTTCATAAAGAGCTCACACGTTTTGGAAGGCCATCGTTCATTGTGCTAAACAAATTAAGCAGGAACTTTTTTTTTCAGATTTGTTACAGCATGATTACTCCGTGGCCACTAGAGGAACAAAAACATCTTGTGCATCCAGCCGTGGTAGCTGCTGAAAGCAGAAAGCGTCAAAATCAATTTCCCAAAATGAAAAAGAATAAGAGGGAAAAAAAGGCCTGTGCCCCCGTCCATGACCCCTGTTATGTGAACGATTGGAGTGCTCATGTATATATATTTTTTTCTTTAAAAACCAGCAGAGTATGAAAAGCAACTTCCATAAAGCTAAGTAAATCCATCACAGTCACCATGAAGCCTTGATTCTATTTGCCAGACTCCCTTTCATTTACCTGTGTGCAACGTGTGTTTTTACATATAATCACTGCTCTAAATAAACTTCTGCTTACAGTCTTTCAAGGAAGACGTCAAAGGCCCTGGTAGGAAACAATCCCCTTATAAAAACGCCACATTACAAACTTCATCACATTGGTTTTTGTATACTTGCAAATGAACTAAAAAAAGATCAAATAAAATTAAAAGATTAACCGCGAGTACAGACTGCAATCCCTAATTAGACAGATTTATTAATGCCACGTTCTTACTGAGAAGCTCCCTTTTCGTTAATTAGGCTGAGCCTTAAAAATTTAAAATCATTAAAAAACAAAAACTAACTGGCACCGTTTTGTGGGCGTGAAACGTTGACTAAAGAAGCGCGATTCGTGGATAAGGTTCATTACAGTGTTCAGACCGTGTACCATCAAACTGTCTACGATTGCTTAAACAGACATTGTGAGTTTCAGGTATCAGCGATTGTCTTTGGTGTACCATGAACACTAATGACTGTAACTGTGACTGGAAGTGACATTAAGAAACAGAGCAAGTACCATCAATCTTTATCAGAGCTGTTTGTAAAAAATAGTTTTGTTAGAAAACACAATCTTGAGTGTAAAAGACATGGAACCTGATGAGGAATGAGGCCCTCTGTTCTCGTTTTTTTGTTTCCTCTCCCTCGCTCTTTAGATCACACATGTACAGCAGACTGGGTGATACGCGGATGGACGGATGGCAGTGTGTAAAGTACAAGAGAGATTTCTCTACCCAGAGCAAACGTTCAGCGTGAAACCTCGCTGTCATCGCCGAGCTCTGCAGGTGCACGACTCACTAACCACTAAACCCTACTGCATGGAAGCTAATTTAAGCTCAGTACTATTGCACAAACCAAACACTACTTAACTGTTAGTTTATCATAAAACCTCGCCTTATCTGACATGCAGAAACTATTTACCTATTAATAAAAAACCAGAAACAAACTATGGGTCATTACGAAATGCATCTAAGAAATTCTGTAGAAAAGTGACTCACAGCCGGGACGAAATCCCACACGTACGAGCACGACGAACGCGGCTATGGCTTCGACGAGCTGAGGACGTCTCAGCTTGTTGCAGAAAGTGAAAGTGGTGTAATGGGAAAGAAATGTTAGACGTTTTGCAGGGTGGCAGGCAGTTTCTCTACTGCTAAGAGTTGAGAGAGAATGGCTAGTATGTGCAAATATGTTACTTGGAAAGCTGGGTCACAGGTAGATGATTTAACAAAGCACTCCTAAGAATAATGCACATTTTTACAGTTTTTACAGTTTCTGGTAGCATTACAGAAAACTGCTACAGATATTACAGAGCTGTAAAATGACTACTTACCATTTTATAAAAAAACAAAACAAAAAAAACCCCCAAAAACAAATTAGCAACACATTACAAAGGAAAACAGTGAATATCAAGTCTTGGCAAAAGCTTTTAACACTGTGTGGCTGCAACTTCATTCAACCTCAAAACACAATAAATTAAAGAAAAGCTGATCACAACTTGCATCAGCACCTCCACGTGCACATTTATACTTGGTACCCAATGAAATAAAAAGATAGAGTAGCTATTTCACCATTAAAATGGGTGTTAGTGTTTCAAAAAAAAAAAAAAAAGTAGCAGCATATTATTTTCCCAGATGTGCTGTGTGTTCGGTTTGGCCTGTCTCACCAAGAAAACAAAATCTTTTTCAAGAAAAGTCATGAACGCCTCATGAGATTCTGGGTCATCAAATTCAAAATAAGGGAAATAATGCCAACGCACAGGTGGAATTAAAAAAAAATAAAAAATCGTGCAGAATTTCGGGTCTTTCAAAAACACTGAATGACACACAAAGGATGCGACACGTACAAGTACGGAAGAGGATCAGGGTCACTGGGGTACAAAAAGTGGGCACATCTTTTTTTTTTCTTCTTTTCCAGAATTCTGAGAAAAAAAATTTCTTTGACTTTAATGTCAGGATTCGGACTTTTTTCTCAGAATTCTGAGATTAAAGTCAGAATTATGGGAAAAAAGTAATTCTGATGAAAAAGTCTGAATTCTGGAAAATAAGAAGAAGAAAAAAAAAAAAAGATGTGCCCACTTTTTCCCCCAGTGGCCATGATCCTCTTGCCGGCTTCGTGATTCCTCCGCTTAATTTTTTTTTTTTTTTTTTTTAAATGGCGAACAGTGAATGGTTAGCTAATGGCCTGAACAGTTGGCGTCACCTTTTTGGAAAGGAGTGATTCATTCAAATAAACTCTCATACACAATGGCAGACACATCTGCTCCCACATGTTGCTGATATGTCTATAAAACGGTGCAAATTCAGAAGACAAATGTTTAAAACGTTAAAAGAAAAAGGCAATAATTACCCAAGTTTCTCAGTACAATTATGGTAGTCGTGCTGATTCACAGGAGACAAAGTGGCGCTCTCCCACACGGAGGTTTTTCCAGTTTTCATCTCATTCAGTGATGACTAGCATTTAGTGCAGCCTTTTTAAAATAAACCTAAAAGAGCTCCCACGTTTTTTGGGAATGCTTCTGTTTTTTAAAGTGAACTTTTTCTCTTAGTCCGTCCTTGACAAAAGCTCTGATGAAAGCAAACATGAGCCAGCTGCACGGAGATGACCAAACTGATGGGATTACTTTGTAAGTGGCTGACTCGCACACGCTTTCAATCTTTTCCTGCCAAACAATTTTTGGTGTTTTTTTCTGTTGTTGTTGAAGAGGAAACCTTCTTTGTGCCAGCCTGAAAGCACCCTTTCAAAACAAAAGATAACAAGTATTGACTAGCACCAATATGTGCACCTACTTCTTTAATCTGTGGCTTTACTGTGTCGTATTATACCATGAAATGGCATGTGTATATACAAGCTCCCGAATCTCAAGTATTTACCGAGATTTTCTGTATACAGGATGTGAATATAATACACGATATGCACAATATCATAAGTGTACAGATGAGGAAAATGATTCCAGTCCTATAGGTATCCTATAATAATTTTAGTAATAAAAAATCCCAGTTTTCCTCTTTTGTCTGCTTCGTTGCAGACGATCCATTTCAGTGACAGAAAAGTCTCACATGTGTCCTGATGGGAGAATCCTATATCAATCTCTTCTTTGTGTACAGCCTAAATCAACAGATGTGAAGCTAAGTTTGAGGAGTCTGAGTTTACCTTCTACTCCTCTGCTTCCTGGCTGTGCGGGAAGGGCAAAGAGACGGCGTGCTCCTGCGTGAGGGCAGCCAGCTCCTTGAGGAACTCGCAGAAGATAACGGCGCAGTAGACGGCGTTCTTTACTCGCAGCGCTTCAGCTTGCTTCTCAAGGCCAGACGCACCTCCGCTGCCCCGGAACAGAGCGCTGTGCAGTGATTGGCCGCCATCCCGTACGTGTGCAAGGGCGAGCTGAGCGGCGTGCCGAGCCCGTGTTGGACTGTTTGTGTGACGAAGAATCAGGTCTCCGAGAGATGGCTTTCGACTCTTCACTGGAAGAGAAGGGCACGGTTTCACAACAGGGAAATAAAACTGTGACGCGAGACTGCTCTGACATCTCTGCGATTCCCCGGCGTTTTCAAAGATAGAAAAGAAGTCACCAAGTGGGCCTATAGTTCTGATTATCTCCTTTAATGTGGAGTTTGGTAGCAAATCACTGCACAGCAAAAAACAAAAAACCCTCAAAAACCTCTAAACCTGAAGCAAATCTGTTAGGTATGTTTGTTTTTTTACAAAGTACTAATGGTAAGATGTTACGGCACCAATAAATTGCTTCTGCTTTCTAACAGTTTTGTCTTTTTTTTTTAATTTATCCTAAAGTTTTCCAATTCAAATGTACTTTTATTGGAATTTCGTAGTGTGTTTAAAATATTTTTAAACGTCTTTGTTAATTGGATTTTGGTAAATTATCTTTGATTAACACTTTTCACTAAATTTATGACCAAAGTCATCAAAGCCACGCCTGTATGTGTAAATGTAGCTCTTCCTATTTCTATACTCACCAAGGGAATCAGAGCGGCGCAAAGTAGGAACCGCTGCCGGCGAGTCGCTCCAGTCCACTTTGCTTCGGGCCACCAAGTACTGCTGGGCTTTCCTCAGCATGGCAGGAAAGTCCTCGTGAGATGCGGCAAATGCCTCGATGCGGTTCTTCACAGAACCTAAAACCTGAGGAGAGTTGTGGAAACAAACTTTTAAACTTTTTGATCACCTTTGCTTGGTGTTGTTAACCCCTCTCGCAGGCTTGTCATCCCTCAAGACTAAAATTCACATGAACTTAACAATTTAACTTAACAGTTAAATTGTTAAGTTCATCCATCCACACCCACGCTCGCTGGGTGTGGATGGATCACTCGACTGAAACTGCAGTTATATTTATTCATTTATTGTATTTTTTTATGTCCACTGCAGCAGTGAATTCAAGTATCTGAAAATAAAGAAAATGAATGTGGAAAGAAACTGGATGCAAATATCACTGTGGGCCTGATGCTTTTGGAACCAGAGCGTGCACAGAAGTAAGGTGGGCTGGAAGTGGACAACTATGCCTAAAGGCAGACACCCAAAAACTGTAATCCTTTCAAAGACAAAAAGAAACTATTCGCTTTCTCTACTATTTTCAGAACAAGGGGAAAGAGGGCACCAAAAACCATTATAAACAACTTCTGCATAGTGCAGCGTACCTGGATTAGGGACTTGACACTGGGCTGGAAGACCATGTTGGTGTTGAGCAGGAAGGAGCGTAGGAGGGGCTGAGGATAGCAGGCCAGCTGGGCCACAATGCCAGTGAGCAGGATGTTGACGTATAACGAGTTTTGGAGCATGTTCTCCAGCTTGGCAAACAGAACTGTCATGAATGGACCTGCACGGAGGAAGAGCGGTGGATCATTGAATAGAAAGATAGAATGCTCAACTCTTGTCAGCAGGAAAGAGTAACTGCTTCTCAGAAGTGGGTTTTAACTGCTTGTGATTATATGGTTGCAAATCCTTTCACCATCCTTAAAATATAGTCAAGAAGAGTTCCTAAGTTTGAGGTGGTAATTACACCATCAACCACATAACTTCAACAGCTGTGCTGTTAGCAATTATCAAAAGCAAGAGCTCAGTGATACAATTCCTGTTACACATCCAACCACTTATTTGATACAGCAGTGTGAGCATGAAAATATGATGACAGCAATAGACGTATCCACAAACTGATGCAACAGTGAAAGAAATCCGTGAGTCTCACCTGTGTATGGCTGGGACACAGGTTGGTTCAGTGGTCTGGCAGGACTACAGATGCCCACCGCAGACCCGTCTGCCTTCACGTCACCTGTCAGCTTCCCCTCCAGTGCTGATGACAGCTGCTGTTCTTCTTCCTGGCGCTCAGTGGACAGACTCTCTCTGGCGATTTCCTCCAGCTGACAGGCTGCTTTGCAGCGCTCTTTCACCCGGTCCTCCAGTTCTCTCAGCTCCTGTGTGAACGCCTCAATGCTAATGCCCTGACCGTTGGCATCGCCAGGCAGCTGTGGGTCTCCCGGCGCCTGCTCCAGCAGCTCCTCAATAAGACTCTCTACAGACTGCTGACTGGCTTCTGGAAGATCTGAGGATGCATCATGTGGGTTTAAGGTTTCACTTGACAGCAGTTTAGTATCAGATGCTGACTGGTTAATGGAGGTCTGAGTAAAAATCTTGCTAGGACAAAGAGATTGTGCATCACTGATGTCACTGTTGCTAAAAATAGACTTTGGGAGAGCAGTGCAGCTTTGCGAGGGGCAGTTAACAAGGGAACCATTTTGGTTGGCGTTTTCATCCAAATACTGCTGATCATCCAAGTCCCTCTTCACTTTCTTCACCTCCAGTCCTCTATCACGACTGTCTGAGCACCCGTCTCCCTGCACCATTGTTCCATTATACATAGCCTGGTAGCTAACAGTGATGGCAGATGAGGGGATGTGAGGAGCTGGGGAGGAGATGGGATGAGAAGTGGATAAAGCGGTTGCTGAAGACGAAGAAGGTACAAGAGGAGGTACAGGCTTGGGAGGCAGCTCCTCTCTCTGAAGGCTGCGTTTCTTGGAGCGAGGCGTTAGGCTGATGCAGCTGTTTTTGCCAATCGTAACATCCCACTCTCCGCTGTCCCGCTCAGAGCTACTCCATTCAGACCGCGCTGCTGCCACAATGGCCGCCCTTTGCTGACCGGGAGAAGAGTTATGACTTCCTCCCTGCTGGAAAGAGAAGTGCTCAGGGAACATAGTCATTGGGACATTGGAGGTAGGGGGAAGTGGGGGTGGCGGGGCTATGTTTGGGGATGGGTTTTCGCCATCATATGGTGCCGACCAGTCACGACAAGCCCAAGAGCAAAACTCAATGCTCCTCCGAGCGTCCTTAAGATACTCCAGATAACCTGAATCCCAGTCCAGACAATCTGTGTGGGTCTGCTGATGGTGCATCGGGCTGTCAGGAGACATCTGGTGGGAGCTTGAAGAACTGGACTGCAGTGGATCCATGCTAGAGGAGGTAGGAGCACCTCCACCTCCTGATCCACCTCCACTGCTCTGCTGTCTCATGAAGAAGGACAGGCGGGATGGAGTGCTGGGTCTGGGTGGGGCGGGAGACTCTGTGCTGGGACTATTCAGTACTGCAGGATGACAATATACGGGCAAACAGGAAAACCATGAGTAGAGCCAGGATCTGCTATCCCAATTAATACAGACACTGTATGCAAACAATCAACTTACATACAATAACATTCCTAACACCAAGAGTTTTCCATGCAAATTCACTCTGGCTCTACAACTAAAGGTCTTAAGTAAAGTAAGTGACTAGAGTAGCTGCACAACTATTGTGTACAGTGTATTCCACTCAGTAAAAGATTGTATTTCAAGTGCAGATCATATCATTTACAACCACAACTATTAGTGTCAACTGCTCACTTTCCACAAGTGTGTAGCTCACCTTTGCCCCAAAATGGATTTTCCTCATCTCTCTCAGAGGAGGCAGCTGCGTTGAACCGGCAGCACTCTGGGATTAATGACAGGAACTTGTCCGCTGACTTTCCGTATAAGTCAGTCTCCCTGATAGCACGACGCTGACTCAGCATTACGTGAGTACATGGCAGGAGATACCTGAGAGCGAGAGAACACACAGAAGCAACTTCAGTAATTTTAGATAAGTTAATCCACATGCACAGGATATAGGTTACTATTCAGGAAGCTTAAACTGTGTTGTCATTTTTAATTCTACATTTCCATTCTTAATATTTGCCATATTTATCTTGCTGTGACAAATCACCTTAAAACACAGACAGTATGCCCTAATCACAGCCTGCAGGTAATGTGTTAACGGGGGGGGGGGGGGGGGGGGGGGGGGTCACTGGCAGCTTCTGACAGTAGTATGGGAAATGGGAGAAACAGCCATTGGTAGTTCATAAAATTTTTGTAAAAATGGGCAGAAATAACCTTGTCTGTATCGTCTCGTGGTAACTGCTGACAGATGGTGACTTTGCGTCATAACCTTTACTTAATCTAAATGACTAGATGTGTGAAGAAGCCCTTTGGAAGTATAACATTTGGCAAAATGCTCTGAAGCGCACACAAACCTGAGTACAAGCTGTAGCATGACGTCTTCACAATTCAAGGACAGGAGAGTCCTGAAGAGGCTTAACGATACCATGCAGAGCTGCAAAACAAGCAGAAAGAAACTGGTTAGAAAACAACCATTTCTGAGGAGGACATACACATACGTAGGACACTGTGATGATTCATAAAAAATATTTTTTTGAATTCCCCCCCTCCAAAAAAAGCCTCAGAATAAATTTCAGAACCCAAACGATATAGGATTTTTAAGCTCAATGCCAATTTTTGGCAATTTAAAAATGTGATATATCGGTTGATATTGTTTGTTTTCTGTTTTTTTGGATTACCTTTCTACGCTTTTTTGCTCCACTTGGAAAAGTTGGTATTTGTGTCCCTTTGGTAAACACACTACGCAACATCAACACTCATAACGTGGTTGAAATGTACATTTTGATACCATATGTTGGAAGCTAATATTGGTTAGACTCCAATAAAATTCTATAACAGCAAAATTTACTATTTTCTTAGCAGTGAACACCAGTAATTTTAGTCAGCAGTGCTGATGTTTTAACGCTATTCCTTTTTAACTCCTATTTGGGGGTAACCATCGTTTCTCTTTTTTCCGTCATACTTCAGGTGAATTAATAGACTTTTTTTCCTAACACCACTGCTGTTCCAAAAAGACTGATATTTATGCATTTGGAGGGAATTTAAGATAATGTTGAAACATTTTGCTGAGGCTTATTTAACCACTTATAAATAACTGGTAACACAATCCTCAATTGTTGCAGCAGACATGAAGAGATTCAGTTTCCATGTTTATTCTGTGTCCTACTCAGTTTCTGCTTTAAACCCACTCACCACCCACTCAGTCGAGTTCAAATGAGGGCCTCAGGGCTCCTTTACAAATATGCACGCACGCACGCACGCACGCACACACACACACACACACACACACACACACATATATACGGACCCTTGAATTGCTGCTAATGCGCGTGAGCAGCGTGTCCAGGATGGTGTCATTGTCATGGCGATGCAGCAGGATGAAGCGCAGGAAAGTTTTGAGGAGGGAAGTTTCCGTTATACTGCGCAGAAAAAGATCAAGGTAGGCTGTGCTGGCGATCATCTCATCCACCGATGACTGCAAACACACACAATTAAAGGTGTCTCAAAACTGCCAAAAATATGCAATATGATAATAGTTATGTGTGCACAGTTAAAAGCAACATTAAGGGAATTTGTTCACCCCCTCTCCCCAACTCGGCTGTTAAAGAAACTGCAGCCTTTCTAACAAAAACAGTCCCCTTTGCTACCTTATGCAGGGCGGGGCCGATGACAGGTACAAGGAAGCCGTTGTGAAGGTAATCCAAAAGCTGTGAGCGGACCAGGGGATGGGCGACCTGCACCACAGCGTTGCAGAACTCGAGCGAGTTCATGAAGAGCACGAGCGACGACACGCCCATCCAGTCCTCCCGCCGAAGGGCATGCCAGTCATCTCCTCGAACTTCTATCTTCCTCGGCAGAGAGGAATAAAGAGCGCTGAGGCCTGTCGCCAACACCTGAGGAGAGGCAGAGAGGTCACAGACGTTGCTGACTGAGTCACCTCTAGGAAGTCAGCAGGTGGCACCTCTCAAATAGGAGTCTATTTTTAAAGTTCTGACTTTTGGAAGTAACAAACAAGAGCTACAAACTACACCAAATTAATGATGGAGAAAATAAGCAGCATTTTCATACAAATATCACCAAGTCACAGCCCATCCAACCCCTTCCATTAAGACTGTGCTGACTAACGGCTATTATTACTGTCTGCTGCAAATCTCAACTGCTTAAATGAACAGTTTTTAAATATTTTCATCATAATTCAAATAATTGCAGCATGATGGTCCGTACTCTGAGTCCTACTGTTGTTACCAAAAAAAGGTTTAAACGAGTGCCTTCCCAGCACATGCAGACACAGTGGATTCACAGTCTAGCTCAAAGCCCGTCATGTATCTTAGCCTTTTAATAACAGCTGATGACTTTTATGAAAATCCAATATTTATTGCTGCTGCCGTGCACATATAGGATGGAGAAACCTGAACCCGTTAGGCTGACAAAACAGATGCAAACTTCCTCAAAAAGAGCTGTGCACGGACACCGAGGGACAGGGAGCAAAGACGGGATGTTCTCTGTACTCTGCTTACAACGTGAGAAAGACTACAATTGTTCCTGTTGTCTAAGAATGTTGAACTAGATCCAAAACTGTCAAAGCAAAGCTGATTATGATACGTGTGAGTATGCACAGACAGGAAATAGCCAGACTCGGACAGAGAGGAGCAATTGGTCATTAACGCCACCTCCACTGGATCTTTCAGCTGTAACTAGGTCAGACTGAAGCTGCTGGAAGGAAGATGAGCAGAAAATAGCTGAGTTAGCACCAGAGTATAGAGACCTGAGAGGGAGGGGGGCGGGGGTAGACTACTGACCACAGTGCTGTATGCAGACATCACGCAACACTCGCTCCTATAATGCAGTATGAAAGCTTAAACATTGCTCTGGGACCAGATTCAGTTAAAATCCTGACCAATTCTTGTTCATACATTCAAATGTATGCAGACACATGTTCCCATTGCAGAACTGTTAAGCAAATTAAACTAATAGCTTTAAATATGCACCTCAGACTGCATTAAGTATAACATGGCTCTTTAATTACATCTAGTGGCAGCTAAAAGAAATGACAAAAACAAGGCAGACAGGTTTTACTTCAAAGCGGAATAAACTTTCCACCTTCAAGTTATGATTGTGTTTCCAAACAGAAAAAAGAAATCACAGTTCAAAAATGATAAAATATCCTTCCTTTGTTTTCATCTTTCTTTTAGGTCTCCTGCTTAAAGAACAAACAGTTATTACTAAAGAGTGCTTCTAAACTCACTGGGGGAGAACTGCATCAGTAAGGAAACTGCATTTCACACAAGTTTTCTTAAGCTGTCTTCTTTATCACTAAACAATAAAGTTTCTCCTAAAAACTGCAAACATGTGATGTTGGGTGAGTTTCTGGGTTTTTTTAAATAGGAAGCCTCGAGTTGAGACACAGTTGATAGGATGTAGATAAGGATGAACGGTCTGTCAGAGTGCATAGTCATCTCCTTCTCCTTCCATTATCGCACACCATCACTAATGCATCAGAATTAGACAGCCTGCGCGCGCGCACACACACACACCTCTCTTTCTTAGAAGCAGTGAGGGAAACTAAGTCAAGATCCAACTCTTATAATCTGTCCTTAACCATCACATCAATAAAGAATAGGTCATATTCACCATATACTATACGGTTTTTAGACTCAGAGGTTTTAATTTGAGTCTGGCTTTGACCATACTTCTATCAATCACAAGCCAAATGAGCATCATTATGGGAAAACTGTCTGAAAAAAGAGAGAATGAAGAGTGACTCAAAAGCTCCTCACTCACCGGACAAAAGTAGGAGTTCTCAGCGATGTATCGTGCAACAGCCTCGTGACTGGCTGACGCCGCCATAACCAGCAGTAGTGCATCTCGCGCCTGCTGTCCAATGGCTCCATCTCGGTGGATGAATGGCACAAGCAGGGAAAAGATCAGCAGGTTGGTTGAGCCCTGCTGGGCTGGTGCAGCCCGGAACAACATCTCTAGAACCACCGGCTGTCGGGCCATTGACACGCAGATCTGATGGAGGGAAAAAGAATCCCATTAAAGAACAAGAGTCATGAAACGCTGTTGAAAAATCTACTTTGGAGGTTAGTTATTATTCCAACTTTAGCACAGAAATGAATCACTAATCACTACAAAGGTTTCCTTTTATATGAAAAGAGCAGGTCAGTGCCCCTTTCTGGGGAGTTAAAAACATTTCAGGGAACACCATCAATTATATTACTATTTATTTATGCACCAAATTCACCTGGCTTTTGAAGTGGAACCCCTGCAATTAAATGGTACGTCTTCTGACCAATCAGTAACCTGAGCTGGACTATATTCAACTAACTTTATTGTTTGGGGGAGAAAAACGCCACAGCATGTGATGCTCTCATTTGTTGGTTTCTCAATCAATTGCTGCCGGGCATTCTCATGAAAAAGATATCAAATTACATTTTAAGATAAAAAAAACCTAGCAAACAGCATGCAAACAGTAAATGCAGCAGAAGCAACAGCAAATGAAAAACTACTATAACTTCTATCTTCCTCGGCAGAGAGGAATAAAGAGCGCTGAGGCCTGTCGCCAACACCTGAGGACAGGCAGAGGTCACAGACGATGCTGACTGAGTCCCCTCCAGGAAGCCAACAGCAAATGAAAAATTACTATAATTCAAATTGTCAGGTTTCATGAAGAGCCACAGCTCAGCTAAGGTTTTTAATACAACAGCCAATTTTTCCAGCCTTCAATTCTCAGTCATCTCACATCCGTTCAATTTTAACACAAAAAATAAAACAAAACTTGTTTGTCATTTGTGGGATGTCTACTACCGGTGAAATATATTTTGTTTATAGTGACTGCATACACACACTGGAAAAGACTGTAGGTTTGTATGTACCTGGTTAAGCAACAATACCAGGCTGTTCTCCAGAGCTGAAGGACAGCCAAGTTCTGGGTCAGCACAAGCTCCCAGGAGCCTAAGAAGGGGGTGGAGAATGGCTGTGTGCTGGAGCAGGGGCTGCTGGGACTGACCGATAAGCATCTCAAACAGTTTGAGCAGTGCACCCTGGCTGTCTGGGTCCAAGCCACGGCGAAGGTGCCACTGAACCAGCCTCTCCAGGATATTCTCTGTGACCACAAGCTCCAGTATGGGCCCCATAGGTGGCACGCTGGTGCCGCTCTCTGAGCTCTCAGCAGGACGCTCCTCTGCCAGCAAACATAACATCTGGTCGGTGTTGTTTCTCACTGCCGTAAGGTCATCGCTGGAGGATGAAGTCTCATGCTGCTCCAACACCCAAGATATCTGAGAAAAGGAAGTAAGGAGTGTGTTGTTGCTTTATCCAGTGGGCTTAAGTGATGAAGTGTTTGAGGTCCATGCTAACGGGACCAGGACAAACACTAGAACTGTAATGGCACATGTGGGTATTTGTTTATGTAACACAATACATAGAACTGAATGTTATTCCACATTACAATGTTTCCTCAAGTCAATCAATTCTGCTTCCATGTAACTGGTTCATCCTTTAGTCCAAGAGGAAGAAATTCCCTTAAGGCTCTCCCAAGATATCGAGTCCATTAGCACAAACAGACAGGCAACCCTTAAACTTAATATCTCCAGCCATGGCTATTACTGACAAAGAGGCATACAGGCAGATAATACTCAAAACAGGTTAAAATACAACAGTGCAACACAACTCAATTATTTTGCAAGATATAAAACGGCCTGTATTTGTATAGCGCTTCACGGTGAGAGTATGTGGTCAAAAGTGTGTGAGAGCAAAATGATAAGCAGAAGTTTAATTGGTCAGCATGACTACAGCAAGAATGAATTTGCAGATCTGGGCCCATGTTGAACAGATAAGAGCTGCATGTTAGATACTGGATAACAAGTCACGAACTACATTTAGGTGCACTTCTGTGGCTCTGTTGCAATGCATTTGCAACATATTCACTTATGGCTGGTGTCTGCTTCTTCTACAGTGGATTATAAATGCATTTCTCCATTATGACAACCGATCCTTTCAAAGAAAAACTCACTGACAGGATCGGACCTGTATATAGCTTTAGTAAGTCTCGCCAAAGAAGGAGCGGGTTTGCAAAGTGTGCACGCCCTGGAATCCCTGGGAAAAACAGAAAATAGATCATTTCTCAGACATCTTTTGTTGCCTCAGATTAGTTCCAACCGTCAGGCAGTGACAGACCTCTGTAACCTATAAACGTTCAGTAGGTAACTGGACATCAGCCAGCTAGTTTACTTCTCTCACTGACACTGACACAGTGAACTTTCACACATTGTGTGAACACATAATCATTCACTAGAACAAAGACAAAGCCTTCAAATCACACAAAAAGAAAAAAGATTAAAAGTAGAAAATTTGAACTGTCACAATAAATTGGATTTATTATAATTAACTCACCTGTGAGAGAGAGAATGTTACTTAGGCGCTGAAGAAAATTTAAAAAAGCAGTTTTTAACTTTGATTCTGTTTTGTGACTGACAAAATTATTGTTTCATTTTGAGTTCAGCTTTTCTTGAGTTTTCACTCTGGGTAAGAAAAATAATTTGCCTCAAATTGTGAAAACGGGACAGTCTTTGTGCAAAATTAACTTTTGTGTGTTAGTTCAAACATTGATGCTGTAACATCAAGATAACATTTTTAATTAAAAAAAAAAATCAGTACCAATGTAGACCACTGTGGGCAGGGCAGGAACATCGAGCAATTTTTATTATTTATTATTTTGAAGCCACAAAAAGTCCATCACACCATTTCCTGTGACGAGCACACACAGCTGCACTAAGTAAGGCTGCTCAAATATAGCAAAAATCATCATCTCAATCCCCAATATAGTTTCGTCTCAAGTACTTAACATGGTTATTAACTAACTTTAAAAAAATGTCCTTTTAAAGGATATTTATTTGGAATTTAAATACAATTGATAATAAACACATGTCGAGGAGCGTGTCAGGCTACATTTCACCGTGTGTTATACTTGTATAACTATGCATGTGACAAATAAAGAACCTTGAACCTTGAATGGTTATTAACTAACTTTAAAAAAATGTCCTTTTAAAAGATATTTATTTGGAATTTAAATACAATTGATAATAAACACAAATTGGTGAGTAACACAGGGTCATCTGGTAAAGCGTTAAGCAGAGGTATTTTTGACTGCAAAGCCCATCTTGCAAGAGCAACTGGTGCATTGCCTCCACTTTGATATCTCTCCAGAGGCAGACGGGCAAAAACAGCCCCAGGGTCATTTGGGGACCTGCAATGCAGCCACGGCTCAAGCAGCGGAGAGCTAAAGACAGCGTTTGCCAACTTTTAGTAATTCTTCCATGGGTTACATGTGCCTTTTACTTTTTTAAGATGGATTGTTGATCAAGAGATGGGTCCAAGGGAGGGGTAAAAACATACCAGTATAAAGGAAAGACAAGAAACAAGAGCTTTGGAAAGAAAAGAAACAGAAAAAAAAACTGTGTGTGTCTTAAGCTCACCTGTCTCCAGTGGTTTTCAAACACCATGAGACAGGTCTCTGGGTCTGCAGTGCAGGGGCTGGAGGGGGCGGCACTCCGGCTCGACCGACTCCCAGAAGCCCGTGGGTTTAACCTGCTCAGCCAGCTCATAGTGAAACCAGCTTAAAGCAGACCAAAGATCACTAAAACTCAATGACGTTGAGTCTAACAGAAGGCAAAGGAAATTATATGGGAAAAGAAGTGGGAGAGAGGAAAAGAGAAGTGCAAAAAGAAGGGCAGAAAGGGAAGGGAAAGTGTATCACAACAGAGAAGAGGAGAAAGAGGTCGGCTGTGCAGGCTGTCAATCCCGCTCAGTGTACATCTAGGAAAAGCCTGCTGCTGCTGCTGCTACAGAAACTTTGTGACCCTGTCCTCCTCGTAGACCCTGTCATCCAGTCTGAAGCCAACACCACTCCATAGCCGGTCAGGACTGGCAGTCTCTCTGTGTGAACAAAAAAACCCCCCAAAAACAAAACAACATTAACATCATATAAACCTGGAATAATAACAGCTTCATTCACAAACTTGCTATTACTAAAAGATCTCATTGCATTTCTCTTAATGTGGACTTGAAACATGACAGAATAACCACTAGATTAGAGTGGGAAGAATGCATGTAAGGCAACATGGATACAAGATTCCATGCCTCACTCGCTGTGGCTCGGGAGGCAGGGTCCATGGCAGTAAGCTACCCCAGGACCCCACAGAGCTTTCAAGAAAGCCAATATACATCCAGAGGAATGACTTCAGGTGGACATTGTTGATAAAATACAGATTTATAAATGACATTATGCATATGGCAAAAACTACAAATCACCTTTCAATGGGATCACATCAGCCACGATGTCATTGAGTGTTCAGACCACACATATTACTCTTAAATAAGAATAAATAAAAGCACAGCAATTATCTGAAATGTCATTAATGATTTTGCCCAGTTACACTGAGGTTGAACAGGTGAGTAGCTCATGGTTGGTGCCAAGCTGTTGCATGTGAAGCGTGTAACATTTTGTGGATACGTTTAGAAAATTATTGCAATGGAAGAAAAGATAAAAGTAGAAAGAGCCACGGTAAAAGAATTAACAGTTTCAGAAAACAAGTTTTAACTACACACCATTTCTATCAGTAACATTTCTGCAGTATTATACTGAAAACGTTGATGTTTTATCACAAGTCTAATCCTCATAACACCTGCATGGACTGAGCTCATGAAGGAAGGGAAAAGAAATGTTTTTGCTTTCCTTCATTTTCTATTACATCAAAATGCTTTAAAAAAGGTCCATGTTATGAAAGGACTGTGCAGTATCAGTAGCTGCTGTGTCCATTTGTCGTCAGTATTTATATCACTGGCTGAACACTGCACTCAAGAACATCTAATGCGATTATATACATATACTATATTCCCAAAAGTATTTTGTCATCTGTCTTCACACCCATATGAACTTGAGTGAAAACCCATTCTTAATCGACAGGTGTTAATATGTCATCTGCCCACCATTTACAGCTATGACAGCTTCAACTCTTGTTGAAGCTGTTGATATGTTACAGTGGTGAAAAACCCAGGATTGGGGCATGGCGGAACCGCGACCGGGCCAGCCAGGGGAGGTGCTGACCCAAATGGTGGCCGAGTTCGTGCCTACCTCTAAACCCGTACCCACTTCTTGGGTGGGAGCGCCTGCACCTGTTCCTGTTCCACGGAGGAGGGCGGATGAGCAACCTCCACTTACACCACCTGCTCATGCATCTTCTCGGCCTGAGCCGATGGACAGCGTGGACAGCATGCGGGGGACAGCGTGCTCACCCAGAGCCGGAGGCTGGCACCAGGGAGAGAGCTGCTCAGCTGGGGCCAGAGGCCAGCATGTGGTCTGGACCTGCCTCGTTTTTACCAGAAGCCAGCGTCTCTATTAGAAGCGAGTGTGAAAACGACAACTGTAATAAAATCCGCTGATATGTGGTCGGGTCTGCTATACATATGCTACAGTGTGCTTATTTGACCATTCTTCCAGAATAAAAGTTGTGAGGTCAGACACTGATGTTGGACAATAGGGCCTGGCTCACAGTCTCTGCTCTAATTCATCCCAAAGGTGTTCTTTTGGGTTGAGTTCAGGTTTTTGTGCAGATCAGTCAAGTTCTTCCACACTCACACTTCCACACCGCTCATTTAATTCTTTATCGACCTTGCTTTGTGCACTGCGATGCAGTCATGTAGGAACAGGAAGGACCCATCCCCAAATGTTCCAAAGTTGGGAGCATGAAATTGTCCAAAATGTCTTGGTATGCAAAACAACAGGAGTTCCTTTTACTGGAAGTAAAGGGGGTGAAAAACATCCCCACGCCATAATGCCCCCGTCCGCCAAACTATACATTTGACACAAAGCAGTCAGACAAGTACCGTATTATTCGGGCTATAAGGCGCATTTAACATTCTTTAATTTTCTCAAAAATCCACAGTGCGCCTTATAATCCGATGCGCCTTATGTATTAATTCTGGTTGTGCTTACTAGCCTTGAACCGATTTTATGTGCTCAAATTAAGTTTAACATCCGGGCATCCATGAAAACAGAATTTATTAAATTTAATGGAGTTAGAAGTTAGGTGGAAACTAGCAAGCTAAGCATGATATAGCATGTTCTGACAGATTTCTGAAACAAATTCAAATGTACCTGAATTTGAAATTTCCACTGAAGTCACGGGTAAGAGGCAAGTGGAACCAAGATCGAGGCCATTTGCTTTTTGAAGTTTGCAAAGACTGCTAAATTGTGCCACTGGTAGTTCACTCTTTGCAACATAGTACGCTGTTCTAAACAGATTTTTTTTTCAGGTTTATTTTTAGTATGTTATTTGCAATTGGTGTTTGTTCTGGGAAAGATATTGCAGACTGAGCAATAATGCATTTCTTGCATTTCTCATGGGTTCTAATGGGGGCCTTTCTTAAAATGACTGGTCCCAGTAACAAAGGCACTTGTCGACTCAGAAATCGAGGGAAAACCAACAACACACCCGGCAGAACATTATGTTATTTACACGGGTGCACATAAGTGGTCCGCATGTGCGCATTCGCTGTCAAAATAAAAGATGCGCACCAGATAAGAAGTTGCAATGTGCGTTTGCGTACATATAAAAAGCACTGTTTTTGTCCACTAGAGTGGGATTTTCACGGCACATTCTGCACCACATCTCTGTGCGTGCATCATTTGTTTGAAGCCAGCTCACCTCCTGCAAATACTTTTCCGAGAATACACGCTTCTTTTGTGGTTCGGACTCCTTCTGACATTTCTTTGGAGGTGGAGGAACATCACAGTAATTGCTTAAAGGAGCTTCTTCGACATCTTTAAGAGTTCTAAACAAATGTCTGTCCTCCTCCAGAAATCTTATGTACGCAAACACGCGTTACAACTTCTTATCTTGTGTGCGTTTTTTATTTTGACAGCGAATGCGCACCTGCGGACCACTTATGTGCAGCCCTGGTTATTTAGCTCGTCATATTGCAGCCACAGAAATTCTTTTGTCCATGAAACCATAAAGCTGCACTTTCTTTTTGCCTTATAGTCTGATTTGTCATAGCTTTTCCGTTTTGTGGTAAGCTTTTCTTTGGCTGTCACTTCTTCACCCTGACCTGTTTTATTTGGCTCAGCAGAACTGAAATATAAATCCTGCTGCTTTTACACACGCACTCACATAACGCTCAGCGATTCTCTGCGCGATCAACCTCTCACATGTTTAAGCTGCGGGAGATTTCACTTGTCATGTTTGCATAGTAAGCTAACGATTGATAAGATGATGTGCGGAAATTATCGTCACTCACCAATCAGTGCTGTCGCTCTCTATACACAGTTCGCGCGATTGCAAAGTGAAAACAAAAAGCAAGCACAAATTCAAATGCAATTTCAATATGTCACATATTGACAGTGGCTCACCGATGTCAATGACATAATTCCCCAGCTACATTTCTGAAAGAATGCAAAAGCATTGACATATATTTTTCCTCCCTACGATAGCCCGACGGGCAGGGCAGAGATAGATTTTGGTAGCCCGACTGGAAAAATCGTTAGCCCCGGGACGTCAGGCTAGCGATTTTGCGAGCTCTGATGTTAGCATGACATTAGCACAGTGAAGCTGGAGGATGAACGCTAACTTTTTTCCGCTTGATAAAAGTTAACGTGAGGGTTCCCGATGGTTAGGGACAAATGCAATCACATGGCAGGATGCTGTAAACGGACCAAACCTCAGTCAGGAGAACAACTGAGATAATTCACAAGGTTAGTCATTCATATACTGCAACAACATGGGAATAGAGCAGCTGAAAGAGAATTCAACACTAATGAATCAATAGTACGGAAGTGGAGGAAGGAAGACGAATGAGTTGAGTAAAGTTTGACTTATCTGTTTTGTTTCGCTTAATGCACCTTATAATCCGGTGCACCTTATGTATGAAAACAGACCCATTCATCGACGGTGCACCTTATGTGTTGCATCTTATGGTCTGAAAAATACGGTACCGTTTTCCTGGCAACCACCAAACTCACTCATCCACTAGATTGCCAGATGAAGAAGCATGATTCGTCACGCCATTTTCTTTTCTCTGTGGTAGCAATTCTGCTTAATTTGTTAAATCCCTTATCAATATCCTTAATCTAAATGTCATTCTGCTGTCTTAAGTCATCCAAAGACAGAAACCCTTTCTGTGCTTTTGCGTGCATGCAAGTAATCGGGTTGTGCTGTATTCCTCAACTGGTTAAGAACAAGAGGTTGAATGGTATAAAATGCACTCCGCCAGTAAGTGGGATATTTGATATTTTCCTTCAGCACCATCAGAATTTAATAGCTCCAAAAATATCTGCCAGGAAGTAGTGCACTTAGTGAGTTATTGTAAGGATTAGTGAGAAATAACTGAACAGATGGTTAATGATGGATTTTGCTGCTGGAAAGGAGGGGGGAGGGGGATGTTTGTTCTTTTACTGTTGTGCAAACCTACAGTGCAGAACTTTTGGCTCTTAGACTTAAAGTGTAAATATCAACCCTATTGACTCTTGCATATACAGCGCTGTGCAAATGACTTGACCCACCCCTCATTTCTTTCCATGTGGCTTAGAAAATGATTTATTGAAAGATCTAAACATACATGGATAATACAATATATAAAGCAAAAAGAGTTTACAGAATTGTAAGAAGCTTGAAAGATAGTGTTTGGCATTACAACCTTTATTCGTCAACATAGCCTGAACCCTCCTGGGCAACTCTTGCATGATTTCTTCAAGTTATCTTCAGCAATAGTCTTCCAGGCTTCTAGAAGTGCATTCAAGCTTTTCTTTGAGTGCCTTTTAATTAGATCTCTGTCAAGATGATCCCACATTGCTTGAGAGATGTTGAGGGACTCTGGAGGGGTCAGTCCATGACTGATAGTTTTCCATTGTGCGTTTTTCTATCCAGGTATGCTTTTACTGCATTAGCATTGTGTTCGGGATCACTGTCATGCTGAAAAACAAGTCATTGCCAATCACACACAGTCCCAAACCATGCCAGAGCCTCCACAGTGTTTTACAGATGTCTGTAGACCATTACTACGGATTCATGCTAATATTTATGCTTATGATAGTATCAATATAAGGACTCCCAAATGTCAGCATCCTAGCAACTGCAATCACCATTAAAAATTTTCTGGTTTTTGTTTTGTTTTTATTATATATGTGAGCAAAAATATCGCTGTTGCAAATTTCCTTGAAAAATTGTTATATAATATTGAGACTACATTGAGCACCCCTAACAACAATTTGACCAAAACCTCCAAATTTGGATTCATCGCTGTTGCCATGCATTTTCAGTCCAGTTCTTGTGTAATTGATATACCTTAGTGTTCTCTCCCCCTTTCCCTTCCTTAGGAATAACTTCTTGACAGCCACCCTTCCACTGAGACCATTTCTGATGAGGCTTCAGGAAACAGTAGACGTATCAACTGAAGTGCCAGATGCATCGCTCAGGTCCTGTTTTAGGTCTTTGGATGCCCCCACCCCCTCCACCACCATTTTTAATGAATTACTGTTCATTTTCTGCAGATAGTTAAGCTGTTCCTCCAGATGTCCAGTGCATTTGACACATTTACCAAGCCGACATACGCTAAGTTTTCAACCAATAGCTCTTCTGAAATCTCCTTGTTGGTTCAAAACATGCTATACCTGTTGAACTGTGTTATCATTGGCACTTTTCATAGATTCAAAGAAATAAAGAAATGGGAACAGATTATGTGTTTATGTGACAAGCTGCTAGTAATCAAGTGCCTAAAGACTAGAGATGGCACGATACCACTTTTTAATGTCCGATACCGATATCAGAAATTTGGATATCTGCCGATACCGATATGAATCCGGTAAAGCGTATTTTGTAATCAATAAAACTGTTTTTTTTTATAAATATCTTGCTGCATTTTGTATAAGTTCATACCTAAGTTTTAAAAAAAAACAAGCGACCGAAGCTATTCTGTTATACCTGTATGCAAAAAATACACTCCACCCAAAACATTTTAAAGTTCAGCAACACTGATCGGTCTAATAAATTTAAACCTACACCATCCTCCCTATTCTGGTATTTTAAAGAGTACTTAGTAGAAATATTAAGCAACCTAACTAATAGGGTTGCCAACTCCCAGCAAAAATATTAGGGCGGGGGGTGGTTCCCTTGTGGTGGAACCACATACCTCATAGCGGCTCAGCTATGAGGTATGAGGCCAATCACCGTGGTGTCATCGCCCTTAATCGATGTAATCAACTTTAATTTAATGCAAGTGTAAAACAAATGCACAGAAATCAATTATTTTTCTACAATAATTAAATAGATTCAACATCTTTCTTCAACAGAATTGCAGACTGCACAGATAGTACCTTCCCAAAGGAAAAAGTACTATAGCTTATTAGGGTGTATATTAGACTTATTAGTTACTATATACAATAATGGATTTCTATACATTTAATCGGATGACCACTTTTGTTGCAAGATTCAGATAATTATTTATTCAAAGTTTTTAAATGACATAACAAAGAAAAGTATTTCTTTGTGCCCCCCTCTCCCTGTTAATGCCCTACCTGGCCACCGACAAAACTTTGCTAGACCCGCCCCTGCACAGTTACCAGCTGTCAGCTACTTAGAAAAGGATCCTGGTGTTATTTGTCTCTCAGAAACAGTTCATAACTTCCCTTCAACTCATTCATGTCACCTAAAAGGTAAACCTGTTTCTCCATCACCTGTTCAGCTCTGATGATTCAGTAAGGACATCTCCTGGTTTCATCTTGATGTTTCCCTCTCACCACATATCCAAACCATATCATGACCAACAGCATTTACAGCCATGGCTCCAGCAAACCTCAGTTGATACTAGAAATTAATATTAAATAAATTTTAACAACAGCTTATCACGCTTAAACGTGCTGCTGTTGTTTATCCGCTGGTCTCCTCTTTCTAGCGCAAAGTGGGCGATAAACAAACAAGAAAGGCGGGACTTGTGGCAGAAAAGCCGATCAGCTGATCATTGATCAGTTTCATGTTTGAACTAATAACAGGAGAGGAAGGGGGAGTGAATGAGAGAAGTAGATGCAACTGCGCAGCAACGACAGAATAATTCCAGCTTTGTGTCTATTTTTTTAATTCTAGCTGGAGTACGGGACAAATCGCTTCCTTTTCACCTCAATATGGAACTCCGATGGCCAGTCCAGCTGTGGCTCAATATATTAGTTGTTAAGCTTAACGTGGAAATACTCTGCAAACATTCAGGGATGAACTTACACACTTGCTTTACTTCTCTGGGATAGTTTTTGCCAAGATGAAATGCTGCGGTTAGGAAGCATGTAGCGAGGCTCCAAATGCTCCAACAGACCGCCGACAGGTCTCGCAGACAACAGCCGCTCTATCATGTGACACATACTGCTCCAATGCGCCGAGCTGGGTTACGCCAAGTAGCGCGTTTTGTGAGATGATTGTGTGATACTTCGGATCGAATTACATTTTTTATTTCTCTCCAATATCCGATCCAGTAATTTAAGTCAGTATCGGACCGATGCAGATACGTAATATCGGATCTGTCCATCTCTACTAAAGACACAATTTTATCCCCCCCCCATTGTTTTTGGTGTGTAACACTAGTTTATCCTTTGAGTTAAGTGCTTTGTTTAATCCTTGAATGGTCTGGACTGAAAAAAGGTGAAAAAGCAGCCAAAGTCCAAAGAAAGACTTCAAAAGATCTTAAGAAACTCTGACTCCTTGGAAGCAAAATGTAAAGAAATGAATCCTGGCTCAAGACGTTTGCACAGTATTGTATGTATTTCCTATGGATAACATCCCTTAGGCTTGATAAGTTAGTAAGTTCACTTTAACTGAGATACATAAATGTTAAAGTAGATTTCAAACCTTTGTTATTGTGGCCACATGATGTGGAACAACATCACATGAACTGGACTTGGATCACACGCAAGAGGTCTACCAACATCATGCTCAACTTCCCTAAATCAATAAGGCTCAAATGCTTCTCTTTTTTTTTTTCCTTCGCTCCCCTGATAGAGAGTATTTACACACAAACAACAATGGAAAAGATAAGATAAGAGATAAGATAGAACTTTATTAATCCCTCGGGGTTACTGGGTTACTATAGTCCACACTTTTTAATGACTCACTGTTCCTTAACATCTGATTCAAACTTAATGACACTGCTTGAAAACTGCTTCAAATGCATAAATTCATAACGAGGATAAAAATAAGATGATTATCTTACCCTAAATGAAGTTTAAGGTAACTGCTGATGCAGCTACTGTGCACCAGCATTTCAAAACTTTCTGACCCCGATGTGCAGGAAGTAGAAAATACAGTATATGGCCATTCAGCTTTAGTTTTATTTCAGGTCACACTGAATCATAAAATGTTTCAAAGTTCAACTAGACATTCCACTGGAGGGAGGCTGCCTTCATAAAGAGAAGTATTTGCTAAAGCTTAGTCATGAAGAACACCAAAGCAGTCTTGACTGCTACAGTCTCATAATGCAAAGTCTAAAGGTCAAGACCTATTTTATACTAACTAAAAGTATTTATGTGAAAAACTTAGAGCCACTCCTGCCTTAACCAGAAATTCTCCACGTCCACTCATATCCACGAGGACTGATGATAGTTACTGATAACATCTGTGACTCAAGTAGTGAGCAACCATAGACAAGACATGAGGACTTAAGGATGTCAGCGGCTACACAACAGTGCTTTTTGTTGGCTTAAGTACCAGTGGTTCTGTAGGTGGTGTATGTGCCAAGACAGCAATTCATCTGGAACTGAAAAGGGTGGCATACACCTACAAGTGTTTTTCTCTATCCTTACATGTTGAAGAAGAAGAGGAAGGATGTCAAAGAGTCATAAACAATATAAAAGATGGATGTAGCTTCCATGTAGCCAAAATTAAGCCAATATGGGAGGCCTTAAAAATGAATTCTATCTGAAGGCCACCAGATGGCGATAGCTGTGGTTGAACAAAAGACTTCCAGTCCCGTAAAAGACTACACGAAACGGCTTTCGGTCTCAATCTCTGTAAACACTTTGCTGATGAGTTTATGGGGTCAGGTACACATTTAGGGTAAAGTCTTGGTCATACCGTATTTCAAAGAGGGAGGCCTGTACATGCCACAAAACTGCACACTCACTAGCTAATGACTTGTGACTGACAAGTTGTTAGCCACACAATTTCACAGTCAGACCAGCCTTTCCTCATCATCTGGGTTTTTTGGGTTTTTTTGTCTTTTTGCAACCAAGGTGGCAATGGCAGAAACACTCATCTTGAATCTTTAAAACAAACACTGAGGTTATGTTGTAGTAGCTGTGATGATTGACTTGCATAAGGTTGTAATAAACTTGAGTGACATGACATCTGGAACAGGGTTTTATTGAACAAAAAAGAAAATGATTAGTGATTGTTTATCAACTTTCCCTGCAGTGTACTAACTAGTTAACAACTTACAATTAAACCACTGCTTGACTCTTCCTCATCAGCGGCTCAGCTATGATGCACACTCGTGCCTCTGCCACTGCCTACTGCTTTTTCTGCATCAATGCAGATCAGAAAAACATATATCCTATATCTTTAACTGTGACAGGCAAATATTATTAAAGCAATACATGAATCAGGCTGTAGAAACAAAAGAATACTTTCAGTCTGCAACCACCATCATTTTTTCTGTATAAGAAAATAATATATGAATGTGATTTTCCTTTGCATAATCCAAAGCTATTCTAACAGTGCAGACGTGAACTAATAAGACACCTGGAGGAACGTGTGCTTATTTTCTAATACCGATTCATCTGGTTTTTTAATCACATATTTCCTGCCCCAATGTGGCACACTTATATTGACTCCTCTCTAGATCAAATTTAAATAATCATCCAACACTGAAGCCATAGCACCGGTAAATGTTCACATCTAGGAAGCTGAATTGAGCAGAATCTGGTACATTTTTCTTGAAAATGACCCAAAATGCTAAAAACTGAAGTCGTTACAGATGCTCTTCTCTTCATCTGAAAACCGCAATTTTATTCTTACTCTTGTAAGGCTGAAAGATGTGTCTGAAAATAGTTACACGTTAACTTTCTGTTAAGATGGTGAAATTATTATCTAAACCCAGTGAATAAAGATAAGCAAGAGTGTACGTTCTCAAACAGACAAATTTAAGCGATTAATGAACAAGGCTTTTCTATTCAACCATGATTTAATCTGTTGATGTGATATGCATATATGTGGCTTATTCGAGATGGGGGGGATCTACTAGTTATTCTGGGCACAGAAGTGACAGATTATTAGAGTTGTGTAGTTATAATTCCAAAGTCCAACCCAGTCCACAGATCTAATTCAAAGTTCACAGGTAAGATCACAACATAAATCATCAATCACTGCAGTATTTGGGGGTCATGTGTCCCGTTCAATCTGACAGACTGCTAGAGCACATACAGTGCACACAGCAAATACTACGCCCTTTCCCCTAAACCGGTTGGTTTGTCATGACTTAGCAGCACTTGAGCTTTTCTGCACTACATCTCACTTCAGCCAAGCGAGGCTCCTTACGCTGTGGTTCGACAGAAAACAACAATGTATTTCAAATGCAAGACGGAGGACCAAGCTAATTGACACTGCAAATATAATCAGCTACCTTAGAAATGCCAGCAACGCATATAGTTAATTTATCTAGTTGTCATGCTGTTGAACTTCACTATGAGGTCATCGAGAATCTCCCTACCTTGTGTGAGTCTCAACAGTTGTTGCGAGGTGGTGTTTTCCTTGGGCAGCTACCTGCTAGCTGGTTGCTAGTAAGTTAGCGCTGGTATGCTGCTAGCGACTAGCTGCTGATGAATTCCACAATGTCAGAGCAGTAAGCGATTACAAGATAGGAGGCGACCAAAAGACAACCGGCAAGACAGACCACAGTGAGTCAGGGACGCTAAGAAATCAACCACTCCTTCACTGAGGCTGCTGTGCATCCTGTTAGCAACAGATAAACATCCCATTTGATGGTTTCTCAAACACTCTTCGCTTTCCCGCAGCCATCTTACTTTAACTCCGCCCACACGTCTTCTCTGACTCACAGCGACGCTGCTTCGCACAGCTGTATGAGGGCTTTAAAGTGCCCAGATTATATACACTGCGTGCTAAACACAATGCACAAAGCTGAAACTTGTGAAAAATTGCTTGGCACCATGTCTGACTTTGGAGTTAGTTTGCAGTCCTCACCTCTTAGTCGGATAATTGTTTTTTATCAGTGGACCTGAAAGCTCCAGTTACTGCACCTTCAGAAAAGCCATGCAAATAAACTAAGCACAGGCAAATAAGGAGAGCTTATCTAAACGTAAAGACCCGCAGCAGTCAAATAAAACAGCGTAGCTTAAACATGGAAACATGGAAAGCAAATCCACATAGCGAATCCAGAAATGTATGGAAGTTTTTACCACTGGGGAAAAAGAAAAGCCATTTATAAGTGTTAATTTTGTATTATTATGTCAACATTTTAAGTTGAGTATTTCAAAATTTATTTTACACCAACTATATTGTAGGCTAAAGACTTTACAATATTACAAGAAGATGACAAAAATTAAACAATCTCAATAATCAAGTCAAATTTAAGGTATATTAAAAAAAATCCATACCCTATTAATTTATAGACACACAGTGACATCCTCTCTGTAGTTTGGGCTCTATAATCCTGTCAGTGTTTGCTGTGTCTGAATTTTAAAGAGATAGCCTGCCCTTGTTTTCCGAGAGAGTTAAGAATTCCCAGAAGACACATGACATCTGTTATGGTTTCCCTCCATAGAGACCAGCATCACCAGGCAGTGATCAGGTAGACCTGGGTTGTTGTTAGGTGGACTCTACAGTGGTGCCTGTGTGTTCCTCTTCATCATGAGCAGTACTTGCCTAAAAAATACGTTCATTTAAGACCGATGTTTGGAAAATGGATATAACAGGTGATGTTAGTATCAGAGGGAACCGATGGCAGAGGCTGTTTAGGCGGCAACAGGGGCAGAAAGCCAGTGGGGAAGGACACGATGGTGTCAAGGATAAGGGAAAACATAACACTTTCCTGGGCAGAATTTTGAAATTTAAGTAAGTATTATTGATTAAGCTGAATCTTTTTGGAAAAAGAAAAGTGCAGCTGTGATACAACAACAACAAGGCTGTTATTCAATTAGGCAGCTTGTAGAATGACAACATGTTTCTAATTATTAAGATTTAAAACATTTGACCTGTTTGAGATAATTAACACAAATTAGATCAGATATAATATCATTTATTCATGACAAGAGTCTTTCATCGTTTTGTTTGGGCTCCTGTTTTGGCAAATATTTCACAGTGAAAAATCCTAATACATTTTCCTGTCACAAGCAATGCTTTGGTTAATAATTTGACTATGACAAGTCTCGAATCATAATATTTATGTGACTCTGTTCTTCTCTTCTTTCCCTTCTTCAACATTTCTCAGCTGGAACGAGTTCATTGTTGATCCAGCTGAGCAGTTTTATTATGTCTGGATTCAGGTCATGACACTACCCATCGTTTACAACTGGGTAATCATCATTTTGAGGTAAAGTAGTGCAGTGTGGTATGTTTGCAAATGGTAATCATTCCTAAGCATATAACAACAGTGCGTGATAGGACATTTTCTGAAGCAATGCTTGTGTTTTTCAGGACTTGTTTCACTATGATAGCACTGAGCTACCTCCCTGTGTGGCTTACTCTGGACTATGTGTCAGACCTCATGTATATGATTGATATGATCATCACTCTTCACACTGGTAATTCTGTCGGTTTACAGTGGGAGTTCAAATTCCAACTTACTTTTGTCACATAACCCTTTATCATATTAAATATGACAGTCTTTTTTCCCTAGCTGCTTCTATTCATGTGGCCGCTGTAGCTATGGCTATAGCTATAATGAGGAAAAGTCATTTGGATGCTTTCTAACAGTTAGAGCCAACCTGTGTATTGATAAATTACATCACTGTATGATGAGTATTCTGGGCTTCATTAAACACTGTTTTTGCCTCTTCAGGTTACTTGGATCAGGGCATCCTGGTCAAAGACCTGATTCAGTTGAGGAAGCGCTACCTGCGCTCTAAACATTTCCTCTGGGACCTGGCTTCCATTCTTCCTTTCGACTTCCTGTATTTTGCATTCGGCATCCAAACTCCTCTGGTCAGAATCAACCGCCTTTTGCGTATCCCACGACTCAACGAGGCCTTGGACCGCATGGAGACAAGAACCTCCTACCCCAACACCTTCCGCATTGCCAAGCTCATGATCTACATCTTTGTGCTTATCCACTGGAATACCTGTCTGTACTTTGCGCTGTCCAGCAGCCTCGGCTTTGGAAGTGATCCTTGGGTTTACCCTAATATCACCAACACAGAGTTTGGCTCCATGCGACGTCAGTACTTTTACTGTTTCTGGTTTTCCGCTCAGATTTTAACCACAGTGGGAGACGTCCCCCAGCCAGAAAGGGAAGAGGAGTTCTTGTTTATGATCGCAGACTTGCTCATTGCTGTGTTGGTGTTTGCGTCAATTGTTGGCAATATCGGCAATGTCATCACAAGCCTAAGAGATCGCGATAATGTCTTCTTCCCTAACCATGAGCTGGTAAGCTGATGGAAGAGCCAAGCTTATTGAAAAGACTTTTAATAATGAAGATTGTGTGATAGCTTTCTTTAGCTAACATTTATAGAAAATCAAGTTTTTCTTTCCTTCTTTCAGGTAAAGGCATACCTGCGTAGTCATCACATCAGCAAGGAGCTTCGAGAGCGTATCAACAACTGGTACCAGCATCTTTACATCAACAAGAAGATCATGCGAGAAAATGAAATCCTGCAGCAGCTGCCTCTGCATATGAGGACAGAGATCACGGTCAGCGTTCATCTTCGCACACTCTCCAAAGTCACCATCTTCCAGAACTGCGACAGAAGTCTGCTGGAGGAGCTGGTTCTCAAACTAACTCCTCAGGTCAGAAAGCTGGCAAAGCTGTGTTTGTAACTTATAGTCACTAATTTGTTTATAGAGCACACAACTAAAGTGAATGGCACCTGCTCTCTGTGGAATGTGGTTCAGTAGCTTACTGTTATCTTGCAGATCCAAATTTAACACTGTTGTTGGTTTACCTTGACAGTGCTTTTGGAATATAACAATCCTTTGAGGCTGATGAAGTCTCACCTGCTCTTTATCTTTTCATCTTGTAGGTGTTCAGTCCAGGAGAGTACGTCTGCAGGAAAGGAGATGTGGGCCATGAAATGTACATCATCAAAGAAGGAAAATTGGCAGTTGTGGCAGATGATGGGGTTACAGAATTTGCTGTGCTGAGTGATGGGAATTTCTTTGGGGAAATTAGTATCCTTAACATCAAAGGTATGTTAAGTGATTTGGGCATGCTCTTACAAGTGAATTTGTTTAGCTGGTGAAGAGACACATGGACAAGAAGCAGGCCAGCTCTTTTTCTTCAGTTGTCTAAAAAATAAAACCGAGAGTCTCAACAATGGTAAAAGTATTCTTCCAGACTATTAGAGATGCTTGAAATAGACAAGTATTCTCTATAAAAGGAGGGAACGTGATTTCTGCACATTTAAAGTGAAGAATTACGACTAAAATACAAATTATACTAAGAGTTTTTTAATTGTAGTACAGCTGAAATTCAAGGTGGAGCCTATAATTCTGTTCACAGTTTTCACAAGAAGATGACTCAGATGAAAGAAAATTGCTTCTGAAGGCATCTAAAAGTGTATAATTGGAATCGGGAATGTTGGTGTATGAAGAAAGCAAACAAGTTTACTTTCAAGTGGTTGTGCTGAATTACAGTTTTTACAGATTTGCAAAAAATCTCTAGAAATGTCCACAACACCATAACATACATACAACCACAGGTCCAAAAAAGTTGGGACATGGTGTAAAATTTAATGTAAATCTCACAACCCCATATTGCATATTGAATAGAATATAGAGAATGTATCCTGTTTAACCTGAGAAAATGCAACATTTTAAGAAAGACTTTAGCTCATTTTGAATGTGATAGCAGCAATACATCTATAAAGTTGGGACAGGGCCGTGTTTGACTCTCTGTAACATCCCTCTTCTGTTAACAACAGTCTATAAACATCTAGGAACTGAGGAGACCAGATATAGATGATAAGATTTTCAAAGGGTCCACAATTTTATGCTAACATTATTTTGAAACGCTATTGTTAATAGAATATTGGTTTATAAGATTTACAAATTATTATATTCAGTTTTTTTATTTACAGTTTAAACTTTTTTGGTAAGTCCAAAGGTATTTTTGGGAGCCTCTATAATTCCTACTCTATTGGTTTAGTTGAAGCTGTCAGTTGGATTTTTCTTTTTTTCACATTCAAAATATTATGGATGATTATTACTACTTTCTTTTACTATTTTTCTTTATTTGTTTCCTTGACATACTACTACACACTGATGGCAGTTAAAAAACAGCCACCTGTATATCAGGTGGCTGTTTTTTAACTGCAATCAATTGGAATTTGCTTTGAGGGCTGGTGTCCAGTCACGTAGGAACAGGAAGGACCCATCCCCAAAATATTCCCACAGAGTTGGGAGCATGAAATTGCTGCAAAATATTTTTGTATGCTGAAGCATTAAGAGTTTCTTTCACGCGAGCTAAGGGGCTGAGTCCAACTCCTGAAAAACAACTCAACACCACAATCCCCACTCCACTAAACTTTACACTTGGAACAGTGCACTCAGACAAGTACTGTTCCCCTGGCAACATTCCTGAAAACAGATGGAAAAGCATAATACGCCACTTTATAGAACACATCTTCACTGCTCTGGGATCTAGTGGTGCATGTTTTACCCCACTGCATCCAAGACTTTATACTGTGCTTGGTGATGTATGGTTTGGATGCAGCAGCTCGGCCATAGAACCCCATTCCACATTGCATCTACATCTACATTGCATTGAGGAAATTTCAGAACTGGACTTGTTGCACTGGTGGTATCCTATCACGGGCCCATGCTGGAATTCACTGAGCTGCTGAGAGCAACAAATTCTTTCACAAATGTTTGTAGACGCATTCTGCATGCCTAAGTGTTTGATATTATACATCTGAATTCAATGATTTGCATGGATTGCAATATAGTGTATAATTGAATATACACTATACACTAGTATAGTGTATATTCAATTAATTTAAGACCAAAACAAGAATGATTGGCTGGTTTTAAAAGTCTTGAATAAACCAACAAATGTTGGTAACATCCTTAAAATTTTTAGGTTTGTCAGGTTTTTACAGAAATACTATTCTCTTTTATTACAGGTAACAAGTCAGGCAACCGCAGGACTGCCAACATCCGAAGCAATGGGTACTCTGATCTCTTCAGCTTGTCCAAAGAAGACCTGACAGATGTATTATCGGAGTTCCCTGCAGCCAAACGTCACCTGGAGGAGAAAGGCCGACAGATCCTCACTAAAATGGGCATGTTGGAGGAGAGTGGGGAGAAAGAGGAAGGGGAGGGAGAGAAAGTGGAAACCAAGATACAAAGACTAGAGAGCAACTTGGAGGTTCTGCAAACTAAATTAGCTCGACTAATGATGGAATTGGAATCGAGCAACCGCAAAATGCAGGCCAGGGTGGCGCAGCTGGAGCTGGAAGTTTCAGAACTGGAGACTCAGCTGTCAGAAGATGATGGAGAGAGAGACAGAACATTGGGAAGAGGGCAAGGTGTGGGTAGGGAGGCTGAATGGGAGCGAGAGGAGGCAGAGGGAGAGGAGGAGGAGGAAGAAGAAGGCTCATATATGAAGGGGGAAAAACAGGGACATGGAGATGATAGTAATGATGTCACCAAAGAGGGAGATGGTGAGAGCACTAAAAGTACAAAGGAAGATGCTGAAAAGGTGGTAGAGGGAGATAAATGTAGGCCAAAAAACCCAGATAATCAAGGAGATAAAAGTGAAGATGATGGAGAGAAGATCCAAGGAGATGACAGACCTGGGAAAGGAGATGGAGCTGAGATTGAACCTGAAAATGGGAAAGAAGCGAAAAGTGGAAAGAGAGAATCTGAGGAAGGGAAAAGGAGGAAAAGGATAAGGGAAAGAAAGCTGAAAGGTAGAAGAAATGAACGAAAAACTAAGAAAAAATGAAAAGAAATGTGAACTGTGTTTTTCCCATATGCGTTTTCAGGAAACGCTGCAGTGGATATTTGTTCCCCTAGATGGCAGCATTGCATTCCTCCCTTCTAAGTCATCGTCAAGAAAATCAATGTATTAACCCCTCCCCTCTCCCTTTAGTATATTTATACAGTTTTCAATAAAATAGTCTTATTAGTTTGGTTTCTTTGTTTGTTTCTTTTTAATTCATTAATTTGCAATATACATGACATGTTGTAAAAGTTGTGTTCACTTTGATTCTTTTAATATGTATTGGTTACTGACAGCAGATTCCAATATTTTAAATAAAACATTTAACCAGCAATTACAGACGTTTTCTTGCATCCCTTTAATGTATTGTCCCTATGACTAAATTGCGTCTGTTAACACCATCTATCAAAGTGCAGCTGTAGTGTAGCGTGGTGAGATCCTTGCTCTAAACTACGCCCGAATGAAAAACAAAGAAGAGGACCAGAAACCGCAACGGAGTTTTCCAATCCTCATCCTCATAATTTTAGAACACACGCACATCTTTAAATTGGTGCACAGCACACCACAGAAAAATGCTGGCTTCCTGACAAACCTGTCATTTATATCCCCCATGCGAAAAGCGCCTGCTGGCCCTTTAATTACGCACGGCTTACGTACTTCCCGGAAGCGCAGTGGGGACACAGGCCCCATCGATTCAACACAACTGCATACATAAGCACTTACTAATAATAAAGCACTGTTTGTATGTCATTTTCATGGAGTGCTATCGCTAACACATATGGCGGGTCAAGAGGAAAAGCCAATCATCTATACCATGGAAAACAAGCCGATTGTAACATGTGAGTGTTTGTTAAACGGAGACGTTCACTCTTTTATTTTTTATGGTCTTGACAGCTAGCCCTGCTAGCTGCATTCATTAGCTTATTTTGGCTAAGCTAGCTGTCAACCTTACAATAACCAATTTGTAGTCGCTGCTTATGTGTATAGCAATTGGGGATGGCTTATTTCCAAACTGTTAGGCTGTAATATTTTTAGACGTGCATACTGCGCCGTGTTCGTGTTAAATGTTCTCAGGAAAGACGGTCTCTTAGCTAGCTGCACTGATTAACAGGCCCAGCTAACGATAGAACGTCACGGACAGGTGCTGCAGTTTTAGTGGGGTATCATATTGTTCCTTGCTATACAGCCACAGTTTTCCCTGTCGGGACCTCGAAAAGTAGCTGCCACAGTGAAGAGTGAGAGCTGGGCTCGGTTTGCCATTCATAAATCCCGTGGAGTGTGGTAGAAGCTTCATTGGTGGGGTTATTATTTTAGGGAGCGACAATGGTGGTGGGTGCCAGCTTCATCTGATTTCGCAGTATGTATGTTTCGCAAGTATAAGAGTAGATAGAGGCTCTAGGAAATGGGACTATGAATGAAAATCATTGGTGGCACACTTTGACGTTCAGACATTGGGGTTCACAAGCGAAATCGCAGGTAGATCTCAGAGTGTGGATATAGGGGTCCCTTGTCGTTCCATACGGGTTATCGTGTGTCCTACACTAGACGGTTGCATTCTGTAGTAATAGGTCCTTTTACAGATATAAAATATGAAGTTAAGGCCTTAGAGATTGTAATGCTCTTAACAGTAAATGTAATATGAAATGAAAATGACACCCTACTGTTGCAGGATTTATTGTCAGGGTTTCTGTGTAAATTACTTACTGTCTCAAGTTGGATACTGAAAACGCAGTTTGTGTGTCGCGTGTGTGATTGTAATTGTGCATAAGTGGAGACCTCGGGTTACACTCTGGTTTACTCTGGCCGTGTGATCATTGATTTACACAGAGCTTATGCCACTCAAATAGTGTGTGGTTGTGTTCTTGATGATAGCAGAATTAACATATGATGAAACATTGATTCGCTCAGCAACATTTAGCGATGAGGAGGGATACATCAGAGTATGTCTATGTAGTAGATGAGCAGCAATGTGCCAAGTGTGTGAGAGCAGCTAACCCAATGCAAGGATCATCAGTTTGCTTTGCAGCTTCAATAGCAGCTTTTGTGAACATCCAAAGTTCATTATTGTTTGCATTGCACTGGGTATATCAAGAACTGTTGAGCTAACACAAACAACTGCAGTATCCCAGTGTGGGTGATAAAATGCTGAACTTCAACAGTTAAATATGGCGCTTTCAGATTAGAACAACAAATCTGAATTGTTTGTGCTAAATTGACCAAATTACAGAGTATACAGGAAGACATGAACTGTTAGAATGACCAGTTCACATTTTGTCACTGTGATGACGGTACAGGCACATTATTGAAGTCGTACAGATTTTAGTATTTGATACAATAGTTAGGTTAACCTCTTTGTGTCCTCAGTGCTTTGAATTTTGTTTTTCACTTGGTATTTATTTTGGTTTTATTTGGGCAGAGGCAACAAAACCTTTTTAGTTAGTTTTAATGACTGAAACTGTTTGATAAAGCTTAGGAAAAGATCTAAAAGAAAAAAAATATTAACGCTGGATGTGGAAAAGTGAAGTTTAAATAGTGTGTTTAAAAGCGATTTAAGGAGTGCTTTTGCAAATGTACCTCACTCAGTGTATTAGGCACTGATGCAAAGGAAACGGCAGAATTGACTGATATTTGTGGCACTGTTAGGGTGAACAAGATCCACATGCATATGTTCTGGTGTGGTCAGAATGTGGAGGGTATGGTGGTACATGAACCAGTTCTCCACCTGCTGCCAGTGGTGGTTAGACTGGTCCTCCTGTTCACACCCCGCAGAAAAAGCAGTAACTATTATCCCCATCTCTAGTCTGATGGACAACTGCTGGCGACATCGAGGACTGCCACAAAAGAGTCAAATTGACCTGACGTTGAGGTTGAAGTGCTGACCTTTTGGGATATTTGGTTACATTTTGTTTCATAAACCATGTGGTTTCCTTTTACTTTTCAAGTGTATTCAAAGAAAACATGGTTTCACACTGGTTCACTGGCTGTGGCCTGTTTGCAGTGTAGCTTTAAACAAGTGCTAGTCACTGTTCATCAAAACCCACACATCTATCTTGAATGACAGCTTGATAATTTCTAAAATTGGACACCATTGTTCTGCAGGAGTGGTGACTCTACCAGTCCGCGCTGGTAAAAGTGGATTCACGGAGTGTAGGAGGCATATGGAAGAGGAGCCTTAAATTAAAAGCTGCATGTCTGAACCATTATGTCATAGTCACAGTCACAACTCTTTTTGTAGTTTTCTACCCTGGTCTGTATCAAAGCAGTATCAGCAGGAGTGAGAGGGACTCTTTTATTTATTTATTTATTTTTTGTAATCGCAGGTGGGGCGTGAACAACGAGTCATGTAGCAAAAGAAATCAGATGTTTGTTTTTCCAATAGCAATGGCTGATTCTGGCTCTGTGTAGGGCAGTGCACTGTGATAACAGGTGCTGATGCATGCGTGTTTTTGCACTTTTATTTTTGCATTGCTGATCATGTGCTCTATTATAGCAACTGGCACTGCATAGAAAAATAGACTGTTTAACTCAAATCCCTGGCTTTAGGTATGTGCTTTCTTTACTACCAGTGATTGATCTGTAGTTTTTTCTGCTTTCTGTCAGTTGAATCTTTTACGGATGTTGAGCCATGTGTGGGAATATAATGACTGCGACTGTGAAGGCTAGTCCAGACTGTATTTACAGATGACACTAGGGCTGAACGATTATGGAAAATAATCTAATTGCGATTTTTTTTGCCCCAATATTGCGATTGCGATGCGATATGCGATTATTTTTTAAGGTCTTTGTCTTCTGTATTATTAAACAAAGACAAGCAATACATCATATAGTATGGCCAATACTATATTACATTAATTTTAAACTGTTCTTTCCTGGAAGACAGACCTCTGTTATGATGACATGAGGTGATGCATGAATTGATGACTGACATTTTTATTTAACTTCTTCAATCACAACAGTATATTTGAACATACACAATAGTTTATTTTTAGCTTACAAACATCTGAGCATAAAGTGCTGACAAGGAACCCTGGTGTAAACATTAAAATGAAAGTCAGTGCAATGTGCAGATTGCAGAAATATACATAAAAAAAATCAGTGGCTTTACCACACTCAGTTTTTCGACATCTGTGAACTACTAGACAGTCATTCAATTAAAAAATAATATTAAATAAATAAAACTAATAAATAAAAAATACACACATCTTACTGATCTCTGCAGTCAGTAACATTACACATAAAGTGCAAACATAATAGCAATTGTATAAACACACACACAAACACGCCTTTAAAGTTTAAAGGCGTGAAATTGGACGGTCTAGTTCTGATTAGCGTCACCGCTGTCTCGGTGGAGTTTAATAAATTCGGCCGTCTGCTTCTTGCTATCTAAAATATAACCAGACACTGGTGTAAATTCTCGACTGTCTCATACTTCTGTTTAATAAGTTTTCTGTTTGACGTTTAGTCAGCTGTGTGAAAACCAAGGAGGAACCCACCCGGGGGATTAATAAAGTTTTATTTTATCTAATCTAATAACTTTAATCTCAGCCAAACCGATTTACTCACGAACAAACAAAACACTGAAAAAAGCCCAACAATAACATTTTTAGGTTGTCTAAGTGACTTATATATTACGTTTAACCCGAGCAGCGAAACTCCGCGGTGATCTGAAAATGATGTGCCGGGAGTTGTGCCGCTCTCGGCCGCATCAGTAACCCTCGAGCTCCCGGCTAGCTGTCGAGCTGGTGGGTAGCAGACGCCTCTGAAAACGTCGAAGCACTTTTGCAAATATGGGATATCTTGATAAACCGAGCAGATATTTGATGTTTACACAACTACTTTCTCGCCTGAAAATATTTTAAAAGTTTATTTTGTGACCCAGAAAGATTAGTATGAGTAATTTTAAAACTTAGTAGCGGCCGCCATTGTTGGAAACTGGAGTTTGGCTGGGCCGCGCTATGAATTCTGGGATATGGTAGTAATTTGGACAGCCTTCGGCGCGTCGCTGTGACGTAATCGGTCTACAAATGCGGCCTCAGGAGGATGCAGCCCATGAATTTGGACATGTCCAGAGTATAATCGCAGCCTTTGCGGTTAGAAAATTGCACTTGATCATGTCGCGATATTATCGCAAATGCGATATATCGTTCAGCCCTAGATGACACCGTGATGAAAGAAAGGATTGACAGTGTTAAACTTTGGTTGTGTAAATATCTTAGCTTGAGTAGCTCTGTCTTTAGCATAAAAGTGAATGTGCTTTGTAATGAATTCTTTTTTCTTTTACTTTTTGTTTAATGATAAGCTGTAGATGGCTAGAAATCTCTGTCACAACAGTAGCACTTGTGCTAGGACATAGCAATCAGTTACAATACAAGGGTATTTCTATTGCTTTTTGGAAGCATGCGTTTGCTGTGCAGAAAAGAGAGAAGTAGGGGTTTAAAAAAATCTATTTGTGCTCCTAATATTGTGTAGTTTAATAGTCTAGTCTGGAGCTGTGTACAGTTGCCTCCTGGACAGCTTTAAATATAAAAAAAGAAGTAGAAATCCCAAGAATGATGTTGTGGAAGCAGAGGAGGCTTTATTCTGGAAACCTTGACATCATTTAGACCCAGAGGGCTGTTAAACAGGAGGCAGCAGATATAGAAGAAGAGTGCAGTGCAGGAGGTTGATGCTGCCAGACTAGCCCGACGAAAACTTTGACAACATTTTCCCTAAATTAAAGTGTCATCACAGCTTGACTGTCTTTGCATCTGGTGAGGTTTTATTGCAGATTCTGAAGGTGTTTAGAGTTAAAAACCATTTGTCACATTGTGCAGTGATTGTTTACTCCATTTCTGATATTTTCATACAAAAAAGAATTCACTTTGCATTTTGTTCCCAATTCTTATTTTTTTCGGTCAATGTTGTGTGTTCACATCAAAGTGGCGTTGGCAGCATCTGACAAGGAGGTGTTTGATGAATCATGTGACTTTTCTACCACCCAGAATGATCCCTATGACAGGTACAACAGAAATGTTATCAAGTTGTTCAGAACAGAAATATAACAGTAAAATGCAAGACTGTTGTAAAAAAGGAAGAAAAGATGAAATCCAGATTTTAGTTCCAGTTAATAAGTTTATCCTTAAGCGCGCTCTCAGCGCTGCTGTTGGTGGCTGCATATTAGAGCGCTGAAACTTTAAACTGGACCAGTTTAAACATTAAAGATTACAGGCTGATAAAGGAGACGTGGAAATCACTTCAGTTTGTCGGAGATCAAAGTGAAATTAAGTTGATTTATTGAGCAGGTGTTCTTGATGTGTGTTCCGTGTTCTAGTAACTGCATTTAGTTTTTATTCTCAGATGCAGAGTCTGTGCTGTTTAAGGGTTTGAGAGTAAAGGTTAAACACAGAGACAGAATTCAGACTTTATACAAGCACATTTGATACGGGCGGCAAGCACAGTGTAGGTGTCCTGTTTTAGGATCAGATATTAATGCTTGTTGTACACTGATTATTGTAAAATTGTTTGCTGCCAACAGAAAACAAGAATCAAAGAATAAAGCATCTAAACATCTATATTATTGATTATTGATTCTAATCAGGGAAACATAAAGATATTACACCCTTGTACTGTTCCCACCCAGGGAGCATCCAGGAATAGTGACGCTATTTTCTGCGGAGAAGGTTGGTTGATTTCATACTTGTTGATCTCTAATCTGGAACCCAACCTGCTCCAGAGCAGGTTGGGTCACATCATAGGTTACCTTGGCCATTTACCCTAATAAGAAGAAGTGAATCATCTTCGTAGAACAGAAAATGAAAGGTTAACCCTGAAGTTACCTGGATACGGCCTCTGCCCGCTCTGTTTTAACTCAGGTGTGACATCCTTTTATGCTGGTCGGGGAAACTGTTATTGTCAAGAAGACATGAGAAAAAATTTTTTTTTAACAACAATATTCCATTACCACCCCTTGAACTATTGCATTTTTTTTTTTTGCGATGACCTAATTTTTAACCCACCTTGTCTTCCTGTTTTTGTCTCAGGTGCTGGAGATCAGGCCTTGTTTACTTCTCTTTATACCTCATTGGCTCAACAGCTTCCCAGAGAGCCAATGGAGTGGAGGAGGTGAGTTTGTTTTTCTTCTTCTTCTTTCCTTTCAAATTTCACAGGTCAGTGTTTCACCAACAACACAATACATTTGTATTACATTTATTGATCACACAGAAAAACCTCAGGAGCAGAGCACAATGAGAGACGTTCTAGAGGAAGCAAAGGTGTAAAGAATTAAAAGAGGAAGTAGGAGGTCCGTTCATCACAAACCATAAATGACATTTACAGGTGCAGCTAAACTGCAGTAAAGACAAAAACTGGTTGATTTGGCTGAGCATGAAGTGTAGCAACAGAAAAACACAAGGTTAGACATTAACGTGATCTCAGAGGTGTACTTAGTAATATTGGATGGTTTATTATTAATCGCCAGAGTTGCCTTAATGACTGGAATACTGATAATGTAATTCTCTCTGAGACATGATGTTTCATTTGAAAGCAAAGTGAATATTGTTGTGTATTAAAAATATTATGAGCTGGCATAGCAAGCAGAGCTTCTGATGGTTTTTTCTGAGCTGTTATCTGCACTGCGTGGATATAACACTTCAGGGTTTTGTTATCGTTATGACTTCGGCCAGAATCAGTTTATCCATCTGTTTGTGGTGACGGTAACCACATTGAGTGAAGATGGGCGGCTTTTTACATCCTTGATCAAATTTTCCCATTTTGTTATAACAGGAAGTTAACAAAGCAGCATTTATCTTCATCCAACAGAAAACACATCGACAATTCTGAGGACAAAATGGAAACTTGCGTGTAGTAATACCATTTCTAAGATACTGCTTCTGTTTCCTCCTGATATATTTGAAAAGACAGTGTGAGGTACATATTACATCAGTAAGACAGATTCTACTGGTGATACAGTTAAAGATATGATGCTCTGTCTTCATGGATATTTTAGAGTTTATTAGGTTGGGTTTATGGCAAAAGAATCCATTGGATAGAAAGATGACATTTTGTGCTATAAACTGTAGTCATTGTAAACTTGTGTTTGTATACTGATGCTCTGCTTTCATTTTTGTGCAGGACTTATGGCCGTGCACCAAAAATGATCCTCCTTGAAGCTAATTTTGTCCAGTTTAAAGAGGAGTTGCTCCCAAAGGAGGGCAACAAGGCTCTTCTCACCTTCCCCTTCCTCCACATCTACTGGACTGACTGCTGTGTGAGTACAAAGCACACACAGATACACAATCTTATTTCGCTCTGCTTGTCAGATCAGGTTGAGCATGTATTCTCTAGCCTGTCTTTGGGGGGGTCCTTAGGTTGATTCAAAGCTCCATAAACTCGCCTTTATCAAATAGCTGTCTGACAGAGAGATAAAGACTTGGTGCTGTTCAAGCGAAATTTGGAAAGGTGTTGGCACATTTTGTACAGGAAGTGAGAGTAGTCGAGTCGTAATAAAGCAGAGTTTGTTTAATCCATGCGTGTTTAAAGATGGATGTGACTGCCTGGATGAGTGTTGTGTTTATACTTTTATGCTCACTGTTCATCCCCTTTCGCATGATGCTGTGCAACAAAACTGATGTTGCATCTTCTGGCATAAGCTGCTGCTTTTGTGTTGCTTCTGCCGGTCACGCACATCACTATTTTTATAACGTAGCGTACTGTTCTACTGCACTTGAGTTGTGTTGAAGACGTGAGCATACAATTGTGTATCAGTACAGAAGTTAGACCGACATGACACTTGGTCTTATGTCTTTGCTTCTGGTTTTCACTTATTGTCTTCGTATGTCAGTGCTGATGTGGCGGTATTCCACACCTGTCGTTCAGGTGAATATTGCAGCTCTGGGTCTTAACTGCGAGTTAAAATAGAAGTGGCTATGTGATCACGTTACCAGCAGTTTGTGAAGAAACCAATGCAGTGGGAACACTTTCAAAGGTGGGTCTTTTTAAAAGAGGTGAAAGGTGGCTGAGTGCAAGATATGGAAATGTGACGTCCATCAAGGCTGACAGGCACATGTATGTTGTTTTCCATATAAACACAAAGCTTTGAACAACCCATCATCAAGTGTATCTCGTTTGCAGAGCCTTTCTCAGCAATTATCTGTTATTACACGGATGGCTTTCGCTCATCCGCAGCCAGGCTAAACTGAACTTGACAAAAGCAAAAGCAGATGGGAGAAAAACAAGAGAAGCAGGAACCTGCTGCTGGTGCTGACTGAGCAGTTGGTTAGTTTAAGGAAGTGCAGTCATCAGCTCATGACTCATGACATTTCCTAAGGACTGTGGGTGTAGTATACCTGCGTTAAAGACTGCCTTTGTAAAACCTGAATGCTTTCTTATTTGTAAAAGCAAGCAAACCAATGCCTCCTTGACAAACAGCTTTGCAAAGTGTGTGTGAGTTTAGTCCCATCTTTATTCAAGAGCAAGGTCTTTTGATTTGAGAGCATTTCTTAATTCCGTGTCCCAGAACTGTAGTGGTTTTCCTCAAAGCGTCATGCTTGCAAAGGTGCTCAGCTCTTAATGAAAAGTTGAATAATGTATGTGATATTCAACTTGCTGCTGTCCAAGCACACGCACACACCACATGAATGGAATTGCTTAATTTGTTTAAGTAAAGAAACAAAGGCTTTTTAAACCCCAAGGTGCTTCTTTTGCAGTTTCCTTGAGTCACTTTGTCACTATTAGTACAGAAACCAAACACAGAAGCAGTACACTTTCAAAAGCTTATTTTGTTTGCTTGTTTGTTTGTTTGTTTGTTTGAAAGAAGAACTAAGTTCTAACAAGTGAAACAAAGCTGAATATGGAGGTAATGAGGATGCTGGCTAAGTACTGCGTGTCCTCCTGCACATTAGACATCTGCATTTTGTAAGCGAGTAATGTAAAATGCAGGCTTTACTTTGCGGCTTAAATAAAATTGTTCACACTCAGCTTGTGGGATGACAAAACTGCCAAGCAATTAGCCGACTGTTGGAGGCAGTGCCATTCTTGTCTAGTGAGGTCAGCCTCTTCAGTCACAGGACTGTCAGGCTGAAGTAATCTGCCGCTATAATTGAAAAGGGAATATATGGGAATCCCATAGCTACATTTTAAAAGAAAGAAAACCTTTTTTTTTTTTTATAAATGAATAAAACATCATAAAGGCTAGATGAAGTTATTTTCTGGTAACTTGTGTCACTTTAGGACAAATAGGTCCTGACTGACTAAAAGTTAACTTCCAAAACATTGTGTAATACCAGGACTTCAGTTCTTTCTTTCTGGCGGGTGACTGTTATATAATAACTGACTAATCATATTATAGCCCACCTCTTCTCATTTCCAGCCAATTTAAAACAAACACCACCCTCGAGCGGGATTCATTTAGAGCAAGCCACTTGGCAAATCCCAGTCACAACACCACATCAGTACCCCACAGATACAGAGGTTTAGTTATTGTCAATATAAACTCGCTGGCCAGCATTCTTTCTGTAGTTTCAGTTTCCTGATATGCTTTGATGTTGAAATATTCTCACTGGGTACAAAATGCTCTTAAAGAGGAAGCATGTTTTTCTTCATTTGCTCTTTAGTTACAATCTGATGAGTTAAAATTTTATTGATCCTGATTATGTAAAGTACAGCTGTAATAAAATTAATATGTTTGTACTGCTGTGGTGTGGTGTTGGCAAAAAATTGGCCAACGTCTAGGATGGAATAAACCGCAGGTATATAGTGCACTGTGATGATACTCAAGCCAAAACATGTGCAAAGAAATGAGCTATTTGCAGTTGTGTGGATGTTGTATATTTCCCAGGTACACCTTGCTAATACTCTGGAATATTGGCATGATAGTGTCACACAGTTGCTGCAGATTTGTTGGCTGCCGTGATGCGAATCTCCCGTTCCATCCACATCCCAAAGGTGCTCTATTGGATTGAGATCTGGTGACTGTGGAGTGAACAAATTGTAAAGTTCCAAAACCAGTTCAAGTTTTGTGACCTGGTGTGCTATCCTGTTGCAAGCATCAGAAGACTGTACAGTGTGCTTACATAGGGATAGAGATGGTTGGCAACAATACTCAGGCAGCCTGTGGCATTTACACAATGATTAGGGGCCCAAAGTGTTTCAGAAGACACCCCCCACACCGTTATACCATTACCAGCCTAAACAAAGCAGGACGGATCTGTGTTTTTGTGTTGTTGCCACAGACTAGTATCTGAATCTTGGCAACAATCGAGACTCAGCAGACCAGGCAGCATTTTTCCAGTCGTCTATTTTCTAGTCTCTCTAAGCAAACTGCTTTCCATACCATGATTTTAATAAGTGGTTATTTGAGTTACTCTGTGGCTATTCTATTCAGCCCTCTAGCATCAACCAGAGAGCCCACTTTCACTAGGTTCACTACCATGCCTCATTCAACATCACTGAAGTCACCTTTCTTCCCTATTGTGATGCTTCAGCAGGTTGTCTTGACCGTGTCTAAATGTATTGAGTTGCTGCCATGTGATTGGCTGAGTAGTTATTTCCATTAACAAGCAGTTGAACAGGCATATGTGCATATATACCACTATGCAAAAAGGTAATTAATTGCATTATAAAAATGAAATAACTTGAACTAAATCACATCAATGTCTGGGTTGATGACTAATTGTTTTTAAACCAGCACCAGTTTTCTTTCATATTTTGGCAGCCAGTACTAAGTCTTCATAAAATGCCTGACTAAGCAAAATGATGTGCTTTATTGTAGGATACAGAAATGTATAAGAGCTCCGTGAAGGAGGACATGATGCGCTGGCAGAACAGCCTGAGGACCCACGGCTCATCAGACTGGGTCATCATTGTGGTGGAGACCAATGATACCAAGAAGAAGAACAAGACAAACATCCTGCCTCGCTCATCCATTGTGGACAAGATCCGCAGTGACTTCTGCAACAAGCAGAGTGACAGGTTAGCAGGCTCCTCCTGTCTAAACAAACTCATTTGGATGAAATTAGAAAGACGTGACGATGTGTAACACACTGACTCCCTTTACAATGCTTTATTAGTCCCAAGTTTCTTCTTTTTCTGGAGTAACTGTCAAAGGTAATTGTTCTACAGAGTAATTTGAAATGTGATGTGTAAGTCTGAAATTATTATTTGATTTTTGTAACGATTGTTTGATGTTATGTTTCTGAAAAACGTCATGAGAGCCTTTCTTTTTATCCCAAAACACACAGTTTGTGAATCTCTAGCGGTGGGTAGTGATGAATGCAGAGCGTGATGCAGTCTAGGGAGAGAAAGTGTACTACAAGTTATTTCTACACTTACAATGTACAAAACAGATGTAAATGTGCTCGATGTTAGAATTTAGAGACATTCTCTGAAAGTCTATCGTAGAGGTTCTCTAGATGCTGCAGTTTACTGATTTCCAAAGGGATGACATGAAGAGTCTGAGTTGAAATTTTAACTTTTACAAATGCCAATTTTAGCTGAACTATTAGGATGATTTTCACAATTAGAAACCCACAGACTGCTTTATGTTTTAATTATTTTATTCACTTAATTTAAAAACATTTTCACTTTTATTTAAAAAAGTGAAATAATAGTAATTCATTGCTTTCTTTCACATGTTGTCTCAAAGCAGTTTCTGTAATCAGTACTTGCTAAATCTAAGCTGCCTTGTGGATTGAATCTTCCTTATGAAAGACTTTTGTCTTTTCATCCAGGTGTGTAGTTCTGTCTGATCCTCTGAAGGACTCATCTCGATCTCAGGAATCCTGGAATTCCTTGCTGCTAAAGCTGCGAACTCTCCTCCTCATGTCCTTCACCAAGAACCTGGGCCGCTTCGAAGATGAAATGCGCACACTACGAGAGAAGCGCACCCAGCCGGGCTGGAGCTTCTGTGAATACTTCATGGTCCAGGTACATGGAAAGAAGCGCCAGAATGTAGGCCTGTGTGTTATCCTGTCCTTGAACTCTGTCCTAGAAGGTTACAGGAACCAAGTGTTGATTTCCAGTTTTGTCTTATGTGTGTGTCGTGCAGGAGGAGCTGGCCTTTGTTTTTGAAATGCTGCAGCAGTTTGAGGACGCCTTGGTCCAGTATGATGAGCTGGATGCTCTTTTTACCCAGTATGTCCTTAACTTTGGAGCGGGAGGTACGTAATCACCTCATTATTATGCTTTTGTTTCAGTTTGTCTCTGTTAATTAAAAGAAACACTGTTTGCATTTTTGTTTCCATTTTCAAAGGTACGCGCTAGTTTTGTTTTTGGTCATGCTAATCCGTTTCTTTCACAGATACTGCTAACTGGCTCGGCTCCTTCTGCGCCCCAGTGCGTAACTGGAGTGGCTTGTTGCTTCGGCGACCCATTGACATGGAGAAGAGGGACAGCATCCAGCGTGGAGAGGCCAGTCTCTTAGACCTGAGAAGCTACCTGTTCTCTCGTCAGTGCACTTTACTAATCTTCCTCCAGAGACCCTGGGAGGTCACGCAGAGAGCGCTGGAGCTGCTCCACAACTGTGTACAGGAGCTCCGCCTGCTGGAGGTAATAAACACAGATCGTACCATTTCTAATGGTACGAGTGGCCTTTCATCCTCTCTTTCTACAAAATGTACTTCATTACTTATCTTAAAATGCTTTCTTATGTTACTCAGGTGCAGGTCCTTGAGGGAGCCCTGGACTGTTGGGTGTTTCTCAGCTGCTTGGAGGTTCTGCACAGGATCGAGGGCTGCTGTGATCCAGCCCAGTTAGCTGCAAACTGCTCCCATACTGTTGGTCTCTGGGCGTATGCTACAGACAAGGTACCACACACAAAATAAAAAAAAAAACAAAAGTCTTGCTTTTTTTAAGCTTGGGCTTTAATAACTTAAGGAACCCATTAGCAGCACCTTTAAGCTTCCAACAGATCTGTTGGACCTTACCCCTCAGCCCTAAAAAAGGCTGAAGGGGTAAGGTCGCCAGCCTACGGGGCAGCAGGTTTTTAAATGCAGTAGCTCACAAATGCTTCAAATGGATACCATAGGTGTATCTGCTAGAAGGCTGAGGTAGGGCTGCCACAAACAATTATTTTGATAGTCGACTAGTCACCGATTATTTTTGCGATTAGTCGACTAATCAGATCATCATCCATTGGACGTAAAACTACAGCTTATTGCACCAGCAGCATCTGCTCTTATATAACTATCATTAGCTTACAGCTTTAAGTGTTTAAGGTATGTGCTAACTAAAAATAAAGACAAGATGATAGTTTATTAAATTTTAATGAAATTTGCAGATTGTTTCTGTGAAATTTAATAAACTCCTTGCTATCTAAAATATAACAGGACACCGGAGTATATTCTGGAGCATCTCACACTTCTGATAATCAATTGTCTGCTTGACTTTATTCAGCTGTGTAAAAACTATAACTTTAATCTCAGCCAAACCGATTTACTCAGGAACAAATAAAACACTAAAAAAGCCAAACAATAACATTTTTAAATTATCTAAGTGACTCATATTTCGTGTTTAACCTGAGTAGCGAAAGACGGCGGTGGGTTTGAAAATGATTTGCCGGGAGTCCGGTGTTCTCACGGCTCTAGTGAGCCTAGCCCCCGGCTAACTATCGAGCTAGTGGGTAACAGACGTCTCCGAAAACGTCGGAGCGCTTTTGAAAATATGTGATGTCTTGATAAACTGAGCAGATGTTTGAGGTTTATACAGCTACATTCTCACCTGAAAATATGTTAAACGTTTATTTTGTGACCCATAAAGAATAATAAGAGTAACATTAAAACTAACTAGCTGCCACCATTGTTGGAAACTGAGCAGGGCGCTATGGATTCTGGGACACAGCTACTTCTTCTTCGGGGTTTAACGGCAGCTGGCATCCTTGTACATGCAGTGCTGCCATCTTCTGTTCTTATTCCTGCGTCTTTTGGGATCTTACAAAGCCTCAAACAACGCATCGAATATTTAAATTAGTCGTCGACGTAATCGTGACTAGTCGACTAATCGTGGCAGCCCTAGTAGGAGGCCATCGCCCCTGCCAATACTTTAATAAGTTTCTACATACAAGAGCACTAAAAAGGTTACTTGTCTGTATTTTTCCAAAACATCTTTGCCAATGCTTTGCAGTCCATTTCTGTCGAATGAAGAAATGTGCTTAACCTTTTATGTAATAATTTAAACACCAAGAAGTAGGTATTATGAACATAAAATGGCCTTTTTCCAATGAGTGTTCTCTCTGCGTTCTGCAGCTGAAGTCTCTGGGGGAACTCTGTGGCTTAGTGTCAAAAAATGGACCCAATTCTGAGGACCTGAACAGGACTGTAGATCTGCTGGCTGGGCTCGGGGACGAGAGGCCTGAGACTGGTAAGTTTTCACATTCTACCTTTGCTGGGCAGTAATGACCACCTGATTTATTAATTTATTTTTTCAGTTTGTCACTTTTTTTAGATTAAAAGTACAGGCTGTTCCCAAAAACATGGCTATTAGTTGTAGTCTCTGCAGTGCAGCACACGCCTCTTTGATCTATGGCAGCTTAAGTCACCATGGTGTGCCTGAACCCTCAGGGTTAGACTTTACTCTTCACTGCCTCTCTTATTTGAAAGGGAATAAATAACCACATGTGTTTTTAAAATCTCCTTTGTCTTCCTCCACAGTCAACAGTTTGCAGAGCCCGTACAAAAAGCTGAAAGAAGCTTTGTCGTCTGTCGAAGCTTTTGAAAGGCACTATCTTGTAAGCCACACATATTGCCACAGTTTGATATTTTATTTCATTGGTTTACTAAGAAGGAAGTTAAGACGCATTCTTTCAACTGTTATCCAATTTTTTTTTTAATCATCATTTTTTTAATGATGTAATGTCCTGAAAGCTTCAGCAGCAACAGCTCATTTGATGATCTTTCTCTTCTACCACCTTGTTGGCTCCTTCTTGCATCAGGAACTTTCTCATGCTGCTATGGAAATGTACCAGGCCATCGGCCGGCTTCGGTCTGCCAGACTGGTGGGAAAAAGTCTGGCTGAGTTCTACATGTAAGGAAGAGTTAAGCTGTTGGTTTAATTAGGGTATAGGCAGGTCTGTTTGAGTTTTTCAGGTTGATTAGGCTTCTACTATAGAACTGTTTCCCAATTAGAGCCTATAAATACCCACACAGGACTGAAGATAATTGAGAGGAATTAAGTGACATTAATTATATTGAGCATAACTATATGAGGTCTAACTTAATAGTCAAAAACCAAATACTTATGATGCCAGAAATAGGCTGTCCATCTGCTACTGGCTCATATTTGATGTCATGCCAGCCAATAGAGAATAAGTGAGTGGGCAGTATTTGCATGCAATTTCATACATTATAACCTGCAAAATAACTTTATCAGTGTACAAAAGGAAAAAAAGAAAAGAATTTCTTCACAAATATATAAAAATCTATGATGATGACAATAATAATAATGATGATGATGATGATGATCTCTATCATTTTCTATAATGAAGAGGAACAAGATGATTTGTTTATATGTCTTTTTTATGTAACACAGGAGGAAGGGAGATCCTGAGCGGGCGGAAACCTTCTTACAGGAAGCTCTGAAGTCATACGTGTCAGAGGGGTGGAGCCTCCCTGTGACTCACACCAGGAGACAGGTTGCTGAGTGTCAGAAGCTGCTGAGCAAAACTGAAGAGTATCCTTCAGAGCCATGAGACTAATTAATGGGCAAATATTAAAACATCACAGTGGTGCCAAGATTTAACATTACTTCACAGTACTAAACACTGAAGCACATTTATTACTTTCCTACTTTCCTATTCATAAAAATGGTTGCACTGGTCAAAGTTAGTACTTTAAAAATATGTCCTTTAGTTTCTTTATAATATAAAGTCGGTTGTTATGGCATCAAAATATTTACATGACCTTCTATAAGTTAGTCTAGTATTGTCATCAGTCAGGGTTAAAATAGGCTGAGCCGCTGATGATGTGAAACCTTGTCTGGTTCGGTTTGGCCTTGAAGGTAAAGTAGGGGTTCCTGCTTTGTTCTTCCAAAAGTTGTTTTTGAAGTAGTGAAATGAATTATTTGGTTTCCTTTACAACCCCCCACAGCTACTTACAAACCAGTGCTTTGTTGGCTGGTGATGTAAATCTGACGACGGACGAGAGGAAACACTTTTGTCAGGAAATTCTGAGCTTTACTGGCAAGTCTGGAGACCAGTGTAAGCACTTCTGTTTAACTCCCAATCAGCTGGAATCCACGTTCTATTTATAATTTACAAAAATGTGCACATCATTAACGTGTTTTTTTTCTACTTCTTGCTCTCAGCTCACAAAGTTACCCTCAGCATGGGCGTGTTTGCACAGCTCACGCAGTTAAAGTTCCATCCAGCAGCAGCCTCGGTGCACTCTGGAGCTGTCCTGCAGGTGGAGCTCACTCTGCGGTGCTTGATGCCCGTGTCGGTGCGCATCCAGCAACTAGTCGCCAGCATTCACTTTGAGGTGGATCATGGAGGGACTCATGGGAGGTCAAAGGGAGCTCAGAGACGAACGCACCCAGGGACAGTAGTGTTTAGACAGAGTAACTCATCAGCGGGTCCTCCATCCTCCGCAGGCGCCGGGCCTTCATTAGAGCTGGATGAGATTCAGGACAGGAGTCCTTCGGACAATTCTCTCAACTCTACAGGAGTGATATGTAAAAACACTCACCTGCTCATGCGTCGTCATGACAGCAACTCACCCCCAGACACGCCTAACTGTATCAGCCCCCCTACTGTTGGAATTAAGGAAGGAGCCCAAATGCTGAAGGTGCAGGATGTAACATTAGAGCCTGGGAACAACAGCATCACGTTCACGGCACCAGTAAGATGCGACCTTCCTTCGGTCATAAAATGTCTCTTTAACTTTTCCCCCCTCACACTCTCATTTGTCCCTCTGGTTTACATTGTAGAGTGGACAGCCAGGTACTTACACACTTCGTCAGCTGTGTGCCACAGTCGGTGAGGTGCAGTTTATCCTGCCTCATATCTACCCGTCGGCCCAATATGAAGTCTATTCTCAGGAGCCCCAGCTCACCGTGGAGCCTCTCTCAGGTCTGAATACTTTTTTTGATTAAAATCAGATTCTTCATGTCTGGGGCTGTTGTGTTTGTTACACTTGGAGTTTATTTGCAGCTTTATTAGCTTAAATTCTCTAATAGTTTTCTGTAATTATGACCATATAAGCATAAAGAGTTTGAGGTTGATAAATTCTAATAAATGATTAGTTCAGAAAAATACTTTAACTTTTAATTTTAACAGCTCAATAGCTTAAAAAAAGTTAAATAAGTTTTACCAGCTCGTTTGAGCTGATCAGACTATAAATATTCCACTTACCCATAAGCCAGCGCAGCATGTGTGCGTCACTGTAGTTGTGTCTGTGTTTTCAGAGCCACTGTTAGCTGGTCTGCCTCAGAAGGTGAAGTTTACTCTGCTGACGGGTCACTACACTGTGAAGAAAGGAGATGCCCTGCAGCTCAGCAACACAGAAACAATGCCCATCCTGCCCTCCACCAGCTGCACCGCCCGAATCAGTAGCCCTACTTCTGGTCAGTAACTACACTGAATATAAGAAATGATTCTTTTAAGATAGTCATTTGGAGCAGTGATCTTTCCTGACAGTCCACTTTACTGCTGTCATTCTTTCCATGCCAAACTGCTTAGATTATCTCACCTGTTATTTGAGTAATGTCGTCTGAACTATATGGATCTCCACTGTGCTGCTGTGTGGGTGGGTGGGGTTTGCACAGAATCTTGGTGTTCATGTTTCGGTTCAGAACTGAGTTGTGCCCATAAACAAACAAACTCATAGATACGGAGCTCTAAGCTTCACGCGGCCGTCTTTTCTGTCCCCCTCTTGTGTTCAGAGTTGGTGGGTGAAAGCACTTTGTCCATTCAGTCGTCTGAAAAGGTGACGAGCATCAGCCTTCCTCCAGCCCCTCCCTACCACACTCTGGAGTTTCAGCTGGAGGTTTTGTGCATAATCCCGTCCGGGGCTGACCGGCCCGCCAATGAGAGGCTGACTAATGGGGAGGTCCGCCATCGACCACGGAGCTACAGTCATCCCGACACACCGATGACCGCCATCGATCAGAGGGTGAGACACAAGACATGTTTCTGTGGGGGAGATGTGAGTGACGAAGCATGCTACATATCACTGGTTTTCAAGCTGTGGGTGGTACCTGTGTATAGTGTGGATTATGTTTTCTAGTGATCAATCGATCAGTTGTCCATAAGATGATTAATGACTAATATTCTAATAAATGTTTTAAGTTATCGTGAGGGTTTGCTACTTTAATGCTTTCACATTAGAATTGATGTTTTTGTGTGGTGAAGGTTTTATACTTGATATTTGATGACCTCACTTTGGGCCCAGAGATATTGTAGTTTTGTTTTTCTTTCTTTTTTAAGATAAACAATTGACTATTTCAAATAGTTAGCTGACATAAATTGTAAAGAATATGATTGTTAGTCATCAACCAAATACATATTTGCCAGATAGCTGATAGTCTGAGAAACGTAAACTTGTGTGTGTACACAGATGTCTATCGACTGTCCGTGGTCGATCTACTCCACACTGCTTGCCCTTACCTTCTACATCCCTTTCAAGACCAAACACTCTTTGCTTTCTGCTGGTAACAGGCAAGTCTCTTCCTCTTTTTAATTCGTTTTTATTGTTGGGAAAGATGAAAGTTTAGATTTAACTTATTAACAGTCTTTACCACTACCTTTCCAAACCTGTCTGACCTGTGACCTGTTGGACGTGATCCCACAGGAAGTACATCCAGGTGTGTGTGCAGAATGTGTCAGATGTTAATTTTGCGCTGGCAGAAGTGAAGCTGACAGAGAAGCAGCACGCATCGCTGGAGCTCCAGTCTCTTAACACTAAAACACAACAGGTGAGCAGAAAGGGGTAAAAAGCCTAACAAACATCTTCCTTTATTTTAAATAATGACACCAGTTTTAAAATATGGTGAATGCCTTCTGTAATATTTTGGGTTAAGGCTTTATAGGCTGTGTGCACTGTTTTGCTTATTTTATTCTTGATTTTGCATTTTGGTGTTAATTTGTCTGGAAACCTCTTGTCATTGTGGACGGAGCCCCAGAGTGTTTTCAGATTCCTTTTACATCAGGATAGACAATGTCATAATACATTTTCCATCTTAGATGTCGATTTGAAACATCAGAGCTACATCATCCATGGACTCGCACTGATGTCTGGTGTGTATTTTGTGTGTCTAGCTTCTGTGCTGTAAGCACAGTGTGTTCTGCTTGTGGGAGGTGAGGTGGAAGGACGACCTGCCCTCCTGTCTCCAGTGTGTTTTCTCTGCCAACTTTTCTCCGCTCAGCCAAGACATTTCTGCCTACAAACCTTTCCACTACCAGTTCCAGCTTGAGAGAGTCACTGTAAGTCCACTTAAACTCCAGATTTAGGTCCTTTTCATCTAAATGCGTAAGTGAAGCAGTGATTGTGTTGTCAGAACGTTAAATATCAAGACTTTTAAAACATCTGAGCAAATTCTGTTTGCAAGTGGCTACTTTGTATGGATGGCTCATTGTAGGAGTTTAGTTGCAGTTAAGTTAGCCATTATCATTAACTCTCCCACCCACTGATAACCTCTAATTCATGTCATCAGACATTGTACAGCGTGAAAGCAGAAATCTTCCCTCCTGCTGGTGAGCAGCGCTGCCGCTCTGGCGTCCTCTGTGGACTTGAGGTGTGTATAACACGACTGACTGAACCAGCAGAGGGAGAGATTGCAGAGGACAGCAAGACTGAGACCGATGGCCCCAAAACCACCAAGCTCATGTATGAAGGTATGCTATCAGCTCCCCTTTCTGTCTTTTTTTTTTCTTCTTTTAATTAAATCAGATTTTTAGTTGACCGGTCAGTTATTTGAGAGGAATATTTGGCTGAAGAATATAAAAATGGCATTAATTTCACACAACACTCAACGTAGAAATGCTGGTGCCTAAAATCAGCTGCTTGCCAAAAACTGTAGTTCTGTAAGAGTTAATATCACTTTTCACAAATACCAAGATATTAGCTGAAGCGGTGGATTTATCACTTTATAGATCGACTTGCTTTTGTTCAGATGTGCATATGTATAAGAGCCAGGCACTCCAAGCAAAACCATCTCTTCAAACTATTCTTCAGACTCCTTTTTGCACATGGCCAGACACAAACAAGGCAAAATAATTTAAGGCAACAAATAGTCTGTTTGATTTTGTTTGATTTCGATAATGTGAAACAATTTTAATAGTTGTGTTTGCATGCATGTCCACAGTGGCTGACAGCAGCAGTAACTGGGCGGTGTGTGGGAAGAGTTCAGGGATGGTGCTCATGCCAATGACGGCCAACGCCACCCACAAAGTCCAGATCGAGGTGATGCCTCTGTTTGCTGGACACCTTCCCTTCCCCAAGATCAAAGTGCTGAAGTACCTGCCTCACACTGCAGCAGTGGCCATTCAGCCAGACCCCGGTGAGACCTGCTAAACCTTCAAGCCTTTGTAGATGTTTATTCATAAGGGAAGTTCAGAGTGACTGAGTAACTAATAAGCAGCACAGCTTATTAGTTACTCAGCCTCACTAGTTAGGAGTTGCTTTGTTTGTTCCATGCAGTTGCTCAGGTTGTGCTTTATTTACCTTAGAATTACCTTTGTGTTGTGTGACGCCACAATGCAGAACATTGTGTGGATTGGTGACGCCCTCTGGTGATTCCTGTGGGGTTTTTCAGAAGGTGCTCCTAAGTTTGAATATGACAGTCCATGCCGCCTTGTATTTGACCACCGTTAGTGTGTCACCACTCACACCAGTGTCATTAGCATAGTTTCATCATTTTAACATAAAAGCAGCATCACATTAAAATGTAGCAAATGATTGCAGTGGAACCGTGTTTTCATTCACACTGAAAAGGAGAGGATTTATTTTTTTCATTTTTATTTTTTTATTTTTTTTTAATAGATTTGTGTTTTACACACTCTGTTTGATCTGCTGGCCTGTTAGCAGTTCATCCCCAGATCTTAGAAATAACGTTCCGGTACAAAATGCTTTTCTTCTTCTTCTTCTTTGTCATTTGGACAATCAGTAACTTGTTTATTCCTTGGCGCTTTCAGACAGTTGCGTGGAGAACGACAGCCTATCCCTGCTGGACAAGACGCTGGATGATCAGGGAGACACAGCAAGCATCCGCAGCCGGGGTAGCGTCCACTCTGTGGGCAGCGGCGACCAGCAGCAGAAAGGCGTGGCCATGCCACGACTCGAGCCTTTCAGCCCTGGACAGGTGTTCAACCACAGCCATGCATGCCAGGTCCTGGTGCTGCCAGCTACTGACGACCACATCATGGAGGTCAATGCCACATGACCCTGGTGACAGCGTCACCAACAACCTTCACGTAGGACTGAACCTGTGGCCTGGATGGACTCTACTGAGATTGTTTTAAATCTGGGACGACTCGGGTCCATGAGTCCATTTCTGCGGCTGCAGGTTGTCGGTATGGACTCACTCCTAAGCATGAAACCCACTGCAGACGTTACGGACTAGCCAGTGAAGAGCCAATGACATCTGCTGATTAAGTTTAAATAAAGATTTTTCTTTGCCATACTTTGTACATAGCTCATTGAATGGATTTATAGGTATAAATATATATATATAAATAAATAAATATATATATATATACGGACTGATCAGTGAGATCGGTGCCTGTCGTACTATTTCGAACTGAAGAAGGAAAAAAACACTCCTGATTGTCCCGTGATGCACCAAAGCCCTAGATGTGTGTACGCCTTGACCATCTACTCAAGTACTGTAACAACTGAGTGTGTCCAGCTGTTGTGTGCCTCTTCAGTAGTCATCTTTTTTTTTTTTTTATATATTTGAGATTTTTGCTTGTTTTTGAGTCATTGAACTCTGATGTGTCTTTGGAGACGTATCTTATAATCCCAACAGACTCCTTTGTCCTAGTACTGAGGTAAATAATAATAATAATCTCCCAAGTTTACTACATGATTTCAGCATGATAAAGGTCAGTCCAGCACACATGAGGCACCAAAAATGAAAGTGTAGAGCTATTATTGAAAATGACCAACGCACCATCTGTGCTGATGCAAAGAAGTAGTAAAAAACAAATCGAATCTAAAATAACCCGGGTTACCTGTTCAAATGTCTGAACGTGTTGCTCTTCTTTCCATAGTATAGATTAAATGTGCTGCACAGGATTCTAAGTACAGGCTTTAGTATTTCTACTCTTGGGTATAAAGATCTTTAAAATGTTCACGTCTCCAAAAATGCACATAGATGTGCTAAAGAACTTCTATTTATTTTTAACAAAGACAAAGCCTTATGTTTTCTGACTCAAACGAAAACATAAGAATGAAACTCTCAAATATAAACCCGGCAATGACACGAAAGGCTCCGATTGTAGTGGTGTGTGTGTGTGCGTGTGTGTTGCATTTCTGTTCCGCTGTAGCTCTGTGTCCATGGACGTGATCAGATGAGACTTTTACACGAGGATCAGCCAGTGCACATTGTCAGTGCATTGTTTATATACTGGGTGTGTATATTTATTGTGTGCGTGCGTGTGTGTGTGCGTGCCAAATCCATGTCCGAGCTATGCACACATACCGGTGATGTCGAATGGATGAGTGAAATAAGCCGCTGTTAGATTTATTCATACATTTGTTTGAAAGGATGAACTCTAGCTACTTCTACCCCCGCCCTCCTCCACCCTTGTCCTCCTCTGTGGTGCATGCGCACACAGCGCGACTACAGCCTCCTGCTCCTCTTTGACCACTGTACATACTTATGTGTAAATAATGATTCAAAGGAAAATCATCTTTGATTGCCAACTATATTAAAAAAAACACTGGGATCTCCTTGGATGTCTGTTTTCTATAATATCATGTTAGCAAGAAAATGGGTTGAAAGATTGACGAGGCAACTGATTGACTTGTGTTGATATTTGTGCAGCATGAAAAACACAACAGGGTTTCTTATGGCCTGGTATGAACAGGGAATCCTCACTTGCTGACCTCGGTGTAAGAAATGATTCACAATGTATCAGTTTACAAGTCAAAAATATGCTTTTCCCAAATGTTCCATGTTGACTGTTGTTATTAATCAAGTGATTTTTGTGGAGGGAAAAAAGTTTGTTTTTGGTTTCTTACTAAGAATTTATTGAAAGTACAAAAAGATGCAAAATGAGTTTTAGTAAAAGTAAGAATGGAATGGAGGGAGGTGTAACAGTGAAGCTGTAAGGAGCAGAGGCAGTGAAAGTGGATGAGTTTAAATACCCCCAGGTCAACTATCGGAAGCAATGGACAATGAAGAGAGTCCTGGCCGGGTGGAGGGGGACGGTGGAGCGACTGAAGATGGAGGTGGCTGAGTTGAAGATGTTCAGATTTTCATCATTTGTGACCAAAATGGGCAAAGACTGAGAATGAGTACATGAGAGGGGATGACTCTGATTGAGCAGATTGAAGACAAATTTAAAGACGAGGTGGATAGTAGATTTACCAGGGGGTGTAGACCAGCGGTCCCCAACCCCCGGGCCACGGGCCGGTTTGGTACCGCGCCGCAAGAGTTGAGGCTAGGGTGTGAAATTTTTTTTTTTATCGGTTTTTAGCGTTATTTTTATTAAATCATTTTTACTGTTAACTCTGTTTCCCTGGGTCTTTTCCCACATGTTATGAATACATTTTCTTTTTTTTTTTCTTTTTTTTGGTACTGGTTTTATTTTGTTGAATTTATCCGCAACACCTTAAAGGCCGGTCTGTGAAAATTTTGCTGGAAATAAACCAGTCCGAGGTGCAAAAAAGGTTGGGGACCACTGATGAAGAGGGTAAACGAGGACATGCAGATGGTTTCTGCGACAGAAGAGGTTGCTGGGGTTAAAGTGACAGGTGATCAGCTGTGTAACCTCTAAAAGCAGTTGCTGTATGAAGATGATCCATGTCCCACCAGCCGTGCCTCTGCTTTGAGTCCTGCTCTGCAGTTTGAGAACCGTTTATTTAAGGGCAACACTGGCCTGCAAACACTGAGCCGGATACTTTAAACATGGCCAAAGTTTCAATTAATAATATAAATATATTAAAAGTACTGATTGTGAGCCAAAGGTTTACAGAGAATACACTGATCACTTGAATACCAAAGTGATTTTCTGCTTTTATTACAAGCTGATGTCAATGAGGACATGGACAAGTGGAGGACAAAAAGAGTGGCAGACCTAAAAAAATATCCACAGCAGATTAATAGGACCTGAAAGCCACATCCTTAGGAATTCGGAAACAATCCAGCAAAGGAAACGGGAGAAGAAGCTGGGGTATCCCAAATAACACAAGAACTGGGGTGAAAATCCGTGACAATAGGTACAGAGGAGTTCAGGAGAGAGGTGCAACTGTGAGTGTCTGCAGCCAAATGTAAAACACGGTGGCGGCTCAGTCATGGTTTGGGGCTGCATTTCCACCAGTGGTGTTGAAATCTTGTCAAAATTTATGAAATTACAAATGCAGAAATACGAAGTACCATTAGGTTTGGATCCACCATGCAAAACTATCTGACTGGGACTGGCTTCAGTTTTCAGCATGTCACTGATCCCTGAGCTGCAACATTACTGAAGCAGTGTGGAATCATCTTGACAGAGAACAGGACAAAAGGCAGCCAACATCAAGAAGCCTGGAGAACTATTCCTGAAGATGCTTAAAAAAACACTGACGTATGAGACCTCAGGAAGTCTAAGAATAAAGGTGATCATACCAAATATTGACGTTCAAACTCCATTTCTGTATTTCCATTCATGTATGTGTACATTTCAATAAAATCACTGCATCTGTTTCGTCTTTTCATAGCAGATTAATAAGAAGAACCACTCTGAGGGTTCACAGAGGGAACATAATATATTTAAAATGAGAATATGTTGGAATGTTTTCTTCTCATGAACAATTTTATCACTTCAGTTCTGTAAGAAGTCTTTATATGAAGCAGAAGTCAGTCGCATTATGAGAGATCATGAGAAGTTCATACCCTCAACGGGCGCTAGATGGCGCGATCGTCTCACCCTTTGAGCACAATTCAGCTTAAACGCTGTTGAATAAACTGGCCTGTTACTGCTGTGCCTTCTTATCTGGCAGACACATCCCGGTGTTACCAGTGTTTTCACTGAGATAAAGCCTCTGTTTGACATCACCGCACTGGCGCAGTAAAAGACCTCTCACAGGGTGGCCGGGTCATCCTCCAAGAGAGTCCCCTGGGGGCCCAGAATTCATTGTTGAGCTTATATTGACCTCCGTTTACAGTGAGGTTCGACTCACAGATCATATAAAACAAGACACACACATCAAGACTTTTAAAACTCGGTTTTTAAAAGAGACCAACAATGACAGAAGAGGGGACTTGAGGATTGAGATGATCATGTTTCTGGAAGCTTCTGCATTCAACATGTATTGGTGTTTAAAAAAACAATCACCTGTAAGTCGAATTACCTGGTGAATTTGACTCAGGGAGAAAGTGAGTCTGAGCCTATAAACAGGATGGAGGATATAATAAAAGCTGATTTTACAGTGTAAACAGCGCGATGTTTCCAGACTGCTTGGTGACTTCATTCAGGAATGTCATTGTTATTTCAAGGGACCTGTCCTGAGCTCAGCCCTCCTCCCCCGAGCTCAGCCCTCCTCCCCCGCTTATCTTCGCCCGCTTCTCATTAACATGATTACGCAGCTGCGCGCCGGGATCTCTGTGAGGTTAAACTAAAGGTTACAGGTGAAGAAGCTCTGGAGCTGCCGAGTCCAAAATCAACCGAAAGTCCGGGCATGGCTCCTGTGTTGCTGCTGGCGGTGTGTTTTCTCGGCGCGTGTGCCCTTTCACCCGTGGAGGACACAAACAGGCAGGAGCAGCTCCTCCTGAGGTCCCTAGGGCTCTCCGAGAGGCCGAGGCCTGCAGGGAGCCTCCAGCCCCGACGCCATGTCCCCTCCGCTCTCTGGGGGATGTTCCGGAGGGCCGAGAAGCTCCAGGCTCTGGAGAGCCAGCCCTGCACGGTGTCCGAGTATGGAGTCCGCGGCAACATCGTCAGATACGTCCAAGACCAAGGTAGCTACTTGGAGAAGCTGATGTTAGTCAAAACATAGGATGCTGGAGCTGAAGCACTAGAACTATCGATACGAACGCTGGTATTGGTTGATCGATACTTTGTTTTAAGTTTATTATGTAGCCCACTGACACTATGAAAAATGTCTGAAACCTTTGTGTTGACTGTCACGTGTAATTGATTTAAAGCCTATTAAGAGATTTAATATCGAACATCTTCCATGGCTGTCAGCCTGTCAGTGTGCAGTATGCTGCCAGAGGAGGATGCAGTGCTGCTGATGGCTGAGATCACAACAGTGAGTGTTTGTGTGAGTGTCAGGGATAGTTATGTTTACCCCAAAGACTCAGCGGTGGCACGAACTCGTTATTTAGATTTACATTTTGAAAGAAAAATGATGAAAAAACCGATGGAAATATTGATTTGCTCTGATATAATTTACTAACATTCCTTCCAGGTTTGCTTTCAGAACTCCCCCCTATTTAAGCCTTAAAAAAGCATATCTGGCCTTTTAATAGCCAATAGCCAAGCTATATTTCATGTCTCTGCAAAGCTAGGCACATATTTATTCATTAAAGCTGATTCAGATACAAAAGGTGAAATAGTTACAAGCATTTCATGCTGGTAAGAGACAGAAGCTGTAATTTATTGAAGCGAAGACTGAGCTCCGTTGCATAAACAAAATGCACATTCTTTGCTCTGACTTGTACTCTTCTCTTGACTCCTGGAAAAACTGTAAGTTCCTTGTTAATCTTGCTGTCTTGGCGGATGTTTTGCAGGCAGGATGGTGTCTGGCTGGAGCAGCAGCTGTCAGGCTTGCCTGGAGAAGCATCTTTTCTTCAACATGTCCATCCTGCAGCCTGTGGAGATGCTATCTCTGGCTCAGCTGGAAATCAAGCTCCACTGGAAGCCCCTCAGTCCCGTGCAGCTGCTGCAAGGGTCCCAGGCCATTAGTGCCTCTCTTTATAAAGTGATCCGATCGACTTTGAAGGGAACTAATCCTAAGGCGAACCGCAGACTCCTGCTGTCCCAGTCGGTCCAGCTGCAGCCCGAGTCCACCTCCATCACCATGGATCTCACAGCGGTGGCAGAGAGCTGGCGCAAACCGGGGTCTAACTACGGCTTAAATTTAGAGTTGCTCCCTCTCGGACCAGACCCGGAAGAGTTCTTTCCGTTTTACCCCGGTAACTCCCTGCCGCTGGAAAAAGACTTCACCTTCCCGTTGGTTCAGGCCTCACTAGTGGCTGTGTCCCTCAACCCAAATCGGTGTCGGTCCAGACAGAGGAGAAGCGCCATCCACATCCCCGTGACACCCAGCAATGTGTGTAAAGCTCGCCGCCTCTACATCAGTTTTAAAGATGTCGGCTGGCAGGACTGGGTCATCGCCCCGCAGGGCTTCATGGCCAACTACTGCCACGGGGAGTGTCCGTTCCCGCTCAGTGAGAGCCTGAACGGCACCAACCATGCCATCCTGCAGACCCTGGTGCATTCCTTGGATCCAGAGAACACGCCACAGCCCTGCTGCGTCCCCATCAGTCTCTCCTCGATCTCCATGCTCTACTACGACAACAATGACAATGTGGTGCTTCAGCATTACCAGGACATGGTGGTGGATGAATGCGGGTGTCGCTGAAGATGCTGGACACTTCTGATTGGCCTCCGGTCAGCAGATATTATCCTCTGATTCATTCAGCTGCTTTGTCCAGTGATGCGAGTCTAGAATTGTTGTTACTGCAATTTTTTAAAATGATTGTTTTTCAATATGTAATGGAATATGTTTGCAGACAGTAATTTTTAAAGAATTTAACCTATTTGCTCTTATTGAAAGCTCTTGTTTGTCTTTTGTTTGAAGTTTAATGAAATAAAATTAGGAATTTAGTGTTTTTCAGTTTTAACAATGGCTTAAGTGGTCTGTTACACATCGCTTGCAATACTGGGCGGCATCGATCCAACAGCATTTTCTGAGTCCAAGACCTAAAAGTGAGTTAAGTTTGCTGATTTTGAAGTTACAATCTCAAGTTTTGTTTAACTAAAAGCAGATTTTAAGAACTATTTTGCTTTTAATTAGGTGTATTTGATTTAAAATGACAAAAATCAAGATCTTAGTGCTAAATCTTTGACAGAAATATAAATGATGAACAACAACAACAAAAAAAAAATCAGACAACTACACTGATGTTCAAAGAGCAGCTCAGTCCTTACACATCTTTAGAGCTTCCCTGTGGTTTAAATGTTTGCAAAGATCATCCACTCCTTTATCTGCTTCAATGGGAAATAAACTCTTATCTCACCTTCTTGCCTGATAACAGCACCCCCCCCCCCCCCTCCCTCAACCAGGGAGCCAAACCGCTGGGGTTGCCATGACGACAGCCAGGAGAGGCTGACGGGTTGGAGTAATTAGTGAGAGATACAGAGAGTTTGTGGTGTGAAGAAGAAGCCTGGCGAGCAGATTCTGTCTTCCAGAATGTTCTTCTGATGCTCTCACTGGGTTTTGGTAATGTTTCTTTTATACAGCAGGTTTTCTTCAAATCTTTAAAAGGCTTGAAGACTTTTTTTTCCCCCCTCTTCCAGTGTTCCCGTGTAACGAATCAATGAAAGCACTAGAATATTATACCAACAACAATACATTAAAGGATGATATAAAAGAGGCTACACATATGTGACTAATGCAGTTCTGTTGTAAGAAGAAAATATTTAGTTTTCATGTTACCAAATGAGAAACCCTCCAAAACAACAGGAAAAAATACAATAAAATTCACCTGATTATGTGTAAGTACTCACTGTATGACTCAAGTACTTAAATGTCCAGATCTAAAAACGAGAGGGAGGTATTTATGTGGGTGAACATTACCTCCATCAGGAATTTGGATATCTGTCGTAGGAGAGACAGAAGACAAATCACTCACATTCAGGCAAATTTAGAGTTGTGAGTTAATCTAACATGGACGTCTTGGACTGTTGGAGGAAGTCGCAGTACCCAGAGAGAGCCCATGCAAACTCAGTCTGCAGGTGGATTAAAACTCTGGACTTTCTTTTTTTGAGGTGATGGTGAAAACCACTGAATCCCCATGCCATCCTAAACTATGCATTAAAGCATCCACAGCAGCCACTTCTTCAGCTTTTTCCTGTTTTATCTGGAATGTTTTTTTCTTCGGTACATTTTTTGTGCACTGTGGCGAGCCCTTTTGTTACTCTGTTTTCTGTTCAGACCAACCAGATACCACCTGGCTTACACACAGGTTACAGAAAACTGCATGCAACCATGTCAGTCTAGGTTGCATACCATTAATCACTGCTTGTGTAGCTGAAAGCTAACGCAAATGAATGAAAAAGCATTGCCAGAAATGCCACATAAGCATTCCAGGGTAACAGAAGAAGAACGCCACCTCATCTTCTTGCTAGTGTGGAAAGGAAACTATAAACCTTCTTAATGGCAACTTCTCCAACATGTTGGAGCCCACACCTGTTCTCAAATATGACACAAACATCTGCAAATATTACACTCAGCAGTTGTTTTATGTGCGACGTAACTGAGTTTTTCAATCACAAGGTGCATGCAGTGCCCCCACAATGCACCTCTGAACATCTGAAGATGAGATTGCAGACAGTAGCAGAAATGATCTGCTGTCTTCAAATTTACTAACATAGCATGTAAAATGTTATTCAGCTTCAGTCCACATGACTGAGTAGCATGTCCCTGTACTGTTGGTCAGGGTTATATGCTTGAGTGTATGAAATATCTTTACCATTTAAGTTCTTTTGCAATCTATTGCAAAATCTGTGCAGGTGCATTGACATTGTGACATTGTGGTTTGACTTTGTGACTATGCTGTGCCTGGAATTTCATGACGAGCTAACAGTTGCTACTTTATATAGAGCATACTGTGTCTAACCTATAGTTACTGAACTCAGTGACTAGGCCCAGCTTGGGTTGGGCAGGCCGTGTCTCCACTTTAGACAAGAGTCTTTGGTTTCCTTGCTCTTCAGCCACCACAACCACTTCCCAACATCCTCATAAGGCCTCTGCCATATAGTCAACATACTCAGTGTGTCAGCTGGGTGCTTATTGTGTTCTCCCTTGTGCTTAAGTTTAGGATCTGTTGTCTCCCAGAGTTGAAAGGCAACATTTCAACATTTGCTCACCTATTCCAGTTGAGTTGGTCCTTCCTGCTGGAAAATAGCCCTCATAACCAGTGACACTTCCCAGTAAAATCCATTGCTGTTTGCCAAGTATGTCAAACCATTCATAGTTAAATTATTCTCTTGATCAGATCTGTACCATCCCTCCACATTAAACCCACCTGAACTAACTCCATTCCTCTGTCCTTTGGCTGGCTGTGTGTCCCAAATCATAACCTGTTTTTTTTATTCCCTTTTCCGAACTACTTTGCATCAGTAAACCAGTTTCAGTGTAATACAGTCTGTCCACTTTAATCTACCCCCACCATTGGCATAGAGAAAGCCCACAGCCCAAGAAAGGACAGGAAATGGAGTTTGATGAAAGGAAAGAGTTATTGTGAGCAGAGGAAGAAGAAGAAGCCACTTAAACCCACGTCTTTCATGAGTCTGTCTTCAGAGACCTGAAGTCAAACAACTAGAATAAACACACACAGACACACACCGAAACTGTTGTATTTTTCTGATATTGCTGTGAATTGTTTAGTTTGCAATATCTCAACAGAAAAACTCCTTAAAACTAAAACTACATCCCTAAACAACAGACGTACTTTGTTCTTAGTTTTCACTCTACCATTTGTGCAGTTAAAGACACACAATAGGCTTTTCATTGTGATTAAAACTTTTAAAGAAGGAGGAGTGGGGGGAAAAGCATTTATTGTTTTGATAATTTCCATAATCATATTGCAGCAGTATTGTTTCCTTCCTTGAAACATCACTGAACAGACAGAAGATGAATGAAAGTGAGAGCAGAGCAGCAGAGGGAGACAGGAAAAGGAAGGAGCCTCGGGCGCTTCAACAGCTCTTTTCTGTCAAAGACAAAGCCATTTCTACTTCACCCTCTGGGACCAGCAATACACACTCTACAGTCAGACTCACAGAAGTGTTTTGCTTCCTGTGTCGAAAACTGAAGCACGCGCTCTCCCCTTTCCCATAAATCTCCCCTCAGTGATAGATGAGCCACAGAGCAGAATTATCTTTATTAAGCTTTGCATCTGCGATTCTTTTGCTGGAGCTTGGTGGGAAAGCACTGTTGGAAAATGAGAGACAAAGTTAAACTGTATGCTATCAGATATGTCACAGATAGATATGATTAACTGATCACATGTTAGTGATTTTTATGAAGCCCGCACCAGCTTTTCCTCTCATGCCATCATGAAGTTGATCTTTTTTGGTTTTGAGCGGAATATCTCAACAAGTGTTGAAACGATTGCCATGAAATCTCTCACATTCCCTTCAGGATAAATTATGGTAACTATAGATGGGATATTTTTTCACGTCTAGCTTCTTTAGATGGTTTTGCTTTCAGTAACCAAACACCAGTAAAATCATCCGCACGCCGGAGCACCACTTCCTGCCATAAAAGACATCTACAGGAAGCGGTGTCTGAAAAGGGCTGGGAAAATCATCAAAGACCCCAGTCACCCATCACATGGACTCTTCACCCTCCTGCCCTCTGGGAGGCGCTACAGGAGCCTCCGGACTAAGACCACCAGGTACCGGAACAGCTTCTTCCCCACAGCTGTCAGACTCCTGAACTCTGCCTCCTGACATCTGACCCACGTTAACTCATGGACTGAACATACACACACACACACCCACAATGGACAACTGTACCCTCAAACACAATAATAACATGGACTGAACCACCACTCACAACCACTAGCACTTTATATAGCCTCTGTAGAAACTATCTACACCCTCACTTATCTTAACTGCACTACTGTATAGCTCTGTGTAAATAATCATTCTGTACATTCGATAATCTTTAACCCTACAACTGTTTACAACTTGCATAGTTCCCATTTCTGTATAGCTGTATATCCCAGATTCTGTAAAGTTATTTATTTCATTTCATATTCTGTATAGTTTTTCATATTTATATCCTGTTCATATCCTGTACATAGCTTGTACTCACTACAGCCTGTACATACTTATAGTTATAGAATATTCACAACATACTTCATACCGTGTACATTATAACATACCATAATAGACCCATTTCTGTAATATACTCACATATCTATATTATTGCTAATATATATTGTAATATATCTATATCACTAAAGCACTTCTGGATGGATGCAAACTGCATTTCGTTGCCCTGTACCTGTGCATGTGCAATGACAATAAAGTTGAATTCTATTCTATTCTATTCTATTAGCTGAATTAGCAAATGTTAGCATGCTATTGGATAGAAGGCAAATGGTGAAGCGCTGTTCCTGCCAAATATGTTAGCATACTAATATAAGCTCAAGGGACACCTGAACTACAGGCTCTACTGGTCACATGTTTGCATGTAAAGAAGGCTAATGCAAAACTGAGGGATACTTTGACATCTGTTGCACATCTCCAACCTATCAATGCCTGTTTTTGGGGGTTGTTTTGGAAATGTCTCCATCCAGATTGTTTGATTTTGGTCTATCAGATCGTTTAGGATAGAAAACTACATTCCCAGGGACCAAACCCAACAGCAACTCTGCAGAATTCATTACTTCAGCACATTCTTTAACTCTATTAATCAGTTTTACCTAGCTACCAAAGTTAAGACCTGGTTGATCAAGGAATTGGTTAACTAGGCCTTCACAACTAACAGAAATGAGCAATTTAGCTTGCTAAAATACATTTTCAATTTTCAGTTCAATTCAATTATATTTATGAACCACTAACTAATTACAGCAGTCACCTCAAAGTGTTCTAGATTGTAAGGTAAAGACACTAAAATAATACAGAGAAAACCCCCAAATTACACAACCCCTTATGAGCAGTACTTGGTGACAGTGGGAAGGAAAAACTCTCTTTTAATAGGAAGAAATCTCCAGCAGAACCAAGCTCAAGGAAGCGCAGCCATCTGATCAATTTCACTGTTCATACCAAATGGCACAAAATGCTACAAACACCACATTTTGTTAAATGTTTCTTTCATTGCTTAATGTCATCATGTAATATGTTACTGCATCTAGGCCGGGAGAAAACTCTATGAAGAGACTTTCTGGCTCCTTTCTTCCTTCTTTGGTTTCAGTCTTCCACACATGCACAGTCCCTGAGAAATGAATCAATGCCAGTCAAGATGGAGCCTGTGGAGCTAATATGACTCAGCCATCCCGACTCTTCCGTCCATCTGTATCCTATAACCATTTAATGCTACTGGATACATTTTGACAATAGTATGCTGAGCCTTATCACTCCAGTGATTGCTGTATCTCAAAAGAAAAATATTTCCCTTCTCTTTTATATGAAACCTCGACCGACCTGCAGGGGGCAATGTGGCTTCAGCTGAAGATCCAGAGCTGCAAGCTCTCTCTCTCTCTGTGTATGAATGCTCTCAGCATGAGGTAGCTGGTTAGCAGTGGGTAGGTGCTGAGCCGACCATAGCAGTGAATCTCAGTGAGCACTGGATATCTGTAGGTAGGTGTGTGCGCGCACAGACATTTTAGGATTTCATCATTTTTGTGGAGTGGGTCAATAAAACAATAAAAACACATTCAATCATCATATTTATTGTAATAACTGCAATGCAAGTTTTTGTTGAATAATAGAAAATATCAGAGTGACACATTAGTGAAGTCATTGTACAATGATAAAGGGGAGGAGAAGAGAAACGATGTGGGAGAAAGAGAGAAAAAAAATAGGCCAACAAAGGCCACATTTTGCCAGATTGTCATTGGTTGTTCAGCCAAGCATCCCGGCCTTCGGTTTTCCAGCCCGTTTTTCACTTCCTTGCTCTATTTTCCATTGTACGGCCAGTATATGTGCTTATCTGCCATACTCTATCTAAGCTCAATAAACTACATGAAAGCACTGCCGTCTATTTTACGTAAAACTGGGGCCATAATTTACAAAATGAATATCACACCATGTTGAAGAAGACACAAAACTAATGACTGAGAGATAAACTCATTGGAACAGCGGTTACTCGGGTGATAGCTACTTTAAGGTTTATGTACAATCCACGTCGCCCCCTGTTGTTCTTTAGAAACAGTGCAGATATAAGCACTTCTAAATTGGTTTTACTTCTCAGACCCAGGGGCTACACTCATCTTTTATGTCTATTGATATTACACACGTTACTCTGCATTAGGCGAAACACTGTTGAGTGAATCTGACTACATGAGGAAAAAGGCTCATAAATACTCTAATACACTCTGGCATGCTCTCAGCAAATATATCCATTTTTCTTTTTGGGCTGATTTGCTGTTGGCAACAGCTCAAATCATCATGATACACTCATGTTTTTTAAAATAATGACTTTAAGTAATGAGCACTATCAAAAAAGAGAAATGTGGAAAAGAGAGAAATGTCAGTGTTGTTTTAACTCGTTCCAGCAGTCAGTAGATCTTACTCGAGGGAGACATATTAGTGCTCGCTCTTTAATGTGAGTAAATGCCTCTGTGAATTGCAAAGATGACAGCGAGGCACTTATTCTGTCTCGACCACAGACAGACTCATCATTCCATTGACCCCCACGGTGAGTGCAGTCTGTACGACAAGCACACTGAGTAACGTTCTGCAGCCACACACACACACACGACTCTTGGCTCCCATATTTTTAATCCTTTTACAGCGTGTGTCATACTAACATACATTTGGCACACACGCTCTGTCACCTAATCAGTGATAATGGAATGACGGTGTATCCTGCCTAGTAACACAGGCCTCTGCATCATTAACATGCTAACCTACACTTGGGTCGCACACTTACACGTCTGCATGTTGTAACGTGCACGTGCAGTCATCAGAACAATAACCTGATGTTAGGGAGCAGATCAGCCACCCAAAGCCACTGTGCTGCAAACAAACCCAGGGGACTGGGAGATCAATTTTAATGTTTAAAGTTATGCTAATTAAGATTTTTTTTTTTTTTAAATCAAAACGAATTCATCAAATGACTGTAATTTGTAATGTACATGTGCACATGACGAGGACTGCATAATATGACGTGGATCTCATGACTGGTTCAGTCACAGCAGAGTGAAATAAGATGAAAACCTACTTGCTGTGGTATATTGTAATAAGCAGCAGCTATTACTACCTCCCACCAGTAGGTGGTACGGTGTTATTGTATGTGTTCTGAGCTTATGGAGTAAAAAGTCCGGACCTCCACCATAGCCTCGTCTCAGTCCTCTGTGCTTGGTCTAAAGTTATTGTTGACCACAACCCACGCTACACGGGCAGTTGGAGCAACACTGCATAAAGTTACAACATGGTGTCAGAAGTCGGCAAGACCGTGTGAACAGGGACCGCGACGTGAGTAAGCTAGCCGTAGATTAGCTAACAGTAGCCATTGCTAACGGCATGGAGCAATTCAAGCCACCATCACCGCTACTGCTCACAGGCAATTTATCTGAGACCTGGCGCAGGTGGGAACAAAGATTCGGACTGTATATGACTGCTACGGGTGCGTTGGAGAAGGATGAAAAGGTTAAAATAGCCATTCTTCTCCACACTATCGGCGAAGAAGCGCTTGAAGTGTACAACACGCTCACAGTGACCCCGACCGGAGACGCACTGACAATGGCGGACATTTTGAAAACGTTTAAGGAATACTGTAGTCCACGAAAGAACGTTGTTTTTGAACGCCACAAGTTCTGGTCATACCCAATGTCGGCGGATATAACAGTGGACAGATATGTCACGGAACTCCGTCAGAGAAGTAAAAGTTGTGAATTTGGGATCAATGAGGACGACATGATCAGGGATAAATTGGTGTTCAGCATAAGTGACGCAAGACTAAAAGAGAGATTGCTTCGTGACAACGACCTCACACTGCGCAAGACGATAGAAATATGCAGATCAGCAGAAGTGGCCAAGTCACAGATTCAGGCCATGCAGTCAATAACTGCAGCCCAAGACACGTCAGTGGACGCATTAAGAAAAATGCCAGGATACATTAAATCAGGACACAGTAAAAACAAACTGAGCAACGACAAACAAACAGTTTGTCACAAATGCGGCAACAAACATGCATTCCGACAGTGTCCAGCCTATGGGGCAACATGTCACAAGTGTTGGAAAAATAACCACTTCTCAAAAGTGTGCAGAGCTAGCGCAGAGAAGAGTAGACACTTCAAGAAAACAAAAACTATTAACAACATTGAAACTGATGGCGATTCACTATACATCGGCATGGTATCCAGCGACAAGCACAAGACTGGCAAATGGCATGAAAGTGTGACAATCGGAGACGTACCACTCACCTTCAAGCTAGACACAGGTGCGGACGCAAATGTGCTCCCCAGATCAGTTTATGACGAGTTACCAGATATTCCTCGGTTACAGCCCACAAAGACTGTACTCATAGCTTTTGGTGGAGCCCGCATACGTGCAGATGGTGTGGTGTCTCTTGAGTGTGAAGCACGGAAGCACAAGGCTGTGTTTGACTTTCTTGTATCAAGCCATGCAGATAAACCGATCCTAGGTGGACAAGCTTGTGAAGAGCTCCATCTGGTGCAACGAGTTGAGACCCTTGCCATGACATCCTCTGTACCGAAATCAGCTAAACCACCTTCTACCTCGGAAGAACTTGTGGAGATGTACGCTGATGTGTTCACAGGCTTAGGTGAGTTCCCTGGAGTTCACCACATACATATTGACCCAAATGCAACACCTGTGATTCACGCATGCAGGAACGTGCCACTCTCCATAATGGATGCACTGAAGAAGACGCTACAGGACTTACAAAACAGAGATGTCATAATGCCCGTCAATGAGCCTACAGATTGGGTCAACAGTCTTGTCGCCACACAGAAGAAGAACGGAACACTAAGGGTGTGCTTGGACCCTTGTGATCTGAACCAAGCAGTTAAACGCCAGCACTACTCCATTCCCACACACGAGGACGTTCGCAGCAAGCTAGCAGGAAAATCCATCTTCACCATATTGGATGAAAAAGATGGATACTGGCAGATCAAGCTGGACGAGCCGTCATCAAAGCTCTGTACCTTCAATACACCTTGGGGCCGATATCGCTTCCTCCGACTCCCATTCGGGATCAAATCAGCCAGCGAGGTCTTTCAACAAAAGAATTGTGAGACTTTCGGCAACATTCCTGGTGTATTTATCATTGCAGATGATATGATAATTGCAGCTACATCAGAGCACGAACACGATGAAATCCTGCAGAAGGTCATGGAAGGTCAAGAGCAGCTAACGTGAAGTTTAACAAGGACAAAATTCAGTTCAAAGTTGACACAGTGAAATACATGGGCCATATCATCACAGCAGCAGGGCAGAAAGCAGATGTTTCAAAGATCAAAGCTATTGTCGACATGCCGACTCCAGAAGACAAACAAAGCCTTCAGCGTCAGCTGGGAATGACGAAGTTTTTGGCACAGTACATCCAAAATGAAGCATCGCTCACAGCACCTTTGAGACAGCTACTCAAGAAGGACACAGTGTGGCAGTGGCAGCCACATCACACAGTAGCGTTACAGACGCTCAAGTCGACGCTCACACAAGCTCCAGTGTTGAGATTTTATGACCACAAGAAACCACTAACACTGCAGGCCGATTCTTCAAAAGATGGGCTGGGTGCATGCCTATTACAAGAAGGGCAACCTGTGTGTTATGCGTCACGAGCACTCACAGACACAGAAAAAAGGTATGCACAAATAGAAAAAGAGTTGCTAGCCATTGTGTTTGCCGCTAAACGATTCCACCAGTATGTCTATGGAAGACCAGTGACAGTGCAATCTGATCATAAACCCCTGGAGGCGATAGTGCGCAAACCGCTATGCAAGGCACCGGCGAGGCTACAAGGAATGCTGCTACAACTACAGAGATATGATCTCACCGTCACGTACACCCCCGGCAAAGACATGTTCATAGCCAACGCACTCTCACGTGCCACAACTACCAGTGACGACGGAAACGTGAGTGAAAACGCAAATGATGAAAGAGTTGTGTATGCTCTGGAGGCCACAGCAGCATTGAGCGAGAAAACACTGTGTGACCTGAAAAAAGCAGTGGCAGCAGACAGCGTACTACAAGCCGTGCGCGAAAGACACTTCAACGGATGGCCGCCCAGAAGGAAGAGTTTAGACAAAACACTCCACAGCTACTGGCCTATGAGACACAATATCAGTTTCCACGATGACATTATTATGATCGGGGACAAGATCGTAATACCCCAAAGCTTCAGGCGTGTGATCCTGGAGAAGCTGCACCTTGCCCACCAAGGCGTGCAGCGCACAAAAGCCAAAGCAAGAAGAGTGCTGTACTGGCCTGGCATGTCACGCGACATAGAGACCATGCTTGAAAAGTGTGAACAATGCCAGCAAATGCAGCCAAAGAACCAGGCTGAACCGCTTATTCCACACCAGATTCCAGAGCTGCCATGGATGAAAATCGGAGCAGACATCTTCGAACTGAACGATCATCCATATCTTTTGTTAGTGGATTATTTATCAAAATATCCAGAAGTTCTTAACTTACCTGACAAAACGGCACACTCTGTGATTCAGAAGATGAAATCAGTCTTCGCAAGACACGGAATTCCCAAAGAGATAGTGAGCGATCATGTTCCATTCGCCAGCCACGAGATGAGATCGTTTGCAGCATCCTGGGAGATAAAGCTAACTTTCTCCAGTCCCGGCTTTCCTTCTTCGAATGGCATGGCGGAGCGAGCCATAAAGACTGTCAAACATGCACTTAAGAAAGCCGCACGGACTGGAACAGACCCACATCTAGTGCTGTTGTCTTTGAGGAACACTCCAGTCACAGGACTTAGTGTGTCACCTGCACAAATGTTGATGGGACGGGTTCTCCGCAGCACCCTGCCATGCACCAGTGCTGTGTTGAGGCAGTCAACCCCACAGAACATTCACAACGAAGTGCGCAGGTTGCAATCAAAGCGGAAACGCCACTATGATCAGCACGCAAGACCATTGCCTGTTCTGACCCCAGGCGAGACTGTGCACATGCAAACAAGGCGCGGTTGGGAGCCAGCTGTTGTAACTCATCGGCGAGAGGAACCACGCTCCTACACTGTGCAAACACCAGATGGTAAAGTGCTCAGGAGGAACAGGAGACATCTGAGGAAAATACACCCAAGTCTGTTCAAGGACACACCCATGGACCCAGATGAACTGTCCGTTCACACCCAAGAGCCAGTGGAGCCACCAGCAAATGACACCCCACAAAACTCTAGTCCTGCAAGTATGGACAACACACCCACATGTTACACACGCAGTGGCCGAGCAATAATACGCCCTGCCAGGTATAGAGACTAAGTGATTGGGAAACTTAAAGTCACTCTATCCTGTACCTGCGTTGTTCTGTACAAGCTAGATAACTGTCTTGTTGGAAAAGAGAGAAAATATGTCATGTTTCATATGTTCATTTTGACATGTCTTATCTAATCTGTCATGTGTTCATCTGTTTCAAAACACTACACTGATGTGTATTTGCATTGCTCAAGTGACAAGCAATCTGAGGTGTGCTTTACTTAATGTCTCAAGAATATAATATTGTTAATGTTCCTACGATTTAAAAGGTGCATTTATGTTACAAAATATTGGAGTTAAGAGGTAGTATCTTTATCTCGGAAAAGAGGGATGTGGTATATTGTAATAAGCAGCAGCTATTACTACCTCCCACCAGTAGGTGGTACGGTGTTATTGTATGTGTTCTGAGCTTATGGAGTAAAAAGTCCGGACCTCCACCATAGCCTCGTCTCAGTCCTCTGTGCTTGGTCTAAAGTTATTGTTGACCACAACCCACGCTACACGGGCAGTTGGAGCAACACTGCATAAAGTTACAACACTTGCAACCAGGAAAAATCGTTTGTTGCCCGTTGATTCAAGGCCACAGGTCACCCCGAGGGAGGAATCACTCACAAATGATGGTCTTGCAGCAACTACGTCACTATTTGTTTAGGAGTTTCTGAATTTATCTTTCAGATCTCTGAGATTCTGACTGGACTCCGACTGAAAGTACTTATTTTGAATTTCTGCGTATGTAGACTCCCACAGATTTGCAGTTTTTGCTGATTTATCTCAGTTAATTGACGTATTATCACAAACAGATTGCATTGTCAGTTAGATCCCGTTCAATTCCTACCTGACAGCAGACAGACTCCTTATATTGCCATTCCTTAGCTGTCTTGATGTACTCGGTGGTTGCAGACACGGTGTCTACCTTTGAAGTAACTGTTTAAAAGCAACAAGTTATTGCAGAGAACCACAACGATTTCAGTTGTGCCACAGTCTCCAACCACTTCAGTGTGACTGTCGTATAAAATTCATAGATGGTGTGGCATAGATGTTGGTATGGACTGCTGTCCGTCTATGCAGGACCACAGATCAGGGTTAATTCACTCCAAACGGAATCTGCAGAAATGTCCTTCTCTGTTGTTGCTTTATGAGTCAACAGTTTGTTACTTCTGGGAAACAAAAGCTCTGCACTGGTGAAATTACTTAAAAGGTTTGGTCTAACAAAGAAAAGGGTTAACGACTACAATAGAGTTTAGTATGAAGGGAAGAAACATAGGCTACGTTCACACTGCAGGCGAAAGCGCATCAAATCCGATTTTTTTGACCCTATGTATCTGATCATGGTGTGACAGTGTGAACGGCACAAATCCGATATTTTCAAATCCGATCTGGGTCACTTTCGTATGTGGTACTGAATCCGATACATATCCAATGTTTTACAAAAGTGACTGTTTAAACGGTCATGTCACTGACGGTCACTGACACAAGACAGACGCCAATTGTCAGCGCCTGAGAAGACATCACGGACGCTTCCTGGCCATCCAGCGTAGATGTCAGTGAAACTGTTGGGAAGACAACGTTGGAGAAACATGAACATTTTATTTGTCTCTGCAGATTCTGACAGAAATCTGCAGCTATCCTTTGAAGCAGCACTCCTCTAAAACAGCAATAAGGATAATTATTAGATTATCTACATTATTATGTAAATAACAAAATAACTTAAAGCAAAAATTGGGAAACGTAAAGTCCGAAGTCTTTATATTAAGGGCCATCAGTCAAACAATACTGTTTGCTCTGGGTCTAAACAGAGTGCATTGTGTGTGACGTCTTCTTTTGCGCATTCGGCCGCTTTGAGGGTTCACACTAGAGCACGTTTGCTGTCGCATTTTATTTATAGTGTGGATTTGATCAAAAAATCTGAATTGAGCATTAAGACCTGCAGAGTGAACGTAGCCACAGTTTTATTCCATTTTGTATGTTTATTCACTTGCTGGGGTCCTCATGTGAGGTTTGACAGTGTTTTAGTAGATAAAGGTGAACGGCTTGGACATGAATTGTGCAGGGTTTTAGGGAAAGCTTCGAAGGGGACTGGCGGCGGCTCCTGGGCCTGGCAGATCCCCATGTAATAAACAGAAGTGAAGAAGTTAAAGAATTAAAAAGGAGAGGGAGGGTGGGGCACGTAAACGAGAACGAACAGCTTGTAGAACTGGGGGAACATATATAGATGAGAACCGGAAGGAGCGTGTTTGGAGGCGTGGTCTTAAAATTCAGATACCTTATTTCCAAAAAGACAAACAATGACACAAACACATACAAAAGTTCTCCACAATTCTGGATTTGAGTTGACGTCTTTTCCAATTTTTTTTTAAACTCAAACTGTTTAAGTCCAAATACTATTTCAGAAGTTAAACATTCAGAAAGTAGAAATCGTGCATCGGGATTATACATAAAATGCTTGCCTTTACTTTGTAATCGGACTTACAGGATGAGGACTTACAGAAGGAAAGGTATTCTTTTATTACGCTGTCCTCACAGTTCTCTCCATTCCTCAGTAAAAGTTGCTCCCAGCAGCTTTGTGAAAGGCTCTTAAAGAGTAAAAAGTCTTGGCTCAGAACTTTTTGGTGCCATTTAGAAAAACTCCTGGTGGTCAAATAAAATACTTGGTGAATTCAGCCCCTGGATGTCAGCGTGAGTTGTGGCTGGCGGTGTCCTGTAATGAGGTGACAGCAGGTTCCACTGACACACACACAGCAGACAGCAGTGGCAGCATTACCCTTGACCCTTCAGCTTACAGCTATGCGTGTGTCCAGGTGTGTATGTATGTGTGGTGGTGATGGTATTTAATTAAAACCATACGGCTGAGCTCCTCCTCACACTGATACAGTTCAGCGCATTCAAAATTAAGTCTTACCTAAATGGTATTTTAATGAGCAACTAACAACTCTATCAGATATTCAGACACACTCGCATCTTGTGGTCACTGACCCATGGCAGGTTAAGGTCCCGTATTACAGTTTTTCTCGATTGCTAAAACACATTTCTTGAAACTACGCCTCATATCCTCACAACAGTAAACACAAATCCATAACCTCTCACTCAATTCCCCAAACATCCTATTTCCAGGTCAAAATGAAGCTCTACACCCAAAACTATTCACTCCTGCTGAAAAACCAAACTTTGCCCTCAGACATCAAACACAAGCCCTCAAAAACACACACACTACAACAGAGTTTTGCACACTGGTACTATTAATTCAAAACAATAGTTCCAAAACAATTAGGTTGCTTATGGTTCTCCCCTTCAAAACCCTTGTCACATGATAAACACAAAAGACGCAACCAATGTATGTACAGTGGCACATTGTCATTCATGTACTATACAGTACAACACACACCAGAAACATTATCCCACCTCAGCATCTTGTCTTTGGTCTGGGTCAGGCCAGAGAATCTCATCCACATCACAGGCTATATTGGCCCCAGCCAGGCAGCGGGGGTAAAATCCTCTTGCATGCCTGATCCACCCCTGGCATGCATCTACTGATATGTCTAGGCAGGCCTCTTCCATGGCCTGAAGGAGGTGAACACGGACATAAGGTTCTCGGTCATACACTTTCCACCGCCATGCCGAAAATAACTCCTCTATCGGGTTTAGAAAGGGAGAGTATGCAGGCAGAAAGATATTAGAAAACCTTGGGTTATTGGTAAACCAGTCACGAACCAGAGCAGCGCGATGGAAGCTGACGTTATCCCACACAACAACGTAGTGAGGCTGCTCTGGCTGTGCTGGTTCCCTGTAGTCCAGCTGGAACATATGTTGTCTTAAACCATCAAGAAAAGCAAGGAGAAGCATAGTGTTATAGGGTCCTAGTACGGCATGGTGGTGGAGTACCCCTCGTTGGCTGATGGCTGCGCACATAGTGACATTCCCCCCACGCTGACCAGGGACATTTACAATAGCCCGATGGCCAATTATGTTCCTCCCCCTTTTCCTTCTTTTGGTCAGGTTAAAACCTGCCTCATCCACAAAGATTATTTCATGGGGAACAGGCCGTCCTTCAATCTCAAAGATTCTCTGCAAAACACATAACACAGTAGAGTCAATCGGTACCCTGAACCACAGTTCAAGAGTGCTGAAATGGCAGCATAAACTGCCATGCTGTGATGGTACACAATACTTTATACAGTATCAAAACTCATACCTGAACATATTCCACACGTTGGTTCTTCACTCTGTCAGAGTTTCGTTCGAAAGGGACTCGGTATGCCTGTTTCATCCGGAATTGATTCTTTCGGAGGATGCGGTCAATTGTGGAGAGGCTGATGGCATTTATGCCTCGAAAAAGATGATCATCCTCAATCACTCTCCTTTGAATCTCTCGCAGGCGGATTACATTATTTGCAATTACCATGTTTACAAGTTCCCTCTCTTGCTCCTCCGACAAAAGCCTTAACCTGCCTCCACCAGGTGGTCGTCTCTGTGTCCTACAAAAATAGAAGCACTCATTACTGTAACTGTCACACATTCATTTTACAGGAAAATAATGGAAACATACTGAAACTCAAGACACATAAGTTCAGTAACTTACAAGTTACTGTACAAAGCAGTCTTACTGCAAGTACACCTACCTGTTTTCCTCCCTGAAGGTTCTGATGATGGAGGCAACAGTGAAGCGACTCAAATTTGGTTGTACTCGTTGCCCAGCCTCCCTCATAGTCATCCCATGGACAAGGACATGGTCAACTAAAGTGGCTCGAATTTCATCCGAGACTGACTGTCTTCGTGCCCTTGCTCTTCCCCTTCCTCCACGTCCTCCTCCTCCTCCACCTCTCCCTCCTCCTCCACCACCTTCCTGTTGTCCTAGACCACCTCCTCCTCCTCTTCCACCACGTCCTCCTCTTTCACCATGTCCTCTTCCTCCACCATGTCCTCCTCCTTCACCACGTCCTCCTCTTTCACCATGTCCTCTTCCTCCACCACGTCCTCCTCCTTCACCACGTCCTCTTTCTCCACCACGTCCTCTTCCTTTGCATCTCTTTGGATCCATTGTTTCAAACCTGAATGAGCTGACTTTGGCCCTTTTATCTATCCATCGCAGGTTCTGATTGGTGTGTGCTAAATTTTGACTCCTAGTGTTTCCACCTGGTTAATTGTGTGCTAATTGAGCTCAAGCTATGCTGACTTAAGTTAACATTATTGCATGCTAGTGCTTTCTAAATGACTACATGGTGTAAGCACTGTAAAATGTAGGGATTTGTGTGTAGAGTTTTGCAGTAACAGTTCACCAAATTTGAGTCATGTGTCAAAGCAGGGAATAGTGTTTATAGTTCAGGGAAATGGGTGAGCTTTTTGACCAATAGCGTTACGGTTTTGAAATTTTAGTTTAGAGGCCTGGTTATAGTGTTTAAGCAATCGAGAAAAACTGTAATGAAGAACATTTTTTGCTTTTATCGAGACAGCGCCACGTCATCTATTTGCTTAATTGCCACGGGATGAATCGACTTGGTTCCAATGAATTAGTTTTGTAAATCAGTGAAGGAAATGATCTGAGGTCATTTGCCTTTAATCTTACTGTAATATATTTCTTATAGCCATCCACTCTTTACTGTAGTAAGGTGAAGCCTTAGTAGAAAGTAGAAAACCTGTTGTTGTTACTTTTATTTTAAATGTATGTCCGGGGGGAAAATAGTCAAATGTTTCCTGCTTCTCTGGGAGAAGAAGCTGTCATAGACACAAATTAGTCACATAAGCTCATGTAAGTCTAAGTGGGCTCCAAAATAAAGCCTGTCCCAATAGACTCCAATTTTAAATGCTTAACTTTAGAGCCAAAGAAAAAAAGAAGAAACCATTTTGGTTTCCCCTTCATGTAGCTCTTTTTGGCTGCTCACTTATTCACTAGGGGTCACCACAGCGGGCAACTGAGAAGCAGTGAGGAAATTTGCACAGGGATATTATTATGAGTTTGGCAGCTTAAATTGCAGGCATGCTGACACAGGTAGCTACAGTATGCTAGGCTTCATATTAGCGATTGTGGCTTACTCGGTTGATCTTTTAACTGCTGGTACTGTCTGAGAAATAATATGAGCCGTTGAGTTGTTAATTGCACTGACAGACCATGCAAGAAGTGCATGCATGGGCATTTTTTCCGGTGTTAGCAAATACTCACCAGCAAACCTTGCTAGCGTTAGCTGATTGTGTGGCAAATAGCGCTACATTTTCTGCAAGGAAGGCTGACTTTTGAGAAATTGACCCCAGCACAATATATAGAAAGTAAAGTTTGTACTATGAATTAAAGATTCATAGTTGTATGAGAAAGTCTCATTTTGACAGGGTGAGCAAGATGGGAAATAGTCGCCTCTGACCAAAGGTAAGTTCCTTGAGGAAAATGTCATTTTAAGGAAATTTAATTATGTGAAATTATTTTTACTTGTATGCTACTTAGCGCTAATTAGCAGGTTAGCTAGCTGGACAGCTAAGACAGCTAGCATTAGCTGATGAACGTAGTTCTCCACTCCTAGATTTTAAATAATACTGTCCTTATGTGCATATTTATAATCATTTATACTCAATTGTACATTCAAAATCAATTTAACGATACTTTTTATAGTTAATATTTTGGTTCCTTGTGTTTCTGTTAACATGACATTTCTGTGTGTGTGTGTGTGTGTCTGTGTGTGTGCACGCTAGTGAACACAAAGCACTCTCAGATGGGCACAACTTAGCAGTATACAGTTAACTGCTGCGCATTAATTTAATTAGCATTTATTGTACAACTCATCCAGAATGCAGACAAATACATTATGATGACTTTCTACACACAAGCAAACAGAAGGTGTTTATGCCAACAAGTGCTGAAAAAGTAAGAAGATATTTTTTCTTAGAGAAATACTGCCCCTCCCTTCCTTCCCTCCCCATCTCCAGCTGCCTCCCTCTTCCCGCTCCTCCACAACCACCCACACATGCAGGGCCTTGGAGTGGGGGTATGTCACCAGGGTGCAGAGGAGGCTACCCCCCCCGTCCCCTTCTGGCTGCCTCTGCCTCAATTTTATCCCACAACTTAGACATTCACATTATTCACACTCTCATTACACATACATATAGGATCTTGGGGGTGGGCACAATCACGGAGTCCAAATTACCATCAGGGTGTATACCTCACCCCTGACGTCGTTGCCCACCTCTCAATTTTAAATACACTTAGTCATTGAGGGCTAGCAGGAGGGACTATGCGCTTACCTGCTGCTCCTTGGCAGGTAGCTCCATGCCCTCCTGGGTTTTAATTGCACCTTAGAACACATATGCATCAACACTACAATGAGCGGGTGGAGGGAGGTTTGGAGTCTTCTCCCACCCCCATTCTCTGCGGCCTGCTGGAGCGGGAGGGCTAGTAGGAGGAGTTGGCCGTCCGACTGCGGTCTGGGGTGTGGGGCCTCCCTGCTGCTGCGGAGTCGGGGTGGTCTGCCTCTCCCCACCGCAGGGAAAAGGGTAACACCACCTGGGTCTGGGTGCAATTCCCCCCTCCAGGGGCAAGGGTACCTAGACCCGGTTTGTAGAGTACGCTTGGGGAGTGTGATTGTGTGTACAGCGTCTCTTTATGTCTGTCTCCACGTTGGTTGAGTGTGGAGTGAGTGCATATGAGAGCATGAGGGTGGGAATGGATGTTTGTGTCTGTGTGTGCCTGTATGTCTGTGTCTATATGTCAGGTTGGGTATCAGACGCCACCTCTCTGGGGACACCTCAGGCCCTCCGAGGTTTGGAGGCCTATCTCCACCCACCACCACTTCCCCTGCCGGTGGCGGACTCCCTCAGGTGTCGGTGTGTTGGTGGTTCTTTGTGTCTGGGGGTGGGCGTCCGGGTACACACCGGCTCACTCCTTGGCGGCCGCTTGTCGGGGCCTGGGGCCTGGGGCTCGCTCGGGCCCCTTTGGAGGTGGGGTGCCCCCGGCCTCTCGGCCTGGGGCTCGGTCACTCAGGCACAGCTGGGGGCCGGCGGAGCTCACGGGCGCGTCACTGCAACTCCCCCTGACTTCTGCTCCGCGGCTGCTGGGCGAGCCCTCATCTGGGACTCTCCTCAGCTCTTACTGGAACAGTGGCGCGGCTGCCCCTCTGTTGGTCTTCCATGGTCTCTTGTGTTCTGGGGGCCTCTGGATGTCTGGAGTTTTGATCTCCTCCATACCCGCTTCACACCCTGGAGGACGGGGCTGTGGCCCCCCCACACTCCCTAGCAGATCATTACATGGAGAAACCTTTGGAATGCAAGCATGCTGATCCACACAGGTATGCACACATGGGTATTCACAGACGCGGACTAAAGCTTTCTTGGCTGCTGCCTCAAAGCACACTGTGCGCTGTCTATCTTGCGTGCTGCACAATATCGTTTATTATTTAGTAAATATTGATATCTATGACTAGCTAGTTTATTGTGATGGTGCTTTGCTTTCTCTATTATTATGTTGCTCTTTGTTGTTTGCTGTCTCCTCTGTTTGTTTTTTTTGTTTGTTTTTTTTTTTTTCTCCATACAGGTGACCCAGGAGTTCTTTTTTTTTTTTTCTCTCTCTTCCCCCCCCTTCTCACCGTCTCTTCTCCCCTTTGGTTTTCTTTCTTTCTCTCATTCATTCCCCCTGTCCTATTTATTAAAAAAAAAAAAAAAAAAAAAAAAGACAAAGGATGAACTGAAGCTCTGCCATCACGTAATGTCGCATACTGCTGTTTCTGATGTCATTTAGAAAAAAAAAAAGAAAAAAAAAAAAAAAAGAGAAATACAGTGAACTCAATAAGAATTAAAGTTTTTAAGACCATAAGATCCATCTTGTTTGTTGGTTGCTAAAACATGGCAGCAGGCGATGATCACCCTTCCACTCCCCGGGGAAGAAAATGTTTTCTTTCTTTCTTTGTAATTTGCCCAGGAAATATTGACAAAGCTGACACAGAAGGAACCTGCAGCATTTTTATGCAGAAGGCTGGCTGGGCTTCTGCTAATGCTAGGATGCCTAAACACAACAAATACATAACTGCACTCACAAATACAAAAACTGTTTAGTGTTCACACTGAGAGATGACCTGACTTTCCTTTTGCCAGCAATTAGAAAACTTTCAACTTGACTGATTTGTGGAAAGATGCGTAATTAAGCAGAAAAACAAAGAGCTCCCCAGCCTGTTAGTACTGTTGATGTCCTTTGTCCTCTTTACTTTATTCAGTAAGTTCTCCTGTGAGAGAAAGGCTGACAATAAGTTACCATTTTGGTTTAATGTATCGTTACAGCTGCATGCATGTTTGAGGAGTCAAATAAGCCTGTATATCTGATCATAAGTAGTTTAGCTAATGTATATATTCCAAAGTCTTTAAGTGGTTGAGCTACAAAGATATACATATACACAGTGCACTGTGTTTAGTACTCATCGTTGTATTTGAGTATCTCAATTCTGACTGCCTGGAATTATCTACTACACACAGACCTTACACTACTAACAGAAAAGTAGTGTTCATGATCTCTGTGTAATGCAGTGTAATGCGACTCTGCAGTTGGTTCATGGTTAGTAAGTGGCTGAATGATGACATTATTTCAGAAACAGCGTGATTGTGAGACTGCTGCATTACCTATCCCTGCCCTGTTTTGCTTCGATTGTTTCACTTCTGCCCCACCCAATCCACACAGCAGATACACTCAGCTTTCCCTCTGGTCTGAGTCACTTGACCAGAAGGTCGACCTCACCTGCCTCACGTGTCCCCCCGTGTATTTACGGCTGATGCTGATTTTCTGTCTTGAAATTTAACCACCTCAACTGTTTCTACTTGTTTCTATGTGCACATATGGGCCCTTACTCGAGCTCTTTTTCACTAACCCTGACAAAAGCATGACTAAAACATCTGATCAATCACCTAAAGCAAGTGTAACGTCAGAGTTCTGCAGGATCTTTCTTCCAGCATATGTGGCTTCCGTCTGTCTCATTTCTGACGTTATCTGCGTGTGTCTGTTTCTTAAAAAAGGATGATGTCATGCATTGGAGTGTTTCATTTTCTAGACTGCTTTTCTTATAATTTCCGAGACTACGTGAAAGTTCAATCACTTTATGAAAAACCCCGCTCCTCTGGTACACCTGTCTGGCTTAAAATAAACACACTGATTGTTTGTGAATCCTTGGAAATCACGAGCCATGGAGAGCTACATGCTACCCCTTTTCTGCTTTTCTTGTTATGAGCATCTTAACTACAACGCTGACCATTTGTAAAGCCTTAAAATGGCACACGGAAAAGTTTTTATGATGACATGTCAACAAAAATGCTTTTGAAGTGATTTTTGAAATATAGAAAATTGTAAGATATCACGTTGATGTTTTTGTGCTCCTAAATTGTCATGAGTGTCAGTCAGTGTCATGTCAATGGATTCTATATAACGAGCATGATACTTATAGCAATGGTCCCCAACCTTTTATCGCCCCCCAGACCGCTTTAATGTCAGACAATATTTTCATGGACCGGCATTTAAAGTGTCGCGGATAAATACAACAAAGTAAAATGATATGACGAAGACAAAAAACTGTGGTATTTTGTAAATATAATAATAAAATATGTATTCGGCTTTAAAATAATAACAAAAACCTGAATTCACTGTGTAATTATGCAACTTTATTAGCAGCGTCCTCCTGAAATGCGCCAACAGCATTGAGAGTAACATCCTCCTCTCTGCCCCTTAATGCTCTCTGGTCGCTATGGTAATGCATAAATAATAACTACAACACGTGAAAAGACCCAGGGAAACCGAGTTAATGATAAAAAACCCTGAAAACCATAAATTTCACACCTGATCCTCAACTCTCACGGCCCGGCACCAAACGACTCACGGTCCAGCCCAGGGGTTTGGGACCGCTGACTTATGGTATGCTACATTTAACAGGTCAAATGGCAAGTTTAGCACGATATGAGTCATCATTGGTCATGACAGCAACCCTAAAACCAACCCTGCACAATTCGATATTTAATCAGATTTTTAATTTTGGTTTATATCAAATTTTTTCCTGAGTACAGGGAACAAATGAAAAAATATTCATTCCGCTAAACACGTTTTTGCATCATTTCTAAATCTGATACAAAGGTTAGCACAAGGCTAGGTGCTTAAATGTCTAATATACTGACATCCCTACATTTTTAAAAATCTTAGTTAAATGAAAATCCAAGTGGCAATTTTGAGGGCTGAAAAAATTAAGTCAACTTCAGGAGTCAGTAGAGTTGTCTGCAGGGATAGAGCAGTAATATGTTTCCTTATAAATGAGTTTAATGCAAACAAAGTCACAAAAACACCAGCGCTGTACCCTCAGGCTAAATTTAGCCCATCTAGGGACCAACATAGCGGTGCATTGGTGCAATGCAGAGCTGCTTTGCAGACCTTTGTCTACATGTTGTAGCTGTTTACTGTCAGTAGGGGATACTGTCAAAAATATGTGGAACAACAGGCCTGTGGGCTCCCCTTGCTTCTGCTGGAGCTGTGGAGAAGACTCAAGTTACAACAACCAAACAGGTGAAGTGAAACAAAGTATATAAAAAACAAAACCAGACCATTTTTTCCTGATACTTTTTAAAAATATTGTCTTTGATGTCTTTTTGCATTTTTCCATCGGTGCTGAACTTCCCTGCCACTTTCTGTTGCTGTTTAGACCCAAATTTCCAACACTCAGCATTTGACCTACACATAGCACCATCCATAATGAGCCACACTTTTTGGGAAATGACTGCGCACAAACATACACAAACATAATATCACGAACCTCCCCCATGAGAGCAAAGGTAACAATAAGTATTGGACTACGAGCTGATTATTAAAGGTAATGCTTGATTTTTCAGATCCTGATCAATGAGCTACTGCACTGTGTTAAAGACTTCTGGAAAAAGGCCATCAGAGAGCTGATGTAATGACTTTAGGTCTTTTGCACTTATAGACTTTTACCATAATTGATGGCATGGGGGAATAAGAATCACCCGAGACAAAGTAAAGGTACTTTTGCCTTTACTTTGTTAAAGTAAATTTCTTTTTTGGGAATAAGAAGTCAGTGTTGGCAGATCTATTAATAATGTATCACTTTAGGCAGCGCTTCTGTTTTATGGATGTATATCGGGTATTGTTGAGTAATATCTCTGACTTATTCAGCACTTCAAATGGACCAGAACCGGTTTAAGATGCATGATACTTTAACAGCACCTGCCAGCCAAACACAAACAGCTCTAAAGGTTGCAGAATGGACTTGTCACTGTGTCTATAATGGTTTTATTTGCATGGAACATTTATTAGAGCTTTTCACCAGTGGGAGTAGTTGCATCTCTTAATGCGCAGACTGTGATGAAACTTGAATCTCTCCCTCTGCCTTCCTACGCCCTGCCTCCTCCATTTGCTGTTGTAAAATTTAAAGTAATGCAGTTATCACCATGGAGACTGCTTAGAGATTGACCCTCTCTGGACAATGTCAAGAATCTGAGATGCTCTCACTGTGGAGTGCAATCGAAGCTTGAGGGGTGCTTAGAATAAAAAACAAGGACATGTCTTAAACACCTACACTAGAATTGAAAAAGACAATCAAAAAATCAAGGGCAGCTTTTTATTCTGCTTTGGTGACTTAAATAAAAAGGAGCATTGCTTGATACTAAGCTGTCATATTCAGCAGTGGCACTTTTATGAGATGACAAATTGTTGAGCTAAGCTGAGATCTGGGGCTGGCTGAAGAGGTCCCTGCTGCTCTGTCTCTAACTCCACTGCCTATATTTCATTGAATTTTGATGCATTGTGTTGTGTTGCCAAAATTGCTGCTGAGTTGCAAGCGTTGCTTCTAGAAGGACAAAATATGCACCTGCAGGACAGCCACTGGCGTGCACAGATAGAGACGAGGTGGTGCTGAAGCACTTGCCCTTTTGCCCTCAGTCCAAAAAAGTGCCCTTTTGAAAGACGTGATTTTTTTTTTTTTAAAGCTGCGCGATTTAAAAAGGTGTGAAAATAATGGCTTGATTTGTGCCCCTTCTTCAAAGACACCCGAACCCTGTCGCTTTTTCACTGTCACCGTGTCACGTGAACACGCTTGCAGTTCATTTGTTGTGAGGCGTGTAGCAGCGGCATGACATAGGAGTACTTGGAGTAGGCATAGTAGGCTAACTATAGCGACTGGGAGCCACGGCGGACAACACGGCAGCTCTTTCCCTTCCCAACCAGTCAGGTAACCCATGAATTGAGTGAAATTATTCTGTTTGCCCTCTAAGACCAACCTGCAATTGTTTTGTTGTGAAGTAGCCTGTCAGAAACTGCACATGACAAACTTTGCCAGCTTGCCCCCTCCATCCATCCATATGGATAAACAAAAAAACGACACATTTAAAATGTAACCTAAACCATTTAGGCAACCCCACTCTCCATCAATTCCGACCTTTTTGCATACACTATTGAAAATATCACGTTATGCTATAGGCTACATGCCGTTAGGCAGAGGGCTCTTTTGAGCCCATTTTTCGTTACAAATTTTAGGATGATCTCACGGAAATCTGTGAATAAATACAAAGTTTTCAAACTGAAGTCAGTGACGGGAAGACATCACACTTTTTAGAGATGGAACTGCAGAAAAACCTAAAACCTTGACATGATTATGAATAATAGAATTATGGACGTTTCTCCGTTTTTGTGGATTAGCCTTTCCATAACTAACGTCAACTACTGTCCTACTTTGGTAAGATTGAAATTAATGTCTTTGACTGTCTTTAGTAGGTGTCTCCTGTGAGAAAGTTAGAACACCGTCCAACTGTCTAAAGATGCAGTCTTTAGCCTAACTGGTTGTTACTGACTCAGCGATGCTCGCAGACATTTACGCACTGTGTTGTGACCTGATTGTGACAGAACAGTGACGTTGTTATTGGTAGTTTGAAGGGTACGGTGTTGGGGGTGGTGCATGTTAAAAGTTTTGAGAAGCACTGGTTAGACATGTTAATTTTTTTTGGTGTAACATATTGGCAACATTAACACATTAATTTGCTAAAGGAAAAATAGGCAGTTCCCAATTGCCTGTGAAAACGACCATTCTACCCTGTTCTTGTAATGACCACAGTCAGTCTTATTCGTTCTCATACATTTTGGTCTATTTATTTACTAATTTCAGCAAGCATAATGCCTAGGAAAGAGAGGCTGAGAAAGGAGAAAGAAAGGGATCTACAACAGGCAGCCCAGGGAAGCAGTTCTCTGCTCTCCTGGATGAAAGCAAAGGAAAATGAAGATGAAAGGTCAGAGTCAAGGGCAGAGTCAGGTTCTATTTTAATGTTTTAATGTAACCTGCTCCTTGCAGTTAATTCTATTGAAAAATCTTAAAAGCTGTTCACACTTAGTTTTTAATGAACTTAATCAGCAGGCATTGAGCTAACTATTATTTTGTACCTACGAAAGTTATTTCTATGTTACAAGACTTGCAGTATGGGTTATTATTAAAACTATCTGTTTAAGCTTATTATTATGATAAATAATAATACTATTATTATTATTATTGTTCCATTGTAGTCAGTCACAGCAGGGAAGCAGCTCTATGCCATCTACCAGCATAGCAGAAGAGGGAGATATAGAAACAGATGAAGCCGCGACCAATGCAGCAACAGGTTCAGTTAGGCCTACAGACACTGATGTAGTGCTCTCTGAAGACCACAATGAGGAAGAACAGATCGATCACATAATGTCAAAGTTAGCAGCTTTACAATACCCAACAGATCCAACACACATCCATACATTTAAAATAAAGCGCAATGACAGATACGTTTCAATGTGCTGCAATGTGGGCCCATGTCAGCCTGATATACCTTACCCAAAAACTGAGGGGAGATCATTCCAGAAACAGTGGTTTTCTGCTAATGTGTGGCTGGAATACTCACCCACTGCTAATTCAATGCATTGTTTTAGTTGTCGGCTTTTCCTCTCGGATGAAAAATATAAAAGCAGAACAGCCTGGACAACTGATGGCATCAGAAAGTGGAGTACTGCTCTTGAAAAAATCAAACAACACTCCAGCGCAGAGATGCACATGACAAGCATGGTTAGATGGATCAATTTCCAGAAAAAGGCCCTTCAGTCTGCATTTGATGTTTCAGACGTAAAAGGGGTGGAAGTTAGAGAGCGAGAGAGGCAGACAAACAAAGAAATCCTGACAAGATTAATTGACCTAACAGTGTATCTTGCACGTCAGGGACAAGCATTCCGAGGTCATGATGAGAGTGAGTCCAGTGATAACCGTGGCAATTTTCATGAATTAGTCAATGTATTTTCCCGCTACGATAGTGTGCTGAAAATGCATTTGGAAAAAATTGCCACAGTTAAAGCCACCAAGACAAGGCCCCAGGTGTCACTGGTTTCCAACAGAAGTCAAAATGACATCATTGCAGCACTAGGAACTTACATCAGGAAGGAGATACAACGTGAAATAAAAGAGGCTGAAATGTATTCCATTCTACTTGATGAAACCTGTGATGTTTCACACAAAGAGCAAGTGTCATTTGTTGTGCGATATTTTCATCATATGCAAATAAAGGAGAGATTCATCGAAGTGTGCAATGTTGATACAACTACAGGCCAGGAGCTGGAGAATACAGTGTTCTTGCTTCTGCAAAAGAATGGCCTAGAGATGAAGAACATGTATGGTCAAGGCTATGATGGAGCAGCCAACATGAGTGGCATGTATAAAGGTCTCCAAGCTAGAATCCGTGCACACAATGAGAAGGCCCTCTATGTGCACTGCAAAGCCCATTGCCTCAATTTGGTACTAGTGGAGGCATCAAAGTCCAGCAAGCATTTTGTGACATTTTTCAACTTGGTGGAGAAATTGTATGCCTTTTGCTCAGGCTCCCCAAAGCGTCATGCTGCCTTGGTCAAATTTCAGGAGTCTCTCTTTCCTGGACAACGTGTTATGGAGCTCCAGCAGCTGTCAGATACTCGATGGGCTTGCAGGGAAAAAGCACTGAAGGCACTTCAGAGAAATTTGAAAGCCATTTTGATGCTCCTTGATGACATCAGTGACAGTGACCCACCTAACCTGGCCCAAGGTGATGCTCAGATGTACAGAAATGCCATTAATTTTATGTTCATTCTCTGCATGGAAATCACCACACCAGTATTCGAAGTCACTGCTTTGGCATCAGATTCTCTGCAGGAAGAAGGGTTGGACCATTCCACTGCCTACAAGGTAATTGATGGTGTGCTTCACACATTGCAAACCATGAGGTCTGAGGAGAAATTTGGAGAGATATTTAGATGTGCATCAGAGAAGGCAGAGAGTTTCAACATTCCAGTACCTACCGTGGTGCCTGGTCAGGAGAGAAAGCGGAAAGTTCCAGTGCGTTTCCAACACAGCACCACAGTGTCTCAAGTAGGTGCTCAGTTTGAGTCAGTGGAGGCATATTTCAGGAGTGGTGTATATTTCACCTTTCTGGACATCATGACTGGGGAACTGAACAGGAGGTTCAAAGGGGACAATACTGGAAGCCCAACGGCCAGAATCATTCAGTCCTTCCAGCCCTTAACTGTGCATGCTAACTGGGTAGGCCCACCAAACCCAGAAGCCATTGAAGCTGTCCACATCCTCTGTGAATTCTATGGAGAAGATGAGGACCAGCTCAAAACAGAATTAAAGGTCTTCCACTCCAGCTTTAGTTCAAAAGACCTCAGAGAAATATTTCTGATACTGAGGGAAAACAATGGCCAGCTGATCTTTCCTGCCTTTGTCAAAATGATTCAGATCTACGCAACACTACCAGTGACAACTGCGACAGTTGAAAGATCTTTTTCAAAGCTAAAAATAATCAAAAATAAACTAAGAAGTTTGTGTGGAGAAGAAAGGTTGTCTGATCTCCTCTTGTTGGCCATTGAGAAAGATGTGGAGATCAATTACAACGAGGTCATCAACATCTACAAAGACATGGCACCAAGAAGGATGCTTCTTTAGAGCAGTACACTCCATTTAATGGACACTTGAGAATATGTATGTATATAGTTTAGAGTTGGATACAGATTTTATCTTTTTGTGGTGTGATTTTTGATTTTTAGAGAATGTTTTGAAATAAAAGTCAAATTGCATTTAACCTGTGCGATTTTTTTATTATAAAAAGAAAAGGTTTTCCACATATGCAAAAAGTGCCCTTTTTTCCCCTGGAGCACTTGCCCCCCAAAATGTCTGTGCACGCCACTGAGGACAGCTAACATTATCAAACCCATGGCAACAGTTGACACAGCTGAAACAGGGTTTTTTTGTTTTTAACATCTTTGTTTGGTACTTTGTGTTGCACAGATTAAAAATGTCATTAGCCTTATAATATTACACCAGTGTTGCGACTACACGACTGTTTTATTTCATTTCAAAAGCATCAGATGTGTTGAACTTTACACTGTTCCCCACATTTTGTGATGGGTTCCCCTGAACTTTGACTGCCACAAATGCATAGATGATGAAATCGTGTGCTTCAGAGATATTTCCAAGATACAGCATATTTATCTTTTCAGTCCCTTTGCGATGTCTTTGGACAAACTGGACCTGCCATTTAGTGGGTTAATTCAGACTATTTAAGACTTTTTTTTCAACATTAAATAACAAACAATTACCATTAAAATCAAGTTGATATCTGAAAAAAGTGGCAGACATGTAGCTAGCTAGCATCATCCTGTTTCAGTTGTTCTAACCTACAGTGTATCAAGACAAATTCATGAGACAGTTGTGTCAGTCCTAGTTTTCAGGGCCATTTGAGTCCCCGTTACAGAGATGAGTGTAGTTTGTACTTAACACTATTAACACCTCTTTACCATGTGGTCTCTATGCTAGCCTGTCGTGGATCACATGAGTAATAATGGCTGACAGGATGGACTTGGTACCTGGCAGACTGGTCATTGATATGCATCCTTTTGTTAGTCTTTAAAACATGACATCTGGGGATTCAACGAGTTTAATTAATTTTTAGGTGCGTTCAGATTATATACATTTTTCCATATTTTGGTATCAAAACCCCAAATGTGTCAGGTGGTAAGGGCGCCCATGTAAAGGAAGATTATTGAAACTATTTAAAATTGTGTTTAAGTGATAATGACAGTAAATTCAAAGCAGTTAAAAGATAATAGTCAAAAATACACATCATCATGCCACTTGGGGTCTTTATGGATATGAATACCTTAATTCAAACAGGAAACTGGTATAATTTCCATGTCCGGTGGTGTTACCAATGTAAAATGTTTGTTTACTGTTGTACAGTAGAAAGAAAAGTAGACAGTGCAGTCTGTGGACTGGGCTCTTAGCATCGGAATGCATTTACTGCACCGACAGCACAATATTATATATTTGGTAATGGATGGATGAGATTTAATTAATAACAGTGCCAGTTTTGGTTCTGCTTATAGATCAGAATATTTATTGACTATTGCCTATCCCAGCTGAGTGCACCCTAGCAAGGTTTCCCTACAGGGCTACAGAGAGAGAGAGAGACAAGCATCCATGCTCACTCATGTCTCTGGGCAATTTAGAAACACCAGTTAAGCTAACGCACATGTCTTTGAATTGTGTGGGGAAGCTGGAGTACCTGGAGAGAACCTACACAAGCACCAGGAGAACATTAGTCTCTGTGGAGCGAAAGACCTCAACCAGCTGGTGGATTTGAACCCGAAACCACCTTGCTGTGAGGTCACAGCGCTAACTTGTGTCTCATTAGTTCCTATGTATGTCCTAACACCTCTTAAGTTACAGGATAAGCAGTTAACACTTACTCTTCACTACTCTTCAGAATCAGTGCAAATGATATCAAATGCCCGGTAACCCTAGCAACAGTGCATCACTGTCATTACAATCATTTTGACTATCCTTCATATTCTTCTTATTTTAGATCACACGAGTGGTGATATTTGCTTAGATTTTTTTTTTTTTACTGGTTCAGCGCCTTATTCAAGTCTACTGTAATAAAGTACTATTAAATTAAATTATAATCTATTAATGGCACTCTATGAGATAATAGAGCTGGGAGTGTGGGCTGAAACATCTGTGAGCATGTTCTTGTTGCTCGGGGAGAACAGAGATGGAGACAGAGATTGAAAGAGAGAAGGGAATGAGAAGGAAATAAGGTCCAGTGTGTCCTAGAATAGAAAAAGAAAATCCATTTATTCTGAGAGGCCTGCAGGGCTGGAGGTAGCAGGAGTCCACTGTTACTGCACAACGTGCGCACACACACACGCACACACACACAAAACCTCTCATCCCTCTGGAGAAAATGAATTCTCTTCCTCTTTTTCCTCTTTTCCCCCCCTTTACCTTTTTGCCTCTGTCAGCGCAACTACCATAACTTCAACCTGAACACAAATCCCATCTCTCACACGCAAACATGCACGCGCACACATATGCACACACACACACACACACACACGCACACACACAACGAGTCACTCACCTGGTCACCTGCCCGAGGGGTTGTGATGCTGTTTCACTCTTTGCAGGGGTCTCTGTTTCGTGTCCGCCTGGCCACCGAGAATACGAGGTCATCAATAATCCTGCTGAGAGGAGAGGAGAGAGGAAACGGGGAAATATCAAGTGGAAATAGGAAAGCGAGAAGAAAGGGGAACGGGGGAGGAAGAACTAATAGGAGAGGGGAAGCAAAGAGGAAAGAGAGGAGTGGAGAAAGGGCCACTGGAGGTAACTCCAACTGAAAATAGTCCCATATTACCACAACGCCTTTCTGCAGCACCTCCTGGTGCACTGACAGGTTACACAGTTTGTTGGAATGATAAACAAGCTTCACATTAATAATAAACCCAGCACTTTATGATTTTTTTTAAACAAAAAGCAATCAGAGGCTTTTTATAAAGAAGTTATAAAGTCATCATCACCATTCTTCCAGCTGAGGGCTAGAAGTGGTCACATGCAGACACGCATGCACTCACACAGGAATTTAAAAATAAGGAGACAAAAGGTACATATCAGCTTTTTGCCCGTCTCTTCATTACGTTCCATGCTGAGCTGATTTTCCTCCCCATTTCATCTCAAATCCTCCACTACTCACGGTTCCATCTGCGTTTCTCACCCTAAACTACATTTTTCTTCTTTGCCCTTCCTCTTTTCCCATCCAGCTGTCTTTCTGTCCCCATCAACCTTTTTCCTTCTCCTCTAATCCAGCCAACCTTGAAGCCACCTCTACACCTTCCTCCAAAGTCCAAAAATACCCTGAAATATCACCTCTCACCGCTGAGACTCCCCTTACTACCTTAGAGTAGCACCAGAAAAGGTTTGTGTTTAAATTTCAAGACAAGCGTTTGGAAACTTTCATTCTCAGGCGTCGTTGGAATTCAAGAAAAACCTTTCACGGCAGTGGCGCGATCTCTTCAGTCAACTTTATTGGCCTACATGTTTCAAATCAGCTGGTGGGCAACCTTTTATTACTGACCGGACTGAAAGCCCAATCTGCCATTTGCCACATCCATAGTGTGACTCCAGCTCGAGACAGATCGTTTCATTTCTTTCTATTCCCTTCTGGCTTTTGCTTCTGATTGAGTATTTTTTAAGGGGCACTTTGGAAGTATGAACCCATCTGAAAGGAGACGATAAATGGAGTCCTGCCCACCTCTGAAGATCAGACTGGCTGGATAAACGTGGGTTTAACCAAACTTTATATACAGACGATGGACACACTGGAAGGACTGAATGTTACAGACTGTATCAGCAAACCAAGACCGTTAGATACTTTAGATCTTCTTCCTCCATTTGTCTTTACTTTGTCAACATCTATAGCCATGACTATATATTAGCATTATAAAATATAAGAGAATGCTGTCATATGCTAAAGCATGATGCTGAGCTTGCCTCCGCTTCCATTTTCACCACGCCACACACAAAAGCCTGAAGACAACAGTGTGTAAATGTAAGTCTGACATTTTAGCTGTCAAATTGTATCTCAGTGTGGAGTAGCTTTTTCGTTTCCTTTTTTTTGATGACATGCAGCATGCAGACAGTTTTCTAGGAATCAAAATGAAAAGACAGTCAAAATTCAGAGAAACTAATTTCTTCATAGTCTTGCTGTGCTAGCTGAGCATATTGTATCCAGTGTCATATCTGTCCATTAGACGCAGTAGCCAGTTAGCTTAGCATGAATTGTAACACAAGACACGAAACAGCTCTGTACACAAATAACAGCAGCAATAAAGCTCAATAATGAACATGTTAGATCTTCTGTGCATAAAAATAGGAAGCTGTGATTTTAAGGTTGCATGGCCTTGTAAGTGTTGCCTCTCGCGGCCCCTTTCAGCCCTTTCGTCAGTGATATCCTGCAGACAACTGAACAATCTTCACCTGACCTGCGTGTGTTTATCCTGTTATTGAAACATTGCTAACTTCCAAGCCACTAGGCTCCTTTCATTAATTGTTGGCTACTTGTTAATTAACTAAGTAGTCCAATTAACTAGACATGAATCTGCAGGTCTCAAAAGTACAATAAAAGTCCTCACAAGAGAGCACAGCTATCATCAGTTGCACTTCATCAGCACCTTTATACAGAAGGGGAAAATGGGCAAGTAAAAGGCCTGACTCCAGCACTGGACCTCCAGGGCAGACAATATTTACTATGCTGGGGCAGAGAGTGAGCTGTTTTGGGGGGACTCAAGGTTCCAACAATGCCCCCTGTCTCGATATAATAATATATGACTGTGCTGGTGATTCTGTGGTGGAAATAGATTTGTACCAGTGGCTAACGCTGGAGGTAAATTTGGCTTTAGACCCGAAGGACGGCAGGCAAGTTTAATAAATCTCGATCTTGCTAGGAATGATAATAGCCTTTTAAAAATGGCTGAAGTTGTCCCTTTTATCATGCTGCTAGACTATAGCACTGATGCAATAATTTTCAGTAAGGATGACAGAGATAGATTCTTGAAAGAGCCATCATCTTAGACACACACACACACAAATTCACACACACACACACGCACAAATTCACACACAGTGCTTTTGAATACCACCAGAGAAAGAAATGGTGATTAGGGAATAAAGTGAAATATATATGGGCAATTTGTCTTACTACATTAGTGGTATGAGGTAATATGAGATAGTGTTAGTAAAATTATTAACCATAAAACACAGAAGAGACCTAGCCTGGATTAGGCAGGGAGAGCGAGAGACTATCGTACGGCCACTATATTGTGGACCTACTGACACATTGGAGATGGGGAGGAATTAGGTCAGGGCTCGACTGTAGAAGGTAATAGATGGATACAGCAGAGATTTATGTGCAGCACCCTCTCTCTAGAGAGAAATAGAGGGGGAGAGACAGAGAGAGAAAGAGAGATGGGAGGTTGGTATTGGAACTAAATCAGACTGTCAGTTGGTGCTGAATTCTTCCTGAGGCGACAGAGAGGGGAGTAGAGAGAGAGGGAGGGAGAGCGATGGAGGGAAAGGAAAGCAGAGCAATGGAGAAGGAACTGGGACATGGAGAGGGAAAGAATAATTATGGAGGAAGCAAAGAGGCTGAAAGAAAGATCAGGGTGTTGGAGTTTCGTGGGGCAGAAAACAGCCAGCGAGGACACAGAGAACAGGAAGGCATTGGAGATGATGCAACGTAGGCTGGGATGGTAGAAGTTATTTCAGGATACGAGAGATCCAGAAGTAAGAAATGTTGGAAAAAATTAGGTGATAGGTGTGTTATCATTTGGTTTTACAGTCAAAGGTATGAGCATATCGCAAGGATATAGTCAGAAGTATTTTTTTATTATAAATTTGAAATCATCTGTTGCATTGCGTGTGCTAGGACAGGACCCTTCCTGTGTTGCTTTTCCAGAGGTTTCTTTGCATTTCTGCTCCATCAAATATGAGATGGGATTGTTTTTGTTGTTTGCTATTTACCTTGATCCAAATTTATACAAATTTAATTGACTTGACAATTTAAAATTTTGGATAGATGCTGGATTACTCCGTAAGTAATACCAGTTTTACACCATTTTTTTAAAATTACAAAAGGTTTTTGTACAACAACACTGCTACAAAACAGACTCGAATGGCTTTGAGATGTAGTTTTGCCAGCTTGCATTGACATACAAATCATATAGGCATTAAAAAGGCACCAAACTCAAACCAGTGTTGTGTGTGTACATAACAGAAAACAAAAGTACATCATGCGTCATCATGCATAATTTCTCCAGCTGAATCTGCAAAAATACCAAAGATAATACAGTTTCACAGTCATAAAATAGTATATTTGCACTAACAAAACAAGTTATTATCTGAACACCTGGCACATCCCTGCAACTATCTACAGTGAATGAAATGCCAGAAAGTCTTGTGTTCTGTGTATGATCTTAGGAAATAGGAAAAGTCCTGCAAAGACCTGACGCAGGACCTCAAAGATGCATCTGGCCCATCAATTGAACCACCTAAGTGCTGATGTATATTAAAAACTGTTAATCAATCAATCAATTTATTTAAAAGCACATTTAAAAATGACACAGGTTGACCAAAAAAAAAGTGAAAAGTAGAACAAACACACACAAAGAACAAAACAAAAACTCATTTACCATTAAAAGCTATCCGGTTGTTCAGTGATGACGCGACGAATCCTACTTCCGGGCCTAAAGTAGTCTGCATATGGCTTTTGTGTTGTTAACATCTTTAATGTTTTGTATTTTCTTCTATTTGATCTCAAAAAGCTCCTAAAACAGTCAGTGATCCCTATTGACCTCCCTCGGCTTTTATTACCACTAATCATTTATTTAAGCTCAGTTTTTAAAACCTTAGGATGTAACTACAGCCCAGCCCATGCAGCAGTATATGAATGACTAACCTCGTATTGTGGATGGATTTTCTCAGTTGTTCTCCTGGCTGAAGTTTGGTCCTTTTACAGCATCCTGCCATGCGATTACATTTGTTCCTGACCACCGAGAACACTCACGTTAACTTTTATCGAGTGGAAAAAAAGTTAGCTTGTTTATATTATGCTAACATAGCTGTGTCGCTAGCGGTCACGTAGCACATCATTATATACCAGCTAGCCAAACTTCAGTAACCCTACAAACGTCACTGCTGTTTAGTTTTCTGTCTTCATTTATGCTGGAAGTGATAACAGAGCTGTACATTTTAATTTGTTTCCAAAACCCCGCAGTCAGGACATGCTATATTGTATTTAGATAGAAGCTAGCGAGCTAACTCCCTGCTAACTTTTAACTCCGTTAAATGTCATAAATTCCGTTTTCATGGATGCCTGGATGTTAAACTCAATTGTTACACCTGGTAGAGCAGAACGCTGATCATTTTATTAAAGATGAAAGACTTTAGACAGTTTTTCAACTCTCAGTAATGCCATAGTGATTGTTTGATATATGGACCTGCAGCGGAGTTTAGACCCAGACACGGCTAGTGACGTCAGACTGAACAATCGGATAGAGTAAAGATGAGTTTTCAGATGGGTTTTAAAGATGCTAAGTGTTGGAGAGATCCTAATATGAAGGCAGACTGTTCCAAAGTTCACAAAGGCCTGGTCTACTCTGCATTTAAGTCTGCTTCTAGGGAGAGTCAGAAACATCTTATCAGCTGACCTGAGAGTTCCAATTGGAGTATTTTTAATTGAAAGAACAGAGAGGTATGATGGAGCTAATCCATTTAGAGTCTTAAAAACAAGCAATGCAATCTTAAAATCAGTTCTAGAACGTACTGGAAGCCAGTGTAAATGAGCCAAGACTGGGGAAATATGGTCGTGTTTACGTGTGCCTGTCTAGAGTCGGACAGAGCCTGGCTCATACCAAAATAAAGACTATTACAGTAATCAAGCCTGGATGAAATGAATGCATGAATCACTTTCTCAAAGTCAGCAGATGACAAAATGATCTTTTTGCAAGGGCACAGAGCTGGAAGAAGCTGGCTTTTACAACAGAATTTATTTGTTTCTCTAATGAAAAACTGCTCTCTTGCGCCATCTCAGATTTTTTGCAACAGGAGTTCTGGACGTTCCAGAGGGACAAGGTCACACTTAAGAGGAAAACCAGGGTCAGAAGGTCCAAATAAGTTTTTGATCATTTACATTCAAATAATTCAGTGCAAATGATGATTTCATTTCATCAAGGCAGTCTAACAAAACTTTTAGAGAGTCTGTAGAATTATTTTAAAGACGAAAGTAAGTTTGAGAATCATCAGCATAACAGTGACATGAGATTCAATTTTTTCTGAAAAGCATAATGGGAGCTGAGGATCTAACTTCTGTCAGTTAAATAAGATCTAAACCATTCAAGGACAGTTCCTTTATTACCCACACAGGTCTCCAGTCTTGACACTAGAACACCATGATCCACCATACCAAATGCAGCGCTCGGATCAATGCAGTTAAAATATACTGTGTAATAAATAGTACAAAAGTTTAAAAAAAATACGCCTTTAAAGTCAGCGCTAAACATGCTCTAAACTATTTTGTTCCACTACAGAACAAGACGTCATTTGGTTGGTTGTTGGGTGCTGATAATAGTCTTAGATTAGGTTATGTTAGCTAGCTAGTGACAGAAACAACAACAAACTCGGTGGAAAAGAAGGAAACTTTTTACTTTTACTCTCTCTCTTATGCAGTAAGTGGTTCTTCATTGTTCGCTAGCTACACAAGCTAAAGTCTGTGGTGATTTTTCCTTCCAGGTGTAAAGAACAAGCAGTGCAATCAGCTGGCAAAGCGGATGTCCCTAAGATGCAATCAGCTCTATTTTATACAATTCTTTCCCCCAAGCTCATCCAACCAGTTTCCAACATAACAGGTTACTACATGTGCATCACATCACATGCATAACTAAGTTTCTTACCAAAGCAAAATCAGGAATCCTGACATACATCAGTACATCACAAAAAAACATGGTCTTAAATCCAGCTTCACAGACTGAGAGTTCGACTTGTGTTGAAAAACAAAGGCGTTCGCAACTTTCAAGCTCAGTAGAATAGCACAAACTCTGCTGTTCTCTTCTCTATTGAATTTCCGCAAATGTTCACACATTTCAAAAAGTTGCTCCACCTATTGCTCATGCTCCTTGTGAAGTATAAAGAAATGAGATGTGGCTCCAGAAAGCAGTGTACATTACAATCAATATCAGTGGTGTTAGCAATATCAGTCAGCACCAATCAAATGTTCTAGCTAACTAGATAGAAGGGAGGAGAAGTTGTGGCTGATTTGCTATCTGCATCTCGCTGGACAGCTTGAGACTTGTGAATGAGTCATTGTGTGTAAAGCTACAAAGTAATGGGCATTATTTGTATTTTAATGGGGTTGTTGATCTTTTTATGATGAACATCATTACACACAGATAGTGTCAAGTGTTGGCTTGGTACTTTACACAGAGAATTTAATAATGCTAAAACATTAATGCATTGTTAGTGGAACCTGATAAAAATGTCACTGGATCAATGTAGGTCAAGGTCTTCCTTGTAAAACCACTTTGATATTGATCAGTTTTGGAGGAGCTTGTTCATGTAATCCAATACACCACTTCCCATCCACCAAATGCACCAAAATGGTATTATCTCATTTTAAATTCAGTGTACATATGTGAAATGCATGTACTGTTCTAATCATAAGACAAGTATGCTCACTGACATTGACCTTGCAATTCTGCAGTCTGTCCAGCAACAGCGTCTGGGTGGGCTGCTGTCGAAGGGGCTCTTTTATTCTTGAAGATGTGTTTTTTAAATACCCCCTCTTTATCTTTTATCCTCCCTTTTTATCAGAAATTGCCACTAATGCACACTTGTGCACAATGGATAAAGGAAGCAGAATCTGAGTTTAACCTTTTCCTGCTCTCTGTTATCTTAGATTGAAAAGGAAATTCAGAAACTTGTTTGAAATAAAATGACATAAAATTATGTTTTTTTTTTTGTTGCTGTTGTTGCATTTTTTACATTTTGCAGCTTTTAGATACATCCACAGACAGACATGCCCATGTATGCTTTAAGTGTATACAGGAACACGGCCATTGTGTTCTCTTTCATCCTGTTACTTAAACACTCTCTACACACACCCACACACTAATCAGTGTTACGCTTGCAGCCAGTGACTCTTATTGAAGCCTGTGTTAATGATGACTTAAACAAACAGTGTGTCTTTAGCTCAAGTCAATAGCTCTAAACAGCCACGAGTCACACCACCCATTACAATTAGGGTGGAAATATTAGAACAGGTTCTATTGTACACACTTTCAATGTGTGTGTGTGTGTTTCTGCTTGTATTCACCACGTTGTGGGGACATGATTAACAGCAGGTGCTTTGTGGGGACTTGCCTCCATTCCCAGGACAAAAAGCAGGGTGTGTGTACATATGATATAAAGCATTATATTTTCAAGTAGACCTGTTGAAGTTCAGTTTTGGGTTAGTTAGTATCTCAGAAATTAACGGTTAATACAGTGAGGAAACATGAACTGTGTGCGTATATGTGTGGCCTTGCTAATGAAGGTATTGAAATTGTCATTAACGTGTGTGTGTGTGTGTGTGTGTGTGTGTGTGTGTGTGTGTGTGTGAGACGATCCAACGCTAGGAGAGCAATTGGGTTTATGAAAGGCTCATTGCTTTCCATAGCTCAGCCCTAAGCAATATAGATGTTTTTGTGTTTTCACATTGACAAGTCCATTTAAAGCAGCTTCCAAAGACATGACAGACCATTACTAATATGCTAGCTGCTGGACCGTGAGGGTTACAGCAACACACTGGACTCATGCAACACAAGTCCAGTTTGAATCACACGCCTTTTATACACGACAGGGCCAAAGAATATGGAGATTTATGGCAGGAATATATAAAGAGGCAAAGATTACAACTACGCGTTATGGATTTCATGCTATATGACCATATGCAAGAGTCACAAGATTTTCCTTTTTCCTTCACTAGATAAATATGACCTCGTCAAACAATGTCAAAATTGCACAGATACATAGAGAGCAGGCAAAAACAACCACACAAGCTGCCGGGTCATGCACGTTTCACCTTTTGGAAAGAAACTCTACAGGCTACACTTTGTTATGAAGTCGGCAGAAATGCTAAGTGTGAGTTCTTTTTCCAGTAAGCCATATGAGTCAGCCTGTTAGGTGCGATACATGTTATGTTTATTACAACTGGCCACTGGTAACAGGTCTCTCACAATATAGGTTTCCTTTAACTTGACTGTAACAACACAATGGTAAGTTTTGCTTTGCTGTTCACCAGGACGTTACTGTGGCAGGTCTGGTGTACCCTCAAGCACTAGTTATAAAAAGTGGTGAGGCTGTGGTGATGTCACACTTGCTGCATGAGACAACCAACATAACCATGAGCAAGTTATAATGATTCTATAGCCTGGAACAGTAGATTTTGCCTTGTAAATCACCAAACTTCCCCTCTTGGATAACCACAAGTCCAAACTAAAAAAAACAATGTTGAATGTTTTATTTTGAACAGGCGTATCTGTTGTTTCAGACACATATATTGGCAACATTCCTAATTACCTAGTAGGCATGTAGAAAGTTTCTGTTTCCCCACAATGAAAAGAAATAAAAGGAATCTGGTGTATATGTTTGAGCAATTTTATATTTACATATCAGATCAATTTATAAACCTCAACAGCAGCTTGTTATTCTGGACCAAAATGGCACTTTTAGAGAAAATTGTCTAGTGATGACTGAGTTGTTTTGAGCATTGTTACTGATGCGTTTTTAAATGTAATTTTTGAATGATTCTAATGCTGCAAATGAAATTCCACTTAGCGCCGCTGTGTCAAAAAGCAGCAGAAACTCAGAGACGATTATCTGAAAACCTTAAACTGCAAATAAAACTGGAAGTGTCTGCAAGACTGCTGTGATTCGAGACGCCCTTAAAGGAAATCTCTACATCTGTGTGTGTGGATGTGATAAAGTTGCAGAGCTGGAATGGTCTCAGAGCACTCAGTGTTTACTTGGCCTCCATTATCTTTTATTTGTAGGTCAATAGTGTCTCTTGGTAGGGAGTAAACATGCTGTAAATCAGAAATGTGTTTGTGCATGGCTATGAGGGAATTCACACATGCACAAACACAATAAATATGCAGGTGGGGGCACACAAATACAAGCAAGTGCTCTGCGTTTCATTTTATTGTGAAAATCCAAGGAACACAACGCAAGAAACAATGAGCCTGATGTGACCATTAGCAGTGCAGAGCATGTACACAAATCCACTGTGTGAATATGCACATTAGCGAATCAGCCATGGCAAGCTTCACTCCTCAATGCATTTGAATATGCAAATGTTCCTCGGCACAAAAAGCCTTGACAAGCTGTTATTACGTGATTCCAGTGGGTGCAGATACAACAGGCTGAAAAGATATTAGAGGAGGCAGAACAAGAGAGAAGAGAGTAGCCCTTGACAGTTGCTGGGGAAATGTGTGCACATTTCCTGTGTGCATCGATTTGAGGGTGCTTGTGTGTGTGTGTGTGTGTGTGTGTGTGTGTGTGTGTGTGTGTGTGTGTGTGTGTGTGTGTGTGTGTATTCACAGAGGAATATAATAATGCCTTGGGTGGTGTTTGTGTTTTGGGCTTAGAATCTGAGATGTGCCGGGTCATACTGATTATGATGGGGTTGGTCAAAGAGGGCAACAAAGCATTCAAGGAAGTAAACCCTGATCACGAGAGGAAAAAGCAGCAGGCCACCATGACTCTCAGACTGTGTGTTCTTGATGTTGGAGAGCAGTGAGCTTATGTTTAGCTACATTTTGCATTGGCTTGCACGTTTTAACTGTATACATATTCGGCTGTGGGAGTTTAATTACCCTTTTGACATTAACTACAGAAACTGAACTTATAAATAAATAATTTGCAATTCTCATTTCAGAATCTTCTCTCATGGTCGAACGTTCTTTGACAAGCCCGAACTCCTTTTTCTAACCACTGTGAAGGCATGCACAGCCACAAGCAAAAGACTTCACTGACCATGATCATACAGTTAAATCCAGTTGTTGGACAAAGACACAATTTTCATAGTTTTGACTCTGTTATCCAGCCCTGTGGACTTTCAAAGACAGCTTTAATTTGAAGGGTTTATTACCAAATTTTGCATTAGCTGTTTAGAGACATTTTCATGCATAGTCCACCACTCTTAGAGGTAGTTTTATGGCCTTGTGAAGCCCGTGCCTTGCAATTTCCTGCAGGTTTTAGATCTCACCCTGGGTCAACACACCTGAATCAAATGATTAGTTCATTACCAGGCCTCTGGCAAACTTCCAAGACATGTTGAGGAGGTCATTTAGCCATTTGAATCAGCTGTATTGGATCATGGACTCATCTAAAACCTGCAGGACACCGGCACTCGAGGCCTGGAGTTGCCTACCCTGATAGGCTATCATTAGACTGGAGAACCAAAATAAACTTATCAGAGAGACAGCAAAAAATTTTAGGAGTGGTAGAATCAACAATCTGCTGCATTAGTAAAAGAAGGAATAGACTAATCAGGTCAGCCAGCTCAGCAACACCAAAACGCCTGATAATAGAATCATCATCTATCATCAGGCACTTTGGTGATGATAGAATTATTTCCATGGTCACAACATTTCACCGAGTCAAAAACGCTCTTGAGAAGCTACTCGTATCATCATCAACATCTACAATCAAGAGATGCCTTCATGGAAACACAAAAGGGTTTACAACAAGGTGTGCGCCCCTGATAACATTCAAGCTCAGGAAGGCCAGATTAGACTTTGCCAGAAAGCATCTAAAAGAGCATGCGCAGCTCTGGAATAAATTCTTTGGAAAGATGAAACCAAGATTAACTCGTACCAGCACGATGGGAAGAGAAAACAATGGAGAAAGAGCTCATGAGCCTAAGCACACCACATTATCTGCCTAACATGGTGGAGGCAACACCCGGTGGACCTGAGTTTAATGATGATGCGACTCCTGATGAAAAGTACAGGGCTTCACTCTCTGTTCAGATTCAGCAAAATGCTGCAAAAATGATCAGATACTCCTTCACAGTGCAAATGGATAATGACCCAAAGCATACTGCAAAAGCAACCCAATATCCAATTTCTTTGCCTCAAGCAACCCAGCTGGGAGAAATGGGATAATCTTCAATGACCAAGTCAGTCACCTGATCTCAGCTCAGCAGAGGATGGGTTTAAGTTTCTGAAGACAAAACGCAATGTAGAGACACACAAACAAGAAGTAACTCAAGGTGGCTGCAGTGAAGGCTTAGCAGAGCACCTCAGGGGAGGATACATAACAATTTACTCTAATTATTAAAAACAATGCTTCAAAATTCTGTAATCCTGTCCAATTAATTTCAATCCTCTGAAAATGGGGTATTAAGAATAAACACGGCTGTGTTGTTACAGAGAGAAAACTACAAAAATTGAATTTTTTTCCACCAAATTGTGCAACCTGACTACCTTCTTTGATAAAGGTTTATACTAGTGCATCTCAAATAACTCAAGAAACTCCAGCAAATCCAAGAAATCCAGTCTCTCAAATTATTAGAATGAAAGGATTTCATTTTGAGTTTGGATTAATAATAATAAATAATAATAAATGACTATTCAGCCCTACATTGAAACCTAATGAAAAGTTGACTGGAAGTTGCACAAGCAACAGGGATGATGCAGTGTCGAGAATTGTCAAAAAACAAAAAAACAAAACAAATATTTAAATAAATTAACTGACGACCTTGGGAAAACTTGACAAGGACTGAGGCCAGTGTCAGTGCATCAAGAGCCATCGCACACAGACAACTTCGGAAAAGGCAGGAGACTGTTCACAGGCTGGTCTCAAACACAGGTGAGTGACTATGAAGGATCTCTTTCTTAGTCTTATTTAGTTCTGTGATTGGACTTTTTCTTCCCGTTTCATTTGAAAAACAGAAACTGAGTTTCTCCTCAATTTTCTGCCAAACAGTGTTCCAGGATTTTCAGCTGCTGAGTGTTGAAGGCAGGCAGGGCGAGCATGGGTTAGTCATGCTGTAGTGAACACACTCCAGCAGGCACTCCAGATGGTTTCCTAAGAGAAATGAGGAGTTGGACAGGTAAGTCCAAACATACAGGTCTCCTGAAGCCACGCCCACCACTGAAAGAGTCCCAGTCAAGTACTGAGTTTATAAATGAAGATTTTTTTCTGAATTTGGTTAATTTAGTATTGTAAATCTTTAGTGTTCAATCCAGTATTATTCAAATAAACCTTGAGATGCTGGATTTTTGATTTTCAAAAGTTCAAAATGAAAACAAAATGAAATGAAAAAAAGTTGAAATAAAAATGTACCTTTTTGAATTCAATTAAAATAATGAAATTTAAAAGAACGTTTTCAGATGCACTAACAGTTGCAAGCAATGCATGTAATAGTCTCTGTATTTGTAAAACAAATAAATATAAAGCAAAGGACACACAGGTACAGGTGTACAGTTCAAACAGTGGCCTTTATTTTACTTTGGTGTTTACAGTCTCTCAGGTCATCAGATGGAGATCTTTTAACTGTTCCTAGAAGTGTGCTGATGGTGGTTATTGTGGTCCCGGTCTTTGGAACAAGCTACCTGCTGACCTGAGATCAGTTACTTTTGTGCTTACAGTTAAAAACAGACCTACACTCAGGTGCTTTTTCTATTATGTCTTGCTTTACTTTATTTATATTATGCTGTCTTGTTATTGTCTTGTACACTATGCTCATCGAGTTTGCTTGTGATGAAATATGCTATATAAATATAATTGGCATTGCTGTTTATCCCCCCCTCCCCAAAAGGCAAAAATTGTGCCCTGAAAAGAAGCCAAATGAAAAGGACCTCCATTCAAAAATACTGCTTAACAAAGGAGGAACTTAACAAACTGAGCTAACCAAATGAGATCAAACTGAACCCCTCCCTAAAGTGTCTGTTTGGCCCACTAACCACCGCTTTAATCAGCCCCAGCCTCAGACTGCTCTTTTGTTCAACGAGACAACGTGAGCCAAACGTGCATGTCACCATTTAGATTACAGCACAGTGTCATAAAATATGCTGAAAAAACTAAATGAAATAAATCAAAAACTTCATTGTTGTGTTGATTGTTGAGGATTTGAACAGTGAGCACACCCAGGCTGGTAAACCTGCTTGTTCTGCAAGTTTTTAGTTTCTGCTTGCTCAGTCCACACACACTATAGAACGTACCTTCGCACCAAAGCGTTGGTAGTAGCATCACAGATTAATGTGGTTCTAAGTAAAGTGACCACACCTAACCACACCCATGTGTGGGAGTTCTCATTTGAGGCAAGGACAACAAAGGTCAGCTTATGTTCACACAGTCCCACAGGAACAGAGTGCAACTGTCATCTGTCTTTTTTTTTTTATAACGGCCCCAACGGTAGCACAGCTAATTTTACTGTATGTACATCATACTGGTTAAACTTGATGTCACAGATTATCTTGTTTGCTGTGCATGTGAAGCAAGCCCAACAAATATAGATAAAGTAACTGACAAACTTGCATGTTTTCACATTTGTTAACTGCATTTGTAGCAAATCACCTGAAATTATTTGATCAGTTTTCCAACTTCCTATATATATTTATATATGTTTAAAAAAAGACTTTAATACAACTTCCCGGGTGTCAGCTGCACTCAAGCATCCTCACTGAACTGTGGCGAGGATATCGGACGGCGGTGAAGGTCAAATGATAATTTGGAGGAAGCTGCAACAATAAGAAGGGAAATGCACTTCCCATGTGCTGGTCATTTTGTAAAGGTCAGGCAAAAATGCTACAAACCTCCAGGGAATGAGAAACTATAAATGGCAGTGGTAGAAAAAAAATAAAACCCTGAATTTGGAAACATGTTTTTATGACAGATCACTTAGCTCTCCTGTTTTACTGTTGGCTCTTGATGTGTGATCTTAAACTATTTTCCAAGGTAATGAGTCATTTCAAAGAACATGTGGATGCATACAGAGATTTCTTAAGCAAATTTCAGTATTTTAAAGGAGACAGATCCTGTTGTCATGATGTGTTTTGCAGGCGAATGTAGTCCAACTATTTGACTCAATGAACAGCAAATACAAATTGGGGTTACTGAACATCCATGCAAGCGAGTAACTAAGTTAATTTTAATTCTGTAAGATCTGTGTGTAAAATCCCACAGTTTCCAAATCGTTTGATCTTCAGATGCTGTTAAAAGATCACAGATTAAAGCTCCTGCTTTGGTCTTTAGTTTAATATCTTGTGTTTAGAAAGCTGTTTATTGAGCTGAGACACTAATCAAAGAATTTGTTGCGTTGTCGAAAACTTTGAGACTTCCTTTGCTAGCCACCAAGCAGAAAACATCAAGCTTCACAGCAGAAATAATTAGTAAGGACTAATTGAAAAGCAGTTCCCAGAGAGGAACTTTTTGATGTTGGACAACAAGATGTGGATAAAATCCCAAAACTTTAAAAAGCTGCAGGTAGCAGCTCAGAGCCTGTGAAGTGCATCAAGGGAGAGAGTCTCCATGTCTCAGCACTCAAGGTTGTTGTTTGATTCACGCCTGGTACATGCATCTCAGGTCTTCCATATTAATGACCAGCATTATGTTAATAGTGTCATAAAGGAGTCTTGCTCTGCAGGTGTTCATCCAGAGCTACTTCAATAATCTCCATCATCATCGATGTGTCTTCAGATCTTATGGTGTGTGATCTGTGAAAGGTTGGGCACAGACAATGAATCTGGGCATGGAGTCACTAAGTGTTTTGAGATTACGCCCCTCCTTTTCGAGTGAAGACAGTTATTTTTAAAAATTAATTTTTATAAAAAGTAGAATTCCTTATTCGACACAGCTTTAAAACCAGTGCAAAAGTGCACTTCACTTATCCTTAAATCCCTCCTGACCACTCATCTTCAGTCATGAACGGTTTAATCCTTGTCCTTGCTTTATTTGTGGGATTGGTACAAAGCAAAAAAAAAAAAAAATCCAAATAAAGGTTATCCTCAGACGAATTCTTTATTATTATTATTTTTATTTCATATGTGTGTGTGTGTGTGTGTATATATATATATATATATATACACACACACACACACATACACACACACACATATGGCTTTGCCTCGTGGGCCGATGGTGATTTTTCATTTTTATGGGCCGATGATTGTTTTTTTTGGTTTTTTTTAGTAACGGTATGTGTAAAAACAACTCAGTTGTTTGGTGGTGGCTATCGCGGAGCTGCCAGAAGAGGCCAGGTGGGTGAGGGAAAGGTGAGGCAGGAGGAGCAGAGGCCCGAGGCGGCCGCCAGTCCGAGTGTCAGGTGAACTGAACTTCAGGTAAGAAGTTATGACCTGCAGTCTATCTGGGTCAGATATAAACCAAGTTTAGGTGGAGTTTATTTTCATCATGCTGACTTTTTACAGTCAGTTACAATAACTCGTACTGCGGACTAGCTAGCATGACGGAGTTTATATACTGCTGGTCAGGTGCTATGATGTTACTGATAGTGAACTTGTTTTATCTTATTTTATTTATAAGGTTAGTTATTAGAGTTTCCAACTGTCCCGTAAAAAACGGAATCGTCTCGTATTCAGAGAAAATATTGTGTTGAGGTGAAAAGGAACACAGTTCAGCTATACAGGGAGTGCAGAATTATTAGGCAAATGAGTATTTTGTCCACATCATCCTCTTCATGCATGTTGTCTTACTCCAAGCTGTATAGGCTCGAAAGCCTACTATCAATTAAGCATATTAGGTGATGTGCATCTCTGTAATGAGAAGGGGTGTGGTCTAATGACATCAACACCCTATATCAGGTGTGCATAATTATTAGGCAACGTCCTTTCCTTTGGCAAAATGGGTCAAAAGAAGGACTTGACAGGCACAGAAAAGTCAAAAATAGTGAGATATCTTGCAGAGGGATGCAGCAGTCTCAAAATTGCAAAGCTTCTGAAGCGTGATCATCGAACAATCAAGCGTTTCATTCAAAATAGTCAACAGGGTCGCAAGAAGCGTGTGGAAAAACCAAGGCGCAAAATAACTGCCCATGAACTGAGAAAAGTCAAGCGTGCAGCTGCCAAGATGCCACTTGCCACCAGTTTGGCCATATTTCAGAGCTGCAACATCACTGGAGTGCCCAAAAGCACAAGGTGTGCAATACTCAGAGACATGGCCAAGGTAAGAAAGGCTGAAAGACGACCACCACTGAACAAGACACACAAGCTGAAACGTCAAGACTGGGCCAAGAAATATCTCAAGACTGGTTTTTCTAAGGTTTTATGGACTGATGAAATGAGAGTGAGTCTTGATGGGCCAGATGGATGGGCCCGTGGCTGGATTGGTAAAGGGCAGAGAGCTCCAGTCAGACGCCAGCAAGGTGGAGGTGGAGTACTGGTTTGGGCTGGTATCATCAAAGATGAGCTTGTGGGGCCTTTTCGGGTTGAGGATGGAGTCAAGCTCAATTCCCAGTCCTACTGCCAGTTTCTGGAAGACACCTTCTTCAAGCAGTGGTACAGGAAGAAGTCTGCATCCTTCAAGAAAAACATGATTTTCATGCAGGACAATGCTCCATCACACGCGTCCAAGTACTCCACAGCGTGGCTGGCAAGAAAGGGTATAAAAGAAGAAAAACTAATGACATGGCCTCCTTGTTCACCTGATCTGAACCCCATTGAGAACCTGTGGTCCATCATCAAATGTGAGATTTACAAGGAGGGAAAACAGTACACCTCTCTGAACAGTGTCTGGGAGGCTGTGGTTGCTGCTGCACGCAATGTTGATGGTGAACAGATCAAAACACTGACAGAATCCATGGATGGCAGGCTTTTGAGTGTCCTTGCAAAGAAAGGTGGCTATATTGGTCGCTGATTTGTTTTTGTTTTGTTTTTCAATGTCAGAAATGTATATTTGTGAATGTGGAGATGTTATATTGGTTTCACTGGTAAAAATAAATCATTGAAATGGGTATATATTTGTTTTTTGTTAAGTTGCCTAATAATTATGCACAGTAATAGTCACCTGCACACACAGATATCCCCCTAAAATAGCTAAAACTAAAAACAAACTAAAAACTACTTCCAAAAACATTCAGCTTTGATATTAATGAGTTTTTTGGGTTCATTGAGAACATGGTTGTTGTTCAATAATAAAATTATTCCTCAAAAATACAACTTGCCTAATAATTCTGCACTCCCTGTAATGAAAAAGACACAAAGCTGGAGTTATTCTGTGTCTTTGCTGCACAGCTGCCTCTTCTTCTCTCATTCTCTCCCTCTCTCTCCTGTTTCTACTTCAATCATGAAAACTGATCAATGATCAGCTGATCGGCTCTCTTGTTTATTTATCGCCCACTTTGCGCCAGAAAGAGGAAACCAGCAGATGTCGCGCTAAACAACAGCAGCACATTTAAGCTTGATCAGCTGCTGTTAGAATTTATTTAATATTAATTTCTAGTATCAGCTGATGTTTGCTGGAGCCACAGCTGTAAAGCTGCTGGTCATGATGTCAGTTTGGTTATCTGCTGAGAGGGAAACATGAAGATGAAACCAGGAGATGTTCTTACTGAATCATCAGAGCTGAACAGGTGATGGAGAAACAGGTTTACCTTTTAGGTGACATGAATGAGTTGAAGGGAAGTTCTGAACTGTTTCTGAGAGACAAATAACACCAGGATCCTTTTCTGTGTAGCTGACAGCTGGTAACTGTGCAGGGGCAGGTCTAGCAAAGTGTTGCTAGGGGAAGAGGTAGGCATTAACAGGGAAAGGGGGCAGAAAGATATACTTTTCTTTCTTATTCTCATTTAAAATGTCTACCTTTTATTAAAGAATTATCTGAATCTTACAACCAAAGTTTTTATCTGATGTAAAATGTATAGAAATCATACATATACCATCAAGACTGTACATCACTGTCACAACAGCGTTTGTTTTCATTCAAAGGCTTTATGGCTTTAATACCTGGTGGGCCGGTCTGTAGTCAAAATGCCCGGGCCGATTTTTTGTTCCAGTCCAGTCCTGGGCACGACACGGAGTGAATTAATCTGAAAAGGTGCATCAAAAAATAAATGGAGACAACGTTCCCCCTCCAAATGGACTGACATTATTGGTTTAATTATCATTTTCGTCAAAGGAGCTTGCAGAGAAAAGCATCTGGACTTCTTTAAGTTGCTTGAAGACGTTTCACCTCTCATCCGAGAAGCTTCTTCAGTTCTAAGGTCAAATGGTGGAGAGTCCCAGATATAAACCTAGTGGGAGTATCCCCCCACAGAGGGACAAAAGGACCCCCTGATGATCCTCTAATCGCCTGAGCCAAGGTGTGAAACTGGGTGTGGGTCCCAATCAGCCAGAGTTTCGGGTGTGTTCATTGTGAAACCTGGCCCCACCTTATCATGCGAATTCCTGAGGTCAGATGGCCCAGGATGTGAGTGGGCGTTAAGGCGTCTGGGAAGGGATCTCAAAACTGGATTATAGATGGCAGAGAGTTGGTGTCGTCAATGAACATACCCGAAACTCTGGCTGATTGGGACCCACACCCAGTTTCACACCTTGGCTCAGGCGATTAGAGGATCATCAGGGGGTCCTTTTGTCCCTCTGTGGGGGGATACTCCCACTAGGTTTATATCTGGGACTCTCCACCATTTGACCTTAGAACTGAAGAAGCTTCTCGGATGATAGGTGAAACGTCTTCAAGCAACTTAAAGAAGTCCAGAATCTTTTCTTTGCAAGCTCCTTTGACTACGATGACCTGGATGACTGAGAACCTTCACAGACAATTATCATTTTCAGATTCTTAATGGAAAAATCAATATGTTTTCTTAAAACTTCATTTTTTTGTTGTTGTAATATTCTGTTACACTGTTACACCAAACAGTCCAGCAGTAGCTACAATCCCACCACTGGATTTTTCAAGAAATTGTGTTGTTTAGTTAATTTTAACTACATTAAGCTGTAAAAACTGTCAGTATTCATCCTCTGCAGTTTTTTAACACTAGTTTTAAAGTGATACAAACTGAAGTTAAGCATTACTTTACTATTATAGAGCACCGACAATGATAGAAAGACAAAGAGAAATACCCAAAAGAATTAATATGTAATTAGAAAATTATCTATTAGGAGAAAATATGATTTATTAGCTTAAACAGTGTGTTTCTTCACATATTTCAGTTCTGTAGTCCAGGCTGACCTCTTTACAGCAGATACGAAGAGCTTTAACTTTATTTTAGTGTAACCGAATCAGCTTACATTTTTTTAAAGTGTTGAATAGGAATAAAAACCCTCAGACATTCACACTAAACATCTGAGAGCATGAATGACCTGACCTCTCAAGACTAAAACATCTAAATGTCAAGTAACAATAAAGAGAAAAAGATACAATATGCCTCACACAACAAAAAAGGGACATGAATGGACTTTCTTCTCAAAGCAGCACTGAAAGGTCAAAAACCACTTAATATATGTTCCCAGATGTCAGAATAGACTTACATGGGATGCATAAATATTTGAACATACACCCAACCCACAAAGTGGTGCTGCACACATACCCGCACTGAGATTTCAGTCCAATTCAGCTGGATAGTGAAATGTCAATATAGCTGACAGTCTGAGTGGGCAGAAGGGCAGCCAATCATTTACTGAAGGGTGCTCACAGTGAAGTGCGTGATGGCTGTTAACAGACTTCACACCACCTGCAGTCCAGCTATTCCAGCACATGGAAGTCTGAGCATAACATGAGCATAACCTGAGTGGACTCGAGGTTTTCATGTTATGAAGCAGTGAGGGGAAATGTTTCGTGTTTTTCAGTGAGACAAAGAACATATGTGGTCAAACACAGGGTTGCTATACAGCAACAGCATTATTAAAAACCTTAATGGTCAATTTGCCACCTTAACTACAACTGAATCTGGTCATGAAGACAAAGGTTAAGCTGGAAAAAAGAGGCAGGCTTTACAGGCAAGCAGGCAGCACATGGATAACTAGATCATTTCATATAACATGGGGAGAAGAAACAAAGTAACAGTCAGCCAGAATGACAAATGAACTTAACAATTAACACGAAGCTGAAAAAAAGCTTCCTTAAATATACTTTTTTTCCGTGGGAGATCTCTCAGGATGTCACAGCAGGCAATACGGAAGTGTAAATAACAAAAAAAAGAGTAATTGCTGATTTCCATTTAACTGCACGCCGCATTACAAGCACTGACACTGCGACAGAACAGCGCTAGTAGCAGCACTGGGGCTTATCTTCCGAGGAAAAGCCAAAATGTCTGCTGTGAAAATGGCTTGTGGCAAATACAGAGCAGCTGGAGTTGATCAGAGTAATCATGATAATGCAGGGTAGCTGCACCCAAAGCAGTTCTGGAGAATTCAGGGGCTGTTAAGTATCAATTAAACTGCTGCACACGAGCTTGAATTTACACATCCCGTTTGTTTTCGCCATCAGTGTGCGTGTTAGTATTAGTGAAATACAATTTTAAAGACAACTACGATACATTAAACACTGACACGTGCAGTAAAACCTTTTTCTTTTTCTTTCTTTTTTCTTTTGACTATCAAAGCATTAATCAAGTTAACTCTTTGAGCACCAGGATAGTGTTTGAAATTTCTGTCTGAAATGATAAAGTCACACACATCTGTGACTATGTGAACAACCCTGGACTCCATGAATGGCTCTTGAGAGAATTTAAAAATGCATTAATTGACTCCCACCTATTCAGCTTCATGTAGGAAATTATTTCAGAATCATAAAACATCGAGTCAGTGACACCATGTTGTTCTGAATATTCTAAACTACACATCTACAAAGTCTGATGCGACAAACAAATCAATCCTATGTTTTTTTAGGCACTGGAACAATCATACTCTGTGTTCTGAGGGTATTTCTGTTTACATGCGTGCTTGTGTTTTTGATAAATAATGGATAGCATGCATTTTATTCACACTTTCGGCCACTGGTTTGTTTTATAGGTACTGACAATTACTTCAAATGAGATTTTAGGAGAAAATTAAGGTGTCTTTTGTCTTGCCTCCCTCCCATCACCCCCAGCCAGTCACGGCAGATGAGCCTGGTCCTGCTGGAGGTTTCTTCCTGTTAAAAGGGAGTTTTTCCTTCCCACTGTCACCAGCTTGCATCCGATTGTTGGAGTTGCGTCTGATAAAGAGCCCTGCGACGATTGTTGTTGTGATTTCGATCTAAATGAAACTGAACTGAATTGAGGTTTCGGTTAATATCGGCTCCTTCACAGTTTGATTTGAAAAATGACAAGTTGGAGTTCAGCGAGACAACTCAGTCTCATTAATGTCATATGCTGCTGCATCACATTGCTGCCAAAAGCCATCTTGTGCCTAACTGTGAGAAGTCAGCAGCTTTGACAAGAAAACGTAGTGTCGCATGCTCCAGGAATGAGAACGGCTGGATATTTCATTATTACTGCTGCGTTCTTAACACAGAGATCATAACGTGAGAGCAGAGTAGACATCAAATGTCCAGATATAACAAACTGGTCACATAATAGGCTTCCCTGCACCTTTCTATACACTCCTGTACTGATGATAAAAGTTAGTTTTCATTCAAATATGGCCTATTTAGGCTTCTTTTTTAAAAGCAGTTTAGGTTGTATAGTATTGTAAAAAAAAATACCCTCTCTTTTAAAGGACAACCTGCATAATGCATCTCATGATGCGTGGTTTAATGGGAACACACAGCAGACACAACAAATGAGGAGGGAAAAGCCATTTCCCCCACAGCAATGCATCCACACCTCTCTAATTTGTGCCCGACATCCCAACTTCTCTGTTCAGCCTGTAGCCTAATCAAAAAGTTCCACATCATTAACAACTGAAGGTTGCTATGCTGTTAATGAGAGGCCCAATTAGCCTTTACAATAACAAAGAGAGGCGAAAGAGAGACACAGAGGAACGGTTTCTTTACTGTATTACATTTGTTGACCAGTTGCTGCACAGAGGAGGAAGATGGGAAAAAGAGAGAAACAAGAAGCTAAAACAGATCTATAAGATATTTAAAAATTATTATTAATGCTGAGATTAGTGAGGTTTTTTGAGGACTACTTCTAACTGTGGAAAGACTGAGCTGTACGGCTGGCTTTTAGAGAATTCGACGTGCTGTCTGGAGAAGTTTCTCCAGCCCGTGATTACTGTCTAAATTATATTGCATGCTTCAGCATAATGACTTGCCTTTGTTTTAAATGAAGAGCTACGGCTCACACATGAAGGTTTTTCTTATTCCTCATATCTCATTAAGGGGTTTTTATTAAGGATCCTCTGCTTTCAGAGTAAACCAAACAGCCTACGGGGTGCTGAGACTCATTAAAATAACAGAGTGAATGATAAACACACCTGAAAGAAACTGTGACCGTGGTTTATTGTCATCCCGATTACACTTTCTTAACTCCTGTTGTGCAACTGAAATCACAGACAAGCGCCACTTAAAGATGGAAATGGGATCTTGCTACAGCTTTGATGTTCCACAAATAACCAGATGTGCCGTACTGAGAGCTCGATAAGGATCATTTAATCAAATTTGTATGTTTATTTTAAAAAAAAGACCTGAATTATTTACAACTTCTTACAATATGTGAGTGCACTCAAAAAATATTTATGCTGACTTCAAGCAATTTGATTACATGTAAATTTTCTAATTTACATGTAATCTGCTTCTAGTCTAATTTTGTACAGTGCAAAAATGTTCAGTTCAATTCAGTTTTATTTATAAAGCACCAAATCACAACTACAGTCACCTCAAGGTGCTGTTTATTGTAAGGTAGACCCTATAATGATACATAAACAGAAAAACCCAACAATCATATGACCCCCTATGAGCAAGCACTTTGGCGACAGTGGGAAGGAAAAACTCCCTTTTAACAGGAAGAAACCTCCGGCAGAACCAGGCTCAGGGAGGGGCGGGGCCATCTGCTGCGACCGGTTGGGGTGAGAGAAGGAAGACAGGATAAAGACATGCTGTGGAAGAGAGACAGAGGTTAATAACAGATATGATTCAATGCAGAGAGGTCTATTAATACATAGTGAGTGAGAAAGGTGACTGAAGAAGAAATACTCAAAGCATCATGGGAATCCCCCAGCAGCCTCCACCTACTGCAGCATAACTAAGGAAGGATCAAATGTTAAATTTGATCAAGTGAAATTTACTTGATTGATAGACATTCAGCTTTTACTGAGCATGCTTTTCTTAATCATTAGTTGTTTGAATAAATACCCCATTGATTTTATGGATTTTAGTTGCATTTTCTTCCAAATACACACACACACACACACACACACACACACACACACACACACACACACACACACACACACACACACACACACACACACACACACACACACACACACTTTTGTCTGTATAAGTAATATCAGTCTATTTTGGATTGTATAATCAAAGCTATTAAGCATTTGTTTCCTCCTACTCAGTTTTCATCAGAAAATATACAGTTTTATTTCCATGTGAATATGATGCCTTTCAGTGATATTGAGTTTCTTTGTTTTATGTGTATTAACACTTGTTACTTACATGTTATAAATAGAGATTTGATAGATTGAGTGATTATCGCTTCATGTTTTTGAGGGTAAAGAATATTTTTATTTGAGTGTGTGGGTGTAAATAGATAGGGATGAGGTTGTAACGGGCATAGTGGGTAAAGGGTAAAGGCTAGAAGGAAGAACATCATTTTCCATCTATACTTTTTCCTCATTTCCATCCATCTTTTCTCTTCCTTTGCACCTCTTTCACTGCATTTTTTGTCCTGTCGTTCTTTCTTCCTCCATCTTCTGCTCCTACCTCGTTTGAAATACAAGAACCACGGCAGGAAAAAAGATTCTTATTCAATCAGCTCTACTAAACTCTTTGAAACACACTGTTAGGATGGAAAAGTCATTACGGTGAAATAAAATAATCATCTCAGGCAGCCCTCTGTTTTGCTGTAATGGTTTTGTGAAGCTCTGCTTTTGGCCTCAGCTCTGTCTGTCTTCTTGTGGATGCTCCTGCAGTGATTTGTTCTCCTCCATGAAAGACTTTATTTCATCCATATCAGATTGACTGAAACATACACAGTGTTTAGAATTCATGGATTTATAGTGCATCCTAACTGTTTGTACACTTATTTATACAGAAAAAGCTGCTATAGTCTACAGATAGCGCTTCGTGGTGTGAACGCCAAAAGAGAGCAACAACTTGGATTCTTGCACATGCAGTGTGTGCACTAAGGGAAAATACCTTAAAACAACACGTGAAACAGCACAGCAAATACCATCATTTCTTTTTACTATGCTGACACTGAGGTTCCAGTGTTTTAAGGTGAAGTTAGAACCATCTGTCATTTAAATATGTCAGACAAACTGTGGTGGCAGGGCTCCTGTATACGTTAAACCCAATCAGAGATATTGTTACATAGCAATAAATTGTATTGTTTCACATGGTTTAACCAGCTGAATGCAGAGTCTCAAAGGAGAAGCTAAATAACTGAGCTAAAAAGGAAATTGAAATATTGTGGTGGGTAAATAGATGCTAATGCAAAAGAGAACTTTAAAAATACCTGATTAAAATCCATATGCATAATTCAGTTTTTTCCCTTTGCTTTCAGACCACAAATACATTATGAAATTACATTATCCATTCATGAATCAATGTATTTTTTAAATGATGAACTTAATTACTATATTGTGCTTTGCATGTCTTTAAAGAGATGGGTGGCAGAGGCAGCCCATGAACAAATCGAGGCTTTGTTCACTGGTTGATGGTTCGTGTAAGCTGATACTCTGCTTGTTTTCCATTCTTTCATTTCCCTCATTTCCCTGACAAGAGGTTTCATTAATTTCAGAGCCGTTCGACTAACACACACAATTCTTCGAGCAACGCAATCAAATTGATTTACATTGAGATTTGACTTTAAAATATATTGTCTTTTGCTGGATTACAGAAAATTCCTTCTGTTTTCACCCAGAGAAGCACATTAGTTTTTAACCCTCTCTGTAGTCAAACCCAGCACCTCACTGCCTGAAACTAAATCAAGTATTGAAATAGAGTCATAAACACACCCACAGTAAAGTCTCAGTTAAGGAAATGAGCTGGACCAACACCTCCCAGGTGTTCGGTTGCTAGTCTGTTCTTCACTTGTCTACCTGTTTCCCACGCTGTCAAAGTCAAGACTGTCATCATCACTGTAATCTAATCACCTTCTTGCCCACCTTCTTTTAGCCAACCAACCAGCCTGCAGTCAACCAACGTGGTGTAAATCTGTCATTCTCCCTTTCATTCACGCAACCCACCTCCTCCCCATCTCCACCTCACAGACACCTCAGTCAGAGCTCCATCCAAGCCCCAGTCTTCATGTTCGCCACCCCTGAAGGATATAAAAAAAACAACAACAGCAATAGAATAATATTAAACACAAAGTGAACCCGTCATCCTTCATTAAATAGGTTCTTTTAGATGTTAAGGAGGAATTGACTTAACCAGGCTGGCGGAGAATGAAGACAACCGGACACCTGCGGCAGATGGGGAATCAGTGAACTTTTATTGAGACAGAGACAACCTCTCAACACAGCTCACATCAGGAGATTCCTAATATTTGCTGTGAGGATGGGTATATATTCTCTAAAACTTACAGGAGGGGGTTGTGAGGAAAGTGCTGCATTAGCAGAAAAACAACTCCATAAAAGGAAATCGGCCTTGGGTGTTCTAGTCTCTTCGCTTGCAGATATCTTGCACCTGCAGGATGAGGCGATCGCTTCTTATCGCTCTCAAGGCCAAAGTCGTGAGCACATTTTTATTACACAGTTGCACAGTAACTTTAAAGCTGAACAATATTTAAAGCTGAATAATGTTTGATCAGATTATATTTTCTTCAAATCCCCCTTTTGACCCATCTTAAATGGGTCAACACACAAAAATAAGTAACATTCAAAGGAACACAGAGACGTGTCGAAGCCTGGCTCGAAAAACTCCTCGGGTCTTATCATTTGTCTTTATCTGTCATTGCAGATGAGGAGAAAAGAGTCCAGGCACCACCCTGCCCAGGGGTCGGCTGCAAGCAGTCTCGGTTCCCGACGAAAGCAGTAACAGCTGTCCTGCACACAAGGATACAACGAGTCAGTGCAACCAGGGTAGTGACACAAAATTAACAGTTCCTGTAACTCAGCAACCAAAAAGCATAAGTAATGATAAAAATGTGGAGAGTACAGAGTATACTACAATAATGAGAGATATAAACGTGAAAATGTGAAAAAATAAATCAACCGTAAAATAAACCCAGAACGGTAACTGCTAAGGACATTCAAAAGTGAATATGGTAAAACGTGAGGAAGGGGTGTGGAAAAAAAAAACAATTTATATCCAGTGGTGGGAGTACACATTCGCTCAGGCTTAAGTCCGGAGACCCTGAGAACATCGCTTAACCCTCACAACCCGACCAGACACAGTTCAACCAGATATATCCTTCAAGAGGAAGTGGGTGAGGGAAACAATTAATAACAAGTCTAATACAAAACACCACAGAGAAACAACCATTCTAGAAGCATTTAAACAAGAGAAAGACGATAATGTTCGTCACCCTCACGATCAGAGTTTTCATCATCCGTTGGCGAGGAGGTGGGAAGTTGACTAGCCAATAAAGGCATCTGCCGGGCGAGATCCTTATCCTCAGGAGTGAGAGCTGTAACAATCAGTCTCTGGAAGAGGGATCGAATGCATGGAATACAACAGCAACCGCAGGTGACTAGGACAGCAACAAAAACTGAGATGGAAACTAGGATGGAAGCTACAAGGGCCTTATATTTGCCAAACATGTTAAGCCAAGAGTTCCACATGGCAGTATCAACGCCCGAGTGTTCCTTCATTTTAACAGTAAGAGCTGTGAGACCAGTAATAGCTTTAGTGAGGGAACCATCAGGAGCTGTGTTATTGGGGATATAGGTACAGCACTCCTGACCAAAAAGGCTGCAGACTCCGCCTCTTTCTGCGAGGAGAAAATCCGTTGCGACCCTGTTTTGGAAAGCCATTAGGGAAGTGGCAGATAACTGTGCATGCACAGCTTCAAAACCATCTCGAGTGTAATTAGCCAACAGTTGCACATTAAAGTGAATGTAGTTAATTCTGTCTACATTCGCATTTATTTCAACCATCCAAAGTATCGAGGCCCATCCTGCTTTAACCTGGTCTCGCAGTTTATATTCATCGGGGACCCCACGGGGTATACCTACAGCATCAATATAGGTTGGATTATGAGCTGAACCTGGGATTAGAGAACGTTTAGAGCGGCGTTCAGAGGAGGATGGGAGGCCAACTTCGTGTACTTCTATAGAGAGATCTACTGGAGTGACTAAAACAGGTAAAATAAGAGTTATGAGAGCGCAAAGACCTGACGCATCCCGAGGGAAACCATCATATAACTTGTTATTGCCACACCACCACCACAAATCAGCCCTAGCCGTAGGTCGGAAGTTTGGTTTCATAACCGTCATCTCAGTGCACCAAGAAGAGTTCAAGCTACCTAGTTTTACTGCATTGCCAGTCAGGTTAATACAAGTGAAATTGTTCACAGCTACATCTGAAGAAAAGAAAGGTGGTTTATTAGAGACCGAGCGTTGAGTTTTAGGAAAGTGGTTTTCCAGATATGAGCAATGACCTCGTTTTGTATTGTTCATAAGATGCAGGAGGCATGCACTATTGACTGGCGCCGGTACAACTCTTAAAGTGGGGCGGGCTCCCATACATACTATGCAGTCGGAAGCCGTCTTGTCAGCAGCTTGTTCAGCTAGTAGTAACCAGTTGTTTGTTGCTCCAGAAATACCGGTTAGAATTTGGAAGAGGTCATCTTTAGACATTTTATTTGTGTCTACAATGCGTATTCGGCCGTTTCTCCCCCCGTTTGTATATGTCACCGGAGGGCCATTAAAGGTGGGGTTATCATCTTTAACTACAGAGCTTGGAGCTGCACCAACGCTAGGGCATATTTCCATTTGCCAATACAGGGCGGTGCGATCAGTCCAAGGGGCAAGTATAAATTGTTGACAGGAGGTCAAGGCCAGATCCTTTAGGGTAAAAATTAAGCCTGAAAGATCCGGTTTTTTTGCTATTCTGAGCATATTTTGGTTTCTCCAGTGCAAAGCCTGACCCCTAGAGTGCTTGGACCAATCGAGGTCCGTTTCTGACACTAAACTGGACCACTTCCACTGATGCCAACCTCCCAGGGTTATATACCACACTGAGGAGGAGAGATGTACTGCAAGGTTAAAAAGATCCCCCCCTTGGTCTTTGGTGACGGGAGTGACTGGGAAGCTAGCGAAATCTATTTCGACTACCCAACTTTTATTGTTGGGGACACAGAGAGTAATCATTCTAGTCGTACTTGGGGTGCAGGAGGTAACCGTGTGTCGTTTCTTTCTAAGTGGATCGGGCGTGGGCAAAACTGGAGAGGAAGTGGTGGGCAAGACCCTAGGGGCTACATTTGTCAGATTGGGACTGTCAGAAGGGGGCGAAGCTTTTGAACTTGAAGGTGTCAGAAGTGTCGGGGGCCCTTCACAGATCAGGATTATGCCAATGGGAATGAGACCCAGGGCCAGGAAGCAAACAAAGACGCAACATCTTTGCCTGCCTGTCATTTCAGGGGGAAAGGGCCAAGACATGTTTACTTAGCTTGGATGTCTTCTAATAGAGGATGATGGGGCAGAGAAAGGTGGTCCAGTTCCCCCCACCTCGCCAAGGGCGTGTTCTAGGAGTTAAAGAGCAACAAAAAGTATCAGTGACACAACTTTAAATGAGCTTTCAGCGGTTAAAACTATTGCAATGTAAAATGTAAATCTTAAAAACTCCAGCCAATATAAAAGCAAAGTCATAAAAGATGTTAAAAATAGAAAAATAAAAATGTTTAGTTCAGTATGAAGAACACCCCCTTTTGTAACCAGCCGGCTTGTAGGTTGAGTTTTGGCTCCCTCAAGTGGTTGGTGATGCTGTTGCAGCTCCTTCTGACAGGTCCTTCTGCACCTCTCTCAAGGTTCTTCCTGGTTCGGTGGCAGCAGCGCACTGTGTGTAATGAAACCAGGTGTCACCTTTCCCTTCGAGCCTGACAGCGTGGGAGGTCCGCTCTGTTATGCGGTAAGGGCCTGTCCAGCGAGGCTCAGCCCACTTTCTCTTTGTGACTTTCAGGAGGACGTAGTCCATTCCAGGTGTAGCCGCCTCTTTCAGCTCTTGCTGGTTTCTTTCAGCGACCTGTGAGGAATACTGGGCAACAAAACTGCGGAGCATGTTATAATATGTCCTCGGATCGAGGTCTGAATCAGCTTCATCCGACATTAACAGGCGAGAGGAGGGGCCAGGAAAAGGCCTGCCATGCTCCAACTCAAATGGAGTGTAACCAGAGGTTTGATTTACTGAGCATCTTATGGACATTAATGCAAGAGGCAATGCCTTAACCCAATCTAATTTGGTCTGTGCACAGATTTTAGCCAATTTAGTTTTTAGAGTTTGATTCATCCTTTCCACTTTCCCTTGGGATTGGGGGTGGTAAACTGAGCCAAACTTATGTTTCAAACCTAATGCGGCTTCAACCCTCTGCAGATCGTGGTTCCTGAAATGTGAACCATTGTCCGACCTTATGACCTCGGGAAACCCATGCTGTGGTATATAATGATTAATCAGACACTTCACCACAGTTCTACTGTTTTCACTTGCTGTCGGCCAGGCTTCTGGCCAACCTGAAAATGCATCCACAGCCACCAGCAGGTACCTGTAACTACCTACTCTGTCCACCATGTCTGTGTAATCAATGATTATTTCTTTCCCTGGGCAAAGTGGGATGGGGAAGTACCCTGCTATTGGCTTGAAGGCGGGCTTGATTCCAAATTGGTTGCACTCCTTACAGGTTTTAACCATGTATTTTGTCATGTCTTTTAGATAAGGGTGCCACCAGGCGGCTAAGTTCCTCATCATTTGTGCAGGTCCCACATGCCCCACTCCATGTGCCTCTTCCATTGCTGTCTGTCTGACCCCTGGCGGTAGAATGGGCCTTCCATCTGGGCCACGCCAAACATCTGTGTTTGTGGCCCCTCTTATTACCCATAATGATTTTTCCTGGGGGCTGGCTTTGTCCTGTAACTCTCTGATTGTGGCTAGGCCTAGTTGTATGGGTGGTCTTTCTGGAGGGGGTGTGGCTTCTGGGTCCATTACCATAATCAGGGAGGGTAAGTAACCAGCTGTCTGCTTCGCTACTAAGTCGGCCTGTTTGTTACCTAATGCCACTAAGTCCAATCCGGCACTGTGTCCTTTGCATTTTACCACTGCCACCTTAACAGGTAACAACAGTGCTTCCGCTAATTCCCTCATTTCTATCTCATGTTTAATAGGCTTTCCGCTGGCTGTCAAAAAACCAGCTCTTAGCCACTGCTTGAGCTCCACATGCACTGCTCCCACAGCATAAGCTGAATCACTGTATATATTCACTTTCTGTCCCTTTCCCATCCTTAAGGCTTCAATCACCGCTCTCAGTTCAGCTCTCTGTGCAGACTGTTGTCCTGTCAACTGCTCTGCTTTCACTGTTTTCCATCTCATGTCTGTCTGTTCCACTATTGCCCATGCAGCCTTCAACATTCCACTTTCAGTTCTGAAACAACATCCATCTGTGAACCAATCTTTTTCTGCATCCATTAGAGGTTCTGCCTGCAAATCTGGCCTGATTTTCTCCTGTACCTGCACAACCTCTTCACACATATGTGGTTCCCCTGATCCCATGTGATCAGCCATGTTTATGCCTTCATGTGAGTAGGTGATGTGTGGTGCTTCCAAAATGGTACTGAGGCGTCTCTGCCTGAGTGAAGTGAGTGTGAAGGCCTGTGAGGAGACGTAGGCCACCACACTGTGTGATGTCAAAATTTTTAGTGGGTGATTCATCACTATGTGTGCTGTTTTCTGAATGATTTTTGCAAGTCCAGAAACGTGTTGTGTGCACGGTGGGTGGCGTTTTTCAGTGTTGTCAAGCATTACGCTTACATATGTCAACACTTTTCTCTCTCCCCCTTTTTTCTGGAACAGGATACCATTGATATGGGTTCCAGTTCCAGAAACATCAAGATGAAAAGGCAAAGCATAATCTGGCACAGCAAGGTCAGAGGCGACAGAAAGCTGTTGTTTTAACTTTATAAACGCCTGTTCTGTTTCTGTAGTCCATGAGAGGGGAGCAGAGAGGTTTCTCATGCCTTGTTCATTTACCAAAGCGCGCAAAGGGGAAGTAAGGCCAACATAGTCTGGGACATAGGTCCTGCTGTAACCAGTCAGGCCCAAAAATGACAACATGTCTTTTACAGTTAGAGGTTTTGGATGGTGCAAAATGGAGTTCCTGTGTTCTGGGGACAAGGAAATACCGGACTGTGAGACCATGCGGCCTAGAAAAGAAACCTGTTTTCTTGCAATCTGTAGTTTGTTTTTGCTCACTTTAAAACCTGTGTTGGCCAGGTGGTGAAGTACCACTCTGGTGGCCTCCAAACAGATGTCAGCCGTGGGGGCAGACAGCAAAAGGTCATCCACATATTGTATTAACATACAGTCAGATGGTAGTGGGCTGGTTTGTAAAAGTTCTTTCAAACACTGATTAAACAGTCCTGGGGAGAGGGCAAATCCCTGTGGTAAGCGAGTGTAACGCCATTGTCGGCCTCTAAATGTAAATGAGAAAATGTCACGCAGTGACTCACGAAGTGGGAGGCAGAAAAAGGCATTAGCCAAGTCAATGCAGGTGAACCAGGCATGAGATGGTGGGAGGTTGGTCAAGGCAACATAAGGATTAGGCACAGGCAAAGTAGGAGTGCCAAGTAAGGCATTAATCCTTCTCAAATCATGTGCCATTCTGAACTTCCCCGTGCCTTTTTTCTCAACGGGTAGGATGGGCGTGTTCCACTTAGAGCAGGAGGGCTCCAAGACACCGGTAGTGACCAAACCAGAAATTGTTTCTGCAATCCCAGCCTCAGCCTCCGGTCTGTGTGGGTACTGAGGCTGCCACAAAGGGGTAGCAGATGACAGTTGAAAAGAGACTGGCTCCACATCAACTAAACCTACATCTGTGGGTCCAAGGGACCACAAACAATCTGGAAGAGAGTCGAGTAAAGGCGCAGCATCACAGTGGTCTGTGTGTTCTCTTCCATGTGACCCGCTGACCACTCCATGTTGCAGTGTTGAGGAATTAAAGCAATCATTTAAAATTTGGTATGTCTTGGTAGATGGAGAAAACAAAACCTGTGGGAGTTTTGTAGGTGTCCAGTCAGTGGCCGCAAGGGAACGTTTAACCATTCCACCCAGCTCCTTAGCCTGGTGTCCAGGATGTAAGGCCAGTGACACATGGGGAGCTGCCTCATCAGACATCATGTACCACTGTAATTGATCTGTTGTAAAAGTAACCGCTGCTGCCACTCCCTCCGGTGCCGCAAAAATGCACGACATGTTCAGAGACCAAGCCCGCCCCTCACACTGCTCTTGGAACATGTGCTGGTACCAGGTGGTGTCATGCCTGTCATAAAACAGTGTAACATGAGGTGGGTCAGGGGGAGGGACATAAGGATGTAGGAGTGAGAGCCACGGCCGCCATTGCTGAAAAGCAGTCCAAACTCCTGGTTCAGCAGGTGTTTCAACTTCCAATAATGCCCAGTAGATGTCAGCAGAGTCCGCCAAACAGGAGGAGGGTTGCAGCAGAAACTGACCACCTCCCTCTGGCCCATCAGAGCAGGGAAGTACAACCCCAGTAGGGAGAGTCACAGTTAGGCCTTGTGAAGAGCAGAGTATTGTGGCTCCTAATTTAATCAACAAGTCTCTTCCCAGTAAATTCACAGGCGCCTGTTTTGAACAAACATAGCTGTGTAACAAGGTCTGATCTCCAACCGTTGTGGGGAGGGGCACGGTGTAAGGCAGAGTTTTAGGTTCCCCAGATATGCCCACCACTGTAATCACTCTGTCAGTAAGTCTTTCACGAGCAACATCCTTAATGGTGGAGTACGTAGCTCCAGTGTCCACTAAAAAGCTGCTTCTTCTTCTATCTACAGTTATGGACAGCATAGGGTCCGCCGTTGTCCCTTCACCGTCCTGGGCAGTCTGTGGGGTGTCCTATAGCTGGGGACCACCCTCGTAGTACTCCCACCCCATCACAGGCATCTGTGGGGCCGGGGGCACTTCAACTAAAGCACCACGAGGTCCACCTCTGTGGCCAGGATGCTGATAGGGCCCACCACGGGCTCCCCTGCCTCTTCCAGCAGCCGGGTTCAAAGGGCACGCTTTAGCCCAGTGTCCAGGTTGTCCACACCGGAAACAAACATACATCTGGCCTCCCCTACCACCTCCCATCTGACCCCTTCCCCTGAAACCACCTCTGTTTCCTCCAAATGGGGAACCTCTCTGCCCATAAGGGGCCGGGGAGTGATAAGCACCATACTGGGGGGGCTGTGGATCAGTTGGCCATGGGTTCGGATACAAATCAGGGGCAACTGGACCAGGAGGGGGAGCCGCAGCGGCCACAAGCTGCTTTTTAGGCTTGTCACCTTTTCCACCCAGGTCGTTTTTAGCTTTCTGCAGCTGAACCTTCAACAGTTGCAACTGTAAATCTTCGACGCTCTCTGCTTTATCATCAGACTTAATCTGCACTTTGTTAAGATTAAAAATCAAATGTTTCTTCCAGATTGCAAAGTCACAGTCCTGCAAATCAGGATTATCCTCCATTTTCTGGCTTACTGACTCCGGAATGCCCCTCAGCACCGCCCTTCTAAACCACATGCTCTGTGAACAAGTCCTACTGGGGTGATGACCTGTATGGTTCACCCAGTCTTCAACAGCCTGATTTAGATAATGGGTGGGATTTTGCTTTCCCTCCCATTTAAATTTCTGTAAGGTGCCTTGATTTTTGGGTGGGAATTGTTTGCGCAGGGCCGGTCCAATAAACCTCAAGGCCTGCATTAGTGGCACCTCGTTCTCATGCATGGTAGTACCCGCATTTTGTTCCAGGTCCGCTGCCTGAGATCGGGATGTGCACCTAGTTATAATAGCTCTAAAATCTCCCAGTGCGAGGTCCTGTCCAGCTGTGTATTTATCCAAACCAGCCAACCAGGCATTCCCTCCCTCCGTTATGTCAGGGAGTTTGTCCACTAGGGCCTGGACATCTCCGAATGAATAAGGTTGATACACTGGTCTACGTTGCGCTTTAGTCTGGACCAGGGGAAATATGCCTGGAGGCTGAGGCACAGGGCCCTTAGATCTAGTCTGATATCCTAAACTGGGAGGGGTAGAGGGGGGTGTATTGTTAAGGCCACTGAGTTCATCATCAGTATCCTCAGTTTCTTCCCCGCCTGGTGGGGTAGCAGTGTCAGCAAAAACGTGGGCTAAACTCATCTGTGTTTCCGGATCCTGACGGCCCACCAAAGACATGGTAACTGTGACATTTGGTGAAGTGCCAGGCTCAGTTTTTGCAATAGCGGTCAGATCTCCCTTAACAGCGACAGGAGTGCTGGCAAAGGGGTTGGACCGGGAAAGAGGGGCTGACGCAACACGATTATTCACCTGGACCACTGACCTATGTTCATTTAAGCAGCTGCGTAATGCTGCTTCTTGATCAGTTAATTGTTGTTCAGTGGGTTCCTGTCTGTTCATTCGAACCGCAAATGGTGCGCTCGCAAAGGGGTCAGTTAGGCCCTCAGATCCGGTTCCAAAACAATGGGACATAGAAGAGGGGGCTCTACTACTAGCTGAGGATGTCGCCGACAGAGAGGAGCTTCCTGGGCAAAAATGCTTGGTATCTATGGGAGTTGGAGCTACGGGCGGTTCTTCTCCAATAGTCATTATTCCACCAGAGATATTAAGTACCGGATATATGCCTGCTGAGGGAGGAGTTGAGGCAGAATAGGGAGGTGGCTGAGACCTATTTTTCTTCATGTGTGGTTTTGCAGTTTCCCATAAACACACCCAGTGATTAAATTTAGCTTTGCGGCCTGCGTGCTTATCTGCTTCCTTTCTGTGTCTCACCCTGCTCATCACACCTGCACCTGCTGCTGCTGAGTTGGCTTCTTCCTCTTTCTCTTTTGCCTGCATAGCCTTATTCTGCCAAATTATTCCCCAGTTACCACTACTCCCCTCGTCCTTTCCCTTTTCTTTCATTAACCTTTCAGCTGTTTTCCTCAATGACTCTTTCTGCTTTTTTGCTTCTTTAGGCTGGTGTGTGGAGTTGATGACTGTCTCAACACATGTTAATTGTTCTCCCAATGTGCTAAGAATAACACCGGGACCCCAACCATCATCATTAGTTTCTCGATCTAATTCTCCATCCATTTTACTGTCAATGGAGGAGTGTTCTTTTATTGATTTTAAAGGAGAATTTGGGCCAGCTGGGTTTCTGCCTCTGTTAGGCACTAACAGCTGGGGCGCTGCTTTAAAGGTGAGTCAGCACTGAAATATCCCTTCAGGTGTTACCAAGCTTCTACCAAACCGGAGTCTGGCGGGTAACCTTGCCTAGAGCTTCCTGATAGGGGTGCTAGTTGGTTGTCACCTTGTTCACACGTCTCATTCACACTTCATACATTACCTGCAGTCACTCATTACCCTCCTTATGTATGTAATAAATGTGTAAAAAAAATTCTATGTGTGGTGTATTATTTTAACCAAAAGAGGAACCTAGTTCCTTTAATTGTGTAATCTGTGAACAACGGAGAACCAAACTGTCCTGCCCAGTGTTCCACAGCAAGCATTCAGCGTGTATTTATGTGTGTCCAATATCAAACAGAACATCAAAACATTTAAAACACTAAAATCATCGGGGTTTTAAGAAGAGATCCGTTTTCTCCTATTGATCAAAGGGACCCCTCCTTTGGACTCCAACCAGTACTTCTCCTTTTTAAGTTTTAGAGGATCTTTTCTAATAAAGTCCTCTGGGCCTTCCTAACCCTTCTGTAGTTTAGAGAATATTACTAAAAAATATTCTCAAGGCCTTTAACCTTTTAATTTGTTTAGAAAGGCGTTACTAATAAACCCTTTCAAGGTCCCAGACCTGCACTGAGGTATATATCCGACACCGGAGAGCAACCCGTCGGCTGCAACCGTGGTCAGACCTCAGTTCACTCTTATCTTTATTCACTTATTCACTTATTTCTTATTCACTTATCTCTTATTCACTTGTCTGATTCTCAACAAGCCTTAAGTAAGCCAGACAATTTTGGTTATGAATTACTAGGAGTTTGGACACTAAGTATTTTTATAATGTTCAATATAGCAGAAATAAAAGGTCTGCTTACCTTGTTTTTGTGTGCACACAGCTTTTGTCCAAACTCCGTTCACTCAGACCACGGCCGATGTCCTCCCATCCGTTCCAGTTGACCTGGAGCGGATCCTGTTCGTGACGCCAATTGAAGGATATAAAAAAAACAACAACAGCAATAGAATAATATTAAACACAAAGTGAACCCGTCATCCTTCATTAAATAGGTTCTTTTAGATGTTAAGGAGGAATTGACTTAACCAGGCTGGCGGAGAATGAAGACAACCGGACACCTGCGGCAGATGGGGAATCAGTGAACTTTTATTGAGACAGAGACAACCTCTCAACACAGCTCACATCAGGAGATTCCTAATATTTGCTGTGAGGATGGGTATATATTCTCTAAAACTTACAGGAGGGGGTTGTGAGGAAAGTGCTGCATTAGCAGAAAAACAACTCCATAAAAGGAAATCGGCCTTGGGTGTTCTAGTCTCTTCGCTTGCAGATATCTTGCACCTGCAGGATGAGGCGATCGCTTCTTATCGCTCTCAAGGCCAAAGTCGTGAGCACATTTTTATTACACAGTTGCACAGTAACTTTAAAGCTGAACAATATTTAAAGCTGAATAATGTTTGATCAGATTATATTTTCTTCACCCCCAGTGTCTAGACTCCGGGGGGTCCTGTCCTAAATCCCGTCACTGCTGGGATTCCACTCTGCCATGAATGGGTAATTCGAGTTTAATCACCAAATACATTCATTTCTCTGTGTCAATAAATCACGTTCAATTCTGAACTGAAATGCATGAGAGCTGGACGTCCAGGCTGCGTCATAAATAGGGCTGGGCGATATATCGAGTTTTTTTTAAATATCGATATATTTTCATACGAGATATAAGATGTGACAATATCGTTTATATCGATATAGTCTATGTTACGTTGTGGAGCCGCAGGTTTGCCTCTCTTTCGTCCACTTTTGTCTCTACGAAACGTTACTCGGCCTCGCCTCTCCTTCACTGAACACAACTCCGCCTCCCCCATAGCTTCACCTGCAGGCAATGACAAGATGAAAGCGGAAAATCTCCGTTAGCGAGTTACCGCGGATGGCCCCGTGCGTGGGGCTGGACGGCGTCAACGTGTTAGCGAGCTAACCGCGCTAACGACATGCAGCCCGAAGGGGCTGCACGGCCTAAAATCCTTTCATTTTCTCAAAACTCGACAGTGCGCCTTATGTATGAATTCTGGTTGTGCTTACTGACCGCGAACCGATTTTATGTGGTGCACAGCGCTCAGCAATCTGTCAAAAAATGTTTTAATATGACTTTGCTAAGCTAAGGAGCTGCACCGCTTGATGGAGCCGCCTCGCGGAGTGATACGTACTGTGCTTCAACGTAATATTACCGTACTGTGTGTGTATAAGGACCACAAATGGCACCTGTTTAGAGACGTGGTGCAGCTGTGAAATCTGTCTCTTTGTTATTATGCTCAGCTTCTATTAGTTTACATTTTGACTGCACAATTGTGAGCTTTTTGTTATGCACAAAAACAACATTGTTTTCTTTTATTTATGGACCATGATTATTTAATAAATGCTGATAATTTATTTATGAGTAATTTCTTCATGTACATCTACGCTGTATGTAAAGAAAATGCCCGTGTGACATCTGGGACACAGTGTGACTAAGAACTCTCTTTTTGTTCTTAACTTATGGCTTTTTAAAAAAAAATATTGAGATATATATCTTATATCGCCATGCAGCTAAAAAATATCGAGATATGAATTTTGGGTCATATCGCCCAGCCCTAGTCATAAATGTCTTTTTCTGACAGCCTCTCCAGTGTGGGGTAGGGAGACAATATAAATGAAAGGTTTTTGTCAAAGGCAGATTCAGCTTTTAATCTTTCCAGACATTTTCAGTCACATTTTAAGCTGTTCAGTGTGTTTCAGCAGCATGTGTACTGTATGCACATAGCTTTCAAACTGATGTCATTAGTGCACTTTGTCCCAGGTGGAGTTTATTTTATTATTTTATTTATGTTTCTTAGCTCGGTCCATGCTTTTAGCCCAGAAGGAGACGCCGATTGGAAAGCTAATATGGGGTTTTGTGTACGAGTGTGCGCATGTACAGCTGGCTTGCTGTGTCAGCATCAACAAATCTTTTAATGGTCGTGATTTCTGTTTCATGCAGGTTCCACTGGAAAATTCAATTTGGTAAAAACGCACAAACACATAAAGAAGCAAAGAAAAAATTGAAGAAAGTAATGAAACATTTTGTATTCCAGTAAAAATGACAACATAAATTATGACAATGTTTTCAATTAATCATGGTACAGCTGTATAGGTGTGCAGCCAATACCAGTGACATCTATGCCTTTCATAATTCTGTCCATATCTAAGATTTTCTTTAAAGATACATTTCTATAACTTCTATAAAAGTTCTCCAAAATACTGCTCAACGTCCGTCTTATGTCACAAACGCCCTGTTCTATAACTACACTGTATTTTCCAGGTGTTTCTGTTTGGTGTCATGTCCTTCTAAACATATAAGAACTGAGTCATAGAAAAAAACAGCCACAACAGGATGTAAATCACAGGAGCCAGAGGGCACAGTGAGCACCAGGTCTCCCCTCAGTGTCTCTGGATAATGCTGAAAGGCCCTGCTTTCACCTCAAAGTTATTACATATAGAATTTATAAGCATCATGAACTCATTTTGCTGAAATTAAAGACTAGAGGGGGCAGAGAATGGGACAAAAAGAGATGGATTGCAACTTTAGCCCAAGGCTTTTCTGTTTGCCTCATACTCTGACAGGGTGCGCATCACAGGAAATTAATAGCTCTGCTCCAGCGTGGATGCCTTGTGCACATAAAAACACATGAAGACACCAAACAGGGGTCCAGACAGACCTTGCCTGGTGCTGCCGTTTTTTCCGTTGACACATGAAAGTCTAATAATTACTTCTATGTTGTAACCAATGATATTTTTGTTGCCATAGAGTTCATTTTAAGGAGTGTTTTATGTTTTTTTGCAAAAACCGTCCACATGTCGGGATGCTCTCATATATTTTTTAAGATACCTCATCCAGAGTTATAACAATGTAACATTTTTAATCTTGCACTGAAGCGCTGAATGGACATTTCTTTTCTCCAGCGGACTGCTCTCACTGCAGAAAACACAAATATAGCTGCTTTTCATGTAGCAGCATACAGCACTTTTGCATGCTGGATGGAGTACGAAACTGACCAAATCCATCAACATGTAATCTAATTAGTACTCAGCCTGTTTGAATCATTTAAAAAAAAGAAGAAAAAAAAGGAAAATTTGAAATTGCTTCATTCACTCAAATGACAAAATAAAGGAAACTGCTTCAAGCAGATATATTTACAGGATAATGGATGAATGTGTTAAACTTCATGCAGTGCAGTGTTCAACGCATATTATTCAAAGTCACTGATATAAGATATCACCAAAGATCAGACCCTTTTTTCATCATCTGATGATAAGTAGTCTGTGCAGGCGTGAAAGACTAAATGTTTAGATTTCCATCTATCATGAAATATCATTAAGGGGGTGTTTGATTGGCCAGACAGAGAGCCCAAATATCCAAGAGACAATTATTTTCAGCTGCACCAAGAAAGAGCGGTTCAATAACAGTAACAGTATAGACCCCATAAGATATAGATCACATCTATGTTCTCCATGCTGGAGCTGTTTAAGAGCAAATTGTGTCCACGCAGCTGTGATTTATGTGTGTTTCCTCGTTAATTTAAAAAAAGTACACTGTTTATCTAAAATGTGCATATTAGTGTTCGTATAGTGTTTAGTATTTTCTAAGGTGTAGTTCCTTTATTTAATTCTCTGTTATCTGTCAATAACAGCATTGCTGGCCATCTGTCACACTGAGAGTCAAAGTCTGTTCAGCTGTCTGTTAAGAGCAGCAGAGAAGGGAGAGAAAGAGACAAAGCACAATTATTTTACACCCCTGGGTCAATGTCAAAGAGAACTGCTGGCATATTAAAGGAGAAGAAAGAGGAGCGTCCTTAAAGTGTTTTAGAGGCGCTTTTCTTTCCTTTCCCCTAAATTTATCTCTTTCCCACTACTTCGTTTTCTTCTCTTTTAATCAACTCCTCTCCTCGTACCCTCAAACTCTCCGTTTATCTCGATCTTTCTCCCTCCTCCTAATCTCTTTCTCTGCTCTGAAAGCTTGTCTGAAGCACAGATAAGTCTCAGAAGACTACAGACTTCTCTGTTTCCAACAGCCTCTTGCTTCCTGCGTTCTGCTCATCGGGCATTTTCAGATTAAAGAGTTTAGGGGACCGTTGTCCCTGTCGATTAACAGTGGAACGATCACACGTGTGATTGGCTAATCCTCGTAACACTGATCCAGTTTATTTTGTTGTTAAAACCTCAAGAGATTAAGTTTACTCCAGTCATCTCAGTCATCCAAGTCTGCTGCATGTTGCCGAGATATCAATACTGTAAAAAGAAATCCTCAATTTTGTCATGTGGAGGATTGTTTAAAGTTTCACCCTAACAACAGTTTCCTTTTGAAGATTCGGACTAATTTTACCAAGTTTTGATGTCACAAATCGCAAAAGCAGAAAAAACAGATGACGGGACATAAACTCTTATTTGATGTGTTGTTTTGACAACTAGAAAACTAGTATCCAAAGACCTAGCCTGTGTCAAACCATCATCAGTTTGATCTAGCAAAAATAATAATCCACCTACTGGTCACGGATCCAGGAGATTCCACCAGTTCCTTTAGAAGTTTTCCGTCTTTTTTCTTGTTGTTATTTACATTTGCACTGCCGAAAGGAACGCTAACATGATGGATTAGCATGCTGCCGCTTGCCGAAGTCCCAACTTGGCTACAACTAAAGCAACAAGTGAAGTGCAGATATAAGTTGTTATAGTTTAATCTGTAACTAACCACTCACAGACTGCATCCACCGATGAGGACACTGAGAAATCCCTACTGTCTGAGGCCTGTTTTGGGTTTTTGTGATCTTTGACTCCCTTTGCAGCCGTATTTTGGCTTCACCTTTTGTTTCTCTACTTGCTTTGCTGTGTGTGGAAGCTCCGGGTATCTGAGAGATTTTGCTTTGACAAGTCAAATTCAGCTCATATTTCCTCCTGTTGGTGATGCTGCATGAATTTATGAATGCTTATATTTAGACCGAACATTGTTCACATGGGTCACTTAAGGTTTCCTTTGTGCTGGAGAGTACCTGTCTGAAAGAATGAGCCTAATAAAAATACCACAAGACCTCTGATCGCTCGTCTGAAAGCAGCAGCCGAAAAATGGGGACGATTCCTCTGAAAAGTGCCCGTTCCTGTCTTTCTTCTCAAAGTCACATGCCCACCCCAGTGTAAACAAAAATCTGTCACAGCAACAATCCTTGCGACCGAAGACTTTCCTCGCATAGCACTTCCAAACTTTAGCTTGGGCAGAAATTCAATTTGTTTGAACGGGTTCAAACACAAGGACTGTGCAAAGACTTGAAAATACGGTAATTATTTTACTTCAACTGGAGCTGATTAATCCACAAATTACTTTTCAGATTTGTTGTTCAGGTTGAAAAAAAAATGTAATAAACTGAGAGTTAATGGGGGAAAAATGTATTAGTATTAGATTTGCAATGATAGTACATTGCACAATTGCCTAATGTTGCTGATTAAATTATTTGTTCATTACACGGAAAAACATGAGCAATGGAGGCTCACTGATGCGTTTTGGTAATATTTAGGCACAACGGCGTGCAATCTTTGAGACGTGAAGACACAAAACTTGGCAGGAGGACGAAGTCATTCTTCTTCTTCTGTTTGTTCACAGAAGTGCCCAGCATTATCACCAAGGGCACGTATGATATCCCTGCATCGTTTTCTTTTGCAGTCTTATGACGATCAGCGTAACAGATGGTTGTATTTGTATTCTGTGATGGTTTCAAATGCCAAAATGTTTAAATGTTGCACCTGCTCTTTAATAAATCTGAAAAATTCATTTTTTGATGTTTACTGTTGCTTGTATCTGGTCCTTGTCAGCACAGACTGATAGCTATAGTAAATAAAGGAGATGGTGTGTGCAGAAATAAACCAACATCCTGCCAGAAGGCCAAGAAAAAAACAAAAAACAACAAAAAAAAGTGTCCAGGGAAATGCTTTCATCAAGTCCTGCTCATAAAAAACGATTTACAGCCATCTGGGGCATTTTGACCAAGGCTGAGGTGTGTCTACGGGCGTCTGTGTGTAGTTGTGTTCACAGGTTATAGGTGTGATCATAACTCAGCCAGTGAGAGAAAAAGTGAGACGTGAGAACCTGGTGAAAATACATCAGCGTGTATTTATGCATAAAGAGTTAACGTGGTGACCAGTGTGTGCTGTAAAAACATTTGATTTGGTAGCATGTTGTCAGTCTGCGAACACATGTGAACATAAACACACACACACACAATGCACAGACTTAGTTCATGCTAGTAACAGATCTGTAAAACTGTTGTAAATAGTGAAGAAAGGTTTCCCCGTCTTTGATAATGGACATACAATCTCCTGCCCCTTGTAAACATGAAGTGTGTTAAACCACATGTCCAGCATTGTGGCAAGAAGATTTATAAATGACATAACTGTCATTTTAACTATAATTGCTTTGATTTAAAAAAAAAAATCGTATTAAAACAGAACATTTAAAAATGCATAAATACAGATTAACTGCTGTAAACTTGCACAGACTTTAACTGGGTGGAAGAAAATGAATCAGGAACAGTTAACGATAATAATTCAAGTCCTTTTCATAGAAACTAAAACCTAAAAACCTCCCTTCTAAAATTGAACGTTTTTTTATTTTCAACTTTTTGGGCGTTCTGCTGATTAGTTTCCTCTCGGAGAACAGTGTGTGCTGGTGCAGATCAGCTTGCCTATGGGGAGCGGCTGGCTAGAAGGCAAGAAGTCTAGAAGGCAGCTGATTTCTCTGATTAGCGCTCCTTCACGTAAAGGGCAGGGACACAGGAGTGAAATCACCAGCTGCGGTGTTTGCCTGTTAGCCCTCTAGCACACATCGTTGCTTATCCCTGTTCCCCCACTGCTCATTCAAATGAGCTTGAATACACCTAATCCGACCAGGATGTGCTCGCTTTAACAGACACGTTTAAAACATAAACAGAAAGACATTTGCATCCATACGGCAACCATATATATATACATATACACACACACATATATATATATATATATATATATATATATATATATATATATATATATATATATATATATATATATATAGATAGATAGATATATATATATATAGATATATATATATATATATATCTATATATATATATATATATACACATATATACACACACACACATATATGTGTATATATATATCTATATATATATATATCTATATCTGTCATTCGGAACCGCTACATCGATCACTACGGCCGTCTTCTTCTGTTTGTCTACCACCACTATGTCCGGTTGGTTAGCCACCACCATTTTGTCCGTCTGTATCTGGAAGTCCCACAGGATCTTAGCTCGGTCATTCTCCACCACCCTTGGGGGCATCTTCCATTTTGACCTCGGGACTTCCAGGTTATACTCGGCACAGATGTTCCTGTACACTATGCCGGCCACTTGGTTCCATGTATGCCTTGCCTGCTAGCATATTGCACCCTGCTGTTATGTGCTGGATTGTCTCTGGGGCATCTTTACACAGCCTGCACCTGGGGTCTTGCCTGGTGTGATAGACCCCAGCCTCTATGGATCTTGTACTCAGAGCTTGTTCTTGTGCTGCCATGATTAGTGCCTCTGTGCTGTCTTTCAGTCCAGCTTTGTCCAGCCACTGGTAGGATTTCTGGATATCAGCCACCTCCTCTATCTGCCGGTGGTACATACCGTGCAGGGGCCTGTCCTTCCATGATGGTTCCTCGTCTCCCTCCTCTTTCTTGGGTTTCTGCTGCCTGAGGTATTCACTGAGCACTCGGTCAGTTGGGGCCATCTTCCCAATGTATTCTTGGATGTACGTTGTCTCATCCTGGACTGTGGTGCTGACACTCACCAGTCCCCGGCCCCCTTCCTTCCGCTTAGCATACAGCCTCAGGGTGCTGGACTTGGGGTGAAACCCTCCATGCATGGTAAGGAGCTTTCTTGTCTTTATGTCAGTGGCTTCTATCTCCTCCTTTGGCCAGCCTATTACCCCAGCAGGGTACCTGATTACGGGCAGGGCGTACGTGTTGATGGCCCGGATCTTGTTCTTACCATTCAGCTGACTCCTCAGGACTTGCCTGACCATCTGCAGGTACTTGGTTGTTGCAGCCTTTCTAGCGGCCTCTTCATGGTTCCCATTTGCCTGCGGGATCCCCAGGTACTTGTAACTGTCCTCTATGTCTGCAATGTTGCCTTCTGGTAGTTCAATCCCCTCAGTTCTGACTTCCTTCCCTCTCTTTGTTACCATCCGACTACACTTCTCCAGTCCGAATGACATTCCAATGTCATTGCTGTATAGCCTGGTAGTGTGGATCAGTGAATCGATGTCTCGTTCACTCTTGGCATACAGCTTGATGTCATCCATGTACAGGAGGTGGCTGACAACTGCTCCGTTCCGTAGTCGGTATCCGTAGCCAGTCTTGTTAATGATCTCACTGAGGGGGTTCAGGCCTATGCAGAACAGCAGTGGGGACAGAGCATCTCCTTGGTAGATCCCGCACTTGATGGTGACTTGTGCTATGGGCTTGGAGTTGGCCTCTAGTGTTGTACGCCACATCCCCATTGAGTTCCTGATGAAGGCTCTTAGGGTCCCATTGATCTTGTACAATTCTAGGCATTCCAGTATCCAGCTGTGGGGCATTGAGTCATAGGCCTTCTTGTAATCAATCCAGGCAGTGCACAGGTTGGTCTGGTCTGGTCTTGCAGTCTCGGCTGACTGTTCTGTCTACCAGTAGCTGGTGTTTTGCGCCTCTGGTATTCTTGCCAATTCCTTTCTGTGTCCCGCTCATGTATTGACCCATGTGCCTGTTCATCTTAGCCGATATGATGCCTGACAGGAGCTTCCATGTAGTACTGAGGCAGGTTATTGGTCGGTAGTTGGAGGGGTCCTTGGGGATCAGGACCGTTCGACCTTCGGTTAGCCATTCCGGGTGTCTCTCGTTAACTAGCAGCTGGTTCATTTGTGCTGCCAGACGCTCATGGAGTGCAGTCAGCTTCTTCAGCCAGTAGGCATGAACCATGTCGGGCCCTGGTGCTGTCCAACTCCGTTATGGGTTGCGTGCTTCTCCCATATGCTCTTCCAGTATTGCTCCGTCTCCAGCCTTGGTGGTGCTGTTCTCTTATTGTTCCCTTGCCACTGAGAGTACACCTTTGCTGGTTCTGTGGAGAACAGCTGGTTTATTCTCCTGCCTTCTATCTCTCTGGTGTACCTCCTCAAGCGGCTGGCCACATAGCAGTAATAACACAGGACACAAACTATGCCACCCTCTGGTGTGGCAGACAAAAAACACAGTACAAAAAAAACAAGAACAAACTTTTCGCCCTGAACGGAAAGTTTGATTCATGATCTAGACCAGCGGTCTCCAACCTTTTTTGCGCCGCGGACCGGTTTATGCCCGACAATATTTTCACGGACCGGCCTTTAAGGTGTCGCGGATAAATACAACAAAATAAAACTAGTACCGGTACCGAAAAAAAGACGATTTATTCATAACACACGTGAAAAGACCCAGGTAAACCGAGTTAACGATAAAAACAATAACAAAATAACGCTGAAAACCGATAAAAACCCTGAAAATCATACATTTAACACCTGAGCCTCAACTCTCGCGGCCCGGTACCAAACGACTCACGGACCGGTACCGGTCCGAGGCCCGGGGGTTGGGGACCGCTGCTCTAGACAGCGCGTCAGCCATGACATTATCTAAGCCCTTCTTGAAACGGATTTCAATGTTAAAGTATTGGAGGAGTAAAGACCAGCGCATGAGGCGTTGGTTGCTGTTCTGCATCCGAGATAAGAACACAAGGGGGTTGTGGTCAGAAAATACCATTGTTGGAAGAGGATTGGACCCAAGGTACACTTCGAAATGCTGCAAGGCGAGCAGCAAGGCAAAAGCCTCCTTTTCAATCATGCTGTAATGTAGCTGGTGTTTTATGAATTTTTTTGAAAAGAAACAGACGGGATGGTCAAGGCCATGTTCATCCTCCTGCAGGAGCACTGCACCAGCCCCCAAAGCACTGGCATCTACCTCGAGCTTGAAGGGAAGTGTAAAGTCCGGGGCGGCAAGTACAGGAGCACTGCAGAGCCTTGGCAGCTTCAAAGGCAAACTGACATGTCTCTGACCACACAAATCGTGACTTAGGACTGGCAGGGGCTACTACCTCAGAGAAGTTTTTGCAGAAACTGCGGTAGTAACCAGCCATGCCTAAGAAACAATGCAGCTCGCGACACGTTTGAGGAGCTGGGAAGTCTAATATTGCCTGCACTTTCGCGGAAACAGGGAGGACTCGACCCTGTCCTACTTGCTTGCCTAGGTAGGTTACCACAGCTTTTCCAAACTCACATTCAGCCAAGTTTAGTGTCAGAGAGGCATCACGCAGGCGGTCAAATATTTCGCTAAGGGTTTTGAGGTGTTCAGTCCAGGTGGATGAATAGGCCACTATATCATCCAAATACACTTTCTGACTCCATGTAACACAGTGTTCATCAGTCGCTGGAATGTGGCTGGGGCATTTCTTAACCCTAACGGCATGACGGTATACTACCACAATTTGTGCAAAAACTTCTCTGAGGTAGTAGCCCCGTTAACCAGTCTTGCCAGTCCTAAGTCACCATTCGTGTGGTCAGAGACATGTCAGTTTGCCTTTGAAGGTAGCGGGCAAAAGGTAGCGGGCATCATCATCAAAATACTAACTGGTCTCACAAGTCTCCTTTTCTGCTGTTACGTTCAGATGGTAAGGTCACGATTTGATGTGCACAACATAAAATGGCTTCATTATTCTTCATATGAGTACTTCAGGCTGCTGGTGGTGTAATAGTGTGGGGGATATTTCCTTGGCACATGCAGGGCCTCTTAGTACCAGCTGAGCAGCCTGTCTGAGTATTGTTGCTGACCATGTCTATCCCTTTATGACCACAGTGTACTTACTGGATCTTCTAATGGCTGCTTCAAACAACACGCCATGTGACAAAGCTCATTATCATCTCTGATTTCTTGAACATTGTCATGTTCAAGAAGATGTGCAGCTGACAAACCTGCAGCAACTGGAAACATAATCTCTGAGGAATGTTTCCAGCACCTTGTTGAACCTGTGCCACAAACAATTAAGATTATTCTGAAGGCAAAATGTGGTCTGATGAGGGTATATACTGTGTGAATTAGAAAGAAGCACATATTCTGGTCATACACTGATAAATACATTTAAGATTAAGTAAATTTAAGTAACCTGTAAAAAACGAAAAAGATACATAATCCAAAAGAACGGTCAGGTTGAGAAGGTGCACAGCAGGCAGGACAATCGGGTTAGAATACCTGTCAGTTTTATAGGCAGCTTAAGAGCTGCAACATCCCGAGGGCATCAAGGACAATTCAGCTGCTAAGAAATGCTCTGGCAGGTTCAATATACTCGGTGACTTCCCTCTGATTCGTCCTCCACAAAAAGTCTCTCTGTTTTTCCTCCCACTGTTTAGCCTCTTTGTATCGTTTAACTGTCAGGCTGTGAAAACAGCAAGTCTCACAATAAACGGTCAGTCGGAGTGGCAGAAGCTACTCCTTCTGTTGTCCTTTACCTTTATAAATATCAGCTTTACTTCCTTTCACACTTGCTCACATCACGTGGTGTTAAAGTGCAGTCGGGAGACATATCCTTTGCAGTAAGCTTCTCATAACTGGCGCCGTATTGTTGCCTGTTACACTATTTTATAGATGAGCCTCAAATCGATTCGTGCTCTTAGTTGTGTGTTTACTTTTTCTCCAAGACACAAACAGTTAATTGGCGTATTTCTAATCAAATCAGAATTAGCCTACTCTCTATAACACACATATCCCTAAATAATGGGTGTCTTAAGATATGCTAAATATCCTCACAATCAGTGCGAAACAATCACATATCAGCTCATATTGTGGAAGACAAAGAGCAAGGCTGAAATTATGCTTAGAATTGATTACATGTGATTAGCTGAAATTCCAGTGGAAGACCTGGCTGTTGCTGCAGTTTGTTATGGACCGCTGCCAAGACAATGTAAGATATGTTAAAACAAAGAGCATCAGCAAAAGAGGATATGCAACCTGCATTACCACAGCTGACACATAATGAATTTTATTCACCTCCCCCCGCCTTTTTTTTAGCAAACATGCAAATCACCAAGCGAATTTGCATGTCACCTGCCCAAACAAACAGGAATTAGCAGAGACAATCAGAACACATGAGGAGTGAGAGATGAGACGTGAACAGCACCTCTCCCCAGGCTGATAAATAATACAGCACAGTGGCTTTTTAAATAGACTGCATTGCAGCTCAGACACGCACACACAGAGCAAAACAGACTTGATCACAGGTTGAAAGCCAGCTGAGCTCCTGACAGATATTTGTTCATTATGTTAAAACAGTGATGACACAGGAAGTCAGCCTCAAAACACGACGTTCGCTAACAGCAGGCTTTCTGATGGGAGACTGACAAGACACGGAAAAGTTTAATCACCGCTGTGTGATCGTTTAAAGGGAAGGTACACAGCCAGAAGAATCCTGCCATAAAATGTTGCAACAGTACTGAAGGAAGTGGTGTTTTTGTTCCAGATTGACATCGTCAAATGCGATTCTCTTCATATATCTCAAGTAAAAATTAAATACGTTTTCATTATTTAAGCAATAACATCCTTCAGGTTATACAATTAGTTTGTAAGTAACTATGTAGAGGTTGAAGAAATGTTCGGCTGCACAACACAACAGTCCTAAATTACTTAGATAAATAGTTTATACCTCTCTTATATTGTTTTTTAAATCATAGACAATGAAAAAGTTGGATCTAAGATTACTAGACAAGTTTTGAATAAAAGAATCGGCCGTTCAGAATGAAATATTTTCAATGGCCATCAGTGATGACTTTCTGTCATCAACTCAAACCTGGCTTTCTTTGGTTTGGTCTCCACGGCAGATTTCAAACATTTTGGTGTTCAGCCCCAGTTTGTATAGTATCTCTACATACTCTACTCTACTAGTGGACCCAACACTGCATGTACATTAAGACAGACAGTTCTAAGAGGATGAGTCAGCTTTGGTCATTTTTCTGATCCCTCATTTCTAACATTAAACTTCTGCTGAATGTCGACAACACGTCCCGAGGTGTAATATTTTATGCCAGGTGACAAATTATCAACATGTTACGCTTCCTCAAATTGCTTTGGAAAACACTATTTAACGTCATTAAAGTGCTGGTTAAGATTAAGGATAAGGTTAGAGTTAGGACTGGAATACATGGCTGGAACGTGTTTTACCGTGGTACCGTCTTTCCACTGTATTTCACCCATAACCCGACGTGTACCATAACAACGCCAAAGGTCACCTCGGGAAAGCAGGGACGTGATAAATCGTCAGGATGTTAGCCTCGGGAGTAAGGCTAACATCCACGGGATATGCGCCATTAGCGTGCTGCCTGCTGTAACCCTAATTTCCTTCAGGATTAATAAAGTATTCTGATTCTGATCCTCATGTAGAGCCAGCATGAGGTCAAAATTACACACATATATATCTTTGGTCTGTTCTGCTTATTTATTGTTATATTGTGGCAATGATGTATGTTCTGTCACAGTCTGGCAGAGGCAGACTGTGTGGATAGACTGTGTGGATAGACAAAAAGGACCCAAAATGCAGACTCCAAGGAACAGGGAACAAAACTTGAATGTTAACAAAAAGTAAGCCGTTTAATATGGCTGATAAAAAAGTACAAAAACAAAAGACAGAGGCACACAGGAAAGAATCCAACTAGAACTAAACTGTGACAATTAACTGCTGAACAAAAAACAAAGAACAAAACCTTGAACATGGAAAAATCCTAGAAACATGACACGGAACAACAGAAACACACAGACTAAACACACACAAGGGTGATTAGGGGAAGTGGAAACACATGGGGAAACAGCTGACACTAGTCTGACATAACGAGACAAAGGAAGCAAAGCTGACTACGCTGACATAGTACACAGACCTTCAAAATAAAACGGGAAATATGAGACACAGACAAGACAATATAAACTTGAGAACATAAGACACACAGCATGAAACAGGGAGAGGGAAACTTAAACACAGGGGTAGAAAGCACAGAGAGAAACTAATAAACAAATGAACTTAGCTACCCTAAAGAACTTAAACATAACATCCAAATAAACTAAAACTCAAAACGCTAAGTCAACAGACCCAGGAACATGACATGCTCATCATGTTTAGCCATGTAAACTAAAAGCTAAGTCTTCATCCTGCTCTAAATGGTTCATTTCTAATGGTATTTTTTATACTTGTGAACCTGGCTGGTGTCAGACAGAGGGTGTTTATTCATAGTCATCTCAGGTCGAACCACAGCTCTTGATCCAAGGATTTTTGCACAAGGTAGCTGTGGGTAATTTGTGTTTGTGTATGAAGTACGGTCAAAACCTGCCACAGCGTCATTATACTAGAGCAGGGGTCGGCAACCTTTCTGATGGCGAGTGCCATTTAAAATTTCCTCACAGGTCTGTGTGCCATATGATTGCATTAGCAATAAATTTAACAACGCACTATATGAACAGTTACACAATATATAGAACCACTTTCTAGAATTATATTTGTTTGCAGATGTTGGCAGCTATCAGTTATCAGCTATTTTGAAACAAGACTTTTTATCCATAACAGCAAATGAACTGTACAAAAATACAAATGCTTTATGGTCTCCTCACAAGAATGATAAGAAAAATAAACTGGGCCAATATGGCATGTTTGTTAATACAGGGACACACATGTTAATATGATCTCTGGTCTCCCACTCAGAGACACAGGTCTGCGAGTGTCCAGCATTCAGACGGCTACCCGAGGACTCGTGTGAGAGGAAATCTGCTCACACAGACATGTAGAGCCAAATGCTGTCAATAAGGCCTCTGCAATGTTCTGAAGACAGTTAAACCTGTCAGGTAGTGATGTCCAGCAGGTGAACATGCAGCTCCATGAACACACACAGCTGTGGATTCCAGCTGCTTCGATGTCGCATTAACTGGCATTAACTCAGTTAATGCGAGACAAATCCAGCTGCTCATTAAAGCTTTCTGGTTTGATCAGAAAATAAAACATTGGTCCATATACCTGAAAGTCCCAAAAATGCATTGTGTCTCGAGTCTACGGATGTATCCGTGTATCTCTGTGGTGCTGATGCTGCGCTGAGTGGAAAGCTTCTGAAGCTTTTGAAGTGTCTGAATGTGGAAAGCTAACAACGTCCCTCTCACCAGTCGGCTAAGTTATGTTTAGCCAATTACAAGTTAAATCTGGTAGTTGGGGTTGTTAGCTAAGATACCGTCATTAAGAAGAGGCACAACTAATGTGTCTATGCGAGCTGATTTACCATTTATTTTTTGATGCACCTTCTCAGATTAATTCACTCCGTGTCGTGCCCAGGGCTGGACTGGGACGAAAAACAGCCCGGGCATTTTGACTACAGACCGGCCCACCAGGTATTAAAGCCATAAAGCCTTTGAATGAAAACAAACGCTGTTGTGACAGTGATGTACAGTCTTGATGGTATATGTATGATTTCTATACATTTTACATCAGATAAAATATTTGGTTGTAAGCTTCAGATAATTATTTAATAATTAGTATTTCTTTGTGCCCACCTTTCCCTGTTAGTGCCCTACCTGCCCCCTGGCAAAACTTTGCTAGACCCGCCCCTGCACAGTTACCAGCTGTCAGCTACTTAGAAAAGGATCCTGGTGTTATAAACAGTTCATAACTTCCTTTCAACTCATTCATGTCACCTAAAGGGTAAACCTGTTTCTTCATCACCTGTTCAGCTCTGATGATTCAGTAAGGACATCTCCTGGTTTCATCTTCATGTTTCCCTCTCACCACAAACCGATATCATGACCAGCAGCTTTACAGCTGTGGCTCCAGCAAACATCAGCTGATAGTAGAAATTAATATTAAATAAATTCGAACAACAGCTGATCAAGCTTAAACGTGCTGCTGTTGTTTAGCGCGACATCCACTGGTTTCTTCTTTCTGGCGCAAAGTGAGCGATAAACAAACAAGAGAGCCGATCAGCTGATCATTGATCAGTTTCATGATTAAAGTAGAAACAGGAGAGAGAGAGGAGAGAATGAGAGAAGAAGAGGCAGCTGTGCAGCGTAAAGACATAGAATAACTCCAGCTTTATGTCTTTTTCCATTCTAGCTGAAGTCCGGGACAAACTGCGTCCCTTCTCAGCTCAATACGAAACACGTAATAATTTCTCTGAATTCCGTCTTTTTACGGGACGGTTGGCAACTCTACTAACTAACCTTATGAATAAAATAAAGTTCACTATTGGTAACATCATAGCACCGACGCAGCTGTATAGAAACTCCGTCATGCTAGCTAGTACGAGTTATTGTAACAGACTGTAAAAAGTCAGCACAACAAAAATAAACTCCACCTAAACTTGGTTTATATCTGACACAGACAGACTGCAGGTCATAACTTCTTACCTGAAGTTCAGTTCACCTGAGACTCGGACCGGCGGCCGCCTCGGGTCTCTCCTCATCCTGCCTCCCCTTTCCCTCATCCACCTGCTGGCCTCCACCACTTGTTAATTTTACTGAATCTGTGGAAGCTCCGCCATAGCCACCATTAAACAACTGAGTTATTTTTACACACATCTGGCCAATCCACCACCTTTCATTGTTTATACCGTTACAAAAAATAAATAAATAAATCATCGGCCCACGAGGCAAATGCCCGGTGTGCCCGATGGCCAGTCCAGCTATGGTCGTGCAATCAGTTAACCCTTCGCATGCCAACTGTGGCACGTGTGCCCAGGGTTGCCGACCCCTGCACTAGAGTATGTAGACCAAAGTACTGGGGCAAGTTCTCTAGCCAGGAATGAATACCTTTCCCACAGGAAGACAACAGAATAAAATTAACCATGATGTCAACAGACAAGTTCAACCCAAACAAAGTAAATCGCAGTTCCTGGCAAATAGCTAGGAAAATATAGTCAGCAATCCTGTGGCTCACACTTCTGTTGGCTTCTTGGCATGTGTTTAACCAACATGCAATATCAGCTGCTTCTTTGTTTCCTGCCAGAAAAAAGCTTCACCATCACATATGACACTTTCTTCCAGGGTGTCATGTAGTGGCGCCATGTGAGAAGCTGTTGGCTTGAAGAAAATATGCACGAGCTGTCCTTTCGTGTCAGTGCCTTCGCGCCCTGCCCTCGACAATATTTGAATGCCAAGAACATGATGCATGTGTTGTTTGGAAGCTTTATGTTTTCCACTTTGTTTTCCTTTGCTTTTAGTCGCTGATTGGTTTTCTTTTAATCCGCTTTGATCTCGCTGATTAGATGTTTTTCACTTAAATGTAAGAACAGTCTACTGTTTGGGTTGTAATACCCCTTGCACAATGCTGGTGCTTCAGGGTACAGTACATATACAGTAATTATGATACACAGTGCTCATACAGTGGGCGATAAGTTGGTAGTGATCCTTTCCTAGGTGCTGTCACAAAGCAGCGTCACAGCTCCGGAGCCAAAGGACATCTTATGTAACCTGGAAATGAGAACAGGCGGGATTCACTGCTTTTGTAAAGAAGCTATTCTGTCAAATGCAGAACTAATGGCTGTATGGATCTGAAGTTATGGCAGTCATGCTTGTGCCTAAACTAGAGTTTTGGCTCTGACTACTGATGAGCACTATACTCATCAAGAAACCTTTAATTTAAAATGGAGATCAAATACTCCCTTACATGCTCATTAGTTGTATTGCTGAATGCCACTTTACAACCATGCTGACCTAGATAAAGCCTTGGAGAAATAGTGGCCTGCACCTTCAGACTGAAACCATGTTTCACTTTTAATTAGAGGGGAGAACTTTATCTCCCTCTCAGCCCTTCTCTCCCTCGCTCTGTTCCCCTCAGCCACCTGGCCAAGGCAGCAGCAGAATGTAAATTGGGTTCTGGGCTTTAATTGGACACTGTACATGCTGGGAAGGACCTACACACACACACACACACACACACACACACACACACACACACACACACACACACACACACACCCCTGCTGAAGGATATTGACAGAATAGGCCTGGACAAGTGCGGCTCTGCCAAGCTAAGTGAGTTGGTACTGATGCTTCAGTGTAAGCTGAGTTGAGTTCTTCCAGAAACAGTGCACTGCCTTGAGATTCTCGGTCAAACTGCATAAAAAAATAAAGTAGTTTCATTTGATCTTCTGTAAGTAGAAATAGCAAAAAAGCAACAACTTTGATTTCATGGTGTGCTAGTTGGAATGATGGCTATTGGTTGGATCTGTTCATCATTCATTCATTGTCAGCTGTCTTGTATTTCAAACTTTCATGTACCTGCATGTCTTTGAACTGTGGAAAGAAGCTGAAGTACCAGGAAAAAACTCACAAAGACTTGGGGAAACTCTTTGGCACTATATAAGTAAAACTGAATTTAAGTGTTGTGGAAAAAAATAAAAATAAAAATCTCACCCCGTCCTCGTTTTTGTCACACCAACCCTCTACACGCCCAGCCTCACTGCATCTATAAATCTTGTCTGTGGTCTTTTACTCCTGCCTGGCAGCTACATCTTCAACATCCTTTGTTCAGAATTCCTTCACCTTTGCTGCTTCCAAACACGACTTCCCTCTCTCTTCTTACTTTGTCTTTGGTCAAGAGCAGCATAGTTTCAACTGGCGCCATAGTTAACCCGGCCCTAAACCAATTTGTTATGGATATGTCATTCTTGATGTTCTGAATGTTTCCGTGGGAAGCGAATTTAAGCTGGATGCTCTTCTCTTAGACCTCCACATTAATTCAGCCTCGGGACGAGTGCTGGGAGTACGCTGGTTTATGCCCCTCCTCGAAGAACAAAGTCAGCAGCAGCCACTGCTGCACTATGTAACTTTGTTGCTAAGTTTAAGTTCAGATCCTCTTGAATTTCCCTTCACACCTTTACTTGCATGTGAATGTTTTTCATGACTGCTGAGGAAAAATGATAAGAAAAAAAGAAGCTTTTTTTGACCATTTGACCGCAGCTGAACTCTCAGTAGAATACTAGCAGGCATCTCTTGGCCAAAGTGGGTATTCCACAGCTGTTAGATGTGGTTGGGTGAGGGTAAGGGTTGGAGGCTACATAAGTGATTCCATTCATTCGTGTCCAACAGCTGTGAAATTCCAACTTTAATTGTGGAATGCCCACATTGTGTGCTGCAGAGACTCCTTATCTGCTCAAAGCTGATAAAAGTTCACTGTTTAACACAGTTGCCAGGCGAGTTAAAGAACGGCATTATTCTCTTAAGAAGGAAACTCAAGTGGACTCGCTCAACAAGAGATAGCATTCAAGAACAATGTAAACATATATTCATCAGCCAGAGCTACTTGGTTAAGGCACCCTGACCGTGAAAGCCTATTTACTCGAGTATTAAAGCAGCGTCACAGGACTGCCTATTCACCTGGGGCAGCAGCAGGTCAGTAATACACCTTTGAGCTCGGGCAGTAAAACTCTAAAATCAATTGTAAAACTGACCTGAAACCAGGAAAAGGCTGAACTACAGCATGATTTTATTTTATCTCTGAATAAAGACTGATAAATCATTTGTGCACCACTTTCGTGCTTGTTTCTTTCAGTCAAAAAGTCTCAATCAAATAGAACTAAGGCCCAAGGATAGGCTGAAGGCGGAACCAGATCAGAGTCCACTGTGGGTGTAGCGTGGGGGTTGTGATATGGCTGTCAAACGACTGCCAAACTGGCCTGGGAGATACACAATTGCACTAATTTGGGCTAAAGCCAGCTCTAGTTGGAAACTCTCAGGCCACTGCTGGCTGATGCCGACAAGCCGTTGATCAATCTGGCAATGGATTTAACAACTGTTTGGACAAACCATTTTGGCTGCATGGAGAAGATGCCAAACAAGCAGTTTTCTGAAAAGAAAATAAGTGTTACTTTGAAAAGGTTACGAAAAAACCCCAGTTCAAACCAGTCACGAATCCTTCAAAATGGCAACATTTATATGCGTGTGTGTTTGTGTGTGATCTTTTTTGGGAACTCTTGCAAGGAGCCAGTTGCCTCTGTGAATTTTGCAGCTGACAGTGACAAACTGTTGTTTACTCTGCATTTTTGTGTGTCTACGTGTGTGTGTGTGTACTTGTGTGTGTGTTTGCTCTCCCTTAGCTTATCGACACACTGGCACACCAGGAGACTCATACACACACCCAGTGGGAGATGCTTCAAAGCGTGGCATCGCTGTCGGCTCTATTGCTTTGTGTTTCATGTGTCCTCTATTTTTCCAACCTCCTCCTCCTCCTCCTTCTCCCCCATTCTTTATTAATGGCCCAGATGTGGCGGTGGCACACGGGGAGCTCATTACTCCAAAGACAACACAAAGCTGTTGTTTCCATATTCAAACATTTTGGGAGGAGGCGCTTTCATGTAATATGTAACCAAACGAGCGTACAACTTTGAAAGCTAACAATGTTGCTTGTTCGACAGTTTCCGTTTTGTGTTTGATTAGGTGTGAAGGAGGAAGACGAGGAGGAAGAGCAGCTTAGTTCATGCATTATGTAACTTTGTGTTGGCTTGTACAAGAGTTTCAGCTTTGCATTTTGAAAAACGATACGGGGCGAAATAGAAGTACGGATAAGGAAAGGACGTAAGGTGGAGGAGGTGATGAGAATGGAGATTAAACCGAGGAGGTGGATGAAGATGTTTGAGGGGGCAGGAACTTAAAATAATATAAGGATCAGTATAGGAGAAGGATATGGGGAAACAGAAAGGAATAATAAGAAGTGTGCTATTGCTCAGGCACATTTAATGAGACTAAATGTTGTATTGAGGTAAAAGTTTCATAAAGTCTGGACTTCTCTGGTGGTTAAAGCTGTTGTTGCTGTTCATTGCAGTGATGCACATCTCCATATTGGCCAAAGCCAACTTTATTGTCACTTCTGTTATATATACAGTACATATACAGGATTGACATGTCAATAATAAATAAATATAATAAATAAAATAAAAATAATCAGAGCTATAAGACAACATTAAACATATTATATTTTTATATTATATATTATGTTCTTAGCTAAGATCCAGATCCTGCTTAAGATTTCCCACAGAGCCTGTGTACAATCATTACTTTGTATAAAGATGTGAGGGTTATATTGTCTACAAAGCATTATGGATAAATATACATATTGCAAGTCTTTGTAGATTTGAGTGCAAGTGAGAAATGACACAGAGGAATCAGTATCAGACTGAAAAAAATGAGCATAGCAGCATAACACGTGTTTTTGTGTAGAGGACAGAGTGGTGTGGTTGTTTGGCTGGTTTTACAAATGAAGAACTGCACTTACTGGGGTTTAAATGTAGGTGCACTGTCTCAGTCTCAGCTCTTGCTTTCTGTGCTAAGTAACTAAACATAGAGCAACACTGCAGACTGGTAAGTATTATTGTAAACCTCTGTGTGCGTGTGTGTGTGTGTGTGCGTGCGTGCGTGCGTGTGTGTGCGTGCGTGCGTGTGTGTGCGTGCGCGTGCGTGTGTGTGTGCGTGTGTGTGTGATCTCACCCGTCACTTTGTTAGGTACACCTGTTCAGCTGTTCCTACATTTCATTCCAGTAGAGCACCTTTGGGATGCTGTGGACCAAGATTTTGAATCATGGTTGTGCAGCTGTAGCATCTGCAACTGTGTGATGCTATCGTCTTGCTATGGATCAAAAATATCTGAGGAATGTTTGCAGCACCTTGTTGAATCTGTGTCACAAAGAATGAGTGCAGTTCTGAAGGCAAAGGGGTTTCCTGTATTGTTTATATGAGACCACATCCACAGTAAAAAGAAGCCCATATCCTGTTAATATACAGATGATGAGCTGTGGTATTGGTAAAGTTGTCTAAATATTGATTAAATAATTCATAAACAACCAGTTATTATCATATTATACAGTTTTTAAGAGTAAAATGCAGAAAAATGATTTATTATCTGTAGAACGCTATTTGTTGTTGCTTATTTGGGGCTTTTACTTAGTTGGAACGAAAAAACTGTGCAGAAGTTTGACATTTCATACAGGAACAGGTCCCAACTCTAGTCGTAACTCAAGAGCAAGATGGCAGGAAAAGAGACACGTCTCAAAAGTTGGAATGCAGCATCTATCTGAATATATCTGTGGTTGTTTACTCATGTCAAAATACATCTGTTTATGTGTTTATTTATTTATTTTTGGTGCTGCATCAGTCAGCACATATGTCTACAAATGACACATTGGTGTATACTTGTGTCACTCAAAGGTTACCCCTGTGCTGGAGGATAGACTATTAACATTAGGTATGTGCTAACAAACAATGAAGGTGAAGAGAAAATGTGAGACAAAGTTAAGAGTAAGAGAAGATGGAGGACATGAGGAATAGGAGTAGGAAGAAAAGAGGGAGGGGAGTAGTGGAAAGAAACAACTAGGTCGGGGAGGGGAAGGGGTTTAGGAGAGTGAAGAGCAGAGGAGCCAGGGGTGAAAAAAAAAGTAGGATAAAAAAATAAGACAAGGTGAGGAAGATCAGGACGTGAGGAGGAAGCTGAAGGTTAAGAAAGAAAGAGGCTGATGACTAGTTTTTTGAAGAGGGAAGATGCCAAGAAAATGATGAACTGAAAAAAGCAGCGATAAGGAGACAGTGGAGCAAAAGCAGGAGGTTGGGAGTTAAAAAAATAGAGGGAGGTGAAGAGGAAAAAGGGAATGAGACGAATAAAGTGTAGGATTCAGTGAAGAAGAGGAGGAAGTGAGGAAAAGGAGGAGGTGGGTGTCGGGAGTCAGAGTCACTTTCATCACAAAAATTTGTCGTGTTGATCGGAGGTGCGAACCCAGCAAAACTGACAAATCTCTCTCACAAACCTGTCGGAAAAGCGACGTGTGTGTGCATATAAGTTACACCCAAGGGGACAGTCAACCTTTCCAGCAAACCGTTTTTATCAGCTTCTTGTTTGGACTCATATTCCCACAACATGATCTGCTGTTATTCAGCTCCTCAGTAACATGGTGCTGGGACAACACTAACGTCAGATTTACTGCAGTATCCATCAGTGTTTTGGATCAGATGTAGGATCAGGCAGCTGCATTTTCCCGTCTGTCGATTGTGCTACTTAAAACCAAATTTACCAATAAAAAACACTGAATAATAATAATAATGGTTACATGGTAACCAATATGGTATTTTGGTAATATCTATATCACGTAATGTGGATTAGTGTTTTGCAATTTCGCATATTATGGTATTGATCCGATACCGATACCAAGTAATATCGATACCAATACCGATACAATCCAATACCAACGCTGGCACTGGTATCGGATCAATACTTTGTTTCTTTGTTTTCCAAAAAAACCCTCACTTTCAAAATACATGGATAGCTGAAAAAGTTTTTTTTAAATTTTCTTAACTAATTATTGTGGAAAGTAAAAATTTGATTGAAAAGTTACAGCATCTCACGTCTCTGTGAGACCTGGACTGTAAACGTGCTTTGGGTCAGGTTTTATTGTGCTATAGGCTATAAATAAAATAAACATGACACTCAACACAAAAATGCTCAGACACTTTTCATACAACCCTTTTTGTGTTTGAGGGATATTTTTCATTTCCAAAAACATAAAATAAGAAAATGTATTATTTAACACAGTGCAGTGGTCTACAAACTGAACTTAGAGGGTCTTGCTAGTATCGAGCTGATATCAATACTGTCATTACTGTATCGATACTATCGATATTTGAATCGATCCGTGTACCTTTTATGCACACCATCTGTTGTTAAAGTTAAAAGTTCAGCTCAGAGCAGCCTTTAAAACTTTCACTAGGAAGTACGAACTTAGGCTTAGCAGTAAGAAAACACAGCTCTGACACAGGAGCAGGACAGTGGACATTAAATAGCAGTAGTGACATCAATGAAGTAAAATTATACTTACGGGTTCTGTGGACTTTAAAGCACACATGAGCCCATATTTGAAGTGAAAGCTTGGTCCACACTCCTGTGAAGGGTACATGGACTCACCCTAGTGATGTAGAGGGTGATTAGCTCAGAGAGGAGCCGCTTCCTCTCTTCACCTTGAAAGGAGCGCGCAAAGGCCCCAGTTACACAGAACTAAAGACCAGTTAGCAGCTGCCTGGCAACCACCAGTCGTTAGTGAAAAATGAATATTCCCCTGACCGCTGACACGTTTCAAAAGTTGTCCTTTTGAAAGTTGTTGGAACAACTCTTACTTTAAAGGTAATGTTCTCCGTTTCCGGTTTACATCACAGTTTTTCAAGTGTCACTCAGGGTCTATCATCTAGCATTTTCCAAGTAAACTGTGGGCGACACAGTAAACTTGTATTTATAATAGAATACAGAAAACATATCAATTATTTCACCTGAGAAAATGTTAACATTTCATGAAAAATATTACCTCATTATTTTTTTGAATAATTGGATTGCAGCAATGCGTCAAAAAAAAGTTGGCACAGGTGCAACAAAAGGTTGGAAAAGTAAGTGGTACTGCAAAGAAACAGCTGGAGGAACATTTTGAAACCAATGAGTTAAATTAGCACCAGGTCAGAATATCTTAGAGAGGCTTAAATTCCCACAAGTAACGAGTGGGAATGGGTTTGACTAGTCTGCAAAACACTACATGAATTTATGGAAGAATATCAGAATCAGCTCTTCAGTGTAAAAGTGTGAAGACTTCTGGAGAAATCTCTAAAATTTAATTATGGATGTCCGTCATTTATGGGTGATGGTAATCACTGCATGAGCTCAGAAACACTTTTCAAAATCACTGTCTGTGAACACAAATCACCGTGCCAACCACAAACGCAGCTTAAAGCTCCATCATGCAAAGAACATAATCCAGAAACACTGTCGGCTCATCTAAAGAGCAGAGAGACCATTCTCCTTGTTTACAGCTCTGTGATGATGTGAGGCTCCATTTGAGCCCATGGAACTGGTAGTCTGCACATCTAGAAATGCACCATCAGTACTGCATGGTATATACAGGTTTTTATCCTAACATAGGTTTTCATCCTATGCTCCCATCCTGATGACAACTTGTTCAGGGAAGGCTTTACATATTTCAGCAAGACATATGTTAAACAGCATGGGTTTGTAGTGGATGGGTGCTGAACTGGCCAACCTGCATTTGGAGCATCATGAAATGGCAAATGACAAAGAAGATCCAGGACTGAATCCTATATCAGACTAGTACGGGACAACATTTCTCTCCCACAAGCCCAACAGCTGGTCTCCTCCTTAGTTCCCAGATGTTTACAGGCTGTTGTTAAAATTCAAAACTGAGCTCTCATCTTCCTTAAAATGGCACATTTTCTAAGTTTAAAAACAAGTTGTCTTTGTTGTATTCTGAATAAAATGTGAAATGTGTAAATCATACCTTTCTGTTTTTCTTCACCTTTAACACAACATTTTCAGAACTGGGTTTGCTACATGCTGCCATGTTTTGCTGTTTTTCACATTCAACCTCTTGAAACTGCCACTCTGTGTAGATGTGTGAACGTGTGTCCAAACACGCGTGTGCCTCCTGAGGTAATATGAGCAGCTCAGCGGATCCTGCTGTATTATCAGCAGATATGAGCTGAGCAGACCTGCTTGTTTGTTCAGTCTGTGGCTCCACCGCTCCACATCAAATCTAGTGTAATTAGCTCTGTCATGTGTTGAAGTTCAGGGTGTTCTCAGTGGGGTCTGCAGCGAGTGCAGCACCGTATTCGTGTGGTGCTCGGCTCAGCCCAGCTAAAAGTGCAGAATGCGTGTGTGGTAGAGAGAAATACTGCTGATGCTGATTGGCAGTGGCTCAGTGCAGAGATGTTCCAATTATAGTTGCAATTATATTTTATCTGCGTCACAAACAAAGGAAGGCAGCGATGGGATAGTTTTCTGTGTTTAGTTCTTGTGAACTTTGATGGCATTAGACAACCTGAGGTTTTTGCACATCGATCAAACACCGACGAGTGACGCAAAACACTGATCATCTTGTAACAGTGCAATGTTCATCTGGAAAAGGGTCCTTATGAATGTAATTCTGACATCTAGTATCTTTCTAAACTAGGCAAAGGCAACAGTGTCCCACCCGTAGACAATAGAATAAAAAAAAGAGCTCCCAAGATCCCCGTCCTTTGAGTATCCATGAGCTGTGCTGCAAGCTCATCCAAACAGCCAACATCCTGTTACCAGGGATATCCATGACCTGATGGGTCGGGCCTCGGTTGGTGGAGTCGGGGAGACCTACACGACATTAGATAGAGAAACTAAACGTTGTGAATGACTGTTAAGGCTCCGACCAAATGGTGGATTCAAACCCAGGACCTTCTTCTTAGGTAACAGTGCAAACCACTGTTGCACCATGATGCCCAGAGATATAATTATGACTCAGAATACTGCAGTAGTGCAGCGCAGCTTTAGGTGCTACAGACCACAAATTCTGAGATGGCGTTGATGGAAAGCAAGGGGGAAAATACACAAGGTTTAACTCTAAAGACTTTCTGGTTTGAGTTCTTGTGTCTATCTCAGCTGGCGTCTTTATTTATTTAACTTTTCCCCCCCTCCTTAGATTATCTGAAGACCAGTTTGTTCAGGACATCCCCCATGTTTTTCAGGTAGAGATTAACATTTAAGTGTCTTTCCTTTGAAATCTTTTACAATTTTTCTGCCCAAAATCTGTGTTGAGCTCACTCTGAATACATTTTTCATGTTGCTATATTATGTTGCTGTTACACGGACGTTTGTAGCCATGCCCGTGAATGGTGTGAGCCAAACATGAGAGTTTGTTCATATCGCAGCGTGAGACCTGTTTTCTTTTGTTCGACGCTTCCACTGCGAGTAGCGCTTTTAGCTCCTGTTAGTGTGGATGAAAGCCCAACATGAAGAAAAATATGTAATTTTAAATTTATCCAGCGTGGACATCGGAGACAGAATGACAGCGGGGGAGAAAATCAGACAGTGAGGTGCTGAAATCTCCCTGGAGACTGATAGAGAGGAAAGGAGACAGTTTCTACTTATTCCTTCTTGTCTGACCTTTCCTTCACCCTCTTGTCCCCACACCCCCCGCCACCCTCTTTGTCTTTCTCGGCAGAGCGCACACACTTTCTGTCCACACACAACTCCAGCGTGCAGTGACACATAGCCTACAGCACACTGGGTAAATACATGACAACCACACAATAGACTGAGCGAAAGGATGCAAACATGCCGTTTTGTCAGGAATTGTTTGTGTATGTTTGGATGCAGTTATTGTGTTGCCAGCTGGTTTTCGTAGCTGCCAGGTTTCTCACAGCTGGCTGAGCTCGTTTTCAGCTGCGACCCACACCAGTGATTCCACTGTGCAATCACCACCTCTAAAGGGCTTCATGAAGCCCCATTAGATGGACTGGGAGTGCATGTCTTTATCGGGGTTTCATAAAACAAAACAACGGTTTCCCATCGCGATCCATTTTTTTATTACATCTTTATGCTCTGTTGAGGCCTAAAACTAAAATCATAGACATCCAGAGATACAGACAAGGAACTGTGTCACGGAGGACTGAATGGTTGGCACTGTCTCTGTTGATTGTCATATCTATTTTTTCCAATAGTCCGTAGCACATTTAAATATCAGCAGTTGACCCAAACTGATTTAGACAATTAGATGATTTTTGTTTTGTTGTGTGTTAACTAAGTACTGTGGAAAGTAAACTTTGCAGGGATTAGTGGTGCAAATCGATGACTCATCTCATAAACAATGACACACTGCTCTCACCTACATACGCTGCCTTTATAGGTTAAAATATTAGTATCGTTAATGACTCTAGCAATACTGCAACACCAGTATATGTATATGTTAGAAGGATTTTGGCCCATTCTTTACAGAAACTCGCTTTTTTTGCTGCTTGGCAACTAAAAAGCTGCAGCTTCCTTCACAGATTTTCGATGGGACTGAGGTCTGGAAACTGGTTACCCAACACCATGACCTTAATGTGATTCTTCTTTAGCCACTCCTTTGTTGCCTTTGTTGTTGCCTACTTTGTTTGGCAGTATGTTTTAGGTCATTGTCATGCTGGAAAACCCCTTCACAACTCATCTTCAGTGTTATGAATGAGGGAAGGAAGCTCTTGTGCAACACTTTACAGAACATGATCCTGTCTATCGGCCCCTCAATGTGGTGAAGTCGTCCTGTACCCTTAGCAGAAAAACAGCTGAAATGCTTAATGTTTCCACCACAATGCTTGACTGTGAGGATGGTGTTTTTTGGGTCACACTCAGCATCTCTCTTACTCATAACATGGTGGGTCAAGTTGATGCCAAAGAGCTTTATTTTGGTTTCATTGGACCACAGCACTTTCTCCCAAATCTTCTCTGAATCATTTAGATCGGCAAACTTAAGACAGGCTGGTAAATGTGCAAATGATTATTATCAGATACTTCAGTTTGCCTACCAGCCTGGCATTGGAGCGGATGATGCCATCATTCACCTCCTACATCGTTCCCTCGCTCACCTGGAGACCGCTGGAAGCACTGTGAGAATCATGTTCTTTGATTTCTCCAGTGCCTTCAACACCATTCTTCCCTCGGTTCTGAAGGACAAGCTGGTGAACTCTGGAGTGGACCATCACCTCACTACCTGGATCCTGGACTACCTCACCGACCGACCACAGTATGTGAGGACTCAGGGCTGTGTGTCGGACAGGGTCGTCTGCAGTACGGGGGCCCCACAGGGAACGGTTCTGGCTCCGTTCCTCTTCACCATCTACACTGCAGACTTCTCCCACAATTCCACCCAGTGCTTCCTGCAGAAGTTCTCTGATGACTCTGCAATAGTCGGCCTCATCACTGATGGGGACGACAAGGAGTACAGAGGTCTGACCCAAGACTTTGTGGACTGGTGCCAGCTGAACTACCTCCAGATCAACGCCAGTAAAACCAAGGAACTGGTGGTAGACTTCCGCAGGCACAAGCATTCTCCACTGCAACCACTGAACATCCAAGGTATGGACATTGAGGCTGTGGACAGCTACAGGTACCTTGGTGTTCATCTGAACAATAGACTGGACTGGACTCATAACTCAGACGCCCTCTACAGGAAAGGGCAGAGCAGGCTGTACCTGCTGCGGAGACTCAGGTCGTTTGGAGTGGAGGGCCCACTCCTGAAGACCTTCTATGACTCTGTTGTGGCTTCTGCTATCTTTTATGGCGTGGTCTGCTGGGGCGGCAGCATCTCTGCTGGGGACAGGAAGAGACTGAACAGGGTGATCCGAAGGGCCAGCTCTGTTCTAGGATGCCCTCTGGACCCAGTGGAGGTGGTGAGTGACAGGAGAACGGCGGCTAAGCTGTCATCCCTGTTGGACAACGTCTCCCACCCCATGCAGCAGACTGTGACAGCACTGAGCAGCTCCTTCAGTGGGAGACTGCGGCACCCACGGTGTGGGACGGAGAGATTTCGCAGGTCTTTCCTCCCCACTGCTGTCAGACTCCATAATAAAGACTTTAACTGATCAAGCACACACATCCATACATATGCAATAATACTAAGTGCAATAATCCTTTCTGTCATCGTTGTATTTTTACTCAGTTGTATATAGTATTTGTATTCTATTTTTATCTTATTGTATATTTATTTTTATTTTATTCTACTGTATATAGTATTTTATTTTATTCTATTCTGTACAGTTGTGTACTGTATTTATTCTTATTGTATTCTAATTTTTGCCTCATAACTTTTGCACTGTCCACTTCCTGCTGTGACAAAACAAATTTCCCACGTGTGGGACTAATAAAGGTTATCTTATCTTATCTTATTTCCCGCAGAGTACAAGCTAAAAGTGAGCAAACATTTGTCCACCTTTCAAAGCAAATTGAATGTGCTCAGTCCATCCAAAACAATGTAATCAGTGGTAGAAATTCATACCCTGAGGAAGTTAGTGAAGGCAGAAATGTTTGTAGAAATAAAAATGACAAACTTGATGAAAATTGTGTAAGACGTTTTCATTTCGACGGACTTGCAGCGATGCCCACATAGATCTGCACCACACCGTGTGCACTGCTCGACTTTGCAGGCTGTCATTATTTATTTATTTTTGTTTTATTCCTTATTCATGGCCCTGAGAGGATGATTCCAGATGATTTCAGTTAAGTCACGTCTATCGCATCATCAGGCTATGGATAATCTAACAACCTGAAGATATCACTTTGTGAATTTAATGTCTTAACAAGCTAATCTGCAATCAAAATATTCAGCTGCCGACTATTTATTGGCTATTTATGGTTGGTTAACTTAGAATATCTGTACGGTTTTCCTCGAGTCTCTTTTGTTTTACTTTTGTCTGACTTTTTCCTGCACTGCATCTGAATGCATTTTTAATTACTGTGTTTGCATCTTAGCATGACTCCTACAGCACTTGTGATTTTATATGGGCTATCATTATCAAACAAAATGAACAGAAAAGCCTGACTTAACTTTAGTTTGTAAAAAGCAAAGTGGTCCCAGTGCTATCCTCAAGCATGACCAGTGCACGCAGTGTCTTTTGAAAAGCTTCATTTTTATTCCACAGCCTGGTAATCAGGTCTGCATAAGCTGCGTTTCACTCATGCTGACTTTCTGCTCCCACATTTCCCCCACTGTTCAGCTCCTGAGATATACTCTGGAACAGTTGATTCTCTTTCCTTCCTTCTCCCCCTCTCCTCCGTGATCTCGCTTCATTCATTCCCACCTCTCCCCTCTTCCTGTTCGCTCTCCTTGGCCTTGATATCAAATAAAGATGAAGGTGTTGGTCTAATCGACATTGTTGCCAATGAATCATTTAGCAGTATTAGTCTAACATTTCTGATTCCAGGTCAGTGCTTTTCAATACACATCCCTCTGCCAGCAGGGTTTAGCCTGGTTCAGCCTGTAGGCTGCAGACTGGCAGTGCTGCGTCTGTGCTGCCGCTGCCAACCGGCAAACCCCGACTGTCCCTCAGGCACTGACCCCCCGATGTATGCAGGCATTTCCCCGCTGGAGCACAGAAACGCTGACGGGGGTGGGATGTTTTGGAAAGAATCATGCATTTACCCCTCTGGTTTGTTTGGGTCAGATTAATGCTTTTGTGCAAATCACATCTCCACTTATTTAGTTCCACCCAGAAGCAAAGTTAGAATCTGTAGCTGTCATTGCAGCTTGTTTTTCAGGGATGTTAGATGTGTTATATGCTTTATGTGTGCTGTGTTATACTACAGTGCCTTTCATTCTTAGGTTATGCACACTTGCTATAAAGATGTTTCCCTTTTATTCCATCGGACTGTACAGGAAGCTGTGAGCTTGTCTGTGTGTATCCATGCTTTTTGGCAAATTGGAAGGGTTTTGCACAGAGTAGGCGTAATGAGCTTTAGCTTTTCAGCCAACACGGTTTTCACATTTTGGATCTTTCAGTTGAGTTGCAGTGTTTTCTGCATTTTCTTTCTTTTTTTAACTCCTGTCTGCTGTGGATTTTTTCTTTTGGGACAAAACATTTTCAAATTAAAATTGGCATACCAAATTTTGAAGAATAGCAGTTGTGATTTATTTATTATTTTACACACACAGTGAAAATAAAGTGGCTAAATTCCTCAGTAGCTTTTGTTAGTTTTACATATTCGTGTAATTTTCAAAGTGGCAAATGAAACAAGTGGATCATGAAATTGTGCTTTCATTAGTGCTCCATACCAGTCTGTTACTGCCTCACTGTTTACATTTAATCTAGTTATTATACAGCTTTATGCATACAAACAGAATTAGCGATTCAGTTATGTTGTGTATTTGAGTTTGTGGTCTTGTGTGAGAGTGTGTTTTTTGCAAGTGCGCTGCAGTGTAGCAGCCAGAGAAAGTAGGTCAGGAGAGAAGGGCTCCTTAGAAGATGACGTGAACTTGTCACCTTGAATTGCATTAGTGGCCGCTGAGGGAAGAGAGGGAGAAAGACAGTCACATGTGTATGTGTCCTCAATGGCTTCATTTAGTTTAAACATGCCATCATATACTGCCACTGAAAAATACACCTTAGCGTCATTTCTACCTACAAGTTGGTCCTTAATATTTGTTAAATGTCTTTAGCAAGAGTGTCAATTAAGAAAGTGTTACTGCCGGTCAGAACACAGTCTAGCTCGGGCCTCAACTCTGTCACAAAGTAAAAACCTGAACATAGTCAGTGTTGGAGAATCTGCCTCATTCATGTTTTTCTTGGACTGTCCTGTATTTTCTTCCTATTGGTTTTGGTAAAAGAGATAAAGTCAATAATCCGTCCACAGATAAAGTTTAACTGATTAACTGAGTTTGTTTTTGTAACACTTGTTACAAATACTGCAAGTCAGCAATAGCTAAGAAGTGGTTAAATAATAATAAAAAAAAAAAACATCTACAGCAATCTTTGAACAGATAAAAACAGTTCAGAGAAACTGAAAGGGAGCAGCTGACCTTCTCTCTGTGACTTAAGAGTATATGGTTTTAAAAGTTCTAGGAAAAATCGATATCAAGAGTTTATGAAACATAATTTATTTTTAAAAATTACTTTCACCTGTCTGTTTTTTATGTCTGCTAACACTAACTGTGACCTGGAACAACTCCTAAATTTGATAACTGGAAGAAAATTGATTGTTACTGTTGGATGTTTAATTGTGCACAACTGATCAAAAATCGTTAACTTCACACCAAAACAGACTTTTTGTTTTTATCACTGACACTTAAGAAATGTTAAATGGACTTTCCTCCCAATGAAATGCTTGTTGACCCATGATTTCCTTCTTTTTAAAGTTCTTTTAGTCCTGTATTGTTGTGCAGCTAGCAGACATCTTTCCTGGTGCAAAGCTACGTTACTGGTGAGCTGCGACCAACTGAACTCATTGGATTAACAGCCTAACAGATGTTCAACTTTTAGCCTCTTACAGGTCATTATGGCTCCCAACTATTTTCTATAGATAATGTTTTTTTTATTCACTTCAGTCATGTCAATTTGAGTTATAGTTAAAAATACATTTCAACAAATCACTTTCTGTGTGACAAAATTATTTTTACAACTCAGAGTTCTACTTTATCTACAGCAACCTTACATTTTATCAGCTAGTGTATGATCTACATGTACAGTGGGTTTGAGAGGTCCAATGCACTGCAACTTACAATTGCTTCAAAATCACACACACACACACACACACACACCAAGAAAACGGAAGTTGGATTATACACAATAGGAATGAAATAAATGCCACAAAAACCAACAACAAACTGTTTTGGGGAGACAAGACTGTGACAGAATCGCTGAAGAAGAGACAAGCTAACAGTAAATGGCTAATAGCAAGCATGTATGCGATTAGAACGCAGGATGCCTGCATCTTTTTTCTCCCTGCTAATACAAAAAGAGCTTCTGTGCTTCTTTTAAACACATCTTAAGGAATCCTTTGTATGTTTCGCTAGGGCTGCTCAATTAATCGAATTTTAATCACGATTACGATCTGGACTTTCAACGATCATTAAAAATGACTGAGCCGATTATTAGCCCCTCCCTCATTTATCCGCAACACCTTAAAGGCCGGTCCGTGAAAATATTGTCGGGCATAAACTGGTCCGTGGCGCAAAAAAGGTTGGAGACCGCTGATTAAGAGGACCCGAGGGAAGCTCGGAAAGCTAAGCAGAAGTTATTTGGAGAGTGACTGCCGTTGGTTGAAAAGAGAGGTAAAAAAAACTTCAGTGGTGTTGCACACTATTTTATATTATTTTTTTTAAAGTCATTGTTAACCCTTTAAAGCCGGTCAGAGCAGCACGCTCCGTTTTGTGTAACTATTTTTAAATCCGTGTAGAACCTGAACCGTGTAAGCTAGCGCAATAATTTGTTTTGCATATGAAACCAGAGGAGTTGTACTTACATCTGATGCCATCAGCTTGTCCTCGGTCACGGTTTCCTTCCACATATAGCTTTGCAAAAATTGCATAAAAAGCGCTTGCAGCAACAAAAACATAATATTCCAGAAACACGCTTTGCCGATCCGATCAGCTGTTTGTAACACTTCCCACAGTGAAACAGATGTCACCGCGAACTGTCCGCCATTTCCTGGCCGAAACCGGAAGTGACGTCATTTTCGCGGAAATGTAGTTTTTTTTTACTTGTAGGCCTTAAAAGCCTATACTGGTCATGTTTGACTTTTCTGAATAGTTTCTGTGATGCTTAGAACTCGAATTGCACTGCTGGAAATAGTTTATTTTGATGCACATGCTGTTTTCTTTGCAAATTTGCATCATAGGATTGTTTTTTGTTTTTCCTGCAGTATATAAAAATTGGTGTATCTCCAAAATAAAACTATGAAGACACTCAAAATAAATTTCCTGTTGTTGTAAACTATTTTTTGCAACTTTTTTGTATTTAAAGTTTTGAGGGATAAACCTCTTAAATTTCTCCAAGTAGAAATATATGTAAAATAAATAAATAAATAAATATTTTCAATTTTTTTGTAGTTTATTGCACTTTTTTTGCAATTAATGTAGTTACTATGGACTTAATGCACACATATTATTAAAATATGGGCTATAACAGTTGCATAGCAAATTGAAATGCTCCCACAAATGGCACTACAGCATGTAAAAAAATAATATAAGCTCTGGCGGACTTGGTTCTATAGTAGGTCTTAAAGGGTTAAATAAATATCGTCAAATAATCGAGATCTCAAATTCAGTGAAAATAATCGTGATTATCATTTTTGCCATAATTGAGCAGCCCTACTGTTTCGCTTTCTTTCACTTAAGCAGCTGTTCCTTCGTTCATCGTTGTCTACCCAAGAACACTTTTGTTGGGTTTTGCGAGATTCTGCTGTTTTCTGGCTTCCATGGAGATTTATTCAACTTCCATTGTGTGTTTTTTCTATTTGCTGGTGTTGCAGTGCATTTGAACTCTCGGCCACCGTACTGATTACCTTTTAGATGAATGTTTCAGGGATTTAGCCTTCAGATATCCAGACCACAATATCCTGTTCTGCATTTTAAGCCTTGCATTAATAGTGCACTTAGAGAATAATTTACTCTGAATGCAGATACATTATAAACTCTGAGTCATCTTCAGATAAGCTGATAGTTCTGAGGCTGCATTTCAATCAGGGTGTTCCTCATTTGTTCATCACTGGGACTATTTACCTGCATGCAGCCAAACATGGATCATTAGTCGTCAGCTCAGACAACTAATGGACAACAAACAAACACTCAACATCAAAATCTAACTCCATTAACAGGTTTAGTCTTGTAGTTTTAGCAAAGTTTAAACAAAATACAAAATGATGTGATTGTTGAACCATTTTAATGGGAACACAAAGAAAAATACTCACCATATTATAGTATAATAACATATTAACACCGATTGCATCAGATAGTATGTGATTGCTGTGTGTCTGATGCATTTATATATTTGGGCGGAAAATTATTACAAGAAATAAAGAGGAGGTAATATTGATGGTGGTGCTGCAAATACTGGAAAATTAGGAAGTAACGTGAGATCTTTGAAAGTACAGATGTGCAGAAAGTGGATACAGATCAAGAAAAGAAAATAGAATCGGCAAGATGACGAGGGGGACATGCTCATCGCATGCCCCACATAAGCACACTGAGGAAATGTTTGAACTTTTCAGTGAGTGAATGTTGCATGTTCATACTGTGTAACGAGAGTCCCTGTGCATAGCTGACTTGGTTTTGTCATCAGGCTATGAACATGGCAAATCCATTAAAGTAAAGGTCACTAGGCAATGGACATCCTGCAAGTGAGCTCAGAGCAGCTGAACAGGTTTGGAGAAAAGCACCAGAATCTTTATGAGCTCTCAATGCTTCCATTTAAAAATATAAGTGTGTGGCACTAATCTTGATAGATAACTTTAGATGCAAGCTGAAGCTGATGTGCTGATGATGTGACCTTCTTACTTCTATTGTTTGTGATTTTTTTTTTTAACCTAGTAAGAGATATAAGGAGCTTGGAAAGAAAAGCGACAGGACTTCCTTCAGTTTCTTGAAGATGTTTCACCTCTCATCCGAGAAGCTTCTTCAGTTCTTCCTGTTGACCTGGGGCCTCATTCACGTTGTCCTGCATTGTCATATATCCAACATGGAGGACAAGTTAATGTCACATGGTTAGCTTTTTCTTTCTGTTAAGAACAGAAAGACTACAAAAAAATCTTCCTGTGCTATTTGCAAACTGTCCTGACTGTGTAAAAGAACTGCAAAGAATTTTGGCTTATTCATATGTTACTAACGACCACAGTTTAATTGCATTATTTCTTTGCAGTAAATTATACACTAATAAATAATAAATCTCAAAAGGTGTAATGTTTTCCCTTAAAACTTTAAAAGTAGGGCTGGCAGTTTAGCTCAATGCATTGAGCGGGCGAGTGTGGCTGGCCCAGGTTCGAGTCCGACCTGCGGCCCTTTGCTGCATGTTTCCCCCCCCTCTCTCTCTCTCTGCCCCTGCTTTCCTGTCCTCTCGTCACTGTGTCTATCAAATAAAAAGCTGAAAAAGGCCAAAAAAACTCAACTATAAACGCGCACACAGATAAACAGTTGCTTGAATAACCTGTAGTTACACTTTGCTAACAAAACTGTTTTGTCCATATATGAGCTTTTGGTGTCCTTGTTTACATAATTTATTAATTTGCCTTTTTTCACTACATGAATACATGAATGTGCAGAAGCTTGAGAAACTGAAAATGCACAAGCCTCTGAATGAACTTTGTTGTAATTATGCAAACTCTGCAGCTGAATCCTGATCTACAACAGTTAACTTTAGACTATCAGCAACAAAGTTAAACTAATCTTTATTAAAATAAAAAAGAAAGAAAAAGGAGATGGGTTTCAATTCAATGTTATAGTGCCAAACCACAACAACATTGACCTCAAGGCACTTTATACTGTAGTGTAAAGAATAACAGTGGGAAGGAAAAACTTCCTTTTAACAGGAAGAAGAAACCTTTGACAGAACCAGGCTCAGAGAGGGACAGCCATCGGCTACAGCCGGTTGTAGGTGAGTGGAAGGAGACGGGACAAAGAGACACCGAGGACAAGAGCCAGAGTTTAACTAATGATTCAATGCAAAATGGTGTATAAACACAGAGTTTTTAACCAAACTAGTAGAATAAGCAATAAATATTTCATTAATCACAGGTTTCAGTAAACTTTCTGTTCACAGAAGTATTCTTGAGCACAAAAACCAATCACAGTTATGGCTTTCTTTTACCATAGTGATTAGATTTAGACTATGATGTACTCATTTACATAGAAGCCATCAGGCATGTAAGGCATTGCTGGGTAAAAGTACTTTGCACATGAAGACCAGAGGAGAAAGCCTCTCTCTGCTGGGTTTAAAAATTTGCAGTGTATGTTGAAGCTCTGGACTAAATCCTGGATTATTGAGGCTAATAAGGAGAGAGAGCTAAACCCATCCGACTTGCTCGTGCACAAAAAACGATCAAGTCAAATTTGGTAAAAGAGCAAAAGAGAGTGGAGAAAAATGATACAAGAGGAAATAGATGGGAAGGAAGAAATAGAGAATTATGTTTTCAGATAAAACTCCATAGAGAGTCCGATGCAGCTCAGCTAATCAGCGTCATGACTACAAAACAATAAGAGGTTCATGCCTGACATGCATCTCTCCGAGTTGGGGTGAAAAGGCAATGAGTTTAAGGAGCATCTGGAGTGATGTGGATGCTGTACTGGTGTGTTGATGGCAAAGAGGGAGGTGAAGATGAAGGAGAGGCTCTCAGTTTCCTGGTTGACCTACACTCCTACACTCCTGGTATGAAGATTTTGAATCTGTTTTATGGTTATGCATTTTACAAATTCACAATGCTGCCAAAAACAGTTAAAATTTGCAACTGTGTGACATTAACAATGTGTTGATTAATCCATTGTATAATTTATCCTAACACAAAATTATTAAACCAAAATGAAACTCAGTTAAACAAAACAAAAAAATCCACCCAATAATGGTAAACAGACACATTAATTATAGAAGCTGGTTACATAAAAGGTCAGTTCAGGCAAAGGATGTCACTTCTCATTGATTTTCAGCTCTGAGCAGTGATGACATCCTATAATGAAACTGTCTGATCCTTGTCTCTTCATCAACATCTTTCACTTGCTTATAAAAGCAGAACTATAACACACATCATAAGATTTGTGTAGCATGTTTTGCAGGAATGTCAAGATAAAGACAGGGCATGATAAAACAGATAAACCAGTGGAATATAATAAATGAAATATAAGACAACAATTCATAAAATGTCAGATGCCAGGCTTTTAGTACATTTAATCAGAGATGGCAAACGAGATGAAAGCAGAACATAAAATAAACAATAGAAAATAATACTTTATCTGGGGAAGCACAGTGTTGTAATCATTGTGTCGTGGCAAGAAAAATGTGAAACTTTTTATGAAACAAACTGCAAAACAATATAAAACTATCAAATTCCCAAAAAGTTTGGACTTGGATGGAAATAAAAACAGAATGAAATGGTTTGTGAATATCGTAAACATATTTCACAGTAAAAAGTAGAAGAAATATCAAATGTTTAAACTGAGAAAATGTACCATTATAAGAAAATCATTTTGAACTGATGACAGCATCACTCCCCAGAGAAGTTGGGACAGGGCGATGTTTACTATGGCCCAACATCCCCTCTGCTTTTAACATCAGTCTGTAAACGTCGGGGAACTGGGGAGGAGCTGCTGGACCTTTGGAAGAGAAGTGTTCCCATTCTTGTCTGATAGTCTTTGTCATAATAAAATGCTTTTAATTGGTGAAAAGTCTGGACTGCAGGTCAGTCAGGTCAGCACCAACACATGAAGCCAGTATGCAGTTTAGCATAGTCTTGGTGAAATACTCAAGGTCTTCTCTGAAAAGGCCTTGCATATGGATAGAAGCATATGTTGCTATAAAACTTTAAACCTTTAATCATTGATGGTGCCTTTCCAGATGTGCAAGCTGGCAATTCCACAGGCACTAAGGCATCTCTATATCATCAGACAGTCGTTTGAGCCAAGCTCCTTAATTTAAAGATTTGTCTGAACACAGAGCAGTTTGCCACTTTGCTTCAGTCAATGTAAACGAGCTTTAGGCCAGAAAGGACAGTAGCATGTCTGGGTATATTCATTCATATATGGCTTCTTTTTTGCATGATAGAGCTTTAACCTGCGTTTGTGGATGGTGTGGTCGTCTGTTTTCACAACAGTGATTTGTGAAAGTGTTCCTGAGCCCATACAGTGATTTCCAGGACAGAATCATTTTTAATGCAGTGCCTCCTGAGGGCCCAAACATCACAGGTGTCCAATCTTGATTTCTGGCCTTGTCTCTTGCAGACAGAGATTTCTCCAGATTCTCAAATTCTTTCGATGATATTATGTAGTGTAAATTATAAGATCGTTGTGAGAATTATAAGAATTATGAGATCGTTAAAGTCTTTGCAATTTTATGTAGAGAAACAGTATTCTGAAATTTTACACAGCATCACAGCTTTTTGGGGGGTTAGAAAGAAAGAAGGAAAGTAATTAGAGAAATTAAACAACTCAATTCTAATACTTGGTTGAAAAATCTTTGCTGGCAATGACAGCCTGAAGTCTTGAACTCATGAAAATCACCAGTGCTTGATTTCCTCTTTTTAACGCTATGCCAGGCCTTTACTGCAGCGGCATTCAGCTGCTGTTTGTTTGTGGGCCTTGCTGTCCGAAAATGTGGCTTCAACAAGTGTAATGCTCAGATGGGTTAAAATCCAGTGACTGACTTGGCCATTCAAGAATATTCCACTTCTTTAGTTTAATAAACTCCTGGGTTGTTTTGGCTGTATGTTTTGGATCATTGTACATCTGTATTATGAAACGCTGCCCAATTTGACAGCATTTATCTTGATTTGAGCAGACAGTATGTCTCTGAACACTGTGCTGTGTCACATCAGCAATAAACACTAGTGTCCCAGTGCTACTGGCCATGCACGCCCAACCATCCCACTGCCCTCGCCATGTTTTACAGATGATGTGGTATGCTTTGGATCATGAGCAGTTCCACACCTTCACCATACTATTTCCCTGCCAGTCTGGTAGAGGTGGATCTTGGTTTCATCTGTCCAAAGAATGTTTTTCCAGAACTGTCCTGACTTCTTTACATGTTTTGTTTTTTTTTAGCAAAGTTTGACTGACTTGAGCACAGCACCTTAATCCAACTCCAGGCCTTTAATCTGCTTAATTGATAATGACATAAAGGAATTGCCCAAACCTGCGCATTAAATAGCCTTTGATTCAAATGTCCAATTACCTTTGGTCCCTTTAGGGTTGCACATGTTGTGGTCTCAAACTCTCAAACCCTTCATTCAACTTAAATGTGGACACCCTCAAATGAAAACTGTGAGTCTACGCATTATGTCCATGTGCATTATATAACTATAGCTGTAATATATGTTTTAGGAAACAAGTAAAAAAAAAAAAAAAAAAAAAAAAAAAAAAAAAAACTTTAGATGCAGGTATCGCTGTCCAAATATACATGGACCTAACTGTATGACATTAGCTGTTCTCACACATTTAGTTCATGTTTTTTATTCCTTGTTTATCTCAGACATGACACATCTTAAGCCTCTTAAAATGGGAGACTAAATTCTTTTTTTTTTTTTTAATGGCTGTAACTCCTAAACATTTGGTGCACATCTTGTGCTTTCCCAGATCAGGTTTACACCAGGCAGCATGATGGTGGAGTCGTCAACAATCTCACCTTTCAGCAAAAAAGCTTCTGTGTGGAGTTTGCATGTAGCCCATGTGTCTGTGTGGGTTTCCTCCCACTTCCTTCCAGAGCTGAAAAACTTGCTTACTTAAAGTGTATAGAATAAAGTGCTGTATGAATGGACTGCTCAAATGTGACTTGTAGTCTAAAGCAGCGGTCCTCCGGACTGGTTTATGTCCAACAATATTTTTACAGACTGGCCTTTAAGGTGTCGCGGATAAATACAACCAAATAAAACCAGTAGCGGTACCAAAAAAAGAAAGAAGATTTATTAATAACACACAGGAAAAGACCCAGGGAAACAAAGTTACCAATAAAAAAATAACACTAAAAACCGATAAAACCATGAATTCCACACCGAGCCTGAACTCTCACGGCCTGGCACCAAACAATGTGGGTTGGGGACCACTGGTCTAAAGTCCGTAAGGCTGGAAAGGAGCTCTGTAAACGTGAGTATATTTACATAGTTTAAAAAAGAAAAATAGATTTAAGTTGATGGTTCTCATAGTAAATTTGAAAAACAGTGGCACTGACATTGATTTACTTTACATCAACATCAGTTACTGTATGGACCACTTTGTGAATTCAACTGTTTTTTGTTTGTTTTTTTTCTTCAGTACTTCATCTCATTGTGTCTTAAATTGTTGTCTCTTATTCTTTCTCAGCAGCAACCCTCTGTTTAAACATCAATAACATTAAAATGAATTCCTAATGTTGACATTCAGCTTGATCAAAGCCTAAATGAATGCTGTTCATGGCAGTCTGGATCAGTTAGTGAAATTCAACACTGTTTACTCCTTCCAATTACTTCCTGGGCCCTCGGAGAGCAGTATCTCAGGAGAAATGGTAATTTGGATCACGGGAATGAACATTAGAGCTGTTCTCCTGCTGTTAAAATCTAGGTAAAACTGCTCAGTGCCTAAAACAGTCACTTGGAAAAGTTTTTATGGTGTGAGAAGGCCTTAAAAGAATATACAGGCACAACCTTATGCTGTTTACTTGCAGAAAACATCCATACGTCCTGATTCAACATTTCCTCAGTGGATACAGTTTAGGCATTCAGCACTAATGTTTTTCCCTCTGGTCCAGGAAGCACTGAGAGTCATCTGAATCAATAGGACAGAACCTGTTACTCCCCATTAGCAATGCTGTGTATGTATGAGCACTAATTAGCCTCCATTACCTTGGATAAGAGCTGCACAGAGAGGAGAGCATCAAATTTTAATGAGCCTCTTGTAACTGCACTGAATATTTGCTGTGTTTTAAGTGCAGCATCTACTGTAACTCTCTCTCTCTGTCTCTCTTTCTCGCTCTCTCACTCACACACTGCTGCTGCTTTCAGATAAATAAGCAAGTCAGTCGATACAAGTGATATTAGGTCAAGGGAAAACATGATGTCCACTTAAGTAGGCCTGTTTGTTTCTGGCTCTAAGCCACTTGTCAGATACACTTATAAAAGCACTGGTTGAGTTTGAAACAAGCATGCTTGCTCTCTGGGTGCTTTTCAGTATAATCCACTAAATGAGGAACTGGATTGGAGTAAAAAAAAAAAAAAAAACAAACAGAAATTATTCTCACCGAGCCAATCCATTTTTGGATGTCTTTGGCTCACCCATGTAACAAGTGTAGAAAAGCATAAATCCAACTGTTAAAGCTGAAGAAAGTTTTGGAAACATATAAGAGCACCTAGAAGTTTAATCTATTATCTACTGGCGAGGAGAAGTGGACATCACTAAGTGTTGTATCAGGCTGATGAGCCCGAAAAGTTCACTGGAACAGTCACGCTTTTTTAATTTTCTTGATTTTGGTTCTTACCGCTCTTCCTCTATGATACAGATTAAGTGCAGAATTCTTGCTTTTTTTCTTTACTCAGTGTAATCTTTCATGCTGTCAGGTGGGGGACATTTGTGACAACAGAAGTCAAAAACAATAAATTCTTGTCCTTCTAACTTTTCCTTAGCGTGATGGATTGACATTGCCTTTCTTTCTATTTCATGCCTTGTTGAAACACAGAATAATATAAGCATCAGTTAACAAAGCTCTGTTTCGGTCTATTAATATCAGGGTGATTTCTGGTGCTAGTGCACATGCACCAATAACTTCTCTCTCCTGCTTAAAAAAAAAAACAATACCATAGTTCAACTGTGCAAGGAGTTTGCCACAACATGTAGCTCCCTATGGAAGAGTCATGGGACCTTTAGGTCAGAGTGGAGAGGAGTTCAGGGTGGATAGATGGGTTGACAAAAACCAGTAGAGTTCTTTTTTTCCCAGCATTGAAGAATGAGTCAATATTCACTTCTAACCATGACTGTCCACTAGTCTGTGTGTTGATGAGTCATTGGGAGACCTAAAAACTACTGATGTAATATCTTTGTCTTCTTTCACCTCAGGCTCTCATTTTAACCCAAAGAAAACTCACCAGTCTTGCTTTGCTGACTGTTTGATCTGCTAACCTGCAATAAAGCTGTTAAACTTATACCTTTGGCGTCCTGTGTTTGAGTAAAGACGCTGTCTGAGCCATAACAATGTGTTTCCTGTTTCAAGCCACAGTCAGCTTTTATTTTAACCTATGTTGTTTTATTTGACTAACACTTACAACAAAGGACTTCAGTTTTAACCCACTGCTAATTTTATCCAAGTTGTTTCTATGTTTAAGTCTATCTAAACTGAGACATAAATAAAATGCAGCTCAGAAAATACCTCTTGCTCCTCCTACCCGGCTTCTTGTTGCATTAAGCAAACAGAGTGCCATAGATTGTTTTCTTGTAATTGTCATGAGCAAAATATATTTAATAAAATTCACCAATGAGAGAAATTGTACTGTGCGATATAAGGCAGGCAGAGAATCAAGAGGCTTTAGTGGTTAAATCTAGCATGGAAAAAAAAGGTTCTGCTGTTTGACAGAGTGCAAGAATCCAGGAGCTGAATCCTTTTTTTAAAAAAAGAAAAAAAGAGCCCGAGGCGACAGCTACAAATGTCATGTTTTGTCAGACCATCTAAAACAGACCAAAACACAAAGGCCATACGTGCACAAATCATTGTGCACGTATGGCCTTTGTGTTTTGGTCTGTTAGAATAGAGAAGTCCTTGGATTTCCAAGTCAGAGATTCAGAGATCCCTTGGAGGGTTTACAGTCCCTGATAAATGATTCAGATTCTGGTGATCATTTCAGTACCAGGACATTAGTATTTTCCTTTATTCTGCCTTTTAACCTAAAGTGAAAAGTAAATACCTCATCATTTATGAAAAATGACTAGCATTGCAGATTTGCTGAAAATAACAAATACTAAGCATGTTTTACTTTCAGCTTTTTCCCCTCAAATATCTGATTGCCCAGCCATTGAATTGTGGCATCTTAACCCAATTTCTCTGATTATCAGAGTGTACGTGATGCAGTTAAGACTGATCAACTCAAACTCAGTTTACTTTAACTAATCTCTATAATTCCCATCTCTAACTCTATAAGACTTGTGATATTTGAGGCCTCTGCTATGGAGACTTCTGGAGTGTTTGATGAGGATCTGATGAACCCTCACACAGAGCCACGCACACTTCAGACAGACAGAGCGTCTGCCTCTTGGGTCGCTAATGGACACAGAGAGCAGCAGAGATCAATACAGACAGACGCGCTACTGTCGGAGAGAGAGGAAGAGGAAGTGGTCTAACAGGAGCAGATTAATGAGTTCTGGTGGTGGCTTTAGTTAGTATTGTATGTTGTCTCCAAGCAGCAACTTCTGCAGCTAAAAAAATTATGCTAATAAGAAAATACCAAGATATTGATTTGAAAATTCTACATCGCCTCATTCTTGAGTTATAGCATTCACAAACTGTGGTGTCCACGCTGCCCAATCTCTTACAAAACTAAAATAATTAAGAGCCATCATTTTTGTCTTCATAAAGATTAAAACTATTATCACTATTATCATTTTTGAAAACACCATTTTGATTTTATCTAATGTAGTGTGATTCTATTCTTAGAAACTGCAACAGGTCATCCAACGAATGAGCTTGTTTTTAAGGCAAGACTCTAATCTGTACCCATCTGAATGAAGGTTTGTGAATGTGAAAATGATCAACTACGTTTGCAAACAGCATATCAGGGGCTGGGCCCCGCTAAAGGTGTGATCCTAGAAACTCCCCTTCTTTTTAACAACCAAATCTGTGTGAGATACATTGCTATAGCTGTATCTCACGTACGATTAAATAACCTGTTTGGTACTTGAATGAATGTAGGATCTTAAACTGAATAATTTGTGTCCTTGCATCTCTTGACATTCACACATTTTAATGCACCTACATATCCTGTCCCATTCCTCATCCATGTAAGTCTGAATTACTTACTGTTATGTATTATTAAGAAGGGAAGAAGCTTCACTGCCCAGTGAACCATCATAAAACATGACCTTTTTCAAGTCAACAGATGCATCTTACTAACCAAGCTTGCTAGCCAAGTGTGCTAGCCAAGTGTGCTAGCTAGCTTAAGATGCCGTTAAAGACAAACAAATACAATGGCCACAGGCAAAAATCCAAACTCAGTGTAGTTTACAAAAGTTAACAAACAAACACCACATCCATCCATTAGAGTGAATTGAACATAACTAAAACTTTCTAATTCTTAACCTGCATCATTAATAATCAAGGTATAAAAATTTCAGTTGTTAGCCAAGACTACTTTTTGACTCCTGTAGATTTCTTCTTTTTTTTAAAAAAATTATTCATATGCCTTAATTTAATACTTAACCTGTGCATCAGTGCTTCCTCTTGTCATTTAGCTTTTTGCAAGTAAAGTTCAGTACTGTTTGTCTCTTAGAGGCCTGAAACTTGTTTTCAACATCCAATTCATCAGTGGGGGAGAGGGAGAGAAACTCCCAGATTAGCTTTTTAATAGCCTGCAAACCCCTTAATTTAATTTGTTTGTTGAGGAGACAGAGGCCCGTAGGAGGACTGAGGCTTTGAGCAGCAGTGACACGTACAGTTCAGCAGGAGATTTTGACCACCAAACAGTTTTCCGGGAGCACATTAATTATCTTCATATGCCAGTGCACCCTGCTTGTCTTATGCATGGCTATCAGAGAAAAAGATGAAAGTCATTACTCTGAATGATGAGTTTGTGTTCGCCTGGTTTACACAGGAGTTCAATTACAGCGCATAGAGCTACTTTCAGCTAATGTTTTCTGAAGACAAACAAACCTCCAACTTAATGAGCAGCTCGCTAGAACAAATTTGAACTAAATTGAATTAGGCCTTGTGCTGATGCGGCCCGAGCTGAGCGTTGCACAGGCTCGGTCGTTCGTCAGTGCCACAGAAGTGATGACGTTAACGTGACTTAAAAAACAAAACTCGGCATGTAACAAGCTCAGGACCTAGTTATGAAATGCGCAATATAATTACGAGTCATTTTAAATCTCATGACAATTATTGTTAGCTATTATCAACCACACAAAGCAGCAGCTGATGGACTGGAGGCTACTTCCATTTGTCACTGTCACACACACACACAAAGAAAAACATACACACACGCAAACAGACACCAATAGGCATGTACTCACAGCTAAAAGGATGTATAGTGTAATACACAAAACCTAATTTAGCGTTTTGTGTGGCAGGCCCATTTACTCTGAAGGCCAGCAACACAACAATCCTGGTTTTGGAGGTGATGAAATTTTGGGAAAGTTTGGTTAAATTATTTTTAGGCTGGTGAAAACAAAGAATGGTAGAACTGTTGTTCTGGTCAATAATGAACTACACAGTATTTATAGACAACAGAAGTCAACATTTTTATGCACACAGCAGTTTGGCTGACGACCACATACATGTAAATCTGCATTTAAAACATTTCTATTTATTCCTGATATTGTTGTGAGCCAGGCCGGCTAAACAACAACAACCGCTGCTCATAAGCTAACATTATGCTAGCTAATGGTTCCCACTGACAAACAGTTGATTACATTCTCACATCATATCGGAGTTCATTGGCCTGAGTCTGACAAAAGTAGATCCATTTCGAAGAATGAGTGAGTGATTATATAAGAAGTACACATCAAGTACACATTCTTTGCTTTAACCAGCTCATGCCACTTACCTAACAACTACTCCTGGCCTTTTCCATCATTTCTGAATTTTTCATTAACTCCACCCCTTTAAATTTGAAAGGATTTTACTTTGTTATAATGTCTGTTTGCGATAGAGAGCATTGTATCATGTCTCCATCTGCTTTATTCACCATGCAGCCAATCACATTCTACGACAGACTTGGATCATACCATTATGTGAAAGGAGGAAGGGGGGCAGACGATACAAGGTAGCAAGTGTAGTGATAAAGGCTAGGCACACAGCTAAACAGGGAGTCAGAGCGAAAACGTAAAATGAACAGCGTCTGATAATGGAGTCTGCAAAAGCTGAGTGCAGATTTTATAAAATCTGAAGCTGGTTAAAAGGATACCCGTTTTTATTTTTAGTGATTCTTCTAATCATGACTGTAACAAAAGGTTTCAAACGAGGCCTTAAACCTGGTGTGTGTGCTCCTCAGTACTAGCCAATGCATGAAAATGAGGCTTTCATGAAAACACTGAATAAAAATGTATTTGAAAAAGAATGAATTTACAGTTGAGTATTGAATATTACATAAACTACATACATACATAAAAAGTTTAGTTGACTCTTTTTAAGGTATGCCCCAATAAATTTACTATAGTAAGTTCATTATTTTGAAGTCATATATTGGCTTTTAAATATTTAAAACGTTTATGTAATGTTTCAAAAATAAATAAAAGCATCAGAAAGCAAACAAATAAAAAACACAATTTGTTAAATTTTGTGCACAATGTAAGTGCAAGAAGAACCTGTCAGCAACTGAAAAAAGACAAAGATTACTTTTTTTCATCGTCTTTTCTTAGATTCTAAATCAGGCATTATGTCAGACTAAAGATGAATATCCTTTAAGTTGACTGCCATGTAATCGAAATAAATAAGTAAAATTAAATTATATTTTCTTAGAAGGACTTAATGTGCTATTTAAGTTAGTTGGGCTGTTTTTAAATGATTAAGTTTACATTAATTCATTTATTTAATTAATTGAGTGTTTGGGTTTACAAAGAGGAAACATCTGGATAAGTGTCCCATTTGTATAGGCTTTATTTCTCCAGGGGTAGCAGGGGTGATTTTAATGTTACCTGCCCTGGTCAGTCATTTTAATCAAGACTGGAGCACATATGGGTGTAAATGTCCACTTGGGAGTGATAATTAAAAGCAAAGTCATAGTATTTGATCAATTTAGTCCTTTTAATTAAGCCTGTGTTCCTTTCTTTTTCTTAACGTAATATAGTTCCCTCATGGTTGCTTTTAAGCCCACTCCAAATGAATTTGCAATTAGAGCATCTGTCTTGATTCTTTTTTTAAATGTGCAAAATGAATACAGAGAACTTGACTTTGCTAGTCCTCCTTTTATTTAAATACCATTAAGAGACAGTCTTGTTTTGGGGGAGTTTTTTGTAAGGCAAGAACATCCTGCTCTATTTTAGCAACCAGTGTAAAATTTGGCTTTTATGTGAACAGGAAATAGAAAAGAGTGAGAGTTGTTCTTACCAGACCATATATGCTTATTGAAGGAACCAAAGAATACAAAACCCCCCAACAAACTCATCAAACAAGCTTTTTTAATGTCCCTTGCAGGTAAGGACCATCCTCCCCTGGCTTTAACTGTTTTTCTGAAGTGCACAGGTCCCTATAACAAAGAAGAGATAAGATTTGTGGTAGAAATATTTCAACCCCCAGCTGCTACTAAACCAATTTTCAGGTTGTTGTTCAGAAAAATCTTCACCCAAACTGAAAAACTGGAACAAAAGCAGATAAATCTCTTCCTTTGAATCGTATTTGATCCGTCCGGTTAAGAAGCGGGACTCGCAGTCAAGTTCCTCTGTTGATGTCAGCTCCTTCTCCACTTCACATTCCAGCTGCCTGTCACTGTGTTTTAAAGCAGCTCGTTATTCAGTGGTTCTCATTTACACATTTTTATGTCTGCATTATCAGACAACTTGATGAGCGAAAAAACTGTGATTAAACACAACTCATAAATTGTATGTGTTAACCAGTCAAACAGTAAACCCCGTTCTGCTGCACTGATGAATCAGTCAAATTGCTGCTATCATCAGAAATCATGTGACAATTTGAACCTGCAGTAAAAGAGACTTTACGCTGGTGGTCTCTTTTGGCTCCAATAATGTCAAACCATTGCATTTTCTTCTGGTCTTCTGTGTTCTCTCAGCCCTGATCTCTGTCTTCATATCTGCGTGGTACATTTTGTACAGGACACAGGTAAACAGAATTTGTTTCGTGCAGATCTTAACACAAGCTTGTCCAATTTATTTTGAAACCACAAAGCAAACACAAGCACACACACAAAAAAAAAAACCCTCACAGACATTTATAACTGCATCCATGGATACTGTCGACTGGGTAACAGGGAAAAAGCTTGATCACTGGTTTGTTACTTACAGAGGAGAGGCACAGAAACGCTTTAAAAATAGCACTGAGGGTTGTTTAGTCCTATTAATGTAAATTCTGGTAGTTTATTTAATGTTCTTTTTTTCAGCCCCTCCCCCCCCAAAAAACAAAACAACCAAGACCCCAAAATACATTTTTAAATAAATGAAGAGCAATCACTTTTGAAGTGATCTCTCCATCACTGGGGGCTTCCTGCAGACATCCTGTGTGTGTAGGTGTGTGTTTTGTTGGTGGATACACTCACCTTCACCCATTTCCTTGACCCAGTTTCAGCGCTGTGTCTCTGCTGAACCTTTTTTAAAGCTGAAATCCCATTTAAATCCCCTCCAACCCCAGCCCCCCAACATCACTGACCTTCCCTATTGCCCCTTCCCACACACACACACACACACACACACACACACACACACACACACACACACAGAGAGAGAGAGAGGGGGGGGACAGGCACTGCATGTTGTCCTCGTTCTGCCTGGCTTCACCAAAGAATTTGGACAGAACACTTGAATTATTCAGTATCACCCCTCCTTCACACACACACACACACACAACGCCGCTCCATCTTCAGGTCTTCCATAGTTCTGAAGTAAATTAAACTCAGGGTAGAAAATATGAATAACTCCACGGATTAAAGTGTTTTTGTCTGTTCACTTACATTTTTAAAAATCTTTTTACTCTTCCTCTTTCTCTCTCCGTTAAATGACAGAGTACACGCACTAGAGATTTTTGAACTAAATTTTAGAGAATGTTATTTCGCTGCATTATATATGCTAAATTAGAAATATATGTATGTATAGCATTAAAATGCCTTCCATGACCTGCTTCACAGCTTGTAGAGACACAAAAATGAATGAATACATAATTCGACACAATAAAGATGCTCATTACATGCGTAATGGTGACACTTATTTTGTAAGCCTAAAATAATAATAATCTTTAATTAAATGTTTAGCTTCCATTGAACAGTGGCTTGGTGACAACTACTTACAGTTGAACTCTGAGAAGTCAGAAACATTAATTATTGCCCGCGACAACCAGATATCTCTAATCAAACAGCATCTTGGTTCTCTTGGCTCATTTGTTCACGGAGCCTCAGGTACCTTGGTGTGATGTTTGATTCTGCCATGTCCATAGAACAACACTCTCACCAGTTGATTAGGAAATGCCTTTTTCAGCTAAGAAACATCTCCAAACTGTGAACTTTGCTGTCTAAATCTGAGTTAGAAATGGTTATTCTGCCTTTTCTTTTTCCTTATTAATAAGGAAAAAGAAAAGGCAGAAAATTCAGTTCAGGTTTAGTATTGTGTGGGTATGGAGAAATAGGCTAATAATTTAGTGTAACTTCATCTTGCTTAGATTATTGTAACAGCCTTTTTCTTTGTTTGAGCAAAAGGAATCTTGACCGTCTCCAGTTAGTCCAGAATGCTGCTGCAAGGCTTAAGACACGAAAAAGAGAGCACATTACACCATTTTAAAATCTTGGTACTGACTTTTAAAGCTTTGAATTGTGATGCCCCTGCCTACATTTCTGATCTTTTAGAACCCCACGCTCCCTTCGCAGCCTGAGATCATCTAATCAAAGGCTGTTGGTAGTCCCACAAACTCGTTTTAAGACCAGAGGTGATAGATCTTTTAGAGCGGTGGCCCCCAGGTTGAGGAATGCTCTCCCTCCAGCATTACGTTGCCTTGATTGTATTTATTCTTTTAAAAAGCAGCTTAAGACTCATTTATTTAGGTTGGCTTTTAATTAGATTTGTGCTGTATGTTTGATTATTAATGTATTTTATGTATTTCTGTTTTATATTACTGTGAAGCACTTTGTGGTTTTTATCCTGTGAAAAGTGCTATATAAATAAATTGATTTGATTTTGATTTGATAATGTCGAGCTGGCAGACCTTGGCAGAGAAGATATAAAACCACATGCTATGAATAACTATGAATTAACATATTTAGTCAACTGAAACTTTTTTTGTTTTAGTACTCAAAGTTCCTTCTTTAAAAAGTGCTTCTCAGTTAATCAAGTGTTCTTCCACAGAGCTTTTTAAATACAGCAGCCACTCTTAAAGTGGCTCGCAGGCGCACGAGAAGATGACCTTGAAGGAGAGACGGACCAGATTTAAATGAAAAAAGCTCTTTGATTTCTTTTGACCGTTTCCCTTTAGATCTTTGATATCTTTCTCTAAAGGAGATCACTGTTGTTCCTCCTTGATGCCTGTCCTGTTGTTTTGAACTGACATTGCTACAACAAAGAAAAAAATCCTTAAACAATCAACCTGCATGATGGTGCGCTGGGTAAGTTACAACAACTTGGTTTTCCCTGGTGTTGGTTGGGTTTGGGAGGGGATGCTGTGAGCAGCGTGTGGGGAAGGGGTGTAGCATTGAGCCTGTTTGCAAATTTGCAAATCATTGGTTGAGGCAGGTGTTGGTGTGATTTATCTCTATATGAATAGAATAGAATTGAATTAAATTCACTTTTCCATTTGTTACATCAGTGGATTCATCAGAGACAAATATAATGGAGCTAGCTGGTTAGTGCGCTAACTTCACAATACACTGAGGTCTTCAACATAAATGCAGAGCTGTTATTTCTTTAATCATTTCGGTTAAATTCTGAATGCTTACTGAAGAATCATAAAATTTGTTCTTAAACACATCATCAGTTTTATGATTATAGATCTAGTTTATCAGCGTGTATCACACTGTGGTCTGTTGGTCGTTTGGTAGACCCCCAGAAAGATACCCTCGGAAACAAACAGCAACAATATCAACAGTCACATAAGAAGATTCCTGTCATCCAGAGTCTGTTATTTAGCTGTTCGTGTGGTTAACAGACGTCCAATAAAGATCACACTACTTTAAATCCCCATACTTTGAAACAACAGCGGACCCAAACAAACCAGAGAACAGGCTGTTAGCGTGGTTATTCATGGTAATCCATATTAGTGGATCATTTTTATTTAAAGGCAAAGTGAAATTTTGTCTTAATTTGGAAAAAAAGGAACATTCTCCAAGCACTTTGGGAATTAGCTATACTCTGTGCTGTTGTGCTGTCTTGTCATCTTTGTCCCTTGACATGTTTTTTTCTCTCTCTCTGTCTCTGGGTTGTTATTTTGGTTTAGTTTCTTCCCCTAGGCCAGGCTTATCAGACAGACCCTGAAGTATTGACGCCAAAATCCCAGTCTAGTTTCTATGCACTGCTCAGCAGGTGGCTGCACACACACACACACACACACACACACACACACACACACACACACACACACACACACACACACACACACACACACACACACACACAGAAACAGATTTCAATGGTGATGTCCTAAGGGACAACAGCAGTCTTCTGTTTCAGATTCTTCTTTAACCTCCAGCTATCCTTCTAACAAGACAGATTTTATAGCCTGTGGTCCATCTTAACACACACACACACACACACACACACACACACACACACACACACACACACACACACACACACACACACACAGATACCTATTAGATTAATGTTTTGCTACGAAAAGCTGCACTTCACCCCTGGGCTGATGAACGTTCTGCCAGCTTATGGCTCAAATATAATTACATTTACTGTAGAATATAGGAGCAAATGTTTTTAATTCTTAACACAGAACAGCTTCAAGCTACAACAATAGTTGTGTTTCACGTCAGGCTCTTATACTGTCAGAGCTCTGACATAAGCAGGGTTGTGGGGGTTTGAAGGAGAGAGCAACGAGCCAAATGGGTAAATAAAAATTTCAAGTTTGAGATTTCTTTTTCTCCAGCTTCAGATTTTCTTTCCTTTATTTGCGTGGCATTACTTCATTTATGTGGAGTTTTCTGCTGTACCTCATTAGTACAGTCATGGTGGCAGCAGTTATGTTTTAGGACAAGATAAAATAATTTTAAAATCAAGTAAATACAACCTTAAATGAGTGAGAACATGATTTAATTAATACTTAAATAATAAATATTGAATATTTATTATTTTTAATACACAAGAAATTATTGATTAATACATGGGAAGTATTGCAATATGTCATATTTTGTTGTTCTTGTGCGATTTTATGTACCTAATTTTAAAACCTGCTATGTAATCGTTTCTACAAGTCAAAGACATATTAGTTGTTTTTCTTTTTTTTTCTTGTTTTAATCATTTTTGCTGATTTATTCAATTCCTAAATATTAGTCATTATACAAGAAAAGCAACTAATGTTGCCAAGCCTGCATTGAGAAAATACAATGTGTTCATATGCATCTGAGAAGCAGATGGTTTTATATCCTGATAGTGTCTTTCTTAGAGCTGTAGCAGATATTCAGGCAAAGATACCAAAATAAAAGCTAACTACCTGTGGCATTTATTCAAATGAATTACAGATGGCACAGAGGAGATAAGAAATCTGTAGAGTCTGTCTGGTGTCCTCATCTAAACACGGCAGTGTTGGCGAACAGTTCAGAGGAGATGAACTGTTGGCTTTGAGTACTGCTACAAAGGATGGTGCAGGTATCGTAACTGTCAGTACAAATCAATAAAGATTCCATATGTTAGATTTTTCTTCTTGCGTTTCTTGAAATTACAATATCAATAATATATTGTTTTCTTGTTTTGCAGAAAATGCAAGAGCCAATATAGTGTTAAGCTGAAAACATAGAAATAAATATATGTAATAAAATCAGCAGTTTAAATGCCTGGTATAAAAACCACCCACAAGGCTCATTACTTTTAAATAGCCCCCCCTTTTTGGTCCATTATGCTGCTTTTTACCACCTCTACAACAATGCGCCAACAAAGTGCTTTAGTGCAAGTGGGTTTTTGTTGTTTTTTACAATTGCTGGATAAATGAGATTTAGTTATCTGACACAGTATGAGGTAATATGCGGCAAATGGTTGGATGCATCTGTTGTTTTGAAGCAGGTACAGAGGAGCCACCAAACTTTATTACATTTAAGAAGACCACTCATTAATGCTCACTGGGTCTACTACGGTCTAAAATTTAAGGGGAGATCATCAATCATCTGTCTTCCTTTACCTCGATACTGATACACCGTGTGCTGCAATCAGTGCTTTCTATATTTTTTTTATTCCCAAGAGAGACGTCCGTGCCAGGACCTCAAACAGCAGAGGAATTAGTAAGAGAGGAGGACGATACATGAGATATGAACCGAAAGACGGATGAGAGGATGGAAGGATAGATGGAGATGGAGTACAGACAGGAGGTGAGGAGGCGGGAAGCAGTTTGGGAGCTTTCAGACTGCACAGCGAAGAGTTTCAGAGGGGCAAATAGGCATGTGTGTTCAAGTCTATCCATGTGGGAAGCTCAACTGTGTGTGTGTGTGTAGGTGCGTGTGTCTGTACAGTATGTGAGTGGGTGGATACAGTATGTGCGATAAGGTTTGTGGTTCACAGAAGTTTGGAGAAAAGCAGCAGAAACACAAAAGTAGAAAAAATTATTTTAGAGCATTTGAAACAAAATTGTGTGTGTTTGTGCGTGTGTGTGTTTTTTAAATACAACCACACATACTTTGATTTCAGGCTGGTTTCTGCTTGACATGACCTTCAGTGAAGAGGGAAGCAAAGTCTTCCGGTAACATGATGTCATCTCTGAATAAAACATGCCAAAGCAGAGCAAGAGTTCTCCATTGGAAGAATGATGTCATCGTTTTAAAGCAAAAAAAAAAAAATCTTCTGCTTGGCACAAAAAGGTTTTAACACCGCCGTCATCACACCGTATCACATCTTCAAATATACTGTGACTTCATTTAAAATGCATTTAAAATGCAATAGCAACTCGCACACACTTGGACCCATTATGCACACACATTGTGATTGCAGAATGACTCATAACCCATCATCAAAACTTAATGGTGCACTCGCTGACTGTGTCAGACATTTCTAAAGGGTTCAACAGCTGCACCAGATCTTTGAATCCTGCCCATGGGTGAAGTTAAAAAGCTAAAAATGCTGTTTCTAGTCTTTATGCTAAGCCAGACTTTTGTCCTGTATATCAATCAGACACACGAGAAACATCTGCTGGTATTATTGGAGACATGATGTTTAAATCTTGTCCACCTTCCTATCCTATATTTACAGTATTAGTTGTTTTCACTGGCTGAATTTTGTTCGAAGGCAACTTTTTTTTCAGTGTAACCGGCACAGATGGTGGTCGGAGTTGATGGTGGGCTTGCAAAGCCCTGAAGAGACTGGACTGCAGGTGAGTCCCTCCAGTGGGTCAGTTTTAAATAACCCATTCTGTCCCTCATCTATGTATTAAACCACACCAAAATCTTTCCTTCAATACATTTCTGTGAGCAGTTAAATACCATATTTTTCAGACCCTAAGGTGCACCGGATTATAAGGCGCATTAAGTAAAACAAAACAGTCAGATAAGTCAAACTTTACTCAACTCATTCATCTTGCTTCCTCCACTTCCGTACCATTGATTCATTAATGTTGAATTCTCTCGCAGCTGCTCTATTCCCATGTTGTTGCAGTATATTAATGACTCCTGCCATGCGATTGCATTTGTCCCTAACCATCAGGAACCCTCACGTTAACTTTTATCGAGTGGAAAAAAAGTTAACGTTCATCCTCCAGCTTCACTGTGTTTATGTTACGCTAACATAGCTGTGTCGCTAGCAATCACGTAGCACATCATTATATAGCAGCTAGCCCAACTTCAGTAACCCTACAAACATCACTGCTGTTTAGTTTTCTGTCTTCATTTATGTTGGAAGTGATAGCAGAGCTGTATGTTTTCATTTTTTCACAAATCTCTCAGAACATGCTATATCATGCTTAGGTGGAAGCTAGCCAGCTAACTTCCTGCTAACTTCTAACTCTTTTCAATTTAATAAATTCTGTTTTCATGGATGCCTGGATGTTAAACTTATTTGTTACACCTCATAAAGCAGCAACACTGATCATTTAATTACAGATGAAAGAATTTAGATGGTATTTAAGTCTCAGTGATGTTGCAGTGTTCATTAGACTTTGGGACCTGAAGCGGACGGAGTTTTGGACCCAGATTACTATGAGACGTACCAAAGTCGAACTAAAACATTTTTTGACCGATTTCTGAGCACCGTGTACCACATAAAATCGGTTTGAGGTCAGTAAGTACAACCAGAATTCATACATAAGGCGCACCGGATTATAAGGTGCACTGTTGATTTTTGAGAAAATTAAAGGATTTTAAGGACGCCTTATAGTGCGGAAAATACTGTAATTGAAGTCACTACAAGTGGATAATGTGGTGCACATATTATAAAATGTAAAAAATACATGGTCGCTTGATGTATTGCAGTGTGACGGTTAGCACTGTCGCCTCATAGGTTTGAATCCACAGGCTGACTGGTGCCTTTCTGCTGGAGTTTGTATTGTCTCCTTGTGCCTGCATGGGATCTCCAGATTTCTCCCATAGTCCAAAGACAAGTATGTTAGGTTAGCTGATGATTTGAAATTGGCTATAGGTGTGATTAGTTGCCCATGTTAGCCCTGCAATAGAATGGCAGTCTTTTCAGGTCTTACCCTGCCTTTAAAACCTCTGACAGCAGGGATATCCTCCAGCCCACGGTTGCCCAGACCCTAATCATAGGAAAATGAGTGCATGTGGGGGTGGATATATTGTCGATATGCTTAGTGTGAAAGTGTTTGTGACTCACCTTCTGAGTACTGGAAGCGTTTCATTCATTATATTAAAAAAAACCCTCATGTTTGCATTACCTTTCAATGTATTTGTTGTTCATATTTATTTAGAAAGGGTGACATGTGACCTGCAACTAATAAAGAACAATTTGCATGGCTTTGGTTGGGAGAATATTTGAAAGAAGAGGGGAATTGCACACCAGTCCCTCTTTGTAGTACCACACACACACACACACACACACACACACACACAAAACCAGTAATGACCATGGAAGCATAATGTGCAGCCAGCTCGCTCATTCTTTCTGCAACAACGGCATCATAAAATTATCCATGAGTGATTTGAAATCATCCTCAAGCCCAAAACTGCAGGTGCAAACAGACTGAATGTTTACAGCACCACATCAAAACAAATTTTAAAAAAGGGTGAAGAAAATCATTTAAATGTTCTGAAATAAAGTCATTTATGCTTGGAAAGTTGGCATCTACACCTTCTCAGTCATTTTCATCGCTGATCATTTTAATCAAACTAATGAGAGCAAAGAGGAGAAACTGAACATGCAGTAATTACAGGAGAACATCACGACCTCCTGCGTGCACACCCCGAGCACAGGAAGTGACACGTGAGAGCAGGCAGTGGTTAATTACTATTGGTCCTCCATTGCTGTCCCACCGGGCGTCAGCCTCTGTCGCTCCCGATGCTAAAATAATTAATGCTGTCGCCGTCATACCCGGTCCCTGTAGCCATGGCAATGAGAAGATTTTCCCCCAGGAGCCCTCCCGGTTGTCAAGCAGCAGTTAGTCAATGAGGAGAGTCAGTGAGTGTCTGAGTGAATATACCGTTCAGCAGTGATTGTTCTGAGTGATTTGAGGAATGGCTTAAAGCTGCAGGTACCAGCTGGCTTCAGTGAAGTCAGGTTCTTTGTCTTTTAGAAGGTAATTTGAAAATTTGAAACAATCTGCTGCATCTTATTAGCAAAGAATCATCTTGGGAGGTAAAATGGGACTCAAAACATCTTTCGACTCAACTCACTGAGTTTCCAACACTCAGCCGAAATTTGATTGAAAACTGCTTTCAACAGTCTGTAACAGTCCTGAAGTGAAATAGTCCATGTAAGCATTGGATACTTTGAATTTTACGCCTGTGTTTTACTTTTATAATGCTTCCATTGTATTTACAGTGATAAAAGACAGCTTTCAGGCCAAACAGTGTAACCGTGAAAACTAAACTCAAGAGGAGCTTCTATCCCCAAGCATCCGGGCCCTAAACACACACACACCCGCCCTCTCACATCATCTCTAATTGACTGAGACAGGACTCTTCCAGACACTCTAAACCCAGGCACAATGTACATTTCAAATTCCTTTAATTTTAAATATGTTTATATTGTCTATTCTGTAAGATAGTCAGATGTCTATTCTTATTAATGTACAGAATTCACCTGCCTGCTGCTACTACTGCACATTCACCCAATGTATATACTATATACATATAATGTTCTTCCTCTACCCCCCCCCCCCCCATTTTTGCACATGTCGAGGAGCGTGTCAGGCTACATTTCACTGTGTCTTATACTTGTATAACTATGCATGTGACAAATGTTGCTGAAACAACAAAGTAATAAAAAGATAAATCTATCTGATCGAGAAATCACTCATCTTTGGAAAAGAGAGTTTATTACAGAGAAATGGCTCTTTCCAAAATAAAAGCTATACTATACGCTTCTTCTGGGCTATATTCTCAGCAGCATATTAAACATATCAGGTCCCCATAAGGAGAATCATGTGCTAACGGCTGTCTAAATGACTCGGGTAAAGTTTGTAGCATGCGTGCTTGTTGTTTTTGTCTGCTTCCACTTGTCTTTGCACTCGGATGATGTCGGCGTAAATGTGCAGTCATATTCGTTGTGTTCCCACTAGTGCTGTCAGCGTTAATCTCGTTGAAATGACGTTAACACCACAACACGGCAAATCTCCGTTAACGAGCTACCGCCGATCGCCCCGTGCGTGGGGCTGGATGGCCAACACGTTAACGAGCTAACTGCGCTAACACACTAGTTCCCACCAATGTAATTGAGCATTGCATGGCACATCCAACATACTGTTTTACTTTAGTCCATGACTCGCTTACCTTCAGGGTCATACGTCACATGAAAACCAAAATAATTCCAAACGCCAGATCTGAATGAGGGTGGGGGAGGTTCAATTTGCCATGTTGCAAGGAGAGCTTAACTTCTGTCTCGCTAGCTTGCCCTGCGGTCAGTGAATCTGTGTTCGACTACTCCGCCTAAGCTGCACTGTCGAGCGCAGATCCACTGAGCGCTGAACACAGACAGCATAGTCAGAAGGAAAGTTGATAAAATTAATTAAACATTTTGTATTGTTCAATACATATGCGTACCGAACCGAAAGCACTGTATCGCTGTATCGAACGGTTCAATATCGATACGAATGTTGTTGCACCCCTAATATATATATATATATATATATATATATATATATATATATATATATATATATATATATATATATATATATATATATATATATATATATATATACATATATATATATATATATATATATATTCGTATCGATATTGAACCGTTCGATACAGTGCTTTCGGTTCGGTACGCATATGTATCGAACAATACAAATGGGAACACAACGAATATGACTGCACATTTACGCCGGCATCATCCTAGTGCAAAGACAAGTGGAAGCAGAAAAAAAACAAGCAAGCATGCTACTAACTTTAGCCGAGTCATTTAGACAGCTGTTTAATATGCTGCTGAGAATATAGCCCAGAAGAAGCGGATAGTATAGCTTTTATTTTGGAAAGAGACATTTCTCTGTAATAAACTCTCTTTTCCAAAGATGAGTGATTCCTCAATCAGATACAGGGCTCGCAATATCGCTAGCCCAACGTCCCGGGGCTAGCGATTCTTTCAGTCGGGCTACCAAAATCTATCTCTGCCCTGCCCGTCGGGCTATTGTAGGAAGGAAAAATATATGTCAATGCTTTTGCATTCTTTCAGAAATGTAGCTGGGTAATTATGTCATTGGCATCGGTGAGCCACTGTCAATATGTGACATATTGAAGTCGCGTTTGAATTTGCGCTTGTTTTTTTGCTTTCACTTTGCAATCGTGCGAACTGTGTATAGAGAGCGACAGCACTGATCTGTGAGTGATGATAATTTGTGCACCAATTCCTCTGACATCGTCTTATTAATTGTTAGCTTACTATGCAAACATGACAAGTGAAATCTCCCGCAGCTTAAACATGTGAGAGGTTGATCGCGCAGAGAATCGCTGAGCTTATGTGAGTGCGTGTGTAAAAGCAGCAGGATTTATATTTGACTACGATGACCTGGATGACTGAGAATCTTCACAGACAGATATATATTTTAGTTCTGCTGAGCCAAATAAGACCGGTCAGGGTGAAGAAGTGACAGCCAAAGAAAAGCTTACCACAAAACGGAGAAGTTATGACAAATCAGACTATAAGGCAAAAAGAAAGTGCAGCTTTATGGTTTCATGGACAAAAGAATTTCTGTGGCTGCAATATGATGAGCTAAATAACCAGGGCTGCACATAAGTGGTCCGCAGGTGCGCATTCGCTGTCAAAATAAAAAACACGCACAAGGGTTAGGGTTAAATTTAAAAACTGTACTTTTGAGTTAAAATATATATTTATAATTTTAATAAATGACAAATTAAAAAGGCATGAACATTTTTTTTGTATCGAAAAAATATCGAACCGTGACACCAAAGTATCGAACCGAACCGAACCGTGAATTTTGTGTATCGTTGCACCCCTAATATATGTTACTGCCTCCAAAAGATTGTTATATGTCGTTGCTTCTATGATCATTTTAGAGAAACTGAGCTTCTCCAAGCCTCTTAAAACCACTGCCAAGACAAAGCCTTCCCACACCAAAGGTGGACAATGGTGCCCACACTGACCGAAGACACTTCAACATGTTCTCAAGAGAGCGTCTCCATTCTGAGTCACATTAGCAGCTCTTGTTCCGTCTGTGATAATCTTGCACCATTTCAAGTCACATTGACTGTCATTCTTCTTCCCCACAGTAATCTCCTACAATCTTCCCATGATGTCCTCCATGTTGTCCTCTTCCTCCTCTGCTTTCATATCCGTCAACTGCATTAGCCTTTATGGATTACACTGAAATGACTATACAGCCAAACAATTTGTGACAATGCACTTGAAAAAGATTATAGGACACATGACAAGCGCATGTGTGTGTGCGCATGTGCACGTGTGTGGATCAGAAGTTGTCCTGTGGTCCTCTGTTTTCTGCTGGACCCTCTAATCCTTTTAAATCAGCTTTGTTAATCCCACTTTCTTCTCACTGCGCCCGTGACTTCATGCAGGCACATACAAGAGTTCTCACTACTGTGTATGCGAGCTGTGTTTTCTTCACGTTTCAAAACGACCTTTTTAGATTTAACAAAATACATTTGTTAGTTTAAAAACAGAGAGTTCCCACTTTTTATATAATATACATGAAAAGTACTTGATGAAAACTTGCACATATGTTCAAGCACCAAAGGTTTTCCAGCAGAACATTGTATTATTTACAAAAAAAGGTTTTATGTTATTCTAAAGCACTGATCAGTCAGTTATAACACTGAACAAAGGTTTTAGGTAGTTTACCTGAGGAGGATTCTAACATATCACACAATACCAACACAAAGAGAAGGATTTTTAAAAAATCTTTTTTCATTTCATTTTGAAGCATGACAATCCCAGAAGTGCTGTTAAAGTCTATCTTCAGCTACATAAAATAAGAGTTCTGTCAGCAGATATTATCTAACTGTCGTGGACAAGAGGAGAGAGGAGATGAGACAACCTAAATCCTAAGTGTTCCTAAACGCTTAAACTCCCTACCTGCCAAAGTCTTGAAAGACTGAGCAAAGACGCACCAAAGCTGATCTGTGCTGTTTTTAAAGGGTGGTATCGAATAATGGTAAACAATCATAATTTTGTAAAAACCATTCATACCTTTATGATTAACTTTTACAAACATTGCTAATTAATGTAGGTTCAGAAACAATATACTGATTGTTAATGACCGCTAGTTAATATTAACACTCAATTATGAGTCAGTCACGCTGGAGTAAAAAATTAAGATGGCAGCCTCCCTGTGCCCACCGACTGAACTGATCCTTTTGGGTTCGGCAACCAATTGTAAGTATCTTTTAATTCCAAGGTGACTCCACAGATCGGATTACCAATCACGAGTGATTACGATCACTTTTGGACAGACTGGCAAAAGGTTTCCAAATAACTGCCTAATCTAATATACAAATGCAGAGAGACTGCCAATAAAAAATAGATAGATAGATAGATAGATAGATAGATAGATAGATAGATAGATAGATAGATAGATAGATAGATAGATAGATAGATAGATAGATAGATAGATAGATAGATAGAATCAAGGTTGTTTGTGGGAGCATTTCTGGATTTCTGTTCCAAACTTTACAAATCTGTTGATGTTTACATAAAAATGAATTAATTTTCACATATTTATCACAGTGAATTGCCCTAGTATTGTAAACAGTGCACGTTATTGACAACTTAACCCAATCAGTTGCAGACTAATTGCAGACTAATTCTGGCTTATTGCCCTTTCATCAACATCTTGATGCTCCAAAGTTACTTTTTAAAAACTGGGTGGTTGCAGACCTAGTCTACGAAGCAATCATATCAAAGGCAAATCGCAAGTTCATTGTATACGGTCACAGTAATTTTGGTCCTGCTCTGCACTTCCTAGTGCATTTTGAAATAAATTTTAATTTGTTATCTAAAATTGTTCTTAGTAAGCTTATTTGCCACTGCAGCGATATCCTATACTTGATGTACTGTATCTATAAGATGTGATCACATGTCAGACTCCAACTTTTTAGAGCTCTTGCCATAAAGACAAGGTGTAAGAAAGAGAAGAGCAGCCGTGTTTTAACAGACAGAGAAACACTGTTTCTATGTTTGTGGCGTGTTTTTAATTTAGAGTCTGTTAAAAGTGTTAAGACTTTGGAGGAAAGAAACTTTTTTTGGCATTGCAAGTGTTATATGGACTAAATGGACGCCATCACCAGCACTCACCAGAACATGCACTCACACGCCACACTTTTCCAGTGCCATGTTCAAAAGCGTGCTTGAAAGTCAACCATGCAATTAGCCAGATATGTAGCCATTATGACATGTCATCAGGAGCAGGAAGAACAGCTTGTAATTATGAGCTTCTTAATATATATATATTTGCTTATTTCCCTACTGTGAGACAGTTCTTGTGCTACCACGGGGATTTTTGACTATTTTATTTTTTAAGTTCTGCAACTTTGCCCTGTTTCACCTTCACCAAATCACTTTCAGATATTCCCTGCAACTCACCCACCGCCCCCTTCCCAAAGATCTGTTTATGAAGGCAGAGTCTTTGAACCCCAGCAGTCTTTATAGTTCAGAGGCTGTGAGGTGGCAGCTGATAATGTCAGTGCTAATGATACTTCAACCTGGTAAACAGTCAAAACACTTCGGCGCTGCCAGCTCACTGAGGCCAAGGTGGCGGCGCTACTGAATTCTAATTTCGGAGAAGTTAGGTGGGGTGAATGTTTGAAGATTGCAATGAAAGAAGGGGGTAGTGCTTTCAGAATCATAAATGTATTCATGGGAAAACAAAGATGAATCAGACAAACAGCCCAAAGTTGCGATGCTTTTGAGTTGTTGCAGAAGTGACGAGAGAGTGTAACCCCAGGGACAGAAACCACGGGAAGCTCCCTTTTTCCAACTCAAATCCTGAGGATTGAAATAAAGAGAGAAAGGAGATTATAATGAGAGCTGTGTTTTGGGGGGATTTTTTTGCATGCAGCTGTGTCCCGTCTCCGGCTCCTGCCCCTGTGAGGGTAGCAGCTCGCCCTTAAGGGCTGAAGGTCAGGGGGTGTGAACCTGCACGTCCCAATTTTTACAGTCTATAGAGGATTCACTGTTATTGTCAGTTCATGCCTTGGGCCCTCTGCACACAATCGCTAAAATGAGCAGTGCTCACCACAGGGTGGAGTCATTTTAGGTCACCAGTGTGCGGCACTGATGCAGCGTAGTCATCCTTCAAAGATCATGTTATGAAACAAAGAAAAACCTGTTTTGTTCGTCCCCGATGACATGAACCCAGAGTCTCATTGTGCATTGAAGCTCTCTCAGACTCAGGTCAGGGGTGACGAACACTGAGCGCAGTGGTGAGGTGACCTTATTTGCATTGGAAAAAACAAAACAGCAGATGAACCATGAAGTAAACTTGACTATGTTCAGAGAGCATCTCAGTGAGATGTTACATTTTTATTGCTGCTTCTTTGATTTTTTTTTTGTAGCTAAAGTGATGCTCAAACTTGTGACATATCCTGTATTCAGCCCTACTCCTCTTACTGCTTAGTTCAGGTTCTTTGTCTTTCGAAGGAATTCACCCTTTTCAGCTGCTTCCTTCAGTCTTCAGAGACGTCTTCCTACAGGCTGCTGCTGCAAAGCTGCTATCTAGTTATTTCAGGTTTGTGGATTCACTGTGTGTATTTCTGCCTTATATTTATCTACAGTCAATTTATGCCACGATTTAACCTAGTTTTCTACTCCCATGTTAGTTCTACTGTTCTTCACAATTAGTGTTCAACACTAACTGGCTGTTAGTTAGGAATTAGCGTCCTCTCCCACAGTAAAACGCTCTGGTAATAACTGTTGGTCTCTTCCCTCTCTCCCGTCTGAAAAAATACATAAATACATCAAAGCAATTCAATTAGATGCCCACGAAACACAAAAGAGAGATTATAAATTTAAGCAAATAAGGCTTCAGTAAATAGGCAGGTTCATCACAGGCTGGGTAATTAGGAATATTTTTGAATGGATTTTGAATCCAGCCCTCAAAGTGTTGCTGACTTGCTGCTGTCCTGCCATGTTGTTCTAAAAAATAATAAATTAAATGAAATAATACAGTTTAAATATTAAAATCCAATGTGTGATTTAAGTCATCCCTTATTTATTTTCAGGAGCATATTCAATAATGTAAAATAAGCTGTTGTCAAAGGCTCAAAGTTTTATTGTGATTGAGTCTTTTCCACAGTGTGAAGCAGGTTGCATGAACTCTCCAACCACGACCCTAAAGTGATTGTGCAGCTGTAAGGTCTACACCAGGTGTCCACATGAAGCTCTTTCCAAATGATTTTGAGTTTCAGTTTTGTGAAATGTTATGTCTGTCCATGGGAAATTTCACATGCTTTCGTACTCAGATGGGAATCAAAGAAAAATTCCTCCATTTACAAAACTTAAACAGGCCACACGCAATGCCGCCTTCAGACGGTGCTGCTTTTATGAAAGCTGCACTCATTACCCACAGACCCGATTAATAATGATTTATCTCCCGCTCCTGCTCGCAGGTTGAAGGATTCACTGTGTAGAAATGTGAGAAAAGACAAATAAATAAGGGCAAATAAATAACCTGCCAGAAACACATGAAACTGATAAGAGACACAGATTTAGTGTAAAAGTTAAAGTTATGGGTAATAACGGTGCTTTCAGACTTTCACAGAAGAAAATATCAACATTTTCGCAGCCTCGGGGGCAGAAAACCCAGATCAAGAGCTACTGTCTTTTTATCTTCCAGTGCAAAATGCAAACACTGAAGCGGTTGGCAGTTATAGAGCAATTAGAGCGAGAATAAATCAATACCTCGCAGAATACGACACAGTGAAAAGGTTTCCTTTCACACAAGCCATGAAGTATTACGCTAGGTTAAGAAAAATATTTAGTGATGAGAGATGTGAACTGTAGGTTGGTAATTACACTGCAGGGAGCTCACAATCAATAATCCCTGTCAGAACTGTTTATATAGCAGGAATACAAATATGTGCCAGTAACACGTTTAATGCAGAGTTCTGATCCTGTGTCAGGCCACGTGCTTATAATCAAACGCATTTGATTAACTGATCATCAGCGTGATCAGTTAATAAGTGTGAGCAGCTCTGGTTTTAGCAGTTTGCTGATCTGGCGCATTCAGGTGTGTGTGAACACAAGGCCACCATCTTCCCACGAGCAGACATCCCAGCAAATACACTCCAAGGTCAGACCGTGCAACAATCAGAAAAACTGCAAAACCAAATGAAAAATCTCAACAGCTCAGACTCTACAGGCCACAGGTAGCATGTTAAGTGTTAAAGTTCATGGCAGTACAGTTAGAAGAAATTTAAAGTGTGGTTTGTTTCTTCTCTCTACTGAGAGGATGGCAGCACAGCTTGGGTTTGCAAAGTTGCATCAGGATATAACAACAAGACAACAAATTAAACCAAAGTGGAGATTTTTTTTTACAATTATTGCACAGTGCAAAAAACATACAGTCATATAGAAAACCATTACTTCCAGTTATTGCTGCTAAGGCTGGTTACACAGTCTTGTGACCACTGGGACTGCATAGATGCAGTGGTGCTCATGATGTCTTGTGTGGCAAGTGGTTACACCCACCAACCTAAAAAAAATTTATATTTTGTAAACCCTTTAGATTACACCTTAATTGTTTAATTAAATCAAGCAAAACTACATAAATTGTGTCTTTGTTCGATAAATTATGGTCCCTAACTGTACATCAGCAGAAAACACAGTGGTATGATGTAAAAATAAAATAGTAGATGGAAAAACAAGACTTCCCATTTTCAAACAAAAAGTAAGTCTGCAGACAGAGTTTTCCTTTTTCCCACTTATTTCTTGGACTCAGTATAAGAAGAAAATGAGAATGTGACCCTGCAGCCTTCACAGTGCAGCATGTCGGTGATGGGAAATGGGGGGGAGTTCTGTGGCATTTTGTTAAGTTGGTGATTGGCCACAGCGGGAGCTGATTGATTCAATTAAACCAACACCTGCTGTGACATATGAACTCCATTCTAGCTATTCCCAGCCAAATGTTGCGCATGACACACACATGCACACACACACACACATCCTTATACATCAATATTATTTTGAGAACTTACAATATACAATGTCTCTTTCATTGTTTGCACTGAAATAAATCAAGCTCATACACTCGGGTAATCCTTATAGTTGGTTGTTTTTAACCGACTGCACTGTTTCTTTCAGTTTAATTAGTCTGACAGCACAGACAGAGAAATGTTACCGCTGACAAAATTGAGATTTTTTTTCTTTTTATTGGTGCAATGCAAATGTTAACCTTTTCCAAGCACTTGATTTATTTAATGAAGAAACGTTTCCCCGCTGTACCTACCACAGTCAAATTTCAGCACGTGTCGGCAGCAGGCTGATATTTCTCCCTACTTGCTTATAAAACAGGCAGTAATCATAAAGGATAAAGCCGGTATAATTTTTCTGCATTTTCTTGCTTTTAACAGGAGCTCCTTTCATTCAAATATAATGCTAATATTACATTATTACATGGATGCTAAAAACCCTATAGATTTTAATATTGCAATAACAGTTTATTAAAAAACAACCTATATCAGACATTAGGGCTTTGTCAAAAGTGGTGAAAGTGTTCTTATCCACTGACGTGGGACTTATTCATTAGCTTGTAATATGTTTGGGCAGCAGTTGAGCTCTGTGGCAGAGTTGGGAATAAGCTATATGAGATAAGAGAAGATTACTTTATGGTCTTTGGTAGGAGAAAATCATCCTGCATTGGGCAACAAAATACACAGCAACAAATATCAAGACAAAAACTCTAATAGGTACACTTTCTTTAAAAAACAGACCTAGAATAAATAATTAATATACAATAATTACCTTGAAGCCTCTTTACTTCTCTGTTGTTCAGTCACAGGCTGAACTCTGTGTCAGACTTTGGCTATGCAGGAAACACTCGATAACAAGATCATTGTTTAACTCTTATAAAGAGATTTGTCGATTAAAAGTGGTAGATTTCAAAATGAGTTAAAATAATACCCTGATAGCACTTGAATGCTAAAAGTATTCCTTGCAATGCACATCTGGACGTCGCTATTTTAAGCCTTAAGTGAAGTGAAGGTGGTACTTCTACTTCTGCAAATAAATTTCGCACACAGGTGAGGACTGCACCAAAGGTCTGAAAATAATGATCACCCTCTCAATATAGACCACATTAGCATCACATTAACCTTTGGGAAGTGTGTGTGTGTGTGTGTGTGTGTGTGTGTGTGTGTGTGTGTGTGTGTGTGTGTGTCTGTGTGTGTTCAGAAAGAGAGTTTGAGGAGAAAGGGGTCAAATATTTTTCTCCTCCTCCTCTCTTTACGTCTTCTTCTACACACATACCTTTGTTCCTTTCTCTCCCCTAATATTCCTCTTTTATATATAGGTTGACTGAGTTAACCTTCCTGCCTTCTTGGGACCTTTTTGTGCCACTGCTATGTGTTAAATGGCTGCCATTTCCACTGTGTTCAGTGGAATATAACCAAACTTGCCACAGGATAGTTTTTACCTGTCAATGTTAATATTCCAGTGTGAATTCCTTAAATCAGCCTAAAATGGCTGAGCAGCAGAAATCCCCACACCCATCACCCTGGGGACCATTTTCTTCCCATTGACTTCCATTATAAACGCTATTTTTCAACCCCAAATTATCATCATATGATTTTATTTTTTCTTCTTTTCTTGGATGTCAATGAAGACTCAGGGCCTTGAAGTTTTAATTTTTAAATTGCAAAAAAAATGCAAAAAAAATAATGGCAGGTCAAAATGTATGTTGGTGCCAATCTTTGGTCCATCTAAAGGCCTACTTATAATGACAATCACATATTACTTCAACTGGTTTTTTGTGGAAATATTTAGTTTCGTTTTTTGGTTTTTGGGGCTTATAACACAGGGCGCTCATGTAATAACACTGGGATTTGAAGGGTTAAAACAACGAAAATATAATTAAAACTTTACATGAATATTTCAGGGAGAAGTAGTTTTACAAGGTTGGCTAATTTAAAGTGGAATAAAATATGGATATATGGTCTTTTTATGGCGTGGCTGAGAATGGTCCCTAGGGTGATGGGTGTGAGTTTTTTAAAGGATGGCAGGAGGGTTAAGCCCACAGTAATGGCTGACTTAGGCTTCTCTGATCAGTCATTGTGGAGCTTTGTAGAGAGGAAGCTACGTAAAGTGGATGATGAAGTTTTCAGCAGTCATGCTTTTTGGTGGTGATAATAAACTTTTGGTTCCTGCTGTTCTACATGTGATGCCACCCATGATCCAAATAAACTTTTTTCCTCCTCCTGACCCAGAAGGAAAAAAGGTTGTTTAGTTTTTTTGTTTGTTTGGTTTTTCAAACATTTGTCCCTCAAGTTTTTGCACTCTCTCACAGCCATTTATTACAACTATGATGATTATTGCTTATACTGAAATAATGGTTATTTCTCTCAATGACCCAGTCATGCACTGTAACATTAAACTAGCTCTAATTTTCATGGTAGTTTCATGTTAATGGAGAGAAACCGAATATCAACTAAAAATCCAAAACAAGCACATGACATAAAAGTTCTAAATTGATTTATATGATTTATATGAGTGAAATAAGGATTTGATCCACAAGCAAAGCCTGACTTGGTGGAGAGGAAAGTTTAAGCCTCATCTTAAAATCTCCTGGACCCAAATTGGGAGCCGATTCCAGTGGATCCTCCCACTCTACTGTTGAAAACTCTAGGAACTACAAGTATCCCTATATCCAAATCCCATTGGGATAATATGATCCTTTATAAGTGAGAAGAAGCATTTTTAATTCAATTGTGAATCTAACAGGAAGCCAGTGGGGGAAGAAAAAGCTATCATGGGGGAAATATGATCTCTTGTTCTAGGCTCTGTTAGTGCTCTCACCTCAGTGTTTTGGATCAACTGGAGGCATTTCAGGGAGCTTTTAGAACAGCCTGATGAATAAAAAAGGAATGCTACTGAACAACCTGAGAACAACACCTAGAAACTGTAATAGCTGTGTGTAAAATTGAATATTAATTAAAAGTAGAATATTGTACACTTCTTTAGGAAGGCTGGCATTCAGATGGCTAGATGTTGTTGGTAGGCACCACAGAAGCAACATGTTTTGATGTCTAAATACTGCGTATAATGTAAGAAGCTGTTTCTCTATAGAAAGCAATAGTCAAAAATGTATTGCAATATCAAACCCCTGTGTGTGAAAATTTGAAAAGCACCTTCAAACCCAAATCTGTTTTTTTTTTCTCTTTGTTTTGTACAAAAAACTGAAAAGCTTGATTCTAAATATATCTTTGCTGCCATTTCTTCCTTGGTCTCACTTTTCTCTCCATGAAACATCTAGGGAGTGATTACACCTCCATCTCTCTCTGTCAAACTGAGACTCAAAGTCACACCCTAGTTTCACACACGCACACCTGCACACGCACACACACACACACACAGAGGGGGATGCCAGTATGTTTCTGGTGCAGTGAACTGTCCTTGTGTGTCTGACTGACAGCTACCTCACTGTCAGTAAATATGGGATTTATGGAGTACAGTAACTGGCCTCGGGTGCCACATTAGACTATATTAATCCATCACACATTTATATGGCTGCAACTGACAAAAAAAGGCAACGTGTAAAATTCTTTTTGCCCTCTGGCTTTAACTCAATCAATAAAATGTTCCTATTTTTGTGGAAATCGGTTTAAGGTTGATAGTTTGTGTTACGTTCCCCCCGAAGGGGTCTAGGCATGTGAGAGAGGGGACCAGTAACAAATGAGTCCGGAATCAGAATGAAAAAGGAAAACAAACAGAGTTGTTCTGCATCAATAAAACTTTATTACAAAATGGTACAGGTTAACATTAACTTAAAGGGCCGGCAACGCCGTCTTACCAATAACGCCTGGAAAAAGAGAAAAAGGGTTGCAACAACAAAGAACACAACAACCAAACAAAAACTCCACACCACGAGGAGGTACTTCCAGGGGCCCACAAGCTCACCCTGTCACTATCAGCAGCTGGCTTTACTGCTGCCAAGGCTCACGCAAAGCAGCTATGCTGTTTCCACAACTCCACACTTTGAGCAGGCAAGGCTCACAAGCCCACACTACTCACGCAAAGCAGCTATGCTGTTTCCACAACTCCACACTTTGAGCAGGTTAACCACACACACAACACAGAGACACCAGAAAACACCCCACCCCGTTCACAGCTCATCCCCAGCTTATATGACCTCCGAGAGGTGATTGCTGACTGGGCCCAGGTGGTAAATGAGTCCAATGAGCAGCAGCTGTGTCCTGGGGAGAGAGAAGAGCAAGAGAGAGACGGGGGGTGGAGCAAAAGAGGAGGAGGCGGAGAAAAACACCACGCCCACACAAGGGCAGTATCAGGAGGCCCAGCTAGGGCCGTAACACCCCCTCCCATAAATACAAACCAGTGGTTTGTCATAGAACGTCCTACCCAGCTTTTAAACATATCACCTACCATCCACCATAATAACGGTTAGGCATACCCTGCCGAATCTGCCAAGACCTTTTTGATGGGTTGAAAACACTGCACGGGGTTGGCTCAAGTCCCTCAACATAGTGTCCCAAATGACAGCCAAATGTTTTTTGAGCCATCACATATGGAGAACCCATCAGGCAGCTAGAAGGCCTTACAGCAACACTTCTCTGACGCTTCTTCGCTAGGTCATGGCAAAAGGCATGCTGGTTAGCCAGAGGTGCAGGTTGAAATGGTTGTGTCACACACAATCTATCACACTGTAGGTCATCTGGACCCGAGAGACCGTCATCAGGTGGCAGATTACAATTAGTTGATCTCTGACAGTGACCAAATGACACCACTGAGCAATTATGCTCCAACTGTTGCCTAGGACTGGCAACTTTGTCGGTTTGTGAACCACAGTTCACTCTTTTGAAAGCAGATCGATTTTGCTTTGAGTTTTCTTTCAAACAGTGAGCAATCAGGTGGCCAGGTTTGTGGCAGAAGAAACAGAGCTTTGTTTTGGCTCTTGAAACCACGCCTGTATTGACTTTGTTAGCTGGCACACTCCTAACTCCCAAGACTGACTGTTTCTGTTTGTAGGCCCCACAATCTGCTATTAAATGGCCAGACTTTAAACAGAAAAAACACTTTCTTTTTGCCTTGGAATGGGACACAAGTACCTCACCCTTTGGGTACTGTCTAGCTGGCACATCACTAACCTTCACTAGGTCATCGCGTCGGTCGTGCTTAATGACACTGGTTTTATGGATGAGGGCAAACTCATCAGCCAGTGTTGCAGCATGCTGTAATGAGGAAACCTTCTGTTCATTAATATATACCGCGATGCGCTCAGCAATGCAGTTCTTAAATTCCTCTATGAGCATTAGTTCCCGGATCGAAGCCAGGTCAGTGGCTTTGCAGGCCGCACACCACCGATCGAAAAGAACACCTTTTTCCCTGGCGAAATCAAGATAGGACTGACCCTGACCTCTTCTCAACCCCCGGAAACGCTGCCTATAGGCTTCTGGGACCAGCTCATAGGCCAGCAGGATAGCCCTTTTCAGCTTGTCATAGTCCAAGCTGTCCTCAGCTGACAACGAGGAACAGACTTCTTGAGCCTTACCCGCCAGCTTACATTGGAGCAAAATGGCCCACGAATCCCGTGGCCAGTGCAAGGCCGTGGCTATTCGTTCAAACGACTCGAAGTAGCTATCGACCTCAGTGTCACGGAACATCGGAACCAGACGACTGTTTTTCCCTACGTCAAACGAGGTGTCGGCCTGACGAATGGAGGCAGTCGGAGGAAGGGAAACCTGCCGGAGTTCCAGCTGTCGCAACCTCACAGCTGTCTCTGCCTCCACCTCCACCTTCCTCAATTCGACCTCCCTAGCCCTAGCCAGTTCCGCGTCCAAACGCCTAAGCTCTAGCTCCCTTTTCAGCTGGAACTCTCTCTCACGCTGCTCCTTCTCCAGCTGGAGACGAGCCAGGCGTACACGGAGCTTAGCATCCAGCTTCGAGCCTTCACTTGATTCAATGGAGAGGGGTTCGAAGCGAGGCACTGTCATGGGTTTGTCCTCAGGCAGCCCCTGATCAACAGGTGTCGACACCAATGGACCTACAGCTTGAGCTGGCGCCTGCAGAACGGGCTGAGACGCTGCACCACGCTCACCCTTAAACACTGCAATATCAAAGGTAGCCATTGACTCTAACACAAAAACTACCTGAGGCTAACAATAACAACAAAGAAGCACCACCTCCAATACACAAATGAGAAACAGGCGGGAAAAGTGTGGCCACAGGTTAACCAATAAATAAACCCTCTCCCCAGACCTGCCTACTAAAATCTTAGCCTAGTTAGCTTCTGGAGTGTACCAGGCTCGAGGCAACTTTAAAGGCTAAGCGTCAAGTGCACAAAGCACCGACAAGCCTACCCCCGACAGGGAACTAATCCCCACCCGGGATGACTCCGAAAATAACAAAGGAAAAATAAAAAATGAGTGCCCGAAGGAGGAGCTTACGCTCAGCTAGACACTCCCCTTTGCTAACTGGAGAGAGAGCGCAGCAGATACAATACAACTAAACAAGCCACCGGCAAACAACTCACTAAAACTCAATTGCTGTTCCTTCCAGTCATATCCCGGACGAGCCCCCACATTGTTACGTTCCCCCCGAAGGGGTCTAGGCATGTGAGAGAGGGGACCAGTAACAAATGAGTCCGGAATCAGAATGAAAAAGGAAAACAAACAGAGTTGTTCTGCATCAATAAAACTTTATTACAAAATGGTACAGGTTAACATTAACTTAAAGGGCCGGCAACGCCGTCTTACCAATAACGCCTGGAAAAAGAGAAAAAGGGTTGCAACAACAAAGAACACAACAACCAAACAAAAACTCCACACCACGAGGAGGTACTTCCAGGGGCCCACAAGCTCACCCTGTCACTATCAGCAGCTGGCTTTACTGCTGCCAAGGCTCACGCAAAGCAGCTATGCTGTTTCCACAACTCCACACTTTGAGCAGGCAAGGCTCACAAGCCCACACTACTCACGCAAAGCAGCTATGCTGTTTCCACAACTCCACACTTTGAGCAGGTTAACCACACACACAACACAGAGACACCAGAAAACACCCCACCCCGTTCACAGCTCATCCCCAGCTTATATGACCTCCGAGAGGTGATTGCTGACTGGGCCCAGGTGGTAAATGAGTCCAATGAGCAGCAGCTGTGTCCTGGGGAGAGAGAAGAGCAAGAGAGAGACGGGGGGTGGAGCAAAAGAGGAGGAGGCGGAGAAAAACACCACGCCCACACAAGGGCAGTATCAGGAGGCCCAGCTAGGGCCGTAACAGTTTGATTTACGGGAAAAAAAAGATTGAACATGAACTTCACACTGCAACAGCTGAACATGGTGTAACTTTGGAAAATCTCATCAGTCAGTAGCAGTAATCACAGTCGCATCAGTTTATCCAACATGGCATGCGATGTGGAGTCTTATAATTTTTTTTGTACATTTTTTTTCTTGTGGATTTCACTGTGTAAGTATTTGAAAAATTGCTCATATAATTTTGACTTACTCTTAAAACTGCAATACACTTAGAGATGTACAGTATTTACAGTATTCGTTGAAGCATCTTTACCCTTCCCTATGACCACATTTGTCTCCGCCCATCAGGGACCCTCATGCTGACTTTAACATCGTCACTCTGCTAATGTGTTTGTATTATTCTAATCATAGCTCTGTAGCTAGCCACCAGCCAGCCCAAATTCAATACCCCTACAAATGTTGTTTTTCTATCTTCGTTTATGTCTAAAGTGGTGCTGTCAGCGATAATCTCGTTAAAATGACGTTAATGCCATAACCGCATTAAAGTGGCAAATCTCTGTTAGTGAGTTTTTGCGGCGGTGTGCGTGGGGCTGTACGCCGCTAGCATTAACGAGCTAACCGCGCTAACGCATTGATGCGGTGCAGCCCCATGCACGGGGCGATCCACACATACTCACTAATGGAGATTTACCACATTAATGCGGTTATGGCATTAACGTTATTTTAACGAAATTAATGCTGACAGTCTAAAGTGATAGCAGACCTGAATGTCACCTTTAGAGGGAAACTAGCAGGATAACTTCTTGCTAACTACAAGCACCATTAAACTTCACAAATCCTCTTTTTTTATGGTTGCCTGGGTGTAAAACTTTATTGCAACAGGAGTGCAGCCACACTGAACATTTGATTAGAGATGAAGGAATCTGGGCTATTTTGAACTGTGATACCACTGTGTTTGCTTGAGCGTGGGAACCGAAAAGAGTTTGGACCTTGAAATGGCTAAAAATGTCAGACTTCAGAGGTGGATTGGCCCCACCCACCACCCATACTGGATATGTGAAAGAAAATGGATGGATAATTTTTATACCTTCTTTCATCTTTTAAACAAAGCAATATGCACATGACAATCATAGCAGAATAATAAAGGCTTATTTTATGGATGAAAGTATCAAAGTTCGAGATCCTAATGTTTCAGTTCATGTGTTTTCTGTCCTGTTCTCATAGGTGTATAAAATCAAGTAGCCAGCCATAAAGTAAGCCTTTATGAGAGAATTGGATTTTTACATTTATGAAAGAATGAATTGTTCTAAAGAGCCCATTTAAAAATTCTACTGTAATAGGATGCCAGTGTTGGGACAAGCTAGAAATGTGTTCCCTTCGAGAGATTCCCCGATCGACTGTAAGTGGTAGTATTGCAAAGTGGTAACATATAGCAACTATAACTCAGCCACAAAGTTACAGAGTGTTGAGGTGCGTAAAAGTCGCTAACGCTCTGTTGACTCAGACCTCTGGCATTAACATCAGCACAAACACTGCCCCCCAGGAGCTTCACGGCATGGCTTTCCATGGCCGAGCAGCTCCTGGAGGTGCAATGTGTAGGTGGCCCAGTACTTTGTCCATGTAGTGCATCTTGAATGCTCATGCTGCTATTACATTTAAAAACTGCCTTTCGTTCAAGTGTGTGCGTGCACGTTTGTGTGTGTGTGTCCATCTTCCCTCCTCTCTTCTCCCTCACAGTTTTAAGCCAGTGCTGAGCCACTAATGGAGGACAAGCCTGTTAGAGCAACACGCTACGCTATACTGACAATACTCAAGGCATACACACACACACGCACGCACAGAAAAAAGATATCGCACAAAAATTCCCCAAATACGGAGGACATATAAATGCAGACAGCAACTATTTACTTCTACAAGAGCTGCACACAAATCCGACTACACAGCCTCACATGCATCCCAGCAGAGTACACCACCATGGCAACAGCCTCCAAAGAGTTAATCTATTCAGCGATGCAGCAGTGCGCCCAATTCTGCCTTCATTTGTTTGTCAGTCCTCCTGAAGGTGACGAGAAACCAGCAGAACAGACGTTTCATAGTTTATGTTGTTCGAAAAGCAGCATCATACAGCACAGTTTTATTCTGAGGAACAAAGTTCTTCACACCACAGGAAGATGGGCGCTGTTATAAATGCTGCTGAAGAAATTCATGATGTGTATTGGTAGCAGCAGTGTGCCATGAAAATATACATGTAAGCTTTGAGACACTTGCAATCCTTTAACGCACATCACACGTAGACATATATCCTCATTTAATGCAAGTATTAAAAATTGATTTCACACCTTTTTTTTCATTTTTATGTTTTTCCATGTCATGTGTATGTTTCCATGGATACCAGGACAAACATTTACCTTCAGATCATCAATTATTTAGTAAAGGTCATTTTCTAATTTTAACTTGAAATGCCAAATTCAGTATCTGACTTCCACAGTAATGAAAAACTCAGTCATCATTAGACTGACTCATCAATTCATTCTCGCTTTTGTCCTATAAAGTGTCTGTTTACCTCTGTGACAGTCAAACCTAATCAAATATAACTGGTCAATATATGATAGTGGACTATAAACGGAAACCAGGATGTTTACGGCTCTGTTGTCAAACGGTTCTGCATTTTAATATGCAGACATCACCGTATAGCAATTATCATCATCTGGAAAACTGGAACTTTGCTTCAGTTACTTCCATGTATACAGACTAATTCTATGATGGAGACGGAAAGTTTGGATGATGTCTTCCCTCTTTAATGCTTACAGCTCCAGGGAGGAAATGTGGGCTTTCTTTGAGGTGAAAAACAATAAGTTGCTCTTTCTATTCTTTTCACAAGCCTGGCCAAAATTTATTTCTGCCCATCTGACACTAGTTAGGACCTCAGGGTTTCAGTACACTTTTATCTCTGAGATGTGGGATGCTAGACAGTTAAAAAAAGGGGGGGTAGTGACAGAAGAGGGGGGAGGAGGGGGGAGGCGAGTAGGAGAGAAAGAAGAGAGGATGTGAAAAAGGAAGGAGGGTTTCAGACACAGCAGTGTGTTAACGGGAGCCAAGCATGGCAAATTGGACTGAATTTTCCGCCTGTGTGATTTCAATACACAAACCCAGGCGTACATAACCATGTTTAATAAGCGCTGCACTAATGCATTGTATAATCTTCTCTAAATTAATATGTTAGACACAATTGCCTGGTAATTAATTTCTGTCACAGCATATCCAAATGAGAAGATTTATTCAGATCTGTCAATCATAATCTCCGGGGCCTGAGGCAGATTACTGCCCAGTGCAATGTGCTGTTGCAAGGATGATGATATGGTTATATGTGGTGGTATAGTCCAGTATGTATAAACATCCATTACCGGGGGTTTTAAAGAGCCCGTGAAGTGGGCTGGTCATCAAATGAAGGTCATTGTGGTGACGGGATGAAGGGAAAGGCAGCAGCCTTTTGTTTTATGGCTTCATAAAGAACATAATGTCTCTATGGGCTCCTTAGCCATCCAACATCCACCCACCATTCAGTTTCATGGCTTTTCCTTTCCCACACTTGTGTTTCTTCCTTATTGTTTCCTAAGATTCCCTTCAGATAAAAACGGCAGCTACAATCCACAAAGTGATAAGCTTCAACACTCACATATTTTCATTTCTGCAAATGAAGTCTTAAGTCTTTGTGCCCTAAAGCAGTAACTAGTGAATAATAACAGAGGGTGAAGGAAACTTACATATTCACTTTATTGTTAAGTTTTGTGAGATTTGGGAGGCTTTCTGCTCCACCTAAATGCTGTTTTGGATTATATTGTGTGGTATTTCTCAAAAGACAATTTTTAACTTGGCCTCTTTCCTCAATATTTTATATATGTTGAGTGATAGGAACTTATACTTAATTGAGCTTTCTATAGGTGTTAAACAAGAGGCACCCCAAGAGTCCAAACCACCGCTAAGGCAGCTTTCTGAGCAGTATTTTCTTTCTACTATACTGTGTGTAATACTCAGTGTTGGTCAGTTACTTGCAAATTGTAATTAGTTACTAATTACTGATTACTTCTCCAAGAAAATAATCCTGTTACTTTACTGATTATTTGAAAAAAGTAATCGGATTACAGTAACACGTCACTTTTAACGCGTTACTGCCCATCTCTGGTAACACTGTATTTTGTATATTTTCATTCTGTTTTCTTTGTTATTTTAAAGACACTTTGAGAAGTTTGTAGTGCAGTAAAAATCAGATAAGTGTAGCATGACTGATGTTTACCTTGTTTACACAAACATTATGTCGGAGAATGTGATGGATGATAGTTATTGATTTATAAAACTGGACATGAGTAACTTGAGCGTATTACATAATATTTTACTACAGTATATTTCTAACTAAATATAGCAGCTCATTGTCTTTGTTTTGACCTTACTTTCGTATTGATGCAACACATTTCAGGGTCAACTTGTCAACGCAAAAGGCACACGTGAAATAGAAAGCTGAAGTCAGAGGTCAAATGTGACATGATACCCGGATGTAAACTAAAAGTAAATATGTAGAATCCCCATATACCAGGATCATTTCCCAAATGTTGACAGTACAAACAAAGGTAGCAAGAATTTTAAGCATAATTTTGAAGATAAAAGACATTTTATGAAAGTTTGATCGTATTTGACCCCAAAGAAAAGGTCAAAGGTCAAATGTGACATGATATATTCAATCTTTATCCAGTAGAATCATAGTTTCTAAGTTGTTTCTAAGTTATAAGACTTTCTTATAAGTCAAATTTTAATGAACTTTAACTATGACCTCACTCTACACCCCTACAAAGTTTGATCAGAATTCATTTAAAACGTTTTGAGCTATCGCGTTTACAGACAGAATTCCCGGCCGCGTCCTCAGGTCATGCGCGGCTCAGCTGGCTGGAGTGTTCACGCACATCTTCAACCTTTCCCTCTCTCTGTCTGTAGTCCCAGCCTGCTTCAAAATGGCCACCATCGTCCCTGTACCCAAATCCTCCACCATCTCCTCATTAAACGACTGGCGACCTGTAGCCCTGACCCCCATCGTGAGCAAATGCTTCGAGAAGCTGGTCAGGGACTTCATCTGCTCTGCACTACCCGACTCACTGGACCCTCTACAGTTTGCATACCGCCACAACAGGTCCACTGATGATGCCATAGCCCTGACACTACACACTGCCCTGTCACACCTGGAGAAGAGAGACACGTATGTGAGGATGCTGTTTGTAGATTACAGCTCAGCATTCAATACCATCGTTCCCTCGAAGCTGGACAGGAAACTGCAGGATCTAGGACTGAGCAGCTCCCTCTGCAGCTGGATCCTTAGCTTCCTGTCTGACAGACGCCAGGTGGTCAGACTGGGCAGCATCACCTCATCCCCCATCACACTGAACACTGGTGCTCCACAGGGGTGTGTACTGAGCCCTCTCCTGTACTCACTCTACACCTACGACTGCACAGCCACTAACAGCTCCAACATCATTGTGAAGTTTGCGGACGACACTACAGTGGTGGGTCTTATCACCAACGGTGATGAGACGGCTTACAGGGAGGAGGTCAGCGCCCTGACCCACTGGTGTCAAGACAACCATCTCACCCTCAACGTCGCAAAGACAAAGGAGTTGATAGTGGACTTCCGGAGGTGCAGAGAAGTACACACCCCCATCACCATCAACGGCGCTGCTGTGGAGAGAGTGAGCAGCTTCCGGTTCCTTGGCGTACACCTGGCTGAGGATCTTACGTGGTCAGTACACACAAACAAAACAGTGAAGAAGGCCCAGCAGCGCCTCTTCTTTCTCAGGAGACTGAAAAGATTCGGCATGAGCCCCCGCATCCTCAGGACCTTCTATCACTGTGCCATTGAGAGCATCCTCACTGGATGCATCACCACCTGGTATGGCAACAGCACCGCCTACAACTGCAAAGCTCTCCAGCGAGTAGTGCGGTGCTCTGAACGGATAATTGGAGGTGAGCTTCCCTCCCTCCAAGACATCTACAGGAAGCGGTGCCTGAGGAAAGCGGGGAGGATCATCAAGGACTCCAGTCACCCCAGCCATAAACTGTTCAGACTGCTTCCATCAGGAAGGAGGTTCTGCAGCATCCGGTCCCGTACCAGCAGACTGAGAGACAGCTTTTTCCATCAGGCCATCAGACTGCTGAACACGTCATAGACACCTCAGCTTCACTACTGGAACTTCAACATTATGCACTCCACACTGTATATAAATGCCACTTGTTTTGCACATATTCAACTCTGTATATTTTATATATTTTATTATTATTATTATTATTATTATTTTATTTTATTTTTTTACTATTTAATTTGTAAAAATGTGTATACACACACACACACACACACACACACACACACGTAGGAAAATATTTAGTATACACATCCAGAAATGCATACACTATTATATATTGTACATATATTTATTAGTTTCAGGTTGGCCATTCTTGTATTTTGCTCGTTTGTGTTGTTGTGTTTGCACATCTCTGTTGCTTGTGGGGCTCGCACACAAGAATTTCACTCGCATGTGCTGTGCCAGTGTGCCTGCACATGTGATGTGACAATAAAAAGTGATTTGATTTGATTTGATTTGATTTGAATACTGCGCATGCATGCAAACACTATTAAAAACCTCAGTGGAACTATTAAATATATTACAACCAGACTACAGAACTGACCTTGAACTTTTACTCCCTGCATGCTCCAAATGTTCGATTATAACCAATTCAGGCTGAAGGCTAATCCAGAATGTTAAACTCTCTGTTCGCCTTTCTGTCTTTCCCTGTTTTCCCACATGCTCAGCTACATTACCGGCAGTTGTCTCGCTGCTTTACCTATGAGTTGTTTTTTTCTCTCTTTTTTTCAGCAAGCATTAAGTCACTAATAATCGCAGTGTTAAGGCCAATATCTCTTACCAAGGCAGCCAATCAGGTCTGAGAGTAAATATTCTGCAGAGACAAGGACTAAACTCGCTCATTTAACTTTAATCACTGTGCCATTATTTGTTATGCTGGAATGATTATAATTTTAATTGTCTAATATAATTGATCAATTAATCACTTGGGTTAATCACCGAGTGAATCTAATTGTGCTGCTTCTGTAGATGTGAGAATTTTCTTTCCTTTTTTTATACGTTTTTTGTTCATCACTGCAATATATGTTTAATCCACTGGGGATTGAAAGAAGACCAAAAAGTGTTTGAGGTGGGATTTATTGACTAAATCACTGCCTGACTGGTTTTAAACCCTCTAACTGGTAATGAATGCATGGTCAGGGTCTCCTTGTGCACCCGGGGCCATCTTGCTTTTCTTTTTTTCTCCCCCTCCCTCCTGGTGTTGCTACTCACCACTTCCTGCTGGATTCCTGGTTGGCACAACTGCTCATCATCATCTATCATCTACCTGCACTATGTCAGGACTATTCTTCCACCCACTCTCTGCCTAATCGTTGTGGAAATCGTCACCGGCAGCAACTTTTAGAGTCGCCTCATGTTTCCGAGTTACTTTCGAATGTGAATAAAACATTTTTACGTCTAGCAGTTCTGGCTCAAAACCTTAACAGCCCTATTTAATAGTAACTAAGCTGAAAATAGGCAACAGACAACTGTTCCCCAATTGCTAGAAAATGATAGTCATTGCTCCTGCTGTGCATAATACTCTCACACACACATAGCCAAACAATATATCACTTTTTAACTGTTTCCACATCCCTGGCGCTTGAATACACACATGTACACACGCACGCGCGTGCACACACAAACATGCACATGCACACAAGCCTGCAGGCATGTGGTTTTTCTTTATTAAAAACCAGAAAGCACAATTAGCTGCAGAATATGCTTAACCCTGTATCGCTCCCTCAGCTCGAGGATATATTGCTTCTTCTTCTCCATTATTAAAAAAATAACAGATGAGCGGAGGAGGGGAGCAGACAGGAAATATCACAGTTTCATGTTTAGCAAGTGGAGGCTGGGAAATGTGTTGTGGTGGAAAGACTGAATGTGTCCATATAGTATAAGACGCAGGCATTACATGTGAAATATGACAATGACGACAGTTATTGCTCGACCGTTGAGGTCCGTGAGCTACGACGGTGTCAGCGCCTCACTGACTGACATGGAAATGTGTATGTATGACAGTCTCACGGCAGTTTTTCAACCTGATGTCGTATCCCTGAAACTGCAGCCATTAAAATTGTGTCATTTCTGCTTCCACTGGCCTGCTTCCCCCACTGATACTGTATTGTGCATGTTCACCTTTGCATAATCAGAGAAACTGCATTTTGTTTTATTAATTATTATAAATTAGAGATAAAAAAAATTTGGTTTATTCGTTAACAAAATACAGCAAAGTGCATAAAAACACTTCTTCCACAGTGAGTTTCTGTCCTGTCTCCCTCCCTCCCTCCCCCTCCCCTCACCCACAACCAGTCGCATCAGGTGGCTGCCTCTCCCTGACAAATTTCTACCTGTTAAAGGGGAGTTTTTCCTTCCCACTGTTGCCATGTGCTTACCCATAGGGGGTCGTCTGCTTGTTGGGTTTATCCTGCAGTATAAAATGCCTTGAAGCAGCTGTTGTTGTCTAGGTTCTGCTACATGGCAGATAGGATATGGACACAGGACTCGGAAAACAGTAGGTAAACTCAAAAAGCAGCTTTAATGACGAGTACTTTCAAACAATACAAATCAAAAGCACAGCTGGAGTAAGGGATCCAAAACTAGGAAACGTAGGGGAAGCACAGAACAAAGGACCACACAGCCCAGACGGATGGTGTGACAATGAACAGATATAAACACACCAGATAACGAGGGAAATGGGGAACAGGTGAAAACATGGCTCAAGACAATTAACCTAATGAGCCTGATGGGAAGTAAACATAGACACGAGACTTAGAAAACAACCACTGTCAAAATGAACCAGGAAGTAACAAATATGGAGTAAGAACACACAACACAATGCCAGTGTACACAAAAGGAAACACTGGTGAGAACTGGGAGCTCCAGCTAAAAACATGGCAATAAGTAACAAAACAGCTCAAAATCCTCACAAATTCTAATAAAAAAACAAAACCACAGAACTACAGAGACCCTGGGACCATGTCAGCTGTTGTGATCTGGCGCTATGTGAATAAGACTGAGTTAAACTGAATTCAAATAGAGACAAAACTTTACTTCCCTAGATTAATACATGAAAAATACACAAATTCCACGTTTCTGTCACATTTACTACATAACTTTGTCAAGAACTCTCTTAATTCTGCAGTCACATTCTGCATACTTCTTTTGCCTTTAATTTAGTGGCACCCAAAAGGAAATTTAGCACCACAATCTGTTTATCTTAGTGTGCCCAATTTATAATATTGACAGCAGTGGAAAGAAAAAAAATAAAGGATGCATTTTTAATAGATGATAGATCTGCTGGAAACTCTGGAGAAAATTCTCTCGGCATTTGATGAAAAAGATAATTATACACACACACACACACACACATCCACTGCCCTAAGTTTGGTAAGTAGTTAAGAAAGATGAGTGAGTGGATAGATAACAAGAATACAAACATATGGAGTCATGTTTTTGAAGTAAAGAGTCATTTTTGGTTTCTTTTGCTGTTCACTACACTCAAAAAAATGAAACGTTGACTTTAATTAAAATTATTTTGTCAACAGGTTCCACGAAATTGAATTATGTTAGTTTAAAGCAAAAATCTTTAGTTCATCTAATTTAAAAAAACTACTTAAGATTAACAAGACATATTTAAGACTAACTAAATCAAGTTATGTTGTATGAACAAAGATGATATATTTTCAGGTTAGATAGTTTAGTTACTTCAACACATTTCTTATTTGTGGCAGTAAAATGTTAAATTTAAGTTAGATTAATTCAAATATTATATTTTCAGCCACCTTGTGCTTTATTAATTAGTTTTACATAAATCTATTTTGTCAACAGGTTCCACACAAATGAATTAAGTACATCCAACTTATTTTTTAAAATTTCTTTTATTGCCAACACATTCAGTGAGCATTTGTGTAAACCCAGTCCAAAATAAAACACAACAGCTCATTAGGGTTAGTAATTAACAGTATGTAGACAGATGCAACATCAAGACTTTAAATTAAATGTCTGTATCTACCAGAAATAGAAGAGAGAAAAAAAAACGCATTGAAGATCACATAACACATTGATAAGATGACACTTGAGTTATGCACATGTGATGCTAGTAAGGTCTGTGAGTGTTTTTTTCTTTTAGTGTCTAAAATGGATAGCAAAGTTGCTATTTGCAATGATTGCTTAGGGTCAGTCCAGTAACACAATGCCAATGAAGTGCTTTCCTTTAACAATGCAAAGTGAAGTGTCCACCTCAACAGCCACAATTTAAAAAAATTTTATGTAACAACAACAACAACAACAACAATAATAATAATAATCATAATAATAATAATAATAATAAATAGTCCACTGATATTAGCAATCAAAGAAAATTACATCACCATCCCAAATAAAACTTTAACAAAACATGCCAACATTATGGTCTAACAATAAAACAGCTTGTCAGCGTTCAGTTTTTTTGCAACAGCACAGCAGTAACCATTTAACACTTGCCACTGTCAACATTTATTTTACCAGTGTTTGGGCAAAAAACTTCAGATGGAAACATTTTAACATGGAAACAATTGTTCGTCTTTAAAAGTCCACAAAATATACATTCATCCTGCATTCCCAACTTGGATGATCTGATATCCTCGTGTTGGTGTTGTTCCCAGACCATCATGAAAATGTTGTCACATTGTTGTGACGTTATTCTTTTGCGCGCCAAGCCATTCGTGCATTTATGAAATTCCAATGTTGCAAGGACAATATCAATTCTGCTTACTATTTATTAAAGGGTTACGGTTAGGGTTAGGGTCAGTTGATCGGCGGACAGAGGCGGTTTCACGCAGCTTAAGTACAGTTTTTTGTTTTACGCCGGTTTTTCCCGAAGTCGCAAAAGTATGACGTCACAACATTCTGATTGGTCACTTGCAATGTTGATCCTGGAACAACATTTAGTATGATGATCTGGGAACAACACCAACACGAGGATATCAGATCAACCTCCTAACTTACCCTTAATTTTAGTATGTATTGCAATTACCTTTACAATGCACACAATGTAACACAAACTGAATATGAACATATTTCCACCTCATAACAATATGCCTTGAACGCTAATATACACACCACCCTTCAACATTTCTGGTGCAGTATCATCTCTCAATTAAATCCTTTAAATCTCAATACTTTTGATTGTCTCTTACTAGCCCCCCACAACAGTAAAATCTCTCAAATTGTAGTAGTTTACAAACTTTTCAAAATGTTCTAAATTTCTCTTAAATGTAATTTTCCCGTTATCTGTCATTTACAAATTACCATTTTATTCCCATTCAGCCTCCGAAAAACTTCTGTCCATCTGACAGAACATTCATCATCCAAATTAAAGGTTGGCTTATTCATTCAGTGTATTCTTGAGCAACTGTACCTTGGTCAAGAGTATGCTGACATACAGATGAAGGAAGAGCTTCTGAAGTACTTCAAAGAAAGCTTTCAGTCTTGAGGTTAACTGAGATTCAGTGCATATATCCCACCCATTAAGAGTGCACATGCAGAGGCCAGGTCTTCCAGGTCATGCAGGACACACTAGATGGTTATACCCACATCGGCTGGAGGAGTGCTGGCATCAGCTCTTTCGATGGTAAAGATAGCAAGGGTAATTTGTTCCAGCTCCCTCTGAACAGCTGTAGCTTAGACACAAAAACATAGAAAAATGGCATCCAGTTTTAAAAAAAGAAAGAAAAAGGGCCAAAGCTACCCTTTAATGACGTAAACACAATATTAGGAACATGCACCCCAGTGTGCCACTATTTCAGACTACAGATTCAACGATAAATATAAATAGTTTGGGTATACAAGAAGATTTCCCAAAACATTTAAACAGGTTCCATGCAAATTACAACAACAACAACAACATGCAACAACATTAGTTATTCAAAATTTGGTTTAATACAGATAAAAAACTAAACTAAAATTACCAACCAATTATTCTTTGAAGAGGATGCTTGGGTCTTCATTCAGGTAAAAAGGTAGTGCCCTGAGGACACACTCCCTCCCCTTTTCAATGGTTTCCTTCTGTAGAGAGTGGCAGAGATACAGGAAGAGAAAACAGATATACTTTAGGATGACAGAAACTCACATTATACGCAAAATGAATGACATATCCACTGCACAGATAGACATGTACACAAGACCAACTAATCATCACATGGACATGAATAGTTAACCTGTTGGGCAGGGTTTCCACCACATTATATATGTCCATAATGGAGGTAAAGACAAACTAATACATCATCTTTTTTGCATTCAAAACATAACATAAAAACATTCACTTCTGGTTTAACCTAAATCAAGGGATCAGATTTTACATATGTTTAGGTAATTTAAATTTTCCAACGTTTTGAGTACCAAACTTTGTCTTGCTTAATATAAATGTAAGTGCACTGTGCAGCTACCATACACTAGCTGTTTAAATTTGAAAATGATCTTATTAGCCATAATATTTTGCTACCAACAGAATAACGCACCTGTGTGGCTGGGGCCAAAGTTTGTCTAATTTTCTTCCCTGCAACGCCTCCTTTTTTCTTGAAGACTTTTATGAGCTGGTCAGTGTATTGGTCAAGTTGTGTAAAAAGCCTTGGAACATGTGCAGCAGTAGTAATCCTCACATATTCTGCTTCCACCTGAAAATATGTCAACAAACACAACATACTGTACTGTAAATATACATACTATATGTACACATATACAAACTAAAACTAATGTAGTAAGACCTCATTAAAGCTATAATTTTAACACAAACATTTACACAAAATGCTAATGGAGCCATTACAGCTTTTATTGTTATTTATCAAGTTCCAAAAAATATTGATCACAGCTGATCTGAAAAGAATTTCATGCCTCAGGCCCTTGAACTGCAACCTTTACCATGGTTCAGATGTGGAGAAGAAATAACAGGGGCATGGGATGGGTCACAAAAGAAAACTTAACTTATAAAACAGTTTTGTTTTTAAAAGTATAACAGTTCACATACCACATACAAGCTCAGCAATACCACATACACCACATCAGTATAGGAGGGAGCAGGTAAAGGCAGGATCTGAGATTTATACAGTAAAACAAGAAATTCATTACTTAATTTCAAGAAGCAAATTATTGTTTGAATTACAACTAAATAAAATACTACTCAGAAGAAAAGCAAGAGATTGACACTGCCATGTGCTAACTTTTTATAGAAGCAATTATCACCAGGTCTGTCGACCTCCATTGTCTGTCCACTCATATGTCTTGAATAATTTTATTAAAAAAATTAAGTGTGTACTTTCACAAACTGTAATTTATAACTACATTGATATGTATAACTCCGCTAGGAAACATGCTGTATTTACAGACCATTTTTACATAATACAGATTACTGATAGAGCAGAACAATGGTGTCACAGTGGCTTTCGCCCTTGACTTTTTGGATTTTAAATGTCACTTTATGCTATCCTTGCTATCCTATTCGATATTTCCGACTCTCGGATTACAGAAAAGGAATCCCAAGAAAGCAAATGGAAAAATAACCCCTTGAAAGAATAACCCCATGAACCCCTGTAGCTAATCCCTTAATAAAACAAAAAACAATAAAAATGTTTCTTACACAGTCCACAAAATAAGCATGTCCAGGACCCAGTAAAACTAATGTAAAACAAGCGCACGCAAACGATTTAACATGTCTTGTAAGACAAACGCAAAATATAACCATGCTGGACATATAGATACTACACAACATAGTCAAAGAAAAAAGTGGTCTTACCTCTCAAAGAAACAGCAGCTTGGCGCCAAAACAGCCTTTTTCAGTTAAATTTGAAGTCTTGCGCATGAGCAGGCACAAGCCGTGAAACCTTCTTGTTCTGCGCGGTTTCATTACAACTGTTTTTGCATTACTGCCACCTTGTGGATATACAAGGTATATCGATCCTAATTGACTTAACTTAAATGTTATGCGATCAAGTAACACATTAGTATTATGTACGTTGAATAATAGACACAATTACGTAGACTTGATTAGAAAAACATATGTTAACTTAACAAAAACATATATTTTAAGTAAAATGAAAATAAATAATTAATATACACTGAACAATCCACCTCATTCATTTTTTTGAGTGTAGCCTTCAGACCACCTTGCTGCTCACGGTTCACAGCTTGTGGTTTCACCCCAGGCTCTCTCTGACGCACAGAAATGTTCTGCTTCTCGTGATGTTGGGTTCAGTGATCCAGCTGTGACTCTCACAGCAGAACATGGTGTCTGTGTCGCCTCCTTCTGCCAGAGTCAGACAGACAGGCGTGTTTGTGCTCTATTTGGTGTGTAGTCCACCTTGAATCGGGGAGTTTTTTGAGATGCACTCCCCTCTGCAGGGAGGAGGACTGTGTTTGTATCCCAGGAGAGAGAAGAGCACTGAGACCTCAGGCCCACCCCAGGGTTATACAAAAATCTGTTGCTCTAGTTTTTCATCCTTAACTTTTTCAGGCAGGCTCTGATTTTTCACAGCAGTCGATAGATTTCTATTAGCCGTTTCCCAACTTTGCCAAGATAAAATTATACGATAAGATTTGTTGAAAGAAGATAATTGTTGATCTTCTCATTTATTCGTTGGCAGTTTCTTGACTGGCATTACTTACAGAAAATTTACATACCTCCCATAGGGACCACCATTTAAGCTACTTTAGCCTGTAGTTGATGGAAGTCTGAAAGATACTTTGCATCCCACCTAGATCCTTTTTTCATGCTGAGCCTGACTTCATCAGTGTGATATCTGCTGTCATTCATGCCTGCTCTTTGACATATTTAGGTCTTGGTATTGGATTCCCTGTCTCTGTCTCTGGAATGGGGAGGACCAACAACAGATCTATACTGCTAAATATAAATAGCTGCTGGTGGAAATAACAATCCTCTTTTTACTATAGTGTGACTGAAATGACATCACAAATCCAGACAGATGGTATTGTATCATTTAAAAGGTAAGATACTGTACCGTAGTGTGGCTGATGTGGTCAACTACAGCAGCGGTCCCCAACCTTTTTTGCGCCACGGACCGGTTAATATTTTCACAGACCGGCCTTTAAGGTGTCGCGGATAAATACAACAAAATAAAAGTAGTACCGGTTCCGAAAAAAAGAAGATTTATTCATAACACACGTGAAAAGACCCAGGAAAACTGAGTTAATGATACAAACGATAACAAAATAACGCTGAAAACCGATAAAAACCCTGAAAACCATACATTTCACACCTGAGCCTCAACTCTCGCGGCCTGGTACCAAACGACTCACGGACCGGTACCGGTCCGAGGCCCGAGGGTTGGGGACCGCTGAACTACAGTATATGTTAGCTCTAAATTTTTCTTCTGTACCTTCCTAAATGGGCTTAGAATAGAGAAATGCTTTTCACTAATCCTGAGCATAAATGTCAGTGTAATTTTGGACATTAAGTGTTTTCTTTGAAATGTTGTTTCCAGGATGGAACGATTGTACACGATACATCTTTAATGACTTTATAAAACAAAACAAACAAGTTTGAATTTATTTTAGATTTTCTATCATTTACACAGGATCAACATTATTGTCAGGGTCCTGGGACTGGGCGACCCAGGATCGCTGGGCAGTCATGGACCTGTGTATTATTATTATGTATTTTTGGTGTCGTTTCCCCTTCTCTGTGCGTGTACATATGTGTGTTTCTCTGTGCTGTGTTAGTCTGTGTCCCACTCATATGTTTAGGCGAGGTATGGGTGTGTATGTCTGCGGGTGTGCCTGGAGGATGGAGCTCGGCCACCTGCAGGCCTGAGGGGTGTGGCCCTGCGGAGGGACTGGCCACACCCGAAGCCACACACCTGCCGCTGATCAGGGCTCGTCGGGGGAGCTACTTAGGAGAGTCTTGGAGCTCCCACCGACGCGGGATCATTGAGTTATCTTACCAAGTCACTGTGTGTTAGCGTAGGTCTGTGCTGTGCGTATATGCCCGCCGAGGGTTAGTGTTGACGGCTGCGTCTCTGGTTTCCCTACAGGAGGAGGAGTGGTCCGGAGAGGCAGCACGCACGGGGGTGCGGAAACACAACAGCGGGGAGCACGAGCACAGATATCGGAGGGAAGCACGCACACGGGGTTCGAGGGAGCAACGGGGAGTTATTGTATTTACAGCCTTTTCACTGTAAATAAAGAGCACTGTTTGCATCGCAGAGTCTGCGTTTTGGGTCCTCCTTTCCCCACATCCCCACGGTCTGCCAGCCAGACCGTGACAGAATGATCCCGCCAACCACCATGGACCCAGCAAACTCAGGAGTTGCCACGGAGGAGAGATCGCTCACGCAGCTATGGGATTACTGCCGGAGCGTAATCCAGGCTGTAGACCCACACAAGAGACATATACAGGTAGTGTTCTTTGACAATTATCTCTCATCCACTACCTTCACCACGAACATTCTGGACATTAACAAACTTAGGCACCTGGTCGCTAGTTTAAGGGAGAGCTCGAGTTTTGAACTATTTGGCTTGGGTGGTCCGAGCATGGACAGTTCGGCTGCTCTCCTAGAGACTCTAGCCGCTTGGCTTTTCACGCGTCGGCGGAGGGCTTTCCCGTTGATGCTCGCGGCACAATCGTTTGATCCGCCGTTACGGAAGGCATGCCGCACTCTCTACCATCATCCCGTTACGCCTCAACCCACTCCTGCGGTTTCAGCCCGGTCAGCTGGCAACGGACCAACAGCGCTCATCACCGCAGTGAGTAAACCCGACTCATTTGTTTCTATTAATCCTGTCATTGAAAATCAAAACACAGATGAACAGCAGAGGACTGTTTCCGTACACCCGGCCCCGCCTTCACGGAGGAGAAGGCGTCCTCGCAAGCAGCGTTCAGCCACCTCTACACTCACTCCTGTGCTGGTCGAAGGCTCTGGACGCCACAGTGAGTAAAATGGACTCTGCCGGTGTCGTAAATTCCCTTCCTGTGAACATGGACATAGAGACTATAGCCACTACGGCAATTAACAATGGAGAGACTGTAAGAGGTGTAACTGAACTCCCAGTGGGGATTTTTGGACCACCGACGGACGAAGGTGGCCTGAGTGCTAATACTGGGGCAGAATTTTGCATAGACAGCCCTGAGGTAGTTAGCTCAGAGTCGGTGGGGTCAGAAACTGTTTGCTTTACCTCCAAAAACTCAGAAGATGTTCACTCTGAGACTGTGAGCTGGGAGCTAGGGAGTTCACAGCATACAGACCCAGATGACTTTTTGGCTCAGTCTGGCCATATGGAGACAGAGGTTCTCCCCAGGGCTTCCCCAGAGGCCGAACTGGAGGCCTCAGTTGCCTCTGGACCCCTGGAATTTGTTGAGCCAGCTGTAACATTCTCATCCTCTCCACCCTTCATAATAGCCATATCACCCTCAACTCAGTCCGCTGCCCAGCTAGTAACGGAGTCTGCTGCCCAGCTGGTGACTGAGTCTTCAGTCCGGTCAGCCTCTCACCTTCATCCTCAGTTGGAGGTCGATATGCCTGCTGGACCACCTCTGCCATCATTTCACCCGTCTGTCCCTGCATCGCTGTCCAGTCCACCGGGAGCAGCTGCCGCACCATCATCACCTTCTCCCTCTGCAGCTACTTCTCCACCAGAGTCCCATCAGACTGCAGCGACCGCAGCACTCTCGGCTTCGCCATCTGCATCACCTACTCTACCTTCACCTTCCCCACCTGCAGACACCGCATCACCATCTTCACCTACAGATCGACCGTCAGTAGCTGTAGCGCAGCCGGAGGTGCTCAGGGTGCTCGGAGAGCGGGAGGAGCCCGCACCGCCAGCTGTGGAGCCCTGCGAGCCGGAGCAGGAGCCCGGAGGAGCGGCTCAGCGTGGCGGAGCAGGAGCCCAGCGAGCGGGAGGAGCTCGCTCTGCCGGAGCCCAGCGAGCGGGAGGAGCTCGCTCTGCCGGAGCCCAGCGAGCGGGAGGAGCTCGCTCTGCCGGAGCTCAGCGGGCGGGAGCAGCTCAGCGGGCGGGAGCAGCTCAGCGAACCACCAGCAGAGGAGCTCGGCGAGCGGAAGGAACAACCGGCGCCGTCGGACCCGGGGCTCGCCACCGGAGGGGCAGCAGTGCCGCCGCCACTGGAGCAGTGGCAGGCCCCCAGAACCGTTTTTCTGCTGTTGCCGGACCCGTGGCTGCCCGCCGGAGCTGCAATGTCGCCACCATTGGACTCGAGGTAGGCCCCCTGAACTCTTTTGTTATGTTGATGGGCCGCCTGAGACTGTTTTGTGGCATTTTTTCTTTTTGTTGCTCCGCTGCGGGATGCGCGGTCGGACTCTGGGACTGTGACCTTGGGGGGGTTGTTTTCTTTGGGGGTTTTTGCTTGTTTTGGTTCTGCCCTCCGTCCTGGACCTCCCGCCGCCCGCCCTGGGTTGGTTGTGCTGTTTTTGGTTTGTGTTTTTGGGTCGTCGGGAGCCGACCCTTAGAGGGGGGGTACTGTCAGGGTCCTGGGACTGGGTGACCCAGGATCCCTGGGCAGTCATGGACCTGTGTATTATTATTATGTATTTTTGGTGTCGTTTCCCCTTCTCTGTGCGTGTACATATGTGTGTTTCTCTGTGCTGTGTTAGTCTGTGTCCCACTCATATGTTTAGGCGAGGTATGGGTGTGTATGTCTGCGGGTGTGCCTGGAGGATGGAGCTCGGCCACCTGCAGGCCTGAGGGGTGTGGCCCTGCGGAGGGACTGGCCACACCCGAAGCCACACACCTGCCGCTGATCAGGGCTCGTCGGGGGAGCTACTTAGGAGAGTCTTGGAGCTCCCACCGACGCGGGATCATTGAGTTATCTTACCAAGTCACTGTGTGTTAGCGTAGGTCTGTGCTGTGCGTATATGCCCACCGAGGGTTAGTGTTGACGGCTGCGTCTCTGGTTTCCCTACAGGAGGAGGAGTGGTCCGGAGAGGCAGCACGCACGGGGGTGCGGAAACACAACAGCGGGGAGCACGAGCACAGATATCGGAGGGAAGCACGCACACGGGGTTCGAGGGAGCAACGGGGAGTTATTGTATTTACAGCCTTTTCACTGTAAATAAAGAGCACTGTTTGCATCGCAGAGTCTGCGTTTTGGGTCCTCCTTTCCCCACATCCCCACGGTCTGCCAGCCAGACCGTGACAATTATACATGCAGGCTCTAATGTAACACCTGCACTAATATTTGGTTCGATGCTAGTTTGAGGTGATGTTGAAGTATTTGGAGGGAGCCTTCTTTATTATCCTATTTGCTTTGAGCAGTGGTCCAGTTCTGCTGGTAGCAGAACAGCCCCAGAACGTGATGCTGCCACCACCATGCTTGGCAGCTGTTCTCGACAGTGACAAGGATTTGACAGGGTCCTTACGTTTGACACCCTTACCTTTATCCTTCCAAAGATACTTCTTCTCAATGTGGCCAATCTTTGTCTGACAATAAAACTTTTCTGGAAAGTATTGATTTTGAAGCAGAGTCTTCTTTCTTGGGCTGTGCTCTCTTCATTCATGGTGACATAAATGGTAAATGGACTGATTCTTGCATTTTTCTACTCTACCTGAGCACCCAAAGCACTTTGAACAACATGCCCCTTCACCCATTCACACCTATTCATACAGGCACTGTTTTTAAATGTGTAACTGCTTTCTATCAAACATTCTCACACATTTATACTCCTACGAATGCATTGCAGAGCAACCTGGGCTACAGCCACCCTATACAAATATAAAACTTACTTTTACAGTGGTGAATGACGGTGGTGTTCCAGCAGTTTCCAATTGATGGCAGGCTTGAGGCTTGGTGGTTTCTGGATTGTGCCTGAGCATCCTAACCAATTTCCTGTCACTTGAGTGTGACAGTTTGGGTTCTTCCAGACTCAAACTGTCAAGTATGTTGAACTAATGATCATAGAGTTGTTTAGAAACAGCTTCCAGAGGCCTTCCTAACTTGTGTAAATCTACAGTTCTTTTTCTTAGATCTTTCTTAGACTTTCCTTTTTTTTTTTTTTTTTTTTTTGCAGCTTATAGATTTCACTATGCAAAGTAAACTACACTTTGGCCCTCTCACCACAGTGTTAGACATGTAAATATACCTTCTGAAAGCATGGGGCTTTATGCCAGCCAGCAGTAGACTCTTGGATGACTGATGAAATGTCAATAAAGAAAATTAAAAGGTTCTTGTTGCCTCAGTGCAGATCGTGCAGCAGGCACCAATCAAAACCCTGGATCAAATTTTTACCTTCTTCCCCGACATCTTGATTATTTCTGCTTCTTCTTTTTTACAGATGCACTCTGAGTTTTCAGAGCTTACCTGACAGTGGTGGTGTGTGTGAGCACAAAAGTTGATTTGCACCATTGTGACATTAGTGCAGGTACCAGTCTACTGAATTTACAACTACAAAGTGTTCAGCGCGTGTCCTGCCTCCTGCACGCTCTACCCAGATGGCACTGTAGCCTAAACCAAAAAGAATCCTCCCAGTAGTGAGAAGTTGAATGACAGGAAAAGTCCTTTCCTGTGCGATACATTTTAGAACAAGAAACTTTGGACAATGACGGTTCTCCTGACATTTACCAGTGAAAACACAAGTAACTGCCAGCATGGAGGCTTTTCTGAGTTTCTAAAGGTATAAAATGAATATGAGTGAACATAAATGTCTAATGCAAAACCTTAAAATGTTTCATTTTTTTTACACTTACTTAGCAATAGAAGGTTCATTTCCTCTGATAGTTTTGTAGTTCTGTATTTTTTAATCATTTAAGTCTGGTAAGGATTATAAATGTCATCCTTGAAAGCATGAAATTCCAGTTCAGTGAAACAATCCTTTTTTTCTCCTTCCCCTCTCATTGCAACATTTTTTTCCAAAACAACACAACACAATAATAAGATTACAACACTGAGTGTGTGAGGATCTAGGAAGCAATGCCCAGATCCTGTGTAGCCGTGTGTAGGCAAAAATGCAGCCCACACACACACACGCGCACACACACACACACTTTCTCTCTGTTTTTCCCTTTGTTTTCTCCTCTTATGGAGCTTGGTAATTTTAGCAAGAAACTGAAAACATGTAACCACTTAGATTCATCTCACCACTAAATGAAAAAAAATCTCTTTTTTCTTTTCTTTTCATTTTTTATTCTTATCATTTTCCATTTCTTTTATTTTCCTGTTTTCTGTTGTTCTCCATCTTTTTTACAACAACAGAAGAAGAAAGCAAAGTACAGCTGTAACTTTAATGGTAACAGTACAGGCAGCAGATGGGGTGAAAGGAGCATTGAGTGGAAGTTATTCAAAGTAAACATGATAATGATTCTTTTATTCTGTTGTTTAATTGTATGCAAATCTTCTGAGGGCATCTTATAGAGGGTCAGTAGAATATTGATCCATACTCCTCCACCCCCAGACCCCTGCTCTCTGACTCCTGCTCCTTCCTCTTTCCTCTCTTCCTTCAGTGGCAGACAGAGCTGTGAAAATCAATGGGGAAAGTGTCCTGAAACAGCTGATCTAGAAGCCATCTGGCCCTCATATTCCTCCGAGACGAGCCACAGGTCTCCAGAGATGAGACACGCGGAGAAGAAGCGGGGACAGAGCAAGAAGACGCACAAGCGCACAAGGCAAGTGTTAACTGGACGCCACGTAAATCCTCACTATGTGGCTGTTACATAAGAGAACAGGTGGAAGCAATCTAAGCTTATTTCAGGAACATTTGATCTGGCCCTTCACTCATTTAGCTGTGGGATGAGCATGAAATCGATTTAGTGGAAAATAACCTGCTCTACTGGGATTTTGATTTTGCACTATTCTGTCCTACCACGACTTAGATGAACACGTTCAAGTAATTTTGCATGATGTTCTTGTTTCAGCACACTGCCTGTCAGTTTCAGATCATTCATGACTCCTTCTTTATCATAGCCAATCTTTCCATCCATGTGTCAAATTTCTGAACTTTAGTGACCTCAGCGTTATTTATTAAGGCTGATTATCAATCTGTCACATTTACATGCAGTCAGGGGGGCAAGGGGGGGCAAAAGGGGAGCGGGGGGGGGCAACTGCCCCTCCAGTAAAGCCCCCTCTTTACAAGTTAAAATACTTGTGAAAACGAATTGTTTATTTGTTATAAAAGTGTTTTTGTGGATATTTTATTTTGCCTCCATTTACATATGGAGAGATTTTTACATACTTCTCTGAAGTGGTATATGCCACCCTCCCTAGACATCTTGGCCCTCCTTTGCACCAAATTTTCTAGATCCGCCACTGCCAGCAGTTACTCTCATTTGTCACAGTAGCTAGAGAAGAAGGAAAGTGGGAGAGAAGCAGAGGAACTGACGGGGGAGGTAAGTGATGGAAAAACAAAGAAAGAAATTAAGCAGAGAAGAGAGGAAGGATGTGACAAAAGATCCAATCATCCTGTGAGAAAAACTGCCCACAGAGGTTTTATAAAACGGTGCTCCCCATCAAACACTTTCAGAGCGTGGAAATTATTTCTGCCATCTGATCCTTTAAAAGCCTATAACAAGTCAAGCGGATCCCGTCTGTCGGATCCTGAAGCCTGAAGACAGACAGTTACTTCAGTTTTCAATAGTAATAATAAAAAAAAAGTTAGTCGTATCAAATAGATCACAATGAACATTAGACACAGAAACAGTAAAAAGCTATTTATATTTGATTATGTTTTTTTTTCTCTCTAAGCCCTAATATTAACAAAATGATGCTTTCAGAGCCTTCACGGCTCATTTTTATGAATATTACGTTTATTTTAAATAAGTCTCTATTTTATTTATCAAATTTGGTTTGATTTCTCTAAATCTATCTCCACAGGGTACTGCTTGCTCCAGCATATTGTTTCAGAAGTTATTTACATATAATTTGCACTATTCAGACCCAACTAGAACAATTTGGTGGAGGAGTGGCCTCAGGTTCACCTGAAGCCAATCAGAATACTGCATACTGAATAATATTTAAAGCAAGCAATGGCTGCAGCTGGGTGAAGAGGTTTGCATAATGGTTTTATGGAGTCTCATCCAGTCTTATGTTCAGGACCTGATGTTGCACAGGTGAGACTTATAGAGGAGGTATGGATGCACCACGTGCTTCAAAAGCTGCATATTCTCCTGTAATCACTCAATCAAGAAAATATCTTAGGAAGGGAAACTGAACTGTAGAGTGCAGGCAAATTTATTTTTGAAGAAGTGGGTGTTAAACTGTGAAGGTTATATTTATTGTGTGAAAAAAAGTGTAAAATGTAGCTTTATTTTAACTAAAAAAACAACAACATGTAAACTGATCAGGTGGGTGGATGGCGCTGAGCTCTCCCCTCTGCATCAGTGCTCTCTGTGTAGACGTCGCCACGTGAAAACCACATGGAAGCTTCTCTGCGGTGAAGCTGTAACACCACCAAAGAAAAGAACAAACACACACATTTTTATTTTCACACCTCATCCCATTGCTCATGCTACTTCCACTTCTTTCTGCAGTTTCATAGGGCGGCTTACATTATTTTGTCACTGTTTCCTCGCAGCGGCGGTGGCTTCTCTCGTTTCTCTCCTCGCTGCTTGTGCAGTCTGTAATAACTGAGAGTGGAATGCTGGCGCTTTTATATAGGCCTCTAAAAATAACTCACCCCTCACTTCCATCTACAGCCGGAATGACAGCCCGCTCCAGCCAATAGCGACTCTGAATCCCCTGAACGCTCCGCCCCTCTCACTCTTTCTCCTCGCCTCCTTAATTGGACGCCAGTGACATCATCAACCCTATTTACCTTATAAGGTCACGCATGAAATTGACTGACAGGTGGCTCCTCCTCTGCTCCCCTCCCCTCTCGCACCGGTCGCTTGGAATTGCAGCGGGGTCCAGTCTGCTGCTGGAGGAGCAAACCTGGCAACCTGGCAGCTTGTACTGAGACCGATTGGCAATCTGGCAATGCGGAAATAGATCTGGCACCCCCCAAGCCAGGACTGAGGAGAGAGGCGTGACAGAGCGAGCGGAGAGGAGACGGGATAGCACTGACAGAGATCAAATTATCAACTCTTCTTTCCCTCTCAGCTTTTTGTTTTTCTTTTTTTCATCAAAGTGTTCAGGTGCGCTCATCCGCACCAGATTTGGGCTTTTTTTTACATTTTTGTTTTGTTTTTGGGGGTTTTTGTTTTCTAAAATTTGTTTCTTTAATCTGTCAAGTGTGAGGAGAAGAACGAAGAAGTGCGTTTCTATCGTTTGGATTCTGGACTTCTTTACTGACTTCTTCTTTTTTTTCTTTTTTTTCGAGCATGGATGTGTTGGCGAATTACAGTATTTTCCAGGAACTCCAACTCGTCCACGACACTGGTTATTTCTCTGCGATGCCTTCCCTGGAGGAGAACTGGCAGCAGGTCAGAGACGATGCGTTTTTCTCGTCTTTTCCGGGAAACTGACGGGCTTAGAAACTGGGATGCGTGCGCTGGGTTGCTGTTTTCCGCGTGTGCCTGTAGTGTTTTGCACCAGCGGAGCGCTCATGAGCGCCAGCGAAAGCCCCGTGTAGTTGCGTCTTTTTTTTCTCTGCTCACATGGAGCACGGCGAGGTTCGCTGACAGGAGAAAACACGCACACGCATGGAAAACAGGCGCGGGTGGGGGGAATAAGCACGGAGCTTTACGCACTAATAGCAGTATCCCCCCAAAAATGCGTAAAAACCCTCTAGTCATACCAATGATCCCTTTCATTCCCTTTAACCACACTTTCGGCTTCATTAAAGCATCTTATTAACCATTTAAAAGCAGAAGCATGACGCTATCGCTCCGTGAAATCCACCGCTATGATTTTGAACTTAAATGGCTTAAATGTGAGAAACATGTGGCCACATCCAGGGTATGCATAGTGCCAACGTTTGAATGCTGTGGATGAAACTCTGAAAGTGAAAAATGCCGCTTCCGTCTAATTTTGCTTGTAGTTTTGGTGATGATAGTTTTTTTCCACGAGGCAGAGAGAAAGGGATCGGCGTTCAGTTTGTCAGATGAAAAGCAGATGAGGATGCTTTTAAAGTTACTCCAGTGTTGTTTTTAACGCTAGACTGAAAAGTCTGAGCGCTCTTATGTAGTTTTAAAATTAACCTTTTTTTGGTAACTTTACTGGGAAACCTTGATTGATCTGCGCTGTTGTAGACTGTGTAGAATGTAACTGACAGGGTCAGACGCGAAGTGAAGGTGAAAGTGAAATTTGTGTCTTTGCAGTCTGAGCCCATGATGGAACATTTAAGTGTCTGAATCCGAGAGCGTGATGCCGATGCTGATGTGATCGATAGATCAGATATGTTTGGACTAACACGCACACACACACACACACTGGAGGAGAGAGAGGGGAGCTGTGGAAAATGGACACATGCTTAATAGCAAGTGACTTGATCTTAAATAATATATCCACATCTGCCACTGTTTGTTTGCAGATAATCCTGTTGAATTATACATTAAGCACGTCACCCTCTATAGAACATACAGTGGACCCTTCATGCGAGCCCGCAGACTATTTTATAACATTTTTATTCAAATGTAAAATCTTCATTTTAATGGCATGAATCAGATAAAGCGCGATTTTCTCTGTACGTACAGCCACGCGAGTTTTGTGGTCTGTGGGTCCAGATGTACCACATCTTTCATTTTTTCTGTTTCACACACAGAGGCGATGTTTAAAAGGCTAAGCAACACAGTATATCGTATGGGTCATGTTTTATGATTTGCTAACCAATCACAGGGTGATATTTTCACTTAAGTTTTCCCTGCTTGAACTTGAGAAATGGAAATATCTGTTAATTGGAATCCGCCTTACAGCCTCTTGTAAGTGTGTGGGTGCCTTTATATGAAATCTAATGTTCAGTAAATCAGTCCATCAAAAATCCCCCAGTGGACCCCTGCATGGCACAGTCCACTCCGACAATGCTGGATTGCTCTGTTTCATGTATTTGAGTAGTAGAACCATGATAATTCCCACGGTGCTGAATAAAGCCCAAACTGCGGTTCTCCTCTATGACTGTCTTACTGACACAAATTCACAATGTCTCATCCTATTTTTAGTGCAAACAGCACACACTTCCAGCCACAGTAACCTATTTTTTCTGTCTGTTATATGTTAATTGATTAAGAGTGTTGAGGAGGAAAACTAATTAGGACTAGTCTGGTGAGTTGGAGCAGTCTTTATTCCTGTTTGCTGTCCAGGACACCATGTCTTGGACACCTGAGTTATTGATTTTCTTGCAAATTTTTACTTGGAGATCTGGGGAAAAAATAAAAAATAAAGGTTAATACATACATAAAACACACACACACACACACACACACACACACACACACACACACACACACACACACACACACACACACACACACAGCTACTCCACAGCAACAAAAGCAATACCATCTAGGTAAATAAAATAGTTGCCACACAAAAAGAGCTGACGCTGCCCTCTGCTGAGCAGTTTTACCCCCCCCCTCACTGTACTTCACACTGGGGTAAAATTTGTACTGGTTGTTGTTCTTTGCCATTGAAGTGTATGTGGTGTCTTCATACCAAAAATCATAGTTACATGTTCGTTCTTGTGTTACAAACTGAGCATACGAAAGTCCTTAACTGTACGTGCAAAGTAATGCACACAGTAATCAGGTTAATTAGGGTAATCAAGAGATTTTTTTAAAGCTTTTCCAAGACAGAAGCGCTAACTTGATGCTAAATGCAACAGAAATGTAGTCATTCATTACTTAGCTTACAAGACGTGTAGAAGACTCAAAGCCTTTCGTAGGTCAGCCACTTCATATCTACAGTATTACTGAGCCAGTCTAAAGCAGGCTCTTCTAATTAACTCGCTCCTGTTATGGCTAGTTAGCTTTGAGCAACTTCCTGCCAATCAGCAGGACTGGTTAGTAATAACATGTAAATTAATCAGTAGGTTTTCTTTCTTTTTTTTGCAGTGATTGTTCCAAACATGCTTAGCCTAGCCTATCACCAATACTTAAGGCAAAGTTGCCTTCCAAGTTATCAAAGTTATAACATGTACTTTTAAATACTGAAGTCTCTTGTAGTTAATGAGCAAATAGCAAGCTACATAGCATAGGGCTACTTTTTGACGTACAAAGCAGTTGCTGTAGTTTTCTTAGTAGGGACATTTTAAATGAAAAGAAGGCTAACTTCAAGCTTTTCTTTGGGTGGAAGCTAGCAGTTTTCACCTGCTCACAGTGTTGGTGCTAAGCTATGCTAGCAACCTCCCTGACCTCTCTCTACACAGAACACACAGAAACAATTGCAAATACTATTTTATGCCTCCAGGTAAGACATTCAAACAGCATCCAAAATATTAAGAATTTATTTACTTACCCTGCGACTGTTTAGCCGTACAAACTCCCCAAGACAAGAACTAACAGACTTAAAAACTCCTTTGTCCCACACGCCATCAAACTGTTTAACTCCTCTCTGGAGGGGAGAGGGAGGGGAAACAGGAGGACAAAGGAGGGGGAACAACTAAGCTGTAGTGCCTCTTCACCTCACTGTACAACACCTTGTGCAATACTTTTTGTAAATAGTCAACAGTGCAATAGACTCAATACTTGAAATGTGCAATTCACTTGTATTTTTATTTTTTATTCCTATTTATCCCCTTTGTATATTTTATTTATATTTGTCTCTGTATTTATATATGTGTGTGTGTGTGTATATATATATATATATATATATATATATATATATATATATATATATATATATATATATATATATATATATAACAATTCTGTAACTGTAACTTCGGTCATTGCTGTGCTTTTTGGAAGTTGAATTTCCCAGAGGAACCCACCCGAGGGATTAATAAAGTTCTATCTTATCTCTTATCTTATCTTAAACAGCTGAATGTGAGAGTTCATTTACATCAGAGGGAGCGTTTTTGATTGAAAACTCAGTTTTCATTGTGGAAAGTGCTGGGTGATTATGGATGGAAGGCCAAAGCTTTGAAAGAGGGAGGAAAAAAATGTAAATGTGTTTTTGTCGAATTTATCTGCACAAGTGGCGACGCAGAGGGGAGAAAGACAAACATACACACACATAAACCAGGCACACCCACGTTTTTTTTTCCTACTCTTGTTCCTTCTGTCTTCTTCTATCCCCTTATTCACTCCATCACACACACACACACACACACTCACACACACACACGCTTGGCTGGCATGCACTAATGGAAAGCTGTGGTCTGGCAGGACTCATCCCGCCACTTTCGACAGTAATTGGCCGTTTGCTGTCAGATGGACGGAACAACACACACGCACAGACACACACTCAGGCAAACAACACACACAAGGAAGCAGATTTGTGGATGTCATTTATCTTTCCTGACTGTCCCTGTTCCTGGTCTTTGTTTCCTCATACAGGCCTCTTTTATCAGGCTCTTTGCATCATGGCTAAACATGTGGAAAACACACTCTCGCTCTCTCTCTCCTGCCTATCCGCCTTAGTGCCTCTGACAGTATTGAGCCCATGGTCTGTGTGTAATTGCTGCATCTTTGCAGGTTTGGGATGATGTGATGGGCTTTGGGGATTTGTGAGTGTGTGCCGAGTGGCTCAAGGATCAAATAGCAAATGCAGGCTCCCCAATTAGATGTAATCCATTTATTTCAAAGCAAGGCTACTCCAAAATCTGATGAATGAGGGGGAAAATGGACACAGTGAGAAAAGAGGGACGACGAAACTGAACCCTGGAGCAGACGTTTAGGTTTCATGTGGTTGCTGTAAATCTGCGTTTACAGTCTAATACGCTATGTCGACAATCTTTGCAGGTGTTGAGCCTATTCCAACGCCCAACGGTGCTTTTAACTGGCCGACTCGCACGGTCTCTTTCTCATCTCATCCCTTAGTTTACATGCTCTGTGTGGCCATAATTCCTTTCAGGCTGATTGATTTATTTGCTGTGGTACCATTACAGCACTATGCTGGCCCAGCAAGCTCAGTGTCACTGAGATACAGTGTCTCCATTAGGCCAGCCTACAACCCTGTATCCTTTTCAGGAATGCTGTCTGCCAGTGTTGTGCCTATGTGTGTGTAGATTTAACCATGAAACAGCTCTGGCCAATCAGTCGGTGCCTTTTCAGAATGAATCCTCAGAAATCTAATCTTTCATATTGCTTGCCTTAATATGAAATAATAAAATTCAGAAGCAGAGATTCAAATCATAAAATGTATTAGCACTACTCGTGAACATCAAAACTCACGCCAGTAATAATTGACCGACTCGGCTCAAAAACTTGTCTTTCTCCTCATCTTCTTGGTAACCTGTTAATCTACTGCATGGACCATTACATGAACCCCTTTTTCTGTCTATGTCTCTTTCTCACTCCCATTTTTGTCTCTCTGTGTCTGCCCGTGGCTTGGGGCAGGCCCGGGGAAGTTTGACAAGATAATGAATTGCCATGCATGCTGCAGTTTTTCACATTTCACAGCCCAGTAACTCTGTATGTGGCGGTGGAGGAAAGAATGGAGGGGACGGAGGGGCAGCGAGACACGGAGTGAGAGGAAAGGATGAGAGAGACACCAGAAGACAGATAAAGTGAATAAAGGCAGATGAAAGTTAGTCAGAGAGAAGAGAAGATGTTTGTCCATCGCCTTTCTGCTCTCATCTTCTTTTTGCCCGTGTCATTTCCCGGCATGTGTTAATGCAGACACACTCACACACACACACACACACACACAGTTATGTAATTGTATGTGGAACACAGCTGCTTCCTCATGGTCGCAAAAAGAAGATGGGTGAGGAAAAAAAACAAAGGAATGAAGAGAAAAAGAAAGAGACAGCAGAACAGAGAAATGTAGCCGTGGCTTGTGTAATGCCTGATTCAAATGTCGGAAAATCAACTTTTTAAACAAAGCCACTTAAAACTGAATTGATAAGTTCTATTCAATTCAGTTTTATTTATAAAGCGACAAATGACAAGAACAGTCACCGCAAGATGCTTTATATTGTAAGATAAAGACTTTAGAATAATACAGATACATTGATGAGCCCCTATGAGTAAGCACTTGGTGACAGTGGGAAGGAAGAACTCCCGTTTAACAGGAAGAAGCCTCTAGCACAGGTTCAGGAAGAGACAGTCATCTCTAATAACCGGCTGGGGGAGTTAGAGGAGGGAGACACACTGGAAGAGTGCCAGAGATGAAGAATAAAAATTGTGATGTCTTGGTTTCAGCTTTTAATGCATAATATTAGTTAATGTTCTTTTATCCTTACAGTTCATCCCTTTCAGTTCTTTTTCTCTTTTTAGGCTATGCTTACTTATTAACACATCTTAACCGGACAGTGTTTTGCTGTTCATACAGCATCCATCCTTTAGTCTAGAGGGAAACAGATCAGACATTATGATCACGTGCCTAACATTGTGTTAGTCCCCCTTTTTGCTGCCAAAACACCTCAGACTCTGTAAGGCATGGACTCCACTAGACCAGTGAAGGTGTGCTGTGGTACACCAAAATGTTAGCAACAGATTCTTTAAGTCCTGTAATTTGTGAGGTGGAGGCTTCGTGAATCGGACTAGTTTGTCCAGCACATCCCACAGATGCTCGATTGGACTGAAATCTTGAAATTGCCAATTGAATGCCAAGTCAACACCTCAAAGTCATTCCTAAAACATTTCTGCTTTGTGGCAAGGTGCATTATCCAGGTACATTATAATTAGCTTTCAACAGTAGTCTTCATGGAATGAAAGGGGTACATGTAGGGCAGTGCGATATGACCAAAATCTCATATCCCGATATAAGAATTCTATCGTCCCGATAACGATATAAATCACAAAAATGTAACATTTTCTGTAAATTCTGTGAATCTCGGGCAGCTCGGAAGTGTTTCCAGCTGGGCGTCGTGTAGCTGGAGTCGAGTGTTTTAACCGATGCATGAAACAATACATTTTTAGACATAAGTTGTAACGGCTGCCGTTTTCTTTGTGAGTATTTATTACACGGCGTGCTGCGGGGAAAAGCCTGTTCTAACGTTTGAGTCTAAGGTCTATTTTTTAGCACCTGACGGCTCTTTTTTACTTCTCATCCGTAAAAAATCTGGTCTTTCACGTGATTCAGTTTATTTTGAAAAGTCTCAACAGGATCTTGAGCTTTATTGTGAAAGGTTTATGTGGAACATAAACAAGCGGACACGCGATGGTTTTACCGTCGTTGTTGCTAACCACAACGCATAAAAACAGGCGCTTGTCTGTTAGTAGTGTGGTTATATAAAATATAAGAGAAAGAGAGAACTTTAAGAAATGAATATAGCCACTACAGTGACCATCAAAACCATGAAAAAATATTGCCGTAAACAGTTTATTTTGCGACACCACGAAACAAATGATAGCATAAAATGAAATGATAGACGTTTTTATATCGTCATCCGATATATATTGTTATATCGAACAGCCCTAGGTACATGGTCTGCAGAAATGCTTAGGTAGGTGGTACATATCAAAGTAACACCCACATGGATGGCAGGACCCAAGGGTTCCTAGCAGAATATTGCCCAAAGTATCACACTGCCTCTGCCTGCTTGCCTTCTTTCTATACTGTGTCCTGGTCCCAGGAAAGAAACACACTTGCTCTCGGCTTTCCATATGATGCAAAAGAAAACATGATTCATCAGATCACGCCGCCTTCTTTCATTGCTCCGTGGTCCAGTGTTGATGCTCAAGTGCCCAATGTTGGTGTTTTCAGTGGCCAGCTTGGGCATCATGACTGGTCTGTGACTATTCAACCCCATAAGCAACAAACTGTGATCCACTGTGTATTCTGATGCCTTTCTGTCAGAACCAGCATCACCTTTTTCGACAGCTTGAGCTACAGTAGCTCATCTATTGAATCGGTCGGTACAGCCTTCACTCCTCACGTGCACCAGTGAGCCTTGTGTCACCAGTAGGTCCAGGTGTACACTCTTCCAGTTCCAGTAGACCCGACCAGAATTCTTCTGTGATGGAAGATTGTGTTACTGGAAATTAAACCAAAAGCAGCTGTGTTTTCCACGATATATAAAACGCGATCGCTCCAGCTGAATTGTGTTAGTGCTTCTGTCAATTTTCATACATCTCTTACACTTCTTTTTTTGACACCTTTGCTGATATTGTAGCTGTCAGAAATATTTCACATCTGCAGCTACAACTTTTAGAAGCACCAGACTTCATCGTGTTAATGCGAGTGTTTCCATTCCTAACTGAAACTTGCCATGCTTAGACTGATTGGCAGAAGCCCTGTTTGTCTTCGTTTTTCATCCTGGCGATAGTCTAGGCTGACCTACTATTAGCCCTCTGCATGCTGGGTTGGACTACCCGGGAACTTTATGGTACAGCGGCTGTGTCTGTTTGCGTAGGTATTTGCCTATGCAGAAGAGTTGCTTGCAGTCCTCCAAAAAACCTACAGTGCGTAGCTCGGCATAGATGATGCTGTGCGTTTGGGTGAAGTGCTGATTGGGTGAAAAAGTGACACTTTTCAATGATTAAAATGAACCCCACTATGAAATTCTGACATATTCACAATTAGGAAGTAGTTGCAGATATTACAATCCAGTGACCGGCACAAATCAGAGAAGCATTTAAGGCTGTAACAGTAAACAGAGGCATTGAGACACAAGCACGCTGCTCCACTTCTTACAGTGTGGAAGCTGGTGCCAATTCTGCCTTCAATATGAGCCGCTCTAATCACTGCATTCATTCACTTTCTTTTTTATCGTGCTCCAAACACACACAGTTATTGTCTTTTCCTCATAATTTGAAATCACTCGAGTCAAATGCACACACACACACACACACACACACATAGGCACTTGCCCGGGAACCCATAATTCAGTAAGTGAATAAGGCATTCAGTCTACGGTGGCAGAGATTAGATAAGAAAGTGAGCAGTCAGACTGCCGCGGCAGGAAAGCAGAACAAATGAACTGCACTCGTGATGGAGAGAGCTTATACTGTGAAAGCCATAGCCCTGATCTTTCAAGATGAGTGGTTTTCTATGGAGGGCAACTCTCCAGCAGTATTCACCATGGAGCGCGATTACTACAGTTTACAAGGAGATTTACCCATTCATATCTTCATGCTTCAAGCACACAGTGGGAATGTGCTATTGTGTAGTGAATCATCCTATTATATGTCATGTGTTGCATATATATCGATTTCCCACTTGCTTTTTTGTGGTATTTTAGGATCGGTTCTTGTCTGCCGCACTACCTGCCTTCAGATCTGAAGAGCTATCGGTTTCGTGTGGCTCTGGTGGAGAGAGCACTGGAAGCAGTGGGAGAATGGGTGCTAAGATGCTACAAAACGCTCTGCAGCACTGAAGGTGCTAAGCCTGGGAACAGCCTGTGATTTATAACCATTTAAATTCTATATAATTGTGTTCTGTAGGACATCAGAACTAAAAAGAAACAAAAAAAAAAAAACCAGAAGCTGTTTATTTAAATAGACCCCATCGAAATAACTGATGATGTTGTGTCTGGTTCCCATTGCCTTCTTTTAATTATAGCTTGATTTGACACCTGAAAAGTTTATGACTCCATCCTCAGTAACTGACAGCGCTGTTATCTTTCAATAAGCAGATTTTTACATTAGAAAAATATGTCAGTTTAATTGCAAAGCAGCTCTTTCTGTCAGATGTTTAAATGGATTACAGGATACAGTGTATCGCAATAATTACAGTAAGCAGGTCTGGTTTTTTTAGCTTCTCTCCTTTTAGAATGGAGTTTGTAGATAAATGCACTTGTATTCGGGACGTTATTGGAAAATAAAAAAACCCAGGCGTGTCTGATTTTATCCGCTTTTCTTAAGAGAAGTCCTCGTGGTGATCACAGGCTGAGCTCGGGTGAGACGCACTGTCATACGCACACACACACAGACACACACACACACACACAGGTGTGTTGTATTGTGTATGTGTTTGTGTCTCCACATCCTGCTGAGCTAGTGTTTGCAGACCAATTGGCTCAGGGATAAAGACTTGTGACCTGGCATCCATCCAGGCCTCTTATTCTCTACTCAGCCATCTCTCTTTCTCTCTCTCTGCCCACCTCCCTCCTTTACTGCTCCCCCCGTTGTCTTCCAGACGCCTCTTTGTTTATGCACATTTTGAATTTGCACATTTAAAATGGAAGTGCGATGCTAGGAATTCGAGGAAATGCCTCACTTGCCTCGCTGGACCGAGGTGGAAAAGTTGATCAAGTTGTCATATAAAGGCAGACAGAAACCTATTTTTCCAAATAAACAATGACACTGTAGGGCCGGCTTCCTCTTCCCCCTTTGTTCTTCTGGGTTTTTTTTCTCATTTATTACTACAAAAGTGGAACATTGGTAGAAATCCCAAAAAGGGCAGCTAACAAAAACATGCCGTGTTTGGCCAGAAACATCTTTCGTGCACTGAAAGCAGCAGCACTGAAATGTCATGATGTTCCAGAAGTGCTGCTGCAGCTCTTTTATAATGTGATTTTCTGGGAGTCTCCCTTTTATTTTAGCCAATAAATGCACAAAATGTAAAATTTTACTTTTAACTGGATGGCACTATTTTCCAGATTTGTTAAGCTTTGCAAGCTTTTCATTTCTTTTTAGTTTCTAGCCTTTAGTTTGTACTTAACCATCAGCCACCTGGGTGCTCACATGCAGTGAGTGTGCGTTTGTGTTTGGGCAATGACATCATTCGTAGTGTGCAGAGGATGTTGACAGTGGCTGAGGAAATGAGTGTATGTGTGTGCTAGCTTGCCAAGGCCAACAGCTGGCAGTAAACCATCCAGGAAGGACTTACACATGCATGCATCGCCATTGATTTCACAAAGATTTCATATAATAGAGTGAAGACCAAACTATGGCTTTTAAATGTGCCAGTAGATTTTTTATTAAATTGTAACTCAGTCTGTTAGTTAAAAAAAACCTAACAATTCATGAAGTTATGCAAGAAAAGAATTCTCACTTTGGGCCCAAAATGTTCCAAATGTTGGGCAACGATAAGAAAATGAAATATCGCGATAGAATATGGGTAAAACGCGCATGCGCAGTGCCTTTGTTTTTATACGCACATGGCGGAAAAAGCATGACGACGATGGAGAATAAGAAGGGCAAAAGCGGATCGTTGAATGAAACAGATGAACCAGAACTGGTTTGTAAAAATGCTGCAACTTCAGTGGTGTGGAACTGGTTTAGCTTTCGTCTGTCAAATACACAACAAAGCACATTTTTGGTAGAGCGTGCTAGCGGGCCGTCGTTATTACCGTGTTGTTTGGAAAATACGGCACACTTAAAATCAATCCTTTGATTTTTCTGAAAGTCGACAGAGCCCCTTATAATCCCGTGTGCCTTATGTATGAATTCTGGTTGTGTTTACTGACCTCGAAACGAGTTTATGTACACGGCGCTCAGCAATCTGTCAAATGTTTTAGTACGACTTTGCTAAGCTACGAAGCCGCACCGCTTGATGGATTGTCGGAGCATTACGGCTATCGTAGGCAGGAGCCTCGCGGAGTGATACGTACTGTGCTTCAACATAATATTACCGTATTGTGTGTGTATAACCTCTTTTTAAGTTTTGTGGATATTATACATGGTTATGCTGATATGTCGGCCAGTTTCCACTGGAAATGCCTTTTGGTTAAACTGTCAGCAAGGAATTTGCATTTGCACTGTTAATTTTTATATAACTTTAATGCACATAAAAAACAGCTGCTTGTTTAAGTGAAAATACATTGATGGGTTTTTTTTTATTTCACTAATAAAGTTGTGGAGTTGTAAAGTATTTTGTCTAGTGTCAACTATATCGTCAGTTATATCGTTATCGCAAATTTTCAAATGTATATCGTGATAAATATTTTTGGTCACATCACCCTGCTCTAGATGAGACCAGCAACACTTGTCTGAACCATTGATACACGACAGGATGGATCCATTATTTCAAGGCTCGTCAGGTTTTGTCCAGTTTTTGTTTTTAAGTTTTTAAGAATCGTAACCTCAGTTTCTTGTTCTTAGCTAACAGGAGTGGCACCTGGTGTGGTCTTTTGCTGCTATAGTCCATCTTCTTCAAAGTTTGACATGTTAAGTGTTGCTTGTAACAAGTTGCTATTTGAGTCGCTGTTGCCTTCCAAGCAGCTCGAAGAACTCTGGCATTGACAAGACGTTTTTACGCACTCTCAGTTACTCAAAAGATCATCAAAGATGGCCATTTGGCTCCAGCTTTGAGTATGTGTACTCCAGCAAGTTGAATTGTTTTATCTGACACTGAGGCATGAAACAGCTGGAACAATGGAGGAGCAATAACAGCAGAAGAAGAAGAAAGAAGAGTGTGCAGTCTTTTTATTTTACACAGAGACCACGAATTGCTGTTATTCCTATTGATTTTACTTCACTTCTCTGCACACCCCAAATCCCACCTACACCGGTGCATTGGTCTGACTACACATCAGTGTCTACTTATGGACCATATCAACACTTGTTTGCTTCTTTTCACAAGTGGACGGCTGCGATCCATGGCCATTTACACATTTGTCAGTCACGTGTCTTTAAGGTACCCAGCTGACCACTTATGTTCAAGGTCAAAGGACACCATCCTCAGTTACTGTATGTGTCATATGTGTCATCAGTCAAGCTCTGAGACAGACTAGCAAAAAACTAAAAGTTTGAGAATAATGTACATGTGCAGGTTCATCCAGCTGTTGACATTTGAAGGAAAGTCCTTTGCAACAACCACCTTCGTTAAAGACAGATTATTCCCGACATCTTCTTGTTTGGGTTTCACCAGAACACATTAGAGTTCATCACATATCTCTTGAGTGATTGTGATAAACAACCATCCAACATTTGTTTGCTCCATATGAGGGTGGCTGGCAAAAATCACTAAAATAGTATATATGAATAGTAGAGCTGGGCGATATGAGATTTTTTCATATCACGATATGTTTTTTTCATTTCAGGCAATAACGATATCTATCACGATATAAGCCAAATAACTATATTTGTAAGATTTAAATGTGCCGTTGCTCACAAGTAAAATGTGAAATAATCAGCAGCTTGTTTTTATTTAAATATTTATTTCCCATAATAAGTTCAACAGGGTAGATGTACTTAAGGAACATGAGACTTTTTCAGATAAATAAAGGCAAATATTGCAAACTACACAAAAGGCAGCCACTAAAGCGTTTAAGTTTCAAAATAGAACAAATGAAACAGACTAAATTGTCAATTCCACTTAGAAACAAAATATTAATTCTAAAAATAAATCTTAGTTTGTTTTACAGAAGAACAGACAAAACTGACTAACTTTTGTCAATATCAAATAAACTGAGAACTAAAAGGAAATTCTCAATCTCTCCTTGTTGTATAGCTGAGCTTTTCAAACAGTTTTAACAGTTACTTTAGTCTGACAAAAGCCGAATGACGAATTAGCGCTTCCAGTCAGAGACTGAGGCTACGTCCACACGTATACGGGTATTTTTGAAAATGGAGATTTTCCGTTTTCGTTTTAAAAAATAATCCCGTCCACACATAAAGGCAGAAATGAAGGAAAACGCTGCTATAAACATGCCAAAGCAGCAGGTGGCGCTAGATTCCTAACCGTGCAGAAATGTTGGCCAATCAGAAGTCTAGAAGCCTCGGTGGGAAAAAGTAAACAAAGCTGCGGCATAGAAGCAGAACCGAGTCGTATGTGTGGACGGACAGTAACTGTGTGTATATGTAAGCATTTAAACACTGCAGAGAGTAGAATTAACAGTAACAGTATTGTAGAAATTCATTTCACCGAAACAATAACGTGGCGCACAGTGTGACGCATGCACCAGTTTATTGTATTTCCAGACTTGCTTTCGGCACAATTTACAGTGCACGCTACTCTGTTTTTTGTCAGACTTGAAATAGCCGAAATACCTTCACACTACGGAACTTCTATGGCTCTTCCGTTCGACAATCTCTCCGGCATTGGAACCATCATCTGTTTTCTCTTCGGTCACGCTCGGTTGATTTTTCTAGTCGGCACACTCATTTCCTCCATTACCCGCTGGCTGCTTCCCAAACAAACACACGTGCGGCTTGGCACTTGTGCTGTACGTAACAAGTCACGCGACGTGACGCTGCGGCTGTGATTGGTTCGGCTCTGCACTACTTAGTTTGGATTGGCTGACCTTTTTTTTTTTTTTAATTTTTAATTTTATTTTAAGAGGACAAGAGCGGCGAGGTCTATCGCGATAGCTTAATTTCTCTATCGAGTAAAAGTTATATCGCGATACATATCGTTATCGTTCTATCGCCCAGCTCTAATGAATAGCACATTTATAGCAGGGCAACCTTTAGTCCAGATTAACAACATATATTTGAACATAATCTGAATAGAACTGTGATTTTTTTTTTAACTAAATATTGAATAATTAGCGAACCCCACTTAAACCCACTGTTACAATGTGTATGTATGAGGTTTTTATTAAGGATTTCAGGCCATAATAAAGCATACCAGCACAACTCTGTCTGTGTGTGTGTGTGTGTGTGTGTGTGTGTGTGTGTGTGTGTGTGTGTGTGTGTGTGTGTGTAGGTATGACTGAGATGTCTGTGTTGAGGCTGAGACAGAGTTGAAGTGGGGACGGATCGTGCTGGGGTCTCAGTGCGCCTTTATGCATGCATGATTGGTGTGTGAGTGAGTGCGCAGAGCGGGACAGTAAATGGGTCAGATGCAGTGAGGGGGATGACCTTGGGAATTTGTCTTGTTTTTCTTCACGACTGTACTCTTTGTCTTGGGTTAGGGTTGGGGGTGTGGTGGGAGGTGAGACAACTCAGAAACAATAGATGCACCAGAGCCACGCAAAGCTGACTGAACTGTTTCCACAAAGCTGGAAACATGTCGACTGCGTAGAGCTGTGTGTTGTAGCATTGAGATTTCCTTTAACTTTGAGTACAGTGAAGAAGAGACACAGACCATCGTTTCACAAACTGAAGATGGGGTTTCTCATGTTGCCACCAGTCTTGTTGTGCTGAAGTAAATCTAAACCCGGTCTCGTTCTCCCTCTACCTGCTTTGACTTTAAATTACAGCTAAATAAAACAAAATAAAGAAAACTGTGAGTACATGATTTCGATTTAATTTTAAAACAGCCGTTTTGGCTTTTTTTATTTCACATTTGCATCTTCTCAAAAACTACTGAACATGAACAAAAATCCAGACTAATCCATGTAAAATGTGTGAGTCATTAAGTTGATCTACGTTTTATTGTTACCATGTAATCATGTTTTGAATGATAATGTTTCAGTTTGGGACTAAAATATAACTGACTGGTTCATTTAGCAAAGCTTAATCATAGACTATCATAGATTGCATATAAATGATGGGCAAAGACTCGGTGATGTCAGCCCATTTGTTTGTGAACTTTGTGTATTATCAACAAATGCAAGCATGCTTGAGTAACAAGGCACATCCATAGACTGAATGGATGCATTGTCTGATCTGCTAATTTGTGCTAACGTATAAATAATGCTAGAAGAGCAAAAAATTTAATATTTGCACATATAACTCAAATTAGCAGCTTGCTAGCAACCAAAGCAATCAAAAGGAGGGTTGCTTTTTCATGCACCACTCTAAACCTCCAACCAGTTTCATGCTAGTAACTGCTAGCACACTCCACACTGAAGTTACCAAGGTGTTACAGACCAGTCTCCACGTCTGTGTCTTTAAGGCCTAAATCTCCACATACCAACCAATGTCAATTCAGCAAATATCAAAAGTAAATCTATTCATAATAGTGTTCAAACAACACCATTTTCAGTGTTTGTTAAAAATAGCAGGCGTTGAATCGGACCAGCTGTGCTGCTTTAAGTGGACAAATACTTTGTTGTCTGTTGTCTGGTGAAACACTGCAATGCTTGCTATAAGGGGATATGTGGGTCGCCTGCTATTTTAATCCACAATGTTGCCAGGAATACCTGGGGGAATAGACAAGTGCTGCAGTGTGTGTGTGTGTGAGTACATGTGTACCCAATCCATATACGGTATACATGTGCATGTAGGGGGCCAAGGACAGAGGAGAGACAGGCAGTTTATGTCTGAGAAAAGGTGTGGAATTAGAGGAAAGTCTCTTCATTTCTTCATTTTTAAAATGTGTCAAATAAGTTTACAGATGTTTTGATGATGTGCGTACATACTGGGAGAGTACCAGTGGTAAGGTTTTGGAAAATGAGCTTATTTTCACTGTTTTATGTTAATATAAGCTTTTCAGTTTGGGGCTGTTGGTCTGATTAATCATCAAACACTGAAAGTTAAAAAATAAAAGCATACTTTTTCTTTGCTTTTTTGTATAGATCAGTTAATCAGTGAATATATTCATTAATCAATCAATCTTATTTTAAAAAACTGAGTCTCACCAGTGCAGACCAGTGTGGCAGTACTACAAGGAGTTAGAGAGAAAACAGCTTGGAGCCAAAATTATGACCCAAGATGGATTTCCGATTCATACATGACCTCTGTTTCCATCCAGATCAAAGGAAAATTAACTTTGATGCCAACTGAAGACATGATGTGTGTGAGTGGAAGTGGGGGAAAGAGGGAAGACATCTGAATTATTCAGGGATGAACTGCAGGACACAGGAAAGTGGAGAAACGGAGTGTTTCTCTTTTACCCCCAAGACTTTGTAATATAGAGAGGATTTTATCGGCCTGGTCTGTAAACCACACACACACACATACACACACAGGCATGTATGAGTCATGCGTACAACCGTCTGGCTTTTCCAGCAAGGCCAATGAGATCAGTGACTACCTCAAAATACAAAAACCTCTGGAGGTAAAAAACAGAGACCCCAGTGAAGAAAAGAAAAAGTGTGATGACAGTAGCAGCTTCCCTGGAGTCATAAATGCACACACACACTCCCAATCTCATACATGTATCCTCCCTGATGGCTTTCTAGTGAAAAACTTTCCTCTACTATTAAACCTGTAGCAATAACGTTTATTGTTAAAGTAACTGCCATGTAAAAGGGAGAAACATGAAATCAGTGCAGTATGGATAAACTACGTTCAGGTGTTTTTATTACCATTAAAGGCTCAGCAAAACAGTATTAATGCATATTTTTAATGCCTTAATCTCATCTGTGTTAAAAGGCAAACACCCATATGTAAATGCAAAATTAAAAAAAATCTTAACAGGTGCTGAATGAACAAAAAAAAAAAAAACAATCTATCAGAGCTCCAGCACTCCCAGTTACATATAAAATGTATTTAATATACTTTGGCAATAAGAAAGGATGTATTTACATGGACACATCTGTAGCAGGGATGCAAGTACTGCAGCATTAAGAAGGCTCTTCATTCTCCCAGGATGAGGTTTAAAATATCTTTTCAGTATCAGTGCAGAAAAGAAGGCTTCTCGTTCACAGTACCTGAACACAGAGGAGTAACGGGGGAAACTAAAAGCTGAGCGAAGAACCCTAACAAACCCCTGTGGGCACCAGGGCTCCCTGAATCGTTTGGGAAAATAATGTGAGTCACGATCTCAAAGGAACTCACCACCTGTGCCCTCCACACCCATCATTAAAACGCTTAATATGGAGTTGGTGTTTATGACACTTAACATCTGTGCTTTGTTTTATTCGAAAACCATCCCAAAGCAGAAATATTCAAGTTACAGCCAACGAGCAGAAGGCTGATACTGAAAACAACCCGAAAAGAGCTGAAAACAGTCATTCGCTACAACTGGTGCATTTAAAAAACGAAAGTAAAAACAGGAAAATGAAAAGTTTCCTCCGCCTGTCAGTGCAGTAAAAGCAGAATGGAAACACGCTGGATGTCTCGGCGTGGTAGGTGGTGGTTGCTCCGCTGTTGCAGCACTTTGGTGATTTTGGTTCATTTATGCGCTCTGGGATGAGATTCTGATAAAAATCTGTTTGGAGCTTCTGATTCAGTGTGATAAGATGTATTGTTTTTGAAGCTCGTGGTGCCTTTAATCTATCCAGTCTGTTACCCCCCCGCTCACAGTTTGTGCTGTAATAAAGCAAAAACAACATCACGCTTTATGAAATTGTTTGACATCATGTTGGTGATTACATATTCAGGTTCAGACCAACTCAGCTACTAATCCTGATATCCTAAAGCACTCTCTTTGATATATTTACATTTAGCGCAGACAATGAAATGAAACAAGCGGAAAATAAAGGAAGGGATCAGCTGCTGTTGCGTCTTAATGGATTGACCCTTTCTGTGTATGAGGGTGTGTGTGTGGTTTGATGGGATGGAGGAGGGATGATGTGGGGGATGAGGTCATAGTGTAGTGTGAGCATGCGTGACTCTTTGTGTGTGTGAAATAAAGGCGTCTGAAAGTGTGTGTGTGTGTATAAATGATGACTTCATTCGTTATGCATTTATTTATGATCAGTGTTAGGTGTGTGTGTGTGTGTGTGTGTGTGTGTGTGTGTGTGTGTGTGTGTGTGTGTGTGTGTGCGTGCGTGCGTGAGGGTGTGTGTGTGTTTACCACTTTGAAGGCTAAGAAAAAAAAGAACAAAGAGAATTTTCTAGTCTTATCGCAGCGATTTTGGACGCTGAGGTCACAACTTTATCACATTTTTATTTTACTCTGCTCAAATCAGATACGGTTGCTTAGGACACTTCTCACAAAACTTCAAAACACAAGGAAGATACTGCATGATTCCTCGTCCAATAATATGATGCATCACCTATTTCTGTTGTTTGCTGTTAAACAAAGGAAGTCATGATCACACGTCGCTTATGATGCTTATTGTGAATATAACATCTACGTGCCTGAAAGAAAAACTTGAGCTTTTTTCAGTTTTGCTTGAGCTTCTGTGCGTGAATAAAGACGTGAGAAAGCCCAAAACTGCAGTGTTGTGTGTCCAGTGTTGTGTGTGTTTATTGATTTTGATCAGCTGTTCACCGTTTACATTTCTATAAACTCATTTCAAGCTGAGATGAATCTGATAATTTGGGGATTTTGATATTTTCATGTTGTGAGTGATGCAAATCTAATTGGAACAATCTAGATGGTGGAACTAGTTTCTCAATTATTTTACATCCTGAAGGATGTGTTCACTTTGAATGGACCATACATGTTTATATAATCCTTTCATTTTGTTTTTTCACGTTGCAGCGAGCCTTGTCTGTATCATCATATTTGATTGACTTTATGCTCTTTTTTAAGTTGTTGGCAGCAGTGCCACTATTAAAGTTTGCTTTTTCCATCAACAGTTCAGCATGTGAAAGCTAAGTGGGAACTCTGTTTTCCTCTGTTATCGAGCGTGAAGCGGCAGCATGTGTTTGCCAGGTGATGTCTGAGTCAGAGCACAGATGTGAACCCAGATGTGCTTTGCTTTATGAAAAGGACAGAAAGACAGTTTTGGATGAAAGACTTAACATTTTTGCAAACTAGAGGAGCGTTTGGAAGCGTGCTTAGGCTTCCATAACTTCGATTCTCAGAGTTTGGCTCTGGTTTTTCGATCAGAGTGTGCTGAAATCAGGGTAGCGACTTATGTCGAGATGGAGCGCTGCGTTACAAATACGCACGCTCGGATTTTCCAGTCGGTTCGAGTGTTGACTTAAAGCTTCTCGCTCTCCTCCTCTTTCATCTGTAAACAGTTCAAACAGCATCATCGGCAGGTCAGTGGTGTTGTTGACTCGCTGGCGCTGATAGACATCAGCAATTCCTCTGCGCACTCCCCCTGTTAGCCTTGCTTTTATAAGTGCAAGGAAATGTGTGTCTAAGTAAACAGGGGAGCGGGTCTGTCTTCTCTACTTGTAGCAGTACTTCTAAACAGAACCCTCCTCCCTTTTCCCAGAAGATTAATTATAAAGGTTATAAAAGGGCAAACAATAGTCAGTCAGTCCTTTGAGATGATTGGCTCTTGGTGTCCAGCTCGGCCAGTCGATTTGTGGCCACACAGAACAATTTTCTCTTATCCAGCTTTCCTGCAAATAGATGCTTCCCGGCAGCTGACTTTCAGCTGTGATTCCTGTAGATTTGTTTACAATGCAAACTACTGTTGGACTGCAGCTCCCACTGAGGTGAGAGCACAGCACTAACGCACACGTCAGCAACTGCGGAACAAGCACAAGTTTTACCCAGCCTTGCTTTTATAAGTGCAAGGAAATGTGTGCCTAAGTAAACAGGGGAGCGGGTCTGTCTTCTCTACTTGTAGCAGTACTTCTAAACAGAACCCTCCTCCCTTTTCCCAGAAGATTAATTATAAAGGTTATAAAAGGGCAAACAATAGTCAGTCAGTCCTTTGAGATGATTGGCTCTTGGTGTCCAGCTACATGAAATTGATATGAATACTGCTGATCTGTTTGTAAGATGGTTTATTTGTGTGTGTGTGTGTGTGTGTGTGTGTGTGTGTGTGTGTGTGTGTGTGTGTGTGTGTGTGTGTCTGAGGAATAAGCAGTCCTGTTAGGATCAAAGACTTTCTGTGAGGAGTGAGTTTAAAACTGTTCTTTTATAAGATGCAGACATGTTCAGTAGTGCAGGCATAAAGTAACAAAGTTATATGTTCTAATTCAGACATTGCAGAGCTGTTGATGTGACCTGGCTGAGTGCATCCAACTAATTTTCTGTGTGTGTGTTTTCTTTTGTTCTGCTCCCTCTCCTCCCATCTCTCGTCACGTCTTTGTTTCACTGATGTTCACCCTGCCGGCTGCTATTCTTTGGCCTTCACATCGCTCTGAGCAATGAAGATTAGCTTGACACATGGGACACACACACACACACACACACACACACACACACACACACACACACACACACACACACACACACGATCGAGGGTCTTATAACAAGTTGTTAACCCCCATTTATAAGTGTGGCCTGCAAATCAGCTCAGTGAAAGGGAGTGTAATCCCTGCCGGACGATTTAATGGTAATCTCCATATCCTGAATAGATTACGTACACACACACACACACACACATTTGCAACGAGATACCTCCTTTTCATCCCGCACTTCTGTACTTTATTTACTCTTCCCCTTGCTCGTCTCTGTCTGTGTTTCGGGTTATTAAGAGTTTGGGATGTTTCTTTCTTCTTCCAGGCTGCTTGTCGTTGTGACGGTGTTCATAGAGTTTCAAACGGCACTGATGTCTTTTTATAGCACTTTTATAACCAACAGTACAGAAATGACAAGAAGCGTGTAAAGTCTTTGCTGTCAGCAGTCATGCGGAGGGCATCGATGACTTTTATGCATTTGATTGATTCAGCTTTATTTTTAGAATTATTACCATCTGCAAACTGTGACACAGTTTGCACGATCTCTCCAAACTCGGGATGACGCCAAAATTATAGTTTCCACTTTTACACAAGGGGCCATGAGTGCCCAAATCAATGCTCCAGATACACAACTGTGGTACCTTGTGTCATCAACTGTGTGAACTCGTGAGTGTATGCAAACTCTTGTATAAACAGAACAGTGTTTATGCATTAGAAGACTTCCAACATCTCTGTGTATTTAGGCTGAAATCAGGTCAACAAAAGACCCCCCAAGAAAGATGATCAAATGCAGCCTCTCATTGCGTTGGCACACTGGCTGGACTAACAAGGTTTGCTAGAATTACATGTCTGTTGGCAAGCACAGGGTCCTGGAAATAGATAACTTTGTGATGTTTAGAAGTGCTTTTATGAATAATTCCTAATTTATGTCATGTGATGTAATATAAAGGCTGACAAACAGACACACAGTCTCACTTCCATTACTTGAAAATATAATTGTTTAAAGGGCTCCAGAAGCAAAATGTTAATTACAGAGTTCTTGCTGTTAGTTCATTCAGTTCAGTTTCCTCCATCTTTTTCAGTCGGATTTCTGTGCTCTGACCTTCACGCATGCTGTTCTGTCAGCAGTTAGGAGGCTGTTGTTGGCCCTGCTGATACACACATACACATACAGTATACACCCAGCAATCATTAAAGGAATGTATTCCTCAGACTGCAGGCTGTCAGCAATATACCAGGAATACATCAGGGGTAAAAGTCAGCATGTGTGCCTTAGTATATATGTGTATGTAAGGACACGCAAATACACGTGCGCGCCCACACACACCCACAGCACCACAATGCTGACATCATATATAAACACCATCATCATGAAGAACATCATTTAACAGCTTGTGGTGTCTGAGAGTGATGTGTGGGTGATAAAATCAGGCTTGTTGTTCAGAGTAGCAGCCATTTGAACTAAATGAGCATCAGCAACAATAACCTCATTTAACTGAGTGAGAAATGGGTGATGAGCGACAGCAGGGTGAGCTAATGAGCTCTCTGCCAGTGTGGCGTTTTTAAAAAGAAAGTTGGAGCTGCAGCTGGAAAAGAATGGATTTATAATTTTCTGTTTTATTTATGCATTAGTTTATAGCTCGCTCACTCCAGGGTGGGGATACAGTCGCGTCACTGGTTTGTGCGAGCGCAGGGCCACGTCTGCAAGTTCATGTTAATAAACCGAAGAATTAGCAGGAGAAAAATAATAATCAGGAACTGAAACTTACTGTCTTGGAGTGGATGAATATTTCTGTGAGTGCTTTTGATTGCTTATCCAAATATAGGTGAGGGGTCTTTTTTATAATATTAGCTGCCTGTCTTTGCAATCACTTTCACTTAATTTTGTGTCTTTTTAAAGTGTCAGAAGGTTCAATAAACACACCGGTTTTAATTTTTCTGGCAGTTATTTCATGGTTCATCAGTGTCTTCATTAAAGATACACAGATTAAAGTCGTCACTCTATGGTAACAGCACTTGAAGATACTCAGTTGTGGCTCATTTCCTTCTTTTTGAAGCTGTTCCTGCTGCTTGTGTAAAGTCACTTGTCCTTGGGAAAACAAGTGCTACAACCTCTCACCTCTCCAAATCCCCCAGCTTAGGGAACACTGTGGTATGGTCACGGATAGGTTTGCAGTCTTAGGCTTTGTTACATGTAACACTGGCCCTGCCCTTTGACAGCATCTGCAGGACTCAGGTGGCTCAGCCCGACGCTTTCGCTCCTTTTTCGTGACACCGACACGGCATAAAAAATGTCCGTGAACTCGGTCACGCAATGCAGATCGCCCTCCAGGACCCTCCTCAGTGGGACGGGAAAGTAAAGGGCACGCTCAGCACAGCTTGACTGACCTTAAACAGGCGTGTATTTCACACACACACACACACATACTCAGTTATAGATGGGTTGTCATATTGTCACACACTGTAGAAAATGCGGCAGTAATATCAGCATTTTCCAAAGCAGGGCTCAAAGCAGTGCTACCTGCTGACAGCAGCTGATAATGGACTCAAACTCACCGCAATCTACAAAGCACAAGTATAAAAGTTTCACATATAATTTGCATACTTATCATGATTGGGCCAGCTGCCATTCACATATTGCAGTGTGGTTTTCACACGCCTTAATAAACCTGATGTAGATGGGTGGAGAAGATATAATGTGCGAGTGTGTGTGGGTTGTTTTTTTTTTCCTTTTTTAGAGTCACATGCATGCAGTCTCGTCCCGAGCTAGTTGGCAGGAATTCAGGCTCATCCGTCAGCATTACTGCTCCACTCCGGAGGGTTCATTGGGTTCGTTGCAGCGTAGTTCAGAAAAGCTGGTGGATACACAAACGATCTTTGTGGGCCGCAGCCTCATTTTTTCATTGATTGTGATTCAGATTTTCTTTTATTTGATGGATCTATAGTATATGCTGTAATAATGAGGAGTTCTTTTGAAAAGATATATAATCATATGCATATATATGCAAAGGAGAGATTGTCTCTGATAAAGAGCGTTCATATATCATTCTGTACTGAAGCTTTTATGGAATTTTGAACCTCTTAGACGCCATTTATTAAGCCACATTTTATACACTTTGATGCAGGCATTGTGTACGTGTACGTGATTTATATTTACAGTGCACAAACTGTATGCACTGTATTACATGCAGTGTGACCTTTGAATAAAAGTTCAGTCAGTGGCGCTACAGTCAAAGGAAGATTGTGCAGTAATTCATATATGTCTTTTCTCAGGTTTTAACACGTCCATGGAAACCATGAGGCGTGGAAATTACACATTCCCGTTCTTCTATGTGCATTTATGGAAAGTCAGTGGTGGTTAAGTGGCATCGAGACTCTGGTACAGAGCAGAGGAGGCCACAATCACAATAATTATGACACTGATTGAGTTGGAGCTGGGGTGGAGGCAGGATGCAAAGCAGGGTGCATGTTTGCAGATGCGCAGTGACTGCGGGCAGGCTAAAGTGACTTAAACAGTGGCGCTTATATAAGATTTGCCAATTAGCTGCATTGAAGGCTCTCAGATGAGTCATCGGTTGATATGGGCCACCTGTTGCCATGCTCAAATTTTAAGGCTGTACTGCACACATCACACATTAAAGCATAATTGTACATAATTCAGTACAGTTGCCCACATAATTGTTCATAATTTCTTCTAAAGCGCTGTGAATTTAAGAAAAAAAGAACTAGAACACATCAAGTCTGACTGCAGGTCATTTTTCCTTTTGGTTGATAAAAACAAAAGGAAAAATGTTCTTCCTGAATAGGCTTATTCAGTCATCATCACCGACATTATGCACGCACAAAATGCACTCGTGTGAAAATTAGTCCAGTATGTTGTTTTACACAGTTTCATAGATGTAATATTCATTTGAAACCAGATGACATCAGTGATTAAAAATGGCATAAATCCTTTTCTTTCTTTAATTATCATCAATTCAGCTTAAAAAAAACAGGCAATGTCACACAAAAAATGTCTCTTTTAATATTTCTCTCACCAGTATTCATCTGTGTAACATCTCCCAACTCGATACCGTTAAATCCTTTCACAAACAGCGGCATAGCACCAATTGATTTGGACCAGGGAAGAGCCAGGGGGCAGATTTCCGACCCGGTCCCAGAGTGTCTCGGCCTTGACAGACAGGGGAGGGGACAAATGAGACAGTGTCAATATTGAAACAGGCTAATGGGCTAATGAATGTGGAGAGTTCTGCCTAATGTTCCCAACAGAGCTTCTAGCAAAACCATTAAAGCACTTTTATATGAGTAGACAGGCACAATGCAGTAACTCGATTTATGGGGTACTTTCATGGTCAATTAGGATTGGAGAGAGAGGAGAAAGGCCTGATAGGGGAGGTTAGTGTGTGAGCGTGTGTGCATGTGTTCTTGTGTGCGATATGAGCTTATTAGCTTTAGACAGGGTTACGCCTGTTTTTGTCAATATTTTCCTGAGCTGCACTACTTGTGCCAGTGCGGTCATGCTGTTCACAAATGTGATCAGCAGATAGACTGAACACCCGCACAATAAATTTTCTGACAATCAAAGGTCATAATCCCTGTCATATAAAAGGTAGTCATGTGACGGGGCAGTTTTAAGGATTAATATCAGTAAAAATAGTCACCGGGGAATACTGCAGACCCCGGTATGTCGGACTGGATAATAAAGCCTGACATTATTTTTATGAAATCTGATCTCCCCGTGGAACCATCTTATCACCTTCTTTATTACTTCTTGCACAGCTGGCTGCAGGTGTGACCAAATGTCCTTTAATCTTCAAATATGTCCGGATGATTCGGCCCTCGGGGGTCGTATATAAAATTTTAAAGATCTGACCTGGAGAGATGAGTTGGCCGATTAAATCTCAACGCCAGTAAAAACAAAAATGTGATTATGGATCTAAAAGAAAATGTGTTCTTTGCTCAAAAGTAATCCAGTGCAAGGAGAATAAGTAACAGATCCTATAAAATGCACTTAACAGAAACCATGACAACTGGTTTATAAATTTTCTTAGGGCCGTTGCTTGCAAAAGAAAACAGCAGTGAGGTCTTTCAGAGGAAGCTGCCTCAGCATAATGAAAAAAAAAAAAGAAAACTAAAATTTGGGACACTTCATTTGTGGTGAAAACCTGACCTAAATCTGACTCAACTAAACCTAAACAGCTGCTGTTGGCAGGTGCTAACGTTATGCGGAGCAGCAAAATTAGTTGCCACCAGCTAGCCAGAGAAGTTTGGCTAATCATGGACTAGAAATGGTAAATGGCCTGTATTTGTATAGCGCTTTACTAGTCCCTAAGGACCCCAAAGCACTTTACACAACAAATCATCCACACACAGGTGATGGCAGCTACATTGTAGCCACAGCCACCCTGGGGCGCACTGACAGAGGCGAGGCTGCCGGACACTGGCGCCACCGGGCACTCACACCACCACCAATAGGCAACGGGTGACGAGTGAAGTGTCTTGCCCAAGGACACAACAACCGAGACTGTCCAAGCCGGGACTCGAACCGGCAACCTTCCGATTACAACGCGAACTCCCAACTCTTGAGCCACGATTGCCTAGAAGCAACAAAGTATAAATTTAGACAAATATGTTGTACTGTAGGACCTTATTCCTCTTAGATTGCCCAAGGCACGGTGAACTGAGATAACGTTCTCAAGTGACTTCAGTCATTTACTACTATTCTCCTAAATTTTTGTATAAAAAGAAACAGAGAGTAGAGGAAGCTTGAAAAAAGAAAGTACTCAAATAGACGGTGGTGGTAGCTCAGTGACATGCTGACTGTGTGTGCCCTCAGGTGCTTACGGGACATTAGGTTAATGTGGTTGACTCACTGGAAGTACGCTTTTTGGAGCAGGGCATTGCGGGGGTTACCTAAAACTGGTGATAGTGAGACAGCTCAACAGTTTGCGGCTGGTCACAAAAGCGAACTTGTCACAGCTCGTGTCAAAACAAATCTGCCTGTAGCACAGGAGCTCTACAGTTGAACAGATTTTGAAAGGACACATTACAGCATAGGGCAGTTCTAGACTAAGAATGGGTGTGGTTTAATACTGCGATTGCTTCCATTAGACTAGGAAGCAATAGTAGCTCATGTTAATGCTCTACAGAATTCTGCAGGCAACACCAAGGTGGCTGTGGCGTTTGAGGTGAAGCTGGTAGTAATTGGAAGGTTGGTGGTTCAATCATGGCTGCTCCAGTCTACATGCCAAGATGATATTGGGCAAGTTGCTGAAGCCAAAGGTTGGTCCTGACACATTTGTCAGAGTGTGACTCTTAGTTAGAAAGCACTGTCGTTTGGTGTTGTTTATTAGATCAAATGATTCAAGCCTGAATGGACCGTACATACCTGATTGTCAATACCTGGGGTACCAAAGCTCAAAACAAGCGTCAACAAAAGAGTAAGATCTTTGTCAAGTTTTCGTGAGCGCAACCCACATACTCAACTCTGCTGCTCAACTCACAAATGCATTTTCCTTACAGATGTGGCACCATTTAAGGGCTTCGCAACAGAATAAGATTTATTGACAAGTAAATGACCAAACATATATTTCCTTACTTCTTGTGTTAAGTTTAGTTTCTGTGTACACAGTTGGAATCACAGATTTAGCATATGCAAAACCAAAATTACAAGATCTTAAAATTGATGATTGTATATATTTTTTGTTAGTAGTAGTGACAGCTTCCGTCCCTAAATGTAAATGTATCATCAACATCAGCCCTGACAAATTATGGGAATGGCCAATTCATTAAACCTGAGTACATGGGCACACACCTTTCGGTATTCTGAGTCGTGCACATGCTGCTCTCTGTTTCACGCGCACACAAAGAAACTCTCAAACTATGCATCGTCTCTCTGTTGTGTTACTGCAGTTTTACCTCAGAGAGTTGTTGCAGCAGGCAGTCAGCGGAGGATATTTTTAGTTTGCTGAAAAAGAATCGAGTTGTACAGTTTCCCCCCGCCACCCTCTCTCGCCTTCTCACAATACATTCACAGAAAAAACGTTTGAATGAAACGGTTCATTGGTTTTAACAGCAGCTTAATGGGAAGCCCTAATGACTCAATGAACCCTGCAGGGTGAATCACAACATAGACCTCGGCAGGGGGTTATCGCTGTTCATGTGCCCATTTCAATTTAAAAGTTCATCAAATACAAGAGAAAAAACTGTCCGTATTATTAACGTAAATAATATTATATTGCAAGTTGCAGTCACATGCAACTCTGGATGTTAACAAGATGTCCTGTCTTGTAGCAAACACCAATTAATTGTAGAATATGGACAGAAAAACATGGCGCTGTTGTTAGCTTTTCAGAAAGACTGATGAAATACTTTTTCAGGCTAACAGCAAACATGCTAATGATGAAGCTTTACTGCACAGCCAGCATTGAACACATTACCATTGATTTAGGGTCATGTTTATATCCATATGATTAATTATTGTCCAATATTCATTGCCCTTAAGGTCTGTATATCTTCATTTTCTTAATTACCAGTTGCCGGACCTTCCTTCGATTAGCTATCCAGGATCATCCGTCATTTCATGCTAGGCAGTTAGCATACAGTTAGCATGTACAGTAAGCTGCTGCGTGATTACCTTTCAGTTAACTTCAGAGATTTCCTTGTGTGGGCTCATAGGTTTGGGCCCATGATGTTGCCGCAATCTCAGCAGCTGCAAGCTAATTTTTCAAGAATAACTTGTTGAGTTCAGAAAACATTTTAATGCCATGATGAGAAAAGTAGCTAACTCTTTCACTGACAAAGCTAATTTTCTCAATTGCTGTTAATTTGCAATGTAAATTTACACCAATTTACATTGATGTAAATTGGTGTAAGAAGTGGGGTAAAAGTCAGCAGCTTAAATGTAAATGAATACATTTGTGATGTCCAAACCATATAGTATTTAATCTAACCTTAAACATTATGTTCTTTATATTCACATCATTTTTTGTTCTCCACTGGGAGCTGCGTGAAGCTTCTATCAAAGCACTTTGCATAAGTGACTCTTTAGCTATCACATTTACTCTTTTTAAAGTTCTGGAGTCAATGGCTTTCCTAAAGTCAAGTGTTGCACAATCACTTTCAGGGTGTGGCTCTCAAACTGTAGTGTTAATCAAAGAGAACGACGGCCCTCGGAGAGAAAAACCACTCAGTGCTTCAAGTATCTCAGTTACTGTTTGGCTAATAAAAAGGGTATTTACATGAGAAAAAACATGGGTAAGCTTTATTCAGTGCTTTATTCTCAAATTAAATAGGAGCGGGCTTTAATGATCCCTGTGGGGGAAATCGAGTCACTGTAGCAGAATACTGGAATGAGATGCAGCAAAGACAATAGAATATAAATAAGAATGTCGTTAATGGGGGATTCAGGCATAAATATCTTTCAGTACACGTGCATAACAGAAAAGAGAAAATACTTGTTTAGGGGTTGTTTGAGTTTTTTGTTTTTAAACTTCAGATGCAAAAACACTGAAAGAAACGCGTGGGTTCTTTCAGCTGAACCCACGCCACTTAAAGGCTACACGGCTGTCTCAGTGTGCGTTTGTCTGTGTGTCTATGCATGCATGTGTGCGAATGTAACGTGTGGACAGCTACCCCATAATTTTTCCAGCCTGGACAAATGCCTCATGGTGGAGGACAGGCCGCCCGACATGAGTAATGACCTGCAGACACAGAGAGACAGAGAGAGAGAGCAGCTTCATTAACAGAAAGCACAACAGACAGAGGAACAGATGATTCTGCCACAGATTTCAATCCCTCCATCTTAGCCAATTACTGAAATAGCTAGAACACACACACGCACGCACACACACACTGTCATATACAGACTGAGGGAGACAAAGGGAGACAAAGGCCATAAGCCTGGTTAAGCATTATTAAATTATTTCTCAAATTAAAAGGCTGTACCTGCCCTGTCCTTTTAGAGCTCCCTCTCTCCCTTTTTCCTCTCTCTTTCTGTGTGTGTGTGTGAGATTAAGCTGTTAATTAATTTTATGTCCTTGTATTTAATTACCACGGGCAGTGAAAATGGCGCGTGTGTGAGTGTGTGTGTATTTATTTGAAAGACAACGAGCTGATGAGTGTGTTCTGGTGAGCGTCTGTTATGACAGTTTGGAGTGCAAAAATCCCACACATGCATACATACACATACACACACACACTATATTCTGAGGGCTTTTTTTAACTGTTTAACTTGTGTGTCCACGGCATCATTTTAAGTTACGTCACAACTCAGGTGATGCTGGTTACTGTTGTGAGCTAAACTGAAGGATAATGTGTTTTTTTTTCCTCTCTTGTAAATAAGTGGAGCAATTGTGTAGCAGTGATATCGATGTTGGGGTATATTTGTTACTCTTAGTGTCTTAATGTCGAGCAGTGTGCAGATCTAGACTTAATAACTCAGAGATAACAGCGAGCAGACCACAGCCTAAAGTTACAGTCTTTAAATTGGAGTTGATTGGATATACGATCTGTTTTGGGGTTGTTGTTTTTTTTTGACACCTTCACTGCAGTAAAGCCCATAAATCTCTATAATTTTTATTTAAGTTCTATACAAAAATCCATAAGAGGCTTTTGGCTGTTTTGTTTTTTATTTATTTGTGACTCTGCAGCCAGAGTGCATATGGAAAAACTCAAAAAAAAAGCAATCATACTTAATAATTATCAGTTAAAGTTGAAGGCAGGATTTGCTTTAATGCTTGTAAGTTAAAAAAAAAAAAGAAGTAGAAGAAGAATAATGAGATTCTTCAAATGTTAAGAAATAGGCAGAGGGAGACATAAAGCGGGGGCGAGAACGAGAAACCGGAGAGGCTGAGACGACTAAAGAGAAGTGGAAGACAAGTGGAGCAGGTGACCTTTGCTTTGTGAATGAGAAAGGAAGGAGTGAAATGTGCACGATGAAGAGAGAGCGAGGGAGAGAGAAAGATGGAGTTTATAGAGGTGAGAAGGAGGAGAGGGAGGAGAGGGGGGAGGGACGGGCTGCTCAAAGGCATGAAAAGATGGAGAGAATAGAGGGAAGATGGAATTAGAGGGAGAGAGAGCAGTTACACAGCAGGAGAGTCTGAGTGCTCTCCTCCATCAGAGACCGTTGATTAAAATTTCATTGGCTGAGGCTGGAGGTCAGAGGTGATGCGGTGTGTGTGTGCGTGTGTGCATCTGTGTGTGAGCGCTAAAAGCTTCGAGCCTCCCGCCTTCATGCACTCGCTCACTCCAGCGCTCTCTCTCGCTCTCATTGGCTAATTACATTTCTTTGTCTCGTTCTTTGGAGCTCACTGCTTTTTAATTTCCTCTCAGCTGTTCGAGTCATCTCTTTCGATCTGTCTTATGTTAGATTAAACATGGCCGTTTGCATTACTTGTTTTTGCCACTAGTGACAATATATCTGCACAAACAACAACAGTTTAAAAGCTATAATTTAAACTCTGGCAATATAGAAATGATTTTTTTAAAGCATATTTGAAATTCTGCTCTAGTGGGGCTGTTTACAACTAAAAGATTAAAACCAAAAAAGACAATATACATTCATAGCAATCCCTGACTGACTGAGCCGTGTTTTTCTACCTTAACCTTCGCCCAGACTTTGATCCGAGCGATTTTCACTCATGTCGCCTTGTTCTTCCGTCGGGTCTCGTCTCTATTAACCTCTTTTGTTGAAGCCTCCTCCTGCTTTTCAAATCAGACCCCACAGGACTCTCTGTTTATCGTGCTGCGTTTTCAATCAAGGCGGAGTGAGAGGATAGCTGAATTCACTAACACCACACACAGGTGTTCGCACAAACACAGTCGGCTCTGTCACTGTAGCAGTATTCAGTGGTGTCTTTTTTTTTCTTTGCTCATTAGTGTGTGTGTGTGTGTGTGTGTGTGTGTGTGTGTGTGTGTGTGTGTGTGTGTGTGCTTGGTAGGATGAACCTGAACCCTCTTTTGGACTTACTGCCAGTAATCAGTGGTGTTTGTGGATTTAATGGTGTCTTAAGATGTGAGAGCTGTGTGGGAGGAGCCTCGATCCTTTTTATTCACAGTTCCTAGGCAACTATGCTGCATTAGTATTACAAATTGTGAGATTGGTTATTAATTGATTTATGTGTTATGATTCTAATAAATATATGCAATAAATAAATAAGTTATATACAAAAAGATTCAAGTTGTGCTACCAGAATGAAAGTCTATCCTTCAGCTTTCCCTTTACCAGTAAAGGTAAAGGCTTTCTGCTGCTTTAGTTAAGTAAAAGTGTATGAAATCCCACCCACTGGTATTAAAATAAAGAAATGACTTCAGGTTTTTGTAAGACTTCTTAAAAGTCAGATGGCTTTTGTGTTCTAATATTTTACCTCTGCGGCGCACATGAGATATGTCAGAACGGCGACCTGGTCAATGAGGCTTCACTGCTATTGGAAACAGTTGCAGTGTTGTTATTGGAAGCAGAGGCGTGTGGGAATGGTCACCATCCAGCAGTTTTGGCTCATTACTGCAGCTGGCCAGTGCAGTGCAGGCATGAGGAAACTGGTGTCTCCAAAATGGCAGCTGTCTGTGTGCGTGCTGAGGTGCAGACTGCATTATTTATGCTGCTGTGTTACACTTCGTAGCGCAGTGGTTTGCAATGGTTTTGACCACCTCTGCTCATATAGATTTAGTCTGGGGTTTTTTTTTTAGGAAATTATAAAATTATAAAATCAAACAGTACAAAGTGGCATGCCAGCAGATGTTGTGCTATCCTGACCTCAGCTACATCTGTGACACTGACTGTGAGCCAGGCCTTATCTCCCAGCATCAGTGTTGGACCTCGCTAATGCTCTTGTAACTGAATGGGATCAAATTTGCAGAGCCAGGCTCAGAAATCATGTGGCAGGAGTGAACCTAGAAGAGTTTTGGCTGTTACAGTAGCACGTGAATATGCATGGCATTGTAATTACATCTATGGCCACTTATGTGGGATGTTCAGGTGTCCACGTATTTGATTTATTTATTTATTTGGAGACTTGTATTAGCTGCATGATTAGCATAAAAATAACCAAAACCAGTCACGGCAGATGGCTAACCTCTGGGCCTGATTCTGCCTGAGGTTTCATCCTGTTAAAGGGGAGTTTTTCATTCCCATTGTCACCAAGAGCTTGCTTGCCATGCTTGTTGGGAGTTTCGCCGTAGGCTCTTTACAACCTAAAGGACCTTGAGCTGACTGTTGTTGTGATTTGGCGCTACATAAATAAAATAAAATAGCTGTTTTAGGTGTTCAGATGCACATCGTAACTGTAGCGTGAGGAAAATAGCTTGAAAAGTCAAGCTGTTCCATCCCTCGCCGTTCTCCCCCTCACCTGGGTAGTAATGCTCCTCGTTCAACAATCTTAGACTCCTTGTCGAAGTTTCACATTTTTAAGATTAAAGATTTACTAAATTGCCACACTAAATTAAAAGAAATGATTCTGGAAGGTTGTTGGATGATCTTTTTTGGCCACATCACCACCATCGCCTAGTTATAAACCGTAACTCCGTGCAGACACAGCTGAACGAGCGTCACATCGCTCAAGCTCGGCTTCAGTCTTCAACGAAACATCAAGCACGCATCTACTCTGCCGACACTGAAGCTTTGATATTGCGCACAAGCACTCTCAAGCACGAGGCGTCTCATATTCACACACATCAGTTAAAAGTCATTATGCTCCTCTCACTCTCACAAACATGCACATCCTCTGTGTACACAGTCACATCAGCAAATTAACTGAATAAAGAGCCTCTTTTTGCCTTTTCTTTTGAGTGGCTAATTAGCCATCAGAGCCCGCTGCGTGGAGAGACCGAGATCCATCAAGAGGTAGCGCTTCAAAGAGCAGTTTATGGGAGCCAAAGCACTTTAATTAGGACCTCTTTGTATGAGAAAGTAAAGAGAAAAACATAAATTGAAGCCAAAAGCTGTATAATGTGGAGGGGAATAAACATATTGGAATACACGCGCAGATAAAGAGAGACAGGAACCAACTGAAAGGATCAGACCGGAGAAAGTGTTTTACAGCAACATGAGAGGAAACTGATTCCACAATCCGGAGCGGCAGTAACAGTCTGTGGGGAGGTTTGCACAAGGGTAGCTGTCGCACCACTATATTTATGGTGACTAATGTGAGGAAGCACAGAAAACACTGGGCTATACTGAGACTGAGGCGAGAACAATCATGCAAACCCTGGGTTCTTTTGAACCAGAAGCATTAAAAAAAGAAAACACAGCAAACTTTAAAATGATCACATCACCCAGGTGGTTGCTTTGCATTCACGTACCTGAAGCAGACATTTGGAGTGGATATATTGGCTATACTCAACATGTTTTATATCATTGTGTTTAACTGGGAATTTGTGTGTAAGGATGTAAGAGCTACAAGCAAATACAAGATCCACGTTTCACTGGTGAATCCATCAGGTATGGACACGGTGCAGGAGCTGGAATGTGGACAACTAATATGGCTACTCAGCTTATCACAAGCAGTAATGCCTCTCTTTGACAAAAAGGCTGTTTTTTGTTGTTGTTTTTTAAATTTTTTTACCTAACCTCCACATTCGCGTCATGTGATTCGCAGCATGTTGATCCCCTGCTGACTGAGCTGCTGCTCTGCATTCTGTCTGTCATTAGACAGATGTCTTTACCCTCACAATGGGACCAAAAAAGAAATAAAAAAATACAAGGGTTTTTTAAGAGTTCGGTTGTTATTGCTGTAAGTCTGAGCTTTAAGGAGACTGCTGTCAAACCCTTTGTGTTTTTAGTGCCCCTGCTTTGCCTTAAGAGCTTTTAACTGAGATTCCTTGTATAGCGTGTGCGTGTGTGTGTGTGTGTGTGTGTGTGTGTGTGTGTCGCCTGCTGACATCCGTGATAATAATGGTCACATCATGCCCTCTTTGCTCTCTACTGCTCCATCAAAAAATTTGTTTGGAAAATAAACCGGGCAGATTTGAGAATTTGCAAAACGATGCTTCACTTGACTCGACTAATAGATGATAGAGTGTGTAAAAGATTGTGTGGTCGTGTCACCCACCAACTAGTTAATGACTGGTTGGTACATGTTGTGTATCTTAATCAGTTTCAGTGCTTTATGAAATCTAAAGCCTCGCAGGGCAAAGAGCCTTTCGTATTTGTCGTGGCGTTCAGTCAGCCATTGACCACATGCGAGGCAGATCGTTGTTGGAAGTATCACTTTACAGAATAACATAAATGGCTGCATCTCGCCATTGTCCTAATGGAAATGTTGGTAATAGTCAGATAACCGTGCGCATGTAAACACAGACGGAGCATCTCCTGCTGAATCCACTTTAGTCTGTTTGTTGAGCTGCGTCCTCGATGATCCTTTGTCTGTCAAAAGCTCTTAGCGCTTCCATCCAAAGCCCTCTGCTTTCTGCATTCATTATTAATGGACCTCAGCAGGCTGAGGACACACACAGAGGCAGGACCTGCATATTAGTGCTAGCTTTTTTAGAAGAGATGTTCAATCAGGCACTCAGATACAAAGGGAAAATAGAGGATTCAAGGGGGACAAAGATTGAATTTTTATTTTTTTCCTGATTGTTTTTGTTTCATTCGATCACATGGAGCACATCCACTTGCTGATCTCACTCCAATGCACTGCAGTTGATTTTACAGATAAATAAATTGTAGAATCTCGGAATGGCTTTCAAATAAATTGGTCCGTGCTCACGGCAGCGGCGCCCCCCATATTTGCCCCTAACCTCGTTTGACTTGACTACTTTGAATCTTTCTTCATTTACTTCAATGAAGGAACACTAAAAAAAGCAAAATGAACAGCAGAGCTGCTGCTTCTGGAAGTATTTCTTCCAAATTCACAGAAATACCTGACGATCCTGAATCATTCAACAATGTTTGTAAATTATTGAGGCTCCTTTGCTAATGATAAGAAGCCAATCTGTAGCTCTGCTGTCACATTAGCACATTTACAGTGACGTTTATTACCTGTCGTACTTGTTTGCAAAGCCCTTGCTGCTTGCAGCTGTACTTAAGTAAAGCAATTTGACGTGTATTGTGCATCTTAATGGAATAACTGCTCGCAAGTCAAAATACCTTTGTTTCTCATTCATCTGCTCATTTTTTCTGGATGTTAGCTGCTGATCCGAAACTCCATCCTACAGTGAGTTTTTTTGGTTTTGTCCTGCAAAGGTTTGCTTGTTTTTAACCTTTTTTCTCAGTAAACGAGATTTTCTTCTGCTCCGTGTTGCATTGTTTGCACTGATGATTCAACAAGGAGAGTTTCGTTGTAAAATCCACGCTGTGCTTGTGTGTGTCTGTGTGTGTCTATGTGTGTGTGTGTGTTTGTATGTGTTATTCGATGTGACCTTTCTCCATATGGTGTGGGACTAAGCAGGGAAACAGGAGGTGAGCCCTGCACATGCTATCAGTCTGAGCTGTTAGCCAGCATCCACAGTCATATACACACACACACACACACACACACACACACACACACACACTAATATGCTGCAGGCCCAACATGTCATTGTTACCTGATATTCATGGTGTGTAGGAGAGACAGATGAAGGAGAAGGTCATGTGTGTGATGTCAGAGGCGGCGCGTTCAATGCTGGCCGTGGGTTTGATTGCCGCTCGCTCTTCTTGCACAGCCTCGGGCTCCCTCTACCCTCTGTCCTCCCCACCCACCTCCCACTATCGTCAGCATCGGTCCAGCCCCCACCAGGAGACAAGCAGACCTTTCTATTTTTGATTTCTAGTCCAAGATAAAACAATAGTACAGCATGCTCTCAGAAATCACTGACAGAGGCTGTATTTACAGTATCAAAGCAAGCTAATATTAATGGCTCGGCGGCTGTGTTCCAGGATGATGAATTATGTATGTGTTACACATACAGTACAGCAGCCAAACTTTATTCTGCTGAGACCCGGAGAGGATAACAGTGTTTTAGTGAAAATCTTGCAAAACTTTTCTTTTTATCTCTAGTAATACTTTGCATGTACTCTGCAAGCTTTAAGAGCCTAATCCCTCAGGATGAAGGCATAATCTCCAATAATATTAACAAACACACAAACAAAGAAGCCCATAAATTCAGAGCTCCTCATTTAGATGACCTTTACAACTCGATATCGTCTTAAGCCCGTTGAGTTATAAAATGTTATTAAAATCAACTCAGACAGACTTGTTTTTAATAAAGAAGCAAAAGCACAGAAAAAAAGGTTAAAAAGTAGGACCTGTCATGAAAATATGAAAATATTCTCTCTCCATTCAGTTTTTATCACATGCTGTGTTGTCACATTTGTCAAATCCATGTGGAGATGGAGGGAAAAGGTTTTTTTAAGCATTTCTAAACTCATTTCATACTGTTGAAAGTAAGTCATTGTTTCTTCCAGTTGCTCATGCCAGGATTAGGATTAAACCAGGATTGCACCAAGTTCTCCAGCACCTGCCAGATTCTGTTGTAAAACTTAAAATCTCAGCAACTAAATTCAATCAGAATCCAATCAGAACAACAAAAAACAAGAATGGTAAATTAAGTTTAAATTACCACATTTATTGGTTTGGTCTTTATTTAGAAATTGAAAAATTAAATCCTTTCTCAAAGATCCAAAGCCATCTCAAATAACCTCTTCCATTAAGTTTCAAATCATTGAAGGTGACTAATGTGTCATTTCATTATTTTTTTCTTGTAGAGCTTCCTATCGTTGTAATCATTATTCCAATATCCAAGCATGAGGCTCTTTTATCTCACCATAAAACAGTTGGCAGCCTGAGTTTCGATTTGCTTCCTGATCCATTAGCGGTACCTAATCTTTAAACGGAGATATAACAGACCCTTTAGCGTGCCCTGCTCTGTTGTGTTGCACACAGCAATGAATGAGTTGAACACAAACGCTAACAAAACAAAGCAACTGTCTGGACAAAAGGCTAACAAGAAGGTTTTTTCCTTGCAGCACTGGTAGCTTTACAAAAGTCATTGTTGCAAGATGTTGGTACAAACATGCTTATCATTTTCAAGTTTCTTTATGGAAGCCCCCCCCCCCAACCCCACCCCCTAAGAAATATCTTTGATTTTTATTCAGATGCAAATGTGCATCCTTAAGGGGGGAAAGGGCATTCTTTTAAACAGAAGGAAAAAAAGGGAAAGGAAAGACGGAGAGGAAGTTCAGCTTATCACCACTCAACAGATGTTGTGACTAAATGTGTTGGTTTGTCTCATCACTCAGGCTGAGCGAAGTAAAGCTCCAGAGCCGGCCCGTCTGAATGGATGGAGTCAACCAGCTGCAGCTAAAACACACACACACACACACACACACACATTTATCTAGTAGCTGTAATTTGCTTCAATGACAGAGGTGGAAGGAGCCAGAGGATCAGGATGAGAACTTTGAGGCTGCCAAAGGCCGTTGGCCAAACGCAGGAAATTCATTTTCCAAGAGGAGACATTAAATGCATCATGCAGCAGGACAGACAGTGCCACAGCCAGGTAGCTTTCAGAAAGTGCTGAGTGGACAGAGTGGGGGACTTTTGACATAAAGAAAAAAGATCAAAACATTTTGTTTAGTTCCTGTGAGACCGAAGCAACACAGACATTGAAAACATATTTCTGTCTACTACATGGTTTGAAGCCAGGTTTTCCAACTGTATTTTCTATGAAACACATTGTGATGAGATACAAAAGTAGCTGCATTTATCATATCACAGTCTGGTCTTCTACATATACCAGCGTCCGGGCATCCAGTGTTTACTGTTTCCGAGATAAGCGTCCCATTTTGTGGATGGTGTTCGTAAACTTTTCACCGTTATGAGGAAAATCATTCCAATAGAAGTTAAAGAATAGAGACAAAGATGGAAAGACTAAAAGAAAAGCAAACTCATGACATGCAAATGCAAACCCCTCATGTCAAAGGTCTTTATAGAGAATAAAAGTCCTCAGTGCCTCCAAAATTATGCACATTAATTTAATTTAGTTAATTTACTGCTTGTTACCGCAGTATGATTGAGTCTGAGCTGAAGGGAAGCTACAATTTAGTCCAAATTAGCTTCTGTTGTTTAAAGTTGCGCATTGAAAGATGTGTCACCAATATGAAAAAGTAAAATACAGAGAGCAAAAACATTTGCTCATGAAAACAGGATCAGATTTGACTTTGAGCAGTCACGAAATCCATCCTTAAGTATTTTCAGGATTACATTTCCAAACCAAAAGTGCCTTATTATTGTAAACATGAAAGAATATGATAAGACATCATAAAAATGTAGCTGCTGCTTTGAACTCCTGTGGTCTAACATCTGGTTTGTATCCGTTTCTGTATTCAGTAACATGTACTTCTCAGTGTTTCTCCTTTTACCCTCTTTTTACTCTTTAATGAAGGCTGTTTTTTTTAGCTAACCCCCATATTAGCAGGTGTGTGAGCTTTACTTGTATCTCTTTAGATCATGCACCTCTATAGGTGGTACACATGTCTTTTTTTTCATGCCTGAACATGCAGGCGGGATTTCGGCAGTAAGCTGTGTTGTGGGTCGGAACGTTCAAAGCAACAACAAGATCAATCGAACAGCTTCTCTGAGACCTGAAAAGTGCAGTAGGTAGATTTTTAGCAGAGACAAAACAAGAATCACAGAAAGCATAAAAGTTTTCAAAGGAGAAGTGCAGCCTCGCAGTAGTAAAAGTAGGTTAGTGACTGGAAGGTTTTTGGCTCAGATCCCTTGAGATAATGTGGCAGGTGCCCTTGACCGAGGCACTGAAGGCTGGCAGACCAACAACTGTGGTGATGCTGCCAACAGCAAGTGAACAGTGGTTTTAAAAAAAGTGCAGATGTCTCTGTTGTTGCTTGATAAATAAAGAATTTTAGGATCACTCGCTTATTTTTCCTTATTTTTTCCCCTCCTTGTCTCCATTACTTCCTCTGTGTCATTCTTGGACTTGTCCTCTTGTCATCTGACTTCCCTTCTTTTCCCTGTCTTGCGATATAACGTCCATGGTTGGTTGATTTGGGTGAGCGGGGGTGGGAACAGGAAAGGCTTCCACAGTTCAGGGCTCCAGAGAGCTTGGCCGGGCAGCAGCAATCAATCACAGGCTAAATCCCTCCTCTCTCAGGACGGCCGTGTGCCAGGTAACATGGTCAACAGCTGCAGAGAAATATTAAGCCTACAGCAGGTACCTGAACTTAAACAGACTGGTAAACAAGGTCTCTGAAATGTCTGCAGTTTGGAGAAACGTACTGAGTATAGCAATGTACAAAAAAACAAACAAAAAAAATCACACCAGGCAGTGCGTTGGCTGTTTGTTCAAATATTTGATGCCAAACTTTTTCATGCATGAAAACAATAACTGTCCTTACTTTATGTCAGCAGTAAAAGTACCAGGATAGGCAAAAATCTCAAGGTGGTCAGTTGTGGACACGAGAAAATTTACTTTTTTAAACTCTTAATCACACAAGTGTCATAGAGGTCAGCAGGACTTATTTATGATTTTTCATCTTTAGGAAAGCATTTGAATTTCTTGCCCAGAGTGATTGAGGAGTCACAGTCATGTGAAGCGCACCTCGGAGGGGCTGATTTTTCTGTCTGCTTGTCCCTGTGTTGCTTTGGTACACCGTGAACCTCCGTAAAGCTCCTCTCTTCTTTCCAAAACCCTTTGAGTTTTAGCACTAACGGTAACAGTTACAGTCGTTTAAAGAGCGTTTGTAAAATAGGAAGCTTGTGTTATAATCCTGGATAAACTGTGATAGCCAACTGTTCTTTTTAAAGGTACACAAATATTGACCCTCGGTTTGTGCTTCTCTTGCAGACGTGTCTAGAGTTGGAGCGGTATCTACAGACCGAGCCCAAGCGACTCTCAGAGCTCTTTGACGATGAGCTGGACTGCCTCTTAACGCCAGCGTTTATGCAGGGGGGTGACAGTGATGAAGACCTGATGGACCCCCTCCTTCCCAGCCTCCCTGACCAGCCCAGTCCACCTTCGCTACTTGTGACCCTCCCCAAGGTGCAGGCCAAAATTCTACACGTTCCCAATCCCAACAAGAACCAGACATCAGCTGGGCCTGAAACCCTCACAGGCAAGGAGCAAGTCCTCGGAGGAGTCAGTGCAGCTCAGCTTAGTGCCGCTGTCACTTCCCTAACACCGCCATCATCACCGGAGCTTGGCCGACACCTTATTAAGCCCACACAGACGCTCACTGCAACAGCAGACGGCACATTAACGCTCAAACTGGTGGCAAAGAAGGTGGGATTAGGGGCGGCTAAGCTGGTAGCAGCGCGAGCGTTACCATCCCCACCAGGCCGAGGAGGAGCCCTCAGTGACAGCGAGCAGGGAGGGGTGGGAAGTCTGGCAGGAGACATACCAGAGAACAAGAAGAGAGTCCACCGGTGCCAGTTTAATGGTTGCAGGAAGGTTTACACCAAGAGCTCCCACCTGAAGGCACATCAGAGGACCCACACAGGTAAAACCTTAATTGCATTCCCAGGAATTCAATTCACGATGCCACTAGTGTTTCTGATGAACTTAAAGTTTTCCACGTGGCGTTTTTTCCTGCAGTTTGAAAGCATGCAAGAACTTGTAAAACACAACACTGAAAACATTTTGATCAGTGCACAGAGTGGGCTCAAAGTTGTCACTGTGAAATGCTCCCCATGATTTTAGTAAAGTGCAGCACACAGACGTGGCAACTAAGAAGTTTCGGACAAACGTGCCTGACTGTTTAACTGCCCTCAGTTAGTGAAGCGGAAGAAAAGTACAACTCTGACTGGCAAGGAGGGAAGAGGTGTTGTCTGATGATGTCTGCGGGTTAGAAGCTTCTGATTTTGAATTAAAGACTCTAGCCTGGAGCTGGAAGCTTTGAGTACAGCTTAGCGTGCTGTTTTATGATGTTTCACACTATGATTTGGTTGAGTTTCCGCAGAAATCTGCAAAGAAAACATCTGATGGATTTTTAAAAGAGATTAAAAGCTCTTTTCTTCTTCTTGTGCTTCTCAGATGATCCTCCAGAATTATTCATTTGCTTCTTGATATCACCTCAGTGCCAGAAAGGCCCTGCCTCAGTAATTGCCTGATGATTGATAGACTGGTAGTAAATTACTTTGCGAATTCAGCCGTGTCCAACTGGGTCTGACGTGCAGCTTTAGCTGCTTACTGCAGCTGCCCCATCTGTGACCCTCAAACAGAACACATGCCGGCTAATGCGACCAGGAAGGGGCAGGGAGCTGCGAGTTTTCTGTAGTGAAAGCATGAGGAGACAGGCTTTGGCTTGTTGAAGTAGACTCATAATCAAAGATGGATTTGACTGATGTAGCCTAAGATGAATAAACTTTATATTCCTTGTATTTTACTCTGTAATAATCCATCTGTATAGGTCACAAAGTAAATTATGACAGAGAAGCAGATCCATGTTTCTGAAGGTTATTCAGATTTAAAAGATTTTACCAAGACATTTATCATTAGTCATAACAAATGACAGATAAATAACCGAAATATGGTATTTATGGCTTATAAATACCTGACTCATAACTGGATCATTAAGCTCCAGGGTAGAAACCCATTCAACAAAACTCTCCGCACCTCAGCATCCACTAACCCCACTCTGTGATTTTACATGGCCGAACACTTCATGGCGGAGTTGCTGGCGCTCCTGAGAGCCCCCCATTCTTTCAGAAATGTTTGGAAAAGCGGTCTGCATGCCCAGTTGCTTGATTTTATACACCTCCGGTCAGGGAAGTAATTGGAACACATGAATTCAATGGTTTGGATGGGTGAGTGAATACTTTTGGCAGCATAGTGTATCTCTAGTTTTAGTGACAGGAACCAGTGCACAGTTGATTTTCACATTCTGACAAATCCACTCATCAGTTTCGAGGTAACAAAAAAAAGCCTCCTGGATTTAAAAACTTCTGCCTGAGTGACTCGGGCTGAACCCATCATTTATCTGCAGCATAGGGGATGTGCAGATTTGTACCACCTGAAGGTAGCATTATTCAACTTTAGCTTTAACCACACCATCATTTACTGTAGCGGTTTATGTCCTCCAGTTGTCATCATACAGTGTTAGCAGTTTCACCAGGATCACAGTACGTAGCCTGAAGACCTCGTCTGTATTAATACCGGCAACTTTGGCATCATAAATCCAGCATGTTACAGGCTTATATGATCCCCAGCAACCATTGCATGGCTTTAAGTATAGCATTACATTCCAGGGCAGCACCTGGCATAGCTGGGGGAACCCACCACTGTAGCTTTATTGTAGCTAATCCAGAGTGGAGCTGCTAGTTTTCTGGTGCCCTGACGCGAGCTCGGGTATCTTTAATCTTCTGATTATTCCACAGACGAGTCATGCTAACCAACGATGAGCTTTTAAAGGCAGAATCCTTCACTGTGGGGAAAAAAGACGAAGAGGACACCCTGAAGACACAGTAGCTTCCACACTCTGTATGTGTGTGTGCGCGCGCGTGTGTGTGGCATAAATGTGGGGGTGGTGTATTCCCTCCCGATGTGTTCATTACAAGCGCAGTGCTGTGGTTTAATTAGCTTAATCCTCTTTTTGGGTTATTATAACCATAAATCATTGAACATACATGTAGGGAGGGATTAGCATAGCAGAAACTACAGGGAGGAGCAGCAGTAGAAAGCCTGCACAGTGTCAATACACTTACTGTCACATAGTGCACACCAGAGGCCATTAGAAACATCATTATATTGAGGTCTGTCAGCGGCTATGCTGCACGTGTGCTTCATTTCCTTTTTTTGTAGAAAACGTATTAAAGCGTTCATACTGAAAACAATTTCTCCTTTTTTTCCTTTCTTATACGGAAATGTTCAATTAGGGGTGAACAGAAACATTAATAGATGCAACGGATAGACGCAAATGAATTCACTTAATCTCTAAAGTGCCCAGCCGGCGCTGTTCTGAGTCGCAGCCAGGGTTTGTCTAGTTCTCCACTGTTTTACTTTTCAGTTTCTTGGATGTGGTTGGATCTTTAAAAGAAGTACACAGCTAATTGTATCACTTTGCGCTTCAACACAATATACTTAACTACATATTTGGCAGCCAAGTTAGCGGGATAGTTGGCCAGTTTTGGAAAGAGGCTTTGCCTTTCAAAAGTCTTTGCTGCACATTTTTGAATGAGCACGAGCTCAGTGTGGAGGAGTTTTGTTCTACAGCCAAAAAAGTAAATGAATAAATACATAAGAGCAATAAAATATGAGGATTTGCATGCATCACTTTGCAGCTCGCTGGAATGCTGATTGTCATTATCATCTTATGCCTAGCTTCTGCAGGCAATCAGTCAAAATCCTTCCTAACTTAATTTAGTTACAATTATTAATGCATTGTTTGATTAAACAAAGTAATAAAAGATACATTGGCTGAACCAGTGTAAGCATATATCACTGGTGTCTTTTTTTGTTGTTGTATAAAATAGAGATGCAAACAGCAGTGATGTAGTCAAACTGCAGAAACGCCCGTTTGTCAGCCACAGGCCACATAAGTTCAGCAAGAGAGGAAGAGAAAAGAAAATGGTAGTTAAAGTGAAAATGAATTTCTCAGCAGTCTGCAGCACCTCACTCAGTGTGAGTGATTTAGTGCAAGTTAGCAGGTATGTTGCGCTAACTGAACCTTTCACGGTATCCGAGCGATGCAGCTGCAGCAACAGAAATAGTTAATGAAGCAAATGAATAGCAGCCTTGTTACAGCCATAAAGTGTACAGATAAACTCAGTGTGCAATAAAGTAGCTCCTGGAAGTATTTTTACTGAGGAGGAGAGGAGAACGACAAAAAAACGTAAAGTCGGTATGTAACCTTAAAAGGGGGGGGAGTATATAACCAATTATTATAGAATGGTAAATAAATTAGGAATTATATAAATTGCATTTTACCTTTTCTATTATACCTGTGTAACCAGAGCACAGAATGTCACTGCCAACCAACCACCAGCCACAATATGCAACAAATACCTTTATAAGTGAGCTGTGTCAATAGTGGTGATCCTGAACTGTTTACAGTATTAGAATTTTATGCATTTTTACCAAGATAACATTTTTTATTTTGAAATAGCACAATAGTATAGTTCATGTCGTAAGATTCGGTAAGCATGTAGTTACCTGTGATTATTTGTTGTTTGTAGAATTAGTTATTTCTTGGAAACATTAAGCAATAGAATAAAAGTTTAAATAAAATAAAAATTCACCTCCATCAGTTTTTTATTTTTACAAAACAAAATTAACCAGGGTGACACTTCGGCTGGCCACGTTTCACCCAGACTGGGTCCTGAACTTGTCAACATTTTCAAGTTCATCACAGGCGGGTGTAGGTGACAGTGTGTAAATGCAGAGTCAGACACTCCTCAACAGTCCTATGTCACATGCAGCAGTTCCTCAACAACAAATCAGTAGGTTACAGTTTCATGTAGTGAAGGAGAGGCGTTATTTTCCACTCGGGTCTGTGTGGTTCGGAAACTTCTTTAGCATACTGTTGTAGCTTGCTTGAGTCACTGCATTCGAGAGCAGTGGGACCGCATTAACATTTGTGAAGCTTTCCATGGACATGATGTGCATGTTCAATGAAATCTGCATAACCTCATAATGATGATGCTTGTATTGTGTGACTCAATATTACGTGATGTGAGGTGTATTCTGTCTGTGTTCTGTCATGCAGGTTAAAACACTGGTCACTCCGGTTTAAGTCGAGACCTCCACTCCCCCCCCCCCCCCCCCCCCCACCTCCACCCCCATGAGGTGACACCACAACCTCATGTGGAGTCAGGAGAAGCCCTGCTGTAACCCCTCGACATCCCCATAGAATCAAAACTCCAACCTGTCTCTCTCTCTCACTCTCTCCCTTTTGCTTATTCAGTTTGGGTTGCCAAGCAACTGCATCACACTCTTCCATAATTGGTTGGTGGCTGGTGGATTGTCCATGCCTGTTAATCTCTCTCCGAGTCGCTCTCTCACTCTCTCTTTTTCTCTCTCTCTTTCTTTCACACACACACACACAGACACGCACACACACAGACACACCACTACCCCCCTCCTCTCTTCTCTCTTTCTCTCAGTTGCTAGGTGACTTTATCATGCATCCTTGCCTTGCCGTGCTATAATTGGCTGGCGTCATGGCTGCTGTGGCGTCAGGCCCAAGCTGGCCTTGCTTCATTCCTCTAACACTGTGTGCGTGATATGGTGTGTGTGCGCGTGATATGGTGTGTGTGTGTGTGTGTGTGTGTGTATTTGAGGGGGGTCCTATTGAAGGAAGACGAGGGGCTTGGGCCAATTACAGAAAACGAGTGTGAAACAACAGCCTGTCTGGCACCTGCGGCCCGCACTCATACCCCGTATCACACACACACACACTCAAGCACATACATGTAGGTTGAGATTGTAACATTTCTTCAACAGGCCTACAGGATAAGCTGCCAAGTGCTTTTCTATTCTATGTAGAAAATATTGGTCCCATAGTCAGACCACAGAGGACTCTGAGGAGTGAAGTAGAAGGATTCACACATTCAGATACTGCTGCTGAACATGGGTGGTATTTTGGTTCTTTGCAGAGCTTGAAGTGATCTGCTGTAGAATCACATGTACTCACATATTTTACAGCTGTACCAGAGCTGTAACAAAGACTTATGAACCCCTGAGGGAAATAGAAATATTTACTGGTAAAAGGTATATATATATATATATATATATATATATATATATATATATATATATATATATATATACATATATATATATATATATATATATATATATATATATATATATATATATATATATATATATATATATATATATATACATACATATATACACACCCAGCACGCCCCTGCGGGCGGTTTATCCTTCAAGCTCGGGTCCTCTACCAGAGGCCTGTGAGCTTGAGGGTCCTGCGCAGTATCTTAGCTGTTCCCAGGACTGCGCTCTTCTGTACAGAGATCTCCGATGTTGTTCCCGGGATCTGCTGGAGCCACTCGCCTAGCTTGGGAGTAGGGCTGCTCAATTAATCGAATTTTAATCACGATTACGATCTGGGCTTTCAACGATCATTAAAAATGACTGAGCCGATTATTAGCCCCTCCCTCATTTATCCGCGACACCTTAAAGGCCGGTCCGTGAAAATATTGTCGGGCATAAACCGTCCGTGGCGCAAAAAAGGTTGGAGACCGCTGATTAAGAGGACCCGAGGGAAGCTCGGAAAGGTAAGCAGAAGTTATTTGGAGAGGAGAGTGACTGCCGTTGGTTGAAAAGAGAGGTTAAAAAAAACTTCAGTGGTGTTGCACACTATTTTATATTATTTTTTAAAGTCATTATTCAATACATTGTTATTGTTAACCCTTTAAAGCCGGTCAGAGCAGCACGCTCCGTTTTGTGTAACTATTTTTAAATCCCTGAAGAACCCTGAGCCGTGTAAGCTAGCGCAATAGTTTTTTTTTGCATATGAAACCAGAGGAGTTGTACTTACAACTTATGCCATCAGCTTGTCCTCGGTCACGGTTTCCTTCCACATAAAGCTTTGCAAAAATTGCATAAAAAGCGCTTGCAGCAACAAAAACATAATATTCCAGAAACACGCTTTGCCGATCCGATCAGCTGTTCATAACACTTCCCACAGTGAAACAGACGTCAGCGTGAATTATCGCATGTCCGCCATTTCCTGCCCGAAACCGGAAATGACGTCATTTTCGCGGAAATGTAGTTTTTTTTTTACTTGTAGGCCTTAAAAGCCTATACTGGTCATGTTTGACTTTTCTGAATAGTTTCTGGGATGCTTAGAACTCAAACTGCACTGCTGGAAATAGTTTATTTTGATGCACATGCTGTTTTCTTTGCAAATTTGCATCATAGGATTGTTTTTTCGTTTTTCCTGCAGTATATAAAAATTGGTGTATCTCCAAAATAAAACTATGAAGACACTCAAAATAAATTTCCTGTTGTTGTAAACTATTTTTTGCAACTTTTTTGTATTTAAAGTTTTGAGGGATAAACCTCTTAAATTTCTCCAAGTAGAAATATATGTAAAAAAAACAAAAATGATTTTCAATTTTTTTGTAGTTTATTGCACTTTTTTGCAATTAATGTAGTTACTATGGACTTAATGCATACATATTATTAAAATATGGGCTATAATAGTTGTATAGCAACTTGAAATGCTCCCACAAATGGCACTACAGCATGTAAAAAAAATAATATAAGCTCTGGCGGACTTGGTTCTATAGTAGGTCGTAAGGGTTAAATAAATATCGTCAAATAATCGAGATCTCAATTTCAGTGAAAATAATCGTGATTATCATTTTTGCCATAATCGAGCAGCCCTACTTGGGACTCACCGCACCTAGTGCTCCGATTACCACGGGGACCACTGTCACCTTCACCCTCCACATCCTCTCGAGCTCTTCTCTGAGGAACCGCTACATCGATCACTACGGCCGTCTTATTCTGTTTGTCTACCACCACTATGTCCGGTTGGTTAGCGACCACCATTTTGTCCGTCTGTATCTGGAAGTCCCACAGGATCTTAGCTCAGTCATTCTCCACCACCCTTGGGGGTGTCTCCAATTTTGACCTCGGGACTTCCAGGTTATACTCGGCACAGATGTTCCTGTACACTATGCCTGTCATGATCCTGGGTCCTTTTGACCCAGCGTTTTGTGTTTTCTCTTCGAGATTTTGGTTCTGTTCACCTCTAATTGGTGTTTACCCTGTTCCCCCCCGTGTGTTCCTGTTTTATTGTGAAGGTCTGCGTCTTATGTGAGTGTTTTCAGTTTGCCTCCCTGGTCTCGTCATGTTAATCACTCCCAGCTGTGTCTCCCACCTGTGTGTAATCTCCCTGTGTTCTGAGTGTATTTAAGTTGTATTTTCTGTCTTAGTAATCGCTGGTTCGTCTGTGTTGTTTCCCCTCGGTCTCCCTGCGTCTCCCCGTATGTATTTCTCCGGACCTCCCTGCATCCTCATTCTGGTTTGTCTTATTAGTTTACCCAGTTTAGGTTTCCGGTTTCATGTTTTGTCGCCACCGCTGTTTGTACTTACACCCCTGTCAATAAACACTCACCTGCACCAGAGCTGCTGCCTTTTGGGTCCTTTTCTACATTCCACACGGCTTGCCCCGGCAATCCGTGACAATGCCGACCACTTGGTTATGGCGTTCCATGTATGCCTTGCTTGCTAGCATATTGCACCCTGCTGTTATGTGCTGGATAGTCTCTGGGGCATCTTTACACAGCCTGCACCTGGGGTCTTGCCTGGTGTGATAGACCCCAGCCTCTATGGATCTTGTACTCAGAGCTTGTTCTTGTGCTGCCATGATTAGTGCCTCTGTGCTGTCTTTCAGTCCAGCTTTGTCCAGCCACTGGTAGGATTTCTGGGTATCAGCCACCTCCTCTATCTGCCGGTGGTACATACCGTGCAGGGGCCTGTCCTTCCATGATGGTTCCTCGTCTCCCTCCTCTTTCTTGGGTTTCTGCTGCCTGAGGTATTCACTGAGCACTCAGTCAGTTGGGGCCATCTTCCCAATGTATTCTTGGATGTTCGTTGTCTCATCCTGGACTGTGGTGCTGACACTCACCAGTCCCCGGCCCCCTTCCTTCCACTTAGCGTACAGCCTCAGGGTGCTGGACTTGGGGTGAAACCCTCCATGCATGGTAAGGAGCTTTCTTGTCTTTATGTCAGTGGCTTCTATCTCCTCCTTTGGCCAGCCTATTACCCCAGCAGGGTACCTGATAACGGGCAGGGCGTAGGTGTTGATGGCCCGGATCTTGTTCTTACCATTCAGCTGACTCCTCAGGACTTGCCTGACCCTCTGCAGGTACTTGGTGGTTGCAGCCTTTCTAGCGGCCTCTTCATAGTTCCCATTTGCCTGCGGGATCCCCAGGTACTTGTAACTGTCCTCTATGTCTGCAATGTTGCCTTCTGGTAGTTCAATCCCCTCACTTCTGACTACCTTCCCTCTCTTTGTTACCATCCGACTACACTTCTCCAGTCCGAACGACATTCCAATGTCATTGCTGTATAGCCTGGTAGTGTGGATCAGTGAATCGATGTCTCGTTCACTCTTGGCATACAGCTTGATGTCATCCATGTACAGGAGGTGGCTGACAACTGCTCCGTTCCGTAGTCGGTATCCGTAGCCAGTCTTGTTAATGATCTCACTGAGGGGGTTCAGGCCTATGCAGAACAGCAGTGGGGACAGAGCATCTCCTTGGTAGCTTGATGGTGACTTGTGCTATGGGCTTGGAGTTGGCCTCTAGTGTTGTACGCCACATCCCCATTGAGTTCCTGATGAAGGCTCTTAGGTTCCTGTTGATCTTGTAGAATTCTAGGCATTCCAGTATCCAGCTGTGGGGCATTGAGTCATAGGCCTTCTTGTAATCAATCCAGGCAGTGCACAGGTTGGTCAGTCTGGTCTTGCAGTCTCAGCTGACTGTTCTGTCTACCAGTAGCTGGTGTTTTACGCCTCTGGTATTCTTGCCAATCCCTTTCTGTGCCCCACTCATGTATTGACCCATGTGCCTGTTCATCTTAGCCGATATGATGCCTGACAGGAGCTTCCATGTAGTACTGAGGCAGGTTATTGGTCGGTAGTTGGATGGGACCAGTCCCTTCTTGAGGTCCTTGGGGATCAGGACCGTTCGACCTTTGGTTAGCCATTCCGGGTGTCTCTTGTTAACTAGCAGCTGGTTCATTTGTGCTGCCAGACGCTCGTGGAGTGCAGTCAGCTTCTTCAGCCAGTAGGCGTGAACCATGTCGGGCCCTGGTGCTGTCCAACTCTTCATACTAGAGACCCTTGCTTGGATGTCTGGTTACTGGACCCTGTTCTAGGTTGCTATGGTCTGCCCTCAGATCCACTAGCCACTGAGCATTGCCGTTATGGGTTGCGTCCTTCTCCCATATGCTCTTCCAGTATTGCTCCGTCTCCAGCCTTGGTGGTGCTGTTCTGTTATTGTTCCCTTGCCACTGAGAGTACACCTTTGCTGGTTCTGTGGAGAACAGCTGGTTTATTCTCCTGCCTTCTATCTCTCTGGTGTACCTCCGCAAGCGGCTGGCCAAGGCTGTGAGTCTTTGCTTGGCAGTTTCCAAGGCCTCAGGTATGGACAGCTTATATATTTATATATAATATATATATATATATATATATATATATATATATATATATATATATATATATATATATATATATATATATATATATATATATATATATATATTGAATGACACAGTGCTATGCAAAAACATTGAGAAACCCATTATTTCTTTATTATTTGCTAGGAAACACTATTGAAATGTATTTAAACCTGTTACACATATATTATAGAAATAAAGCATATAACACAAAAACAGAGTTTGTAGACTTCAAACATTAAATATGATTGTTTAAGACCACCGTTACTCTTCAACAAAGCATTAGGCAGCTTTCTTGTAATTTCTGTAAGTAGTCTTCAGGAATATGTTGGGTTTTTTTGTTCTGTTCTCAGTCAAGATTATCCCATACTCCTTGTTGAGATCAATCGACTTCTGGTAGAGTGAAGAATGGAGTAGGCGCGTATATTGTGCTTTTCCGCCCTGACCTGAAACCCATCGTGGGGTTTTTTCGTCCCAAACTTGATCGGCTTCTTATTTAAATGAATAGTATTTCTTTGAAAAGCTACATGGCCTCTGGAACCAGACTGACGAAATAAAAAGACAACAAAAGAAATGACTCGCCTTCCTCAGCTAGCCAGATGAGCATGCCCGCCTTGGCCAGCTTACTGGAGGAGCACCAACAGTCCATATCAAGGACCGTGTCCTCCGACATTAAAGCAGTGCTTGCCTCTCTTAAAGCTAAACTGGACACGGACAAGCTACACTGACTGACCTGAAGACCAAAGCCAGCTCGACAGAAGAACGCATCCAGGCCTCGAAGCATCATTCAAGCTTGTGCTAAACTCAAGAACAAGAATATTGACTTAGATGGACGTACTCACTGGAACAACATCAGGATTATTGGCCTGTCAGAGTTCATCGAGGGACCCTGACCCTCAACTTTTTTCTCTAAAGTCCCAATGAAGATATTTGGGGAACAAGTGGAACTCCGCCAGAGCTGAATCGCGCCCAGTGCACCCTCGTTCCCAAACCACGACAGGGGGACAAGACCGGGGCCAATGATCATGTTTTCATCGACACCAAACTAAAGAGTTGGCCTGTAAATGGAGGAATGACTTGAAGCACAGAGTCAGTGTTGGGTTGAGGAGCAGAATGAGAGAGTTGGTTTATCCATTCATTTATTTCCAGAGATCCAGAGAGATGCGGCGGGCAGAAGGGCAGGGAGGTGAGGTGAACGCGGCTGAAGCATGTAGCCTGAATGGATGAGTTGTGACGGACAGCCAGCGAAGGTTATGCAGCCTGAGCAGGTGAGTAGTGGCAGATGACCACCGAAGCGAACTGCAGGGGAGTTGAGTATTGTTCCAGGAACAGCAAAAGCAAAGTAGAGACACAAGGAAACTGCAGTTAAAATACGAAGATGCAAATAACAAGAGAAGAGCTGAGTTACCACGATAGGAGTAGCTGACGGACTGGCGATGAGTAGAAGGCTGCAGTGGCCTGCTGATTGCCTCTGATGGAATCACAGATGGGTGATGCAGGTCTGGAAACAAGCCAGCACGAAAAAACATCTAAAAACAGCAGACACTCACTCAGAACATGACACATCTGCCATAGATTTCTTTCTTCTTTCTTTTTTTTTAGTTCCTCCACTGCTTCTTTTGTCCTACACTTGTCCAGCTCCCTCAAATCTTTTAAGGACACACTGCACACCATGGAAAGATATGCCATGTTTTCAGCTAATAGCCCTTTGATTTTTACCTTGTTGGTACAAAGTCTTTTTTATGTGTTACTCACATATTTTAAAGTACCTGTCCAGTTTAGGTGGCATTTTGAATCAGATAGTCAAACGCGCTAAATCTATTCAAAGCTATGATCCAGTCCTGGTTTTACTTTTGGCATCTGACATAACTGGTCTGGAAATGTTCAGCGTGTTTTTGTTTCATCACAGCTCATGGGCTGCTTTCCTGTGATATATGTGCTTGTGCATTTATTCAAGTGCCCTGGTGAGAGTTTAATTTACAAGGAGTGAAATGCAGTAGCTTGTATTTTAAATGAGCTGCTCTTACGTTTTTTAGTCAAACCTCCTTCTACCATTTATGCTACCTTCAGTCATCGCCACTTCTCAGACTAAATGATCAAATGAATTTTACACCAAAGCCATCAGCATAGTTTCTAAATCAGAAACTTCACTGATTCATTCATAAAAAACTTTAAATCTTCATATAGACCAGTTATAGCAGTACCATTGGTAGATGTGCTATGTGAAGCCTACTAGGTCCAGCCAACAAGCTGTACTGTCTCAAGACATGTGGTGTCACTTATGGAAACAAACCTCAGCATTATAGTTGACTCTTAATGATAAAACACAATGAAATACAGATGGCAGCTGCAGAAGTTTGGAGAGATGAGATTACCCTGCTCTGAGCCCCCCGAGACACTCTGTCCACAGTGATCCACAACACATCAGAAACTACGGTGGTTAAGAAGAGCTGTCGCTAAAAATTTACAGCAGAGAGACGGGAACGAAACCCAAATCCCTGTTGTGGGAATCTGCGTCAGGCTGCATGAGATTTGACTGGAAAATTTGAATATGCAAATCCTGGAGAGCAGAGCTCGTGATCTGGAATTAATTTAGTCCAACTGAAACTGCAGTGATGTTGTGTCTACGGAGAAAACACGCAGCCGATCAAAGAGACGCACTAACTGTGGGGAAATAAAGGGGAAGAAGGGCATCATTCACAGTCGGATGTTCCTGTAGCACATCATCTTTTACTTCTCGTTGCATCACCTTGCTGTCAGAGCGGCTCGCCACCTCACATCATGGTCCGCATGAAGGTGTACTTTCTTGTAGCTGTACTATACTGCTGCAATGATTCAAGGTGATGAATTGAGACAATTAAACTTCATAAAAAAATTATAAGACAGAGACGTTATGGCCTGCAGTAATACTGCGGACATAAAAAGCAAAAAAAGATAAATAACCTGAGAGAAAGGAAGGAAGCTGTATATGTAAAAATGTCTGAAATGTTCATGTTTCTTTCAACTACTCAGACTTAATTTTCAAACCAGATTGCCATTTCAACTCACGCAGTTCTGTGCTAGGCACCTAAAATGGTACCTTAGTGGGCAGCCTGGTGAACCAACCATTTAGTCGTCTTTCATGCTGCACGCATTCTTCATCCCTCGGCCCGTCAGAAGCGAGCAACTTAGCGTCTCACCAACATCATTTCAGTTAAGGCAGAATCTGTTGTTCCTCCAGCAGTTACTTTGTCTCAACCTTGCTCAAGCTTTTCATCATTTTTCTGGCTCTGACACAAGAGGATGATGATGATTAAAGTGAATCCCGCCAACAAAATTCTGATTGGTTTTATTTTTTTATTTTTTTTTGTAACACCAGACTTATTTGAATCACTGACAAAGCCAAGTTGTGGGTGGGTCTGGCACCAGGTTTTTTTCTTTTTCTTTTAAATATATGCCTGAGACTAGTTTGTCCATCTTGGCTTTGTGTATTTCTAGTCTGATTTTCCAGGTTGAAAATTCTAAATTTTGATGGCAGTGACGGCTGACTTTCAGGTCCATGTTGTGTACCGCTCGGGCTCCACGTTAGTTCCACTTAGCTCTGAATTGGTGCGTGTTTGTGTTTGTCTCCTTAAGAAGATTGGTGTGTGCTGTGATGAGAGTAGAGGGGCTGCAGGGACATCTGGCTAACTGACTGTAAGCTGCTGTATTACTTCCCATTAAGAGTCATTAAGACCCCAATTATAGTTACCACCCCACAGTTCACACGCACACACACCGGGGGTCTGCAATTACATTCAGACAGTCTTTTTTTCCTCTTCTGCACAGGGTGCAGTAGAGAAAACCCAGGTTTGGTTTATATTTAAAAGCATTGTCCCGCATTTCTTTAAATACTGGACTGAAGCAAGAGGAGCGCTGAAACAAAAGAAAAGTTCAAGGTCATCTGCAAAAATAATGAGCCTCGCTGAGCTTTTATCACAAGCCAAAATCCTCCAACAAAACACAGCATATGGACATTAGATAACTAGTAAGCAGCTATCAAACTACTTTAGTTTTTAAACCAGCACCGCTACAGGTCCAAGGCACTGATGAAATGAAAGAGCAATCCGTGCAAACTGAACTCACGGTTTGGGTAATGCCAGAAGAAAACTTCTGAGTTCAGCCTGCATAAGATACAGAACAGAGACACAAAGATACTAAAACAACATTTACTGCAATCCAGAACCGGTCGTTAGCACTGATGCTATTAGGAGCCTAAGTATGAATTCATGTCCAAAGGAGATAAATAAAGGAGATATTCATGTACACTTCTGAAACTCTGTTGTAACATAGCTAAATACTCATTTTATTATTAGTTGTGGTATTTATTTATTTATTTTTGTGGAAGTGTGCAGGGGGGTTTTGTTAGAAGGCCCAGATTCGCTGCTTTATCTGCTCATCCCGCACAGACGCACAGAGAGAGAGAAATCTCATACAAGCATGTACACAGTCGGACATCTTCAGGTCCCATCTGAAGACAGTCTGCTCCTGCACACACACACCTCTCAGCGTAATACACACATGCACAGCTGGAAGGCTTTCTATCATGGAGAGATAACTACAGGCTGAGAACAATAGACCATCTCTTCTCCCATCTGGTGAACCGGGGGATGAAACTTCATTTACATTTCAGACCCACCCCAACCCACCTCAGGGTGTGTGTGTGTGTGTGTGTGTGTGTGTGTGTGTGTGTGTGTGTGTATGGTGGGATGGAGGTGGTGAGTTTGTGGGGTAATAGAGGGAACAAAACGAGATTCATTTCAGGGTGAATTTGGGATTATGAATTAACATGCCGCTGTGCTGAAAGACTTCATTTACAGCTAATTGAGTGTGTTGGCTCATTGAAATGGCTGTTGTGTTAAAACTTGTCTGCCTGGCTGGTCTCTGGGCTGTCTGGGTGCGTGTGTGTGTGTGTGTGTGTGTGTGTGTGTGTGTGTGTGTGTGTGTGTGTGTGTGTGTGTGTGTGTGTTTGGAAAAAGCCAGGGGTGGTAACCTGTACATTAGCGAACAGCTGTAGTTTAGACGTGTGAAATTAGATGTAAAAATGATTATAAAATGTGACACCTTCCCCCTCTCTCTTCCTCCCTGTCTCTCCTTTGCAGGTGAAAAGCCCTACAAGTGCTCATGGGAGGGCTGCGAATGGCGCTTTGCCCGCAGTGACGAGTTGACACGACACTACCGCAAACACACCGGAGCGAAGCCATTCAAGTGCAACCACTGCGACAGGTAAACGGATAGGCGGCACAAACACAGCAAACACGCAGTGCAGTTTACATTTGGAGGACTTTGACGTCCTTTATCTGGCCAGGATAAAAAATAGTTTTTAATATACAAGCCAAAGAGTTGTGTATCTGTAAGGTTTTGTTTGCAGCTAATTATTTCCAGTTTGTTTTTGGTCACTGTGACACATTTCTATGTATAATTAGCAGGTATCTCTTCCTGTGCGAACCACCCATACAGTCAATTGATGCACCCTGCAAAACAAATTAGCTTCCTTAGTTGACTGCACACTACTGTCTTATCCAAATATGGTCTCTTCTGCCTCCATAAAGCCAAATCAGAGATGGTGATTCCATCGAGCTGCTTCACTGTTTCAGTGTAATTCCTGCCATTCTTGAAGGCTTCTTCTGCCGGGACAAGTCAAGATGCCTAGTGAAAAAAAAAGACTATTTCCCTCATTAGGTTCCACCAAAAACCTCTAAATCCATTGATTGTTAGTCGTACTTTCACTTACTTAGAACTTCCACCTATGCTGAGCGGTGCATTGGGCAGCTAACAATCTCCATCGTCAGTCAGCGGCGACTGCTTCGGCTTCATCCCAGGCGATGTCGACAGTTTTCAGATCATCCATAAACGTTCGAAGCCATGTGATCTTTGGTCAGCCTCGCTTTCGCTTGCCAGTGTTGGGAACCATGTAATGGCAATCTTGGCCGGGCGATAAGGGGGTAGATGTAGAATATGGCACGCAAAGTGGAAGCGCGTTTCTGCGACAACATCGGCTAAAGGGCGGGTGCCTGCTCTTTGAAAGACCTCTTTGTTCGTTATCCCGGTAGGAAGTTCTCAGTTCGCCATAGGCCTCGTTGCATATTCAAGCAGTCCAAAACTTAGATGAAGAGCTATTCATTTGCAGAGTTGCAAATGAATAGCTCTTCAAGTTGAAGCACAGCTTTATCAGTTTGACTCAGAGCCATCTAGTACACATCCATCAACATTGGGAAAATGGCACTATAAACCTTCTCGCAGAAGAGGTGAGATCACTGATGTAAGTGTATGAAAACTAAGATAATGTATTAGTCTTTCACTAGTAGGTTAAAGGTTTAGTACTAATACTCTACTAAGCTAGGCTTGGACCTTGACTCTTGAGATCCATTTTTCCCAGCCTCAACAGTTTGCTAGCCAACCATATTTGCTGGTACCTAAGGGCATGTTTAAGGTCTGAGCATTAGCCTGTGATGGAACCATTTATATTAGTTCTTCCTGTCAGCTTTTGTTGTTGTTGTTGTTGTTGTTGTTGTTGTTGTTGTTGTTGTTTGTTTGTTTTTTTAATTGCTATAGTTTCCAAAAAAGATGTTTCCAGTATGTAAAGTCCATTTTGGGCACAGACACAGATAGCTGGAGATATGACAGCTGAGCGATTATTCCTGTTATGCTTCTGTGAAGTTCGCTTAAAATCCTCCACAGAGGGCGGATGAGTACTTGGTGCATTGTATATATAGAAAACAGACCCTCACGTCTGATGATGAAATTTACATCATTTGGACATGAGTGGACCTCGATGGATTCACGTATTCGAAAAGTATAACTGAGACCATTTGGCACATTGAATGTAGGCTAAATATATCACAGAGATATCTTATCAGAATCACTGAAAATGATCAAAGTTGCATCTGGTAAGACAAGAGCTGCTAATGAGTTTTCTACTTTTCATGCTCGCTGTCAAATGCAGGAAAAGTTGGCTACAGTATCACAGTGCTTTATTAAAATGACCTCTGAACATTGCTGACTGTTACATCCAAAATAGCAGGAAGTCAGGTCATTTTTTAAAAAGTTAATAAATAAATTACATGTTTTTCCTACATTTACTGTAGATCTAAACTTTAACAAATTTTACCTTCTTTTATTACAAACAAGGGGGTAAATAAGCACAAATATTAAATGCGAGAAGAGATTTTAAAGGAACGTGAGCAGCTGTGTGCAAGAGGAGTTCAGGATAAAGTGTCAGGATGAAGATTCACGACTTTATTTTAGAGTATCGTCAATTTAATGGTGAAATATGCTATAATGCTAAATTAAATCAGTTCCCAGAGGAATACATGTTAATACTAACGTGTAGATCATGTTATGTATTAAATTGTATTTTTTGTGTGTGTGTTGCTCCTGCTTTACCAACTCATGTCTGATGTGGACAGAGGAAAACAAAAGAGAAGCAGATGAAGGGGCGTACGCTTTAAACTAAAGTCTAAGTCTCCTGCTAGAAAACAACCAGGGATGTGTTTGTGAGTCTGTTGAGAGTCATCTTGTCACTGTTTTGTGTTTGCTTCTTAGAGGAGAGAGAGTGTGTGTTTGAAAGTGTGTGTGCTTACTCATGCTTCTGTGCTGGCAGTTAAATGGATTCTGGCTATTGGCAAGCAGGCTACAGCTAATTGAGTGGCACCAGATGCCAGCTCCACTTTAACATTCACTCTCTCTGAATGTGTATGCGCCTGTAATACCTTTCGAATGAAAGAAACACACGCACACACGCAAACTTTTGCCCTAGAGACAGTGTAATTGGCTGTTGTGGGTTCTCTCTAGTTAGGATTTTAGACATAAACCCCCCAGAAACCTGCTGGAAAGCTTCATAATCCAGACTGAGAGCTGGGACTGTATTAGCTCTTTCCTGGCACATGCATAAATGCACAAACACAGTATGCAGACACCTCACACTCGCATGCATATTGAGCGCAAAGATGTTTAGATGCAAAGTCATATCGACTTGCATGAATAATTAAATGTCCGGGCGTATAAACGCAACACTTTTGACACACAATGGCGCAGACGTAAGCCGATTCAGTCGTAAGCACAGCTGAGGCTCTACCTGAAGCAGGGCTTTCAGTGCGTGAGGTAAGGGCGCCGTTCATCCGCACAGACGCAGATGTTTGCTGAGGCTCTCCAAAGTGAGTCATCAATGCAAAGCATGAACGGCGACATCGAAAAAATAGCAGCTGCTTTGATTAAAAGTCCTTGCCTTTAAATATAACTACAGACATGGATTCAGACTCTTTGTGCAGCAGGCGCATTTTTTCCATCTTTAGGTAAAAGTTTGAATTTGTCCAACACTTTCCTCTTTTCTTTTTGTTAATCTTAAACAACGTCACTGCCTTTCAGAACAACTCGTCTTAATCGTGTTTTCACGTCTCCCTTTTTGGCTTTTTAGTGTTCAAATTACAAGGTTAACATAGCGAGGGCGCACGCTGATTTGTACAGTAGTGGACAAATGCACACACAGACACACACATCTGTGGTGGGTGGAGTCAGGCAAATATTACCATGAGAATGGCAAGAAGTGGCAGGCATGGAGAGGTTAACATTAGCTAGAATGTTCAATCTGACACAATTTCTCCTGGGGAAACAGACACACAGACACACGGCGGTCTGTTATTAATCTCGCCTAATCAAGCGGGGACCCCCCGATGGTTCCTTGGAGCTGGACAGAGGAGGTGCGGGGGGAGAGAAAGGGAGAAAGCAGAGTTTTGAGGAGGAAACAAGGGAGTGGGGGGTTACCAGCTGGTCCTGAGACTCCGCCCCCCCAACATTGACAAAGTAACTTACATGGCCATCTGTCCAGCCACACACACACAGACTGGTGCAGGTGTACAGTAGGTACCACACGGCGAGCTTAGAGCTGAGGGGAAACACTAGACCACAAAGCAACAAGGAGCAAAGTTCAGCTGCACCCTCACTCCACGCTAGATTTTAGGTGAATTAACAGCTGGTCCACGTATACAGAAAACCTACAGCAAAGACAAAAAACCAAAGAAAAGAAAAAAATACAAGAAGTCGTCTTCTTCTGGCATGAGTTTAAAAGCTGACTTTTCTTTTCTTTTTTTAGACGTACATGTTTTGTTTCAACAGCATCCCAGCAACCTTGACTAAATGTGCACTGGTGCGTTGGTAAAGTCTGCAAGCAAAATTGAATCCTGTGGACTGAAGGGCCAAAACTAGAGAGAGAGAGAAAATGACTTTTATTAAAATCAGCTTAGAAGGATCTCACACAGGAGCAGAGATGAAAAAGCAAAAGTGGCTGACAGATGGTGTGACTCAAAACAATCGTCAGAGGGATTTAATGACACCCAGTAGGAAGCGGCACGTTTACGATTCTAGCGAATGCGGCTGGCATCTTATCCTAGTCAACCTGTTGTTGGCGTCTCTCTGCATCAAACACTGTTGCTTCATGGAACAGTGTTTCTCTTATTTTCTTATTTTTTTGTTGTTTTTACTGTCAAACCTTGAAGTAGAGATTATTATTTTATTAGCGCTGGGGAGCAGAGGTTTGTATGAGCAAACAGTAATATATGTATCAGAGCCCATCACTCGCCCCTTAGTGAAAGTGTCTGATCACTTATTTTGCTTTGAGCTGATTGGCTTTCACTTCATATTGGGATCTTCTTTTTTTTTTTTTGCTATTTTCATCTGGCTTTCTAGCAGCTTGCCCAGCTCAAGGCAGCACACAACTTAGCGTCCTTCAAATGAGGTTTTCTGTAGAATCGAAAGGCTGAAATTCAGAGAATAAATCTCAGCAGAAGCAGGTCGTGCTGCAGTTTAACGATTTGGGTGTTTGGCTGTGTCTGGTTGTCTCTATCTGGAACGAACAACAACCTACCTATACACACAACACACGCGTGCACACGCTCGCACAAAGAATAGGCTTGACTAATTAATAATGAATAAAGCCTCTGGCAAATTGAATTTTTAATTTTGTCATTTAAGTCTCGCCCACATTTTGTTTTGCCTTTCCTTTAGTCATATCGTTTGTGATTTGTTTTATACTGGATGTTCAACTTTAATGTCCTCGCAATTAATAAAGTACTGGCAATAAAATGAAAATACTTGTGACGCTGTCAGTTTAATATTATGTATCGCCAGCACCTGGTTTTGTGTCCCTCTCTTGCATCAGGTGCAGCCAGTACTGAGTTAAATGGTCCGGCATCAGAAAGCACTGCCAGCCTGTCTGCATTAGTGTCCATGTTCACGGTGCATATCTAATTAGTTTCTACAGTACTGTTTTACTCTGAGCTGGAGGACTGACTTGGGGGTCTGGCTGTGATTTATGGCGGTGTTTGAGTCGCATTTAGGAAATCACCGAGGCTGGCTTGGCCTCTATTCATCTTTACATCACGGTTTCACTGGTGTGACCCGGTGAAGCGAGAGCACTTAAATTCACCGTGGTGTTGAAATGAACTACTGTGCTTCTCTACTTGTAGATAATCTAGCTCTCTTTCTTCTTCTCTTAGTCTGTCTCTCTCTGGTTGCATGTTGGAATCTTACTCTTACCTCTAACTCAGATGTGACTCTCTACAAAGAGCTTTTGGAGGTGTCAAAACCATGTTTTAAGAAAGTATTTACTTGAATTTATCCTATAGACTGCAAAATGAATAGTTTGAAATTCAGTGTTTAGAACTGTACATGAAACCAATATTCATTCATTCCTCTTATCCAGTTCAGGGTCATTGGGACTGGGGCCTGTTCCAGAGGTAATTCCTTCTTGGGTACATGTTTCTCCATCACCTTAAACAGACTTGGATAAACTGCAATAACACTGGTCAAGAGTATTGTAAGTGTTAAATGCTAACATTTGCACAACAGTTGGTAAAGAAAAGAAAAGAAGAAATGATTACTTCAATGTCGGAGAAAGCTGATGCTGATTTGTTGTTGAAAAAAAAAAGAAAAGGTCGAGAATTTTACAACTTAGAATAAAGGAAAATTCACGTATTTTGAAATAAAAATTATGTGTGATCATCATAGTTGTTCTACTGATAAAATTATTTCCCTCAGTGGTGGAACACTGATAACTAATTCCATTGCTATTGTATATTCATACATCTGAAAAAGTGCCGCAGGCCTGGCTAGTCATAGTAATAAAGGTAACTTGGTACTTTGCATCATTGGTCACGTAGGACTGAAGTTCTAATACTGCACAGTAGAAAAACACAGGATAACACAGTAGAGGCTGGGCAGTTCTGCCAGTTTGGGTTTCAAGTATTCCTTGTAAATACACAGAAAAGTATTTTAGTGGATTTTGAGGTCTGTAGACTTGATGCTTTTCATTTGATGTCCTCACATCCCCTCTGCCATCATTGAAGAAACTTCCAAACTCTTAAATGCATGTCATGGAGACAAGCAGCACAGAGGCGTCTTAGAGAACAGAAATAAGTGTGTCCTTCCTCCCCCCTCTCTCTCTCCCCTCCTTATCCTTTTTGGGAGAAGCTGTAACCTAAGGAGGAGAAGCTAGCAGAGACATTAGCATAGTGGGGGTTATCATCAGGGTGCGAAAAGTGTGGAGAGTTTCCAGCAAGTACACATTGCCGGTGGGAAGTTCAAGGAGCCTGTGATTATAGGGATTTTCCAAAAATTACACAGAGCCAGTGGGTATTTCAGGGCCCTGGGACTGTGGCTTATTCTCAGATAATAAACAGAGCCGGTGGCATCAATTAGCAACACTTGCCAACCTGATGCATTGTGCTTATTTTAGTGCGAATATACAACGAAAGAGGGCTAATTGAGCCTTTGCAGAGCTGCACATTTGTCATTTATATAACTCTTTTTTTAAATTCATTTTTAAAAATTCATCTCCTGCTTTGCCCAAGCTCTCATTTCACATGCATATTTCATGCTTTTCTTTGGATATTAAAAGGAACATTTCTATGTTTCTCCACAGGTGTTTCTCCAGGTCGGACCACCTGGCCTTGCACATGAAGAGGCACATCTGAAGGACAAGAAGAAAAGAAAAGGAGCAGGAGGAGCACGAGGAGGAAGAGGAGGAGCAGAAGGAGAAATAGGAGGAGAGATAGGAGGACAGAAGGATGGGCAGCCATGCTATCGACTGCCTGCGTCATATCCCCCCCGCCGCCCCTCCCCCAATCCAAACACCAGTAGGCTCAAACAGCCATCGGGGGGAAAGTTGGGCAGGAGGAAAAATCGAGGAGTAGCTAGATTGTTGTTTTTCTTTAAAATTACACATCACGTTTGCAATAGTAAACACTTCACACACACCTGTCTTTGAATGCATCACCCCGGTGAACCCCGGACACTCTCATGCAGCTCTGGGGGCTTGGACACTGCCAGATCAACATGTACTCAACTTGCTTGACAAAACATTTTCTCGCCTTCTTTCTTTTTTTCTTTTTTTTGAAACTTTCTCCGTAGTCAGTGTGTTAAACTTATCGAGTCACTTTGGATGAGCAGAAACTTTTAAATATCCATGTAGTCAGCTGTTAGTGCTTTACCGGCTTTTGAAATCAGATATTCGACTGTTTTTTCTTTTTCAGCTTTCTTGCTCTTTTCTTATCGACGTTTCTCATACACGGAACACACAAACCGTCACCTGCCGCAGTCAGCTCCAGTACTCATTGTGAAGAAAACAACAATGCCAAATCTGCAGGAGAGAGACTGTACGGATTGACTCCCAGCACGGGTGACAATCGAACCCACGGCCCGGGACACCGCTGGTGTGCCCACGGGGCCTCGGTCAGCGGGTGCCGCTGCAGCTCTCAGGCTCTCCTCCAGTGGGTGTTTTGCATCTCTCACCTTCACCGAGATGCCTGCCGCCTCCGCAGGCCATCTGACAGAAATGCGCAGCGACACTTTCTTCCCTTTTTTCTACTTAGAGGACGATAATTCTTCTTCTTATTGTTATTTAAAAAAAAAAAAAAAGAATGACACATTTTTTCTCTCTGTGAGGAAAAGATGTCTTAAAACTCACAGCAATGTGTTTGAGAAGAAAAAAACTACAAAAAAAAAACTAAAAAAAAAATCTAAGAAGACTTTAACAGAATGTGTGGGATGAGAAGGAGAGCGTTGTTGGTCTTTATAATCTCCATGTGCACCGACTGCATCTGCAGACTGCAAGAAATCAGTGGATGAACAAACAACAGAATCACACAGACTCTCAGAAAAGGGGTTTGTGTCTGTGCTTTTTTTTTTTGGACTAAAATAAAAAACAGAAAGTAGAGAGGTCTTCATTTGTGTGCTGCTCTTTCTGCCCTGTGACTCCCTGCAGCTGAAAAACAAAACCTTGTTATGACCTCTGTGGTCTCGTACTCTACAGCAGCCGGGCAGAGGATTGCTTAAAAACTGGGAATATGTTTCTTGGTTATTTGTTTTTCTTTTGTTTTGTTTTTTATTTTCTTTTTCATTCTGATTCTGAAAGTCATCCTCGAGCGCTTTCACAGACTCTGAGATCTCATCTCCCTGGCAGCACTGCGGGGCGAGAATGGAAGCTCAAGAGCTGCTTTTTGGTTATTCACGTGGAACTAAAGATGCCAGCCGACCTTTGTGTGGTGGCTCTGAATAGACACGGTCACATCGACCTGTCAATTTTGCTTGTTTCATATCCACTGACTGCACTGACTTTTCTTTTTAATTCTTTCCAATGTTATCTGTGCTTTTTCCTTTTTCTACGGCGAAAAAATAAGGATAAAAGGAACACAAAGGAAAAAAAAATCATAAAAGACTTGGAAAAAAAACAACACAAAAACAATTCTGTCTCACTCTACACGCTGCATACAGAACAAGCACACATGCTCCGTCAACACACACACACACACACTTACACTGCAGTTCTTACGCTCACGGCTCCTCTTGAGATAAGACTAATAAGATTTAGGAAAATAATTATTAAACTAATGAACAGAGTTGGGGGAAACAACACACACTGCATGGCAGGCTTTGTTGCAAACGCACACACTTGCTCATGAACACACATGCACGCACGCACACTCTTCCTGGAATTATATGTTCTGCTCCCAAATCTTTTTTCACAGTAGGAATTTAGCAACTGTTGTTTAGCAGAAGAGTATCTTAGCTCTCGGCTGGAGGTAACAAATGATTCCAAATCCTTTGAAGTGAGAAATCAGCTTGTTCTCAGTTCCAACAATCACCCACATATCCCTCACTACAGCTTGTGCCTCTCATTTAATCAGCGTTTTTTCTGGTTTTTGGTTGTTGTTTTTTTACTTCAGAGACTTTGGTTACGTTGTTGGTTACAGTTGAGTCAGTGGTCAATGTTTTCATCGGAAATAATCATAAGAAAGCAGCTGCGGCAGATCTGAAACATTAAACCAGCAGCAGGCGTGTAGTATTATTATTAAAGATGGTTCATGCTCGTGGGAAAAAGTGCTTCAAGATGACAAAATTGCCTGAAACGTTCAGGATAACCCCTGATGTAGCCTGAAAATTGAAGCTGTTAGCTAGACTGATGGGGGATGTCAAAGCTTGCTGTGTAGAAATTCCAGCTCTGGTTTTGATCTGGCAAATCAAATTTATTTTCCAACTTGATGGTGCTGTGTAAAAACTATGTTATTTTTGACAAAATACTCAGCACCCACAACCATATAGATGCGTCCTTTTCATGACTGATTTAACACACGTAAGGTTGAATCACCTGAGGTTCATAATGTGCAATGAAAACACTGACTTTTATCTGTGCCCTGAAAGTAATCAGCAACAATTTTAATGTAAAAAAACAGAAAAGAAAAAAAGATGGATCTGAGAAAACTGAGGTAAACGTGTGTCCACACTGCCTGCTTTCTTTGCTCAATAGTTGATGGGGAAAAAAAATTAAATTAAAAAAAAAATGCACTCGCCTTGCATTCGGGGCACTCGGCACCAACAGACGCTACCGCTGCATCCGCCCACCACCACCCACTGTATATGCCCCGCAGCACGTGCAAACAGTCCATTATTCACTGCTACTGACTGGGTGCAGTTGGGGTGAGGGTGCAGGTTCCTGAAGCTCGCAGGAGGTTTTCACATCCCAGTGTAACAGTGAAACAGCGAAAACATTCCCCTCCGATGGGGAATGTTGGGGGGGGTTATGGTGCAGCTTCGAACAATCGATACCAAAAACCTCCAGCGTGGAACTGCCCTTCAGCCACGGGCAGAGTCTCACCACTCAGGAGAGATCAGTGGGAGACCGCCTCCGTATGAATTCAGTGTATCTAGTGGCAGCTTTCACTATTAACTCTCTCTCTTTCTAAATATGACAAAGCAGCCCGTGTGGGAGGCGAATCCAGTGTTTCACTTTTGATTTCATTTGCCCCGTTTGCTGGTTTCCGTTACAGAAGCTGTGTCGATGGTCGTGTTCGTCGTTATTGGATAATGCAAAGTCATGCCGTCGGCGTCGAGGCATGCAAAGAGGCCCTCCCATACAACGTACAATCATAGAGGGATCAGGATTGTAGCACTTTTGTGAGGCTTTTGATGGCATGAATGTGTTTATGTGTGCATGTATGTGTCCCTGTTAGGCATACTGTGATGGGAAGCAGTCATTCAGCAAAGAGGTTTATAACTGACTTTTTAAACTGGTAAACAAGTGTGCGGCTGTGTGAGGGAAGAACTGGTCAATGCATTTGCTGTTGGATTTTTTTCTTTGGTCAAAGCAATGGCTGACAATGTGTTTATTAGGGTTTTTTTTCTTTTTCTTTCCTTTTGACCCTCCAATTATTCATTCATCCATGCATACAAGTCATTGAGCTTGATGACTTGCATCGCATTAAAGAGATGCTAATTCATGCCTTGCACTACACAGGTTTATCTTAAACCATGTAAAATCAGACTGCCTGACAGATTAGTTGGCATTCGGTTCAAATTATTTGGAAGACGGCTGTCGTTTATATGTTTATATGTAACTATAAAAAAACGTAAAAAAAAAAAAAAAATCAATTAGTGGTTTTTGTGCCTATTTATAAAAAAAATAGGAAGCAGCATTTTGCATTCATGCTAATTTAAACTTGACTTAAATTAATCTTTCACAAACTTTGAATTAAAGAATGCTAAAAAGCAAAAACATTGTGCTTAAAGGATTCTCTAAGAAGATTTGTCGCTTTGAGCACATTTCTGTGTTGGTTTTGAGCAGTTGTGCCACTCGCCACACAGGCAAAAAAGCTAAATTGTTTGTTACAAAAACAAAATTAAAGATTGTAGTGCTTGCCAGCATGAAGCGATTGCAACTCACAGTTCATCTCCTCGTAAATGATAACCCCTCTTGACATTCGACAGATCGCAAAGTCACTTCAGATACAAATTCACATTTCATTCCCTTCACGTCTGAGCCTGTCAAAGCAGGTTTTCTGTCACAGTGTTGCCCGGGTCTCCTGTCGTCTCTCAGGCTCCTCCAGGCCCGGCTAGCTGCCGTCCCACAGCTCTGATTAGCATTAACTCTCGGTCCTCTTCTCAAGTTGCAGTTCAGCTAATGAGACAGCTCTGGGTCACAGGGAAATTTAGTGGTCTGGAGAAAGAGAAAAAAAAAAAAAACAACAACAGGGACCTTGAGCCCGACTTACACCCAGTGGACACATTTGATGTAGAACAAACAGAAAGTCCTGTTAGCGCAGAGAAATATCAGGAGACGGTGAGATACTCACTGAAGAGGCTGAACTTTCATGGAAAAAAAACAAATAAAAAAAAATCATTTACCTACATGAATATCCAGATCATTAAATCAGCCATTGCATTTTATCTCATGGATTACAGATAAAATAAATTACCATTTATCTGCAAAGTCCCAACAGATATTTAATCCACTCCACGTCCCCCGATCCTCCCCCGTGGTTCACAGTTAGTGCCATTCTAATTTTCCTCTCTCCCTCCATCCTCACCCCATCTCTCCCTTTCTGTCCACAGCAGTTGTCCATGCACTATCAGCTGCGGGAATGCTGAATGCACACTTTACACGTTTTGCCCAAAGATTTGCATATCTGCAAGTTAACTGCTGTGAATGTAGTAGATGTAGTGGAAAGAGCTGAGATGCAGAGGTGCAGAAAAGGAGTGGTGGATGGACGGTGGGAGGAGAGGGACTGTTGATCTTACATAACCGTTCCTGTTAAAGCGTAATTACTGGTATGCTCCAACGCTTCATGCTTCATAACATTCTCGGTCCTCTCGTCTACTGTCAGCTGGAGCCGAACTCATTGTTCACAAATGTAAAATAACGTTTTCATGGTCTTATAGGGTGCCTGGTATAGTGGCGCTAGCAGCTTAAGCAGGAGTGAAGTAGCTTTAGTTTAAGTTAGCTTCTTAGCACACTGCAGATAGCACTGTCAAGTCTCATTTCAAAGTCAAGGTGGGCTTGAGTCTTTGGGAATGTTTAACCATTATATAAGCAACTTCAGACAGGTTTTCCATTCCCTTTCATTAAATGGATAGAGTTTAGGGACAATCTGGAGAATTTGCTGAAGGTGGTTTCACACTGAAGGAAGAGTCTGAATCTTGTTAGCTCTCTAAAAGCCTTGGTTATGTTAATGGGAATAAACCTTTTCTCTGACAAAGAAAACTTACTAATTCTAAATTTAGTGACCTGAAATTCAGTTTTAGATGATTAGCCTGTTAATGCTGTTTAAATTAAGTGTAAGCTTTTTCAGTAAGAGAGCAATAGCTATGTATATAGCTAGTATTCGCTGGCTAAATAGCTAGCTAGCACTAGCTATGTATAATAGTAGTGCTTTTACACCAAAAAGCACTAGCTATATAAAAACATATGTAGCTAGAGAACTAGCTTGCGAGCACTGATTATGTACAAGTGTAAAAGCATAAAAGCAGACCAGAGAAAAAGGCATCAAACCCAGTGTGAAAACGACCTTCAGACATTCTCTGTGGCCACAGTTAGTTGTTTAGACACAGTCCTTTGATGGATAAGGCTTCAGTTTTCACAGTTTTCCACCATATCGTCCTGATGAAGGATTGTCACTTCTGGCAGCTTTTGTAAATAGCGTGAGATCTTTCATGCAGACCGCTCTGTCTGTAATTAACCATATGTGGCGAACAGCATCGCTCAGACATTTCAGCGTTTCTATAGATCTGCTTTAGTTCTTGCAAACATTGCACTACATGATCATACTTAGCTATTGCACTCTTCATGTGCGCGCACTGCTAGCATAGTCTGTTGGAGCACTCTGTCAAATATCCACTTAACATTTGTTACATGACCAGGATGCACATGGCCACCAAGAACTATTTTCCACAGGTCACCTTGCAGCAGATCAGACTGACATATCTGCTTAAAACTCCAGTTAAATGCCTTTTTCATCACTCTTTCTCTGGAGGAATATGTCGTACTCTGAAAACACTCAGTCATGCTGTGACTTGGTTGAACTTTCTTGGTATCAGTGGCATCCCAGAGTGACGCTGTCTGTAACTACTGTGTTTGTCCATGCTTGATGTGTCAGTATATAAGAGATTCACAGATCTTAACCCTTCTCCTTGTGTCTGTATGTTTCACTTCACCTACACCAAACCCTCTCTACCAAAACCACGACCATCAGAGCCCTCTGGGACCCAACACGCTCATAGATATCCAGCTGTTCTGAGAAGTATTCTCAAGAGCTATGCAGCTTGGGATCCCCAAGCAGTTCTTTGGTGAGACTGCAATAACTTTTCAACTTTACCAGCTTAATGTCCTCACTGGGTACAGTTTTTTTTTTTTTTTTTCAAATGACTCATCCTTGTAGGTGCTTTACACACTCTGTCAGTTAATCTGCTCAGTTGGCCTGATGCCTGATGCTTTTAGTTAACAGACTCCTTCTTGGAGTCTATCCTGTTCTGTCAGTATGTATGTGGCAAAAGGATTGGTACCAAAGAATTAGGTTTCTCTGTGCTATATTGTTATGGGAAATAGTGCCCTGTCACAGCCAAGGTAATATTTGTTTCACTGACTAACAAGTTTGCGTTGAAATATTTGATTTTTGGCACATTATTTTTTTAGGGTATCAAAATGTTCAGTCCAGAATGGCTATTGTCTGTTTAAACATTTTTTTTACGTGTGATTTTATGACAATTTTATGCAATCATATGCAATCTATACAATTTTTATTTTAGTTACAGTCACTTTTGAAGACTTCCCATCAACATTTCAGTCTACAAAAGTCTATAGCTTTAGCAGGCTATCAACCGTATTCCTTAGAGATTACATTTCTGAAATAGTACAGCAAAATGATTTTGAAGGAAATATAACGTAACTGTTAAAATGATGCAATCATGCTGCCAGGCAACCTCAAATCTTTCAGACAGAACACTTATGTAATTTAGGTTTAACCTTAGCTTTCAGAAAAGATCTTACTTGTTCAAAGTGACTGTGTATTTATATGCCTTTTGTTGTAAGTAACATGGTAGAAATGACATGCACTTTTCAAGTATTACCGTCCACGCTAACAGAAAGTTTATTTGGTTCCAATCCTTATGCCACATATCGTGTGGCCAATCCAATATTTGTATTAACTGTGAGTGGTATTTCAGCACCTTTGTATGGCCCACTGTGTGTACTCAAACCACAGCTGTTGAGGGATCCCACTTATATATTTTCTGGGATGAATGGACATGTAGAAAAGTGAATTAAGACAAGCAGATGTGTTTTCACCATCACGACATCCTTCTCACCTGCCCTGCAAGGGCTCTGTAACTCCGTTCATATCAACCTTGGATCCATGACCCTTCACTCCACCCCGCCCTCCTCTCTTCTCTCACTGTCACCTCTGTTGAGTTGAGTTTCTTTTCCGTTCTCTTGTTTTACTTACGATTTTTTGCTGTACAAAGTGTTTAAAATATTATTTGTATTATATGATGTTAGTATGGTAATGTTCTTTATTAAGGAAGAAGAAAATTTATTTTTGTTACTGGTCTGTTTCATAATTCTTTTCTAAATTGGTATTGTAAGATATCTATGCAAGAACTGTTAAGTGGAGCATTTTTATTTAAGAATGTAATATGTGTAATAAATGGTAGAATCTGCTTTTGGCTCTTTTCGGTTTTGTTCAGTCAAACCTCACATAAGCGTTTAACATTAATGAAGACGATTCAAAGCACAAAGTGATCCCATCTGGTGAAGTTCAAATTAAAATGAAAAATACGGTAACTAAAATTTATCACGTTATTTGCATGCTGTTACCGCTGCCTGGAAATGTTTGGTCATCTCCCAACACACTAGGTTAGAAGACAAACACAGTGATACACAGTGATTCAGCATGAATACACATTAATGTTGCTGTTTAATTACAGTGGTTATTATTGTTGTAATGACAAATGTACTGAACAATCTTTTCTTTAATATTCTTTTGGTTGTTCCTATTAAAAGCTGAACATTGTGACCCAAACTGAATCACCAATGACATCAACATAAAATTCCAGTTTTTTATTTAGTTTTTTATTTTGCACAATCTGATACTGATATGGTACTGAAAACAGGAATGCATTTATGTGCTGAAGGACAGATGGTGTTATGAGCTGATAATTCAGTCCTAACTCCTGGAATGAAAAGTTTGTTTTACAACTTTTTATTTCTAAGCAATTAATGCCACGATTAAATTTCTTGAATAAATTGGTTGGGTGACCAAACAAAAAAAGTAGTGATTGGCCTTTTTACTGATGGCCTTTTTACTCCTTACAGAGGCTAAATGGTTTAGGTTAACCCACACTCTGTGAAAACAGCCTGAGGGCTAATGAAATACAGTCAAAAATGAAAGGAAAGAAAGGGCAACAAGGGGAAGTAAACTGAGGGAAGCCAAATGTTAACAACACAACTTAGCACCATGAAATGCCTTAATTTCAGTAACAGCCAGAGAGAGCTAGCAGCAGCAGGTGATGTGCCAGCAGGCTCAGTTCAGTTCAGTTTTATTTGTATAGCACCAAATCACAACAGCAGTCACCTTAAGACGCTTTATATTACAAGGTATAATTGAGTTGTTGGTTCAAAAGCAGTCTAACGATGTGTGAGAGATCGAGAAAGTAAGGGGGCCCGCAGAGACTGCTTATGTATGGGGCCCCGAATTCTGGACTGTGCCCCTGTCTCTGCATATAACGCACACATTTTGCTTGCTGTGGGTGTCAAAATGACATTTTTACTGTGCACTTTGTGATTCACACACACAAAAAGGGATTTATGTTAGGCTAGTGTAGCTGAGAGAAGAAGAAAAAGCGAATAAAAGATTTGTCTCAACAACAAACAGCAGGACTTATTTTTCCTGTTGAGATACAAGAAAAAAACTATTGTTTGTTTACATTACAGATTTATCTTCCGATTTCATTTTAGGATCCATGAAATGGGAGAAAACAAAAAAATATTTCATCACAGTTTAAACTTCGTTTTTCCCGATCAGTTGAAGGAAAATCCAACACAATGTACCAGAGTGCAGAAAAGCTGTTCCTTGATCATGTCAGAAACGTTTGTGAATAATAATTTTTCTCTCCGGAAACACTTTCAGTCTGTGACTTTTCAGCAGCAGATTACAACGAACCGACCGAGGAAACAACAGCCATCCATCCATCCTTAAGAGAATCAAAGAGATGTTTCTTATTTAATTTTAGCTTGCAGGAAATATAAAATCCCCCTGGTACAGGATGCCCTTGGGCCGCTCTGGGTCTGTTTGATTTCAGTCACCTTTTTTCAGAGTCTGAATCTGGCTTTCACATTTACAGTGCAGGTGTGGGACGATTTCCTTTTGCTTTGAATTTCTACATAAACATCACCTCTCCAATATAACTCTTGAGATTTCCATATTATGTACCCCATAAAGCTCAATGCAGCTGTAAAAACCAGCGAAATCTTCTTCTGTTAAAGGGTTCGGTTCCAGAGCACTTTGACAAGACAGGCAAAAAAGAAAAAATCTTCTACAGAATTACTGAAATCACCCCGGTGTGGCCAGCCAGATGTAATTATGAGTAACATGGTAGCACATTACTCCTGCGTAATGGCCATTTAAGGCAGATGGACACATCCTGTCAGGCCGCAGGCGAGAGCACAGACGTATGGAGGGACAATGGCACGTAGCTGCGACAGAACAGCTCATAGTCTCAACACTGGTGATAATTTCGCTCTTTATTACAAATTAAAACAATCTCATGAATATCTATTGCGCCCCTCCTGGTAAATGGCTTCATGGTTTTTAATTAGAGCTAAGTTGTCAGTGACTGAGCTGACACAAACCCATGTCATGCGGACTAAATGAGGTAATCAAATAATTAATGGCTAACTGGGGATCAATTAAGCAGAAGATACGGTGCTCATAGAAAGCATATCTGCTCTGTTAGTTTGTCCTCTTACATAGAAAATGCCAGTTAACTAATTAAAAGGGACCAAAGTGTGATTGTATTTTCCTGGCAAGACAGACTTGACGCTCATTCCTTGGATTTAAATCATCTTAACAGGTCTTTTACTGTAAATACAGACTTGGCACTTCTACATTTGCCCATGTTTTCTTTGCTTACAGAGCACTGACGATGAAGACATCTCAGCGGAGCCAACACGGAGGATTATTATCATTTCTCAGCAGTGGGCTGTGTTGGCTAGAAAATGGGAATTCACAATGCTGATTAGTGTGGGCATTTTGAAGTTTTGCAAGCTTATTCACTTCTTGTCAGAGGTGGGGAAGGGAGGCGAGCGAGCTGTTTATAATCTTATTCAGCAGCATTAGCCCGTGTAGTGTTGGTGTAGTGTTTACAGAAACAGCAACCATCAGCCTTTCTTAACAGCAGAAATAAACAGAAATGTGGTGAATTGCCCCATAGCACGCTCTATACTTATCTCCCAGAAGGACCGTGTCAGCTCATTTAAGTGACTCTTAGACCCAACTGCCCACCAGCAGCCACCCAGTATAATGCTGCTCTGTACTAAAAGAGGAAATCATCACAACAGCTCTGCACAGAACAACAGCAGCAGATTTAAAATTATTCATGATGGTGGGAAAACAAGCTGAAATAGTATGAATGCTAGTGCATTTTTTATTTTAAAAAAAAAGCATGGTGAGTTTAAGTAACTCAACATGCTTAGGAACGTCACTCAGTATTGCACAATTATCCAAGACCTTCAGTTTACTTTCAATGTTGTGTTTCACCACTGCTCAAATGCTAACTTTATACACTGTCTAGTACTGGCAGACCAGCTATTGCTGTCCAACTTCTGGCCACTTTAGTGCAACAGAAAGAAGATCTGGCAAGCAACACTGCTATGTAAGTATTTAGATTGAAAATGAGAGGTTCAGCAACAAGGAGTAGCTGTTATTACTGTTATACTGTGAGGACGAGGCAACTGAAACACTTTAGAGAATGTGGAAGAAACACTACACCATCTGCAGCCTTAGATAGCCACACCCTTCTTTTTAGCTCCCACTTCAAGTAAAATCAGTGTGTCATCACTTCCTGTAATGACACAGAACTTAAATCATAACAGGCAGAAATATCTGATGTATATGTGTTTTTTTGTTCTTTATATAAAGAGCCAGTGTAATTAGACCAGGTCCCACCCTGTTCCAAAACATGTTAAATCTGCAACATTACGCCAGGTTGTATGAAAGCACTGCCTACTGACCTGCCAGGGTTTTGCTGTTTGTTTGGTTGTTTGATTTTTTTGGAAAAAGGCACCATAATTCACAAAGATCCAAGGATTGTGGTGTAATTGTGGTGTACAAAGCTATGCACACACCTTTGGCTTTACTTCACAACTAACTGTAGGCAGTAGGAGATCTAGCAACATTTCAAAGCATGTTTTGAACTTTGAACATACGTTTTTTTCCTTACTTACGAATGTGAATCACTATTTTTTATTTACTTTTACTTTCTTTTACTTGATTTACTGTTTATAACTCTTAGACCGATGAATGTTGCCTGGCTTGCAAGTGAAAGTATGAACTGTCTCACTGTCAAACAGACTGGTAATTATGATGATAATGTTAGGGCAGAGATATTGAAATGACTATGAACCACTCTGTATATATGGTATTTAATTATTGTCATTTGCTCGCACTGATGTGGGACAATACCCCAGCTTCTGATGTACAGTGTGACTGTGCAATGATAGTAAAGAATGAAGAGAGATGAAGCATGTACGCTTGTCAGCCTTTATGATTGGTCATATAGACCCAATGGCTTTTTTTTACATGATTTAGAAACCCTTCATTTTCTTAATGACTTGATAAAGACCGCCATGACACCACTTAGAGTGATTGCAGTTGTTCGGATTAGTGAAGTTAGGTAATGGAAAGATACGAGTCTACTGAACTTGCACGAATCCTTTAGTCAACCTCAAAATGTGCCGTCTTCTTGCACCTCATATCTGCTCCATTCCAACTAAGCAATGACTGAGATGCAGGAAATTTATAATATTTATTTCAATAATATTAATATAATAAAGTTCAATTTAATTTGTAGCCATGATGGGCATCTAACTGGTTCAAAGGTCAAAACTGTGTCTCGAAGACTGTGGCTGTGATTTCAAAGATGTTCATACAGTTAATGTTTGCAAATTGAGTTAATTATGGACTTTTAGTGACAGACAGTAGTTACAGTTCTCTACCACGCTGCATGCTTGTCTTCTTAAATAATATGTTAGCACTGAAGCTTTGCAGCGTTTCTCAGCTCTTTGTCTCAGAGCTGGAGTCTAATAGAAAGGAGTCAGCCTGCTGTGAAATTTGACAGAGTAAGTGTGTTAGTGCATATTATGGGCGCTGCAGTAAGAAGCACGACATTCGTTATAATTTGTTTATACAGAAACCGGCCTTGGTGACACGAGAAAGTGAATTCTGATTGCTCAACAAAAAGGAAACATGCTGTAAATTTTTGAAGTAAGCTTTTCCTACGAGTTTGATGAAAATATATCAGCACAAATGTCATTTCTGTGTGCTCGGCTCACAGGTCCGAGACTTGTTAGCCTAGCTTGTAGCATAAAAAGAAAGCACACAAAGGGACTGCTGTAATGAATGTACCCTCAACCGATCATCTTTTTTTCACGTGGCATGTCAGAGTAACTGCCTATGCCAAAAACTGTAGCGCAAATGACATAAGTCTGCAAGTCAGTCCATATCGAACTTCATATTATAAAGCATGTTTACAACCTGGGGGGGTTGACTTGATTGGAAGGTGTCCCAGCACATTCAGCTGTAGCCTGTTGGCGTCTACTAGGCCCCACTTCCACTAATTGGAGTCTCTGAAGCTGTTTGTGCTGTCGGTGCCTTTGGAGCATTTTAATAGGCTTATCTGACAAATACTGGGGCTTATTTCAAGGTACCATCAGCCCAAGAAGTTTCTGCTGCAGTTCAAAAGATCTCTGGTGTGAGGAGGAGACACAAATGTCTTGGGCTGCACGTGTTAGCAACTCCTTGTAAATAAGGGAGCAGCTGAAAATAGCTTTGTGTTTTTGTATTGTACTTGTATAACTTGTTGGCTGGTAACTTATCGCCCACCTTCTCGTGGAAATGTGATCACTTCTGGCTGTGTATGAAACCAGTGGGTGATGTCACAGTGGGTAAATCTGATCTTTATAACATCTGGATGTTGTTTAGGATCAGGAATCAGTGCATTCTGCCACTGTGTCCAGCTGCATTCAGTAAACAAATACCAACAACCCTATTAGTAGGACTGATGCAAGAGGATCATACATGTGTTGTACAGATATTGTACAATATGGACAGGACAAAAGACACACTGTGGAAGAGAGCCAGAGATTAATAATAACTAATGATTCGATGCATTAAACATATAGACAGCAAAAACAACTGAGTGAAGAAGAAAAATGTAAAATACTTTTAAATATCCCGGGAACCACAAATACCCACAAGTAAGAGACTGTACTACAAAGCAAGTTTGACATAGCCAGAGTGTCCCTGCATTAAGCTTGATAAAACCTAAAAACCCTCTTCAAGATATTTGGTCTCAGAACTGTGGTTATCACCTTTCTTTGCTAAGCCGCAGAAATCAGAAACCAGTCAGTTAAGCATAATTATTCATGTCTCTCACTTGTAGCAGGTAAAGGTTGATTAGTAACTTTCATCCATACACTGAGGTGCATCACACAGAAACAGGTGGTAGCAATACAAAATACAGATAAAATACTAGAATTATATTCACCAGAACTAAAGCACAAACATGTTGGGTCAGCTGTGTAACCCTGCAAACCAGAGTACCATTTATCAGGTACTCTCGTTTATAATTTGAAAGTCATCGACATCTTAAAAATCTTAAAAGCATCGGAATGACGTCAAAGGAAGTGGACATCCCTAATCACTGGAACACAGCTCTGCTTGTGAGAACAGCAGACCCGCCCACCTGCTCTTCAAACCTTCTTTTTGGGAGGGGCAACCAATCCAAAGACAGCTTAACTTACCTTAAGGAGAAACCCTTGAAGCCCTTGAGTGCTTTCTGTCACATTTCGAGCCTGCGTATAGAACAAAATAACTGAGTGTGCATCAGGAGTTAGTGATGGTGGACTCTGCTAGCAGCTACATCTGCAAAAACCAGAAACTATTCAAATGGTTATTAAACCACATCTTTGTTGATATGTACTGGTATAGGTACGAGTACAGGCGAGGTCATCAAATGTTGTCTTTATGGGGCACGAAAAGCAAAGGATGAACTGACCACAACTTTTTAAATAGAGCTTAAGTTTCTGTGGGCTCTAGCTTTTTCTTCAAAACCGTTGGAAATATGTGATGATACTAACTCTTCACAGATTAACAACTGGCGAGCAGATGGAATCAACTTCAAAAACAAACAGCTGGGTTGTGGGCAGTAATGGGCAGTGAGTGATATCGGTCCATTTACAGTTTTAAAAGTTAATAGTTAATAGTTAAAAATAATGTGAAACATTAGTAAAAATCTTTTGACCAGATGCTCTGTAGCTTGAAGGTCAGTTTGACCTTTAAACTTTAGCGGTCGAGTCCACCCAATTTTTTCTAAGCTATACTAACAGTTTGTTTAATAAAATACTCCTTTGGCCTGCGGAGGAGTATCTTGCCCTTGAAAAGTGTTTGCAGTCAATAAATGAACCCAGAGCTCCCACTGTGTTGCCCTTGGACAGGTGTGTTTCTCTGCTATTGGGCTCCTGGTGCTCTGGTTCATCTCTTGCTGCCAGACTCAATACAGCGCCTGCCAGCTTCTGAAGGTGGGAACTCTGATTAGCTGTGACTCTGTCTTCCTAAGTTTTAAACACAAGCTTGGAGAAGAAGTCAAGGTTGACAGCATCTAACTGCTCGTCTCTTGGTTTGAGTTTTGCCCAGTCATTATACTCTGAAACAAAAGTGTTCTCTAGATTTTTCCAACACCATATATTCTTTTTATACATATGGAAGCGTGCCTGCATAATAAGGATGCTAACAGTGGGAGGAAAGAAGGGTCAAACAACTTCTCTGAGACTTTAGCGGCTAACTATGCAGAGGCCAAAGGTCAGGAGTGTGTACTCCCATGGGCCACTGGAGCAGAGAGAAGTGGTCTGTGTAAATTCTGTCTTTACATGTTCAGATAGATGAACTAATTACAGTGAGTGTCTGCAGAGGTCTACAGGCAATCAAGTCTTTACCTTATCTGCTGCTTACAGCCACTCAGGAGGTCAAACACACATTAGCCTGCTATCACTGCTAATCTCTGTCTCCCTGTCAGTCTCTTCTTCCTCCTCACTCCACTTCAATAGCTCTCTCACACTCTCTTGCAGAGACACACACCTAAACACACGCACACGAAAAGCCAGTTTGTCTTTGGTTTCCTGCAAAACAGTCTTTTAAAAAATAATAATAATAATTTCTGATTTCTTTCAGTTAAATTCACAGGTTTTCTGTTAATGCAAGCAGCTTTCAACCTGAGGATTTTTCATGTGCACGGCAAAGGGACCTCAGTTTTATCTGAAACTTAAAGGTTTCCACAGTAAAATATTTTTAATAAGAAAAAAAAGGATAACCTGTGGACTCTTTCACTGCAGAGTGTCTGCTCTCACCAGAGCATCAGTCTTAAAGGGTCTCAGTCTTCTGTGCAGGAAACATATTAACCACATTAGTTAAAAATTATAGTCATCATCAGTGACAGCAAAAAAATTCTTTCCACATTTAAATATAATATCAATATCAAATATAAAGATTTCATTTTTCATTTTTGTATTTGCACAGTATTGTTATACTCTTCTCCTTCCACCTTGCACAGGACGAACACCCAGAAGCAGACACACAGCTCAAATAAGGCTCCCAAAAATGACAAGGTAAAATTGAGATTTGATATGGTGCCATTACAGGTTTATCGAGAACAGTAATCTTGGAAATTGTCCTCTTTGTGCAGACGATGAGCGCGACGTGTTCTGCTTATCACAGAGAGTCAAATATCGAGCAGTGATGTTTCTACCTCCATTTCTCTGTCTCAGTCAGAGCTGCTGCTGTTTGATTGACTTTATCACCGGCTGTACTGTAAAGCTTTAAATTATTCAGTGCATGCCAAGATCCAGAGAGAGAGAGAGAGAGGGAAGAGGGCGAGGTGCTGTCTTCAACAACAGCCTCTATTTTCTCCTCTTCCGTCTCGCTGCACATCAGTTCAGACAGTGTTTACCAGAATAAACCCTGTCCTCCTTCCTCTTCTCTCCTGTCTTCTGGGTGGTTTCTTATTCCTTGTCTTTCTGTGGAGATGAATCCGTAGCCAGCAGAAGTGGTAACTTTACTCAACAGCTGTGGATTATCTAGTCCGTACACGCTTATCAGAACTTTAATGACTGTAATGCAATTCATAATGCTTTCTCATGGACTGGCATTGAGATCTGGAGGTCAAAGCGTCATTGCAAACCTACCAATGGACAAGAAAACTTATTTTCTTCAGGGATTAATAAAGTGTTCTGATTCATATTTTCCAAGTGTTTCAGACCATCGACATTTAGACCACTGCAGAGATATAAACTGCAGTAACAAATAACAACCATCGGAAATTAAAAGCACATTAAACATTCAATTCAATTCAGTTTTATTTATAAAATTGCCTCGAGGCACTTTACATTGTAAGGTAAGACCCTACAATAATACAAAGAAAACATAGAAAACCACAACAGTCATATGACCCCCTTAAAGCAAGCACTTTGGTGACAATGAGAAGGAAAGACTCCCTTTTAAGAAGAAGAAATGTCAAGAACCAGGCTCAAGGAGGGGCAGCCATCTGTTGGGAGCAGTTGGAGTGAGGAGAGGATGACAGTACGAAGATATGCTGAGGAGCGTCTTGATGCATTCTCAATCATCCAGGAAAGTAAATCTCTGAAAGTTGAATCTGTTCATCTGGATGTAGCGTTTTTTTTGTCCCACAAAAAAAAAACAAAAAAAAAACCGCTACGTCCAGATGAACAGATTCAACTTTTGGAGATATGCTGAGGAAGAGAGCCTTATTACTTAATTCCCAGCTTATTGTCAAAAAACAATTAAATCATAACTAATAATGTGTAGTAGCTAGTTTATAACTGAGTTGTAAACCATCTAACAATTAACTGGATATAAATAAGTAAAAACTGTAACATTTATTATTATTATTAGTTATAATTGCTAATATATAGTGTTCTTTAGCAAGTTTTATTATAATCTGTCCAACCACTGATTTCATCACAGGGCTGACGTGGACAAACGGGCTTACATTCACTCCTGCTGCTAATTCATAGCCACTAATTTACTTAACATGTACGTTCATGTGGAGCAAGCACTGTGATCAGCTAACATTTGGTGTAAACATAGAAGTCATTGCACAGCAGATCAGCTAAAACATGTGGAAATGTGAAATTTGTCTACAGACAAGCCTATTTTTTGCTTGAAAAAGCAAAAACAAGCTAAACTTACAAGGTACTGCCTGTTGTGCTATAAGCACCAAACTGTATTTGAGAAACTTACGAACTATATTGTAAAGTAATGTCTCTGTAAAGCACTTTGAATCACCTTGTTGTTGAATTGTGCTATACAAATAAACTTGCCTTGCCTTGCCTTGCCTAAAGTGTTCTGTGCCCTGTGGTACTTTCGGCTGAATCGATAACTGTATTTGAGCAGAAGCTTGTGGTCCATCATGGAAATGAAACTCTCTCACTCTGTAGCCACAGTGGACAACACTGGACATCACTTTAATGATGGTGGGTCTTTGAAGGGAAGAGTCTTCTTCACCAAGGCCAGGATTTCTTTAAGACTTGTCGATTCTCAGCTTGCTTTACTTTCCCTAATGGACTCGGTGCTAGCGCTGTTGCAGAGGTTAGAGCCTGTAGGTTCTAAAGAAACACGGGAATTTTCCTTTAATCAAAAAGGTAATGATTCTCATCAGACTCTAGCCTTTGATAAAAGACCTGAAAGAGCACTGTGAATTCCTCCTGTCTGTGCAGTTAAAAGCCTCGAGCTCTTTGTGTCTCTTCTGTCAGTCTGTAATCATCAAACTTGAAACAGTGTAAAAAAAAAAGAGGAAACCAAAGAGCTACTGAAGAACCCGTTTCTCCTCACAGGAAAATGGTTGAAGGGAAACAGGTATTTCTTTTTAGACAAAGTTGGCTTCACAAGCTTGAGCTTTAGAAGCTCATCATGCCAACATTTTCTAGCTGCAGAGGATGTCATGTGTCAAAGGGTAGTTAGCAAAGTGGACTCAAAAGCAAAATGCAAAGCAGACCAAGTCAAGGTTCAGATGATTTATTAACAACAGCAACAGGACAACAGGATTCCAGAGGACAGTTTGGTTTACAGGGACTGGTGTCACTGACAGAGAGAAGTTAAGGTAATCTAAGTGAGTCTACAGACAAGCGGTCCACAAGAATGTTCCAGATTTTGTGTGTCGTGTCTGAGGCATGTGCGATTGCTTAATTGATCGATCGGAGGAGGACTCTTAGAAGGGGACCGCTGCTCTGATTGAGTCTGGTGAACAGAGTCGTAGGAGGGTGAGCAGGCAGGTGAGTGGATGTGGCGAGATCTCAGATAAAGGACTCAACAGAGGGAGGACCAGCTCGGCGGGGGGACAGGTCTGTTAATCTGGAGAAGGAGCCGCTCTTTGGTCTAACAGGGAAACGCAAGGAAGACGAACCGTTTGATATTTGTTCAGATTTCTTTTGTGTGTGTGTGTGTGTGTGTGTGTGTGTGTGTGTGTGTGTGTGTGTGTGTGTGTGTGTGTGAGAGAGAAAGAGAGAGCGAGAGAGAGAGAGAGCACAACAGCGAGTCCATTTGTCTGTTTTCTGCACCTGGTGCTTCCTGTGTGTCGGCCCTCACTGAAGAGGAAAAGGAAGAGGAAGCATGCTCCACCACACAAACGCACAGAGCAATTCAGTTCACATGCATACATGATCCTCTGCTTCTGAGTCTCAGGTCAGCGATGGAGGATCTGCTCTGATAGAACTGCAACAAAGCGCACAACAACACAAATCTCCCCTACACAACTGTTTTCCATCACAATAATCAAGGTTGATGCAAGGTACTCAAAAAAGTGAAATCTTAAAGAATCCTCTTTAGCTGGACTAACTCAACAAATGAGTTCTTTTTTATTTTGCTAGACTGTTATTTCAGCAAAATACTGTGCACTAGTCCCACGGTCTGCTCAAGAGACCAACAGGAAGAGATTAGTCCTACTGATATGACATATAAGTTGAGCACACAAGTAATTTTCAAGACTTCAAGAAAGAAGAGTATTATCAGAGTTTATAATGCCAGTAACATGTATACAGTTCTGAATTCCTGCTTCAATCACTTACAGCAACACAATAAAGAACCCCAAATACAAAAATGTGCACAAATATTAATTTTGCTTCAGTGCAAATGATTTATGAACTACTAACCATACACTGGGCAATACATACAAAATGCATATTCAGATGTAAGGTAATGGAACTTCCTCCATTTATATTTCCAAAACATAGCAAATGTCAGTGTGGCCCTTTAACTCTCTAAAGTTGACTCAGAATTTAAAAGCAAAGACTGTCAGGCTTCTGACCTCGCGCGACCTCAGAGCAGAGAATTCACGAGAAACTACAAGAACAGAGCGACACAACTTTAAAGGGAAAACGTTTAAACATCATTTCCTTTTTAAGGCCAGCATTTCAGGAACTGAAAGCGAATCATCTTGATTCATGTCTGGCCTGTGAACCAGAGACACAGCTTTGCAGCAAGGCTTTTAGTTTCTAGACATTTACTTGATTTACATATTGTGTTTTTGTTTTGTTTGTTTTTTTAACAAAATGAGTTTAATGGAGTTTCAACTGTAATAAACACATATCGGTTTAATTGTTCGGTCAGTGTGTGTGCTGTTGGTGCATGTGTCCGTCTGTCCTTGCTGTGTCCAGCGGTGACAGCAGAAGCTTTGGACCTGTCACTGCTCATAGTTGCTTCACATCCACAGCACTCACAACGTGTCAGCGTTTCTTTTCCACATGGAGGCCAGTGGGGCATCATTACCATCTGGCTATAAGGCTATACCGATGTCAAATATAGGCCAGTGAACACACATACACGTGCACACGCTTACACACCGATCATCCAGACAGTTTGCTGTTAGCGCTTGGAGAGCAACAGGGAGAAGGAGGCAATGTGGAAGAGAAGCGGGCCTCTGTGACAGTCCGTCCAAAGCTGACCGCCAGCACTCTGGTGGCAGTTGGCCTGGTTCCTTCTCAGTGCTCTGTGACATTCCCTCAATCAGCACTGCAACACACAAGTACATACACACACACACACACAAATGGAGCTTCCAGCGGGCCTCATTGTCTCACTAGACGATCCATATGAGTCACACTGCCCCTACAGCTCCCAGAAAAAAACACATACACTAATTTTTCCCTTATTTTCACTAACAATAAAGATCAACACTTGTAGTCAAAATAAGCTCTTTACAGGCGGCATGCAAGGGCATGATTTCCTCTTGCAGTGGGTATTTCCTCCTCACTTGTCAAAATTCGATTTTTGTCTGCTTCCCTTTCCACAGTTTCTGTGAAACTGGTTCCTCTTACTGTCAGAAACAACAGCATCGTGAGACTAGAAAATATGATAGCCATCGTGTTTGTGGCTTATTGCTTTACGATTTTAATGGAGGACACTACTTGCTCAAAGGTGACTCCTGTGGATGTCAGACAGTTCAAAAAGAGAACACACACAGGGACACAATATGAAGATGCTAGTGTAGCTCGTATAAACCTTTCAGAAACTCCAAAGTTGTCTCCTTAATAGAAACTCACCAGTCATTTTGTCTGGTAGGAATATTCAACTGCTCGTCAGTGCAATAAGGCGTGTAGACAACCTGCTGGTGTTCAAACCGAGCATCAGAATGAGGAAGAAAGATCTGAGAATGTCAGAAATTGCTGTTCTACTCAGATTTTCCTGCCCATCTCCAGGATTTACATAGAAGTGGACAAAAAAGAGAAATCAGAAAAGGATGATCAGATCGTTTTAAGCTAATAGAAAAGAAATAGTAACTAATTTAACCACTTATTACAATCCAGATATGCTGAAGAGCATCTCTGAATGCACAACAAGTCAACCCCTGAAGCAGAAGGAGTACAGCACCGCTACTGTCAGGAAACTGATGCTATAGTTTGCACTGACTCACACTGGACCACAGAAGTTTGGAAAAATGTGGCCTGGTCTGATAAGCCTCAATTTCGGCTCAAACATTTGGATTGCAGGGTCAGAATTGGGTGTAAACAGCATGAAAGCATGAATCCATAATGCCTTGTATCAGTGGCTCAGGCTGATGCTGGTAGGGTGATTGTGTGGGGGCAAGCTTTGGGCCCCTCTGTACAAACTGAGTATTGTTTAATTTTCACAGCCTACCTGAGTATTGTTGGTAGGCTATGGCCGTTCCTTTACAACCACAGTGTACCCATGTGCTTCCAGCAGGATAACACAGCATGTCACTGCTCTCAGATCATGTCAAACTGGGTTCTAGGACATGACAATGAGTTTGCTCAAATGTCCTCCAAGGTCACCACATCTCAATCCAATTTAAATAAATTGTCTGGTGAGTGTATTTCAATATGTCATTCATATTTTATTAGATTAGATTTTTTTTTAGCAGAAAGATTATAAAATGACTCATTTGAAGTTTTGTTAGTGAAGTCTGGCTGGAAAATATTTATAATGAGTAGCGTTTAAATGAAGGTTTATACCGTAACCCTAACCCAGTAGCACATATACAGTGTCAGTACCGTACAAAAACTCCAGGGGGCACTCCCTGATGTGCTCTAATCACCATCATGTTATAAACAATCTGACAAGCAACAAAAATAACAACAATGAAAATATTAGTCTATAAATGGCAGAGGCCATGTTTAGTCTATGGCCGCCCCTCCTTGAGCCTGGTTCTGCTGGAGGTTTCTTCCTGTTTAAAAGGGAGTTTTTCCTTGACGCTGTTGTCTGATTGTTGGGGATTTCTCTGTATTATTGTAGAGTCTTTAACTTAGAATATGAAGCACATTGAGGCAGCTGTTGTTGCAATTTGGCGCTTGAATTGAATTGAATTATAACACCCAACACCAAGTTGGCTGGCGATGAAGTGTTAATACTGTAGCTAGCTAACTAGCAGGTTGAGTGTTGGTGCCCCAACTCTGACTCATTAAACATTAAAATCAGTCATGGTCAGAAGAGCTGGACAAACTATCTGAGTTAACTAATGCTAAACAAAGTCAACTAAAGAATTAATTTATTCAAATTTAACTTTATCCAAGTGTCTCTCTCACAGGTAAGGTTGGACTAAAAGCATTTAGTATTGTATTTATTTGTTATTATCTGCTTCACTCTCCACTATCTTGCTTTCCCCTCCCTGTCCTCTTTTTTTTTTTCTCCTCTTGCTTTTCTCACTACCCATTTTATGAGGTAATAACTGCCCACTGAGCCTGCTGGTTGGTGGATGATATGGCCGTATGTACACGAATGCGATGGCCATTCAATAGGCTTTTATTTGTTTGTTTGTTTGGCGCTGGACAGAAAGTAGTGGGCTTAACAGAGCTTGTTTGCTGAAAAGAGTTGCCTGCTGTTGCCGTAAACAATGTTGACGAGTGTTATGAGACTGAAGCAGTAAATGTGTCATAAAACCTAAAGCACTCGCCAAAAGAGGCCCGAACAGCTACGCTGAGCTGTGGGATTATCTGATCGCTACTTTTGCTCGATTCACTGAAGAATATTGATTAGTGGAGTTTTTAAGTAACGGTGCATTTGCATATTTTTTCATGTGAAATTCTCATATTTCTTCGCTCAGCCAGTAATCTCGTTGTATTTTAGTTCAGGGATCAAACCAAGCGGAATGATTAAATGTTGCATATATTTAGCAGAAAACCAGGTGATGTGTGTGGCTATCATATATAAATTATTTTTCGTATAACTGGTAGAAAACAGATGAATCCACAGCACTTGTTATCCCTGGTGAGTTTCACCTTGCCCAGCAGTCTTCTGAGAGCTGTTGGTCTCATTAATCTCGTTTTCTCTCCCCTGCCTGCTTTCCACTCTTTTTTTTCCTTTTTTTTCCTCCCTCATCCTGGCTCCTCCTCTCTCCTTTGCAGACAATGATCCAATTAGCTGCTAGCTGCCATGGCACCAGTTGCCTGCAGATGTCGGATGCCTGTGTGTGTGTGTGTGTGTGTGTGTGTGTGTGTGTGTGTCTGAATGTGTGTGTATTTGTGTAGCTGCCTCAGTAATTACCAGTCTGATGCTCCTGCAGCTCAGTAACCTTGTTCTGACTCCATGCCTTCCTCTGCTGGGTGAGCACTGCAGTTTGAAAGGTACATATAAAGCTGTGAAGCATTCCTATAGCTTTAATCGGGTACTGAAGTCACGGATGAGCACGCACATTAATTCAGAGTAGAGCAACAAGTGCAAACACCATGTCAACTGTTGTTAGATTTAAAAGCAGACTGGTCATTGGGGCACAGACTGGTGGCCTGACAAGCTGCTTGGCCTCAAGTGTCGGGCTGAAAGATATGAGTAAATTAAAGGGAAATAGATACAGGTCAGCTGAAGCCACTCACACAAGTTCACTGCTATACAAAACTAAAATGTGCAAAAGTCTTGAGCTACACCACATTTTGCTTGGAAAATGGGAAATAGGTGTAGAAATGTATTAAAATATGTGCTATAATAAAGTATACAAGACAATTTATACAATTTATACACTTTATACAATTCTAACGAGCTTGAAAGTCAATATTTCTTCAAGTAGTTTCCACAAAATAGTTATCTGGGCGTCTTGGGCGACACTCTGTACTGTTCTCTGTCAAGAAGATCCCACAATAATGTTAAGGTTCAGACTGTGGGGAGGCCAATCCATGACTTATAGCACTCCATATGGTTGATAGGAGAACAATGAAGAACATGTCATGCCTGTCAGTCAAAAAAGCAACATTAAATGTCCCTAAAATCACATAATCTGTAGGGGTGCAACGATGCACAAAATTCACGGTTTGGTTCGGTTCGATACTTTGGTGTCACGGTTCGATATTTCTTCGATACAAAAAAATTTTCATGCTTTTTTCATTTGTCATTTATTAAAATTATAAATATATATTTTAACTCAAACGTACAGTTTTTAAATTTAATGTTGCTGAAACAACAAAGTAATAAAAAAATAAATCTGAGAAATCACTCATCTTTGGAAAAGAGAGTTTATTACAGAGAAATGGCTCTTTCCAAAATAAAAGCTATACTATACGCTTCTTCTGAGCTATATTCTCAGCAGCATATTAAACATATCAGGTCCCCATAAGGAGAATCCTGTGCTAACGGCTGTCTAAATGACTCGGGTAAAGTTTGTAGCATGCGTGCTTGTTGTTTTTGTCTGCTTCCACTTGTCTTTGCACTACGATGTTGTCGGAGTAAATGTGCAGTCATATTCGTTGTGTTCCCACTAGTGCTGTCAGCGTTAATCTGAAATGACGTTAACGCCACAACACGGCAAATCTCCATTAACGAGCTACCGCGGATCGCCCCGTGCGTGGGGCTGGATGGCAAACTGCGCTAACGCAGTAGTTCCCACCCATGTAATTGAGCATTGCGTGGCACATCCGACATACTGTTTTACTTTTGTCCATGACGCGCTTACCTTCAGGGTCATACTTCACATGAAGACCAAAATAATTCCAAACGCCAGATCTGAATGAGGGTGGGGGAGGTTCAATTTGCCATGTTGCAACGAGCTTAGCTTCTGTCTTGCTAGCTTGTGCTGCGCTCAGTGGATCTGCGCTCAGCCTAGGCGGACGGAGAAGTCGAACGCAGATCTACTGAGCTCTCAACACAGACAGCATCGTCAGAAGAAAAATTGATAAAATAAATTTAAAATTTTGTATTGTTCGATACATATGCGTACCGAACCGAAAGCACTGTATCAAACGGTTCAATATCGATACGAGTATCGTTGCACCCCTAATAATCTGATGCAGTAACCATGGTAGCAGAGAAAAATGTTATGTAATCTGATAGGGACAGAGGAGACACAGAGGTGCAGTGGTTAGCACTGCTGGCAAAGCGTTTCATAGCAAGTCAGTTGAGCTAGGCTCCAGTTCCAGTTAGGGTTGCCAACCGTCCCTTAAAAAACGGAATCGTCCCGTATTTCGAAACAAAAGTACACGTCCCGTATTGAGCTAATAAGGGACGCACTTTGTCCCGTAATACAGTGAGAATCAAAAGTAGTCTATAAATGTTAATGGAATTAACGCTTTGTTTGAAAACATAATTCCCAGCCCCTCTCCTGATTTGTGACCAATGAGCTGACAGCACACTTATGACAATTCGAGTATGACAATAGTTGGGTTGCGGTCACGTGGTTCTGATGACGTGCGGAGGCAGCGCGATTTTTGAGTGGAGGGCGGAAGTAAACATGGAGGACACTGTGGAGAGTCAGGAGAGCAGCTATTGTGCAACTTTAGACCCCGTTTCTCGGGAGAGATATAAACAGATAGTTAAAAAATATATCGGACGTGATCCGTATTCTTTGAAAATGTCCGAATACACCACAGAAGTAAAGGATTTGCCTACTATCGAGGCTGTGGATATCACCAACTACTTGGTCCTCCAGACTTCTTACTACACTAGGCAGCAAATGAAAGCTTTCAAGAGTCTGGAGGCGTACAATGTTTTTGTCAGCGGGTGGGTCCACAACCTTGGAACAAAACGTCTCCGTGATGGATACAGTTTGGTGTTTGCAAGGGTGAGTGTTTGTTCTTATATTGCTTTATCTTAAACACGCTAACAGTTAGCGGTAGCGGCTTTAACGTCAACAAACATGCCACATCCTTAGGACTTCGTTAGAGTGACAGTTGTTTGTTTCAAGGTAAACCATTCTCAGAGGTCTAACGAGACACCTCTGAAGACTTGGGTAATTGCAAAGGAGGATGGAGAAGTGATTGCAGCTCATTGCAATTGTATGGCAGGGTTAGTAGCCTAATTAAGTACGATGTTATTGCAATGAGAACACACACACACACACACACACATATACGCATAGGGCACTGCTAGCATTTTGCAGGTGTACTTCAGTAGTAGTGGGGAGAGAGTGTTTTCTTTTAGCTAAGAATTCATCAGCTAAGAATTTGTGTGATTGCCTTAGATCCCTCATGACACTCAGATGCATTTTTCAGATAGAGGGTATATACAAAAAATATATTTATATGTTTCTCACCACAGAAACCTTACATTACGGATATCTTTACTTATCTGTGAAAGGAGACTGTCTGGAATCTGGCAATATAAGAACCATAGCAGTGTACAAAAACCTGTGGTGTGTGCCTGACGGTAATAAGTGCCACTTTTTCTTTTTTTCTGAATAAAATGGTATGGATTTACTCTGTGATTAAAAAAAATCACAAACATGTAATATGTAACTTGGACCATAATCATTACAGATAATGGCATCTTTTTCTCTTTGACATGATTCTTGTTTGTTTTACATCTCAGCACAATATCTTACCTGGATAAGTGAATGTCTCATTCACACTGAAGTCTTCTGGTTGTGGATTCTCAGCTGGAAGCTGCAGTTCGGGGTTCTCCACTGTCACTAGGCTCAAATCCGGGCTCTCAGCCGTCTGTTGCATATCCAAAATCGCCTCTGCACATCGATGCTGTTCTGCCTTAAGCTTCATTCTTTTCTCTCGTTTGAGAACTGATTCCGATCTGGGTTTTCGTTCGTAGCCGAGATTGACCGTCGGAGCCCAGTCCTCCGACTCTTCGTCATCCAAAGCACTTGGGCAGCCTATAGTCCCAATCAAGTCAATATTAGACTACTAACTTAAAAGCACTAAGTAAACGAGAATTTAACGACAACCTAATGCTAATAAGTTCGTTTGCAAACATAACATTACCTCTGACGAAGTGGTCGCTGCAGACACGGGCATTGGCAGACTCTGCTCCTCCCGACTGTAAACGTAAATTTAAAATCCATTTTTTCCTACGTTTTTCGGTTAGAATTTTCCATTTTTCTCCTCTTCGTTGGGCTATTTTTGGTACCCTAAAATACCGTTTATCAGTTTCTCTGGTCGACCTACTGGAGCATCCGTAAACACAACAGGACATAGGCATTTTGCGTACTGTCTGTCTGTGATTTTGCGCTTATCTTTTTCACTTCCGACCGCCAGTCAAATTTCGCGCTTTACGTCGACGTCACGTCTACGTCAAATGAAACCTAGCTATTCAGATTACCGCTCATCTCATTGGTCGAGGAAAGGTCGCTTACGGAGAAAATACCGGAAGACAACAGATGACCACAACAAGAAGCATGGCCAACAGGGAAACAAACGCCGACACTGCGGTGCAAGTCTCGGACGACAGTACACCTAAAGCTGGGCAGACACTGTGCGATTTTTTTCAGTCGCGTTATTCAGCTCCTGCTCAAACTGCACAATTGACTCGCAGGGGTTAGAAGTTGGTAGGTCACGATGCAGGTCTCACACTATACGGCCCGATGCTCTGATGCGACCTGAGTACTCACACTGTGCCTCCATAAAATGAAGGTTATAACAGAAAATCTGTCGCGCTCTCCCTCTGTCTTTCACTCACACAGACACACCACCACCATCAACTTTGCTAAATTGCTAATGAAAAACATTGGTCAGGCAGCTGTGATTGAGCAGCAGTGTAGATCCAACTATTTTCATGGTTGTTGTGGTCGTGATAATTTTGTGAGGCCACATCGAAAAGGCTCGGATGAGCTTTCCAAAGTTCTACAAGTTGTGCCTCCATCGCTTGTGTCCAGATCACACGCTGCACTGCCGTGCTGCTCCATCTTTTTCGCCGACATTTGTGTTTGCGCGTGCGCAGTGTGACAAACTGCGGTGACACCCTCACGGCCAAGCGATTGATGATCGGGAGCTGGTCGTGAGGTGTTAATCGCGTCTCGTTACCCCACGTATACTACACGATGCACGATGAAGGCCAAAATCGGGCCGATCGCCAAATCGGTCGCACGACTCAAAAATCGGTTCAAAATGGGCCAAAAATCGCACAGTGTGAGCCCAGCTTTACACTCACACAGACACACCACCACCATCAACTTTGCTAAATTGCTAATGAAAAACATTGATCAGGCAGCTGTGATTGAGCAGCAGTGTAAATCCCACTATTTTCACGGTTGTTGTGGTCGTGATAATTTTGTGAGGCCACATCGAAAAGGCTCGGATGAGCTTTCCAAAGTTCTACAAGTTGTGCCTCCATTGCTTGTGTCCAGATCACACGCTGCACAGCCGTGCTGCTCCATCTTTTACACCAACGTTTACGTGTTTGCGCGCGAGCAGTGTGAGCGGCTGTGATGAGACCCTCACGAGCGATTGATGATCGGGAGCTGGTCGTGAGGTGTTAATCGCTTCTCGTTACCCCACGTATACTACACGATGCACGATGAAGATCACTCAAAAATCGGCTCAAAATGGGCCTAAAACTGCACAGTGTGAGCCCAGCATTAGAGCAGCAATGTTTGTTTCCCTCAGAGAAAGGGAAGAATGGGAAAAGGAAAACACCTGGCTGGAAAAAGTTAATATGGGCATGTGCAGTGAATATCAGCGCTATGTGGCCAGAAGTGTGATAATATAATTTATTTTGTGTAATAAACAACTGCAAGGATAGATGATTACAAATAGATGACTAATACATAAAAGTAATACATAGATGAATAATGATGATGAGTTAAGATGCGTAATCATGGGAACAAGCGGGTTTACAAACCGGAGCAGCTGATTAGCATTAGAAAAGCTGAAATAATACCTCAACTGAAGCCAATTGTACTAAATGCACTAAATGTGCACTGTTACAAGAATATTTTTCTTTCTATTGTTTTCTATTATTTTAAGTTAAGCAGGACAAAGTTCTTTTAAAGAAAGATTTACTTATATTCTCAAAAGTTAAGCATGACAGGCTTCTGTTTAAGAAGGAGACCTGTTTTATTGTGTTAATGTTGTCATTTTGAGCTAAAAATAAATGGCTAAATGATCATTTGTTTCACATGTGTTCATATCACAAAGAATAAACATCTACTTAAATCAAATTCAAGTCAAATGGTTAAAAAAATAATTTCACACACAAAAAAAGAGCTAGAAAATTCACCACACTGGGAAGGGTGAAGACAACTGGGTCGCCCGGCCCTGGCCACGAGGTGTCCCTTATTTATTTTTCAGGGAGTTGGCAACCCTAGCTCCAGTATAGCCCTGTGTTGGATGAGAAGAGATGAAGAAACTTCTGTCTTTAAACTGCTCCATTAACGTTTGCTGTATCGTCAGAGCTACAAGGGCTTTAAACCAAAGCTTGTAGGATGTTCATGCATTTTGTTTTTGGCTAAAATCAACAAAGAAGGCAACAGTGGGACTTGAAGCCTTGAGCCCAGATTTTGTGTTTGTGTTTTGCTTATTTAAGAATATAAAGCACTACAACAGGAAATCTGGACACTAAAATCAATTGCTTTAATATCATTTAGACTGCATTATTATATTGTGTCCTTATTTGAGCTGTGCATTCATGTCTCTGCTCCACTGTTGTCAGCTCTGTTTTATGGAAATTACATCTCTATGCTCTTAGTTTGCAAGAAGTGATGATGCTGCCTGAACAGTTTTTTTTATATAATCAGAAAATGTGCAAAGTTTCAAAATCTTCATAGCAACATATCCGTAAATGCTGACGGACAATATACAGTGTGCCATTTATATTCCATAGAATATTTGTTTCTGGCAGCTAAAGCATGATTAATGCCAGTCACTGTACTCGGTTAAGTTTTAAGGCATGGATGATGCAGATTGATGCCGGCATCACTCACTTACATGTGGTGGAGCTGCTCTAACGTAGGAGACTTTTAGCAGAAAATCCTTCTCTGACAGTCTGGAGAGGGCTCCTCTCACAGATGCGTTGGTGTTAGCATTTCAGACATGCAGCTGTCGAAAAAGCAACGTAGCATGATGTTCTTTTGTTATGAGAAGACTAATTTTAATCAGCTGGAAAGAGAAATTCTCCATCCCGTCCACACTTTATGCCTTTCTTCCAAACGTATGATGTCAAATCCGCATTTCCTTCACTTCCAGTAATAAGAGTTTTATAGAGACAAGTTTGATATGATCAGATCAATGCTTATCCTTGTATCTTTGAATGAGGAGCAGACCTATTACTCGTGTTTTGCCCTTGTAGAAAATGGTCCAGATAACAAACAGATCAAATACTTACTTATGGGTCTGCACAGCCACACAGGTCTGTTGTCCCAGCTCAAAGTTTGATTCCAGTCTAGGATTAGTCTTCTCCTAAGACTGACTTTTGTTTCAATAACCTGCTGGTAGATACCTTTCATGACTGGAGAAATACCTGCTGCCAGAAGTTATCATGGTGTAACTAGACACCATTCTCCACCTGTCCAGCAGATGTCCTCGGTGTGTCTCCACCTTTCTCTGTGACTTATGTTTCCCCGCACATCTGCTACATATATAGCTGTTGGTCTGCTCCAGAGTACGATTGATTTATCCCTGCCTCTCAGTATCCTGTTACCAATGGTTACTTGTAACTTTTTTTATTTATTTATTTATTTATTTATTTTTTTTTTTTTTTAAATGACATCAGAAACAGCAGTATGCGACATTACGTGATGGCAGAGCTTCAGTTCATCCTTTGTCTTTTTTTTTTTTTTTTTTTTAAATAATAAATAGGACAGGGGGAATGAATGAGAGAAAGAGGGGGAGAGAAAGAAAGAAAACCAAAGGGGAGAAGAGACGGTGAGAAGGGGGGGGAAGAGAGAGAAAAAAAAAAAAGAACTCCTGGGTCACCTGTATGGAGAAAAAAAAAAAAAACATTAAACTCCCCATTAACTGCTCCTTCCATAATTCTTCCTCTGCCCCACTGCAATCCGGAAATATTAAATATTTAGGTATTAATGTCTCTCCTAAGCTTTCAGACTTAACTAAACTAAACCACATCCCACTTCTAAAGAAAGTAGAAGGCGATCTGACTAGATGGAAATCTTTACCCATATCACTCATGGGAAGGGTCGCCACTATAAAAATGATGATCTTGCCAAAAATAAATTACTTATTTTTGATGATCCCTAACAAACCATCACAAGATTGGTTCAGATCTCTGGATTCATATATTTCCAAATTCCTTTGGAAAGATAAACCCCCGCGTATTAGCTTAAAAACGCTACAAAGAACCAAGGATAGAGGAGGATTAGATCTGCCTAATTTTCACCAATACTTCTTAGCCAACAGGCTTCAGTTCATCTCAGAATGGTTAAAACATACCTTCTTAGTTGAGCCCTGGCTAGATGTTGAACAGGCACTATGCAAGGATCTAGAGATTTCAGACCTACCATTTATTAGCTCAAACATCAAAAGACATGAATGCTTTAAAAGTATCAACATCAGCTTTTCTCTAACAGCATGGTGGGAGTTTCTAAAAATAACGGAGTCTTCATTAATCCCATGCAAACGTACACCTATCTGGAATAACCCTGACATATTACAAAACAATAATATGATTAATTTCCCAGAATGGAGTTGTAAAGGAATTAAATACTTAGAACATATATTAGAGGGAACAGAATTTATTCCATTTGACAGACTAGTTGAACAATATGGGATCAACAGGACAAGGTTTTTAGAATATCAACAAATTAAATCCATAGTAAAAAAGAAATTTAACCTCAGTCAAGTTGAATTACAAACACCACTAAGTGCGGCACATTTTCTTACTCTTAAATCCCCCAAATTATTATCTAAAATATACAGAACACTTTCTAAATTAGATGAATCAATATCCCTTCCTACTGCAAAGTGGGAAGCAGATTTATCAGTCAACCTAGACCAAAACTTCTGGTCTCAGATTTGCTTAAAAACTTTTAAATTAATTAAAAATCCCAGTCTGCAATTAATACAATACAAAATACTTCATAGAGTGCACTATACAGGTCATCGGATGTTCAAGATGGGCTTTACATCTTCCAACAACTGCTCACACTGTCAAGGCAATACACCAGACAATTACATCCACGCTCTTTGGTTCTGTCCACCAGTGCAAAAGTTTTGGCGCGAGATATGTGAAGACTTATCAAAGTGTCTGAAATGTAACATTCCAACCTCCCCCTTAGTGTGTCTACTGGGCAGCTTAGATAATGTCACTTCAGAAAAGAATATAGCCCATATGATCTTCACTGCCCTATGCATAGCCAAGAAAACAGTCCTCATGAACTGGAAAAATAAAAATAATCTTAATTCTAACCAATATAGAAATTATCTATTAGATTACATTAGTCTTGACACAGCCTCTGCCACCACATTAGATCAATTGCTCTGGGCCCCTTTTATCAGCTCCATCACCTAGTGGGGGTGGGGGGTCATAGTTTGATCCCGCCTTCACTGTTGTGATTGGTGAGGGGGTAGGGACAGGCTTAGGGCGTCGGGGGGTTCCCCGGAGGCATCTTCCTTGGGGGGCTCAACCCGGGGTAGCGGTCACGTCCGGTTGGGGGCTCTGTTGGCTCTCAGGTGACTGTTTCCTCGCGGCTGCGTGCAGCGGGGCTAGGGGAGGGTCTGTGCTGACGGACGTGGGTTACTGACCTGGCAACCTGGCTGCCCCTGGGTGGGTCCGGGATGGGCGTGAGGTTCTGGGGGCGCTCCGTCTCTGGGCTGGGGCCCGGGCCGGGCCTCGGGGGCTTGGGTCCTGGTTGGTGTGTTGCCGGGGTTTTGGGCGGGTGGGTGCATGGGGGCCCGGCCCTGGAGCAGGGTGCCGCCGGTGCGTCGAGCCGCCTGGGGGGCTCTTCAACTGGTGGGGGGGATGGTCACATCTTGCAGGAGCTTTCTTCTCTTCAGGAACTCTCTGCAGGAGGGGGAGATACAGGAGAGGTGGAGGAAGATCTCAGCCTGGGCGTTTACCGTCTTATGTAGTCTGGAAGATGTGTGGATGGTGGGGTGGGTGCAGTTTTCTCTGTGGTGGGGTTGGGTGGACTGTCCAGGGCTCTGTGGAGCCGGAGGGCGCTACTGCACTGGGCCCCGGTCTGATGGGCCTGGGCCCCCCTTCCCTGGCGGGTCGCGAAGGGTGGGAGTGCCTACTGGGGTCAGCGGGGGAGCTGGCCCCAGGGAGGGGTTACCTGCCCCTCCCTTCCTTCCCTCCCCATCTCCAGCTGCCTCCCTCTTCCCGCTCCTCCACAACCACCCACACATGCAGGGCCTTGGAGTGGGGGTATGTCACCAGGGTGCAGAGGAGGCTACCCCCCCCCTGTCCCCTTCTGGCTGCCTCTGCCTCAATTTTATCCCACAACTTAGACATTCACATTATTCACACTCTCATTACACATACATATAGGATCTTGGGGGTGGGCACAATCACGGAGTCCAAATTACCATCAGGGTGTATACCTCACCCCTGACGTCGTTGCCCACCTCTCAATTTTAAATACACTTAGTCATTGAGGGCTAGCAGGAGGGACTATGCGCTTACCTGCTGCTCCTTGGCAGGTAGCTCCATGCCCTCCTGGGTTTTAATTGCACCTTAGAACACATATGCATCAACACTACAATGAGCGGGTGGAGGGAGGTTTGGAGTCTTCTCCCACCCCCATTCTCTGCGGCCTGCTGGAGCGGGAGGGCTAGTAGGAGGAGTTGGCCATCCGACTGCGGTCTGGGGTGTGGGGCCTCCCTGCTGCTGCGGAGTCGGGGTGGTCTGCCTCTCCCCACCGCAGGGAAAAGGGTAACACCACCTGGGTCTGGGTGCAATTCCCCCCTCCAGGGGCAAGGGTACCTAGACCCGGTTTGTAGAGTACGCTTGGGGAGTGTGATTGTGTGTACAGCGTCTCTTTATGTCTGTCTCCACGTTGGTTGAGTGTGGAGTGAGTGCATATGAGAGCATGAGGGTGGGAATGGATGTTTGTGTCTGTGTGTGCCCGTATGTCTGTGTCTATATGTCAGGTTGGGTATCAGACGCCACCTCTCTGGGGACACCTCAGGCCCTCCAAGGTTTGGAGGCCTATCTCCACCCACCACCACTTCCCCTGCCGGTGGCGGACTCCCTCAGGTGTCGGTGTGTTGGTGGTTCTTTGTGTCTGGGGGTGGGCGTCCGGGTACACACCGGCTCACTCCTTGGCGGCCGCTTGTCGGGGCCTGGGGCCTGGGGCTCGCTCGGGCCCCTTTGGAGGTGGGGTGCCCCCGGCCTCTCGGCCTGGGGCTCGGTCACTCAGGCACAGCTGGGGGCCGGCGGAGCTCACGGGCGCGTCACTGCAACTCCCCCTGACTTCTGCTCCGCGGCTGCTGGGCGAGCCCTCATCTGGGACTCTCCTCAGCTCTTACTGGAACAGTGGCGCGGCTGCCCCTCTGTTGGTCTTCCATGGTCTCTTGTGTTCTGGGGGCCTCTGGATGTCTGGAGTTTTGATCTCCTCCATACCCACTTCACACCCTGGAGGACGGGGCTGTGGCCCCCCCACACTCCCTAGCAGATCATTACATGGAGAAACCTTTGGAATGCAAGCATGCTGATCCACACAGGTATGCACACATGGGTATTCACAGACGCGGACTAAAGCTTTCTTGGCTGCTGCCTCAAAGCACACTGTGCGCTATCTTGCGTGCTGCACAATATCGTTTATTATTTAGTAAATATTGATATCTATGACTAGCTAGTTTATTGTGATGGTGCTTTGTTTTCTCTATTATTATGTTGCTCTTTGTTGTTTGCTGTCTCCTCTACTTGTAACTTTATTGAGGCAGAAGGACACTTTGAATAGACACAGTACTGAGTGAACGCCTTGAACTATCCCTCTTTTATTTATATTTTGCTTGGAAAATGGAAAACAGGTGAAGCAGTTTATTGAAAAATGCAAACATACATGGTGATGCAGTATATGAGGCAAAAACAGAGTCACAATTCTAACAAACTTGTAATGTCTTTGAGTAGTCTTGAGCAATAGTTCGTTTGACTTCTTGAAGGACATTCAAAGCTCTTCTTTGGATGTTGGCTCCTTTATATTCAGTTTTCTGTCAAGATGATGCCACACTGCTTCAATAATGTTGGGGTTCAGGCTCTGTGGAGGCCAATCCATGACTGATAGTGTTCCATTGTGTGTTTTTTTGCTAATAAGGAAAGCTCTTACCTGCATTGTCACTGTGTTTGTCATTGTCAAGCTGAAAAATGGCACCTCTATTGTGTTTTACAGATGGCTGTAGGCACAGTACTGCAAATATATATTAAAAACATATTAAACCCTATTCAGTTTTTGCTTTGTACTTTATAATCCACTCCTCTCATGTGATATGAACATGCATTAAAAAACTGTTTTGGTCTCCATTGAGAGGCAGGGTACATCTGTTCAAGAGGAGCTTTTTTGAAAAGCTCGGGGTACCTTCTGCACACTGAGCGATGATTGGAGGCCTAACTGGAGAGAAAACGATCATTTTAAAGCACATCTGTGTTATTGTGTACATGATCACAATGTTTTATGTTTTTTTTGTGTTTGAACACGCATTGCAGTCACTCCTCTCTGCTCTCTCCGTGCTTTGTTGTCCCCCTTTTTGGTCTCCATCCTCTGGGCCTTTTCATCAGGGTCCCCGGGTCGAAGGGAGCAGCAGCTGCACGAGGCTGTTTAGCATCCTGAGGGTTTGACCTCTGACCTTTATGTTACAGCACTCAATTTAACACGGCAAAATGAGTGAAGACACCGCAGAGAAGAGCTGGCAGGATCAATGAGGGAACATGTCTGGAATTTAGTTGCAGTGCTTCATCTTCATACAGAAAGCATGGTGAGCTTTTATAGTCACAGAACAATTTTGTATTTAGTGATGAAGCTTTCAGTACTGATAAATATTGTTTAGTGCTTTATTTCATTGTTAAACAAAGCCATGTGTCTGACAGACAGCTTAAGCCAATATTTATATGAATATTGAGGGGAAAATTTCTAAGTTCTAAACTTTGCACAGACAAACAGAAGATGAAAGGACATAAAAGGTTCAACTTTAATTTGTTTTCTGTGTTTTTACATAATGCAAAGGGATGTTTTGCAGGGCACACTTACATACAGAGTCTATGCATTGAGGTGATTTGACAAGAATTTGCACCACACAACACAAATAGAGGGGAATCCACATTTGCACGAGTTAAAATATATTAGCTTTGGTGAAAAATTCATTTTGACTGTGCTTCTCACACAGACTGTAGATTCTTGTGGTACCACAGATAATCAGGACAGCAGTTTTAATGCAAGACAAAAAATAGAAAGTTTGCAGAAATGTGAGCAAAACTGAAGCATTTAATTGTAAAGGCCTTTACACATCCGTGCAAATATTATGTGTATTAAAAATATTTTGGGGACTGACCTGTTCTTAATGCATCCATTCACACCGACCGAGTAATTGTACAAGATAAATTTGCAGCATTTATTTTTCGAATCAGGCTCATTTTGTCAGATTTTTCGCATTTGAATAATTAGATCTGAGCCGTCAGACCACTGCATTTGCCAACAAGTGTGCTCATAGCACAAAATCCGCACCGCATGTAAAGCACCATATGTTAGGTAATAAGACTCATTTAAAGTCTTTTTCTAGATTTGCTAGCTCTATGTTTGCCTGTACAGGGAGTGCAGAATTATTAGGCAAATGAGTATTTTGTCCACATCATCCTCTCCATGCATGTTGTCTTACTCCAAGCTGTATAGGCTCGAAAGCCTACTACCAATTAAGCATATTAGGTGATGTGCATCTCTGTAATGAGAAGGGGTGTGGTCTAATGACATCAACACCCTATATCAGGTGTGCATAATTATTAGGCAACGTCCTTTCCTTTGGCAAAATGGGTCAAAAGAAGGACTTGACAGGCTCAGAAAAGTCAAAAATAGTGAGATATCTTGCAGAGGGATGCAGCAGTCTCAAAATTGCAAAGCTTCTGAAGCGTGATCATCGACCAATCAAGCGTTTCATTCAAAATAGTCAACAGGGTCGCAAGAAGCGTGTGGAAAAACCAAGGTGCAAAATAACTGCCCATGAACTGAGAAAAGTCAAGCGTGCAGCTGCCAAGATGCCACTTGCCACCAGTTTGGCCATATTTCAGAGCTGCAACATCACTGGAGTGCCCAAAAGCACAAGGTGTGCAATACTCAGAGACATGGCCAAGGTAAGAAAGGCTGAAAGACGACCACCACTGAACAAGACACACAAGCTGAAACGTCAAGACTGGGCCAAGAAATATCTCAAGACTGGTTTTTCTAAGGTTTTATGGACTGATGAAACGAGAGTGAGTCTTGATGGGCCAGATGGATGGGCCCGTGGCTGGATTGGTAAAGGGCAGAGAGCTCCAGTCAGACGCCAGCAAGGTGGAGGTGGAGTACTGGTTTGGGCTGGTATCATCAAAGATGAGCTTGTGGGGCCTTTTCGGGTTGAGGATGGAGTCGAGCTCAACTCCCAGTCCTACTGCCAGTTTCTGGAAGACACCTTCTTCAAGCAGTGGTACAGGAAGAAGTCTGCATCCTTCAAGAAAAACATGATTTTCATGCAGGACAATGCTCCATCACACGCGTCCAAGTACTCCACAGCGTGGCTGGCAAGAAAGGGTATAAAAGAAGAAAAACTAATGACATGGCCACCTTGTTCACCTGATCTGAACCCCATTGAGAACCTGTGGTCCATCATCAAATGTGAGATTTACAAGGAGGGAAAACAGTACACCTCTCTGAACAGTGTCTGGGAGGCTGTGGTTGCTGCTGCACGCAATGTTGATGGTGAACAGATCAAAACACTGACAGAACCCATGGATGGCAGGCTTTTGAGTGTCCTTGCAAAGAAAGGTGGCTATATTGGTCGCTGATTTGTTTTTGTTTTGTTTTTCAATGTCAGAAATGTATATTTGTGAATGTGGAGATGTTATATTGGTTTCACTGGTAAAAATAAATCATTGAAATGGGAATATATTTGTTTTTTGTTAAGTTGCCTAATAATTGTGCACAGTAATAGTCACCTGCACACACAGATATCCCCCTAAAATAGCTAAAACTGAAAACAAACTAAGAACTACTTCCAAAAACATTCAGCTTTGATATTAATGAGTTTTTTGGGTTCATTGAGAACATGGTTGTTGTTCAATAATAAAATTATTCCTCAAAAATACAACTTGCCTAATAATTCTGCACTCCCTGTATTTTGCCAAGGTGATGCTTTCAGATAAATTCTAATGTCAGCAAGCTAACATGCTACAGATTTAGAGCTCAGAGTATAGCTGCAGCATTAAGAGTCATTACTTATGTGTGGTTTAATTTTTTTCTTCGTAGCAATGTTAGTATTATGGGAGAAGACACTGGTTTGTTGTGTCGATACATAGATAGTAAAGTGTACTTATATCGCCTGATTGTAGGTCACATTTATCTATAAGCTGTAAGCAGTCCAACCAAAGATGACTCTTCATTTTTCAAATGGTTAAATAATTAATTTAATCATAAAATGAATCAGAAGACAAACATATTTTAAGAAAGAAAGTAATTGGAGTGCAGAACCATTTTTCTGTTGTCTCTGCTTTTTTATGCAATTCACAAACCGTTTGGATTTAACTCACAGTCCTACACAGGCCCACACTTGAAACCCCTCTCTCAAGTATATACGCCTGAGGCCTTAGTTTATATTGGCGACGTCACACACCTCATCAGTGGCCAAGTGTTCTTTAAATATCTCTCTGCCTTGAGATGTTCAAATTTTAAACAGCTACTATGAAATGTGTTCAGAAGGAAAACCAGATACTTTTCTGGAGTTTTGATAAACCTAAAGAAATAAAACCACGATTCAGTATATTGTAGAAATGAGGCCACACTTTAGTAATGGTGAAAGGGCAAATATTTTGACTTGATTCCACTCACGCTTTCAGAGAACTGGACCGTGTAGGTGATGTGAGATTTTGTGTGCGAGCAAAATCTCACATGAAATATTGGAAATGTAACGTAAAACAGAGAAAATCCTGATTTTAGTGAGTGCGCATATCTATGTTCGACATGTCTTTGTTTCCTTATGCATGCAGGTGAATGTGTGTAAGAGAGAGAGGGGTTTAGTGTTTACCAGGTGTGGATCCTGCAGAGACACAACAAATGCACAGATGGCCAGAGTCTCCAGAGTCTTTCATATGCACATGTGTAAACAGCATCATGCATGCAAACTGTCTGCCATATTTTTTATTATTTTTCATACTTTTTAAAAACTCTGCCTTAATTGAAAAAGTTTTAGATGACAAACGAAGTTTATGTAAAAACAACAGTTAAATGTTCTGAGGGAAGGTTTTCAAAACTCTTGTTTTTAATCTGAATCGGTTTCTGAAAACACATATTGGTTTCAAACTCTTTTGTTTGGGAGGGAATTTGGAAAACTGAGATTTGTCAGATCTGGTGGTTTTAACTTCATGGTGTTGCAGTTTTCTGTAGCAGTTGTTAACCCTATGCAGATATATTTCTGAATATTTTTTTATATATATCAATAACTTCTTAGGCATTCAGTGAATATCAGTAAAATATATTTCCATTAGGATGATGTTTTCAATATATGCCTCTACAATACACTGAACCTGACAGGCCACAGACATAACCAGGTTTAAACTGAACACCCACGATTATCAGGGTATTATACAAATACCTCAATTTAACTTTCAGTCAAATATTAAAAAAAAACAAACAAACATTTATTCTGAGGTTATGGTCACATTGGTCATTCCATGCACAGTCATGTCTTCACAGTGCCAGTAACCAGTTATACTTACACCTGGGCTCTGCCTCTCTACAGTCTTCCAACCACAGATGTTGCTGCCCAGAAAAAAGAAAAAAAAAACTTCACAGGTGGGACAGAAGAAGTTAAAACTGGAAACAAAGCGATCACAGAGGGGTTTGTAAAGGGCTTATTTGCAGAAAGTTTTTTCCTCTTGCAGCAGTTTCCATCTGTCCATCTCTATCCTCCTTCACTGATTGGTTATGGGTGCCTACAGAGACCTTAACCCCAGGTTACAGAAATCAGGACGTTGCCAACAAGGCGAAACAACACGCGCCCAAAGTTTGGGCCTCATTTTTGGCACACCCAATCAAGCGCAAGGATAACACCAGCAACCATAATTTGCCTGTTAATAACTAGGAATAAGCTTTATTACAGCGCTGCAGGACTTCATATATCTAATCTTTCTTTCTCCACTTCTCTATTGTTCTATAAGAAACAACAAGGAAAAAAATATGAATGCCGACACAGATGTTTGTTGCTAACTAGGGAAAGAAGAATCAGCCGAGGGAAACATCAGGTTAAGTCACACCTGGCAGTCAGACTCGACTTCATCGTATACAACTCATCGTACAACAGACGTGTTACTCTGGACTATGGGAAATGATTAGCTCTCACTGCTGTGCTCTAAAGTCTTTAATTAACATGTCTGTGTGACAGTGGAGCATGCGTGTGTGTGTGTGTGTGTGTGTGTGTGTGTGTGTGTGTGTGTGTGTGTGTGTGTGTGTGTGTGTGTGTGTGTGTGTGTGCGTGCGTGCTGGCAAAGAAGTGTGAAATTCGCTAATTAACATGACCACCCTTTGATCCGGGGAGAACACACATATGACATCTGAGTTGGGGTGAGCTGGAGGGATGGGAGGAGTCCTGGAAATTTGTGTGCATATGTGTGTGTGTGTGTGTGTGTGTGTGTGTGTGTGTGTGTGTGTGTGTGTGTGTGACTGCGTGTGTGGCTTATTGCTGGATGAGTTCAAGGTTAATTCTCACTTTCATAAGCTGTTATGTAAACCTAAAGGTTACCCAAAGCAGAGCACATAAAAGCAGCAAAAGTGCTCGTTTGTGTGCAAACACTGATTTTGATCCACCTGCTTAACGCCCTTAGTGATGATTATAACAAGTGCCAAGATGATAGCGCACAGAGATGCCTTTTATCTTCCCCAAAGTGATGGATCATGTTGGGATTGTTTCTAAAGGCACAAAGTGTAACACCTGCAGTGGCCAGGATCATGTTCTTACCCACAAAGCTCCGTGATCAAAGTCTGAACAGTGATTGGTAAACAGTTTTGGTGTTACATCAGTTTAAAAATGTCTTTTTCCATTTTTTGGTAAAAAATGAAAATAAAAATATCCAACAGTGAAGAAACACTGAATAACAGGAAACAATGAATCAGCTGCTCTGTAGCTGCTTAGCTGTACCAGATGGAGCGAGTTAAACAGAAGACAGATGGACAATGAACTGCTTCATCACCCCAGTATGCAGGAACCATATTCACTACTGCAATGTGTTTCTTTTACCAAAGATGTTTTAGAGTTTAACGACAGTAACATCCAGAGAAAACACTATTAAATCTAGATTAGTGTCACGTCATCTTATTAGAGCGCATTAACCAACCATGGTCAGCCTCGTAGACAAAGTAGATTTCTAGTTTATTTTAATCTGGTCTAGGTCCCATTAATCGGGCTATTGTATAGCAGAGACCTGGATAAACAAAAAGAAAAACAATGTATATGTTTTGGTAACAAGCCACTGGCTGCATCATACTGCACCACAAGGTTGAAAATTCCCTCCACATACCGCACAAATGAAATCCCAAGATGCAAATGGGTGTGTGGATCTGGACTAGTTTGTGAGAAAACAGCCCCTAGTTTTTGTTTTTCAATATTTATTTATTTCCATTTGCTTTGAATCTGTTTAAACAGCAAATGTTAGATTTTGCAATTGTAAAGAATCCTTCCAAAATCTCTTGGATCCAGATCCGGATACAAAATGACTCCACAGTTTAATCACTTCTGTGTGGGATTAAGCTCCACCTCAGGCACATTTTTCATGTCTTAACTTTTTTGGGTAATCCTGCTTGCAGCCAGACAAACAAACCAAGTCAATCACCGTCGTAGTGAAGGTAAAAATGTGATTTTTACATAAATCATGTTAAAATGTTTATTTTAGAGATGAAAAGTAAACAGTGAAATTAGATTCGCTAACTTTGTTATCAGGCTCCATTCAGGGATACTTTCAGTTTGAATGAATCATCCTGCAGATTCAAGTCAGAAAACACAACACAAGTGTTTTGGGGGAGACAATAATGTGATGCAACAGTGTTTTTAGTGTTCTGCATGTTTTGGTTTCGCTGATGTTCCGTCACATTATTGTGTCCCCAAAAACATTTGCTCTCTGTTTAGCTAGAAAACATCAGAATGCTGCCAAAGATCCCTGTGTCTTGTGAGTTTCTGGTTTTTCTACCTACACTCTGTTTCATTCAACCTCCTTTGTGTTTTCTGTGCTTTTGCAGCTTTTTTTTTCAATTTGCATTTGACCTCTCAGGGCCACCGTCAATTAACGCACTTAATCAGTGACTTAATCACTAATAGAAGTACCCTGAGCAATATTTGAATTAGGAGGAACAAAATGCAGAATATCTGTTTATTTTCTTCCTATCATACTCATTTGCAGCGTATCTTAATTTCACATCCTTTGTTCTCAGTCTGTTTGAACACTGGTGATTTTATTGCTCTGGTTTATATTTTTCACTTAAACAGACTGTTGGGCCTCTTTATATATTTCAGTCCTTCTCTCCTCACCATTCCTTTCTGATCTATCCTTTCCCTCACAATCCACATCTCAGTCTGTCCATCCTCATCTCGTCTCTCTGTCTCTGCCACATCAGCTCAGCTCTGCAGTCTCTCAACATCTCTATCTGCTTTTTTTCACCTGCGACTCTGTCACATTGAGTTCTCTGCTCTTTCTGTCTCTTTTCTTTTTCTGTTTATCTCTCCTCTTTCTTCCTTCTTCCACCTCCTCCATTTTTCCCCCATTCCACCTTCCCTCGCCCTTCTTCCTCCTCCCTCCTCATATCTCTCTATCTCACTCTGTTCCCCTCTATCACCTCCTGGGTAATGACTGGGGGGACAGGTGGAGACCAGACCATCTCTACCACCAGTCTGTGTGTGATTGTGTGTGTGTATGTGTGTGTCATTTACACACACATACACACACAGATGGTGGACAGGGGTCCCTGCCGGCCAGCCTGTCTGTCTGGTGATGGGGTGTTGTTGTTGTTGAGTGCACTCAGCCACACATGATTAGCTAGACAAACACACACACGCAGACACACACGCATATGTAGTCCTTTCTACATGGCACATATGGGGCTCAGCACCAAAACAAGTCACCTGCTATTCCAGTCACACATACACAGACTCACACACACAGGACTGAACAAGAATCAGAGGGCTGTGGAATTGTCAGTACTGATTATGGATAATCGTGTGTGTGTGTGTGTCTTTGCTTTACGTAACATTATCACTACGCAATAAATTTTCTTACATGTTATCCTCAGACTGTGGCCTTATTCTAATTTATGCAGTGGACTAATTAACCATTAATGCTGTTTATGCTGTTTTTGGCACAATATAATGAAACTTGGTTAAAAGACTGTGGAAGTGTGAATACAGATGGAATTTAATGGGATTGATAAAGTTTATGTAAATCAGTGAATTTATATGCACCAGGTTAGAGTGAAGTTGAACATACTGGGGATAAAAAGGAGGATCAGAGATGATTGGGCAAAATGTATGTCTCTTTAAGACTGTTTTTATTATGGACATACCTTCAACAAACACACATGTGAATGACAAAGAGAATCCAATCGTTTAAATGAAGAAAATATACTATTAATTTTTGAAACGGAGAAATCCAAAATGATGTAGAACACAAGACAAAAACAAAGGCAAATAAAACAAACAATACATTTCTGTTCCCAGCATTGTAGATGGGTAACGTCGCTTTCACACCTAAACAGAAAACTGAGTATAATAGGGGTTATAGTGGAATATGGCAGGTGGGGGAAACCCTATTGGTGCAGTGTTGGGAAAAGAATTCCTTAGAATTATTGCTCTTGCGTGCCCTAGTGTTTCCTTGTGTAACGGCAGTGAGCAACACCCCCCCCCCCCCCCCCCCCCCGCCATTAAGGTGTTGCGGATAAATACAACAAAATAAAATGATACGATCAAGACAAAAACTATGGTATTTTGTAAATGTAATAATAAACGCGATTCCACTGTGTAATTGTGTAACTTGGTCGCTATGGTAACGCATAAATATTTCTTTCAAAATAAGACACACAACTACAACACGGGAAAAGACCCAGGGAAACTGAGCTAACGATAAAATCCCTGAAAACCATACATTTCACACCCAAGCCTCAACTCTCGTGGCCCGGTACCAAACGAGTCCGTGACCCACGGGTTGGGGACCGCTGTGTTAAACAGTAATGCTAGTATCACCATGGAATTTACTGAGTAAGTCTAATCAGTATCATCACTTTATATTCAGACTGATGTCTTATACCCTTCATGTAAGCTAACATTGACCATGAACACCACAGCCACTCTGCACCAGTACAACATAGTGCATCAGTGCAAACTTGCCACAGTACTGCAAACTAACCTGTTTAGCCCACAGAAAACTGCCCAGTACTTTTTCATTTGACCTTTAAATACACAAAAACAAAGTTTGCATATTTGTTTGTTTAGCAAAATACTGAAAAGACATAACTTCCCATCATGAGCAGATCAGTTTGAAATATATATACACACACATATATTGGTTTGGGCTTTAATAGGTTCCACTCCTTTTTTTTTTCAAGCTTTCCACCAGATTTGTGAAACTGGTTGTACAGATTTGCTCTCACTGGCTACGAAAAAATTACTGAGCTCCTACACCGATGTTGGGCAATAAGGCTTGGCTCAAAGCTCAAGCTCATCCCAAAGGCACTGGGGGTCAAGCCTGTGCAAGCCAGTTTGGTTGTCTTTACGCCAGACTGGGAAAGATACTTTGTGGGCTGAATTTTGTGCACAGAGAATGTAGAATGTTGAAAAATGATACAAATAGTTTCTCAAGTTGCATTTTTTGTTACTATGACAACCAACCAGAACCAGCTGGTAATTCATTACAGAAAATAAATAGTATAATGTAGATGAGGAAAGTGTATTTTATCCACTTTTAGCGGCAGAGGAAAAGTGGCCTGGCAAAAGATGATGGGGGGAAAAAATGAAGGAATACTTCGATGCATGCCTTTTTGATGATCGCTCCATTGCATTTTTCCAGCTCAGTAACAATGACACCGAGCAGGTGCAGCACAGGTGCCTGATACCCAACAACATGTGTCACCTTGACATCAAACTGTTGTCACATGTCACACTGTATTTCTCCCAGTGGTACCTCAATGGTTGTAGAGGTAAAAGTGCCTTTGAGCAATGCAGTGCATTCCCAAAGTGGGAGTAAACAGGAAAGCTTGAACTCCAGATGTAAAGCATTTTTCTTAGTACTTCTATAAAATTTGCCAAAAAACCTCTTCCCCTGTCAGTACTTTACCAAGAAGGGCACACTGGGAATAGTCATTAAGATGACCTCCCTTTGATCCGGGGAAAGCAAACATATCTGATTTGTGGAGAGCCGGAGAGATTGGAGGATTCCTGGAAATTGCGTGTGTGAGAGAGAGAGACAGAGAGAGAGCTCTCCATTTATATATTTATTTGATTTTTAGATGTTTCTCTTTGCTTATTTATGCTTCATATATCTCATATACATGGGTTTATCTCTGTTCTTATCTGCACTCACATCATATCCTCGTGTCTTTGCATCACTGACTTGCAGACACTGTGTTTGGTCATACAAGCCTATTATTAAAATGGATGAGTGACCTTCACAGGGTCATGTCGCACACAGTAAAACCCCTCTGTGCTGTTGCTGTGCACAGTTTTCAGCCCTCCTCTCCCTCTTTCAGACTGGCATGAAGGCTGTTTCCTGACAATGGAGCTTCAAGCGTAACAGCAGTTTTATCTTACACACCAGTCTTACAAAGACACTGAGGTTCAGCGACGGGCCAGTAGAGCTATAATAGGATCTGCTGGTTTATTTTATGTGAAGATATCCTATTTACACCAGGATGTCTTAAAAAATAAACAGAGGCAGAGAATCGGTGTGTTTTATAGGAAATTTATTGAGGAAATTAAGTGACTGATAAACTATCATGTAAAACCCAATAAACCCATTAATGAGGCTGTTTTCTTTTACAAAATGCTTTTATATAACAACTGAAGAGCTGCATTGTTAATCAGTGAGCTTTGGATTCACAAGTATGGTGATTTTGTTGCCTTTCTTCCTTTTTTCACTTTTCATCCATGGCTAAGCATGTGAATGACTTTCTTTGGTAACAGTTTGGAAACTGTTGGTAGTATCCCACTATAATGTGAGAAGACAGAATAAAACTGACATGTAAACTTATCAAAGAAGAGAAAGCAGTAACTGTTTTCAGTTAGTTGTGGAATTTGGGTTTTGGGTCTCTTTGCTCAAGCGGTTCAGCAATGCACAAAAGTCTTGAGCCAGCCTCTGATTTCTTTATATTTGATAGGAAATTAGAAAATAGCTGCAGCAATTTATTGAAGCATGTGCAGTTTGTATGATTCTAACGAGTCTGAAATTCAGTATTTTGTATCATCATCTTTATTCTTCAACACAACCTGAACTGTCTTAGCCAACTAACTTATTTAAGTAGTCCTCCAGAATAGCTCTCCAGGCTTCTTGAAGAACTTCTTGAAGATGGTATTGCCTTGCAGATCAAAATCTGAGCTAGTTTTCTGCATTCAGAGCTCAACCGGTCTTGACAAGATCCTGAACACCACTGGCTTAAATGCAGTTCTAAACCAGCTGCTTTAGATACCTGTTGTACCTCTTTTCTGACCTTCTCTGTACGTTCTAGCAAACAAAAATTTGAAGCAAAGATTTTACATTTGGAATCATCACATCATTGGACCTATTTTTCAGGGTTTCAGTTCTCTCAGTCTCCTTTCCAGCATTCCCTTCCATTAAGACCATTTCTGATGAGGCTTCAGTGAACAGTAGATGCATCTCTCAGGTTGTGTGTCAGGTCTTTGCTGGATTTGACTTGACCTTCAACTACTGTTGGTCTGCTGTAGATAGTTTCTAGCCCTACCACTTCTTTTGCCCTCTTTTTGTCCTGTTTCCTTATTTTTCTTTTAAGGACACACTGCACACTGTGCTAAGATATCCCAAGTTTTCAGCTAATAGCTCTTTGGGAATCACTCTGTTTGTCCAAGTCATAATACCAACACCAATAAATATTAACATAAACAGTTTCCTAGAATAATACATGAATTTAAACATATTGATATTCACTATAAGTTTTTCCTTGATTTTTCAGTGTGAACTGCAAATGCCATCAGCGACTATCACCATGCAGTTTTCACATTTTCAGTGTTTACATCATTGTACTCCAGACGTGACCTCCCACTCACCAGCCCACATAGAGAGTTACGTTGTTAATAAACTTACACTCACTGTGATATCCTTTGCCAAAGCCAGAGTGTATGTGACAGCTGGAAGTAATAACTAATAATTTCAGTAATAACTGAAATCTATCATATACAGTACCTCTAAGCTCGAGTACATTTTACTACGTTTACTACACAGTACATTTAAGCTCACAGTAAAATTTACTAAAATTTACAACAAGTTTCTGTGTTTGTAAATATCTGCAGTGTCACATCTGTAAAATCAGTAACAGGAAACAATTCCTCATTATTCCACCCCGCAGATCTTGCACATTTAGAAACTCATGTGGGTTTTAAATGATTGTGCATTACTGATAGAGTCACTACTGCATCTGGCAGATGGTAATTAATCTTAACTTAATGCTTTTTTCTCTCTCTTTTTTTTTACGGTTGATGATTAACAAATAAAATACGCTTCTGAAAGTTTACCTGTTGTCAAGTTCCTCCCCAGCTATTTCTGCTATTCTTCCACTCGAGCTGCAGCTGCAGCGGAGTTATGAATTTATTTTAGATCATAATAGAACTTTTCATTAACGTAGATTCATTTGCAGCTGTGGGGGACGCTATGCTGGGCCACCTGTCCCTTCACCTCCGCCACTCACCTCAGCTCCCCTCCCTTCGACCCTGGGACCTGCGCTGACGGAGCAGCAGCGTCCTGCAGAGACATGGAAGACAGAGAGGCGGAGACTGAGGAAGAGACAGGGCGGAGATAAACAGAGAGAGAGAGTGTAATCTATCTGCAGACGGACAGGGTGCTGCGGCAGTAACATCCTTAATCTGACTGGCAAGGCCTGATGCTGATCTGACAGCTCCCACTGATGTACTGTGGAGGGAAGAGATAGGAGCAGCACACATGAACGCATGCACACACACATCCGTTACAAGGTTTTTTGGTGGCTACACTCAAATCTTTTATACTATATTAAAATCTATATTACACTGAAATATGTGGTTAACAGCTATATTTCATAGTTTTATTGTTATTGCTGCTATATAATACTATTACCAAATTTAAGAGCTAATAAAACTTGTGCCACACAACTAATAGCAGGTGTAGTAAAGAAAAGTGTGTTCGGTATTTTGAAGTATCGATTAAACGTTTAAAAAAACTCTACATTTTTTTGCAACTAGAATATTGATTTTGTGACAGGTTTGGGGATTTTTGTGATTTTTATTAATGGCATCAGCTGCTCATTAAAGACTGAGAAAACTGTCAGGAAACAGCTAATGTCTGTGTGATAAAGATAATGAGGTCTGAAAGTTTAGCTTTCACTCTTCTCAAAGTCTCAGGTGAACACGTGTTGTGAGACACTAAAACGGCTTTGAACTCAGTGGTGTCAAACCAGGGCCCGAACACAGCCCACCGAAGGGTCCAATGCAGCCCACTGGATGACTAATACTAAAGACTGGAGTGAAATCAGTGATTACTCCAGATTTTCAACAAATGTCCTGCTTTTCCTTTTATGGTTATGCCAAACTTACTACACGGGACTGAGTTTTTATCACACTGGGCACAATTTATTGATTTATCGCAATATTCAAAACATAAAAACAGCAAGAAACAGTCTAGATGTGAAGGCTTTGTGCTATTTCTTTTATATATTGTAATATTTACGTAAGGAATAAATGAAGGTGGACAATACTGAGAAATTATTTTTTTATTATTTTTTTTTAAAGGTACTTATCATAAATTACATTTTTATTTTCTATTATTATCATTCTTATTATTATTATTATTATTATTATTATTATTATTATTATTATTATTATTATCATTCTTATTATTATTATTATTATTATCAGTCTTTTTTTTTAACTTAAAAACCTTTCAGAAATATCCAAAAAAGACTAAAGCGTGTTAAGCAACAAAACATTTATATTTCCTGCCAACGATGTCAACAAAAGCTGAACTAAGGCCAGTGTGTTACTTTACTGTTTACTTTATTTATACTTTATTGTTATGCTACTTATTACTACGAGATACAAGAGCGAGTCAGTCAGTGCAACCTTTTTTTAATGTTACCTTAGTATTTTAGTTAACGAAGCAAACATGCTATTTGTTTAATATATTTTATAATATATTGATATGATTATTATTTGATTACTTGTATATATATTTTTACTTTTATATTACTTTTGTTTTAATTATTTGATACTTGTTTATTACTTGTACTATTCACTCTCCATTAATATTTCCTACTTTTGTGCAAAAGAAGAAGGACACAACTGTGTCTCTCTCTGCACAAAGTGGACAAGTGAAACTACACAACAGGACAAACTTTTTGGCTTTAAATATATTAGAGTGTGTGTGGAAACTGACTGTTTCAGATGATTTGCAGGAGAACTAAAGGAAAGAAAGTGTTTTGGAGACGATAACAAGCCAATGGTTTTGAACCATGGCTTTCTGTGCACTGAACACAGTAATTATCTGTAAAGCTACAGTATGGGGTGGACAGCAGGACTTTCCACAGACTGCTTTCAGATGTTTATTCCAACAGTTAACATTAACTGACTGCAATAACCAAGAACTTGGTTAAGTAGTGTGTGTGTGTGTGTGTGTGTGTGTGTGTGTGTGTGTGTGTGTGTGTGTGTGTGTGTGTGTGTGCACGTGATGAATCTATATTTATTAATCCCATCCTTTTAGCTCTGTCTTATTAGACTCCAGCTCTGATTTCTTCTGCAGCTAACTATGCTGTGTTGAGATTATATCCTGGGCTATAACAGATCAACTACACAGGACAAAAAAAAGTTTTGTGTGGTCTGTAGGTTTGCAGAAGGCTTGGCTTATTCTTACTGTACAGTTAGTGGCTCTTTAATATATAACAAAGAAATGAAAATAGATGGTATTATAATTATTTAATCAGTGTACTCATACGTGCATAAGTATAAACATGCACGTGAAGACTGTGAAACAACCACCATCACTAGCCACCATCCACACTCCTCCGTTGGGTCCATGAATAATGCAGAACTCCCATTTTCATACCACTTCCTCTTCCCTCCCCTCATCCCCTTTTTTCTCCTCCTCCTCTTCCCCTGTGCCATAGTAAAAATAGATCCATAAACCTGCAAGCTTTCGCTCTGGTGTTTACACCATCGTGGCCCTCCCCACTGCTCTCTCTCTCTCCTGACAGTAGGGTTATTACTCTCATTCATCTCAGCCTGTTCTCTCCATCTTCCACGGGAGCCAGAGAGCAGAAACAAAAGAAGAGGTTGTTGGGCCAGACTGCGAGCAGAGAGAAGGTCCTCAGGTAGCATGTAGATGCTTAATCTCCATATCTTTATTATGCTGCTCATAAAAATAGCCCTATGTTCCACGTCTCCCCCTTCCTCCTCCGTGTGCACTCACTCTTAGCTCAGGGGAAATGAGGAGCTCCTCTACCAGGCATTAAATGTACAAAGTGGGATGCACCGAAAGGAAAAAAAAAATTTGATGTCCGCTCCTTCTCTGTGGATGCAAAGCAGTAATAAGTTTACTTGTCAGTGCGTCGTCGGGGAGGTAAGATGCGAAAAACTGCTGTAAATTCACTTTATACATTTTTGTTTGGTAAATTAAGTATGTCTGCTTTTTCCTTACGGTAAATAATATTAGACTTGTTAGTGGATTGAAGCGATCTCTATGAACATAGAGAGGTTTGGAGCAAACCTAGCTTGTTTCACTGAGTAGCTAACAAAAATAACCTGTGAATTACCACTGAAGAAAACAGGATGTTAAAAAAGAAACTTGACGCACAGACTTAACTTAAACCCTCCCCCCAACCCAGTACCGTCTGCTTATAGGTCAGAAACTCTAACAAGCACAGTAGACTTACCCAAGTTGTGGACTTCATATCCTAAAGCAGTGCACGTGTGGCTTATATAGAAATCTTTAGTGTGCAAAGAGTTTGGAGGTCTGGGTCTTTCTTATATAGCTTTTTCCTAATTAACCCTCCAAATAACAAGAGTGTAGTATAAGCTTTGTGCTTCTCTGCTCTAATATAAGGCTCATTATGTCCATTGCAAAGAGCTTTTCATTAGCTAACTGCATCATCATTGGGTTACGGGTTACATTAAAATCCCCCACATTAATGTCACATCAATCCAAGAAATTTGATCATTTGATCATCAGCCAATGGGCTCTAAGCAACACTTAAACATCCTTCCTGATTTATGAGCAAGATATTATTTGTCAGCACCTTGTAAACTCACTAAGTCATATCTGTTTTATGATATGATAAAACTATGATTATGGTCAGTTTATGTTTAGAGGTTTGGGTTAATTAATTAATAAACATTGTACTGAAGTTAGGGAATAGTCATGGTTATTGTTTAAAAGGATGAATGACCATAAATGACGCCGAGCTCCTTTCTATAGGGATGTTGCCGTTCTGTTATGATGTCACATGACTTCCTTTGTTGGTTTGATCATATTGAATAGAGCTGCTGTAAGGCTCTGTAGCTTGTTTATGTCATTTGTTGTTTTGGTGCTCACTAACTGAAACTCTCTGTTTTAGGAACAACGTTCAGATTACAACCATCTTTGAACTTGTTTTAGGTTTGCTGACAAAATTGGGCACTTTCATTTTGGCAATTTGTTTTTTCATGGGTTTTTTTCTGTTTTTTAATTGTAGTTTTTAACTAAATCTTATTAACAGGAGTTCTAGCCTGACATTTTTCATGTATTTTTCCCTTTTTCTCTTCCAAGCAGTTTAAGGCTACATCCACACTAATGCGTTTTTGTTTGAAATTGCATTGTTTTCTCTTCGTTTTGGCCTCCCGTCCACACTGAGACGGCGTTTTTCGCTCATGGAAACGCAGCGTTTTGAAAACGCTCTCGAAAACGCATACATTTGAAAACGGTGCTTTTGCATCGCAGTGTGGACCACGAAAACTGAGAATTTCTAAAATGATGACACATGTTAGTCATATGATGCAGTCATGTGACCAATTAAGCTAAGATAGTGGAGGGCATTACACAGCAGTTGTTTTGTTTGCTCTGAAATTTGACAGCCCTATTAAAGATTAAATTCTTTAATTCTCACCCACTTTTGCAACTTTGTACTTTTGTGTTACTCGCAGCAACAACTCCACCTCATTGTTAGTCCATTTAAAAAACTCAGTGCTTTTCCTCGACATTTTGCCGCAACGTTTCAAAAAGCCGGAAGGTAAATAAGCAGCAGACAGAAATGAGGCAGGCCGAATCTTCTTGCGTTTCACGCATGCGCAGGACTGGAACGTAAGCGTTTTCAGCCGTTTCAATGTGGACGTGCAACTCTGTGAAAATGACTAGTGTGGACGTAGCCTAAGACTACAGCCTCAAAAGTTATTCCCCACCCCAGCCGTAAAAGGCTGCTGGGGTATTGATGTCACCTGACCACATTCAGGCCTTGCGGATATGCAAGTTTGTAAATGCAATAACTCGAGAATAAGACAATGTAGGATTTTGAAATCAATACCATAGATGTGTCTACTAGGAGGCTGAGAGTTAGCAGTGGCAGCCAACAAAATTTTTATTTATTATTTATTTATTTATTTATTTATTTTTAATTTATTTATATTTATTTTATTTTATTTTATTTTTATTTACTATAAGCTGTTCCTGACAATAAGACCGCCCCTCCCTGAGCCTGGCACTGCCAGTGGTTTCGTCCTGTTAAAAGGGAGTTTTTCCTTCCCACTGTCACCAAGTGCTTGCTCAGAGGTCAGTCATTTGATTGTTGGGATGTTCTATTTATTATTGAGGGCTCTTACAGCGTAAAGCACCTCGAGTTACTGTTGTTGTTGGCGTTATATAAATAAAATTGACTTGAATTCGGAGTGGTCTTGTCACACTGTTATCACAGAAATAACTGGATGTCCTGTAATACAAAACCAATGTGTGCATTTTCCCCCTTTTCTTTTACATTCCTATGTACTGAATAATTTATGTAAGCTAAGATGTTATCAAGTTCCAATAAATGGATAGTTAGAAAAGCTTAGATGTCATTTCAACAAACCCAATGCTGAAGAGGAACAATAAGCTGCTTTTTGAAGCCTCCTGAGTTACTGTGGATGTATGTTGAATCCTGTGATTGCTGTAGAAAGCTTACATGCTGTACTACAATGCGAGAAAGTTATGGCAACAGTAACTGAGGGTGACAATGGGGAATGCTTTTCATTCATTCTGTTCTCTCCCATGGATTTTTCTTATTTTTTTACACATCACTGGACTTAAATAAGCTTTTATATAATAAATGATGAGACACTTATACTGTGAAAGGGGCACAAAAGCTTCCACGCAGAAGGGAACAGCAGTCCGGTTAGTAAACATTAACAGCAAATTTGACAGGAGACAAAGTGGAAATTGAATGCATGGATACCCTCCATTGACTAAGGTCTCTTTGTGCTACTTTTCTCTCCTTCTCCTCCACGCCTTCAAAAGGTCACACAGTAGACTACAAAAAAAATCCCATTTGAACGTTTTGAACATGAGAAAGAGGAGTTTGTTACACCGATGCTCGTCCCACACAGGTTTCCCCTCGACACAAACTCACCACAGAGCATTTCAAACGAGCGAATGTCAGGCTGTGATTCAGGGATGTTGGACCGAGTCTACATAAGCCTGTTTGTGCGTCGCACAGACAGAGGAGCACAAACAGTAAAACCTCTGACAGTCTGCCACTGTCTGAACCTGTGATTCAGTTCAAAGAGCAGAGAGAGGTGTGCTAGACATGGAGGAGGCACAGTCCCACATTTCACCTCTCAAGGTGACAGTGTTTTGAAAACACGTCAGGTCTGTCATGCTTTTTGATTACATGTGGCGTGTGAGGTATTGCTGAGTAGTGCTTTTGTCTTGATCTGTGTTTGATGCAGTTTTCCAGGAATCACTCTTTAAATTTCCCCATATATTTTTCCACCATTTTTAATAATGTTCATTATAAGGCACGACACCACTGGGGAATATCACAGATACAGACAGCACTTGTCATATTTGTGTCTACCGGAAAAAGACTCTGCAACGCTAGCTTTCACTTCTGTCACTTCAAAAAATGAAAGTTGTAGCCATTAAAATCTAACACGTAGCTGATGTATTCACATTGTCATCTGAATGCTCCGCATTTAGTATTATCCTAAGTAGCTCAGTGTGTTTATGGCGCCATGTCTGCACAGCCTCTGCGTGCTGAGTTTTCCACAGTGGCGTCCTCATTTGGCGACAGTCGATTTAAAAAAATATCATTTTTTGTCACCGAGGGAGTGTGAGACTGATGAATTTTAAAAAGGCACCTTAATCACGCTCCCAACAGCAAAATTGCTTCCATATTACTTCTCAGGCCATTTGCTTTCTAATTATCTGTCCAGCATGAGTCCCTGCTTTACTCTATTTTCAATCAACAGCATGTTTGGGTTATTGTTTTTTTTTTATATAAACCAACAAGGCATGCAGTAGAGCAAGGTCACAAAACCAGAGTACAAGACACGGCCTTTTGTGCTTTTATACAGTTACATTTTTAATAAGGAGAGCTTGTTGTTGATATAAACTCTGTATACCTGAAATTTAAATAAGATAGCTCTACACTGAACATGAAATGAATGCAGACTGATGTGTGTGTGCACCATCTGTGCTGCTGTTTCTCTGTTTTTACCCCCACCCCCTCAATTCAATCAGCAGTTCAAAGCCCTGAAAATACAGATGTAGTTATCCCCGTGAATATGAGTTTTCTAAATGTACCTGTTAGACAAATTCCCACTTTTTGCTCCAAGGTCTAACAAGGCAATACAAAGAGATTCATATCAGTGTAGAAAGATATCCGTATGCACGTGTTGTAGAGGATCACATGGCATAAACTGCACTTCTGTAAGTATCCCATTGTTGAGACATTCACAAGCAGCAGACGTCACCATGTTTAGCTAATTTAACTCTTTCTGAGAACTGCATCAGGGGTTTTACATAAGTCGCTCATTTAAATAAGGCTTACAGTTTGCATTATTGAGGGCTTGGCCGCTTTGACTGACAACCGAATGCTGCCACATGTGGTTGTAGTCAGCGTATGTCTGCTAGGCCTCTATTACGGGGATATACACCTCTTAAACGTTGTGCTGTTAGTGCCGTTTGTTTTTTTTTTAAAATCCTGTCCCATCAGTCTTGTAAGTACAATGTCCCGCCGTGCAGGTAATTACAGATGCACTTTGCTAGCCAAACCCGCTAAAGTTAGCTGACAGCATAGTACATGGTAGCAGGCAAAAGGCTAGAAGAAGATTTTCAAGAGAAGATTTTCAAACTCGTATCATATCATATGTTGTATAATTTTTAAGAAAGATAAGAATGCAAGTTAAGATCTCCGCCACTGGTGAATAAGCAGAAAAGCAGCTGTGAGCGATCAACATATGGCACAAAACTAAATCAAGTGAGAGAAAGTACACCGACAACAGTACATGGTAAATGTGTGGAGACTTTTGTGAATATGAAACATGTCGCAGACACATCGTGACTCTTTGACCATTTCTTGTGGCAAGCTTTTTTTCTCTCTCATTTTTTTAATTACCCTCTGGGCATCCTGCTGTCTCCAAAGCCTTTGAAATAGGTTTTAGATTGGCATTCGATCCGCTGCTCTCCTTCACTTTAGACACGTCTTTCTTCTTCTTCATGTCTTTCATGCAGAGCACCTTGGCCGCTGAAAGGGAGCATTGGAGAGCTGCACGGTTATTCGATGTGAAGGCACATGACATAAAGTGAGAGGATAGGAGAGAAGATTTAAAGGAAAAAAGGAAAGGAAACAAGGATGTAAAGAGACAAGGAGAGAACAGGAGAGACCGAGAAATGAAACAGAGAGAAGATTAAAGTGGACAGGAAAGAAGATGAAAAGAGAGGGGGGAAAGGAGGGAAGAGGAAATTCAAAGAGGACAGAAGAGGGGAGGATGAGCAAAGAAGGGTGACAAAGGGATGAGTGTACATAAAAGAGAAGAAGAAGAGACGATTGAGGGTAAAAGAAAAGAAGAAAAAGTGTGGTAGAAGAGACAAGGAGAGAGAGAAGGAACTAAGGTTAAACGAGGGGAGGAGAGGAAATAAGGATAGGGAAGGAGACAGCATAAAAGAGTAAGAGGAAACACGAGGACACATGGTGTGGAAATGAAAAAGGGAGAACATAAAAAACAAGGTGAGTGGGTAAAAAGGAAAAAAAGGGGGGAGGTAAATGTAAGAGAGGAAAAGGGAGGCAAGAAGGAGAAAGAAGAGAAAGCAAAAAAGGAGGAGAAAGTGAAGGAGGTGTAAAAGAAACGACTCCGAGAAGAAAGAAGAAGAAAAAGAGAGGACAGGAGGAGGATGAGAAGCCAGTCGTTCTTTACCCAGGGGGAGGCGCGGCGGGGGGTGGGGGGCTCCTCATCCCTCTCTCCTCCAACTGATCCTCCTTCTTCAAGGTCAACCACACGCATGCATACACACTCATGTACACACAAAACAGACGCATATACACACACACACAGACAGGCGGTTGGCAGACACGGTACACACCAAAATACACACACACACACACACAAATGCATTTAGTCGAGCTCAAGTAGAAAAGACGCCTTCTGCCCGCTTTTTTCTCTCTGACTCTGTGTACCAACCAGCCAAATCTCAGTCAACCATCTGGAGATAAAAACATTCTTCCCATACACACACACACACACACTCGCAGAGACACAAATGCACACGCACACTGTGTGTTTATGATAATAGACCAAATGCCTCTATTGATTCTTTCTCTGTCTGTCTCTCTCCCTCTGTGGTTGCATGTAAAATCAGTTTTATGTCTCGCTCCATTCTCCTTCTTTAAAATATCTATTCCTCTCTACTTAGACAAAAAAGAAGAAACAAACATATGACTTCTCCGTATTAATACATCACCTGCTCCTCATGATCATTACATTTTGACTCGCAGGGATCTAAAACGCCGTGGCCAAAAATAAAATGCCTCCGAACCAAGAATGCAAAGAAAAGAAAAGCTCTTGCCCGAGAGGTGAAAGTGAAGGCACGAAGTGTCGCTGAAACTCCAGCTGCTGTGAACCAGATGGGGTTTGAATTCACATGAAACAGGATTAAATGTGCCTGCTTAAAAGCACAGAGTGCTGAAGGAAAATGTCAGACATGGACGTTTTACCAGTATTAGATCGGTAATGGAAGGCTCACATGATTGCTCTTGTATTAGCTCCCTGCTGCTACCTGAAAGCATTGTTGTGATGTATTTGCAGCTTGACAGCTGTTAGTGAAACATAAATATAGTTTGTAATTTTGTGTGTGTGTGTTCTGCTGTGCACATTGTCAGTCCTCATTTTACTACAATCTTGTTTCATCTGTTTGATATTTTTTCTGCTGTGTTTGGCTTGGCTTTGCATCCCTGAGTCATCTTCATTGGTGAGGGGTAATTCTGCTGAGCCACCTCTTAGCTTCTGGCTACTGACTAGAGAGATTTTAGTGAAACTGTTTTTCCAACACAAATGCAAACCTTTAATTGTGGGACTACGTTTTCTCAGCATTGGTTATGTAAGAAAATGTTTAGTCTTGTAGTGGTGACTCTTGACCTTCTGGAGTAAAGGAGGAAGAAGTGTGAAGTCAAGAGTGAAATCTCGAGGAAGGTAAAGAAGTGAGCACCAATAGGGACAAGATATCACACAGAAAAGCCCTATAGGTGTGGTCAACGAGTGGTAAATGGAAACCAGTGGATAACGGCTACATGTAGATATGAGTAAGACACTGCTTCACTGCTACTTAGGAGACATTCTCTATGCATGTTAAATATCTAGGATAATAACATCACCTACATGCAACTCTAGATGCATGTTTCAAAACGCAGTTCTGTATTAGAAGCTGTGATGGTGATGGAGGGTGTTGGACTGCTTGTACGTTTCCACTCGTTTAAATCTGATCCCTGTTAGATTCCAGGTTTTCCTCCTTTGTAGAGCTGCAGTGTCCCAACATTCAATGCCAGGATTTTACAAATATATGTTTCAAGTCTCGAAAACAACATTTATCTTTTAATTAAAAGGCTGTTTTGTACCTAATTTTTTTTTCTGTTTTACAAGGTCTATTTGACAAAGTCAGTGTTGATTTTTTTGCCACGACGATCCAGCAAAAATGGTTAAAAATCAGCAGAGCTGAAACCTCTAATGAGACATGGAGAACAGGCTGTAAAATATTCCTCCTCTCCTCTTTGGGTTAACCCCCACCCCCACCTCAGCACCTCCTCACCTCTTGTTCTTTTTTCCACCTCTTTATTTTAATATATATAACTGGCTGCAAATTCACTGCTGTTCATTACCCAGGCAGGGTCAAATCCCCAAACAATGTGTTTGGTGCCACAATAAAAAGGGTGTTTTTTACGGCGTGTAGCAGTAAAATGCTATTAAACAGATAAAACACCGGCAACGAGCATCAGGAGGATTATAAAAAGAATTGCCTTGACAAACTCTGCATATCTGCGCGGCGACACACCAGCAGCTCTCGTCTCTCCAGTCCTGGGTAGGACGAGCCAGAGACCGAGGAGCACATGGTCTCAGAATTTTCGCAGCTTTACAGCGCCACCATGTGGTAAGGTCGAAATACCAATTTTTGGTTCCGGGGAAGAGGAAAAAGAATGAAGGTAAAAAGAAAGAACCTTGGACTGCATAACCATTTTCACAAATGCACAGCAGCCCTGAAGTTCTCCAGGCATTGCCCAGCAGAGCTTTGCATGAGAACAAAGCTCATGAGAACAGAGCTTATTATTCATATCCATCTATATTGGTGTGGTTGGAGAGGGTTTGAGCAGTGAAGTGTGTAAATTATTCTTTTTCTTCTACCACTTCTTCTTTCTTTGCATTTTTCTCAAAGATTGGCATTGTCATAATTTGTGTGGCATTTTTAATCCCTCGCTTCCTCTGAATCTTTGCACCATTCATCGTCTACTCTAAACATCCATCCATCAGATTTCTGAGCCTCATATCCACATCGGGGTGGGAAGAGAGCTGGAGCTTATCACTGCTATTATTAGGAAAGTGGGGGGTTACACCTTGAACAAATCACCAGTTCATTGCAAGGCTAATACAGGGAGGCAGCTGCTCACATCCACACCACGAGCCAACTTGAATTCATTCATTTCCCTAACAGTCTCCTGTGCTGGGAAGAAAATGGAGCAGGCACTGGTAGAAAATGCAAAGTCCATAACAAAGGCTGACGAGGAGGTTTGAACCTAGAACATTGCTGGTAAAACAAAGTTCTAGGTTCCACCCTGTTTTCTCCCAAAATGAGGTCTCAACAAAAATCGACGACAACAACTCACTGAATGCATCTGTACAGATTCAAATTAGACACTATATATATATCTATATATCGATAACTAAAATCTAGCAATGGTTAAATGGGGGAAGGTTGAGGGTGGTACAGCGCTGTCAAGAAGATCCTGCGTTCAAATTCAGCTCCTTCTGGCAGGGATAGCTCAGTAGGTAACGTGGTGGCCCCATGATCGGAAGGCTGGGGATTCAATTCCCCTGAACAGCTACCCTGAGGTACCCCTGAGCAAGGTACCGTCCCTTCACACTGCTCCCTGGGTGCCCAATGGCTGCCCACTGCTTCACTGAGTGAATGGGTTAAGGGCAGAGAGGAATTTCCCCATGGGGATCAATAAACTACACTTTCTTTCAGTGTGCAGTGTGCAAGTTCTCCACAGGTCTGGACACCCTGGCCAAAGACATCCATATTAGGTTAATTGGTGATTCTAAATGTGAGCGTGACAGATTGTGTTGGCCCTGCGATAGACTGGCGACCTGTCTAAGTGTACCTGACAGCTGGGATAAGCTTCTGAATTGAATAAACAGAAGAAGATGGATGGATTATTAAATAATAATTAAAACTCAGTACATCTGTCCATCACACTGCCACCTGGTGTCAGTTCACAAATCTACACCTCTCTTTATGAGAGTATTTTTCATGTCGCAACATCACCAAAGAATTTGACATATTGTCAAATTCTTTGACAATCAAATCAAATTTTAAACGTACTTTGTGCATATTGCACAAAGTACGTTTAAAATTTGATTATTTCTGACTGTCATGAGCCTTTTAATGATGACAGCTTGGACACTGATCATATCCACTTTATTTCTTCTACATTGAACATCACAACAATCTGTTACATCTGATTATGTAATGTCTGATATAGCCATATTTGTTCATTTCTACATATAGAATGTTTTTTGTTGCAAGATTTAAAAATCTAGCTGATATATTTTTGCTCATTCTTGGATGTGTGATACAGAATATTTTTTATCAGGATTTAATTATGTATGTATGTATGTAAAATTCTAACCCAGTGATTAGGTAGTAAAACTGGATCTGTGTCCTCTTGAGTCCCAGGCTGGAGTTCAGTCTCCTCATTAGCATATAAACGCCTGAGAGAAAATCTGCAAGTACTTCACATTAAGTTTGCAAAGTTCTCTCTCTCTCTCTCTCTTGTTTGCCTTTGGCTGATCTCTTGAAAACTTCTCACTTGAGATGGCTTACGTTTTCTAGCAGATTGAATGTCTGCGAAATCTATTCGTGCACATGCTCAGCTGGTCTTATGCTGCCCTCTTGTGGTTAGATTCTGAATGGCTACAGCAAGTTGGTCTTTTTCACAGCAAAAAGTTGGGTTGTCATAATTTGAAAATCATTACGTGTGCTAAAAGCTTTAACTTTTTCTTCATTTCATCAGAGGCTCTCAGTAAACCATTACAATGTACTTATTTCTGATTAATGTGAAAATGATGTACACTGTATCTCTTGTAGTGTGGTTACAAAGAAAGTGAAAGGTGATAAAATGCAGGGCATCTTCACCATCACTGTGAGTCAGACTGTGCTTTGGTGTCAGTAAGGATAAGCTTAATACTGTTTCTGCTGTAAAGTTTTTGCAAGAATTGTACTGACACTGACTTTAATTCCAGCTGTGTGCAAGAAGCAGCATTCATCTTTTGAATAAATCTATTCATGAAGAGTTTTCCTCTGGGACTTGCCTGAAACTTACTGCAAGAAACACCAGAACAACTAATGGATCTAAGTGTAATCCTCATGCTAAAAGTAGAAGAAAATGGAAGATAGATATATAGATAGAATTTTAAGGGCTTAAGTTAAAACTGCATATTTTCATTTTAAATGTTTTTCCTAATTTGTAGATCCCCAACGAATGAACGAGTGTACAGGCGTAGTTCAGTACATCAGACAGGCTCTTTAAGACAAACAGACTATCACAATGAGATGTTACAAAGTTGTAACTGGAGGCAGTAACTAGATAACTTGAAGAAACAAGACTTAATGTGCCCCAGGAAATATTCAGTAACACATAATTATATTACCATGTGGTAGTAAAAGCACAGACCTGTTACAGTCGAGCAGAGGTTTCATTAGTTTGAAAAGCAAGTTAAAATCCTTTAAAAAAAAATCCCCCGTGAAGTTAGATATTTAACCTTGTTATAATACATTTCTAATAATACAAGTTGTGATCTATAATCGCAGTACTTGATAAAAATTAATAAATATTTTTTTAAAAACCCCGCAGCTCCACTAAACTAACAAATCAATACAACTAACTGGGGGCCACTGGGAGAGGCAATCAAGGCTGAGGAGCGCCCAATGATGTATAAGTTTCAGATAAAACCACGGGGCTTCCAAATTAATTAGTTAACTGGACTGTGTTTGTATTAATACCGTTGAAAATATATATATTTAAAAAAAAAACATAGAAAAAAAATAGAAAGTAGCTTGTCTGTCACTAATATTTTACAGAATTTCTGTTTCCTGCTTTGTCATATGTCTAATACGGCTTTAGATGAACGCAGCGACCCTCACGTTTACAACACGCTTTTATGACCACCAGCTTTAGCTGACAGATTTTTATTGCTTTTGTTGTGTAATTATTGAATTGCAAATAAACCGCGTATTGTTTTTTTTAGTTATTTTGCCAGACGTTTCATGGGGCACGAGGGTGTCGTTGCTATCCGTTCATTCTCGGCATTTTCCGGCATTTTCCGTCTGCACTTCGTTTATTTCCGGTCAGCGTCGCCATCTGCTTTCTCGTCCTTCTCCAATCTCCGTGTTGTTGTTCCCGGTGACGCGGCGGAGGTGTAGCCTGACGCGGGCTCTTACGTGTCGGCCAGAATAAAAGTGGAGCTCCGGAGGCCTGGGAGTGACGAAGGGAGACTGTATCGGTAAGGACGAAGCGGTGTCCGGGGCTCACAGGGACGGGACACTGCCGTAGAAAGTGTCGGTCTGGTCGGGTTCGGCCCGAAGCAAACAAAGAGATCATGGCGCCGCGGTGTGTTTGTAGCAGGATGGAGGGAGGGGAGTCTGCGGCTGTTTGGGAGAAACGGAGCAGATGTGTGGCTTTGCTAGTGAACCAGGATGGGCAGAGTGTTAAGACACAACAAACGGCGGTCGGACTTTAGCTTTGTTAATACGCTCACATGTAAATGATGCTGTAGCTGACTGAGCTTTCTGCGCAAAGATTTGCGCTGTTTCCCTCCCGTTAAAGGCGCACTGAAAACACTAGCTACGATATTTGCGTTTTTCTCCGTCACTTGAGAGACTTGATTGTTATTCTTTTATATGTACATGAATATGTACATTTACATGTATGATTGCATACCCATTTGTATCGACGCTCTTTCGTGGTTAGTGATTTTGCTCCGAGTTTGCGTCGATGTGCACACAGAAATGTGACATCGTAGGCCTCAGCGTTTGGTCGCCCGTTAAAAACATAACCCACGGGCCTGTGGATTTAACGCACATCGTGTGTCTGCGGTCTCATTACTTTTTTTTAAAAATTGCGGCACATCTCCTGGGATGTGATCGGTGTGCGTTGAGGGGGCGTTACCCGGCCATGTGGCGCTGCTGTCACACACGGAGCATCCGAGTGATTTTTGAAAAGCAGAGGGAGAAATGTGTAAAGCCAATCATGCAGCGGGGAGAAGCTACGCACTGTGTGAGATCACGGAGCTCAAAGAACAACACGTCCCAGATCAACACTCGCTGCATCGCCTGAAGTCAGGCGGGGATCACCTCTCCAAAGCTCCTTTATTAGAATCATAGTTAATGTGGGGGCTTTGGGTTAGGAGCAGCTAAGTTGAGTTTGAAGTGTGACCTCCTGATAATTGATCAGGATTTGTTAGGGAAGCCCAAGATGCCCTTCATGATCATTAACCATTTTTATTTTATTAAAGAAAAAAGAAGTTCAATAATTTTCCTTTCCAAAATAAAAGCATTTTGTGTGTGTTTGTTATTGAAGATGACGTGGGGCACGCCCATGTGTCCCCTTGGAATTACCCTGGATCACCTTTGTATGTGTTAATGAGTAGATTTGCATCTTCACAAAATAATTTCTATCCCATTGTTTGGGACATTTTTTTCTTTCATAAACATTTGTAACTTTATCAAAACCTGCCCATGCAGACAATGGTGAAAACACAATTCAGATGCACAATATAGTGTCTAGTGCAGGGATGTCAAACATAAGGCCCAGGTGCTCGAATTAGCACGGCAAAAACTCCAACCCAGCCCCCTTAACAGCTTTGGAAAATGTGAAGAAAAGCAATGATTTAATTTTAAATGTAAAAGTATTAATGGAATTAAAATAACATAAACCCTGAACATAAAGATGTCAGTTTTGATTCATCTTCAACTAACTGCTCGGCTCCAAACTCACCTTCCTGGACGTGAGGACAAGGTCGAATTTTTTTGCTGTTAGATCCTGATCAACCCTGTCTTTATTTGGGGCTGAATTTCTCATATATGAACAGTGAAGTTACTGCTCTTGGCGTGACTCCTTTATACATGCGCACAGTTGTCTCACTTTAAAAACAGAATTATTCTGATGCTTCACATATGTTATAAACAGCTGAAATAACTGTCTTAGTACTTAATAATTACTCATTTAAATAACAGTAATGTGAAAAAACAGGAAATTCCTTCTTTTTTTTATTTTATTACAGGACAGTCTTGTTTGTGAGCCCCCAGAACTTTTTCTGTAATTTTACAGAAATAATTTAAGCCCAAAAAGTTGTGCACTTCTTTCAGTTACTACAGCAGTAATTCTCTGTCTTGTAGAAAGACTGTTGAAAGTGCACTGCTTTCACTTATATTTGATATATAAAATGTGCAGTTAGACTTGTTTATGTTTAACTGCATTTTTTTGTCTTCCCCGCGCAATTGGTTAATATTGTTAACTCCCTGAAAATGGCTTCAGCAGCAAAATTAAGATGTTGATCAAGCTCTGATAATGTGGTCTGAATTACACAAACAAAATGAAATTGTTGATAATCTCTAAGAACAACCTAACCTGTGATTTGGTTATTTTTTTAAGCCTCTGTCACAGAATATGTCACTAGGGTGACCAGATGTTTCTCTGTTTTTATTCCTTATCCCTCGACCCACATCTTGAGACAGTGTCCCACATTTTCTAAAGGCTGATTTTTACTCTGTGTATATGAAGGAATGGCTTTTTTAAATTACAGTTGGAAGGAGGACGTTGGCCTGTCTGATGTCATACTCATCAGGGAAAGTCACACGTCAGCAAAAAGTCACACTCTTTGCAGATTTTGTTGAATATGATGGAAGCTACCATGAAGAAAATCAAGCGGCAATATGTCCTTAAAAAGAGTTTTTGTCTTTCTTTGCTAGTTATTTTTCAATTTCACAGAGAGGCAAAATACGGTGTGAAGCGACGATACGCGTGTCATAATTGGATAGGGCATGTCAGTCTGTGGATGCATTCAAACTGAAACCGAAAAACTGTTCCCAAACAGAAGAGCAGATGAGATAACGTGGAATAAAAGAGAATACAGGAGTGTAGAGATGATTTTCAGCCTCTTTTATCTTATTGCTCCTCACGGTTTTATTCATTGAGATTCGTAAGGCTATTGTGAATACTTTACCGTTTGACGTATGTCAACAATCCTGGCTGTGCTGTGATTTCAGCTGCATTTACATAATAACAGTAAGTGAAGTGATCACAAGTTTTCATCTGACAGGGTGCTCTGCTCTCTGTCACACTGAAACCTCTGCTCACTCTGAACAGAGCAGAGATAAAGTGTCGTGCCTGCGTCGGGAGAGTAAGGCCTTGTTGTGAAGCAGTGTTGTCTGTGGGTGTTTTCAGAGTAATGACATGGTAAAAACAACCTTTCCAGGGGAATGAATATTCAGTTATTTCCCAATGCATCCAGGTCATGTTTGTTATATGAATGTGTGCCAAGTGTTGTAGCAGATATGCGGTGTTACTTTTAGTCACTGAAACTATTTTTCCTGCAGTTTTCAGTTTTATTCTGATGTTGTTTTTACTAAAGCCAAAAATGTGAGCAAATAACAGACACAGCATTGTTATTTGGCACAAACTGATTGAGTTGTGCAGTCGGCTGAGTGTTTGACTTTTCCTCCAGTCAAACACTCAGCCGACTGAGTGGGCAAAGTTACGTGACAACACAGTAGTATGTTTGAAAGGGGATAGTACATAAAAGTATTAATGGAATTAAAATAATAAAAACCCTGATCAGAGGTTCTGAATGTCAGTTTTGATTCATCTTCAACTAACTGCTCAGCTCCAAACTCACCTTCCTGGACGTGAAGACACAGTCGGATTTTTTTGCTGTTAGATCCTGATCAATCCTGTCTTTGTTTGGGGCTGAATTTCTCATATATGAACAGTGAAGTTACTGCTCTGGGTTTGTTGGTATGTTATAAACAGCTGAACTAACTCAAAAACCTTTTTAACATTTTACTGTAAAGTTATATTTTACAATATTTACATTTGTAGTAATGTGAATAAGTTGAATGACAGAAACCTGCAGGGGAACCACTTAAAATGTATTGTGCTTAAATTTTAGGGAGAAAAGTCTTTTTTTTTTTTAGATTAGCTCGGGAAATGTGAGACTGTGAAACCGACTGAAAGCAGACGCTACACTGAAAGCATGAGAGCTGAAAACCCTGTTGGCCTTTTCTGTTATTGCTGCTGTTACCCAAAGCAGTCGTCTTTTGCTGAGCTGACAAACTCGTAGAGAAGCAGAAGAGTAGTAGCTTTGTGACGCCATTCTCTCAGAGGTATGCTGTGTTTAAATTCATGCAGAATTATTTTAAGGTCTGACCTAGTAAGTAATTGCAGTTCTGCCTTTACAGAAAAGTGACCAGGGTTTACATTCAGACATGATGACGACAAATGCCTTCAGCTTATTGTAAAGCAGTGCGGGCTTTAAATACCAGAACATTGCACAGGTATAGAAGAAGCTCCAGGAGATTTTATTATTGATGATTAGCATCATAAAAGCCATATTTTTTTAAGAGAATGATAGTATGTTAAACCTCTTTACTCAGATGGCCAGTGGTTGACAACTGTTGTTATGTTTACTGTTATTGACTCCTTGGTGACTCATTCTGAGTCATCTAGTTTGGTGTTTTTATTTAAGTGGAAGTTTAAATTCAAACATATTCTAAGCTTCAGTCAGCTTCTGACACCTGGCGAGTCGTTTGCTGCAGCTCCCCAAAAGCTTCGTTTTAACACGTTCATTCAAATCTGTACCCAGGTTACAACATCAGGTTAGCCAATGAAGATGGAGTCAGCAGCAGAGGTTCAGCAGGGGGCAGAGACTGCTGTGACTGAGATGGAGAACCAGCAGATCACCCCGGCACAGATTGCTACTTTGGCGCAGGTATCAATCACGTGATGAAGATGATGTTGACACAATTTCCCCTACTTTCAGTGCGTTCAGTGCCCATCTTGAAGTGTGTTAAAATGCATGTGATAGCTCAGTCATATCACCTCTGAATTTAGGTGTCCATGGCAGCAGGACATGCTTCAGCAACAGGTCCCACAGTAACACTGGTACAGCTGCCCAACGGACAGACGGTTCAGGTCCACGGTGTGATCCAGGCTGCGCAGCCATCTGTAATCCAGTCCCCACAGGTCCAAGCCGTACAGGTGAAGCTTGAGCAGTACTGTCTTTTTATTCAGCCTTAGCACAAGATCATTAGCCATGAAGTGTTGATTAATGTCTTGTTCTTTTGATTGATGCTCCAGATCTCCACCATAGCAGAAAGCGAGGATTCGCAGGAGTCTGTAGACAGTGTGACCGACTCTCAGAAGCGCAGAGAGATTCTGTCACGGCGCCCCTCATACAGGTAATTAAGACATTCAAGACAGTGGTGTTATGCCACAGACGAGTCTAAAGCTTTGGGGGAAAACTGTCAGATGGCCACTAAACCATTTTCATTTGGCTCTGTAAATTTCAGGAATCGAGAAGTAGTTCCCAAAAGTTACATTTCTTCTTGCTTGATAAAATTGATAAAATTGTGCATATTGGTTGCAATACAATCTGCTAATTTTAGTTTGTGTGTGTGTGTGTGTGGGGGGGGGATATTGGTGTGCCTACAGCATGGATATGGGCATTTCTTTTATTTGTATTCCCCCAAAAACGAGTGCAAAGTGCAAACTGCATCCCGGACAGAAACAACTCCATTACGGTGCTAAACCAAGCTCCTTGCAAGCATCTACAGAGTCAGTGTGCTAACGTTAACCTAGCCTAGAACCCAAAATGATGTTAAAACTGAATGAATGCAGACCCCAGTCCAGCAGCCAGATCCTGAACTTGAAGAGCTAACAAAGGCAGTGATGAGCAGTCAGGCTGCAGCCTCATTTTCTATTTGTTTCTAAAGTAGACTCACTGTGATGCCTTAAAGTCTCTTTGTGCTGATTTTCACCTTTGCTTTGTGCTGATTGCTTTGTTTTTATACCTAAATTCTAAATAAAAGGTCATATGTGTGTCCACATTAGGATTTGTGTTGGTGTGTGGCCTCAGATTTATATTGTTAAAGGTTTATTATGAGACAAATAAGTTAAATCCAAATGTAATGTAACAAGTAGTAGTAGTATACCAAATTATGTTTTCATGGGAGCAATTGTAATAATGTAATATTACTGCATTAATATTTACAGGAAGGATACAAATAAGCAGTGAAAGATGCTTTATGGAACAGAACACTGTTTGATGTTTAAAGAGAGAGTTTGCTTTCACTTTGGTAGCTGATGTCTATTTTTAGATTTCACAGGGCACTGGCTGTCTCGCTTGCCCTGACTTAACGCTCATGCTAAGGCTGATACATTATTTTATATGGATAACTAGGATTGACAGTAAATCCACTTCTGCGTGTCCTAACAGGAAAATTCTGAACGACCTTTCGTCTGATGCACCTGCTGTCCCTCGTATCGAGGAAGAAAAGGCCGAAGAAGACTCATCTGCTGCTGCCGCCACACCTGCAATCACCACTGTTACTGTCCCGACACCCATCTACCAGACCAGCAGCGGCCAATACAGTAAGTGACATTTGGTTCAGTAATTAAATTATGTTAAGTTATTTTAGTAATTAAAAGAATATAATTAGGAATTAAAATATAAAATATTTATAATAATTAAAGCAATTTAACCATCAACCTCACTACTTCATGTGAAGTCTTAAATGATCTCCCCAGTAATACAAAAACCTTGATTACTTAATATAAATGTAAACATATTGAGGGAGATCACACTAGGATTAAAATATGTTATGTTTTCAGTGCAGTTTAAAGCATTTTTAAATGACTTAAACTGGGTTAAGAAAGTAAAGGGCAGTTAATATTCCACATATTCATCACATCGAGGAAGACAATGAGTCTGACCTGTTTAGCTAATTGTTTTGTTTGTGGGGCAGTCCAAGAAATGTTTAACAGTTTGTGCAAGTTCATCACAGAAATACAGTTTGATGCTTCATGTTTGATTAAGCGCAAGACTCTAAAAGAAACAATAACAACTTCACAGCACATTCATCACAATGTTTTCTTTATGGGAAGACTGGGGAGCGAAGAACGATAAGAATGAAACAAATTTATAATGTGTTTTCTGTCCTTTTATTTTTCTCCCCTTTCATTTGTCCCTCAAATAGTTGCAATCACACAGGGTGGAGCCATTCAGTTGGCCAATAATGGCACAGATGGAGTACAGGGCCTTCAGACTCTGACTATGACCAATGCAGCAGCAGCCCAGCCTGGTGCCACCATACTGCAGTATGCACAGACCAGTGACGGCCAGCAGATACTGGTTCCCAGCAACCAGGTGGTGGTCCAAGGTAAGAGTGGCAGTCTATTATCCATGAGCACAGCCATTCTTCAAAGCATTCTTTTGTCTTTGGCAGCAAAGACAAAAACATTTGGATGTTCATCGTTAGTAAACAAGATAGTTAAACAATGAACTCGGTTCATTAAGAGGCCTAATTAAACATCTGCTTTCTGTCAAATTTTCCTGTTAGCTGCCTCAGGTGACGTTCAGGCCTATCAGATCCGAGCAGCCCCTGCCAGCACCATTGCTCCCGGGGTAGTCATGGCCTCGTCCCCTGCTCTTCCGACCCAGGGTGCCACTGAGGAGGTCACCAGAAAACGCGAGGTCCGCCTCATGAAGAACAGGTATAAAAAAGGAGGACTGTGTGTTTTTGTGTTTGTTTGTTTTGTAATGTCTTTGCAGTTTCTTCAAATACATTTCTACGGCTGCAAGCACCAGGAATCGCAGGGTATTCATAGCAAGTTAATAGTGATTCATAGTAGTGAGTATGTTTCAGCCCAGAGTTTGGTACATTTGAGAAGTGTTCACATTGCAGGTATTAGAAAGGAGGCTAATGAGTACCCATCAAATCCAACATGCAGAAGGAAACAAAAACCCAAATTGTGTCTTATCCTTCTACAGAGAGGCGGCCCGTGAATGTCGCAGGAAGAAGAAGGAATATGTTAAATGTCTGGAGAACCGAGTGGCCGTTCTGGAGAACCAAAACAAGACACTAATTGAAGAACTTAAAGCCCTTAAAGACCTTTACTGCCATAAATCAGAGTAGTTGCACTCCTGAACACCACACTGGGCCAAGTAGCATTTCAATACCTTTCAAATGCTTTGACTGTTTCTGTCCACCTGGCCTTCCGGTTTGCCCTTGCCTGGTCTTTATCCCCACCCCCACAAAATGGCTCAATCCAGAAGACTGTTATTACAATAAATTTAAAAAACAAAAGTTGTGTACTGTTATCAAGGTCTGATGAGAAAAACTGCAAAAGTGCTAACTGATACTTCATAGGCAATTACAATACAGATCGCAATGACAAGCATATGACAGTGGTTAACATGCTGCTTTGTGTACGAGCCTGAGTTTTATTGTCATAGTTTTGGCTGATGCCCAGATCATTTAGTCTAATGTTGCTTCACAGAAGAAGAAGAAATCCTGATATCTGCTTGTTTTGTTTTCTGTTTGTTTTTTCTTTGAGTAAATGGTTCAACTTCCAGACCAACTTGAAGATGCAAATCATTCATAATGGTTTACTGAGGTACTAACTTTTACTATCTCTCTTCCAAGTTCAAGTTTGTTTTTTTGTTTTTTTTACTTGAATCAAGGTTCAGTTGTTGAAAAACAGTTTATTTTCTGGCCTCACTGGACTCCCGTAGAGTCCTGCATTTACTATGTAAGCAATAATGCCATCTTTAAGTTGGCCTTGGAGTGTCACTGTTGTAGCTGTCGCTTGCTGTTTAATTTGCCCAGTGGTTTTGGTTTAATATCAAACTGTAAGGCAAGAACTATTTTCACTGTGTCCTAATATGTGAGTCAATAGAAACTTGCCAAAAAAGGTTTTGTTGCAGTGGCGCAAGATCACATTGAAGGCAGTCAGCTTTGAAAATGTTTACTCGCCAAAACTTTGACAAGAACACAAAGCTTGTTTTAAAAAGAGGGGGGGGGGGGCATTGGTTGATTAGTTTTTTTATTTTATTTATATACATATAAAATTATCTTGTCAATTGATATTTTTCCAGCTGTACTTTTTTTTTTTTTTACTTTCTGGAAAATAGCCAATATGTTGCTGTACCAGGCAAACCCAGTCAGTTGCAGTTAAAGGCTTTGAATGAAACATGAATTTCTACTTGATCCACTCGTTTATGTGAACCACGTTGTAAAGGGGACTCTACAGCTAATTAGGTACAAACAATCCTTTTTTGTCTTCTAAATATTTGTAATGATGCTACCAACTGCCAAAAAGGAAGAAAGTGGAGCTACGTAGGTGCAAGCAGAAAGTTGATTGCCGCAGTCGTATGTGTTATATAATGAAATGGTAATATTACAATTTTCTATTCAATGCTTTTTTTTCTCATGACGATTGTCGCTACTCCCGAAAGATCATTAGCACTGTTTTAAAGTCAGATTATTTTTGTTACAATCTAGACTAAGTTTTTATAGTTTTAGTAAAGATTCCTAGTAATTCTGGGAACATTTTACTCATTAGCTTAAGGAAAATTTTCAATTTTAGACATTAGGTATATTCATGGTTTAAATTATTAAAGTGTTGCATTTGCCAATGCACGCTCTTAATTTGGTGCGTAAAATGCTCTCACAACAAAATTTTAGAGGATTAAAAGAAGAAGGAAGCAAACCCAAGTAACACAAGCGACAAACTTTTGTTTTGTTCTTTAATCTTATTTCCATTTTGCAGTGTCTGTTAAATGATGGTAAAATCTGAATTGTGACACCACAAGATTGCGGGTCATTTCTGGATATGTAGCAGATTGGATCCTTGGTGAACTCTACAGAAGATAACGGCTACAGTAACATGAGTTTAACTCTAATAACCCGTGAAGATGTACACTCCATTGAGAGGAGATCACTTTGTGGGACTGTGTGTGGTTTTTGAACAGATATGTGTATGTATTTGTGTGTTTATTTTTTTATATTACTGTACATAGACTCTACAGCATGTGTAGAACTCATGTATTTCTGTTTGTTTGATATGGAAAAAAATGTTCTTATGGCTTGTATGAAAATCAACTTTGCATATTTGTAACATATATCAGTGTATAATTGAAAGAAATGTATGTGTGTATTCATGTTATCCACCGGGCCTACCACCGTCATGGCAGCTAGTGTATGAGAAAAGGCCTTCAATGGAGATGTTATATTTTGGAGTGTTCTTTAGGATCAGTAGTGTTTGTAGACAAAAACAAGTCTGTTGAGAAGCATTTGGGGTCCACAAGATATATCAGCTTCACAATTTTGTCATTGGAAAACTTTATTAGGTTTCCTAAACATATCTTTTGTCTATGCTCATGGAATTTGAGAATATCTTTCCCATTGTTTAGGGTGACTTTCAAAATAAAATGTATTTCATAAGAAAGCAATATTTGTTTTAACAGAACATAGTGGGGAGTTTTAGCAGTGATACGATATGTATATCAACTGTTTCTGTTCAAACAAATGTTATATTATATTGTTGTGACATAAATTTGTTATGAAAATCATTCTAAATGAGCAGAACCTCCAGCAGGTCTAAGTTAAGAAATTAAAGCACAGTTTTTATTTTTTCTTATGTCAATTCAATCTTTCATTCATTTCAACCAGAACATTACTGCAATCCTCTCTAATGAAAAGTTTGAGGCATTTTTAGTAGGAAAGATGCTGACATGAAAACTTCAAAAGCTAGAAAGGGAAATTTAAAAAATGTCCTTCAGCCCACGGTTGTGATCTTTATACTCATCAACAAGTCGTTTGGTCCACTTATTAGCATTTGGGAAGCATTTGAAAGCTTTGTTCAGAGCTTTCAAATGCTTCCCGCTCTTCATCTACACATTTGCACAACAGAGTGCGGACTTTGATTTAAAGCAATCTGTAGAATTCGTAAAGTCATAAATAATGTTCTTGTACTGCACTCCAGGGGATGATGATGATAAAGTCTGATGATCGAGAAAACCATAAATGGGCTAAAAATCTGTATTTAGTAATAAATGCATGGTGAGTGCCAGGGCTCTAACAGTGTGTTCAGGGATTGGTAGCAGTGACAACTTTTAGATACCAGTGCCATTATGATGCGACAGAGAGGAAATGCAAGAAAGTCAACCCCTTTGTAATTCAAACTTTCAGTGGTGCTTATATTAAAAAAATAATAATCTAGTAATAACTTTCTTTTCTGTTGATTTGATATGGTGAGCTCAACTTTGTGATGTGATTACACAATATCTTTTAAACGATAATTGTTTTGATTTCTGTTTGTGTGCCAGAATAATTTGTAACAACGGGCCTCGTTTGTGCATGTAACAGAACGATATCCATGTGTGTAAAGGTGTGTATATATAAACAGGATTTCTAGAACAGTAATAATGACATTTTTTCTAACTTTTAATGTGATGAGTTTGTATATTGCCACTTTTGCAAGTTATCAATTGAAAATGCCATGTATCATACGGTACCTTGTATAGACGGGGTTGCCAGATGAAGAATTCAATACTGTTTGTTTAAACATTGTCAAATTATAAAACTATACCAGCCCATTATTTCAAAGTGCTGTTACTCTGGCATTATGTCACTCTTTTGTAAACACTTGCTATGTCACAATAAACTGATACTGAAGATTATATATCCTATTGTTAATTGTATTAATTGTATTGTGTGTATTTTCAATCTGCTTGACTGCGTTGTGTTTAGTGTTCTATTTCTAATAAAATGGTAGCATGTCAGTTTAATAATCATGATTATCCAAGTTTCAACATGTACGAGGACATCGAGAAAGGGGTGAGGTGTGAGCTTTTCAGTGTGGCAGTGGTGTTACATCAGTGATCAGCTCTGAGCCTTGTTTGCAGTGGTGTTTGACGGGTTGACAGATGAGGTCAGGGAGGAATATGATGTTTGCAGACGATACTGTGATCTATAGTGAGGGTGAGGAGCAGTTCAAAGAGAGCCTGGAGAGATGAAGGTGGAGGTATGCACTGGAGAGAAGAGGAACAAACGTCAGTACAAACAAGCCGGAATACGTGTGTGAATAAGAGATGAAAATGGCAATGTAAGAAGCAAAAGCAGTAAAGACGAATGAGTTGAAATGCCTGGGATCAAGTATTCAAAGCAACAGAAAATGTAGGGGTGGGGTGGGTAGAAGTCTCAAATCTATTCTAACATGCATTTAAACCCATAATACGTGACCATGAACACTAGGTATGTGTAAGCCAGTTTAAACACTAAGCAAAAAAAAAAAAAAAGAAGGTTGTTTGCTATAAATTTAAGCTGATGGGTTTGGGGTAACTGTGGCTCAGGTGGTGGAGCAGGTTGTCTTTGGGATGTCAGTGGTTTGATCTCCTGGCTTACCGTATCAAACACACTGTAACTTAAACAATGGAAGTGGTTAGGGGAGAAAATCATTTGATGAAACAGCTGCAGTAAACAACTAATAGTAGCTAATTATCTATAGTCATGTGATCAGAACGCACTTTGCCTGCATATTTTTCTCCCTCACAACACCAATGATACCACACTTCTTTTCAGCATGTCTCAGTCCTTTGCATGTTTTGGTATCTGTCACTTCTGAAGCTGTTCCATCACGTTTTTGTCACTGCGAAACACTTCCATTGTTTTTCATGTGCTTTTGCAGTATTTTCTATTTGCATGTGCTTTCTTGATGTTCATTATGATTTTATTTATATAATCGCCTCAAGGCGCTTTATTTTGTAAGGTAACACCCTTTTAACAGGAAGAAACCTCTAGCAGAACCAGGCTCAGGGAGGGGCAGTCATCTGCTGGGTTCAGGTTGGGGTGAGGGGAGGAAGACAGTGTGTAGTGTGTTTGACCTCTCTGGGTCACCGTACTGGCTCTTCCTGTCCATGCGTCCACCCCGAGTTGCCTGTGACATATCTTTAGGGAGTGTGAGTATGTGTGTGAATGTTAGGCAGTGTTGGTCAAGTTACTTGAAAAAAGTAATCAGTAACTAATTACTGATTACTTCCCCAAAAAGTAATCCCATTACTTTACTGATTACTTATTTTCAAAAGTAATTAATTACTTAGTTACTTAGTTACTTTTTAAAAACACGATTTACAACCTGAAGAGGTGATAAAGTGATAGATCTGTCAGCCCAATTCTACTTTTTCTACATAATCCATCATACAAAATGTAATCAAATGGAAAAATCTCTTTTTTTAACTTGTTTTATCAGTTTTAATCTTTTAACTTTATGCATCAAGCAAAAATTTAATTATAGGCTATGCAACATTCTCTGAGTTGAATAAATTAGTTTAACATTTAAACCTATTTTCTGCACATTCCAGCACATAAAATAAAATATTTTTTGTGTTTACACTCAGTCTTTCAAATAGATGCAAGTAAAACACAGCAGAACATAAATAAAGTCAAAGACTCAGCGGTCCTGTTGCTCTATTTTCACTTATTAAGCAGCACCGCGGTAGGCGGAGGTTTACCCTGGTGCAGGTGTGCCGCAGCGGTCAGTTGAAGAATCCGGGACTTTCTCTGTGAGTTTCCCATTACGTCGTTGCGCACTCGGTACTTGCTTGGAAGTTTAGGGGGTTTTTTTCGCTGTAAAAAGTTTTCTTCCCACGCAGGATGGACGCTAATGTTTTTGTCACTTTTTATGGAATCAAACTCAAAGTAAGGTCAGTACTTCCACGCTTTAAACGCTGCACGCTCATACTCTCTCCCACAATCGATATGTGATCCATTGTTGATCTGCACACAGCTGTTGTCACTAACGGCGCACTCGCTTACGTCACTGTCGTGAGACATTCTCGCAAAAAAATCACGGTTTTAGTAACGCAGTAACGCAGTGTTCCTACGGGAAAGTAACGGTAATCTAATTACCGTTTTTGCAATAGTAATCCCTTACTTTACTTTAAAGTTACAAGTAACGCGTTACTGCCCATCTCTGGATATAAGTGCTTAAGTATAGATTTGGGAAAAGAAATACTGTATAACTGTGTGTAATTGGGTGAATGAGAATGAAAGGGTTTTGAGCACTTAAAACTGAGGAGAAAGATGCTTATAGGTACCAGTCCATTTCCCATTTATAAGTAAATTCAAGTATATTGGGTATTTACTTAAAAAGTAGTTGAAGTCTGCTGAAGTATGTTTTTTAGTCTCCAGCATGAACTTGCAAAAATAGGGTTGGATGACTGACATGGCTTTCTTTGTTTGTACTTAGAATTTCATGTTTACACATTAAAATATTCAACATACACACACATACTGCTGGCAGATTGACACTAGTGTATGATTTATGTCATTTGCTTATTTAATCATTGAGCAAAATTTTAATACAATCTGTGATTTCCCTGCTTCATCACATACAGCCAAGAGTGAGAAGGAAGAGGAGTCAGGAATCCTGTTTCTGAAACCAGAGAATGTGAATTTAAGTTCTGTCTGAGCTGCCACATTTTAATAAAAACTGTCTGACACTGGTTTTCAGTGGCCTGTAAGGAAATCTATCATCAGCTCACGGATTCATCTTTAAATATTTGTCAGGGCTTTATGGGAGTTTTTTTTTATCCCTAAATAATAATAATAATAATAATAATAATAATAATACATTTTATTTGAAAGCGCCTTTCAAAACACTCAAGGTCGCTGTACACAGTAGTAGTAGTAGTAGTAGTAGTAGTAGTAGTAAATCTTCCTCTCACTCTTAGGCTTCACATTTAATTAAACAGCCATTCTTATTTGTTTAATGAATTAAGATTTAACAAATGTAGCATGTTAAAAAAATATACCACCTGACTTACAGTCCCTGCTTGCCTATCCAAATTTATTGCGTTGTTTGAATAACAAAAGATGCACTGAGTGACAGGTAGTGCAATAGAGGATGGGCTTCGGTTTTCACTGTCAAAAAAGGGTGTGGATCAGTGACGATACAAAAATAGGAGCGTTGTAATTACGTTTCATGAGTTTAAATCTTCTTTGATAGACAGCCTTCACAACCAATTAGCAGGGTTTAAATGCTCGCCCATTGATTTATTAGCCAATAGTAATGCATGGAATTCCGAGGTGGGCGGGCTTACCACGTTCAGTGCCAAGGCTTGTCCGTTTGGGAGCTCCGGCAACAGATGGTGGCAGTGGCGTCTACCTACGGCACAAATCTGACAGGGAGGAGACTCAAATGGGGGTGTCCGGAATTGTGAATAGAGTTGATTGTCTAACGATGGACCGGAAGAAGACTTTGTCAGTGCAGCTCCATTGATAATTTCTTGGCTAGTCTTTTAGAATTTTATCTTTTTTTTCTTTGTTTTCCAAAGAAGGCCGCAAAAGCCTCGAACTGGATTTGTCGACACACTGGGCTCAGTTGCAAGAGGGCATCTCTGGGATTGCTCGGAAAGTCTCGTAAAATATGTCTGCTGGAATGTGACATTTTGAAGACGTAACACGGCCATTTTGAAGAGACTGTTTTATTTACTTGGTACCACAAAGTTGAATTGATGAGGAGCAGAGAAAAGTTAACGAACCGAGCTAACTAGTTAGCTAACATGCTATAATGCTAGTTGGCTACTTAGCACCGAAACTCTGGCATGTTGAATGAATGAATGGACCAGCTGCTTTAAACTAAGAGCGGCTTTTGTTAGGACGAGAATATATCGACTGTTACATACGCCCAGTCTGACTTTCCACTAAAAGGCAAAGCTTTTGGCTGTTTGGTCTCCAGCTGCTGCTCTACTTAGCCACAAATGGACAGGAATGCAGTTCCTGGGAATTGGTGGAGAGCGGCGTTTTAGGACGCAAAGATAATGTGCTTGTACTGAGTGCAGCCTGGTAATGTTTATGAGGCCGAGGGAGGCTAACCTCAGCTAGCTATATATATTTGCACTACTTGGATTTGGCTGCTATCGTGTGAAGCTTCCGCTCAGTTTGGAATGGGGAATACGGCGTCATGCTGCGTGTCTCCGGAGTCGAGCCCCAAACTGCCATCGAGACTGCCGGCAGAGCGGCTGGAGGAGTTCCAGACCAGCACCGAAGTGAGCGACGACACTGTGCCCTACCTGCAGCACATAAGCGACAGAGAGGTCCCTGATGGTAAGAGCCTGCCAGACATCCAGCACTTAACGATTCCTTTATAGCTTTAACTCCCGTTTCACTTTTCAGTATCTGGGCCTGTGAAACACTACACCCATATGTGTTTGTTTACAGGGAGGCTCATCCTAATCCACCCACTGGCACAGAGCAGAATGATCTTTGTGTGACTCCCAAGCACACACGCAAACTTTGATGACTGTATACAGGCTACATCATGTATGCACACACTTCTGTTAATATTGACCCACGGGATGAATCGAAAGCGAAAGATCATCCAAGAACTAAGTAATAATAGTGTTTCACAACATGCACACACCACACCCACTTTGGTTATTGCCTAGTTACACCTTCTTTGTATTTATTACCATGCCAGTGGTAAAACTGGCCTTTTTAATTAGGACATTCTTGGCACCATTTATCCACTGCATTATATTGATCAAATTGGCATTACATACAAAAGTTAGACATCAAATGTGAAAACAAGCTTTTTGATATCTTGGTTACTTAGAATCAATTTCTGCAATCTACTGTGTGGGGAAACTTGAAAAGGTAAAAATAAAGAAACTGAGACACACACACACACAAAAACAAACCCAAATGGCAACTGTGTTTAGTATTTTCTTTTTTTGCATGACATTTTTATGTTCACGCATGAAATTTACATATTCCTTAGGAAATAACTTCATCTTAATGTGTCTTTAAGCAGGTAGTGGTTGAACACAATAAAAAGTACATATTAAGTGTTGTACCCCTCTTAGTTTTGATGCCCACACTGTAATTTCATGCTGTGGTACAGACCCCGATCAGGAAAGTATCTCAGATATTTCTGTGTGATGTAGAGCCAAGCTCAGTCCTTATGTCGCCACTCTTTATTGATTCCCCAGCTTGCACAGTTTATTCCATTTATGAGGTTATGGACAGTTGTGAGTGCAGTTTGTGAAACCAGCTGTTGGCAGGGTGAAAGTGGGAGGGGGGAAACAGGCCAGCAATCTGCCGTGCATTCCTTATGGTACTCCCTTAACAAATGCTTCTATCACCTAATCCCTTGTATTTTATGTAATGTGCCGTCTGCATGAATTTGGAGAAAATGGATTTCTAAGTTGTGGACGTCTATGAACCAGTGCCAGCAAATCAAACTAATGACACTTGTGCTCTGTTTAATGTCTAAGTTGTTTTGAAAACCAGAGGTTTTGTTTTAAATGTAGTGAAAAGTTTTAACATAGTGCTTGTGTCCTTGATAGTCTCTGTATTTACACAGTAAATTGAAAAAGTAATTGGACAGTAATGCCGTTGCATTTGCTAATAGTACTCGGGCAAATTGGATTTAAGGAGTAAAGGTCATTGTAATTGTAATGCTTTAATTGAAATTTTGCACACAATCCACCTGTCAGGCAACACGATTACATTTAGTTCTTCTAAGTCAGATGTGTTGGAGGCTTTAAACCTCCAACACATAAGCACAAACAGGTTCCCAGTCTCTCTAATCTGTTCTGAGCTTCATGTCTTGTTTGTCTTTAAACAATTAAAAGACTGTCTTTATTACATTATTCTCCACTATTTATGATGATGATTTACATAAATACACTGTGTGATCTTATAAGTGTTTGATGGTTTTGTTAGCTCACAACTTTATGGTTTTTCTTTTCTTTCTTTATTAATGCAGAAACAGGAGCTAAATGCTTCACACCAGCCACTAATAATGAACATTTAAATGCTTTTCTTCCTTTTGTTGTATCAGAGCTGGCCTTGGAGTCTAATCCATCGGACCACGCCCGAGCAAGCACCATCTTCCTTAGCAAGTCCCAGACAGACGGTGAGCAATCATAACATGACACTCACACAGCAGTGATTCACACAAACTGTCTTCATCTAAATCCCAGTTAACAGAAAACATGCACACATCTTTTCACTTGAGCAAATGTTTGAAATTCAGTGGTCTTTAACCTGCCAGCTCCCCTAGTTGTGAGATGATCGGCTACACCCTCAGAGAACAGCACCGGTAACTGTTGGGTGAAATTACAACACTCTATCCTGGCTGAGACCTTAGTTATAGATCCTATTGTTATAGCTGCTGCTCTGCAGATACATAAGTGTCTTTTAAAAATTCATCACTTTCTTACTGTAGAGTTTAAGACTAAGATGTATCATTTAAAAAACCAAGTTGGCGATTACTTGAAAGGGTCTCAGAAGATTTTTAGAATTTTATAAGGAAAATACAAAATAAATCACTTTTAATGGTTTGCTAACCTATGCATTATGAGTTATGTGTCCAAGACATAGTTGAATAAGTATATATGGTATTATATTTACAGAAAAATATCTAAACAAATGTAAATAAACTCTTCTAACTATAATTTATTTTACATGATTCTTGAGTGTGAAAAGGCTGTTAAGTGCTGTGGTATTACAATTAGTCTTCTGTGATTGATGCTGCTTTTAGTCTTTGTTGAACATTTTAATTCTTTTGCAGTACGAGACAAGAGGAAAAGCAACCACATAAACCATGTCAGTCATGTAAGTGTTTTGAAAATTTACATTAAATTTTTGCTTTTAATATTTAAAAAAAAAATCAATCACACTAAGCTTGGTTTTTAATATCCTAATGGTGACTTTAATATAACTAATTAAATGGAACTTATGAACTTAATTTATGGGCTATTAGCTTGTACATTTCATATTGTAGAGGGCTTCATTTGCGTTTATTGCCAGTGAATGAATCACTTTCAGCGAGGAAAACATTTAAACAAAGATGATCCACAAATATTGTTAAAACAAAACAATTATAACACAGAACTTTCAAAAAATTGGAAATGTAGGAAGCATGCGTGACCGTCTGTCCCCTGAACACCAGTTAATTGTGTGTTGTATTTTTTTGTTTTTTTAAATGTGTGAAGGTGTCCCCTGGTCCACTCTCAAAGAAATACAGCTCCTGTTCAACCATCTTCATAGACGACAGCACCGTCAGCCAGCCAAACCTCAAAAGCACAATCAAATGGTGAGAATGTCTCTCAGAAACACAAACACACAGGGCTGTGTTGTCCAAAGGTCCCTCCCTCAAAACAAAGTCCTGTTACATCAGAGCATAGTAATCCTGGAGTGTTAGAAAACAGATGCGTGACTAAAGCTCATGTTGTTTCCCCTCGTTTAGGACAATAATCTGTAGTGACATTAGTCCAGTGAATGTGGATCATTATATCAGGATTATCTGAGTGTGATTAAATGAAGCCTTCTCGCTGAATGTGTCAGATATTTTGTCACACTATAAGCTCTAATACACATGCACACACGATGCTAGTGTCACACTGAGGTTGTAGCTATTAAACTAATCGGGGGGTTTTCTTTCTCTTTCAGTGTCACTTTAGCAATATACTACCACATCAAAAACAGGTATGTGTAAATGTTGGATTTGATTACTATCGTGTAACTTTTGGCAGATTATTTTATTAAAACTAGTGTGCCTGTGAAGTATATTGACTGATGTATTGCTTGTGCTGTAGGGACTCGGACAGGTCACTGGACATCTTTGATGAGAAGTTGCACCCCTTGTCGGTGAGCATGTTAATGAAATTAACCAGCTCTCCAGCTCAATAATGGTGGTAGACTCACATCGTTCATGTTGATGTGAGTCAGTATGAAGACCCATCACATTTACATGTGTAGGCACTCTGCCCACCGGTCTTCTTTGGGCCACGTTTTTCTAGAAACTTCACAAGTTATTAAGAGTTGTGATGCATCACAAAAGGGATGTGAATCACTGTTTTAAAAAGAACCCATAATGAGGAAGAAAAACATCCTCTCTTGCGGTCTGCATTAATGACTTCCATTCAGTTGTAGATTTGCGATAAAGATGCAGAAGTGGTTTCTTTTCACTGCCTTACAGCGTGCTTTTGGCAGAGCTGAAGTTATCGTAGTGGAAAATAAAGAAATTTCACTGTTAAACTTATTCTACAGTTTCCATTAATAATGGATTTCAGCAGCTAAATGGTACAGCTTCTTTTTCACCAATCAATTTTCTATACTTAAGAATGTAATCATTGCATCATGCCTGACACATCCAGCTTTTTGTGGTGCGTTTCCACACAGCTTTTGGCTCCAGACTTTCAGATGAATTACTGAGCTACAAAAAAATAACCCCAAACAAACAAATGTGACCTGATTGTTGTTAGACCTTTGTTGCTTCTGTCAGACAAGTGTGTAATTTTTCACCTCATGCAGAGAGAGCCGGTGCCTGATGACTACGCATATGTAGACCCAGAACACAAACTGATCTACCGCTTCGTCAGGACACTGTTCAGTGCTGCACAGCTGACTGCAGAATGTGCCATTGTCACTCTTGTAAGTGGTGTCTTGATTTATTTATCACATTTACAACAGTAATTGCATTGCACACTGCATATTTGATTTCACCCAGTGTGTTTATAATGTTTTAATTCTTTTTCCTTTTTTTATATTGTTTTTGATTTCTGTCTGGGTTTGTTTTTTGTTTTGTTTTGTTTTTTTGGATGGAGCTCATGCCATGGTGTACTTCTACAGTATCAGAATTTAATCAAACACACAAAGATCACCAAGTGGATATTAATTCAAGTTGTGCTCAGCATCGTGTTTGTCTGTACTGAAGATAACCTGAGTGACATGAACACAGCTGTGGAGGTTTTTGTTGTTGAGTACTTTGATGTTGTATTAAATGGCCACCAGATGGCAGTGAACGCCTGCATTTATGCTGTTTTCCCAAATAGCAGAAATGACAGTTGATCGTCAGTATGAAGACAAAAGACACTCTTAAGTCAGAGCTGTCAGAGTAGGATTCTCGAATTTTTCTAGCTCAATCCCTATATTTACTTTCAGTTTATATCATCCTACAGGCTGGGTATTTTGGAAAGTAGTGTTTTGCTTATTTATTATTTTCAGCTGTTGCAAAAATGAAAACTCAGTATTCTGTTTTCAAAATGGCAAAAAAACAACAACACATCTTTGTAGTTTTGCAGTGGTGCTGTTGTGGCTGTTGGCTTGTCTCATAATCATTGTTATTAGAACAGAAATACAGTGTGGTTACATACTGTAAAAGTAGTCTGGAAGGTGCATATAGGGATTTTGCTCAGTACAGATACACACACAACCAGACTATTGTTCCTGACTAATTGTAGTGAACTAGCAAAGGAATTATTAAAACCTCTGAAGCTTTTAACATTCTTCGTCCTCAAGGTGTACCTGGAGCGCCTGCTGACCTACGCTGAGCTTGATATCTGCCCCGCCAACTGGAAGCGTATTGTCCTGGGAGCCATCTTACTGGCTTCTAAAGTCTGGGATGACCAAGCTGTGTGGAATGTCGACTACTGCCAGATCCTAAAAGACATCACTGTGGAGGACATGTAAGTTGTACAAGTGATCTGAAAAATGAGAACATGGTGACTGTAAAAGAACCACTGGATTTAGTAACCTGTTTCCTGTTAATATAGTCACATCCTTGGTGAAGTCTAATTTCTGTAGAGAAGATCAATCAACTTGTTCAGAAAATACATGTTAAAATAGTAATGTCAAATATTACCAAGAATGTAAAGCAGATTTAGTGCTTTAAGTACACATATCAAGGCAAATCTTACTCAAGGGTTTAGAATAACAACAATTCAAATGAAGGAGTGAATTTATCAAGGAAATCCTTGTTTTGCTGGTGCTGACTGATCAAACAGCATACCGACTGTGGAACCAAACAGTCTTTTCATTCTGCTGTACTGGTATCTTGCAGGCCCATGTGAAGCACCACGATCAGAGTGCATTCAGTCAAAACTAGTTTGCTAGCAGACATGCTAGAAATGAAATGTGGTAATAGCTGTTTCAAGCACTTGTAAGTGGAATGAAAAGCCAGAGAAGATGTGGGTAGAAGCTTGAATATGATGCACAATTTCAGAACATCGCTTCTGAAACATAATTGTGACATTTCACTTAAATTTGAAAGAAAGTGTTTGATAAATTCAGCTAGGAAGAAGAGCACCGTCCCCATTTAGCACCTCCTAAGGCCGTGGCACTCAGCCTGTGTACAAAGCTGATTTCCCCCTTTGGGTTTGGAAAGAGATGCCGCTGTCACTGAATCAACATTGTTCCAGATATCCTCAGGTCTGTTTGAGAGGTTGAGAGAACATACAAGTACCCAAAATCTTTATTGGGTACTTGTTTGGGTTTGTTCTTGGTGAACTCTGGGGTGCCAAAATGTGGGTTGTTGGCATGTTCAGGTGGGGAAAGCTCCAGGAAACGCACATGCAATGAGAAAATGAAGAAATGTGTTGATTTAATAATTTATTTATTTGTTTTTTGCTGTCCAGCTAGGAAAATTGTTTGTTAATAATGCTCAATCCGCCCCACTACCATCATCACCAATAAATAAATAAATAAATAAAAGGAATACATCAACAAGGATGCACTTAAAGCAGACAGATGAAATACGGGGATGGAGAGAAGCCACAGCAATCTGTGCTGTCTGTCAGGCTATAAGAGTCGAGAGGCTGCACTTGGAAGACCCAGGCTTTATTTCCTACAATTGCTTTTCGTGTGTGTGCGCGCTCATATGCGTGTGTTTGTGAAAGAGGTCGAAAGTGCCTCCTTGTTTTTTTGTGATTTGGAAAGATGCGTGTGCGCTCTCTCTGCGAGCCCCCATCCCTCTCATACGTCTGACCTACCCTGTCTGTGCCCTGTTTTCATTGCTTCCTCTGAAGTGTCTTTGTGATCCCGGCCCGGTCTGGATGGAGGGATGGGAAGAGGAGTAGAGGGAGAGAGAGAAACAGAGACGGAGAGAAGTGGAGAGGAGGGTCTCAAGTGCTCTCACTGCTTCTACATAATGGTCCTGGCTCTCGCCCGCTCCATTAGTTGCCCCGGGAGACCAGACATCACACACACACTCACACACTCGCTCTCACCACCTTTGCTGACCAACAAAGCATCCTGGATGCTGTCTCCTTGGCGACCACCTCCCTTAGATTTTACTCGTGACTGTGATGATGAGGAAGGATGATGGAGGTTGTAGTCTTGAAAAGGATGAGCTGCGATACTCCAGCTAAGTGCCTGGATGTCTGATTACCCACGTGTGAGTGTGAGCCCTTTATAAAGATATATCAGATTCCATCTTCTGAGAGATGAGTTTTAAAGCTGAAAGCGACTGAATATAAAAGTTTGTGTAGAGAGAGGTTTGTCCTGTCTGCTTTTGTTTCTTCAAATCGTGTCGTCTTCACTGCTGCTTGCTAAACGAGCAGAACTCATCAAAATGTCTTGTTGAGAAGTTGTTTCTTACCTGTCAGTTGGACCCTGGTCCCCTTTTCTGTGAACAAGTACAAAAAGGAACTTTTGCAGTGGTTGTTTTGGGGGATTAGTTTACAGTGGCTTTTCACTAAAAAGATATTGTATACTAGGAACTTTCATATGTTGTGCTTGCAGGAGAAATTGTCTAAGCTAAATATTCCCTTAATGCACAACTGTAGTTGACTATTTACTTCAAAATATTACTCATCCACCTGCTACTAATCAAGGCTGTCGCAACAACTAGTGCTGTGTGATACTGCAAATTTTAATATTGATCCGATACCATCTAAATACAGGGCCAGTACCATCCATCCATCCGCTTCCACTTATCCTTTTCAGGGTCGCGGGGGGCGCTGGAGCCTATCCCAGCTGTCATAGGGCGAGAGGCAGGGTACACCCTGGACAGGCTGCCAGTCTGCCGCAGGGCTAACACATATAGACACAGACAACCATTCGCACTCACATTCACACCTATGGGCAATGTGGATTAATCAATTAACCCATCCCCATAAGCTGCATGTCTTTGGATGGTGGGAGGAAGCCGGAGTACCCGGGGAGAACATGCAAACTCCACACAGAAAGACCCCGGCATGATGGTGGAATTGAACTCACTTCATGCTGTGCGGCAACAGTGCTAACCACCGTGCTACCATGCTGCAATAATACAATAAAGGCAGCTTATGTAATGAAGAGACCGTGTCATGAGTTCTGGGATGAATCATCATCATTTTTGTGAATTCTCAACATAATTGTAATGATCACTAAATAACAGATTTTCAGTTTTCACAATAATTAAAAAAATCAAAACAACAACACACTGAAGTTTTTCATGAATTTTAAATGTGTCTGTCTTTAAAGCACCTCTGTCAGCTTCTGCTGTTTAGATGTGCTATAGTCTACAAATAACATAAACATGATAGTCCACACAAAAAATAGACATTTGTCATGGTTAATAAGTTGTGATTTTGTTTTTCTTTATTATATTACAATAAAAAAAAAAAATTAAAAAAAACTCAATTCAGTTGATACATACTGAACTTAAGCGACACAAAGTATCTATTCAATACCAAAACCACCAGCAATAGCAACAGTACTATTAATATTTGAATCGGTACGCCCACCTCTATCCATAACCAGCCGCTTGAAGTTTCAAAAAGCAGGTTGCAAAAACAAGTGTGATTCTGATAAATCTTTTCAAATGTCTCCTACTGTGTCACAAATTATGTAAAATGCAATTATTTTTTTTAACTTTGAGACTGGGTGACTAGGCTGTTCTTTCCTAGGGAAAAAATGGGCTCTATTTTTTTACACACACTCATACCTTACAGTCCAAATTACGTCCCAGGTTTTGACTGTTGGGAATAACCCTAAGGTGTCTTCCTGATCTCTAGGAATGAGATGGAGCGCCACTTCCTGGAACTTCTGCAATTTAACATCAATGTGCCGGCCAGCGTCTACGCCAAGTACTACTTTGACCTGCGACAGCTGGCCGATGACAACAACCTCAGTTTCCCTCTGGAACCCCTCAACAACCAGCGTGCCCAGAAACTAGAGGTAAGCTTCCTTCCAGAGACTACAGAACATCCGTCTGTAATACTCATCTAACGTTGCCTCGGATTAGGAGTTGCTGGTAGATACTCTGTATTCTCAAGTTAAAGGCTGTTTATTTTGGCAACTGTTTCTATGGCATTTACAAGCAGGATTTAATTGAACTAATAAAAGTGTTAGTGATTAGTACAGTAGGAAGAACCACCCTCTGAAAACAGTCTGAGAAATTTCTTATGTAGCTTTTTTGCTCATGACCTGGATTTTTAAAGTGCAACAAAGGCTGTTTTATCATTTACTAATCATTAGATACCTTTAATTCAAACCACCTGGTTAAATCAAAATGATCTAGTCCATCTGTGTGTGACTTTTGAGTAATTGTGCTTTGATAATGCTCCTCCAGGCCATTTCAAGACTATGTGAAGACAAGTACAAGGACCTCAGTCGAGCCACAATGAGGCGATCTCTCAGCGCAGACAACCTGATAGGTATACGACGCTCCAATGCTGTGCTCTCATAGACTGCTGCCCTCTGACCTCCAAAGTTCAGCTAACCCACAGCCAGCCCCAGAAAGCATTACCCACAGAGTTATCAGGCAAGGACAAAATGCCACTGTATGACCTGTCCACACGGTAATTTACATTACAGCTGTAGACGTGCGTGATCGTTAAATTAAAGGTGTTTACCTTATCTGAAGCATTATCATTTGACTGTTGTTTTTACAAGTCCTTTATTTATTTGTTATGTCTATCACTTCTGAGAGAACACATTGAACATGAATGATTGAGTTCATCATCTGTCTGAAATACACTTTAGTTTCTATTTTTTTCTTTTCTACAAAAGTGTTTGAATTACTTCATGCAGCCTTAAAGGATGAAGAGAGTGGTGAGTTATATTTGTTGTTACTGTCACCGTATTCCACGAAAGACCAAAACCAGCAAATGTTAATTGTTCAGATGTGGCGAATTGTTTTTTTTGGTTTTTTTTGTTGTTGTTAATGAAGATTGAAATCATGCTTGAGTGCTATAGCAAGTTAATGTTGGTTGGTCATTTCCTGGGATTCCTTAACAGTATATAAATATAAACTTTCACCAAATGTATCTTTTTTTTCCTTTAGCCACAAAAAAAATGCAAAATGATCTTTGTTGTAAATTAGATTTAATACCAGAAGTTACTGTGGCGACTGTAACTCAGACATGTTTACTGTCGATATGTTTCGAGTACATTTCTCTGTCCATCAGGATTGAACATCCACCATGTCTCATATTACAAGACACTGAGCTGTTATCACTGTGTGGGAGCTGGCTGACGTCTTCTCAGTCAGCTGTTTTGTGACAGGAAAATCAGGAGTGCCATTTGCAATTTGGTGTTAAGTTGTGTATACCACGGGTGATCAAACAAGGCTGTTTACTGACTCTGGATCAGTATTTGAAAATTAATGGCTCCATATGGAAGTTGGGTATATGCAGGTCAGCCTCAGTATTAAGTTCCTTAGATCCTCATTCCCACCGCCCCACCCCCCGCCCCCCATCAGATCACCAGTGTTGTTCTTGTCCAAGCACCCATCCAGCCTAAGGTTTGGAACACACTACACAGATACTGAGGGGGAAAACAAACTGATGGATGCTCCCCTTCTCTTTTGCTTACTATGTAGGCTTCTAGCTGTGAAGTTTGTCTTGTTTTTAATTGAAAAAAAAAAACATTTGCAGATGGAGTATTTTAAATAAACACTAATCATGTAACAAATGTGGTTTATTGTCTTTTATATTGTGTCTTTATGATCAGCTAAGTTCTAAACATTGTTGAGAATATTGAGCCTGACTTCCCAGAGTTCAGTTTAAACACTGTGTTATAGCCGAATATTAGAAAAACACAACATGCGCCATTCATTAACCTTAGCTGGCATTATGATATCTAAATCAAAAACAGCCCACAGTTGTGAGGGAATCAGAGAATCGCTCCTATTGTAATTCCTTGGTTTTTACAGACATGCAGCTGCACGTCTCTTAACAGGTACTAGAAGCTATGAACACATCACTCCAATTTTAGCCAACTTACATTGGCTCCCTGTTAAATATGTAGATTTTAAAATTCTTTTGTTCACTTTTAAAATTATAAATAATTTGGCGCCCAGCTATCTTTCCGAACTCCTCCATTTGTACAATCCCAATAGAGCACTTAAGATCATCCAATCAGATGCTCCTAGCACAACCTAGGTGTGACCGAGCCTTTGCAACGGTAGCACCCAGACTCTGGAATAACCTCCCTGTTCATATTCGTACTGCTGAGTCTATCCAGTCTTTTAAATCATGTCTTAAAACATATCTTTGTACTTTGGTTTTTGATTCTAACTAGTTGGCTGTTATCTGGCTTGTTCTGCTGTCACCTATGGTTTCCTGCCCTGTTTTCTTATTGTTTTGTTTTAATTGTCTCATGCTTTCACTGACTGTGAAGCACTATGGTCAACTTTGTTGTTTTTAATATGTGCTATATAAATACATTTTGATTTGATTCTAACCGTTACACAGAACGCAAGCAGTCCAAAGTAGAGCTGATACTTCGCACTAGGAGTACACTGAGAAACAGGTGTGGCTACATGGTTGAATTGTAAACCAGTTTAAGCAGTTTATCTACTTTTTTTTTTTAAGGAAGCAGTTCAAATTGTAAACATATATATGAGGCTCTTTTTGTCAGTGGTGAAATTGAAACAAGTTTTTCTTAGTTGAGTTAGATAAATCATTCTGATTGCATAAATATCTAAAGATCATATGAAAGCACTTGTTTTCTGCAAATTTCTGTTAACTGTACTGCAAGTATAGGCAAAAGTTTGTTAAATGCATCTTTTGAATCTATCCTTTGTTGCTTTCAGTGGCATAACAATATACACTCACTTGACACTAAAGAGTACTTTAGTGTCAAGTGTTGGACCCTTTTGTCTTTAGAACTGTCTGAATTCCACATAGCAAAGATTCAACAAGGTGCTGGAAACATTCTTCAGAAATTTTGGTCCATGTTGACATGACAGCATCACAGGGTTGCTGTAGATGTCAGCTGAACATCCATGATGTGAATCTCCTGTACCACCGCATCCCAAAGGTGCTCTGTTGGACTGACATCCAGTGACTGTGGAGGCCATTTGATTACCGTGATGTGATGTTCAACAAACCAGTTCTGAGATTTGATTTTTGTGATGTGGTGTGGGATAAGATGGATTTGCTCATCAGCAATACTCAGATAGGCTGCAGCATTTAAACAATGCTCAGTTGACAGTAAAGGACCCAAAGTGTGCCAAGAAAATACATTTCTCACACTATTACACCACCAGCAGCCTGAACCTCTTATACAAGGCAGGACTGATCCATGCTTTCATGTTTATGTTCTGACCCTACTATCCTAATTTTGCAATTGTCCAATTTTGGTAATCCATATAAATCATAACCTCAGTTTCCTGTTCTTAGCTGACAGCAGTGATACCTGGTGTGGTCTTCTGCCAGTGTAGCCCATCTCCTACAAGGTTGAAAGCTGCTCTTCTGCACACCTTGGCTGTAATGAGCAGTTATGGAAGTTACTGTTGCTTTAAACTGTAGGTGGTCTTGACCATGTCTACATGCCTAAATGCTTTCAGTGTGTGTAACAGGACTGTGTGCATATTGAAAGTGAACAGATAGAATTCATACAATAGTAGATTTATTTATACAATAGCAAGTATCTTGCTTTTAGTCAGCTGATAGCTTCCTGGATTATTTAAAGACAGACATTCCCGTCAACTGTATTGTCTCTAAAGTTATTTTCACCCCCCAAAAAGTACCTGATTATACGTTGAATACTGTTGTAACACTGTATCTAAGCCACATCAAACCACACATGGTTTACTTCCAACACATTGGACTTCATTATTTTTCTGTTAAATTCTAATGTCCCTCAGGTCAAGTGCTGCATTTTCAGCTTGCTATCAGTAACAATTACTCACATACATCTGATATTTACATATGTCTGGCTGAAGGAATGAATGAAGAATGAATAGGTGTCTTGTTGTGACGTTTAACGATGTAGGGTGGTGCTACAATGTGACAACACATTCCAAGAGATCAGCAATCTATTCAAGGAAACCCTCTTGCAAGAAGTAGGTGAGACTTCGTAGAATAGTTGTGTATTTCCACAAATTTGTCATAAACAGGGCAGCAAATGGTTACACATCCACTATACTGCCATTATTAGTGAATGCAAGAACTTCCAAATCAGGTTACTGAACAACTAATTTCTTCCTAGTTGAACTTTGCGCTCTCGTGCGCACTCTTCAGCAGTCAGTTAATGTTTTAGGGCTTCATACACAGTCAAAAAGCAGTGCACAACGTTCAAGATCCAACACTTTTAATTCCACAACATGAATCAAAATCTACAGTATTTTATCAACGTCCTTTGAGGAGGTCTGTCAATGTAAAAACTGAAAAAACCCCAACATGTACTCTTTAATCTACACATCAGTTTTAGGAGCATTTCTTTTTTTTGGCATTCATCATCACTCATACAATCATTTCCTTCACACACATCAGACTAATAAATTAGAGCTATCTAGCATGTGGGACACACGGTAATCTAAACAACACAAATGACCATCAACAATGAATGGAAATATTACAGAACGTCACAGGTCCAGTCAGTTCTGCATTAGCGCTGCAGCACTGCACTGAGACGGATTTCATGTTGTACTCGTCCACCGTCATTCATTTTGTTGTCTTTAGCACTCTCTGTCTCTCTTTCCCATCCCCACCCTCCACACACGCACACTTTTCTGGGTAAACTGTACACCGTGCAGTGAGTGTGACTTCTGAAAGTCAGTTTTTATCAAGTTGTCAAACAGATAACTTACATTAGACCACAGATCCATTCAACATAGGAGGGTTTGGTTCTTACTTACATGAGAAAAACTCAAAATACAGGTACATTCTAAGTTCCTCAGTTAATTAACTATTAAGCAAAAGAGCTTTTAAATTGTGACATTGTTCAAAAAGAAGATTTTTCAAAGTGCTTGTTTTCTTCATCCAGCAGTCCAAATCCCAAACAGAACAAGATAAATAACAACCTGGGAAAATTTAAATTGTTACTTTTTACTTCTATAGATTTAAACTATGGATTAAACTATGTCTTGGTTATTTGTTAAACGTGGCTAGTTCAGTTTTCCAGAGTCTAAGGTGACCTTTACTGTACAGAGTCTAACCCTAACATCTGTTTGTTCTGGCAAAATACTGCTATAAAAATCACTTTGTGGTTCTCAAAGTGAGGTCCAAGGACCTCTAGAGGTCACTGAGCTGAGGTCAGGGCACCACAGAATAATCATTAATTGGTCATTTATGCTATTAATGTTTTTCAACAGCTACGAACAAAATTCAGATGGGTCTGTGGTCTAATGTTCATCTGTTGGGGGTGATGTGGGGGGTGAGCAGGTCCCCTTTGAACCAGCAGATGGGGCTGAAGTTTCATCCTGTATCTTTAACATAAACATTGTGCATTGGTTCACAATACATGAACAAAACTAGATTCCCCCCCACAGAAACTTTAGTGATTTAACGAGACAGTTAAAATGAGAAAAAGACTTTCAAAGAATTTCATCTCTGGTTTTGGGAAAAAGCAACATAATAAGGACCTTTTCCCACCTTCAGTTTGTAACCATACAAAACAATTCACTCAGACACTGACATACTACAGCACATTTATACACGAGTGTATACAGCTCAAATCTGATTTGTTTTTCTGGCGTCTTACACTTACGATTGTGGCAGTGGCATCAGCTGGTTAGAAACTAAATATATGGCATGTTATCTTTTTTTTTTTAAACACCAAATATTTGTACAATATATACATAAATAAATATGTGTTTTTTTCTCTCTCTCTGTCAGTGCTCAGGATGAGGAGAAGCATGTGGGACTCCATTATGGATCCATTTAACTCAAAGGTTAGTTCCCCAGTGACAGTCAAGTTCAGTCAAAGGTTTGAGCTCTACGTCCAAGGAAAGCAGTTCTAGCTCACAGTTCTGATATATGTCCACAATCCCAGTCTGTGTTTGGATACTGGGAGATGTGGCTGTACACGAGTCCTCTTAAAAGCTCATATATGAGGCGGAACAGCTTTATGGTAGATCCCTGATGTCAGCCCAGTTCCAGTATGTCCAGTTAAAGCAGTACTGGCCTCACTGTACATGGAGGGTGGAGCGGTGGCTTTCTGTGGCCAACAGGGACAGCATCGAGCCACAAACCTCCTCCAGGACTCTAAAGTTTTTCCCGACCAAATCCAGACTCCTGAGGTGATGCCCACCACTAAGCACATGAAATATTTGAGCATGAAGACGGCGTAGTCCGGGCCTAGTCCCAAGCGCTGGCGTTCGGACGGGCAGAGGCAGGCCAAAGCTCGCTCCCAGCCAGGCCGGTAGTGCTGCTCATACACCAGGCAGGCCACCACAATAGTGGCGGGGACAGTGTACAGCACCGTAAAGAGCCCGATGCGAATCATCAGCCGCTCCAGTTTGTCCGTCTTGGTGCCACCTTGCTTGATGATGCTCCTGATGCGGAACAGAGAAACAAAGCCGGCGAGTAAGAAAAGCGATCCGGTGAAGAGGTAAACCACAAGAGGTGCGAGCACAAATCCCCTCAGATTCTCCAGACTCTGGTTCCCCACATAGCAGATTCCAGCCACAGGGTCCCCGTCCACAGAGCTGAGAGCCAGCACCACGATGGTCTTGACGCTGGGGATGAGCCAAGCGGCGAGGTGGAAATACTGTGAGTATCCCGCGATGGCCTCGCTGCCCCACTTCATCCCTGCGGCCAGAAACCAGGTGAAGGACAGCACCACCCACCAGATGGAGCTGGCCATGCCGAAGAAGTACACCAGCAAGAAGACGAGGGTGCAGAGAGCGGGGCCGTTGGTGTCATAGAGGATGTGCAGGTGGTCGCCGCTGGCGCCACACGCTACTCGCTCGTGACCTGCCACCAGCCGGATGATGTAACCCAAGGAGACAAAGAGGTAGCAGGCAGCCAGGAAGATGATGGGCCTCTCTGGGTACTTGAAGCGTTCCATGTCAATGAGAAAGGTGGCAACGGTTGTCAAGGTGGAGATGAAGCACAGCACCGACCACAGTCCCACCCAGAAGCTAGTAAAGGCGTGCTCATCTGGCGAGAAGAAAGGCAGGTGGCAGGGCTGGGCGCAGTTGAGCTGTGGGCCAGTCTGGACCCGGCCATACAGGCTGTGAGACTCCCTCATGATGGGGATCAGCGGCTCTCTGCAGCGGCACTCCCTGTCGCACTGCGGGGGGCTCGGCGGTCTAGTCCTGCCCTTAGGGGTGGGCTTGGGGAACGGGGGAGCCAGGGTGGTGGTCTCGCTGCTGTTCTGGTCCATGCACAGGGTCTCGTCCCCTAGCTGTGGCAGCTGCTCACAGCTCATCCTCTCGGGCCACTCAAAGCCATACTGACTCATGAGAGGCGAGCAGCCCCGTTTGGCTCGTTCACACACCGAGCGGCAGGGTGGGAGCGGCTTGCGGTAGTCTGGCAGGCAGATTGGTGTGTACATGCTGCACAGGAAGAAGAGTAAGTCCGGGGAGCAGCGGATCCGGACCAGGGGCCAGAACTGGTGGACCTCCAGGCCCACCTCTTCCTGGGTGTCGTGGTTAAACTGATTGGGCATGTGGGTCAGGTTGTAACCAATGCCCCGACACATGGGCACAGTTATGGGCTCACACACCAGATCCTTAGAAGCACCTAATGTGAAGCCAGGGGAGTGGAGGAGCAGCAGCAGCAGCATTATGAGGGGCCACGGCATGTGTCTCACTGTAGATGCCATAAATAAATATTAAAATTCACAACGATTCATTTGGAGTCATTTAACGAAGAAATCTAATACAAGAGTCCTTTTACTGCATGGTCATCTCAGAAACCTGACTGAGAACTTTCTTCTTCTGGTGAATAAATCTGGACATAAACAGCCTCTTAATGGTTAAAGCATAAGCTGAAGTCTGACGGTAAATCCAGTTGATCCTGCGAGCAGCTGTCAATCATTCACCAGAGCTCCTGCAATCATTACGGAGAAAGTTCATCTCCGGCTGTCACGTTCCACTAAATTTAACATTTTGTTGTTGTTGTCGTTGTTGTTTTTTTGTTTTTGTTTTTACACCGTTTCCTTCCGATAATTCACAGACGCCAGAAAAAGTGGCATCATGAAGTAGAAAATGTCCGTGACAACGTGAACAAACACAGAGCAAAGAGCGGTTCTCCGGTGTACGACAAACGTGTGGCTGTCTCCAGCGCACGAAGCTCGGTGCGTAAAATCCACTTGTCGTGTCCTCTCGGGCTGGTTTATTCCGTCAGCAGCATTATTTTCAAACTTTTAAAAGTGTCCCCTCTGCCGCACCTGTTGCACTTCTCTAGGAGGGAAAACGAAATAAAACACGAGAATAATCCGCAAATGTTCTTCAGGGTAAAAACTTATTAGTGCAGCAGCGCGTGTCAGCCTCGCGCACTGAGCCCGAGGACGGAATAAAGTCCGTTTGAAACTGCTGCACCTCCTCACCGCGCCGAGGGTCTGCTGCATTCAAGGCTGTCGGAAATGTCACAATTTCTCTTTGAACACACCTTTCGAGTTTCTTCTTACTTGAAATGAAACAAAATCGGGTATTTCTGCCAAGCAAAGTCAGTACGGTGTCCGATTTTTATTACAGAAATGTGTTTTCAATTTTTAGACATTTTTATGTGTATAAAGTACTCCATTTAATAAAAACAAATACAAAATGAAAGAAGAAAAATAAAATTAGGTTACAAGGTTACAATTTTTGTGAAGTAGCTGCTACACACTGATTCTCGATATTGAATGGACTATTTTTAAGGGTATTTTTGTCGCCTGTCTATTATTATGCAGTTAAAAAACGTTCTTCTTGGCCAGGTTTTTATAATGAGGCAAAAACCTGTATTTCAGTGCTTTGTTTGGTCTCTAGTAAAACCCTAAAAGCACTCAGTTTTTCTTTTACAAATGAAAACGTTCTTTATATAAAGAAAACGCACACGTTGGCTTTATTTACGTATTTATTTATTAGTAAAATGTGAACTCCTTTATTTGTGTTTCCTTTTGTAGCGCAGCTCAACAAAGCGCCTGTGCGGTTAGAGCGCATGTTTGGGATTGTCCCCAGTATCGAGCAGCACATGAACGCATCAGTGAGTCATATTTATGACTTCCTGCATTAGGGGCTGGAGTTTACCGGGAGAGCTTGAAGGTATCAGATGATGGATAAGGTCTCTCCACCCACTCACACCTCCACCACAGGACCACACACACACACGCACTAAACGGACTTCTCCATTCATTTTCAGTGAAGCAGACACGTGCATTATAATCCACGAGGTTCATGCTTTATTATTATTATTATTATTATTATTATTATTATTATTATTATTATTATTATTATTATTATTGAATGCTCCTCCGTTTTGTTGACTTTGTTGTCATTCATTGCTTGTTTTTTCCTGACAAAACTGTAATTCTTGATATGTTTTTAATAAATATAAGTAAACTTTATATTTATTGTTGCTGTCAGTCACTTCTGTTTAGTCATTCTGTTTCCATTTATCAGAACTCACAGTTACACATATAATGTATTTAATATCATATGGCAATAAGAAAAACAAAACAGACACCAGGTTATAGTCAATAAATGATGAAATTCTCATTAATAGTTTGGCTTTTTGATGGTTTAGCATCCATTAAACTGTTTACACATTTAACTGTTATTGTTTGGAGTTGAGCATGTCATTTTTTTATTTTCATTTTTTGTCTTGTCCTTTGTTACATATAATTATTTTTTGTTGTTCAGGTGTAATAACAGGTCTTTTGTTTACGGCCTGTTGTTCACTCCTTGCTTGGTCTACTTATGCTGAACATGCCATTAACTGTAAATGATGCACCGAAACAAGAACAACAAGAATTTACTGATCATTATTATTATTCATTTATTTTACCATGTTACAATGGACCCATATTTACCTTCCTCCCTGCCGCCATACTAAGGTGAAATTTACCCTAAAAGGACTTTTCAGTCTGCACAGCTTACAATACCCGGCAACAGTGTTTAGTGTAGCAGTGTGTTTCAGTATTTCTTCATTTCTTTCCATTAATCAAAGAACAAAAATCAGTGTATGAGACAGTTTTCAAGGTGTATCTAGGGATGGATGCTTTAATTGCCTCCATACAAAGCTAAAGAAGGTTAGGAGAGTGGAGGTGTCCTCTGCCGTGTGAGTTAAACAAAGTCTGCTTTATTTGGAGTTAATGAAATTAGAAGCCTTTTCTTGTCAAATAGACCAAATTGAATCACTGACCTGTTTAAACTCCAACGCCGACTGATGTTCAGGTCTCCTCACATGGCAGCACTGGGCCTTGATTAGATCTCAGAAATCATGTTGACGGAGATTTGCATGAACCTTGCATCCACGATGCACTGATCAGAGCAGACACATGAAGAATGATGTAAATGGTGCAAGTATAAAGGACACTGTTTGGAAGGAAGAAAAAATAAACACTATTAAAGTTTTTTTTTAAGCTGTTATATTGTTACAGAGTTGTTACAGTATGTTTGGATCTTTTTCAGTCTTTTAATATAAATAACAATTTAATCTATATTTGCTTTATTAAATTAAATATCCTTTTTTAAATTGCCATCAGTTTCACACATGATGCAGTGTATCCACATCATCGCCTCAAGGTCACAATAGTAACATAAAAAATAATAATAATTTTTTAGTGAACCTATTGAAAGAATTTTTGTTCATTCTGCCGCGAAGTAAAATCAGTTCCTCATATTTGAAAGTTAAAACAAAGCAGAGCAGTTTTACTGAAGCTGATAGCAACAATGTAAGTTCTACTTTAAAAGGGGAAAACTCTGTGCGCCTGCTTAAGCAAGATAGTAATTCTAAACTGGGATCGTGGAGTACTGGACAGTTTTTTTGAAACCTGGAGTTATGGACAGGTTTCCTTGGTTATCAGAGCAGCATGCACGTGGGTGTGTAAGGGAGTGTAGGTTGCCAGCTAAGGTCTGAGAAATGCTCGCAATGAACGCACTGATATCTAAATGAAGTGGTAAAAAAAATCAGTTGTGCTCGATAGCAGATCTCCTAACGCTGCTCTCTCTCTGTAGCCACACTGTACAAAGGTCACAGCTCTGGCTGGGGGACAAAGGTTTCCAAAGGTGCGTTTGTGTGTTTTTGTGTGTGTGTGTGTGTGTGTGTGTGTGTGTGTGTGTGTTCAGCATATCAGCTGAGACGAGTCTTTCTGATTTACCCCTCCTCGGCTCACACTGATAGATTAAAGCAAACAATGAGGAGTTCATATGTAAAGCTGGCAAGGCATCAATCTGTCACGTATACCAAAGCACACACACAGACACACAAACATATGCAATGTGATTACTTGTGCCAGTTGTGTTTGCCTAAGATTTAAGGGAGAACACACGGAGACGTGACCTGCATCACTAGATGTTCAGGTAACCACAACACACACACATCTGTACTTGTTTCACCCGCGAGGACTCTCAGTGCTTCCCACAGCCTGCTGAAGAATTTCTGTCCACAAGACAAAATTAATGTCTATTTAAGTGACTGCAATGAGGATCTCTAAGGTTGCTGTTCGATGCCATGCATCCAAAGCAGTACTTCATATGTTGCTTAGCTTGGCTTTGTATTCCTTAACCACAGTTTTCAAAGTAACCAGTGTTTTCCAAAAACATATCTGTATGATGAACAGCTAAAGTGAGGGAAACAATTCTTTGATCATCTGCTTAAAGTTTGCTCCCTTATAAAGAAATTCTCTAATAATCCTCTAATAATAAGTATTTGATTGGCTATGTGCACATGTGGCACACAGATTACAATCAGTCAGTCAGTTGATCAATTGCACATACTCCAGATCAAAATTCTTTTGTGTATAAAACACACCTGTCCACAGAGCCAACTTCTTCCACTGAAGAATCTCTCCACCACCATTGGCAAGATCAGAGAGCTGTCAAAGGATGTCGGGGACAAGATCGTAGACCTGTACAAGGCTGGCATGAGCTACGAGACCATCAGCAAGAAGCTTGATGAGAAAGTGACAACTGTCAGTGGGATTATCGGAAATGGAAGAAATGTAAAATGACCATCAATGCAAGATCTTGGCCCATGGGGTGAGGATGATCATGAGAAAGGTGGTGGTACCACAGTCACCAAGAACACCACCGGTAACACTCTCATTAATGGCACCATCAACTACTAATTCATGTTTTGCTTGGGAATCAAGCAAACATGTAAATCAATTTATATTTTTTATGTAATGAGTTCTTTATGGATGTTTGGTTGATGTTCTCCATTAAAATGAAACAAGCATAAAAACAGGGGGTTCATTTCTTTCTAAGTGTACAAACTTCAGCAGGGGATCAAATTATGATTTTCCCAACTGTATGATCTATACTTGGTGCAGGGACCGAGCCTCAGGTCCCAGGAAATGTGTAATGACAGTGGGTGGGTTAGTGGATGCGAGGTGTGTTCAAGGAAGTATAAAAGGTGTTAAAGCCTTTACACATGTTCTCACTTTCTTCGTCTTCTTTTGTTTAACAACAACTGGATCAGCTGATCATCGCTTGATGTCAACTTTTTTTCTCAATGTGATTTTTCTGAAAACTATCGTTTTTTGTTGCATAAATGCAATGCTTTTGATATATATATATATGTGTGTGTGTGTGTGTGTGTGTGTGTAGATATAGATATATGACAAGTTTCCATCAGAAAAATATGGAATTTCGTGACATTTTTTTTGTAACACAGTTGGCGTGTAAAGGCCTTTAAGCTAAAAACCTATGATAGCTAATCTGTTTTGTTTTTTTTGCTAATTCTTGTCTACAAATGTCACTTGCCAAGGACTGTAGCCATTGTGCATTTAATGATTAATTGTCTGTCTGCCTGTCCATGAATATAACCAACAATCAGTCCAATGTTTTTGTATGAACAGCAACAAGAACAAAATAACACAATCACCAGATTCATGGCGAGCCAGCAAGCAAACTGCTGTTATGTCTCTGTTACACAAGATGCAGATGCATTTTTGACATAATCTTTAATATGTCGACCGTTAATTTGGTTTATATTTGGTTTATTATCTTTAAAGAAAGACAGTCTATTGTTCTGTAAAATCTGCAAGGAGCTTGCACTTCATACCTCATAGACACAATTTTTAAGCTATTTTATCCAACTCGTTGTTTCCCCAAATCTTTAGAATTAGTTGGAAATTGCAAAGCTAGCGAATAATCCACATAACAGACCTTATAGAATAAGTTGCAATCAGCTGGAATTGTCTTTCAAAACCAATTCCCCAACAGTTTGGCAGCTCATGAAACCTCTTCTGCCTGGCTTGTTACTGGTTTGTTGAAGGCGTTCAATAAAAAAAACAACAACAAAAAAACATCTCATTAAGGATTTAAGTAGAAAACAGTGGATCTACCCTTTAACCTTGGTAAAAGCACACTGACAATCAGAGGCCTGCTGAAAGCGTCGATGTGGCCAAACGAGCGTCTGAACAACCAGGTCACTGGGAACACTGGGGCCCTGCCAGCTTTTGTGTAGCGGCTCGATAAATGTCGAGGGGGGGTACTGTGTATGTGTGCGTGTCAAAGCCATGCACTCTCCACTCATGTTGGGAGAGCAGAGGCCCGGTCCTTCCTCCTCTGTGACCGTTGTCCACATTCCCCCTCCTCCTCCTCTCTTTTTCTTTCCTCGTCCTCTTTTCCTCCTTAAACTGTCTTTTGTTTTCATTTTCGTTGGCATTTCTGCTCCGTCGTTGTTCAGTCCACTAAATGAGTCTTGACTGGCTCGCAGGCCACTGGAGAAGCACAAAGGACTTCGTTCTACTCGCTACAGTTGATCCATTGTGGGCGTCCTACAATGCACTAATTGGCGATGACAATTAAGCACGGTCGACACTCAGCTTCAATTTGCCCACTGCTCGACATACATCAGAGGCAAATGAGTCAGCCTCTGAGCTCCCAGCTCTCTCACACAATATCCATGTTCACTCTAGCAGGTTTACATGCACCTTTATTCACATGGATCTTGTTTTCTCTCAGCTCAGCTTGAGGCTGAGCTCATAATCTGATCATCGGCTGCAAACTGACACGTTATCGTTTTTCACCTCAGCAAACTGTGAATTAATTTGGAAATTGTTCACGTCACACGGCGCTTTTCGGCACATGGAGATGATCCACGTGTCACAATCTGTGAATCTTGTGCTCTCATTAAACTATTGCTCTGTAAAAGGAGTTTTATCTCCTGAGACTTTGGATGAAATACTCAAATGTGGTACTAAACTCAGCTGCCAATGCAGTGCGCAGTGTGAGAATACAGGCATCTAACATCTGGTTTAAGTTAAAGTTCAACAAATTAAATAATCCCAGTTTTAGGTTGCATTGTTTTCTACCTTATATGGAGTACAATAAGTCAGCTCAGTGAATCCTCCATTAGTTATGCTGCAATAGACGTAGGCTGCCGGGGATTCCCATGATGCATTGAGTTTTTCCTTTCCAGTCACCTTTCTCACTCACTATGTATTAACAGACCTCTCTGCATTGAATCATATCTGTTATTAACCTCTGTCTCTCTTCCACAGCACGTCTTTTATCCTGTCTTCCTTCTCTCTCCCCAATCGGTCGCAGCAGATGGCCCCGCCCCTCCCTGAGCCTGGTTCTGCCGGAGGTTTCTTCCTGTTAAAAGGGAGTTTTTCCTTCCCACTGTCGCCGAAGTGCTTGCTCATAGGGGGTCATATGATTGTTGGGTTTTTCCTCTGTATCTATGAAGCGCCTTGGGGCGACTTTTGTTGTGATTTGGCGCTATATAAATAAAATTGAAATAAATTGAATTGAATTTCCAGTTTAAATGTTCTGCCCCACAAGATCTCTTTTCCACAAAGTACTGGTTTCCAATCTCTATCCCATCATGTTACCCCTCACACACCCCACACAAAAACAGATTATTGCAGGTTCGCAAAAGCTTTCAGTATCATGGCACCAGAAAAAATTCCTGGCCCAAATTTGGAATCATTCGTCGACAGGGTCTACTGCATGAAATTTGCAATTTCACAGGGAAAAATGTGCAATTATTTCATGATTTTCATTCCGGTAGAAGTTATCCTAACATCTCCTGTGTAACATTTTGTTGTGGGGTATTTCTGAGAAGACAGAACGTAGTCAAGGACTACGTTGGTGCAAAAGACATAGGATAGTCACAAGGTTAATTTGAAGGGTCGTGAGATGGTTATGATATAGAAGTTATGCTATAGACATTCACAGGTCACTTCATCAGTTAGACCCTACTAGTACTGGGTAGGACCAGTTTTACTTTCAAAGCAGTCTTAATTCTTTGTTGCATAAATTCAAAATGCTGGGAAGGTTCCTCTGAGAATTTCTGTCCATGTTGACATGATGATATCACACAGTTGCTGCAGATCTATGATGTAAATCTCCTGTTCGACCACAGTGAAGTCACTGTCATTCTCAAACTGTGACATAGTCATGTCATGTATTTACTCCAAAGTTCATTTTCACTGAAGATATACTAATGCACAGCTTCATTATCCATGGATGTATCTTAACACATTCTGAGAACAACCATATCTTTGTAAAAAATACTGTTAGCAGTTATCTTCAAGTATGACCCTTGAAGCCACACATTGATATTAAAGCCATATTAATGTCTACTGGAGGCAGGTGATGACAGGCATGACTTATGAACACATGATTTCAATCTTGCTGCATAAATACTTAAGGCATATTTGCATTTCATGTAATTTACATATTAGCAAATGTGTTCAGCATGTTTGCACACTGTATATTTATTCAGATGACTAGTAGGATACCTCTCTTTGTTTTAACAAAAAGTGTTTGCCCTCGAATTGTTTCAAGTTCCACTTTTTGTCAGTTTCCAATATTAACATCTTCTCAGACTTGTCTTTCTCCTTTCTAAAGAAAAAAAAAATCAGATTGATGTCAGTAAATCAAAACTTTGCCTTCTTGCAATGAGATGACTGATTAATAAATTACCAAGTAAAAAATCAAGTCTAATGCTGCATATACACATATCTTTCACTTGAATCAGTTGCAGTACGCATGCATCTGACAGGGCAGATATGTTGACATGACAGCATCACACAGCTGCTGCAGATTTGTCAGCTGCACATTCATGATGCGAATCACCTGTTCCAGAAGGTTCTCTTATTGGATTGAAATCTGGAGAGTGTGGAGGCCATTTGAGTGCAGTGAACTCATTGTCGTGTTCAAGAATCCAGTTTATATGATCTGAGCTTTCTGATGTGGCATGTTATCATATGAGGGTACAATGTGGTCATAAAGAGATGGACATGAGCAACATCATGCAGGCTGTGACATTTAAATTGTTCTCAGTTGATAATGAGGTGGCCAAAGTGCCTCAAGAAAATATCCCCTACACCAACAGTGTCAGCAGCATCAGTCTGAACTGTTGATACAAAGCAGGATTGATCCACGCGATCATGCTGTTTATGCTAAATTCTGACTTTACCGTCTGAATGCTTCAACAGAAATCAAGACTTGTCAGACAACAGTTTTTTCCAGTGTTCTGATTTCCGGAGTTATTTTTGTCTTCCTATCAGCAGCAGGGCTGTTACCCCTCTGACCTCAGGTATCCACAAGGCATTTTTCACCCAGAGAACTGCTGATCACTGATTATTTCCTCTTTTTTGAATCACTCTCTGTAACTCTAGTTCTCTGAAGAACCCCAAAGTTCCCCACAATTTTTACTTTTTGTATCATGACTATATTTTAATGCAAAATTAAACTACACATCTGTAGCAAGAGTATTTCTACTACATGGTAATACCAATAAGTTCAATTTAAGCTTAGAGTACTTCTTCCACCCTCAGCTCAGACTCATAATTATCCAGGTTTACAATTAGAAAATATACCTCTTATTCTTGGATGCATCTTAGTACATTCTTTTTTTTTTTTCTTTTTTTTTTTTTCTGGGGGAAAGAAGGGGAGAAAGAAAGAGGGAAAGAGAAACAGCTGAGAAGAGGGACGGGGGAGAAGGGCAAAAGACAAAAACCAACAGAACGGGCAGAGAGAAAAAAATGCATATATCAATCACCTGGATCACCTGCTGAGAAAGAAAAAAGAAAGCAAGCAGAAGAGAACAAGAGTAATAGAATAAACAACATCACAATGATATATGGGAATATGACAGTAAATACTAAATGTTAAACATTATTGTGCAGCACATAAGATCAACAGAACACAGTGTGCTTTGAGGTAGGAGCCAAAAAGGGTGTAGTTTGTGGGTGTGATCACCCGTGTGTACACCTGTGAGCATGGACGCGCTTGTTTTTTGTTTTTTTAAAAGGTTCCTTCATGTAATGATCTGCTAGAGGGTGTGGGGGGGCCACAGCCCCATCCTCCAGGGCGTGAAGCAGGTGTGGAGGAGATCAAAACTCCAGACATCCAGAGGCCCCCAGAACACAAGAGACCAAGGAAGACCAACAGAGGGGCAGCTGCGCCACTGTCCCGGAAAGAGCTGAGGAGAGTCCCAGATGAGGGCTCACTCAGCAGCCGCGGAGCAGAAGCCAGGGGGAGTTGCAGTGACGCGCCCGTGAGCTCCGCCGGCAGCCAGCTGCGCCTGAGTGACCGAGCCCCAGGCCGAGAGGCCGGGGGCACCCCACCTCCGAAGTGGCCCGAGCGAGCCCCAGGCTCCAGGCCCCGATAAGCGGCCGCCAATGAGTGAGCCGGTGTGTACCTGGACGCCCATCCCCGGACACAAAGAACCACCAACGCACCGATGTCTGAGGGGGTCCGCCACTGGCAGGGGAAGTGGTGGTAGGGGGAGATAGGCCTCCAAACCTTGGAGGGCCTGAGATGTAGTACATTCTTACATTTTTACACTGTACTGTACACAAAATATTAGCAATCCTTAATGCAGTGAAACCCAAACAATTTCTCAACATGCACTCAAAACACTTTCACTGTTGAGAAGTTTGTCTTTATTGGCATCAGTGGCTAGCAGACAAACCTGAACAAAATCCAACAGCAGGAAGGGCTGATTAAATAAGACAGAAAAAAAAGTTCAACTCCCTGTATTTGCATCAGAATTTGGATGTGAAAACAAGGATAAACAAGGACAATAAAAAAACTTAAAAGTGCAAAAGATTTTCAGTCCAGCTACTGTGCTTAAATACTGTACAATATATTATTCTCTAAGACCATACTGCAATGATCCCCATGTGCCTGAAACATAAGCAACATTTCAAGTCAAGTACCAAAAAAACAAAACAAAACTTCCTTAAAATTTCAACTTAGGCTTGAGCTGGAGGTTACTAGGATAACACTGCAGTCATGTAAAGAAATAAAAAAGCAGCTGGGACAAAAGACATAAGAGATTTGCAGATGTTGCAATATTGCAGTATTATTTAAAAATCAAATAAACATAGACCTGCACTTCCAGGTTGCAGTGAAACAACAGCATAAAATTAGCAAGTAATTTAATACATTTCTCAAAGTACACAATCAAGTAACTTTAGCTACATAGCGGCAAATTGTTGGGCCCAGCAGGTATTTGTCCTATATGGGTTTTCTTTCCATAAATTAGGTTTCTGCTCTTTAAAAATGCATCATTAGACTGGAGCAACAGAACTAAATGTCCCTTTTACCTTTTAAAAAATAGTTATGGTTGTACTTTCTATTATAGATCAGTAAAAATATGGTAAAAGTGAGGTAACAAGTTGGAAATGAGGAGATAAAAATTATTTATTAATTATATTATAATTATAACACATAATTATCTTGTATCAACAACTATAAAGAGCTGAGTAATATTACACTGACATTTATGCAGATGGGTAATAACAGGCCATATGCCTATGGAGCAAAACCAAAAGCTAATCATAGTAATATGTTGATAAAAAAATAATAACCTGCTAGCAACAAAACAGGAATATCTGTATTCAAATTTTTATACACTGACTTGCAGAAACTGGTAGTAACCTCAAAATAAGGTAATGTTGGTTGATGTTTTATATTTTAGAATACTATTATCATATTACAATACTAGAATTAATTCTGCATTATGTCAGAAACAACAAACAGAAAAACATCTGGGTCTTAATTGATTTTAATGTCACTTTTATCATTTTGTTTGGGGCAGATGAGGACAGGCATGACTTCTGGACAGATTCTAATGTTACTGTTTATGCAAACATGTCTTTTAAGACCTCGTCTGCATTTGCGTCAATTTGCATATTGGCTTATGTCTTCAGGATGTTTGCACACCTCTTGCTGTGTTTTATATATTTATTCAGATGACTTCACTTGTACAAATAGAGAAGCGTGCATCACCCCGAGGCTATACTTGTGCTCTGAGCTATTTAAGATGACAATAACTGATGTTTAGCATGCATAATGTTTACTATCTTTGCAATCTTAGTTCATAGCGTGCATAGTATAGAAATGTTTGATAATTAGGTCTAAACAAGTAACTACACAAATGCATATTCCACCCATATTTCACTCAGATTCACAGATATAGGCTAATGATAGCATTACAGTACCGGTAACATCATAAATATCAGCGTTGATACAAGATAATTACTTTGTAATTAAGTGGTAATAACTTGTAATTGTGCCATTATTAGCTTTTGGGGATAACGCCCCACATTTTTTTTTGCATATTGTGCAAAAATCATAATATCGAGTCTGTACTTTGTGTGTATAACTTTGTCTAAGCTGCCTGTTTCCACACACAGAAAACCTGTAACGCCTTTCACTTCTATAATTTATGCATCACTGGTGCTTTGTGTGCTTATTCAGTTGATAGTTTATGGAATTTAAAAGAAAAAAAGGCTTTCAATCTTTTGCCTTTTGCAGTGTGAAATGTTTTAGTGGCATGAAATCAGATTTTGTGGGTGATGTGTAGACTTGTAAAAATAGCCATAGTCTGAAAACAAACAAACAAACAAACAAACAAACTCTACAATCTGGCAATCTGTAACAGGAATATAATCCCTAAATCGACATATTTTGATCCTCTGAGTTGAAGCTCTTTGTTGGGGCCAGGATGAGGATGAGGTTTGATTATGCTCGTTATGCAACTGGAAACAGATGAGCTAACTTTGTGTGGTGGGCTGGATTTGGACTTGATTACATGTGATTTATTCTCCCTGCAAAACTCTGATCTGTGTGATAAACAGTTAAATAATCTTTGACCTCTGCTGGGCTCCAAAGTACAAAAACAGCATGAGTTCACAGTCAAAAAGTGTAATAATAATAATAAAAAACTTCATTAAACAAAACAAAAACAAAAGGTTTTTATGCAGCAGGCACGATCAATTGACAACTTAAACACTGTTTTTAATATCACCCGACATGACTTCAGTTATGACCATTAAAACAAACAAAAATAAATAAGTAAAATAAATAAAAATGATTTAATTTCAGCTCAAACACCTATTTAGTTTCAACGCGCAGCATCCTGAGTGCTTCACAAACACGTAGAACTGTCACTGATCTCACAAAAACACATATTCCTGAATCAAACCAGAGCTGAAGTTTGTCACATTTCAACATTGATGTAATTTTATGGCTCAAACAAGCTGATGAAGAGGAGGTTAAGAAAGGACAGATGGGAAAAAGTCTGCACTGAGATTTCAGCTTGTTAGGAAGAAAAACAAAAGACAAAAAACAAAACATATTACACATTTTGGCATATTGAACTTTAAAGCTGCAGTCCTTGAGTCTTAAGACGTTGAGAAATCCAATATTTTCTGGTTTGCAATATATTTGAAATCTGATTTTATAGCAGTGCCTAAAAACAAAGAGAGTGCAGCTTTCATCGATCACTACAGGCAGACTTTACTATCTTTTACTGATTGGAGCAGTTTCATATTTTATGTAGAAAAAATAAAAGCTTACTGTATCTAACATTTCACTCTACACCAAACCAGAAAAAAATAGCAGGATTTAATTATTTACTCTTAAACCAGCAAAGAAGACAGAAAATTAATTAGATTAATTTCCTTTCATTATTATATTCTTAAAACTTGATGTAAACACAGCTCGTTCAGCGCTGTAAAGAACATGTTCCCAGACCTTTACACATCAGAGCTGTGGATTATAAAGGCCATCTAGGTTGCATAGAGATACTAAAACGCTAAAGCTGCTATCATGCTTGATAGATTCTGCATGAATAAAGCACAACAGGAAGTAGAATGACACAGGAGGGGGAAAAGGCAACAATAAACAATTAAGTTACAGTTTATATTATTGCCCCTTTTGTTATTTTACAGTCAGAGAGATGGAGGGAAGAAAACGTGCCCAAACACACTGACAGAGTCTGCACTAAAGAAACAGCGATCAAGTGAGTGAGTGAAAATCCACACGTTAAATAACTTATAAGTAGAAGAGAGGGGAAGGATTTTTATACTTTCATACACATTATTTTTTTTGTTTCTTCAGAACAGCAGCAGCTGTGGTCAGTTTGGATTTAGTCAGACTGTAAATGTCACTGCAGACACATTGCCACAGTTTAAAAAAAAACAAACTAAATCACTGCTCATTAAAACAGCCCTGCAGCAGAATCCACTCTGCTGGGTTTATCCACGTGCTCCAAATGCTGTCAGAGTTATCACACACTACAGTAAAAATATTATAAATAATACAAATATTAGCTGATTTAGTAAATTAATACTGTCATTACGAGACAAGCTGAGAACATTTGAGTCCCGCTGAAAAAATAATCTGTCACTTACAGTAACTCTGTTCAGGGACTTTGAGCATCTCGACAACAATTTGTGGCACTATTGTGAAATCTGGTCTTATGATTTTTATGAGCCACTCTGCGTCAGCGCACCTGTGCTTTCAGAGAAGATGTGATTTTAGTAATATTATAGGAAATCTGCTCTTATGTGGGTAAAGCAGCTGATTGTGCTGCAGGACTGTTTTGAGAAGTTTTCCTCCTGGCACTATTTTCATGTAAAAACAGCTTATTTGAATCACGCCTTCCTGTCCTGCACTCGTCATTAAAACACACTTTTCTAAATCCTATTACAAAGGACACCGTTTGTATACTTCATTCACTCTAGCATGTTCTGAAAGTGATCTCAGGTTCAGTCTTGATTGCAGACTGAGGACTGTGGAGTTTTAGACCAAATAGCTTCTGTTAAAATGTTTTTTTTTTCTTATCAGTGGTCAATAAGAACATGGAAAAAAAATACAGCTTATAAAATGTGTTTCACTTTTGACTACCATTATAAAATTAATAAACTGATACCTTACCCTTTAATATTTGACTGCTGACATAAATACATGTCTCTTTCTCTCTGAAAGGAAAAATGGTGAAAAAAGGGTTTGAAGTTTTGAGAGCTCTATCACTTTAACATGAGTTGACGCATTTCCATTACACACAGATGTTTTCAGTTATTCTCTATTTTAGTCTGTAAACAAAGACAAAAACATTGCATGGTCTCGGAGGAGGGGGATTTCAAAATTTGCTTATTTCACCCAAAAGAGAGCAGCAAATTTAATGTTTTTTTACACATCCATTGCCGAGATTGTATACTAGTTTTCTGCCTACTGACTACTCATTTTATTGTTAAACTTAAGCTGGACTTTGAGAGCAGGTGGCTACAATCCACAACATTGTTTTTAAGCTTGAATTCCTCCAGTTGATCAGCTTCGATTATGCAGGTCTAACTCCTGCAGTTGGAAAAATGTAAAAGGTAGGAATGAGGAGTGAGGAGGAGATGGGATAGAGGATAATCAGAGGATAATCGGTTTGTGCTGGACTACAAAATGCAAGTAGTTTGATCTGTAGAGCCTGACTCAGCAGTTCTTCAGTTGGTTTTCTTCTTGCTCTTTACAGCAAACCAAAGGGTGCTCGGCTCAGGCGTGTGCGTTGGCAAGTCCACACACAAAAACACAAACCTGACGCTGCAACAAAGTGCTCCAAGTCCACTCCCTGGTCACTGCTCCCACAAGGTCCATCCTGCAGACACACACAAATCAGAGAAACAGGCCCTTGTTGTCCAGGGTGATGGCTGGGCGGCGGTGCCCTGTTTGTTATGGCTCCTGCGGGTATTTGTCTCAGGTGTCTTGGTAGGGCACGTGGAAACAGCCTGGGCTGTCGTCATCAGGTGACCAGAAGGACGATGGCCTCTTGTGGTGGAGTTCCCGGCGAACGCAGCGAGGACACGGCTGTGCTTTCTGTCGACACTCGGCGTGGAAAACGGCGCCGCAGCTGTCACACCTACAAACACACACATCGGTCAAGTTTCACCAGCTGTACAAGGACACTATCAGAGAGTCAGATTCAGACTCCATACCAACTGCCATGCATCAGGCGTCATTTGGCCCTGCAGGACTGAGTGGCGAATTATGTGAGGAAGGAGTGGATGGTGACTGTGTGGTGAGATTATGAGATTAGGTCTTTATGGTGCATATATGTGGCATGACCTTATGCTTTGGCAGTTCAGGGTAAGGCTAAGTAAACATATTTGAGAATGTATCATTTATATCTACTAAAGCATTGCATGAATCTGACTTCTAAATATATTTATTGTACTCAGATTACTGGTGCAATCCAATTTCATTCCCTTTCTTAAATAAGCCACCTGAGCTGCTCCTCCTACCTTGAAACCAGCTTTCTTCTGATTTGCTAACCCTTGAAAACAGAAGGTTTGAACTGCAGGTGGGTGTGGCTTTTGTGCTCAATGACATCATGCAGAGCTAGGAGTTGAAATTTTTTTTAAATTGAGTGTTTAAGGTAGTCTGAATTTGAAACTTTAACCAAGTTTACTAAGTGTCCAAAACTATAACAGAATTTTTGTAATTAAAAATAATCTTTTTAAAATTAAGCAAATCAGCCGCAAGTGTTTGTTATACCAGTGAAAGTGGCATCAGGGCTCCCACCTAAATTTTGGTTAGAAAGGAAACAACCAAACTTCCAAAGAAGTCTAACACTTTTACTACTAGTGATTAATAAGTGATACTGAGAAGCGCATATAGATTTGATAATGGGTCTTAAGTTACCTGCTGATTACACTGATCTGGTGAGTCAAGAAATACGAGTGTCTGGTTAACCAAAGTGTCCAGGCCAACAAGCTCTTTCCTGTTTCCTTTGGCATTTTAGATGATTTCCCAATGACTTTAAGCTCCAAATAAATCGATAACTATAAACTGATAAAATGTAGTTTCCAAACTGTTAAGTGAAATGCATATTGCAATATTCCATAATATGATTCACTGTTAAAACCACAAAGACTACATTGTAATCTGATAGCAATAGATTGGAACTGTCCATGAAGTAGGATAGGCAATTAACGCCCAGTTATTGCTCATTTCCTGCATCTTCTGAGTATGTGTAACTAAGTCAACAGCTCAGTAAATCTTTACAGCTCTGTTCCAGTAAGGACAGCAGATATGACTGTTATCAGTTAACACTTCTCAAGTCATAAAACACAGCTCAACAAGTAGGGTGTGTGTACGTCCAGAGCTCACAGTCTTTCAACTATTGGTCCTGATCAGCTCTTATCTCTGTGATATCTGTCACTCTGAATTTCAGTGATGGGGACGAGGTTCTGGACACTGTCGTGACAATCCCTGCACCCAAGACAGACAGACAGACACACACACACACACACACACACACACACACACACACACACACACACACACACACACACACACACACACACACACACACACACACACACACACACACACACACACACACACACACACACACACACACACACACACACAGCTCTCATGCCAACCAGTGTTAGTAACAAACAGCAGACTCAGTCTTGGTGCTCAAAAACTCACGTACACGTTAGCACCTCATTTCCAGATAGCAAAGTGTCAGCTCACCCGGCTTTCTCCCATACAAACTGTTTTTAATCAATTTCTGGATTCAAAACAATTACTGAGTCAATAAAGTCTCCTGACTCCACTGAGTCAACTTTAAATACATTTATCTGGAAACTATCAGTTATGTGCGCTGATCTTCCATCTGATCTTCCAAATGTAAAACCAGTCATGTTTAACTTGTAGAAAGGTTATCGAAGGATGTGTACCTCCGGGTGGCGTTCTCCTGGAAGGGATAGATGACCTGCCCGTTTTGGCAGAGTTCACAGATGAAGCCTTTCTCTCGACACAAGCTGCAGCTGAAAACATGTGAGCTGGCAAACTTGATCACCTTGGACAGGAAAGGAGCGAGTTTTCCATCAATCACCTAGAGAATGATAAGAAAGCATGGACGGGTGTGAGGGATAAAAAAGATGAGCAGCAGGAGACATAAGAAATACATGAAATGAAACAATAAGTGTGACAGTTGCTATGTTTCTTCTTCTGATTTCTTTCATTATCTTTTTTAAGCCCACTAACTCCTCCTTTGTCTGTTTTTATCTTTTCCTTTTTAAGTTTTTTCTTACAAGTTGAAAATCTTTAGGGTGGCCAATAAAGTATTAGTCACACGCACCGAGGTAAAAACTAAATTAAAAGTACTAAAGCATGCATCATAGCTCAACATATACATTTAATGTTTAAACAAAATTCCTAATGAGTGTGTTTGATAACATTTAACTTAATATAACTAATTCAGAAAGCAATTTTATAATAAGCAGCTTAAACTATAATATTTTGACAATCAAGTCAAGTCAGCTTTATTTGTATAGCACATTTAAGAGACATCAAGTGTCAGCCAAAGTGCTGAACAGAGGGACAATGTAATCAAATAAAACAGGGGTGTCAAACTCAAATACACAGTGGGCCAAAATTCAAAACTGGAACAAAGTCGCGGACTAACATTAATATTTATTGAAAAATATTTATTCCTCCAGATATAAGAATGAATCTTTTCTTATGGACTCAAACACGTTTTGCTGAAAAACTGAATATGGAACAAGCTAAGCTTAATACTAAACAATATATATATTAGCTGTATAATACCAGTAGGCCAGCTCTAATAATAATTTGGTATGGCTTCGCGAGCCAAATGTAATTAGGCTGCGGGCCAAATTTGGCCCGCGGGCCAGAGTTTGACACCTATGAAATAAAACATGACATTGAAGGCTTTATTATTATTATTATTATTATTATTATAGCAGTTTTATTAAGTCAGTCTACCAACAGAGAAGCATCATCCTCTTTACTGGAATGTTTGAAGGTTGCCAATATATGTGTCTTTACATGTCTGACTGACAAAGACATTTCATATCCTTGCTATGCAGATGACAAACAGCTGTACTTCTCTGCTAATGTGCCAGGAGCTAGCACTGTAGCTCATGCAGATTTGGTTGCTGAAAGGCAGGGGCATTTCTATGATCTAACCTTTAGGGGGCTCAGGCCCCCATCATAATATCATGCGTGCAGATGAATAATCACAGATTTCAGTATAATACACCAGTTTTATACTAGTGAACTCTTTAGTTATTAAACCAGAGGCAAAGGATCAGCTATGTTGACCAGACACTGTTTCAGTCTCCTAATCACATGCAGTAGAGACAATAGTAGAGCAGGGCGATATGACCAAAAATATTTATCACGATATACATTTGAAAATTTGCGATAACGATATAACTGACGATATAATCGTAAGACAAAACACTTTACAACTCCTCAACTTTATTAGTGCAAAAAACCAAAACATCAATGTATTTTCACTTAAACAAGCAGCTGTTTTTTATGTGCATTAAAGTTATATAAAAATTTAACAGTGCAAATGCAAATTCCTCGCTGACAGTTTAACCAAAAGGCATTTCCAGTGGAAACTGGCCGACATATCCTCAGCATAACCATGTATAATATCCACAAAACTTAAAAAGAGGTTATACACACACAATACGGTAATATTATGTTGAAGCACAGTACGTATCACTCCGCGAGGCTCCTGCCTACAATAGCCCTAATGCTCCATCAAGCGGTGCGGGTTCGTAGCTTAGCAAAGTCGTACTGAAACATTTGACAGATTTTCGAGCGCCGTGCACATAAAATCGTTTCAAGGTCAGTAAACACAACCAGAATTCATACATAAGGCACACGGGATTATAAGGGGCTCTGTCGACTTTCAGAAAAATCAAAGGATTGATTTTAAGTGTGCCGTATTTTCCAAACAACACGGTAATAACGACGACCCGCTAGCATGCGCTACCAAAAATAGTGCTTTGTTGTGTATCTGAGGGACAAAAGCTAAACCAGTTCCACACCACTGAAGCTGCAGCATTTTTACAAACCAGTTCTGGTTCATCTGTTTCATTCAACGATCCGCTTTTGCTCTTCTCATTCTGCGTCGCCGCCATGTGCGTATGTACCTAGCAGTACTTTCTTAAAATGGTCCCTTCAAATGTTTCAAGATCATCTTGGGGCAAGGATGTGTTGGCTTCCCCCAAGATTGTTTAGCAAATTCAGCTGAGTTTTAGAAAGTGCAGTTGATCTGGGGCAAAGACATGTCTGAAAGTAATATGGGGGAATGGAGGGAAATGACAAATGAGGAAACTAATGCGACGCCACATTCAAAAAGGACCAAAACAAAGTTGAATGCTTGGTGAAAAGGCAGCAAAACAAGACAGGAAACTAAAGGAAGTAAGGCAAACAGTGTATGAGGTGAACAACTTTTGATGGCAACGCTTGGCAAGTTCCTTAAAGAACTGAGGGATGGGGGGCTTAGCAGTGGGGGGCTCGAGTTGTGGAGTCGTGAATAGACGATGAGAGACTGCACAGAAAGGGTGTACAGACTCTTAACAGATATAACAACTCAACATGGCTTCAAGCTTTGCTGTACCTTGTTAACAGTGCAGACAGTGCTATAAGCTTAATAACCCAGGATATGTAAGACAGAGGGAGAAATTTAATCGAAAAAAACAGAGTAGAAAGTAAGAGAAAGAGTAGCAGATTCAATATACAAGAGAGATCTTGAGAGAGGGCGAGAGCCTGTATTCAGATACAAGTGGTTCCACCTGGCAGAGCTCTGGACCTGCCAATTATAACCTCCTTCATGCTGTTTGTTAGACGATGAGGACGAGAGGATGAGAGACGTAGAGAGGAGGAAGAAACCACACTTACACAGAGGAAACCCAGCACACTGAGGTACAGTGATTCCCTCTGCACTGAGTCACAGGACCAAAGCAAAGACTGCTACACTTTCATTAAGTTGAATGGATTTAAAAACCTATAGGGTACCTTTACAAACATAAAGAAAATACAAAATGATTAGTCTTTGGATGAAATCGAGCCTGATGCCTTGGACCAATATTTAACTAACAACAGGATTCATTCTAGTAATTTTACCATCTTAAAAAAAGGTCGAGAGGTAACCTCCAGGCCTGAAAAATGCCACCAAAAACTTTACTGGCCACTTCAAGTTATGACCAGTTGAAGAAAACTTCAAAACTTTAGAGCAGAAATAAACATCTTTATGCATGCCTTTTTCTCTTGTTGAATGTTTGACTGTATTAAAGAACAATATATGATTACAAAGCTCTAAAGGGTTTGAAGCTCCAGCAACACTTCTGGTATGAAAAACAGTTTTACTTGATCAACATGGTACTTAAAAAAAAACAAGACAAAACAAAAAACCCACCAAAAATCATGTTGATCAAATAATACACTATTATTTGTGGAGCTTCAGCCTATTTAGACCCTTGTTCATCTCTGCCACACCAGAAGTAGCTGAAGTAGTGCAAGAAGTCTCCATTTTGTTTCCACCAGCTGATAACCACCCAGCTCTACCATCCAAATATGTTCACATCTGGTTTTAAAAAACACAGAAATGCTAATTGTGAGGCTTGAAAATTGTAGCTTACAAAACCTGTGGGTGAGTTCACTGTGGCTTTGTCCATCGTTTAAATACAGTCCATGGGAAAGAGAACAAAATGTGGGTTATATGCAGGTGCTCGGCTTTTTGAAGCCATCTTAGAAAAACAAGTACGAGACTGGTGATATAATTTTTTGTGACCAGTAGACTCAACGGGGAGAACTTTAGATGTGGAAAAGGGAAAGAAAGAATTTAAGCTAAGCAGCACGAGAGGAGTCAAAGAATATTACATCCAAGTAAAAAAAAAAAATGTAAACATTAGGAAAATTAATAACTAATTTAAATACACTTTACATTATGACGATATCGACATGATTTTTAAAAAATGTTAAGAGTACCAAAACGGTGGAACCAAAATGCAGCCTAAGTTAATGTTAGGGAGAACGTAACAACAGTCAGAAAATAAAAATGTTTCCAGACGGACAGACGAGCGGACAGGTACCGAGAGTGGCACACAGATTTGTGTGTCCCTCTCCCCCCACACCAAACCTAAGTAGGCCTGCTCAGTCCGGTCCAGCCCAGTCCACATGACAAATGGCTCTCCTGATGGAGGCTGACAAGCTCAGTAATTAAGGCCCACTATAATTGCACTGGGCAGAATCAAACGACTGGCAGCACAGCTCTGGTGACTGGCTGGTTCTCTTGGGGGATGATGGGAAAAGAGGAAGGCACAGAAAGATGGATGGATGTAGAGTGAGAAATAAATATGCAAGAAGAAGAATATAAAGGCAACGTAAAGAAAACAAGGAAATCCATTTCTATTTCTTGCCCATAGTTTCTTCATTTAAAACGATTACTGTTTCAAATGAATTACAGCAAACTGGTTTCTCAGTGACTTTAATCACATTTAGGTCCCTGCTGTCAAAGCCTTCCAGAAATATACAGCGACACTTCTATTAGTTATAACGGAAGCCCTGAGACCAGCAAGGTCACTGTGGGGTAATTATTTAGACTAGAACTTCCAACTTGGGCAGAACAACAATGAAGCCAAATATTGACGACCGTCCAGAGTGTGTGGGTGAACCAGTAGAGCTGTCTTTAATGGTCGCTTAGGGACCGACCAACTTCTGTCTCAATATACAAAAAATATACTGCAGAGCAAAACAAACTGGGAAATTATTGGGATTATTAAAAAGAACATAAAGTACAGTACATTCAGTTATCTTCAAATCAAAATTCTCTAGTTTCCCTTTTCACCTCCTTACAAAAGAAACTAGTTCCTGAGTTTAGTTTCAATAAATAAACCTGGAACCATTCAGTTAAAAGTGCTGTCTAAAAATTGGAATTTGAGCATAATTCATACTTAAGGTAAGTGACATTAATAGCTTGAACTGCCAACTAGAACAATGAGACTGAATGGCAGCTCACAAGCTGCTAGTCCATCCCCCAGCAAGCCAGTCACCATGAACGTCTACACCAGTGAATGTGCAAAGGTCCTCATGATTATAGTTAACAAAAAAAACAACATGAAGCACTATCAGAATTCATTTCAGCATACAGAGCAATGCTGTAGAAGTATTCACCTATTTAACCCTCATTCCCTCCAAAAAACCCTCCCAGAAAACACACACACTTTTCACCTCCTCTCCCTCCATCCCTCCTCTTAAACTCCTCCCCCTCCAGTTGAACCTCTTTCTCTGCTCCATGCAGAGTCTTTGTGCTCCAAAACCTCCTAATCCCCTAAAACTGCTGTTAAACAGCCGTTCGCCTGCCCTCCTCTCTCACTCGCCCTCACACACACACACACACACACACACACACACACACACACACACACACACACACACACACACACACTACCGCAGCTCCATTGAGACACTAGAAAGCCAGCTGGGATTACATGGCTGGAAAGACCAGAGTGAGATCTGTTTGGATAGCACCCTCTCTCCTCTCTCTGTGTCACACACACAGAAAACCTGACGTATGTTGGATGTCAGTGTATGGATGGTAGAGTCTGTCTTCTCAGGAGATTCCCCTAAAATCCCCAGACTTCCAAGTAATCTTCTGGCTGAGCAGATGTAAGAAACGTGTTTCTCTGATGCTTTTATTTCTTTTTAGTTTAAAAATCCAACCTTAATGGCACAATAGAATACTTTACTCTTTAGTGACATCATTCTATTTATTTTCTACTAAGGCACACAGCGATAGTAGAAAAAAGATGATTTAGCCTCTTAAAGGATTAAAAATTAACCAAGCTACTTGATTTGCTCGTAGGAAACACACCTTGGCTTGCTGCGGGGACAAAGCCTCGAGCCCTTGACGTCATGAGAGGCACTAGACTGATCTTGCTGCCTTTGACAGCTTCGAAGACAAAAACAAGATCTGTGATCCCTCACAATCATCTGCTGTCTTGAAAGCAACTTTGGTGCATCAAGGCGACAATAAGACAGAATGAGTCTGCAACCAGTTTGTGACTGAATGTCTCAATCTGTTTGTGATTCATATGAATTACTTAGATTAAGAATCCAGCTACAAATTCATAGAACTGAAACAGAAATTCAGAAATTCCTCCAGCAATAGTCAGGTAGTTGGTGCGGGACAGCCATTTAACTGCAAAATGGCACAGGTGCTTCACAACTTTGCTTTTAAATAGGAATATGACCACAATACAAACAGTGGACAACCAAGTGAGATTGGATCTCATTGCTCCAAAGAGACCTCATGAGTGCAGACTCACACAGATTGCCAACATGTTGCACTCAATCTGTCTGCGTTTATAAGCTAGATGACAATTACTCACAAATCTAAAACTAAGCGTGACTGCAGTCAGCCAAGCAAGACCATTATTGTTTGTGACAGGTTGCCTCCTAACTGTGAACTGCCTTGCAATCTGGGCAACCAGTTGGTTGAGCAGGCAGCACCCTCAGCTACTTGCTGTCGGTCTGTCCCCCCCGTGATTGCATTGATAGTTGTGATCATGTGGCAGCTACCAATTCTAGTTGCAAGGAGGTTGCTGTCCTAATTTTACTCTAGTGTGGCTCTAGAGTGCCACTCGCACCGAGACAGACACCCCCTTACTTGACATGACTGACAGTAACCATGGACTATACGAAAAAAATAAATACAAAGACTTCCCCAATGTTGATGTGCAGGCCAGCATTAGCTACAGGTTATATTTCTGCTACACAACACACAGACGTCTAATGAAGTAACAAACATCATGGCAATCAATCATGGCTTAAAAACCAACAGTTTTACATACTGCATCTTCAAACGTATGCACACCATAAGTGATGATTGTTAAAGGGAAATCGCAACAGAGACAACAGAAGCCTTTAAAAATCTACATTTGTAGAAATTGTAATGGATCACAGTTTCTAAATTACCGCTAACCTTTTTTATTAGGAGTGTTTGGGACAACAAAAGCCAGATTTACCATGACAAGGGATTAATACAACTGCAGGTCTCTATGAAATAGGCTTTGATTGACATTTTAATCTCACAAGGAACAGCTAGATAGCAGCTGTGTTTTAATTACATACATTTTATCAACCTGCCCCATGGCATTGCCACTCAAAAACCTCCACAGACATCATAAATCGTCACATATAGTCTAAGAAACTGTATAGCGACCAGTATTAGCATTGTGCAATCTCTTAACAAAAATAGCTCTTATTATGTGGATTGCTTGAATATTTGAGGTTAAAGCTCCCCTTACAATTAAAGGCATGAGGAGAAATCTTCCGGAGAACATATAGCACTTCCTCAAGAGGCCTCTGTGTGCCTGGACAAGTGTGAGTGGAGAGGCATGCCTGGCATACAGGGAATGCCAGGGTGTCACTGTGGGAAGCCTGCTGTCTGCGTACACACAAGCATTTTTCTTTCCTAGAAACCATCCTTAAAGCAAGCAGAGGGATGGTGCAGAGCATCCTTAGACAAACACATATGGCTTCTACAAAACCAATGGGCCTCTAATAGGGGATATGGGTGGAGGCTATTTGTTGGGAGGTTTAAAAAAAAAAAAAAGACTGGTGTGTCCCGGGCTTTAGCCAGGGGAGTTGAGCCTTCACTGACCTCTGGGGTGGAACAAAAAAAGCCACGTTGATTAAGAGTGTCATTTTATTCAGGAGGCGAATCAAAAGAAACAAGCTTGTTAATATGGAAAACCAATTAAGAGGCAGAGTGCTCAAGAATCTGTGGGAGGAAGGGTGAGAGAGGGGGAGAGGGAGCAGTGCACTCTCTCCCAAAGACACACATTGTTGAAATTAATTCAAAATCCCCAGTTTAGAGTTTATGACAGAAAATCAGAGTTTAAGCAGGAAAAAGACACACAGACACACACACACACTCAACACATGTGTGCTGAGCGTGTGTGAGGCCAAGGCGATGTTTAGAAGAATGGAAGGATGTCACGCTTTGTTTTTCTGCCTGTTGATTCTGAATGTGACCAATTAGTGAAGCAGAGAGACACAGAGTGTGGGAGTGGAGGAGGAGGTGGTGGAGATGGAGGTGGAGGCGGAGGGGGGGCTCCAATCTCTTTCACTGTGAGAGTCTGTGGCCAAGCTCTGAGTAGAGCAGGATGAAAGAAAAAAAATGGGGCAGGGTACAACATAATGAACATAATGACAAACAAAAGAACTTTTCAGTCATTTGTGGTCGCTTTCCTCTGACCCCCCCCAACTCAGTCCGGCAACTCTGTGCTAAAAAAGGCCGCAATAAAGAAAAAAATAAGAATCTATGCAAATCTCTTTAAAATCTCCTCATTGATAATTTCAAAAAGACATGACGACTTTTAAACTCATTCACAGATATAAGCGTTTGTAATTTAATGAGAAAATCTGGTGATTCACTAAAATGCCAAAGTCTCTTTGTTACTGCAGAGTAATAATGCAGAGTCATGAGGATAAGATGCCAGACCATTTTTTCTCAATCTGGATACTTAAAGTCTCCAAATGAGGCTGCTGGAGGATATCACCCTTTCTTATCACTGTTATGACACGGACACTCGCCAAAGAAACAAAGGAAAGGTTGTGTTTACTTAAACGCAACACAACCTTTTGGCAAATCAGACGAAAAGAGGAAAACACCAATGTGTTAGTCACGTCCCTGTTTGCTGCTCTCAGCTGCAGTTCATCGACTCTTGCTGAGGTCTATTTTTAGTAGTGGATTAATACATATTTGCTGCTCTAGTAAATAGCTCCTGCGTTGGGAATTCAGTGTATGACTTTGGTAATGAATGAAACCCATCTCTGAGCCGAGTCGTATGAGCGGTGAACATGTGCAGACTTGATCGCTAAATGAGCTCCTTTTCACAGCTTCTATCTGCTATGACATTAAAATTTGCAAATGTTTGTGTGCTCTTGATAATAAAGGAACATACCTTCCAATGACTAATGAAACAATGAATGAAGCATAAAAAAATAGTTTTTTCAAACACTGGTCACCATATTACGATTGACACAGACTGAAAATGTCATTTTTAGCATCATAATCTGTTTCTCTAACAGACACTGACAAACCAAATGCTGCTTTACTTGTTTATTTAAGTTTATTCAAGCCTATAATCTATGCTTTATGCCTTATTCTACGTTAAACCTTCAATTTGTATTCAAACACGAAAATACATAATTTAAAAACGTGGCAAGCAGCTCAGTTCAGCGCTGACATTTTAGGTGGCCTGTTGATGGACTGTATGCTTTCTTCTACTCAATTTTAAGTCTATTACAAACATTGTGGTTTAGTCAAATATACCACTATTGAACACAATCCAGAGTTTTAACAAAATATTAATGGGTGCTGAAATGATTTTGTAGCTTCCAGCTTCAAGAACACATTCTGAGTTTATCATATATCTGCAGCAGCAGAATCTATCGGCGAGCAGGAGAGCTGCGTGCATTTCCACAGATGGCACATGAGTGGTAGCTTTTTTTGATTATTATTAGAGATACTTGACACAGAAACAGGACTGATCCAAGTCAAAGAGCAATGCTGTCACACAGAGTCACAGTTTATGCATCCTATTCTGTGTGCATGTAGCTCTGGATGTGTGCATGTACCTGCTGCAGGTCAGCCAGGGAGTACAGGTGGATGTGCTGTAGGAGGTATTCCCGGGGGAAAATCCTGTTGAAAGAACAACAACAAAAAACCATTTGTCCCTCACTTTCTATACAAACAGTTTATCAGGTTTAAACAGTCAGTGATGCTGATACTCCAACTCTTCTCTTTTGACCACGGAAAAAAGAGAAAATCTGGATTTAAAAAATGTTTGCTTTGTGATGAATCTCACAAAGATCATCCCACAGCAAGGTAGAGCCTGATGTTGTTTACACCGTGCATGAGAGATTTATGATACTTACATGCTACAATATACAAAACTGAGACGGGGTACCAGCGATTATACTGCTGACCCTTCAAAGTATTTAATATTAGTCATGTAGCATTTTGATGAATTATAAGATGCATGAATAAAACACACAGTATGCTTTGCACTGGAGACACTTAGAATCCTGCAGCATCATAAAAAAGCCACTGCCATGACATTAACCAACTATTGTTTATGTCATGGCAACAATTACTAGCATTACTGCACACAAACTGAATTCAAGTTAAATCTTAAACTGGCTTCTAATAAAACCATGCGAGGGAGTTTTACTGCAATACACTCAGTCATCTAAGTGTATAAATAAGAACAGAATGATCAAGCTCTGTGGGCCCATTATGAGCACATTTAATGTTTAACCACCAGCCATTCAGTGCAGTGATTGCTAAACAAAGTAATAATATTAATCTAGAGGCAAAAGCTTTCTCATTTCCTTCAGTAGTGTTTGACGAAACAGACGGCAGAGGTGTGTGTGTGTGTGTGTGTGTGTGAGTGAGTGTGTGAGAGAGAGAGAGAGAGTTTCTATGAATGCTGATGTGGTAACCATTGGTAATGTTCCAAACAGAGCAGTTTATCAGTGGTGCCTATCACCATGAGGCGTCTACTTCACCCATGCACTCAACCTTATGTTTTAATGACACTCAGCACAGCTTTAGACATGATTTAAGGTGGTGCCATCCTTCTTAGAGGTCTGAGAGGAGGCCTCATAGCACACTCGTGTGTTTTTCCTGATTCGTGAGGACATTTGTTGGCATAATCCCTCTGTAGCCCCCCACAGTAACCTTGAACATTGCAGCTAAATGTCTTATGTTCTCACTAAACACAACCTAATTCTAATCTTAAAGATTTCACATTTCCTCATCCAGCAACTTTAAACTAAAACAAACCAAAATAAATTGTTGGACCAAACACACACACACACACACACACACACACACCACACCTCTGCCGTCTGTTTCGTCAAACACTACTGAAGGAAATGAGAAAGCTTTTGCCTCTAGATTAATATTATTACTTTGTTTAGCAATCACTGCACTGAATGGCTGGTGGTTAAACATTAAATGTGCTCATAATGGGCCCACAGAGCTAGGGTTAGGGGTTTGTGTCGTCCATGTGCGGATGAACACACCCTCAAAGTGTGTGCTGATCTTGATAAAAAGACTTGAGAACTAATATGTTTTAGATTAGCAAGAGCACACACAAATTCATGTACACATATGTACACACATGCCAACAACTGACAGTATTTGTGCAAGACCTGATAGGATCTAATTCTATATTTTATTTCGATATCCTCTGGGCTATTTCCACTCCGACTGACACACCTTTTATTAAATTCTGTTATCCCTCAGTGATTATTATTGTGTACTGAAGGTGGGTCTGACCTGAGTAGGTCTGTGTACAGATGTAGGAAGAAGTTGTGCAAACGAGTATGTTCCTATGTGTAAGTAGTGGACAAACCAACAAATTACAACATGGAGCAAACAAAGCAGCATCTCGAGGCAAAAACAAGCTTATCTTTTAAACCTCTGGATGTCTTTTTATGTTGACAAAGTGTCAGGGAAGTGCTGATACAACTTACGTGAAGCTTTACATTTTTGTCCATCACACAGCCTCCTGAGTTACTAACGCAAGAACAGCAACCTGCACGTAACTCCATGACATCCCCACTGAAGTCAGGAAGGACATCACAATGTTGTATGTACAGACGGGAATTAAAGCACTTCTCAGACAAGCGTACTATCGATATGTTGATACGATAATGCCAGGCATTAGGATACAGAGATTCTATGTTACTTGATACAATGAAGGAAAATTATCTGTGTAACCAAAGATAAGCATAAGCTTTCACCTGTGGTCTGCATTTTACCCCTGTGAGTTTCTTCTTCTTCACCACAACTTGTTTAACTTTACATCACTCTTCACTGATAAGTGGCAGCACAAGGAATCATGAAATAGTGACTGGAACATCAAATCTATACGTGTTCTGCCATTTTGAGTTTATTTCAATGATTAACATATTTTAAGAGCAAACAATACCATTAGTTTTCCTAATCGTGTACAGACATTGGAAAAAGAACACACTGTCCTGTCCACATGCAGTCCTGTGGAAAAAGTAAGCACACCCTTACTGCTTGCATACTTTATACTTTTATGACTGTTTATGTCTAAATTTTATCTACCATGTTTGCTATATATACATTTTTCTTATGTTTTTTATGGTATTGTTTACATGTTACTGTAAGGTGACCTTGAGGGTCTGAAAGGCGCCTATAAATAAAATGTATTATTATCAAAAGAATACGTAGCAGCCAAGTGGTGCTAATCAAATGCATTTCATTAACTGATCATCAGAAAGTGTGATGATCTCTATAAAAGTAGTTTTGGCAGTTTGCCGGTCTGGAGCATTCAAGTGTGTTCAATCCCACAATCTTCTCAGGAGTGGACGTCCTAACAAATTCACCCCAGGGTAAGATCAGGCAACGCTCAGAGAAAATACAAAAGCAAGCTACATCTCAGAATTAATAAAATTAATTCTATTCAGTTTTATCAATATACTGTGCCAAATCATAACAGCAGTCGGAAGTCACTTTATGTTAGTAAACCACAGACCCTATAACAATACAGCAAAACCCAACAATCAGATCCCCCCCATGAGCAAGTACATGGTGACAGTGGTAAGGAAAAAAAACCCTTTTAATAGGAAGAAACTTCTGGCAGAGCAAGAAGGGAGGGGCAGACATGACCAACAATTTAAAAAAAAGACTGTTTGGAAGGGTTGCCAGAAGAGAGCTGCTCTCGGAAAGCTTTGCTTTGGATCGCAAACTTGCATCTGAAGAGATGAAAGCAAAGTGGAGATGTTTGCTCATAATGCACAGCACCACATTTAGTGAAAATCAAACACAGCATATGAGCACAAACAACTCATACCAACTGTCAAGTACTGTGGTGAAGGGGTGATGATTTGGGCTTGTTTTGAAGCCACAGGACCTGGGCACCTTGCAGTCATGGATTCCACCATGAATACCTCTGTATACCAACGTAGTCTAGAGCAGCGGTCCCCAACCCCTGGGCCTCAGACCGGTACCGGTCCGTGAGTCGTTTGGTAAGTAGTTGAGGCTCAGGTGTGAAATGTATGGTTTTCAGGGTTTTTATCGGTTTTCAGCGTTATTTTGTTATCGTTTTTATCGTTAACTCTGTTTTCCTGGGTCTTTTCACGTGTGTTATTAATAAATCTTCTTTTTTCGGTACCGGTACTAGTTGTATTTTGTTGTATTTATCCGCGACACCTTAATTAAAGGCCGGTCCGTAAAATTATTGTCGGGCATAAACCGGTCGGTGGCACAAAAAAGGTTGGGGACCGCTGGTCTAGAGTCAAATGTGAGGCCATCTGTCTGACAGTTAAAGCTTGGCCAAACTGGGTCCTACAACAAGACAATAATCCAAAGCACAGACGCAAATCTTCAACAGAATCTCAGAAATAAAAAAATTAAAAAAAAATACAAATTGAAGAGTCCCAGTGGTCCAGTCAAAGTCCTTAGTTAGATCTTTACCTGACTTAAATGCTGTGTTGGGCTCTTAAGAGGATTGTGCATAAACAAATGAACCGGCAACTCAATATACTCAAGGCAACGCTATAAAGAGGAAATTAAGTGGGCCAAAGATTCTGGACTTCTTTAAGTTGCTTGAAGACGTTTCACCTCTCATCCGAGAAGCTTCTTCAGTTCTAAGGTCAAATGGTGGAGAGTCCCAGATTTAAACCTAGTGGGAGTATCCCCCCACAGAGGGACAAAAGGACCCCCTGGTGATCCTCTAATTGCCTGAGCCAAGGTGTGAAACTGGGTGTGGGTCCCAATCAGCCAGAGTTTCGGGTGTGTTCATTGTGAAACCTGGCCCCACCTTATCATGCGAATTCCTGAGGTCAGATGGCCCAGGATGTGAGTGGGCGTTAAGGCGTCTGGGGAGGGAACTCAAAACTGGATTATAGATGGCAGAGAGTTGGGGTCGTAAACCATCGCCTCTGTTCAAAGATGGTCGCTCACAGTGGACATAGATGGCTTTTCTTTCCAAGCTCCTTTGACTACAATGACCTGGATGACTGAGAACCTTAACAGACATGGGCCAAAGATTCCTGTGCAAACCTCTCATAGTGTCCGAGAACCACTGCACAGGGCCACAAACACAGCTTTGAGGGCCCCGTGTGGTTCCTTGTGTGATTGTGTTTCCATAGCATATCTCTTCAGATCCCCTGAAATAAACTAATGACTACGGAAAGGTTTTAGCGCCATGGCCCTCATCAATCCTGCAGTGTTTGGAAGTGACGGGGCACTGGCCGGCACAAGCTAATGGGACAGAAGTAAACACAGAGCGCCACGATGCTGCTCGGCTTGACTACTACGGCATGACTGAAATGCTTTTTTTTTTTTTTTTTTTTTTTGGAAGTTGAGTTTGTGATCCCGATTTCCTATTTTAAAATGTTATAAACAGATTTATATGAATGTTAGGCTTACATTGCATTATGGTGACTGTAGCATCCATCAAATCTAGTTTCTGCTCTAAATAATCAGCTAGGAAACTATAAGAAAACGCAGACTTGGGTTGATCACTATTTAAATTGCCCTATTAAAATATAAGTCATATTACAATTTCCTCTTGATTTTAAATGCAAAACTATTTATAGCTCACTTAATCAATGATCCGAATGCATATTTCAGTGTTTTTCTGCCCACTAACCAACTGATGAATCATGCATTTCATCTCCACATGTAAATATTTTTATAGACTTTCATCTTATTTGTTGCCAACATTAAAGTATGACAAATCTATGTGCTGCTTCTCCATTAGGAATGCTCTGTTAGTGAACCAGACCGGGGCAAGGAGCATCCATCACTGCACAGACAAGGCTTTCAGTGTGTGATCCCACTCACATAAACAGTCGTCCCCCCTGACCATCACACACATCGACATATACACACACAGACACATGTCTTTAATGTATAAACAGTCTATACACACACAAAGGAATGCATGCAGATAAAAGTTATGATAATATATACATATGGACTCAGACACACACATATGAGCATGTGCACGTCACGCAAGGAGAAAATAACAGTCAGTCATAAAGCATTATTAAGGTTTCTGATGTGGAACATTTATTTTTAAATAATCTCTGCATATTCATCTGAGCAGAGCTTCCTTAAAGGATCGTGTTTTGTCTCATGTTTTCCTCCTTCCTTTACATTTAGCCATATAACTTGATAAGCTTCTCGGTTAGTTCAAACAACTTAGCTCTTTCCTCCATAAACATGACATTTGACCACCTCCCCAGTTCTCATAATGATGAGTTTTGACAACTCAGGATATATTACATTAGAGTAGTTTCCAGGCTTTTCCGGGGAGAGACCACCCTCACTAACTTCTGATTCACAGCCAGTCATTTTTTTCTATAAGCTGGCCTTAAAAATGACAGAAACCACTCAGTTCAGAAAAAGGCTTCAAGGCTTTCTCTTAGTCGGCTTTCAAGGGGTGAAGAGTTAAGGCTGGGTCGGGGTATCGGCTTGTACTTGCATTTAAGAGACATTACATGAATTTAATTTTCTTGCAAAATTCTTCAGGTCAATCAGCACGAGACATTTCAATTTGTAAAATATTTGCGTACCTCCTCATTACTGCTCACATAAAGTAAATAACTGCTGGGCTACAGAAATGCATCTCAGTCCCACAGTGTTCATACCTTCGTCTGAGGTCCTCAGCAACGGTTGCTCGGCAGCTGAACAGGTAGGCCCGCAGTGACTGGAGCTGCTGACGGAGACGCAGGACTGTGCTCAGAGGCTCACAGTGTTCATACAGACAGGGGTTAAGCTGCTGGATGTCCAGCAGTGGCTCTTCATACACAAACTCCAGGAACTCCTTGGCCTGTTTGGACACCTGGAAAAGTTTACATTAAAATGACTGCATCAAAGACCACTGACATATGAGGGATAATCCTGAGCTCAGACTTTAATGCTTGACAAGATAGAACAAGATAAAACCTGGGTGGCTAATTTTATTTACCCCCCGCCCAGAGCTACAGTAGCCATTTTCTGCTTTTTCTATTAATTGCTAATAATGTGGGGGGCTGGAGTCAGTAAAAGAAGTATGGTTGGCTAGTTGAAAAATAATCCCATATTGAACACAAATCTAAGACCACGCTTTCTGGCAGTAGCTTAATATTTAGCGTACAGATGTGATAGGATCAATTTTTCTCCAGTACTTACTGGAAACCTGCAGATCTTTAACAGTAGTCTTACAGTATACTATAAGCTAAAACATGACAAGGCTTTTTAAGCCCCAAAGCCCCTCCTCTAATGATTCTGCATTAAAAATTTGTTTTTTCTTTCATATTTCTGTGTGTATGCTTTCATACCTTGTGCTTGCTGGTGTCCCAGTTGTGCAGCAGGCGTGCTGGGATGAGGAAAGAGTTGTCCTGATGGCAGCTTTGGCAGTAGTACCAGCCACTATAGTAACAAACCTTCGCCTTTCCTCTGGACAGACCAATGGGACGCTGACAACCTGAGGAGGAAGTCATTGATGAGTATATGTGTGCCTTCAAATTTGGTACTTTAGTGTGTCTGAATGCTATCAGGACAACTCAAAGTCACACAATTTGCTTTTCAGTCCCAAAACATTTTAATCCAAAAGTGTTTTTTTAATTGTCTCTGACTCACATATCATCAAATTGCAGCTTCACTAAAGAGATCCATATCTGTAGCTGTATTTGTTATCATGGGCTAATTAGTATTGCACACACTTGGTGTTAAAAGTGCACTGAAGCAGACAAAGACGAGCCCTGAGAGAGAGCACAAAGGCTGTAATGCAAATTGGTTGGTGTTAATATGTATCGGTTTATTGCCCCACACTAAATGCCATGCTAATCCAGCCAAGTAAACCTGTAGATAATAAACAAGATAGCCTCTATTTGACAAGATGCTCTGACCCCGATAAGGTAATCCATTGGATCAGGAAACACAGATAATCAAACTTAAATTATCACCTTGCAGGTTTTATACCTCTGACAACCAGGCAGGCTTATATCCATGCCTGTTCACTCATAGTATATGTAGTGAATACCTTGAAAGCAATTAATGGGTGAGGACCAAAGATCAGTGTCACTCGGTTTAACCAAATGTGAAATATGGTCACAATCTCTTATCCATCCCTGAATTATGGTTACATAATGGTCAAATGTTTTTCTTGCAAAATAATAAATAATATGATGTCACAGTGAAGTGGACCTTAGACACAGTTCATGAACTTGTCGTTCCTTTTTTATGTTTTTTATTCTGACATTTTGATGTTGTGATGTTTTGAGGTTGTGTTATCTTGACAAACCAAAGCCACTCTGAAGACAACAGCTGCCTGCGAGTGATCGCAGACCTGGCCCTCGGCTTCAAACCAATCGTTCAAAAGGCATCCAGATCAGAAGCTGATTGCACACCGTCATTATAACTTGGGTCGTGCTGTGGTCCACAACCACCGTTTTCTTTAGTGTGACTAGGGCATAACAAAGTGGGTGTGTGTGTGTAGCTGTGTGTGTGGACAGACATTGTAGGGTGGGGCTAGCAAAACTGAAATAGTTGTTCATGCAAAGTTCATGCAGTGCCTGTGTTTGGAGGTACGCAAATAAACAAGCTCTTGAGCCAGACTTTCACTCTTTCACTCATTACACAACCGTTTGTCACATTTTGAATAAACACTGCGAGCAGCTTCCAGAGAGACTGCCTCCATATTTATGCCACAGTGGGTATAATGGGTGCTTTTTATCATGCTTTCCAGTGACTTTTCAAAACAAGTATAAAGCCACTGATGGTGTTCACAAATGTGTGTGGAATGATGATGAAAACTTCTTCTCTGTATGTTTGCTCAGCTTTGTAAAAACTTCATACACACTAGTTTGGTTCCTGTGCCTTTTACTGCTTTTAATAGAAGAATTTCATCTTGAAACGTTTAATACATTTGGTATTTTAAACTATATTTACGTTGTAGTGAAATATCTTTAAGCGTATCCACAGAGCCTAATGTAGTATGCACTACAGCAACAATATCCCTCTTGTTTTTGGCTGAGGGAGCCTGTGCTGATCTCCACTGCAACACAGAAACTCCTGAAACCACACATGCATTCTTCAGAAAGATGATCCTGATAGTTCCCATTTAGTGCATCTTCTATCCAAAATCTTCACCTCACTGATTTGAGGTAATCCCTAGATAACAGAATCCTGGTTCTCCCAGTAGCCACAACACAGCAGACTCCATTTACAAGGAGCTCTGCAGACCTAAAAGACCAACAGATTCTCTGCTCTATTCAGCCTGATAGCTTCCACACTCTGCTTTGTCTTCCAGGCTCTTTAAAGTTCATTCTTCACCCAAACACCCGGCCCTGCTCTCTGATCACGCGCACCCAAACAGTTGAGCGCTGAAGCAGTTCAACAGGTGTCTCTTATCGCACCATCTTAGCGGACACAGAGCCTGGAGGAAAACAGCAAATGAGGAGAGGCACAGAAGAAAAGATCCTGAAGATTGTTATCTAGGAAAACACAGGCTTAGGAAGCTACGGAAAAAAGAAAAGGAAAAACAGTGGAAGAGGGACATGTGTCAGCGTGTTTGTCAGCTCTGCTTTAACACAAGAAGCGCAGGCTGAATGAGAGGAAAACAGGAAAACTAAGACATAATAAGTAAAAAGCTATTGAGAGATGAGAGGAAAGAAGGGACTGCGTGAAAGAGAAGAGTAAGATCAAACAAGCGCAGATGATGGCAGACAATAAAGACAACTATCACAGACAATAATCTGAAAAAAGGCAGACAATGGTTCAATCAGCATTCAGAGCTGAGCTCCTTCTTTATCTAACCAAAATAAAAAACATATTAATTTGGGAGCTTCACTCACAAAAAGAATGGAAAACCAGGCCCAGCTAGTACTCCACTAGAAGCTTTGATTCTGAGATCAAAATAATCTTTTTTTTAAAATATATTTTACTATTCAGTTCATTTATTGCTTAAGTTTTCTTCTCCCTACCTTTAAGCCAGCTTTCTTCTGATTGGCTATTATTTAAAGAGCAAGTCAGAGAAGAGGATATCCACTCTCTCTGACATCACACAGAGCCAAACATAAAAAAACAAAACCGTCTGAAACCCAGTGTTTAGAGCAAGTCTGAGACCTGGGTTATTGCTCAGTGGGATTAATTACACATATGCCGACCTCAATATTTAAAAATTCTTGCCATATGTAATATGTAAGTGTATATATGACAGATAAGAAGAATAATGCGGCCTGACGGTAGGTGGAAAGTTCTAACATTTTCAAATTCTTAATTTTTTTATGCTTTGAATGTGATGAAATGCTAAACTTTGTCACTGTGAATCAAAGAGATTAGTAACGGATAAAAGAGAATCGTGAACAACTCTGTACAACGCTGTATCCTGTGGGACGATGTACCAAAGCTCACAAAGATCTGAACTACGGAAGAAAAGCTTCCTATAAGTGAGCCTATAAGCGAGTGGCCAGTGCAGTCCCTGGATGTCAATCCTTTTGCCTTTAATTAAAAATGTGAGTAAACCTTACAAAGTGATTTTCCATCTGTCACATGTATGACCTCAACATGAGTCAAAGCACCGTCAGACGTGATTTGCCTGTCTTACTTCCTGTCCGCTGTGTCTCTAATTCATATCTCTAATTCTAAATCAGCATCCATTTTTAAGAATTTATAAAGTTTAAACAATGTGCATTTGTTTTTCTTTAATCAAAACCACTGTGCAAGGATACAATCCTCGACAAAAGACAACGATAAAGTCTTATCTTACTGAAGGGCTAACAATTGAATACATATGTGTAACTCACTTCTAGTTAGGCTTATTACAGCAATGAGCTCATGCTGCTGTTTTGGTCAATGCGCTTTCCAAAAAACCACAATCCGCTGGTTGGCAGCCAGCAGGCTGAGGGGATGGTTAACAATCAGAGAAACACTATGTCACTTCGAGGAAACGGCTGACCACCAGATCAGCTTTCTGGCCAACTGTGGTCTCAAATTTGGTGTGCTGCTGTTGGGACCAGAGGAACAAAGACAGATATGTATGTAGCCTGAAAACATTTGCAAACCGAATAACAACCTTTAACCTAACCTCAAATTCTATATCATGAGTAAAAGAAGAGAACACACCCACGCTGACTGGTCACACGGTGGCGAAAGGACCTCTACAGCAGCGGGGGCACTCTGTAGTGTCCTTTGCTCAATAAAACAAAAAGCAAAGTCAACAGCAAAGGCAATGTGGACTACAGAAGATGACAAATATCAAATAACACCATCCGTATAAATCTGATGCTGATCTGTGCCTCTTCCAAACCTCGAAACTGCAGCAAGACAACTGCAAAACATACACACTGCAGGAATTCTTACCAAAGAGCAGAGAGATCAAAGTAAGGACAGGTGGCACTTCTGTGTTCTGGGAGCAATGAGAAATATGTATGCTTTACGTCACATTACTCACTCAAACTAAGGTTGGACTTTTAGGAAGTTGTGTTTTTAAGAATATTTACTGTCATAAAAAGTAAATCAAGTCTAAGCAAGTATTTATATATAGATATACCTGCGATTCTTATCCAAGCCAATACAAAGTGGACACTTAGTGAATGTAAAGTATAGACACTGTGGGTTTAGAAGTATATATCATGTAAATAAACTGTAATAACACACTAGTGACTATACATAAATATGTAAGGACTTTATAAAAGTAATTATATAAATTACAATTTCAATACATAGAAATAGCAGCACTATTTCATCCTTGACAGTCAACTCATTCTCCCATTAGGCACTTTTGTCAGCAGTTTCAGTGGGCAGATTGGAGCATGATTGTGGTCAATATCTTTAACAAGGATGCATATTTTCATCACTGTGAAGCATCTAAATCCAGGCCGAACGAATACCACCCAGCGGCACAACTGCAGCTTCTTTTTATAGCTACTGTTTGTGTGTGTTTGAAGTGTTTGTACATTACAAAGCTGCAAAATCTCAGCTAATTTCCACCCAAACTACAAAGTACATTTGTACTTTTTGGTTATTATGAAGAAGAAAGAAGGGTGATCCCAAACAAACTGTCCACCTAGGATGGTTATGTGGAAGAGTTTCATGTAGACCAGAGCGATAACAGTTTGAAAGACTTTACAACCATCCAACCGGTGTAGGTAAGTGTGTTTCTATTTCACTTAGAAATAGAAATTTGTTAAAATACCTGCAGCGAGTGTATGTGTTAAAAACCTGCAACTTTTGTTGCCTGCAGGACACAAGAAAAAGTTCAACCCCACCACACCCAAACCATTTTATCCATCCTTAATGGAAAAAAGCATTTAGTGAAATAAAGGTCCGCATGACTCCATCTGCAAACTTGTTTGTTTACTTTCTCTACATTAATAGCGTTCATCCAGCTTAGTTTCACTCTATATTTTTCCTCTGGCAGTGGCTCTATGCCCACCAGCCGGGTCCGGCTCACAGTTTGAGAACCAGGTGGTGTAGCTAGCAGGTGGCAGATGAAACAGAGACTGCAGCGTGTTGTGCGCTCTGCTGAGAAGGTGATTGGCTGCAGACTCCCATCTCTGCAGGACCTGTACACCTCCAGGACACTGCGGCGTGCAGCTCGGATCTCAGCTGACCCTTCTCACCCTGGACACAGTCTGTTTGACCTGCTCCCCTCAGGCAGGAGGCTCCGGTCCATTCGCACCAGAACCTCTCGCCACAAGAACAGTTTCTTCCCCTCTGCTGTTGGACACATGAACAATAACCACATGATTGTCCCCGCCACTAACACATGACCCTACGCTGTGTCACTGCATCATTTCATGTTTGGCACTGATCACCACCTGCACTCATGTATATATCTTTCTACGTAGCACTCATAATTCTTATTCTCATGTATATATCTCATGTATATCTCATGCACATATCTTTCTTTCTACATAGCACTTTAATTCTTATTGTCTGCACTGAAGCACCGCAGCAATTTCCTAATGTTGTAAACCTCAACATCTGGCAATAAACCCATTCTGATTCTGATTCTGATTCTGAAAAGACACTAATTATGCTTATTTTAACTGAAGTATTAAAAAACAAAATCTCTAGTGGAATAACTGATTACTTAGTAAAAAATAAAATTCATATTGATTTGAGGTTTTAATTAGCCTCTCTAGCATGGGGATTTGCATCTTTCCTCTCTTGTATTATTACAAATTTAATCCATTTATAGGTGCTGTTGAACAAAATAGGCAATAGGCGAAACAACAGTCTGGGCTCATAGCAGGGGTGTAGCCAATTAGTGGCCCCCTCCGACCCACCCCGCACAACCTATACTCACAGAAACAGAGTTGCATCCACTAACTTTTATAAGTTCAACAAATACCGTTGTTTCAGATGCATTTAACATCACAACCACCCATTTATACTGAATTTATCTTATAGGTCTATTAAAAATAAACAAAAAAAATGACATTGGCAAATATTCTATATTTTATTATTTGAAGGTACAAGAAAAAAATCATAATCATGTGAAAAAGAAAGTGAAATCATGTGAAAAAGGCTGTTGCTGATGATTTACATTTACTTACCAACTTAATTCCTATGGAAGTAGAAATTGTGCACACCTCTAATAAAAGCAGAGGTTTTATTAGTTTGCTGATTTGGCATTCAGGCATACAAGTGTGTGTTAACCCACAATTTTCCCAGGAGTAGAAGCAAATTCACCCCATGTTCAGACTGTGCAATGCTCAGAGAAACTGGAAAAAAACCCCAACAGATACTAACTGAGGCCTGTAGAGTCTAAGATGTATGTTAAAGTTCATGACAGCATAATAAGACCAAAAGACCAAACAAGTATGGCTTGTTTGGAAGAGTTGCCAGGAGGAAGCCTCTTCTCTCTAAAAAAAAAAAAAAAAGAAAAAAAAAAAGAAAAAAAAAAGAAAGAAAGGAAGAGCATGGCAGCACCGCTTAGGCTTGCAAAGTTACATCTGAACAAACCACTTCTGGAACAATGCCCTTTGGAAAGATGAGACCAAAGTTTGACCATAATGCACAGCACAATATCTGGTAAAAACCAAACAAAGCATAGCATCACAAAAACCTCATTGGACAGATGTGAGGTAATCTGCCTGACAGCTACAGCCTGGCCCAAACTGGGTCATCAAAGAGGCCAATGATCCCATGCGCATTACCAAATCTAAAAGCAATTCAAAAGTCCCTCCACAATAATGTGAGAGACTGATAAGATCATACAAAAAACTATTAAGCATATTATGCTAGACGTTACATTTCTCAGCTGTTTAGCCTATTTCTTTTCCACAATAGCAGAAATACTGTAATCCTCTCAAAGGCTACTTTTAAAAAAATGTCCAGAGTAACTATTAATAGTTTCAGCTGCTAACTACTTCCTTCATTATCAGCAGAGCAACAACCTCGTTTTATTCGCGTCTCTGATCTTTTATGCGTCTTTTTGGGATGCAGAGAATGAGAGACAGAGGGAAAGATGAATGGGAATTCAAACATAGCTCAAAGGTCTACCGTGTACTGCGGCTCTCTGTAGTGAGAGAGGGGCACTTTGACCTGCTAGCAGTGAGAGAGAGAGAGAGGAAGAGACACAGAGCTACAGAGAGAGCGAGAGAGAGAGTGATGACATCAGGGAAAAAAGGGGGCTCATGCTTTCATCTGCCCGCCAGTGGTTCAAACAACCACACCTCTGACAGGACACCCGTGTGTGTGTGTGTGTGTGTGTGTGGTGTGTGTGTGTGTGTGTGTGGTGTGTTATGTACATGTGTGAATTAAAACTCAAAAGACGAGAGAAGCCTGAGCTTTGATGTGTCCCATTCACACCAACCAAACACTCCAATGAAAATGTGGACAAATGGAGAGTACTATGAGTAAGATGGCGTGTGTGTGTGTGTGCGTGTATGAGAGAGAGAGAGAGCGCAAGAGAGAGAAACTGTTTGTCTTTTGATGTGAACCCACCTCCTACTTCCTCACTTCTCTCATATCTACTGATTCCCACTTCACCCAAAGCCCCCCTGTCCCACAGATTCACATGGTCTGTGGGGGCCTGAGAATGTGCTCCAGCGCAAAAACAGGGGTCATCTAACCTGAGAGCACACTCTGCACAATGTGTGTGTGCGTCTGCACACTCATGCGTGTGCGGCGAGGGGTTATGGGGTGATGGAGAGTCACAGCCTTCAAACGAACACTAACCATTTCCTTCAAAAGGAATCTAAAATGCAGCAGTTCCCATATGTAATTAGCTGAATATATTTTACATTTTAAACAACGATTCACTCGATATGTTTATAAGGAAGCAGCCTGCATATGCAAAGAGAAGACTTGAAACAAGTTCAAAGGGAAAACGGTGAAAGCTGAGGTAGCATACCGAACATGAGGTACTTATTACCGTCTTGTAGTCGCACGCTAAACGATTCTCCAAACCTACTTTCAGCTAAAAATGTAAAGGTCAATGTCTTTTGAAAAGATGGAGGTTTGATGCACATTTGCACAGCGGATGGCTGGATTCATTAATAAATAAATTTTCTATTTGCACCTAAAGTGCAAATGCATGCATCCAATTGTTGTCTGCTTTTGATCCATATATACAAGTATCATCTGAAGATACTATGAGCAAGTGCTTAGCCACAGTGAAAAGGAAGAACTTGCTAACAGGGTGTTTGACAGAAGATGGATGGACGAATGAATGGACAAATACTGTTTTGAGTGAAAGAGTGACGCTGCCAGGAAGAAGCTTGATAATGAGGACCCACACTTGAAACCACCAGCTGATGAACTGTGTTCCTTGTTATTGTCTTATCGCTTTCCTTGTTTTCCCTTGACAGCGTCATATCTAATAAAACAAGTCAAACTTAAAATGTAAACAAAAGAGGCCCAGAGTATAAGATCTTTGGTGACGTCTGATCATGTGCCAGGGGAACAACTTCGCTGGATGTCTGCTGGAGCAGTGAGCAGCTTTCTTCTCAAAGCTATACCACTATTTGGAGTTTGATGGTGATGGAGAGTGTTGGAAATCTATCCAGCTCACGCCAACGTTTGTTGATTTGTAACTTTCTATCCTCTGCTGCTTCTCTTCAATGTGGCGTCCACAGGGTTCAGTTTTACGCCCCCCTTGGATCTATCTTCAGGAAACATGGGATTTCTTTCCATTGTTATGCCAATGAGTCCCAGATTTATTTTCCTCTTAAAAAGATAAATGGTTTAACAGCAGACTCCCTGTTCAGATGTCTTGGTGAAATAAAGGTCTGGGTGGCTTTGATGAGCAAAAAATAGAAGTGAGGATTTTCGGTGACACTTCTGAGACACTACTATGGATCTTGGTTCTTTGGCGCAGTATGTTCAACTGAACATTACTAATCTGGGAGTTAAAATTGATGCGGATCTTAAACTTGAAAGCCAGGTCAGGGCTGTTGTAAGATGTAGCCTTTTTCATTTGAGGCAGTTAGCCAAAATAAAACCTATTTTATCAAGGCTGCTTTTTGACACGGTAATCCATGCCTTTGTTACATCTAGGCTGGATTACTGTAACGCACTTTATTGGGGTGTTAGTGATGTGTCCATTAGGCATCTGCAGGTTGTGCAAAATGCTGCAGAGCGTCTTTTAACTGGCACAAAAAAGTCTGAGCACATTATCCCCATTTTATTTCACTCCACCGGCTACCTGTACATTTTAGGATAATTTTGAAGTTATTTTATTTGTTTTTAAATCTCTTAATGACTCTACTTTTTCCTAATTCTCTATTTTTAACATGTTTGATTTTATTTTCTGTTTATGGTATTTGTATATGTACAGCACTGTGTGAACTAGGGCTGGGCCATATCACACCATTCACAGTAATACCGGTATAATGTTGGGCAACGATAAGAAAATGAAATATTGCGATAGAATATGGGTAAAACGCGCACGCACAGTGCCTTTGTTTACATACGCACATGGCGGAAAAAGCATGGCGGCGACGGAGAATAAGAAGGGCGAAAGTGGATCGTTGAATGAAACAGATGAACCAGAACTGGTTTGCTGCAACTTCAGTGGTGTGGAACTGGTTTAGCTTTCGTCCCTCAGATACACAACAAAGCACATTTTTGGTAGAGCATGCTAGCGGGCCGTCGTTATTACCGTGTTGTTTGGAAAATACGGCACACTTAAAATCAATCCTTTGATTTTTCTGAAAATCAACAGAGCCCCTTATAATCCCGTGTGCCTTATGTATGAATTCTGGTTGTGTTTACTGACCTCGAAACGATTTTATGTACACGGCACTCGAAAATCTGTCAAATGTTTCAGTATGACTTTGCTAAGCTACGAAGCCGCACCGCTTGATGGATTGTCGGAGCATTACAGCTATCGTAGGCGGAGCCTCGTGGAGTGATACGTACTGTGCTTCAACATAATATTACCGTATTGTGTGTGCTTAACCTCTTTTTAAGTTTTGTGGATATTCTACATGGTCATGCTGAGGATATGTCGGCCAATTTCCACTGGAAATGCCTTTTGGTTAAACTGTCAGCAAGGAATTTGCATTTGCACTGTTAAATTTTTATATAACTTTAATGCAAAAAACAGCCGCTTGTTTAAGTAAAAATACATTGATTTTTTTTTTTTTTGCACTAATAAAGTTGTGGAGTTGTAAAGTATTTTGTCTCGTGTCAATTATATCGTTATCGCAAATTTTCAAATGTATATCGTGATAAATACTTTTGGTCATATTGCCCTGCTCTAGCGTGAACCCTGGTTTATTTTAAAGTGCCTTATAAATAAAGGTGGTATGGTATTAACAGAGAAAATGTCAAACTGAAACCTGTATAACATCCCAAAACCTACTTCGATAATTGACTGTATAGGGAAGAAGACGAAGAAGACGAAGAAGAAGTGAAGACTGAAAACATTTACATCCATAGAAATCAGGATTCCCACTTTAAGGGAAGGGAGGGAAATTTTAAGACCAATTTCCACAAAAGAAAATCTTGAAAATGAAAGCTAAAAACCTGTGAGAAGACATAAGACCTCTATAACAAGGCCTTGAATTCAATGGTTGTAAAAGACTTCAGGGCTTCTAACACTGTAGGAGACCAAGAAGGGATACAGTCAAATAAATGAGGCGGTGACAGCAGGAGAAAAGGGAGACAAAAAGAGGGAAAGGCTACGAGTGTGAAAGAACTGGTGAGCGGAAAAGTAAAGAAAGGGAGGACAGGAGGGAAGTGAATGGATCGAGAGAGCAGAGGTGTGCTCTGTATAGAAAAATGGACGTATCCAGCTGTCCCGTCCTACCCAAAAACCCTTCAAACAAACAACTACAATCAGGGCTGACCACTGTAGCATCCCCAGGCTGCTTTTATTCCCTCTCATTCATTCATTCATTCATCCATTTTTCCTCTCCTCCGGTGCTTTAAGCCTACCAATTATCATCAGTTGCCCCCAGACGGCCTCTGTCCTTGTTCCTGTTTCAGCTGGCTTTTCAAACAGCTCTGCATTAATAAGCCAGTTGTTACAAATAAAAAGGGAGGTGAGCGGTGATTATTCAAAGCCCTGCTAAGAGACAGAAAGAAAGAGAGAGAGCGAAAGCCCATGTTTTACACCTAGGGTGAGTAAATGCAATTTATATGAATTGGTATGAAGAGTGATAAAAAAAATAACAATAAAGGAGAAGAAGGCTGCGATAGACCTGGAAATGAAAAATCATTCCTGCTAAATACTGAAAAACATCCGGTGATCCTGACAGAAGAGTTAGAATCATCACAGAAGACATCATCTACAGTGCAGCTAAAGAAAATAAACTACTATGAACACCAGCTTGGGAAAAAATAAGAATGAATGATGAACATGTAGCTATATGAAGGTCACAGCAGATAGCTACAAGCAAACAGTTAATCCGAGCCGGACATCTGCAGCTCACAGCCTACATGATGAACATGGAGTTTTAAGCCACTTAAAAAAAAATAATAATAAAAATAAAATAAAAAATCGCATTTTGTAGTTTTGAAACCATCAGCTAATACCAGCTGGCATAATAAGGTGCATTTATAGGCATCCATACAGATACCTAGAAGATAGTGCTAACATACATCTGCAACAGTGTTAAACTATTTATACAAAACAATCAAAAACAAGACCAAAAAGTTTTTCGAGCCATCCTAATGGATCTTTTTTATATGACTGTCCTGCAAATAACGTAACAACAAGCCCTTTTCTACCTGACCCACTGTTCATATTTTATTCAGTAATAAGTGCGCCATTTAAAATGATTTACGTCTCTGTATTATATCATTTTATTCTCTAATGAGCATATATTGGGTCAGTGGGCATCATATGCATTTTCAACTTCAAGAGCCCCAGCTGACCGTGTACCTTTCTTGCCTCTTCTGTTTACATTAAAGCCGGGTCCAGTCGAGTTTCCTGAGAACTGCAATAATCAGTCACACTTTGTTGATGAGAAGACTAAACAAGCAGGCCGTGAATAAGAACAAGGCTGAAAGCAGGCCAATGGGGGTGAAAGGGTGAAGGGAAGATATTTCTGTATACCTACAATAATGTCTTGGGAGCCAATTAGGCAAAGTTACTTGTAATTGTAGAGATTGTTGTTGGGACTGAAGAGGAAAATGTGCAAAAAGCCTAATTAAACAAGAAATGAAAAATAAAGAAAATCACAAAATCACAACTAACAGTTGTGATTAACTAACAGTGTATATTAATCACCAAATTAATATACACTTTCCTGTGCTTTGCATCATCACAGGAAAGTGTATATTAATTTGGTGATTTCACCTCTAATTACGATACAGGAAATAAAAATTTAATGATCCAGCTTAAGAGCTAGCTCATATGTTCCCCAGAAAATAATTTATACTTAAAACACATGCCGTAAATACAAAAATGGTCAAAATGTGGCACTTGCAAATGACTTAACACCAAAACTCTGCACATAACCTGCTCCAGACCAGGTTATGTGTTTAGCCTAAGATGCCACAGTGATTTAACCAGGTAAAATAAAGAGCCACTTTTAAGACACAGAAAACTCAGCCTTCAGGATGGTAATTTTCTTCAACTTGTCTGTGTTTGTAAAAACCACTCACCTGCACACCTGAAGCTCTGAGCAGTGAGCCCCTTCTCCACAGCCAGACAGGTGAGAATACTGAGGAAACTGGTGGTGACCGACTGTCGCTTTGCTCTCTGTGCGTCCCTGTGCCTCCTGTCCCTGGATGGATTTGATCTCAATAGCACCCCTTGGAGACCAGGAGGTCCTACTCCTGGTTCTGTCCCTTCTTGTGCAGGCCTCTGTGTTCTAACTGCCTCCCGCAAGGTCTCCACCCACTCCTGGGCCTTGAGGTGACCATCAGCACGAAGTTTGAGTACCTCTGTTGGGAAAACAGCCTGAAAAAATTCCCCTTTCCCCGTCCATGGCTCTCCATTCTCTAACTCATGATCATGATGAACAGCAATGCAGGACGCCAGCGAGTACTGGAGAACAGGTTGGGACACAGACCCACGGCCTTCTGTAGGGAAGGCCTGGAGAACAGATCTGGTGAGGACAAAAGTGAAAGCCCGCCAGTTGTTCTGATCCGTCAGCTGGTACAGTAGACCGACTCTGAGAACGTCCTGGCACGACTGCGTGAACAAAGGCAGGGTGGTGGGTCTGCTCAGGACAACAGAATTAGGTGGAAGACAGAGCGATGCCTCTGCTGAAGTCGGGGTGTCGCTTTCGCCATCAGGCCTGGTGTCGAGCCCAGAAGGAGAAGGCGAAGACGAAGGTGACATGGGTGCAGGAAACTTCACGACATGATGATTTTCTACTCCGCTTTTATGCTGACGATTCTCCTGCCTCATGGGTCTGGCTGCCTGCACCTTCTCCCAAATCAGCCGTCTCCACTCCATGGCTTCCCATTGGCTGGCCGTCCTCAGCTGAAGACGTGTGCTGTTGAAGAAGACAGCCTGGATCGTGCGTTGGTCTGCGGGCTGGGTGATCTGGCCGGGCTGGCTGCAGGGTGCTGGAGAGATGACGCTCTGGCAGTGTGACAGTGAGTAGGCAGTGCCCAGCTGGCGGTTGGCACTGCTGTCCAGAGCGTACAGGCGGAGCTCGCAAGGCGTCAGCTCAACATGGCAGGGTGTCCAGCGGCCTCGCGGCCCCTCACGCTGCTCCATCTCACACTGCTTCACCACACTGCTACTGCTGCTTTTATCAGCTGGACAGGCACAGAAGAAGAGCAGGGGAAAAAGGTAGAAATGAAACAAATGAATAATATATATGTTCAGAACAAGCAGTTGTTTTAACAAGGGCCTTTCCGTTGGCAATTTACAACCATAACCATCCAAGTTTTAAATGGGGATCAAAAATGTATGTTTTTAACAATCCCCTCACCATCTGAGGCATGTGACTTTAAGAAGTAAACATCAACCTAGAGGTTCCTGGCTGTCAAGGAACTCTTGACAGCCAGATGTTAAGTATAGATACTTAACATCTGGCTGTCAAGAGTTCCTTTTGTGGGTGTTGGCAGCAGTATTGTTTGCATGGTTCAAGTTTAGCTTTTCATGCACATAAAAACTTAACATTTTTCATGCCCTACTTCAAGATTAGTAATTTAGTTTCTAATATTTTCTTTTATGTTCACGTTATGTTCCTTAGTTACTTTTTAACTACCCAATTCGACACTGGTTAAAACCAGTCAAGTGAAAATTATTTACATGGGAAACATCTCATGCAATAAGCTACTTAAACTACAATAAAGTTTTGCAAAAAAAATTCTGTAATGTGTGTTTCAATACCATTTGATAATCTTTTGATAATCCACTGACATTTGATCATGTTTAGGACTAATTAATAAAACAGAGCTCAACAATGCTATCTCTAACACAGCATGACAAGGTGATCACAGAAATAGTGTGTTGAGGCGTGCTGTTGAGAAAGTGAGTGGCGGGAACATATGGATCGACGCCAGAGGAGGCAATTGAGTCCACTGTAACTGCTATGAAGTCAGCTACATGCACACTTTAAAGACTAAAGGTTGGGAGAGATACTGAAAGTGGATTCTTTGTGGTTCTCCAAAAAGTTGATTCTGTTCATCTGGACGTAGCGTTTTGTGGGAGAAACATTTCATCACTCATCCAAGTGACTTCTTCAGTCTCAGCTGACTGCAGGTTTCAATCTTATAAACAGTACATTTGCAATGACTGAAACCAGCCCACTAAAGGAACAATGGACTGGGAGGTCAGTTCCTTAATCTTAATTATGCAAATTCTCATGACCATTGATCAACAACCACTGATCAAAACCCACTGATCAAAGACCACTGATCAATGGTCATGAGTACCATTCACAGAGAGTTGGGGAATGGCTGCAATCACAGCATTGTAAGATGGTGACAGATGTACCCCCTTAGGCCCCCTCCTCGATTCAGAGATGGTCTTTCCCTTTTTACGTAAATGGCCTCCTTGACTTCGCGCTCAAACCAGCGTTCCTCCCTGTCCAGGATGTTACATCCTCCACATTGAAAGAGTGTCCACTGGCCTGTAGGTGTAAATAGACTGCAGAGTCCTGGCCTGACGAGGTAGCTCTTCTGTGTTGTGCCATCCGCTTTGCCAGAGGTTGTTTGGTTTCCCCGATGTATAAATCCTGGCAATCCTCCTGCCACTTAACAGCGCACACAACATTACTCTGTTTGTGTCGGGGGACCCGATCCTTGGGGTGGACCAGTTTTTGGCGCAGCGTGTTTTGGGGTTTAAAAGCCACAGAGACCCGGTGTTTAGAAAAAATGTGTCTCAGCTGCTCCGATACTCCTGACACATATGGGATCAGTACAGGTTTTCGCTTGGGCAGTGGTTGTCCTTCTCTCCTGGATCGGCTGGAGCTTTCTTTAGGTGCCTTTCCAACTTTGTCAAAAGTCCAGCTGGGATAACCACATTTACTCAGGGCCTTCTTGATGTGCCGTTCTTCTGCCTCCCTTGCCGCTGTGTCAGTGGGGATGGTGAAACGCTACGTCCAGATGAACAGAATCAACTTTTTGGAGATTTACTTTCCTGGATGATTGAGAATGCATCAAGACAATTCTTTGTGGTGTTTTCCTTTTATGGACAGCATCTATAGTGTGAACTCATACTGATAAAAGACCCGGGAGTCTTCAAAGCACTTAAAGAGACGTGAAAACTCCAAGCCTAATTCCAAGCCAATGACCTACCTCCTACCTTGACTTGCTTATGCAGCTTTTTCCTGCCACATTTGTTACAAGTCTAATTGACCACTGGACATATAATCAGGGCCGGTCAGTTTCCTGAAGGAGGTCGCTTATCATAGCCTGACTGCTCAGACCCGAGCTTTTGTATTTTGGTCAGAGATAGCTATCCACAGGTGCTCCTCTGGAAACGTTTCTTGTAACGAAGGCAGGAAGAAACAGTATTGTTAAAGAGGCCAGTGGGCAGTCTGCCCCACTTTCCTAATCTGAAGGCTGGAGCCCACATTTTCTCTCAGATAATCCACTGTCTGTTCCTCAGAAAGTTGGTTTCACACTCGTTTTCCTTTTCTCTTTTTTCTCTTTCAGTCTTGCCCTGTGATTATCGTTAACTTTCTCATTGATTAAGGAGGGTTCAGATTAAGGCAGATTTCAGGGACCACAACATCTGCTTGGAAAATGCACTTGACCACAATTGTAGGGACTTACAGCAGATATATGGAGCGCTGTAGTGACAATAATGTTCTTGTCCAGACTTTGCCCTTATATCCAATTTCATTTCTCTAACTGTTTATAACCCAGTGTTAAAACTAAACTAGACTTTAAGCAAAGTGCTGCAAACTGGCATCTACACTATAAAAACAAACTCCAATCCTTTCACATCATTAAAAGAAGCCAACATCAAGGTGAAAAAAAAAGCATATATATTTAGTTTTTTTAAACCTACACCCACTTGTCCTCCACTAAAAGAGGAACAGAAAGAACCACTTGCTATACCGAAACTGGTGACAAAGAGGTGAACTTTCAATGAGGCAGAAAAGATTGAGGACTGAAAAAACAATGATTTTATACTGCACCTGTGATTATTTGATATATTATTACAAAATCCATACTGGCTGTGCCTCAGGAACTGAAGCAGGTTATCCACTAATTAGAAGGTTCGTGGTTTAATCCCTGGGTGCTCCAGTCTGCGTGTCAAAGTGTGATTGGGCAAGATACTGAACTCCAAGTTGCTCCCAATGCGTTCATTGCAGTATAAATGTAGAAAAAGTGCTTGTGTGAATAAGTCATGTTGTATAAAGTATTTTGAGTGCTCAAGTGGAATACAAAAGTACTATATGAAAACCAGTCCATTTACCTTGGTTACATTTGCATAGAAAGTACTTCTTGTCCTTAGCCATTAAGATGTGGTCGGGACCTGCTTCACATCAAAATTAATTACACTCTTGCAACAATGGTTACTTACACACGTTAAAACTGACTATTTTCCAAGTGGAACATGCTGAAAACTCAATTTAAACATTGATGTACTCATGCTTTTTGACCTGACACACTTTAACTCGGTAAAGTGTGAAAGACAAGTTTTCTAAATAAATCTGACAAATTGATTTAATTGCTAACCCCCGCCACAAGCAGTCTAATTGGTGCATACTGCATTTTGGTTGAAAAAAAGCTAATTCTCTTAGAGCCCCTGTTAACTTAAGGGTGGCAAGTCCAGTGCCTCATCAATCTTATCAAAACAGCAGCTGACAGTGTCACTCTAGGTCTCTGACTTTGCATGTTAACAAACCTTTTTTGCTAAGGGAACAAATGAATATGCAAATGAAATCAGGTCTGGCTGATTGGCAGTCTTCACGCTTGGGAGGCTCGAGATGAGAATTAGGCATTGTGGTGAGGAAAGCTGCTCTGTTCAATTAGCCTTCATCTCTACCTGGTGGGTTTTGACATCACACACAATAATAGTCTAGCGTACACATTCAAGCCTTCAACCATAATTAACATTTCACTCTGTTGTTAAGTAACACTACTGCCTTTATGTTCATCGAGGTACAAACTCCTGCTTAAAACTACGTGCTGTTTCCAAGTTTCCGGCTATAAGTGAAGACCTATCCTACAAATGTACAAAGGTATACCCTTGACCTATTTTCTAGATCATAGAGCTTATCCTCATTGAGCCAGTACTAGCCTGGAGAGCACTTCAGCTATCGTTAGCCTCTTCCTTTAACCTGGATTTAATGCTTTTCTTGGACGTTCAAGTTCAAACTCCCTAGATTGAGAAAGGGCAGAATTTCACTCGTGTGTCAAAACTAATTGACATTTATAACAGGAACTGAAACACAGAAAGCATGAATGTACACAGTCAGCAGAAGGCCCAACTAAAAGTAAACACAAGTAGGAATCCAAAGGCTGTGGCTCAAATGGCCAATCTTGTAATCTGTAGGGATTGTCATAATTTCTCAGTACTCTAATAGTCCTTAAAGTAGAAAGGATTAAAAAAACAAAAACAAAAATGAGGTCTGCTGCAAACTCTGCAGGGTAAACCTAGCATGTCACAAGTCTGCCATGACTTTGTGCAGACATTTGAGTGTGAATCATTTGTTTGTGCCAATGAGTTACCACTAGAGATGCACCAATCCATAATAATAGATAACGGACAACAGTCCAGGGTTGACTCTAAAAGCTGGATCAGGTATCAGCAACAATCAGCCAGTCTATTTAACTCAGTTCTATGTTGATCTGTTTTTACAATGCCACACGTCAGAAGCACTGCACAGGCTGCTAGGGGGGGGGAGAGTCAACATAGCATGGAGGAATCCGTTTCCAAAGAAACTAACACAACCAAAAGGGGCTCCTAAGACAATACAGTCTCTGTTGTTTCAGTGCTTGAGTCCTGTCAGCTCCACTGTTTGTGTGTGTATATAGAAGTGCACTCATAGTAAGCTGCCATAAACAGGGAAAGTTCAGTTTTATTTATTTAGCACCAAATCACAACAACAGTCACCTCACATATGTATCTTATATTCTAAGTTTAAGACCCTGTTAGAGAGAAAACCCCAACAATTAGAAGACCCCATATGAGCAAGCAATTGGCAACAGTGGGAAAGAAAAACTCCCTTTTAATAGGAAGAGGGGAGAAAGTCAGGACAAAGACATGCTGTGCAAGAGAGCCAGGGATGAATAATAACTAATGATTAAATGCAGAGCAACGTATTAACACAGAGTTAGTGAAAAGAGGTGAGTGAAGAAGAAACACTCCCAGCGGCCTAGGCGTGCTGCACCGTAAGCAACCTTAAGTACCCCTGACATGTTAGGTGTACAGGCCGGGGTAACTCAAGGTCTTACCCATTTCTAAAGCTCTTTTGCGTGGTTGTTTTTTTTTACTATTACTGCTGCATTTCCTGTTAAATATTGGTGACTTAGTATGAATGTGTTTATTATTTTAAAAAGCATACAGCATAAAAAATACACCTGTTGCCAATGTTTGTTTGTTTTTGTTTTTTTTTTAAATCAATGCAGCTTTTCTAGTTAAACACAATAGAACTTAAATAGAAGCAAAGCCTATGTGGTTACATATGCATGTATATTGTGTACATAAAAAGGCGATAATCATATCCATTTAGCACCTAAACATCCCCAGCTGTCACTAATGGAAAAGCCAACAGGCTACTTTTCTTTTTTAATGTGAATGAAGACACATAGCAAGGCGAGCTAAATCACTGTGCCTTGTGCTTATTACCGTCCTTTTCCTCCTCCTCTCTTTTCAATACACATCGAGCCAAACTAAATAGCCTGATGTCTTTTCACACATATGCTAATACTAAATAATCCTGCCAGTATCAGGGCCTGGGTAATTGGGTTGCCTCTTCTCTTGCCTCATTTGAGTCCATTTGCTGACAGGATTACAGGCTATTATCCCTCAGGATCCCTTAGGATCTCCTTAGTCCTTTAGATAGCCAAAACACACAAACAAATGCTGTGTGTGTGTGTGTGTGTGTGTGTGTGTGTGTGTGTGTGTTGGGCTCTCTGCCTGAGTAAGGACTGTCATAGCACAGCTGTGTCATTTCAAGTTATCATCATCTTCTGTCATTATTGCTTTCTCTGAGGATGCTTCAGCCTAAGTACAGCACACGCCCCGATCCGCAGCACAAATAGTGCAGGACTTCTGTCCTCCCAAAGCCTCTCAAAGGCTGAGAAAGCTTTTCAGTGAATGGACGGTCGATAGGAGCAGAGGAGGAGGAGGTGTGCATATTTCTGGCAGGTTCAATGAGTTGGTCACCAGAGGCCATGACATCATCTTCAATGAGTCAAAGCAACTCTCCATGCCACAAACGCCCAATTAGGCAAATTCAATCTGATTAAAGGGTCAGTTAACTCAAATTAGAAAACACACACAGATGAGAAAAACGGTGTAACCACTGACTGAAGTGAATAATATTGATTACCTCGTAACAATTATGGGCAGACGTCTGGGTCAGAGAATCTGACAGCTCGAGTTTCATGGCGAGTGGCACGAGCACAGATAAATAACGAAAGCTGGGTTTTCAGGTACCTGCGACAGTTTCAACTCACAACTTTATCATTTCTGCTAACCTCTCTGACACGAGGTGGTTTAGAAGCTACTCCTCAGCAGGGCGAGGCATGTAAAGGGTCAACACTGTATTAGGCAAGAGTGTTTGTAACGTTTTCACTTGCAGCTACACATCTCCTCACTTACGTCAGCTTGACTCAATAGCATGAAGTTAATTTCTGGATGTAAGTGATGGTATGACTTTTCAGATGATCTCCTCAACACAGTAAAGGCGGATCTATTTATTTATGCTGCTGAAAATCAGTAAAATGTACATTTAGAAATCTGAACTATAGTCTTTCCAGAAAGAATGTCCTTGTTATTCTGCACAACTCGTAATGCTCTTCCAACCTGTGTCCATGTTTACTCTTGATGAATACAGTCTCAAGTCTCAAGTCTGTGTCAAAACGTATTCTTGATTCTAAAGACATGGTTAAGTTATATCCACCATAGGAAAAATGCTTTTGAAAATCTGTGACCTTGGTAACACATGAAGCGAAATAAATAACTTTGCGTATCAAATTTATTAGGTTTCATAAAAACAAGAAAACATGTATTTAGAAATCTGTCAAAAAAGTTGTTTAAAACTAAAAATTATTGAACCATCACAGTGGAATTTCTGTTTAGGAATGCTAGTAAATAACTGTAATTTGGCATCTTAATCCAAAAATAAAAATGTATTTTACTACTTTTTTCTAATTTTTTTTTTTAAACAGTACGTTTAAAAATTCATGGATGGATAACACTAATTATATTTTATATTATATTTTAGTTATTTTAGGTCAGCTGTGGCATAAATCTTACATTGGTTGGTGATGTAAAAACTACTGGTGATTTAATAGGAAAGCATATACCTGTTGGCTCCAACACTTCATGTACAAGTACGTCACACTGAACTGTAGAACTACAGTTTAAAGTTTGGGTTCACCTGGAACTTTTCCACTAATCCACCACATAGTTAAAGAAAGCACCAACCCCTGAACAATCATGATATCAGATCATGCATATCAACATGTACCAGATTATGAATAAACTTCATTTGCACGTGAAAGACACATTTAAAAAGTTTACTTGTTATAATATTAACAAGTAAACTTTGCAAATATTTTTGCAAATATTAACAAAAATATTTGCTACATATTTTTACATAAGGCAAAGGTTAAAATATCAATACTACAATCTAAATATCAGGAGAGCAAATCAATATGCTTTCAGATGTGTGGCTACATGTTGGTGACCTTTTCCTGGATTCTTTCCCCGGGCTCTCTGTCCTGGTCGTTGTGTTCTTGGGCAACACACTTTACCCTACTGGTGATGGCCAGAGAGGTCGATGGCGCGTTATGGCAGCCTCGCTTCTGTCAGTCTGCCCCAGGGCAGCTGTGGCTACAACTGTAGCTGCCTCCACCAGTGTGTGAATGTGAGAGTGAATGAATAGTGGTATTGTAAAGCGCTATAAGATAACCTTTATTAGTCCCACACGTGGGAAATTTGTTAATGTATGTAATATGTAGCAAATATTTTTTTAAATTGCTGTTCAAAATCCATTCTGTCAATTAACTTATGAGCAGTGACTCACCTTTTCAGCTCTGCCATGGAGCTGGACTAAGCTGTTCACATTAGCATATATATTATATTATCCACAGTGTGAACATGAACTCACCCTCCTGCTGGTGGTTGAGGATCATGTTCTTCAGGGTGTTGCAGTCCACTGTGGGCAGACCATTGTCGGTGCAGGCAGACGGACGGTAGTGGACATCTGACCTGGACCGGCTGTGTCCCTTCTTAAACGCAGAGTTAGATGAGGAGTTGGTGGTGTTGTTGGTACACTCGTTGGTATGGGCAGCCAAGTCATTGGTGGAACGCGCTCGGCTTCTCTTGCCGTGCCTCAAACCCACTCCTAGCCCCAAAACACTGACGTTATCGGCCCAAGCTAGGCCTAGAGGCCCCACCTCCGGCTGCTCTCCAGCTAGCAGGTTCCACACGCCACTGGAGCTCAGCTTGCCCAGCGCTGCATTAGATACCTCCTGCAGCTGCTTCGACTGTCTGGCAGGCTGAAGGTTCCCTGTTTGAGCCTGGCTTGTACCTTGGCCTTGTATCCTATCCATGCAGTGGATGAAATCCTCTGTGGCCTCCAAAGCTGGGCTGATATCACCCACCATGTCCAGCTGCTCAAGACCCTCCATGTCTGTACCAGGACAGGCTTTCCCTGAGCTGGAAATCTTACAACTAGACAGCTATCCAAAAAGGGTTTAAAATCCCTGTTAGCAGAATCTGCATGGCCAATAAACAAAAATCAGCTGTCAGTTGGACAAACGCAGGTGTTTTAGGTATGCTGACAAGCTAGTAACAAAACAAATCCCACGCAGTTCACAAACTTCAAAAACTGCTGCCTTAAGCTGCGATCTGCCCTCTGCATGAAGACAGTACCCTCATCCAGGCTACAGTCTTCTATTTTTTAATGATGCTCCACTAGCTCTGCTAGGTGAGTCAGTATATTCTCCGGGGAGCTACTGCGGTTTCATGCCAGGACTGGCAGGAGCTGGGACTTTCCAATCCAATCTGGGTGGCAAACTACCTTACGCAGCCAGATACACTCACATTTGGGCGCAAAAAGCAGCAAAGTCCTTCTCCTTTGTCTCAATTGCTGAGGGACTAGAGTCAAAATCATACATCAGCTGATTTACACTCTTCCGGCCAATCGGGTGACGGCTGGGGCATCAGCTGGATGGTGTTTGTGGCTTGACTGTAACAGAAGGGAAGAAAGAAAGAGGAACTTGTAAAAGAGGAAGTATGCAAAATAAGCACGAAGACTGGAAAGACAGCTGACAGTAAGAAAACTTGCTGCTCATTCCAGGTGCTTTTGTGAAATTTAAATAGAGTCTCTGTCAAGACTAAAATTATGAAAGAGGGTAATAAAGCATCTAGTTACAGTTTAAACATCAAACCACCTACCCACCTACAGGATCTTCATCACACTTAGGCCAAAAAAAAAACCCAACTTCAGATTCCGTCTCGGCAAACAGAAACAATCATCATTCCTCGTACTGGAATAATACTTGACTTCCTCCTCAGCAGATTATCTCTGGACTGAGCGGACAGAGAGGAAACAGACCTGGGTGGGGTTCCCATCCATCTGCTTGACTGCTTGTCTCTTCTGATTGTCTCCACTCCTCTGTCTCTCGCTCCCTCTCTCTCCATATATACACACTTCTTTCTTTCTCGTTTGTGCTCTCTCACTCTCATTGATTTTCCCCTCCTCCACAGCTCAGCCTCTTTTACTTTTGTCCACTTATGAATTATTTAATGGCCATTGCATCATTGAAACTCATTTTCATGGAGCAATTTGCCGGTGATAATTTGTTGAAAATAAAAAAAACCCAGAACATTATCATGGGAGGGAAAATGTCAGGGATTTTCTTAGCTTTGCATTTTTACGTAAGATTTATTATATGTAGCACATGTAAGCGAGACTATACAGTCGACTATCACAAAGTCCTAGAACATTTGCTGCTGGTAAACACTACATTGCACAGAAATGGCTGAGCCCTGGATTTTCTTGATTACTTTTAAAAATTATTATTAACTATCTAATCTGACTTAAAAGTTTTCTCACAAGAAAGAGAAAATGCTTTAAAAAACTACATTAATAAGTTGATGACATTTTGCCTTTAGGTGAGGTAATGTCAAAATCACCATTAATATTCCTTGCGATGCAGTGATAAACACACTGGGATCAAACATTCATATTTGTAATAAAACGTGTAGTCGCTCTAAACCAATTCTCCAACACATTTGAAATCATCATAATTTTAAGACTATGGGTGGCAAAGTGAACACAGTTAACCAACTTCCAGTGAACAATTTCACTGGAAGAAAAAGGTGGTCAAAAATCTAATCAGAGAAGCTCGAAATATGAGTCTCACTGATTTATTGGTGGGGCAATATTAGCTATTTGCTGATTTATCAGTGTTGGCATTTATAACTGCAAATAAGTAACAATTTAAAAAGAAATGGGAGAAACATCCTTCCTCCATCCTACAAGTGTTGGCTTTGCCTATTTTGTCCATCAGAGGGCTCTCTGCAATGTTTGAAACGCCACAAACACAACACCCAGTTGATTCAAGCAAACCCAAGCACAGTAAATAAAGAACTACCCATAGCAAATGCTATGACAATCTGTTTAGGTTGTGTTTTTGAAAGAAAAAAAGCTATAAAAAAAAAACAACAACAACAAAAAATGGATAGATAGAATTTAATGATCGAAGTTGGATTGCACCAAGAATTCACTGCTGTGTACATCTAGCGAGCACTGACCACCTTGTAATCCATTTAATTGGCAACACTATGTATCATCTCTTATGAACATATTTACCATGACATCATCTGCTTGCAGATATAGCTGTGAGCTAATACTGCATCGTCATCAAGGTTGATTACTCATCGAGCTTCCCACTGAACTCCTGTTGACTCACACATGCTGACATAGCCCTACAATCAGCTTAGTACAATGCCAAGAAAGCAAAAAGTAAAAACCAACCTTTCTTTAATGGTGGACGGACTTTGGTAGTGACACTGTTGGAGATGTATGATGAATTCTAATCAGCAGAGTAACATAATTCTTCAGTGACCCAACATCCCTTCAGGTTCGAGTTCAGTTGGGGGAACACCATCTGCTTTACGGGAGGATAAAAATCTAAAAACACACCTCCAGGCTCTGTAAGAGTTGTCTCACCGAGATACAAACTGATGGAGTGCTGCAGCACATGGCCTCACATCAACAATCACCTGACCTCAACCCAGCTGAGGCGGTTTGGGATATGTTACACTGCAGAGTGTGGAAAAAGCACTCTCTGTGGCACCTCCTTTAAGACAGCTGGATCGTTTCCAGATGAAAACATCATGAACCTGACGGAGAAACAGCCATGAGTGTACAAAGCCGTTTGCACAGAAACAAAAATGAAAATCGTACTTTTTTAAACTGGCAAGCGGTTACATTTTCATATCTGCCAGAGATGAGGTGCACATCAGGTTCCCCTGGGCTCACTTTTGTCACATCTTTAATGTTATACTGAGCTTTTATTTCGATTGAGGCTGCAGATTTAAACATTCACAACTGTAAAACCAACCTAGGGATCCAATTACACAAAAACATGAGTACTGTGTGAATGACTGCTTTATTGCTGAGTGTCAATCCTTCCTCTCAAGATTTCATATACGAGTTCTAAATTATTTTATATAGAACTCCCATATCCATATTTTAGACCAACGGACTTGAACACACCAGCATATTTAACTTTTTAATTAAAAAAAAACGCAAAGCATTTCATAGATGCTTGAATGCATCACATCTATAAGGATATTAGCTCCTCGTTTTAAGCAGCTTTCGACAATAATTATGCTGACATTTAACTGGGATAGCAGGTACAGATGAAAAACTATCAGCCTCAGCCCTGTGCACTTCAGTTCACAAACACACAGTCAGCATCACTCAGCTGGAAACACTGACAAAGGTGAAGCCACAGTTAGACATTCCGACACTTACATGAATTTGCTGCCCATGTCAGCTCCCCTAACGCGTCTAGTTCATCGTCTAAATTCTTTCGAAATAAATGTATGCAGAAAGTCGATGGAACACTCCTAAAGCTGACTGAAAAAGGCCCGTGCTCATCCCCAGCTAAAGTGATGTGAGCCGGGGCTAGTTAGCTCCCAGCTAACGCTAGCCTCTCTCCATCCTTGATCAATGTCATTTAAAAACGAGATAAAACGGCTCACTTTTTCAAATGTGCACCATCGCATGGCGCTAGTGCTTTACTGGTGTTTTCAGATGGAGGAACTGGTGCCCTGCACAAGCTATATCACATAATTCTTGACTCACCTTACTGTGTTTACCATTATGTCATCTGACAGTCCGTCAACGAAACACTCCTCTGGGTGCAACTCGGGTTAGCGGGATAAAGGTTCCGTGTAATATTTGACTATTGTACGCAGCATGCGCCACAAATACACACATACAGATACACAATGTAAACATTAGTGAAAATATAATATGAAAAAAAAATTATTGAAAGAATTTGAAGAATTTATTACATAGTGAAATCAGCAACAAATTTAAATCCAACCTCTTACTATTAAGTTATAAGTTATATGCAAAACCAGGTAAGTGTCTCTTTTGATCAACATTTATTTAACCCCTGAAAAACAAGCAAACCAATAAACAGAAACTTCTTCATAGTAAGTAGAATAAAAAAGCAAATACATATTTTAAAAACATTTCCCTGAAAAAATATACACATACACCAAAAACAACTTCAGCAACAACAACAATGATAAGTGCTATGAATTGCAAAAGGCTCTGAGCAGCAATTTCAAACCGAACAATATGAACAATATTTCCAAATGCTTTCCTTTTTACTTTTTCACACCTTGGCTTGCGTGATTGGGTAGAGGATCAATAGGGGGTCCATGTCCCTCTTGGGGGGACACTCCACCTTAGAGTGGAGCTTAGAACTGAAGAAACTTCTCGGTCTTCAAGCACCTTAAAGAAGTCCAGACACTTTTCTTTCCAAGCTCCTTAGACTATGACCTGGATGAATGAGAACCTTCACAGACATATTTTTCCTTTTTCCCATTATTTTGACATTTATTTAACCAGATAACACCATCGACAGAACAAAGAAAGAAGAAAAAGCACAGAAATATATTACAAAGATGTGCTAAAAAAAAGAAAGAAGAAGAAGCCACAAGGCAGTGTACTCCTGTTCATCCCAAGCCCGGATAAATGAGTAGGGTTGTGTCAGGAAAAGCAAAAGGTATACAATCTTTGCTAAACAGAACATGCAGATAATAAACAGGGGAAAAAAAAATGTGGGCCTATGTTAGTGCCATTGGCTAACGGGTTGCAAGTGGAATCTACGCTACTGTTGGCTGAGGGCAAAGGAAGAGGAAAGGAGAAGAAGAGCGCCCAGAGAGGTGGAGGTATGCTCTGGAGAGAAGAGGAATGAAAGTCAGTAGAAGCAAAACAAAACGTGTTTGAATGAGAGGGACACAGGTGTAACACTGCAAGGAGCAGTGACAGTGAACACAGATGAGTTTAAGTATCTGAGGTCAACCTTCCAAAATTTGGACAGTGCACAAGAGAGGTAAAAAAGAGAACGGAGGCAGGATGGAGTGGGTGGAGATGAGTGGCAGGGGTGAAAGATAGCATATGAAAGATAACATCAAATTGAAGGTTTACAAGATGGTAGTGAGACCTGCTGTGATGTATGATGATGGTGACAAGAAGACAGGAAGTGGAGCTGGAGGTAACAGAGCTGAAGATGTTAAGCTTTTCATTGGGAGTGACCAAGATGCACAAGATCAGAAAGGAGTTCATCAGAGGGACAGCTCTGATTAAGCAGTTTGGAGACAAAGTTTGAGAGGAAAGGCTGAGATGGTTTGGCCATGTGTAGAGGAGGGATGGTGGAAAAGAGGAAGACCTCAGAGAAGATGTAGCGAAGAAGGACATGCAAAGTGCTGGTGTGACAGAGGAGGATGATTGGAAGAAGGTCAGACGGAGGCAGATGATCCTGTATGGTGACCCCTAAAAGGAGCGTCCAGAAGAAGAAGACAATGCTGAAGATTAAAACCATAATAATCACGATCATCGTCATCATCCGGTCGTTAAGTCTGACGTCACTAGCCGTGCCTGGGCCTAAACTCCACTGCAGGTCCATATATCAAACGATCACTATGGCATTACTGAGAGTTGAAAAACTGTCTAAACTCTTTGATCTTTAATAAAATGATCAGCGTTCTGCTCTACCAGGTGTAACAGTTGAGTTTAACATCCAGGCATCCATGAAAATGGAATTTATGACATTTAACGGCGTTAGAAGTTAGCAGGAAGTTAGCTTGCTAGCTTCTATCTAAATACAATATAGCATGTCCTGACTGCGGGGTTTTGGAAACAAATTAAAACATACAGCTCTGTTATCACTTCCAACATAAATGAAGACAGAAAACTAAACAGCAGTGACGTTTGTAGGGTTACTGAAGTTTGGCTAGCTGGTATATAATGATGTGCTACGTGACCGCTAGCGACACAGCTATGTTAGCATAATATAAACAAGCTAACTTTTTTTCCACTCGATAAAAGTTAACGTGAGTGTTCTCGGTGGTCAGGAACAAATGTAATCGCATGGCAGGATGCTGTAAAAGGACCAAACTTCAGCCAGGAGAACTGAGATAATCCATCCACAATATGAGGTTAGTCATTCATATACTGCTGCATGGGCTGGGCTGTAGTTACATGCTAAGGTTTTAAAAACTGAGCTTAAATAAATGATTAGCGGTAATAAAAGCCGAGGGAGGTTAACAGTGATCACTGACTGTTTTAGGAGCTTTTTGAGATTAAATAGAAGAAAATACAAAACATTAAACATGTTAACAACACAAAAGCCATATTAAACGCAGACTACCTGTTGTACAGTGTCCTTGGGTGCTTTGAAAGGCGCTATTTTTAAATAAAATGTATTATTATTATTATTATTATTACTACTTTAGGCCCGGAAGTAGGATTCGTCACGTCATCGCTTAACGACCGGATTAAAACACTAGAATTACTTTGCATTTTCTAACATAAAAGTTTCATAACATTTCTTTAAAAAAAAAAACTCTTTTCCTCATTTCGTTGCTATTTGTAGGTTTTTGAGATTTCCCCAGCAGCCATTCTCCATCTTTCAGTGACGTGTTCTGCATTAAACCAATTCTGTTGCACACAGGGCACTTCCATTATTTTCATTATCATGAAATGGGATAAAAATCCATAATAGGTGTGATCAATACCACACTTAGTAGCAGAAGGTAGTGCATTTACTTAGTCTTACAAAGAAAAGTTCATGACATGCGTCTACACACACAAATCTGACCAAGATGGGGAGAGGACCAACAGGACAAAGAAGAGGTGGAGAATGGTTTCCAGCTAATGGGGTGCTTGAAGCTGACCCAGCACCCAAAGTGTCAGTCCAACAGAGAGAAGCACAGTAATTCTCCTCCAACCCATGTTTCACAGGGGCTGAATTGATGTATGGGGCCAACACAAGATGCTTTATTACAGACACATTGAATTAATATTGTCCCTTTCCAAAACCATTGACATGTAGTTTCATGTATATTGTTTGGGGGAATAACTGACACTCTGGCTATATGAATACTTTGACTAATGGTGTGTAAAACACAAAGATAGGTAAGAGGTTCAAATAAATGCTTATAGAGCGACAGACAGAATCATAACTGTACAAGGATTCAGGGACCTTTGGGTTATGCAGGTAAAAAATTTGTTAATTTTGCCTTTTCAGTGCTGGTTGATGATTTGTTTGTTAACCTAAATTAAATTACCTTGAATAAGTTTGGGCTCTTATTTTGAAATAAAGGCGAACAGTATGAAATATGTGGAGTTAATAAACCATGTTTAGTATCCGTATGACTGGTTTAATACTGGTTGTCATAAGGAAAGAACCCAGCATGCTCTGGGGCAATTGACTCAGCTGAGTGTGTTTCTGCATTTTCATTGGTTACTTTCTTCACAGTGTTACTTTGATATCTGTTGAAAATTTTTTTTTTTATCACCAATGAATATTACATACAGTGTATCCTAATGCTGGTGCATAATAAGTTTAGCTGCATAAAAAACTGATATCGTGTTTTTATTATGCCATTTTCCTACTTCTGTTTGTTTAGAATGTGGAAGGAACCACCCTCTTCAGATGTTATCAGTCCACTCAATGGACTTTATTACCTCTAATAACATCCACTGGATGATAACATCCGAAGGGAAGGGGAAAACATACATGCTAAAAAGAAATTGTGTTGGGGTTTTTTAAGCATGTTTCAAACATATATTCAGCTGTTAGATGGAAAGCTGTTTCTAATACATTGCAAAACCCAGTCACACTTGGGCAGCACCAATAGTTAAAACCTATAACACATTTATTTAAATTTACATCAGTAATCAAAGGATTCTATCAACCAAATATTTACTTTTATCAGTCATGTTTCTGCTTGTGTAACATCAACATCTCAACAAGTTTACACCAAAACTTTTTGCAGAATTTCTGATTTGCTTCTGGAACATATTCTTGAAATTATGGCCCCATCAGATAAATAAACTACAGGTTCTAGTGTTCAAAATTGTTTTGAATTTCATCATGAATGTTTATAGGTAACTCTGGAACTTAAATAATTATTTTGCAGAAACAGTCACAATCTTCTTTCTTTTTTCACCTTCAAAATAGTCAGTAGACACACTTCTATTAAAAACTCATAAAAGGAAGTTATTTGGTTCTAGATGGGGGAGGGCAGGTTTACTCAGGGTACTCAGGTTTCCTCACACAGTCCAAAGACATGCAGGGTTAAATGGTGATTCTATACTGACCGTGGATGTGAGGTCGATAAAGTGATTGATGTGCATGGAATAAACAACTATTGCTGAAATGAGACTTGCACTCTAAAGTTCTTTGAGTGGTCAGCAGGTTTAGTAAAGTTCTCCTAATGCAAGTACTTTATCTTAGACACTCTACTGAGCTTGTGCAAAATGTAAAATAATGAAAATAGGATGTTAATATTTAATACAGCTGCAGTTGTGTTAAACACTATTATGGACATAAGGCAAGCTTTCAAATTTCCCATTTGAGAAAAAAACCCAGTCAGACTGCTTCTCTTCATTTTTGCTCCAAAATGCTTCCTGTATAAGTTGTGAGGAAGGGGATCAGGACTAGGAATGGTCTATTCTAGAAATTATTGCAAAAACAAAACAAACAAACAAACAAACAAACAAACAAAAAACCTTCATCTCAAGTTTTAATTAAAGTTTTTGACATTCTGGTTTAGAAGCCTCTTCATGGACAGATCGTTTTCTGCCTTAAATGTCAACACTAATAATTCAGATGTGAATATGACACTTCTGCTTTTGCTATATTTCAACTGAGCAGCTGTAATTCCATTTGTAATACCAATAATAGTAATATAATTATAGTAATAAGATAATAGTAATAATTTTGCATTTCCTAAATGGATGATTAGGCATCGTTATTCACACCTAAGTCATCTGTGTTTGCTGCAGTGTATCTGAGCATCAGAAATCCTTTTAGGCTAAGTGTTTGTTGCTGAATATGTGGACTGAAGCAACAATTAAGCATCATCTTTAGGAATAAGACCGTCTCTGTCCATCATTTTCCATCTGAGAGCAATCTCCCGTCTCCCTTCCCTTGACTTATGGACTCTTGTCTCTTGCCGTCCTGTCAGTCTTGCCTATTTTCTTTCTTTCGAGCATACCATCTTGTACTGATGACTAAATTATGATTAGATTTAAGGATGTGCAGCGCTTTCATCTGTCTAGTGTGTTGTTTAATACTGCTCCCCCTAACCCCTCTCGAACCACCACCCTGACCCCCCAAACACACACAACACAATAGACGTCTACCTCGACTCACTCGCGCGCTATTGAAAAGAAGAGTGGCTGATTGGTCCCCATGGAAACACTGTGTGCGTATGTGTTTTGAGGTAATGTTTCTCAACAAACATAGGACAAATTTTCTATGCAAATAATCCATAAGCAGCACACTGCACTGGTCTCATTTTAGTGAGAGGTTTGTTGGTCAGATCACCTGAAAGACTTCAGGCGAGTTGAGCAATATGCTGCACACGTGCTGGTCTGTAAGAAAGAGCAACAAGTGTATGTTTCAGTGGTGAAAAAAAAGGAAGCTCAATCTCAAGAATATGTCTGTGAAGGTTCTCAGTCATCCAGGTCATCGTAGTCAAAGGAGCTTGCAAAGAAAAGCGTCTGGACTTCTTTAAGTTGCTTGAAGACGTTTCACCTCTCATCCGAGAAGCTTCTTCAGTTCTAAGGTCAAATGGTGGAGAGTCCCAGATATAAACCTAGTGGGAGTTTCCCCCCACAGAGGGACAAAAGGACCCCCTGATGATCCTCTAATCGCCTGAGCCAAGGTGTGAAACTGGGTGTGGGTCCCAATCAGCCAGAGTTTCGGGTGAGCTCATTGTGAAACCTGGCCCCACCTTACCATGCGAATTTCAGGAATTCTGAATATGAATATAGGAATTCCTGAAATTCGCATGATCTCAAGAATAATTCAAGTAGCAAAGTAGAATGACATCAAAGCAGCAAATGTGCAAAGTGTCCTGTGTTTTCGAATAAAACTCACTCACTGTCTTTGCACTGGAAACAGCTTCAACAGCATCCTAATAAAAATAATAATAATAATAATGGATACTTTATTGATCCCCATGGGGAAATTACTTGTTTTTCTCTGCATTTGACCCATTCACTCAGTGAAGCAGTGGGCAGCCCACTAAGCAGGCGCCCGGGGAGCAGTGTGTAGGGACGGTACCTTGCTCAGGGGTACCTCAGGGTAGCCGTTAAGTGGATTCGAACCGCCGACCTTCCGATCATGGGGCGACCACTTTACCTACTGAGCTATCCCTGCCCCCAAAAATGGCTGTGACACAGGACCCTCACACACACGGGTTATGCTTAGTGTCTTTTTATTTTGACAATAATCTGCGGGGGTTTTTTGGGACCCGCCTCGGACGCAGCCACTCTGTCTCTCTGCCAGCATCATCTGCGCCATCTCACTGTGGGAACACAAAAAGACATCTCCCTCATTAACGCAGTCCCGTACACCTGTAAAATATTTTCAAATCAGCTCTTCATTAAATGTGTATTTTTTGCATGAGAAGCTGGACACTTTGACACTGATGCTTGTTGTCAAACTGAAGAATGTCTGCTTGTGTTTAATTTTTACTTGCCTATATTTTGAGCCAACCACTATTTTTTCAGAAACCAACTGAATAATTATTTTTATATTAAACTAAGCAAATGGGAAGCTTACAAGTGTTTTTTAAAAAAAACAAAAACTTTTTTTCTTTTTTAAGGTAACAATAATTTGTTCTCTTAGTTGCTCAGGAGGTAGAGTGGGCTATCTGTTGGAAGGTTAGTGGTTACTCTGCCTGTGTGCTGAAGTATCCTTGGGCAAGATAGTGAACAACAGGTGTCCTTGATGTGCATCCATGTGTGTGTGTGTGTGTGTGTGTGTGTGTGTGTGTGTGTGTGTGTGTGTTTGTGTGAATGTTTGTGAAAGTGTGTGTAATTGGGTTAATAAGTGCTCTGTTTAGAGCAGAAAAGTGCTATAGAAGTACCAGTCTATTTACCATTCACTTGTCAAAGCCAAACGACCACATTAACCATAATGCAACAGGGTATCTGGCGGTTTAGTCAGAGATGTAGTTATGCATAATACTAGTGCTTTGAGTTGTTAGGCTGAAGCAGAGATTAACTACAGAGGAACCTCTCAGATACATTTATTCTAATTTAGTTTACTAATTACATTTTCCCCATAAGAGGACAAAGACACCCATAAACAGAGCTGTCACAGTGGGTGAGCAACAGGTGAGTGTATATCTCTGTATATCGACTGGTTGTCCTGGTGAAGCTAAGCCTGAAAACTAACCAGGATGTTTTATGTGAATACCTTCTTTGCAGCACAGGAGGGATTTATCTGAGTTTGCTGCCACAAACACTGATTTTCTAGAGTGAGGCCTGTCCTACCTGGTGACCATGAAACATCCCTCTTCACTGTGTACTGACAGTAATATTATGATGGAAGATGGCAGCAATGTAATATAGAAATGCTGTTCTGCTATTTGTTTTTTATATTTCACTGCTGTGGAGATCTTTTACAAAATGATCTTAAAACACATGAGGGCTGACGATTTCTGACTAATCTGGATTAGCGGGCACGTGTATCACACACATACAATACCAATGTGTGTCTGTGTGTACGCATATTTGCGTGGGGTTGTGTGTTCAGCCCTCGAACCACATGTCTCATTCACACCTAATGATCGCAGCCTCTCACTGGTTGCCATCTCTCCTCCCAGACCAAATCCAATTACTGGGGACAATAGAAACCAGCTCTGGGCTCAGGACTCCATCAGCTCCTCTGTGCTGCTGCTCCCTGCTCCAAGACTCCTGCTGGACACCTAATCATGTCAAGGGTCCACAAGGGCCACGAAATACACCTGTCTGCACACACACAGCCTCACAAACACCACACACACAAAAGAAAGTAGAAAAACACAAATACAAATAAAACAGGGTACAAAAAAAGCCTGATCTGATCTGAACAGACAACAAGAACACAATTAAGCAGAGATATTTAAAACAACAAGAAAGCACAAAAAACCTAATGTGACACAAGCAAGATACAGGGTGACATAGGGCACTGCTGATTAAACAAACCTTTCCTATTCTTTGCAATGGACACACAGTTTACAGCATTACAAGTTCCAGTGGCTCCATCTAGTGGTCCTGACTTTTTCCTATAGGAGCACTTTTAATGTTGAGGTGTCGTTTTGTTTTGTTTTTTTATTGTGTATATGTGTTCGTGCCTTGTCATTATATCTATAGAGAAAGAGAGGTTCGAGTTACGGTTGCAAAAACAACAGTTGAACAGTTTCAGTATACAAAATGAATGTCTATAAATCATTTTGAGTCAGTAACCTCTAAAATATCCTGACAAATTCTATTAGCATGGATACTTTCGATAAGTGAAAGGTCTTTGACTGAGGTTCAGATCTTTTATGTGATTTCTTTGATTAAGGAAGTTTTTCAGAGAACTATGAACAGAAAGAAAGTTTAAATTCCTTTTGTTTTTCTTTTGAAGATCACAGCTAGTTTCAATGGTTTTGTAACGATATTAATAACATCTGAAACATTTCACTTCCTCTAATGATGAAAAACAAGTGATTGAAATCAGTATTACTTTCACAATTTACATGACCAGTGCGGCAGAGCTGACAGAAACAGTCTGCAGCCTTCGGAACGATGGAGGAGATTTACGCTAATGTGGATTGTGCCAAACTTTCCTACCCAACACATTCAACAAATTACACAGGTAAGAAAGAAGTGGCAGAAAACAAAACGGATGTATTTTATCATTTGTGATGGTCTTTAATCTTTTGTACAGTGCACTGCTTCACTGATCTTTTCTTTTTTTCAGGTCCAAGGAGCTCTAAGAGGGGTTTCAATTTAGTTATTATTCTTTCTCTGGGCCTGCTGAGTTTTTTCCTGCTGATTGGACTCATCATCCTTGGTGTCAGCTGTGAGTCTGGTTCTTCATTTGAAGAGACTCAAAACTCTATCAGCCTATCCTGAAACAACTTTAAAAAAGTTTAAATATTTTGACTTTAATTCACATAATTACAGACACAGTAAGTATGAATGAATGATGGAAGGAAGCAATGTTTTGTGTTTCAAAAGCATCCATCTCAATCTGTTTCAGACTGCAACTCCTTACGTGATTCAGCAGCAGCGTTCTCTGCCATCAGTAACAACCTTTCCTTCGTGACTGAGGAGAGAGACCTGCTCCAGGCAAACCTCACTGAGAAAACCAAGGAACTTGAAAGGCTTCAGATGATGTCTAAACAGAGTAAGTCTTTGTATGTGCTGTTAATATTTAGTTATTGAGTCTCTTTCTCTTCTCCTCTTCCCCTCACCCCCACACGTGGTAGTGGTAGATGGCTTCCTCTCTCTTAGACTTCCAAAAAGAGATTTTTTTTTCCCATGAGGCCATCACACACCCAAGTCTTTGGGTGACAATTTCCCAGGCCTCATGTGCAAACCTTTTGGTTTGGGGGTTGTCGCAACAAAAGAAAATGACCACATTCCTGTCGCAGGTTGGTGCTGCCTGCAAAGGAGTTTCTGAAAATGGTCCTTCGAGCACCCCATCAAGGGACTCCAAGACAGTTGAGGACTCTGAGCTGCTGCTTGGTTCATAAGCTTCACCAGTAGCAAGGATCCATTCCCCAGCCTTAAGGTCAAAGTCTACTTTAAAGCTTGGGAAAACCTCAAGCTACAGGTTCTGACTGTCTCTGCCAGAGACTGATTATAACCCGTGCTGTGTATTTGCAGGAAGTATTTGTAAACCTCCTGCAAATGCTCAGACTCCTTCCCTACCAGAGAAGTGATGTTCCAGGTATCTAAAACAAGCAGTTTATAACGGTGACCAACATTTTGTTGTGTTGTTGTGTGTTGAGTGACACAAATTTTGGTTACTTTCATTATTAGTATGAGTAAATTGGTGCTGTATTTTGTGCTCAATCTTTCTTTCAGAGAAAACGTGTCCTTCAAGATGGAGCATGTTCAGCTGCAGCTGTTATCTCCTCTCTGAAAGGTCTGGTTCCTGGGATGAAGGTAGAAAGGACTGCAGAAACAAAGGAGCAGATCTAGTGGTGATAGAGAGCCCTGAAGAACAGGTAAAATGTCTGTGTGCATGTGGGTGTTTTTTCTTTCATATTTATAAATGTGTGTCAGTCTATGCAGAAAGTAGACCCAAATTAAAATTAAATAAATAAATACATTTTTTACGCTGAATGTAAAGGTCCAAGATACAAAAATGTAAAATATGAAGCAAATTTAAAACCAAACCAAAACAAACAGACAGCACACAGGGGAGAAAGCGAGACAGGATCATATATTCTTCAGGGCAAACTAAGGAAGTTGAAATCAAAAGGGAATGAGACACAGCTGAACAACATCAAGACAATCACCAGACAAGAATTAAAAGTAATAAGAAGACACAAGGGACACCAACTAATGAGGTCAAAATACCAACAGAACTAAGCTGAAGGCAAACAAGAAAACTCACACGCATAACATAGAGGTGTACACCGAGTAATCTGAAATATTTAGAATCTTTGTTTGCTGGAATCCCATGATATGTCCATGTGGATATATCAGCAGATTATAACAATTATATGGACTACTATCTGTGTGATTATTTAGATTTCAAAATAACTACGTAGAAAACTGCTGCTTTGAAGATTACTTCCTGCTAAAATAAGTTTAATGTAATGTGGAGCAACAGAGTTAGAATTTGTGAACATTTCATGATGGCAACAGCCTGCCCTTGGGAGGGGAAAGCAAATAAAAATGCAGCCTAGCAATGATGTATAAGTTGTAATAACACCATTGTAAATGATATATTAAAAGCTTAAGTTGTATCAAGTGAAATCTTTGATCATTTTCTATGTGCTCAGATAAAACTGAAAAACCCCACCCACATACTGAACTATATTGTCATTTAAATAGAATTTCTTATTGTTGAATAGAACTACCTCATTACACTCACTCAGAACCCAGCCTGGATTGGTTTAAATGACAAAGAAGAAGAAGGAAAGTGGAAATGGATAGACGGAACTCCTCTGACTCTAAAGTAAGTCTTCACTCATGCAGCATATTTTCTGCACATGTAGAAATGACCTCATTAACGGACTTAAGATATCACTGAATAATAATAATAAAAATAATTTTAAAGATTGAGTTGTGGCATTTTTGTATGGCATATTATCACCTAAACATTTTACTCAACACCAGTAGAAACTAAACAAGTAACAAAAATAGACACTACTTTTGGCACTTCCCTGATCTAAAAGGTGTTTTTCTTCCGGGCTTTTGTGCTTGTATACATTTTTCTAATCTAATTCATTTCTTTTCTCAGCAATACTAAATGTGTTGTTTACGGACCTTCCAGATATTGGGAAAGTAATCAACCTGATAATGGTGCTGGAGACACACGGTGGGGTGAAGAGGACTGTGCTCATATCAGAACTCCTGCTAACACTTTGTGGAATGATCGTTCATGTGGAGCTTCTCTGCATTGGGTCTGTGAAAAAATGTCATAAGAAACACGAAGATATGTGTACATATTTTGCAAATTGAGCAACCATTGTTGTTTGTTTTTTTGTGTTTTTGTTTTGTTTTTACATTTTTAGAGTTATTCTACTGAGGATAGGTATCCAGCTTATAGAAATCCAATCAAATCTAAGCTAAATCCACTATGGCTAAAGTTGGTTTATTGTCTGTAGATCCTTTTTTTATGAATAACATTTATCAACTTGTAGTGCTGGTTCAATGGTTAGGCTTAACAAGAGCTTCATTTGCAGAGGGCTGTTGTGTTAAATTTCATTCAACGTTTTTTTTATATTAATTTAGTTAATTATTTGTGTTTCAGCACGGTCAGTGGAAATTTAGAACTTTTTACACAAATACTTTTGGAGAGTTTTAATTATAGTTTAAAAACATGGCTGAAAGGTTCTCAGGTATGCAGTTATTAAGCACAATAATGAATGTGTCACCTCCAGTTGCAATTCTACTGCATTAATTAAATGTTTATTATATTCTGGTTGGAAGCTGGTTGGTTTGATTTTCAGTGGGTTTTTTTGTTTTGTTTTTTTGTATACAATAAATGTGTTTGACATTATCCCTGCCAAATGAATAACAGAAATAAATAATAAATAAATAGTTAAATGAATAAATTAAATTCCCTTCTGATGCAGAAAAGGACATGGTCCTGCCAGCCTTATTTTAACTGTTTTATTCATATAATAATCTCATTTATTTTATTTTATTAAAATAACCACATGCATTTTTGAAAAGCATTTTGACTGAAATACAGTTATGACTGCAGGAAACTGGTTCCATAACCCATGCTGTGCATTTCTAGTATCTTTTGATCTCCCCCAACAGCTGGGGGTCCTTCCCGATTAGAGGGACCCCAAGCTATTTAAAGAAAAACCCTAACCCTAACTAACAGTCACAACAATCTTTAGCAGACAATATATTCCCGCTAAGTAGAAAAAAAAAATCACATCACCGAAAAAGTATGTGATTACTTTTTAAAGATGTTTTAAATTTAAACAGGAACACCACTTGTGTTACCACGATGAGAAGTAAAACTGGAGAAAGATGTTGTTACAGCTCCGAGGTAGCTTTGGGCCATCAGACGCACACACTGGAAAACCAGCACCTGGACTTCATGCAGGAGAGACGGCCTCAGTGATGGACTCTTTCATCCTCTACTTTACCTCTAATCTCTTTCGTCTTTAACACACAATTAAAATCACTCCAAAAGAGTGTAAACTTACTGAGGAAGTCTCTAACTTGTACACATTTGTACTTTTACTTGTTTTATGAGTTATTTTTAAGAAGAGTAAAGTTATTCACATAAAGTTTTTATTCTTCTGTATTTATTCTTTTGTATCATGTACCACAGTCATACTGAACTATACAGACCTGGTGAATTGGAGAAAACAAAGATCACACACACACACGCACATATATATATCATTCAGCTTCAGCAGTATTTCTATTCATCTTATGAATTCCAGTCTAATGTCAATTCACTGAGTTCAGTTTTGGTCTTAAACTCCAGAGAATACCACCTGGTTCAACAATCTTTTTATCTGATTATTGGCAAAATGTTTTCTTCTGAAAGAAGAAAACATTTTGTGTCCTTGTCAGAAATCAGATCAATTTCAGCCTCAGGCAAAATTGAGCCCAAAGAAACAACAACAAAGTTTAGTTCCTCTGGATTTATGGCCAAAAATATTTATCACGATATATATTTGAAAATTTGCGGTAACGATATAACTGACGATATAATTGATGCGAGACAAAATACAACTCCACAAAATTACTAGCGCAAAAAGACAACCTTCTATTTATTTTCACTTAAGCAAGAAGCTGGTTTTTATGTACATTAAAGCTTTATAAAAATGTAACAGTGCAAATGCAAATTCCTTGCTGAGAGTTTAACCAAAAGGCATTTCCAGTAGAAATGGGCTGACATATCCTGAGCATAACCATGTATAATATCCACTGAAGTTAAAAAGAGGTGCTTTGCAACATTAAACTGCAGTGTGCAGTACGTATTTTTCGGACCATAAGGTGCACAGGATTATAAGGCACATTAAGCAAAACAAAGCAGTCAGATAAATCAAACTTTATTAAACTCATTCTTCTTGCTTCCTCCACTTCTGTACCATTGATTCATTAATGTTGAATTCTCTGGCAGCTGCTCTATTCCCATGTTGTTGCAGTATATTAATGACTAACCTCGTATTGTGGATGGATTATCTCAGTTGTTCTCCTGACTGAAGTGTGGTCCGTTTACAGCATCCTGCCATGCGATTGCATTTGTCTCTAACCATGAGGAACCTTCACGTTAACTTTTATAAGTGGAAAAGTGTTAGTGTTCGTCCTCCAGCTTCACTGTTTATGTTATGCTAACATAGCTGTGTCGCTAGTGATCACGTAATATACCAGCTAGCCCAACTTCAGTAACCCTACAAACGTCACTGCTGTTTAGTTTCCTGTCTTCATTTATGTTGGAAGTGATAGCAGAGCTGTACGTTTGATTTTTTTCAGAAATCTCTCAGTCAGAACATGCAATATCATGCTTAGGTAACTAGCGAAACTAGCGAGCTAACTTCCGCTAGCTTCCTGCTAACTTCTAACTCCGTTAAATATAATAAATTTTGTTTTCATGGATGCCTGGAAGTTAAACTTCATAGTTACACCTGGTAAAGCAGCAATGCTGATCGTTTTATTAAAGATGAAAGAATTTAGACAGTTTTTAACTCTCAGTGATGCTGCAGTGTTGTTTGACCTGAAGTATACAGAGTTTAGGACCCAGATTACTCCCAGATTTAAGAGCATCTTAGTCCGACAAATACGACAATAACGACGGCCGCTTGCATGTTCTGCAAAAAAATGTGCTTTGTTGTGTATCTGACGGACAAACACCAAACCACATCACTGAAGTTGCACCATTTTTACAAACCAATTCTGGTTTATCTGTTTCACTCAACAATCGGCCATGTGCGTATGAAAAAAAAGGCACGCGTTTTACTCATATTCTATCGCGATATTTCATTTTCCTATCGTTGCCTAACATTATACCGGTATTACCGTACGGTATAATATGGCCCAGCCCTAGTTGAGAAGTTTAGCCAAGTGCTTCACATACAGGGGATATGTGCACCTTGGATGTGGGATGCAGCAGGCTGTTGGGATCTGTAGCCGAGCGATGGACCATGTCTGCATAATCTTGATCCACAAGCTTCAGGTTGTCCTTCTTCCCATGGTACTTTTCCAACAGATCATCTATTGCCTCTTTCATGGGTCGTGTCCAGCGTGTGTGGTCCAGCACAAAAACCTGTCCACCTGTCTTTATAGGTCCAGTGCGAGCACTCCTTGGTGAGGCCCGCATCGGCAGAGGTAGAGCTTCAGAGATTTCTGGGAAACAATAGTAATAGTTACTCATATATCATGCAATGAACTAATAATAATAACGTATATATTAATAATAATAATACTAGTAATTACAGTTTGACAATACCATTATGTTAACTTACCCATGACTGTTGTAGGTTGCTGGGTGTCTTCTGATGCTAACTCCTGCTTTAAAAGTGCACCAGAGAAAGGGTGGGTGACAGGTGGTGCTGGTGCAGGGGATGCCACACCTAGCGGTGCCAGGCTGGAGGAGGGTCCCGCTGCTGGAACCTGAAGTTGGGCAGCCACAGGTTTTGGAACAGAGGATGGGGGCTAAAGGGCAGCCGGTTCATCTTTTCTCAGGGTTTTGTGTTTGTCCCAGTTCAGAGGGACTGGACGGCAGCCTGGCTCTCTGTGTTCAAGCCCAAATCGCTCTCCAGTGTCTCTGTCAGAGAGGTGAAGTGCAGGGCACTTCTCCTGACCAGTCACTCTTCTGGAGGCTGCATTCAACTCCACCACTAGAGCTGACTCAAAAACAGAAGGGAGACTGACACCTGGCTGCTCAAGGTCCACCAGTCTTTGGTAGTTCCATTGTGCCACCCCTGTCATGCCCTGGGCCTGGAATAGTTCAGTGGATACATGAGTCCTGGTAATCCACTGGGCCTGGTGGAAATGATAACCCTCCTGCTGTGAAGTGCCTCGGACAGGAATCCAGGGTCACTGAGGCAGCCACGCAGAATGTGCACTCTTTGAATGTGCCACACCTTCAGCATGGATGGCTTGAAGAGTGGGACGTTGTTGGGGTCTGTGGCCAGGTGAAAATGGTTCAGGACCTTTTCCACTCTGTTCAGCAGCTCAGTGGGTTGTGGTATTTGGATCCTGCAGTGCTCCCGTATGTGTTGCTTTGTGGGATTAGCAGGATGGATGCCACAGAACTTATAAGCTTCCTGGAGCCTCTTCCGGTCCGCCTGATCAACCACTGAGAATGCAGCAGAGAGAAGCTGGCAGAAAGTGCTGAACAGAGGATGATGCTCAGAGGTGCACTCCCGCGAAAATCACCTCAGGCAGTGGAACAGGTCCAGTTTTACAATAACGTTCTTATTTTAGTGGGTTTGAGAGGCACAGCTGTTTGCCACTGGTCCAGATGTGGCCGCAGCAACAACAGCAGAAGTAGTTTTCCAGGCATCCCACGATAGATTTTCCACCCTATCATGTGATTTCCTGAGGTCAGATGGCCCAGGATGTGAGTGGGTGTTAAGGCGTCTGGGAAGGGATCTCAAAACTGGATTATAGATGGCATACAGTTGGTGCCGTAAACCACCGCCTCTGTTCAAAGATGGTCACTCACAGTGGACGTAAATGGCTTCCTGGGCCATCTGACCTCAGGAAATCACATGATAGGGTGGGGCCAGGTTTCACAATGAGCTCCCCCGAAACCCTGGCTGATTGTGACCCACACCCGCTTTCACACCTGGGCTCATGTGATTAGGTAGAGGATCATCAGGGGGTCCTTTGTCCCTCTTTGGGGGGAAACTCCCACTGGGTTTAAATCTGGGACTCTCCACCATTTGACCTTAGAACTGAAGAAGCTTCTCGGATGAGAGGTGAAACATCTTCAAGCAACTCAAAGAAGTCCAGACGCTTTTCTTTCCGAGCTCCTTAGATATGGCTGGATGTTGACATCGGAATTCATTGAGCAGGCAGTCAGTCAGGTAATGGCTGGACACAGAGACGCCACACCAGGCATGTGGGTCTTCATAAGACCTGAACTCCTGTGGCTTATTTTCCTTCCTCAGGAACTGCCCAATGGTCCTCTGTCCACGTGCTCCTGCCTCAGAATCTCAGACCGAATCTGTGGCATGGAGGTACGCCAGGTGAGCTTGCTCGTACTTGAGGTGCATGAGTTCATTTATTTGGTTTGCCATGTCTGCTGGAGATTTGCCAGTCCTCCTGAGCTCATTCATAACAGTCTTGCAGATGGCCTTTTTGTATGTAAGTAAAGCAGGGAGAATATTGGTAAACCTTTTGGGCAGTTTCTCCAGCCATCGTGGATTGTCAGCAAACCAGTTCCTCTGACAAGCCCTGCAGCAGAGTCGTGAGGACAGGATGTAATACTCACCACTGGTGCAAACAATTACTCGTGGCCTGCCCACACCAGCAGAGACCACTTGTGAACGAAAGCAACCATGGAGACATGGCAAGATATAATTGTTTCTTAACCTGACCATGATAGCACTCTCAGGTTTCCAAATAAAGAAGGGGTGGAGCTGGAAGAAATTTGGCAATGGTAGGTCAGCCACTGTATCTATGATCTCAGGCTGTGGAGGGAGACGCCAGAGTGAAATCGCGTTCCCTGTGTGACGCACTGGTCGAGACCCAGGCCACAGTCCAACGTCCTGAAGCTCAGTCTTCATCCACAGCTTCTGGTGCGGAGAACAATTCCAGCTCCTGAGGTCATACTCATAACCAGCCACTGGGCAGGGATAGCTCAGTAGGTAGAGTGATGTCCCCATGATCGGAAGGTCGGGGGTTCGACTCCACTGAACGGCTACCCTGAGGTACCCCTGAGCAAGGTACCGTCCCTACACACTGCTCCCCGGGCGCTGCACTGGTGGCTGCCCACTGCTTCACTGGGTGAATGGGTTAAATGCAGAGGAACTATTTCCCTATGGGGACTAACACGCACACTTTACACTTTACTTTACACTTTACTTTTACTTTACTGGAACTGGAACAGCTGGCTGAGCTGAAGGAGCTGGGATTGAAACATAAATATTTGACAAAACAGTGTTACTCTTATATTGTTGCTGTTGGAATACACAGAAAAAAAAAGACATGCTGTATACGCTCACCATCTTCGCTGCTGTCTTCAAAAGTCAGCACTTTGCGCACAGATGTGGAAGCAGCATCTGTACTCGGTCCTGAAACAAATTAATGCAGTCATTCTGTAATTCATTTGTGCAAATTATGAGCAAGATGACAAAATGTAACGTGAGCGTGAATAATATGCTATCATTAATGATCTATGCTTTAAGCAGATGTTTAACTGAACATCAACTATAAATGAAAATAGAGAGGGACCAGGATTTGACTCAGGCCTTTCTGTTTGACTGACCTGTGGTCTCCTTTAGTAGAAATGCCAGCTCCTGTGGGAGGGGCACAGGTGACTTCCTCTTCACACCTGAGGCTGCACCTACAGGTATAGTAATAGAAAAAACTTTTTTTTTACTCTAGACACAATAAAAAGAACATTTAATTATGTGAAAAACATTATAGTTGTTTTGTACCATCGGCTGATGAGGCCTAAAGTTCAGCAGTTGTACTGGACGGTGGTATGGACAGCGCCGCAGATGGAACTACAACAAGAAAACTTGTCAGCAACTTCATAATTTACACTGTATATGAGTGTTGCTGTTAGTAGGAACTCACACATCCATACTCCTGTTTCTCATTGAAAAACAAATGTAATATATTTATATGCAACAGAAATGCCAAACCAAATCATTTTAACCTCTTCACATCAAAGCAGGAGGAGCGGTATAAGTCAGTGAACAACATGCATTCAGGTGTTAGTAACTACTGCTACTTAATTTGTTTTTAACACATTCATAGAGAACAAGAACACATACTCTTTGTGGTTGGTATCAATTCATAGTCCTTTGGACAGTTAGCATAATGCCAGCATACAACCATACTATTAGAGGAACATGGCCAGAACACACAAAACAAGAACAAGACAATATATAAAAGTTCAAGTTCAGGCTCAGTTTGCAGAGCAATTCATGGAAAACTATTGTACTCCAGTTCTGAAACCTTTCATTTGAAAACCTGTGTTTGCTCCTGAAGATCCTCTGGGTGTGGACCCTGCTGCTGCTGGCACAGTGACTAGTTATGCAGAGACAGAGGACAGAGGCATATGAGACAGAAACAGACTTCTGACATTTAGTAATAACGCAGTACTTACAGCTCTGCATTTGTAGTTTTACAGGTGAGATGCTCAGCATTGCGTCCTCCAGGTCTTTATCCTCATCCATCCTTATGATGCAGGCAACAATTAGATAAATATATACTGAACTTATGTCACATCAACAACATTATTAAAATATTCTTAAAACAACTTACCCAGGGGTTTAGTTGGAGCATTTGTGGAAGCAGATGCATAAGCTGCTTCTTCCGCAGGTACTGCTGCAGCTTATGCATCTGTGCCTTGACTGCAGCTCTTCCTCATGATAAAGTCTGCATAGCTGTCACCTCTGCCGTCCCAAATCTCCTTCCAGGTGCTCTTGGCTCGTGAGCCAACGCCAACCAGCTGATCATCCTCAGAGGCTTCTGCAGCAACACTCACTCTGCTGGCCTCGTAGTTCAGAAGAGTCTTTATCTCTGCAAAGCTGAGGGCATACTGTACAAATGAATGCAAGCTCTCCTTGCTATGCCCTTCTTCCACAGAGGTCCCTGCAGCCTCTTGCTTCTGGAGATCTTTGATCAGGCACATGGTGTATCCGACATCATTCCCCAGAAGCCACCAGAAAGATTTCCCTTTATACTTTCCAAACTGCAGGATGTACTGTCCCTGCACTTCCTTCATGTCAGACGCATCCCCTCCTCTCTGATAGACGACAGTCAGAGCATTCTGACGTACAACGTCCTCCCTCACAGGTGCAGACTTGTGCTGACGTTTGGGGTCATTTTTAATCCGTCGAGCTTCTTTTGACGGGTCCTGGAGAAGGTATCCAAGTGGCCCCTTGCGGAACACCACAGAGATTTTCCCTGGATATGGCGCAACTTTCTTGTGCATCTTAACATGCAGTGAAAAAATAAACAATTATATTAAACAAAATTGATTCCAAACAGAAACAAAGACATTTCAGGTTATAATCTTGCTGCACATTGTGGCTGGGTTTAGACAAGCAGGATGCAGGAGAACAATAAAGAGACAAAATCTGAATAAACATTTGCGATATAAGTGTTTTTTCTCCAGGCATTACAAACTGTTCTGTCTGTAAATAAAAACCTTTCATGGTTTAATGCAAAATTTGTGCCAACTGCTTAGTAGTCATGGCACATAAGAACTGCAGGCAGATTATTGACATACCTATTTAAGCTATCGTGTTTATTCGTACACTAGAGGGCATTGCTCATGTTAGTGAGATATCAAGACTGTCGTATAGATAACATTACTGACCATTACAACATGAATGCAATACCAATTAAAAAAAATGCAGGTTAAGTCATTTAGCATTAATTATACCACATTATTGTAATGTCAGTGTCACAGCAGTCAGAAACCTACCAAGTTTATTCAACAGTAAAACACGTGAATGGAACACGCGATTTATTTAAGGAGCAGGTTCATTCATTTTTTACCGTGCCACTTTACAACACCGGATAAACTCCCACTGTCTTTAACCGAGCGATGGATGCTTCGTAAATGCAATCGCAACACGTCTATTACCTGTAATATACACCTGTAAATGTATTCTGTTGGTTTACTCTTATTGCAAACGACGTTTCTTACCTTTGATCAATGAACGAGGATCGTTGAGATGTGTTGCAAGCGGTGCGTTACTTGTTTTGTCTCCCGGAATTTAAAAGTGGAGATTTTTAAAAATTGCAGCATCTCAAACTCGCAACAGCGCCGGAAGACCGTAGTGGCCAAAAATAGATTACATCCGTAGTTGTTTAGCACTACTATAGAGAATGAATGGGAAACGGTTTAGGGCCGTTTAGGTAAACAATCCCAAGCTCCCGCGCGGGTCATCTGCTAGTTCAGCCAGTGATAGTCAGCCTTATCTCAGAAACATGTGTCTCTTTTACCTTAAACTGCAAGGACAGCTGCTAACTGCTTATACAGACTACTTGGATTTGAAGGGGAAAAGGTCTTCTGGACTGCATGACCACAGTTGGTGTCAGCAAAAGCAAGACGTTCCTTCAGACTGATGCAAGGCTTAAGAGGATACGGGGACCGCAGAGTGGCTGCTCAGATGATGTGAAAGAGGTGGTCCTGCTTCTGTTCAGCTACTTTGAAGAGGAGGAGGAGTTCATGCTTTTCCATGTAGAAGATACATGTCTGGCAGATGAGGTGCAACTGGAGCAAGTGTCTCTGACACCCACTATTATTGTCTTTGGTAAGTCTGTTTTATAGCTCTCTCTCTCTCTTTTTATTGCACTGTTTATAGAATGTCATGTACTGCAGTGCTTATTAATATAACTTGTTAAATAATTTGTTCACAGGACAGTCCTGCTATTCCTTAAGAAGATACATGCTGAGTCTTGATCGGAACCTCATCAGCACAAACATATTGTAGCGACCGTGGGTTAGTGGAGCTAAACTGGCTAAACTGCTCACTAGCTAAAACGGCTAGCGGGGCGCTAGCAGCTATCGCTAAACTTCACAGCGAATGGAGAGCGCTCGTGCCTCATACACCGCACGACCCCGAGCGTCTCAGCAGCAGACTGATAATCCCCAAATGATCCAGCAGGAGGCAGTAGTGGTTCACACCAGTCATTTATTTGCCGTCTTATTTTTTCACAACGTAACACTGCTGACACCGAACCCCTATCACGCTCCCACCACATAGAGTCGCGGTGTCAGCCAACCATGCCAATTCACCCCCCTCCACCGAACACACATCAACTTCACTGTGGCTTACATTAACATAACACTAACACAACATGCAAATCAAACACATATGAACTAGCGGAACGATAGAAAACACAGAGACAACGCAATACCCAGAATGCACCTGGCTAACAACCCCAGCCAGGTCATTACACAGCCCCCTCCCAAAAAGGTTTAGTGTCCCCACAACCTTAACTGTCCACAATGTAGTCCAGCAAATGTCCGGGCCGGCGTCGAGTACGCTTCGGCCTCGACTGGGAATCCATGGCGCCCCCCTCCGGGCCGGGCGTAGGGGGCGAGGAGTTCCCAGGCTGCACACCAGCCTGCGGGTTGGGGGCAAGCGGATGGTATGGCGCCAGCCGGTCCTTGTGTAGCACCACCCGCCTTCCCCGCCCCGGCATCTGGACTCTGAAGACCACCTCCGACAGCTGTTCCAGGATTTCGCCCGGGCCTTGCCAGTGGCTCATGAGCTTGGGGGTCAGCCCCCGCTTCCTCTGGGGGCAGAACACCCAGACCCGATCTCCGGCCCCCAGCATAGGACCGTGCGCACGGGTATCATACGCCCGTTTCTGGCGGGCCCCGGCTCCCTCCAATGTCCGTCTTGCCAGTTGATGCACCGTGTGCAACCGCTCCCTGAGCCGCCGGAAGTAGTCCATCTCTGGTCCACCAGCAATCTCCGGCTCAGGGGGCGCTCCGAACACCAAGTCCACCGGGGTCCGGAGCTCCCTTCCGAACATCAACGCTGCAGGAGTACACTGACTTGACTCCTGCACTGCTGTTCGATATGCCCACAAAACAAGGGGCAGGTGTTGGTCCCAGTCCCTCTGATGTTGGCTGGTCAGGATGGCCAGCTGGGTGGCCAGCGTGCGGTTGAACCGCTCAACCAGACCATCGCTCTGAGGATGGAGGGGGGTGGTCCTCGTTTTTCTCACCCCCAGCCTCCGACACACTTCTCCCAGCACCTGGCTCTCAAAGTTCCTCCCTTGGTCGCTATGGAGCTCCTCCGGTACACCAAACCGCGTGAACATCTCATCCACCAGAGTCCGCGCCGTCGTCACCGCACTCTGGTCCGGCACCGCGTACGCCTCTGGCCACTTTGAGAAATAATCCATCGCGACCAGGACATACCGGTTGCCGGCATCAGTCACAGGGAATGGACCCAGGATATCCACTCCGATCCGCTCCATTGGCGCCCCAACTAGGTATTGCTGCAATGGGGCATGGGAGCGCTGGCTGGGACCTTTCTGCGCCGTGCAGTCGTCACAGCAGTGGACGTGGATCTCCACGTCCTGACGACACCCCGGCCAGTAGAACCGCCGTCTCAGCCGTCGCAACGTCTTGCCATTCCCAAAATGGCCAGTACCTGCAGCCCCATGGACCCAGCGGAGGACCTCAGGCCGCAAGGCCCGGGGAACCAGGAGCTGGAGTATGTCGCCTCCCCCGTCTGGCGCTCGCCACCGCCGGTAGATTACACCGCCATGGAGCTCCAGGCTGTTCCACTGGGAGTACAGCGACTTTGTCTCGGGCCCTTGGGAAGACACGGCGGACCAGTCTGGCCGTGTCCCTGCCTCCATCCAGTCCCTCACCATCTCCAGCGCTGGATCGCTCACCTGGTGCTGCTGTAGCTCCGCCGCGGTGAAAGGTTCCTGCCCTTCATCCACACCCTCAGGTTCTGCTGCTGCCGATGTCGGACCCCGGTCCAGCTCCTCCATGCGCCTGCAGTACCGGCACTCATCCGCAGAACAGGGGCGCCTGGACAGGGCGTCAGCGTTGGCGTGTTGCCGCCCTGGTCGGTGCTGGGCCTCAAAGTCGTACTCTTGTAGTATTTCCAGCCACCGGGCCACCTGACCCTCTGGCTGGCGAAAGTTCAGCATCCAGGTTAGGCTGGCGTGGTCTGTCCTGAGCAGGAACTTAGTGCCCAGGAGGTAAGGTCGGAAGTGACGAACCGCCAGGACCACAGCCAACAGCTCACGCCGGGTAACACAGTAATTCCTCTCGGCCCGGCTGAGGCTGCAGCTGTAGTATGCCACCACTCGCTCCTCAGCCTCTCCCCTCTGGGAGAGCACCGCTCCGACCCCCACGTTGCTGGCGTCGGTGTCCAAAATGAAAGGCTGGCTGGGGTCAGGATACGCCAAGACCAGGGCACTCACAAGGGCAGTTTTCAGCTGCTCGAAAGCCGTTGCACAGCCCTCCGTCCAACCAAACCGCTGACCCTTGTTTGTCAACTGATGCAAGGGGCTAGCGACGGTGGCAAAGTCTTTTACAAACCTCCTGTAATAGGAGGCCAGCCCCAGGAAGCTTCGTAGCTCGGCGACGTTCGATGGGGTAGGCCAGTCCCCCACAGCAACCACCTTCTCGGGGTCAGTAGCCACCCCCTGTTCGCTCACCACATGTCCCAGGAACTTCACCTGGCGAGCAAGAAGGTTGCACTTGGCCGGGTTCAGCTTTAGTCCGGCCCCGCGGATGGCAGTCAGAACCTCTCGTAGGTTGGCCACGGCCTGTTCAAAGTCCTTAGCATGAGTCAGCAAGTCATCCAAATAGACCACGCAGCGGGCACGGGGAATGTCTTTGAGGACCCTTTCCATTAACCTTTCGAACGTGGCTGGTGCATTGCATAGTCCAAAAGGCATCACCTTAAACTGCCACAGTCCTTGCCCTATGGTGAATGCAGTCTTGGGCCGTGCCTCGGCAGCGAGCTCCACCTGCCAGTACCCACTGCGGAGGTCTAGCGAGCTGAACCAACTGGACCCAGCGATGTAATCCAGTGCGTCATCGATGCGAGGTAACGGGTAAGAGTCCTTGCGGGTGACCGCGTTCAGACGCCTGTAGTCCACACAAGGGCGCCACCCCCCTGTTTTCTTCCGCACCATAACCATAGGTGCGGCCCATGGACTATCCGAGGGTTCAATGACGCCATTAGCTGCCATCTCTTTTATCAGTCCCTCGGCAGCTTGGCGTTTGGCGAGGGGCAGGCGGTGGGGCCGCAGCCGGATTGGAGCAGCTGCTCCAGTGTCTATAGTGTGTTGCACCAGGCCCGTCCTTGTGCAGTCCTCTTCCCTGGCGGCAAAAGTGTCCATAAACTCTGCCAAGAGGCTCTGCAACTGCTGCTGCTGTGTCGCACTGAGGTGCACCCCACTTCGCCGCCCAAGCTCCTCTACTGCCGCGACAGTCTCAGGTGACGGGGAGACTGCCGAGCTAGGCGGCGACTCTGGCTGCGGGATGTTGGCCCTGCTTACGTCCACCCCCTGGGTCCTCTTCCGCACCCCTGCCGCCCTCGGCCCCTGGCTGTGGCATGGAGCTGCGGGGCGTAAGGGCTTTGGGGGTGCTGGTGGGGTGGGGGTCTGTCCCTGGCTACCGCGGCCCACTTGAAGCTGCACGGTCTCAGCACCAAGGTGGATGGCAACTCCCGGTACATCGACCCGTGCCCCCCAGTGGGCCAGCAAGTCCAGTCCAACAATGCACTCGTCTGTTATGTCGGCAAGCCAGAACTCATGGTTCACACTGTTCGTTCCCACCACCACCTGCAGAGTCTTTTTCCCCGGCATCACAGTCTTTTCTCCTGTGACAGTGTACAACGCTGTGTGAGTAGGGGTCCAGTCTTTTGGCAATGAGCCACCCGTCTCCGGGAGCACCCCCCTTCGCAGCAAGCAGATGGTGGACCCCGTGTCTACCAGGGCCCGGCAAGACCGTCCATCAACTATACAGTCCAGGTACAGTCCACGGGTGGACCCACAGCGGCCCACCACGGGATGAGTGTCATGGAGAGGGTTTAACGATTGGGGTGGGGGTTCCCTCACTGTCCCACCCCGTTTCCCGTCGGTGATGTCACTCGGCTCCGAGGACTAGGTGCGGGACAGTTCCGGGCGAGGTGGAACTGCCTCTGATTGGGCTCGTCTGGCCTCCTCCTCCTCATCCGACTGGGACGCGTTCATCTCTCGCTCGACCATCCTGGCCGATCGTCGGGTCCCTGGCTCGCCCCGCAGCACCTCCTCAGCCCGCTCAGCCTCCCTCAGTGCCTCCTCCAGGTCTCGGGGGGATGACAGCCGGACATGCTGTCGCAGCCTCTCCGGTGTGAGGCCCCTCAGGAAGGCGTGGAGACCCAGCTCCTCTCGTGCCGCTCCTGGGAATGTCGGGTAGCCCCGTCGGGCATAGAGGCGGACGTCCGCAGCAAAGGACCCCAGGCTCTCTCCCTCGCGTCGGCGTCGGCAAGCCAGCTCCTCCCTGCTCTGTTCGGCTGGTGGTCTCTGTCCAAACCGTCTGCCGAGCGCCGTGGTCAAGGCCCGGAGGTCGCGCTGCTCCTCTGGGGGCAGGTCCAGCAGAACCTGGAGCGCTGGGCCCTCCAGTGCAAGCGCCAGGTGGGTGGCAGTCTCTTCTTGACCCCACCCGTTGTGAGTGGCAGCCAGCGTGACTTGGGCCAGATACGGCTCCAGCTGCGTCGCCCCAGTGTAGTGCTGTAGCTTAGCAGCCGTCCTGCCAGGAAGCTGTGGTGCAGCCCCAGGAATCCCCTCCCGTCGCAGGGAGAGCAGGGGGTGGCTGTTCCGGGGCGCGCTGTGGCCCTCTGGCCGCCCCAGCTCGGGTCTTCTCCGCTGGGTCTCGGCAGCCATGCTTTCCAGAAGCGAGCTGTTGTCTCGGATTACACGCTCTAATTCGCCTATGGTCGGCTCCATAGTGTCTGCTAGACACTCACGAATCCCACTTCTGACACCAATTGTAGCGACCGTGGGTTAGTGGAGCTAAACTGGCTAAACTTCACAGCGAATGGAGAGCGCTCGTGCCTCATACACCGCACGAGCCCGAGCGTCTCAGCAGCAGACTGATAATCCCCAAATGATCCAGCAGGAGGCAGTAGTGGTTCACACCAGTCATTTATTTGCCGTCTTATTTTTTCACAACGTAACACTGCTGACACCGAACCCCTATCACGCTCCCACCACATAGAGTCGCGGTGTCAGCCAACCATGCCAATTCACCCCCCTCCACCGAACACACATCAACTTCACTGTGGCTTACATTAACATAACACTAACACAACATGCAAATCAAACACATATGAACTAGCGGAACGATAGAAAACACAGAGACAACGCAATACCCAGAATGCACCTGGCTAACAACCCCAGCCAGGTCATTACAATATCCTCATTTATTTCTGCATTGTGCATCATGTTCGGGAGCTACTACAATTTTAACATCCATTATCTGAGTTGGCTTCCACTCTGGAAGTTCTTCAAAGGTGAGCAAATATGTCTTTCTTATTTCTCAGACCTGAGACTCTTGCGTTACAACAATTGTGGTTGAGAGTCTGGGATCTGAATCTGGGTACAAGCCTGGCTAAGACTCGGGGCCAGACCAAGACTCAGCTGACGTCTGACTACCTATAACCTTTGGGCTGGATTTTTAAAATGCTAAAGTGTGATTTATCACTGCAAAAGACACATGTTGTGAAGGGTGCCAATACTTTTGACCATGCAGTGTTCACTTCCCAAAGCATTTTGGTTATATTTTGTCTTGAATTTGGGGAAACCAACTGTTGTTGCAGTTTGGCCATGACTGTGTATGTGTACTTATATGGTTGTAACTATTTTTTAACTGACCAATTAAAATGCTTAATATGCTCCTATATGATTTTATTCTACAGTTGTTTCTTCTCCATAAACCCAGAAAAAGGAACCAAAAAAGAGAACAAAAACTTGAAGCATCTTTCCAACAAGAACCCTCGAGTCCTCACCCTGATTCAGGATCTCTCCGACCACGAGTGGCGTTAAGCCTGAATATTGACTCACTTCATGGACTGGTAGCTTTTACATTGTTACAATCTGTACTTTGTACTGTCCACAATGTGTACTTTGAAACTTTTTCTGGTCAAGAGTCCGCCACCTGCTTTTTTCATGAAGATGTCCTTGCTTTGAAGGAATGTTCCACAGTTTTTTGTTTGTTTGTTTGTTTGTTTTTCTATAGTTCTGTTACTGCAGTGTTCATAGGTTTGTTTCCCCACAGGTGGTTTCCTGATGTTTTGGTACGGTAACTACACATGTGTTTTCTATGACCAGGGCCATGGTTGTGGTGACAGCAGAGTGCGTGTTGCGCGGGATGGTGATTACAGTAATTTTCGCACAATATGTCATTTTTGTTTTAACAGGTTGCTATGTAACTTTTTCTGGTAGAGGGTCTGCCACATGCTTGTTTAATGAAGATGGTTGTTGCTTTGCGGGAATGTTCCACAGTTTTATAGCATTTTGATTGAATTGTGTGACTGTTGTGCAAGTTGAAAAAAATGCATCCAATTGTTGTCAATTGTTTTATTGATGATGGCTGCAAAATAAATTTCCCAAAAGTGATATTTTCCTCACTTGTCTTTTCTGAAGATGTATTTTTGCATGTTTAGGTGTAGGCATAGCAGTAAGAAGTTTGCAGGTTTATGATTTAAACTTTTACATTAAAACATAAAAATACAGCATAGTAATAGATTTTATGTATAATATACAGAGCAGCTCCACTTAAAATGCACAGTTTCACAGTTGTTTTATCAGTTCAAATTTGTTTTTTGTTTGATATTTCCCTGTTAATTTTACAATTTATGGATCCACAATAAGCAATTATTACATGTAAAAAAAATACAGGAAATATTCTATGAATATACAACAATTGTTGTGTGAAATTAACTTCTTTTTTGTAGATTTAACATTTGTGAGTTTCATTCACTGTAAACCAGTTTACATATTTTGTATGTAAAGCTATCCTGGCTCAGCTTCGGCGCCTAACAAGCTCATCACTAGACCCACTTCAGTTTGCCTACCGGCCTGGCATTGGAGCAGATGATGCCATCATTCACCTCCTACATCGTTCCCTCGCTCACCTGGAGACCGCTGGAAGCACTGTGAGAATCATGTTCTTTGATTTCTCCAGTGCCTTCAACACCATTCTTCCCTCGGTTCTGAAGGACAAGCTGGAGAACTCTGGAGTGGACCATCACCTCACTACCTGGATCCTGGACTACCTCACCGACCGACCACAGTATGTGAGGACTCAGGGCTGTGTGTCGGACAGGGTCGTCTGCAGTACGGGGGCCCCACAGGGAACGGTTCTGGCTCCGTTCCTCTTCACCATCTACACTGCAGACTTCTCCCACAACTCCACCCAGTGCTTCCTGCAGAAGTTCTCTGATGACTCTGCAATAGTCGGCCTCATCACTGATGGGGACGACAAGGAGTACAGAGGACTGACTCAAGACTTTGTGGACTGGTGCCAGCTGAACTACCTCCAGATCAATGCCAGTAAAACCAAGGAGCTGGTGGTAGACTTCCGCAGGCACAAGCATCCTCCACTGCAACCACTGAACATCCAAGGTATGGACATTGAGGCTGTGGACAGCTACAGGTACCTTGGTGTTCATCTGAACAATAGACTGGACTGGACTCATAACTCAGACGCCCTCTACAGGAAAGGGCAGAGCAGGCTGTACCTGCTGCGGAGACTCAGGTCATTTGGAGTGGAGGGCCCACTCCTGAAGACCTTCTATGACTCTGTGGTGGCTTCTGCTATCTTTTATGGTGTGGTCTGCTGTATTCTAATTTTTGCGTCATAACTTTTGCACTGTCCACTTCCTGCTGTGACAAAACAAATTTCCCACGTGTGGGACTAATAAAGGTTATCTTATCTTATCTTATCTTATCTACTATATTTTTTACAGGAAGTCCCTGGTAACCCCAGCTGCCAGCGTTTTCCTGTAAAAAAGAGTGGACTTTATGTTTAGACTATAATGACACTCCTGGAACATCAGCATCTGTTCTCTGGGAAGCAGGGAAAGCTGTGATGAGAGGTAAAATAATTTCTTTCTCATCAAATAAAAAGATAGAAGAAAACAAAAATATTCAGGAACTAGAAAAAAACATAAAATCCTTATGGACCAAGTCAAAATATGCAAAACAAAATTAGAATGAAATGAATTTATTAATAAAAAAAACCTCAATTCCTTGTACAAAGACTTCACTTGCAGAATTTTGAACACAGTAACAAATCCAGTCGATTTCTAGCTAAACAGTTAAAAATAAGTGAAGAAAAAACAACTATATGTGCTGTCTGGGAACACAATATATGACCCTGAAAGAATTAACATTTTTAAGGATTACTATGAAACTTTATATTCACCACAAATAAACCCGTCTAAAAATGAAATTGATCAGTTTCTTGACAACGTAACTCTTCCAAAATTACTAGACAGTCAGGCAATGTTACTGGATTCGCCACTGACGCCAGGTGAACTACAGGAAACCCTGATAAGTAGCCCAATAATAAGGCTCCAGGTCCAGGTGGCTTTCCTGCAGAATTCTACAAAGAAATCTGGACATTTTTGGCACCAGTATTCCACAGAATGTTTAAGGACATCAAGGAAAATGGCAGATTATGAATGCTGCCAACATTAGTCTCCTGCTAAAACCAGGAAGACCCTGTATTTCCCTCAAGCTATCGTCTAATATCCCTTATAAATGTAGACCGCAAAATAATTAATCTGCAAAGCTCTCTCAAAAAGATTAGAGAAGATACACACCCCCCCATCTAATTCATCCTGACCAAACTGGTTTCATAAAAGGTAGGCACTCATCAACAAATACAAGTAGATTACCTAATTTAATAGACTACTCATACAGTAAAAACATTGAAACCACAATATTGTCTCTAGATGCAGAAGAAGCGTTTGTGTTACGGGAGTGATGAGTAAGAGAACCCAGACGCGGATCGCTCGTTAAGATTGAACAGTGTCTTTATTTACAGTGAAGCAAATCCAAAGTAATCCATAGTGCTAAGTCCCTTCCGTGCTCCCCTCGTGTGTCCATACGACTTTCGTAAACAGTGACGTCTCTCCTCTCGTATCTCCGTCTCACTCGTAGCCTGGAAAAAAGGCAAACAGATGCGGTTAGCCTCCCTCCGCTATCAAACGTTTGTCTAACACTCGCTGAATTCGAGTCACTACCCGGCTTGGTGGAATACTCCAGCGCTGTCTGTCACTCAGCCACACCATTAAATAGTTCTGTCACAATGGTGGATGATTGGCAGCAGCTGGCGAGGAATCAGTTGCAGGTGGGACCACTCAGAAAAAAAAAAGGTATTTCAGGCGGTGGAAAAATCTGAAAAAAAGTTATTTGAAATGATTAGTAACTGTAATTGAAGGAATTTAAAGTTTAAATCAAGACTGTATTATTTAAAAAAAAATTGGAATTGCACACGTCTTTTATAAAGGAATGCTCTGTGCCGGTTTAGCTGGTTTAGGCAAATCCACCTACTCTGTTTTTTGAGTACTGCAAAAAACAAAGTACTTTGAGTACTTTAAATGAAACAAAGGCCTTACAGCCCACTGCCCTGTAGCTGTTTCGACTTTTTTTTCCAGCTCTGATGCAGTTGAATTTGTAATAGTCTCTTTTCCTGTCTTTACCTGAGGCCACATTTAAACATTTATAATGTCCATGAAGGGTTAATGAGTTCAATTTTTCTAACACGACACTGAATGGGTCCTCCTGGCATTGTGACACATGCACACAAAGTTGTGTATCTTTTCCAGTTCTTTTTTTTTCGTCATTCAGAACACTTCTTCTAATTATATCGTGCATTTCTGGTGGTAAAATAACAAAGGTTTAATTAGTCAATATTCATTAATTCATTTTAACTTGTTTTGGGTTGTTTTCCAATACAATGTAAATATTAAATATAATATTAAAACAATATATATATATATATAATATTAAACAAACAGGGGCTAAAAGAGGCTAAACTTTCATATGGTATGTGTCTGGCAACTTTAACACGATGTCCCAGGGACAACATTTACAAGATGGCCCAGGACAAATTTGTAAATTTCTGGATTACTGTTAATCTCCATAGAATCAAGAACTCATGTCCAGTTTCACAGCTATGGACCAGTTAATTATGTTTCCAGGTGATAGTTTGATTCATAGATTCAGCACACAACCATTAGTCTAGGCCTTTTAGTTCAAATTCTCTTCACTTATGTTTGTAAAGTGATCAGGGAAGCTACTGCAATTTTGCCTGACATTGTTATCACAGCTATATTCACCTGTACATTTATTATATATCATAATATATTGACGGGAGAGCTATATTCACCTGTACTTTCATAATTAATCATAATACATTGACACGCAATTCTCTGTCTGGAGAACACTGGTTCGCAAGTAGCCTATCACTAGCAAACAAACAGCTATCCATTTCAAGGAAAACATATGTATTATGCTTACCGTTTATTAAAGAAAAGTATCTTGAGAGGAATTGAAATTGCTGAATCGGCGGACAAAAGGTGGTTTCTCGAAGAACATTTGTTTTTTTAAGGTGGGTATTTTTCGAAGTCGCAAAAGTATGACGTCACAACAAGGTGATTGGTTACTTGTAATGTGGACCCTGGAACAACATTAATTATGATGATGTGGGAACAACGCCAACACGAGAATATCAGATCGTCCGTCTCTCCTAAGCTTGCAGATTTAACTAAACCACACCCCACTTCTAAAGAAAGTACAAGGCGATCTGACTAGATAGAAATCTCTACCCAAATCACTCATGGGAAGGGTCACAGGGGGCCTCTGGTGCATCAGCCTAACTGGGGGTCTCTTCAGCTGGCAGGGAGGTTGTTTCATCCATGCAGGAGTTCACTCTGTAGGTGGGGGAGAGATATAGGAGAGGTGGAGAATGGACTTAACCTGGATATCTATTGTCTTGTGTAGCCTGGGAGATAACTGAATTGATGATTGATTGATTGTGGGTACAGTTTCTTCTGCGGTGGGGTCAGTTGGGCTGCCCTGGGTCCTGTGGGGCTTGGCGGTGCTGCTGCCATGGGCCCCAGTCTGGATGGGCCTGGGCCCCGTTTCCTTGGTGGGGTCCAGAGGGCAGGGGTTCCTACTGGGGTCAGCGGGGGAGACCCCAGAAAGGGCTACTTGCCCTTCCCTTCCCATCCCCAACTCCCTCGCCCTTCCTGCTCCACCACACCCACCCACACATGCAGGGCCTTGGAGTGCAGGTGTGTCACCAGGGTGCAGGGGAGGCATTCCTCCTCTGTTCCCTTCTGGCTACCTGTACCTCAATTTTACTCCACAACTTAGACATCCACATTACTCACACTCTCATACATATAGGGCCTTGGGGATGGGCACATTACACGGCGTCCAGAGGACGGTCTGTGTGTTCCACCTCACCTCTGCCCACCTCTCAATTTTAAATGCATGTAGACACTGAGTGTTCTCGGGAGGGGCCGTACTGACACCTGCTGCTCTCTGGCAGGAAGCACCATGCCCTCCCGTGTTTTAAATGTACTTTAGTACAACACGCAGGACCTAATAGGAGGTAGGTATGGGGTCTTCACACACCCCAGTTCTCTGTTAGTCATTGGGGCGGAGGGGCTGGGTGACGGTGTTGGCCGTCCGATTGGGATCTGGGATGAGGGGCCTCCCTGCTGCTGCAGGGCCGGCAGCTTGTCTCCACCCCAGGGGGAAAGGGTAACATCTCCTGGGTCTAGGTGGGATTCCTTCCTTTGGGGGTGAGGGTACCTGGACCTGGAGGCCTATCTCCCCTCACCATACTCCCTGCGTGTGACTGATGCCCTCAGAAGTTGGTGCGTTGGTGGTTCTTGGTGTCCGGGGCCGGGCACTCAGGTATGTACCGGCTCACTCCTGTTGGCTCTATGGCGGGGGCTGTCGCCTGTGGCTCCGTTGGGCCTCTTCCGGGGTGTGGGGGGCCCTCAGTCCTCCGGCCTCTGGGCCTGCGGTTCAGTTCACTCTGGCACAGCTGGCTGCTGGCAGAGTCCGTGTGCACGCCACTGCACCCCCCTCTGGCTTCTGCTCCGTGGCTGGTGGGTGACCCCTCATCTGGGGCTCTCCTCAGCTTTTCCCAGGAGGGTAGCACGGATGCCCCGATGGTCCTCCTTGGGCTCTCGCACTCTGGGCCCTCTGAATGTCTGAGGCCTGGATCTCCTCCATGCCTGCTTCATGCCCTGTAGGATGGGTCTATGGCTCCCTACACCCTCTAGCAGATCGTTACATGGAGAAACCTTTTTAATACAAGCGCGCTGATCCACACAGGTGTGCATGCAGGTGTTCACAGACACAAACTACACCTTTCTTGGTTGCTACCTCAAAGCACATTGTGCACTGTTGGTCCTGCGTGCTGCACAATATCAGTCAATATTTAGTATTTACTGTTCTTTTTGTTACTTAGATTAATGCGATGGTGCTGTGTTTATTATGTTGTTCTCTTTTTTTGCTTGTTTTCTCTTTTTTCCTTCTTTTTTTTCTCTCAACAGGTGTTCCAGGAGATTTTTCTCTTTTTAAGTGCCCTTTCTCACTGTCACTCTTCACCTCTGTTTTTCTTTCCCTTCATCTTTCCTTCTCCCTTTGCTATCCCCGGCCATGTCTGTCCCATCTGTAACAACTGAAAATGAAATAAAATAAAATAAATAATAACAACAAAGGTTGATCAAATGGACCAATACAGCAAGGCCGTGATGATCCATTTGGCAAAGTAAATCCATTGGGTATCTTTGTTGGCTTTCAGACATCAATTCTGACGGCTAAAAAACCAAACAGGACAGGCAAAAAAAAAAAAAGAGAAGTAAAATGAGCAGTGTTGTGTGTGTGTGGTGTGTGCGTGTGTGCAGCATTTTAGGTTTTTGTCTGTCTGTCTAACCTATACTACTGTACATTATTTCTTTTTAAAAACATTAAAAGTTCTTAACAAAACTATGGAAAAAAAGTTTCACTTCTGTTGTTTGACTTTTGACTTCTACCGTTTATACACAGTTTAAGAAAAGATCCAGTTTCAGTGGTGGCATAGCTACATAAACCACATATGAAATGTGTGACTTCCTCAGAGCTAAACAATGATTAGACTAAAATTGATGATACTTTCGCATTTCATGAGACCTGGCTGCAGAGCTCACTTCTCAGAAATAATCTACATTCTTCCATGCAATGGACGAAATATATGTGAATCTTGAATGTTTCAAACCAGCACCTTCAACAAATCACACAGGTAGGAAATAAGTGACCTGACACCCATAATGTGTCAGGTCAGAAAAATATTATTATACACTGTTTTAAACCTTTTTTTAAAAAATTTTGTTAAATATATGCATATTTTGCTTTGTAACAGATTTTAACCTGAATTTCATAGTATTCCAGGGCAAGAGATTGGCTTTCACTATCTGCTTATTGTTTTGCTTTTGTAATCCAACTTGCTGTATTTGCTCAATCCAACATGAGAGTAGAATGAATTCTTAATTTCTGTGAAAGACAATTTCTTGTTGAAAAATATTATATATGCTTAATTTGTTACATTATTGTGAAATATAACTAAAGGCCATTCAGAAATTGTCACTCTTTTGCAATGTGAAGTATTTTATTACTGTGTGCTCAAATATGGGATTAAATATTAATTTTTAATATTTTAACTAGCCAGCAGTTAGACATTTTTTTAAATGTCTCTGTTCCAAATTAGAGGTCCTTATTTATTTTGATGGCCTGGGTTCGAGTATGACCTGCTGCCCTTTTTTAAAAATAAGATGGTCACAGGCAGAGACGCCACTGCTGTCATGACACAAAAACTCTTCGCAATTCAAGTCTCTACCTGAAGTCAAGTTTTAGCACTCTCAGGCCTAAAACTGTACGAGATCAACAGGACCCTAAGAGCCTTCATCAGGAACTCATTGTGTTTGTGTGTGTTTGTTTGTGTGTGTATAAGGTCTTTGTCTGTAACCTATACTTGACTATTTTCCTTCTCTTGAAATGTTATTTTAAAAGTTATTAATAAAACTATTAAAAGAAGTTTGACTTCTGTAGCCTTTCACACAACTAAAGTTTATACAAAGCTTGAGAACAGGTCCAGTTTCAGTGGTGGCTTAGCTGCATAAACCACATATGAACTACATATGAAATGGGTGACTCTCTCAGAACTAAAAAGAATAGACTGAAACCAGTAATACTTTAACACTTCAGACAACCTGTGCTGCAGAGCTGAGCTCTTAGTGTTATGTGAAGGCTGTGTGCACGCAGGGGTAGGGATGGGCATCGAAAACCGGTTCTTGTTGAGAACCGGTTCCCACTGTTTCAATTCCTTGGAATCGTTTGCCACTTTTAAAAACGATTCCCTTATCGATTCCAGTCGCCCCGAATGACGTCATCACGTTGAGTAGCGTCTTTTACCCAGTAGGAAACACGGCGCCTGAGCGGCACAAACGCTCAAAAGTTTGGTTACACTTTATGAGAAAGGATGACAACAGGGCAACGTGCAATACTTGCAAAGTAGAGATTTCATCAAAGGGAGGAAACACTACGAATATGCAAAAGCATTTGCTCAAAAAACACGCGATTGCGTTCAACGAATGTCGTGTTTTTGATCCGCTCCGGACTAGTGAAGCTCAACCCAGCAGCAGCGGTAGCGTTTCCACGTCCTCTCCCGTTAATACTGCAGGTAACTAATCAATTAGCATTGCATATTATATGAGCGCGATTTACCTTATAACAAAACCTGCTATTACTGTGCGTTGCATTTAGATAACCATGATGAGAGAGACAGAGTCTGGCTGGCTCAGATGCTGGCAGTTCTCGCTGCAGTCTACCGGTAGCGTCTCCTTTCAGGCCAGGATAGACGAATGTCACCGAGCAGTGTCTAAGTTTGTGGTCAAAGGCTTGCACCCATTTGCCACAGCAGATGCCCCGATTTCACTTTGGTAAGTGAATGTGTTTAATTGTAGGCAGGGACATTACTGGATATTCTTGTGTAATTGCTACAGAATAATTTATGTTAAACTTTGTTATTGCTACAGGAGAATATTTATTTTATTATTTTACATATACATTTTTTTTCCTGGGGACCCTGTGACACCCCATTGAAGAGCCGTAGGCTGTGGCTCTCTTAAGATCTCACTGTTGGGTTTGTAAGGCCATGTTACTCCTAAATTTCTATCTTGTTCAAAGAGAAGATATAAAACACAGTTCTAAGCTAATCGACTTTAGTGTTCTCCTTTAAAAAAAAAAAAAAGAATCGATAAGAGAATCGATAAGGAATCGAATCGTTAAACAGAATCGAAAATGGAATCGGAATCGTTAAAATCTTATCAATACCCATCCCTACGCAGGGGTGGTGATATGAAGGACCCAAAATGCAGACTCACGGAAATCAAAGGTGAATTTAAATACAGCTTTAATGCTGAACTCCAAAAAAGTAACAAAACTGAGACTCCAAGGTAAACTTTACACAGACAGAACACACAGCAAAATAAACGGTAGATCGCGACACTGACAAACTGAAACACAGGGCTTAAATACACAGAGGGAGCAATCAGGGAATGGGCAACAGGAGGGAGACACAGCTGGGGCAAATCAGGCCTAACGAGACAAAGGAGAAGCAAAACCAAACACATTAACATGAGACATGGACTTTCAAAGTAAAACAGGAAACCCAAAACACAGACTGAACAAAAGACACAGACTCACATGCAAGCACTACTACAGAGGGAACAGAGACGTGGGACCAGGACAGACACAGACACTGACTGGATGTGGGGATACAGCAGACAGGGGAGACAGCAACTAAGGAACACAGACAGAAAACCAGAACACTAAAACTCTAACCAACCCCACCCAGAGAACCTAAACTAAGAATGATCCTAAAACCCATAAAGCAAAGCTAGAATATAATGAAATAACAAAATCAAAGAACCAAAAACACAAAACACTGGGTCAACGACCCAGGGACCCTAACAGTTAGAAATAATCCATCCATCCTTGCATGCAATGTACTAAATATACATCAAGGTCAAATGTTTTAAGCAACAAATCAACACAGGAAAGGAAGAAGTAACACACATAGGAAAATAGGTATTTTAACGTCTGTTATTACTGTGTACATTTTATTGGATTCCCTGTTTTCCTTTCTTTGTTTTTTCAGGTCCAAGGAGCTCTAAGAGAAGTTTTTATCTGGGCGTTATTCTCTCTCTGAGCTTGCTGAGTGTTTTCCTTCTGGCTGGACTGATCACTCTCGGTTTCTTCTGTGAGTTGCATGTTTTTCATCAATACTTGCTCTACTGACCAGCAGCCACCATCAGCCACAGTAAAAAGGCAAATATTCAATTCAGTTCAATACAATTCAATTCAGTTGTCACTTCTACTAAAAGTTGACAAACAAGAGTAACTACACCAAGATGATGAGAGCATAGCAACAGTGGCTCCTTATTCTCATACACTAGCATAAAACTGATGTACATATTTAACATGTTGTTAGAGTTGATTCTTTTGAGATTGTCATTTGTGCAAAGTCACATGACCATTGCTTCTATGTGTCCTAATATGGTTGTCATTGTGCAGAAGGAGCTAGATGATTAGAAGATTTATTTTCAGCTTTGGTAATTTTTTATGGCAAGCATAGCCAGCTACAAGTTCCTGTTTTAGCAGGACTTCTGCTTTTTACAGTTTTTTGTACATGTTGGCACACACACACACACACACACACACGCACGCACGCAGACACACACACACACGCGCGACCGTGGTTCAGGGGGATTGGGAAGCTCATCTGTAATCGGAAGGTTGCCGGTTCGATCCCCAGCTCTCTCTGTCCTGGTTGTTGTGTCCTTGGGCAAGACACTTTACCCTACCGCCTACTGGTGTTGGCCAGAGGGGCGATATGGCAGCCTCGCTTCTGTCAGTCTGCCCCAGGGCAGCTGTGGCTACAACTGTAGCTGCCTCCACCAGTGTGTGAATGTGAGAGTGAATGAATAGTGGAATTGTAAAGCGCTTTGATGAGATGAGATAGCCTTTATTTGTCAGTTGCAGTTGGCCACAATCGAGATGACAGACCTTGCTGACCGTACATACAATACACAAACATCACATTGGGGAGACAGGTCAGGTTAGGTAGCAAGGGAAAAAAACATTGAAATGTGTAACACAGAAGGATAATCCAGGAATGCACAGATATCAATACACCATAACACAATAAAACACAGACAAGCAACATGGGAGAGTATTCCAGTGTGTACAGCTGATCTGGGTCCGCTGCAATCTTCGATTGTACCTCCAGCTGATCCGGTGTCCACATCGGATGTGAGGTAAGCATGGGAGGAGGCGTTGGATTCGGCGGAGGGAGGATGATAGTGAGGGCGTATTAGTATCAGTGTACATGTTTCGTGCATGTGCATGTTTGTGTGTGTATCCCGTGTTCAGCTGAGAGAAAGTGTCACCACGCCTGGTTAAGCGAAGGTCAACAGTCTCCAATGGACCCAGGTGGCCTTGAAGGAGGTACAAAGAGTTCTGACAACAATCCTGTTATCATGGGAAGAATTTGTTGTTGCAGTCAACTTCGACCTTGGCAGGCCTTCAGCTGGCGCCAGTGGGATAGCCGCACGAGTGAAGATGGTGAATTTTTATGTTTAGTGTGAACAACTGCATCCAACTTTTACAGTTTGTCTAATGTCCATCACTGGTCACCAGTGTTGGTCAAGTTACTTGAAAAAAGTAATCTTCCCCAAAAAAGTAATCCCGTTACTTTACTGATTACTTATTTTCAAAAGTAATTAATTACTTAATTACTTAGTTACTTTTTAAAAACACGATTTACAACCTGAATAGGTGATAAAGTGATAGAGCTTTCAGCCCAATTCTACTTTTTCTGCATAAATCATCATACAAAATGTAATCAAATGGAAAAGTCTCTTTTTTTTTACTTTTTTTATCAGTTTTAATCTTTTAACTTTATGCATCAAGCAAAAATGTAATTATATGCAACATTCTCTGACTTGAATAAATTAGTATAACATTTAAACCTATTTTCTGCACATTCCAGCACATAAAATAAAATATTTTTTTTGTTTACACTCACTCTTTCAAATAGATGCAAGTAAAACACAGCAGAAAATAAATAAAGTCAAAGACTCAGCGGTCCTGTTGCTCTATTTTCACCTGTAAAGCAGGACTACGGTAGGCGGAGGTTTACCCTGGTGCAGGTGTGCTGCGGTCAGTTGAAGAATCCGCGAGTTTCTCTGTGAGTTTCCCATTATGTCGTTGCGCACTCGGTGCTTGCTTGGAAGTTTAGGGGTTTTTTTCGCTGTAAAAAGTTTTCTTCCCACGCACAACGGACGCTAATGTTTTTGTCACTTTTTATGGAATCAAACTCAAAGTAAGGTCAGTACTTCCACGCTTTAAACGCTGCACGCTCATACTCTCTCCCACAATCGATATGTGATCCATTGTTGATCTGCACACAGCTGTTGTCACTAACGGCGCACTGGCTTACATCACTGTCATGAGACATTCTGGCAAAAAAATCACGGTTTTAGTAACGCAATTCAAAGTATTATTTACAAAAATGCAACAGAAATATCTACACGTGGAAAGCTGATACTCCCACAGCGTTCCTACGGGAAAGTAACGGTAATCTAATTACCGATTTTGCAATAGCAATCCCTTACTTTACTCGTTACTTGAAAAAAGTAATCAGATTACAGTAACGCGTTACTTGTAACGCGTTACTGCCCATCTCTGCTGGTCACCAATTATCTCAATTCCCGTTGTTCTTCTACAATATGTTATCCATATTGCAGAGCCATGAGCTTCTCCAAGATCCTATCCATATTGCGTTCAAAACACAGTCTGAGTACTCACAGCCCTGCCAATCGTCTATCATGTCGGCCAGCCTTATGGGATTTTGTTCTTGTTCTTCGATAAGCCAGGTCCAAGCCAGCTCCAATCAGCCTGAACTCTGTTATTGTGGTTCCAAATTGGTACATGTCGTTCAATGTCCTCCGTCGAGAGTGTTACCAGACACACAACGCAACCGACCATCGAGTATCCAGCAGCAAACGTCTCTGCAGGACAATCGGGTTCTCCCAAGCCTACAGTAGCGTTTTTTGATACAGGCGACACGGGCGGTTGCCCGGGGCGGCATCACGGGCATCGGCAAAAAAAATAAAAAATTGCTCGTACTCATGCTGCCCCAACATCAGCCAGCGCATATTGGGAATGGCATAGGCACCGATCGGTTTTCTATCGCCCATTTGCTGGGAGTAAGGGCGCCCTCCGTTTGCGAGGTGCGCCTGCTGCTTGCGGGACAGGGAGGAGAGGGCGGGGCGGCGGGGGATTCTCTGACCAGCTGGAGCAGCATCTAATAACCAACTCGCAAAATAAAACAAAATAAAAAACAAAACAACAAACACAAAAACACTAGACATCATGATACAGACTTATAATTTGCACCGGTGTTTTTTAGAAATTCTATACGCGAAAAGTGAGCGCGAGAGCCCTCGGTGAGCCTGCTCGCTGCTGAAGTCAAAGTAAACTTTATTGTCATCTACGCTACAGTCCAGTATATAGAGAGACGAGACGACGAGGCTCCAGTTACAGCAGTGCAAGTAAACAAGCAATATATATAAGAAGAGTAAGAAAATAAATATACAGATTAGAACTCGGGGTAAAGCGATCAATAACAATTTAAAATTTATAATTTACACTTTGATGATTTAAAGTCTCACACATACAGGGGAGGGGCCGGCTGCTTCCAAATAGAGCACATTTCATTCATAATGTTGTAAATCCAAGCCCATTATGTATTCATGATTTGAATCCTGGGTTGTGTGAAATCCCAGAAATGCACCTTAGACAAAGTGAGTCTGTGAACTAAGGTGTAGGTCTGTTAGGTTATGTTGTGGTGATCCTCGAGTTGGGGGATTTGTGTTCATACTGGAATGCAAAATTAAAACCAGGCGCCAAACAGGCTAGGACCGCCACTGGCGCTATATAAATGCAATCCATTATTGTTGTCAATAAAAAGAGGCAAAGAGGGAAGTCAGGTTTGTGCTCTACTGGACACTGCCCTTGCTGGCAAGTAAAACCGATTGAGCTCTGAGTTATCATATTATATTACATAAAGCGCCTTGAGGCAACTTTTGTTGTGATTTGGTGGTTTATAAATAAAATTGAATTGAATTGAACTGAATTGAGTGTCTTGCTTGGTTCACAGTAACAGTTCTCTAAGACAGCGAGGTCTGTGAGTTTAGACCTTACACATGTTTCATTACCAACTGGCAAATTTTAAATATATTTTTAAAATAAAATGAATCTAAATCTCAAAATGAAACTTAAATTTTTGTGTGTCAAAAAAATGAATGTTATTTCTCTTCATTTCAGACCAAAACTGCGTATATGATTCCGCTAAACAGCTGTCAGAAATGAATAACCAACTTTCCTCCATGGGTGAGGAGAGAGACTTTCTGAATGCAAATCTCTCTACTGTGAGTAACAATCTTTCTTCGATCACTGTGGAGAGACACCTTCTGAATACGAAACTCTCAGCTATGAGTAGTCAACTTTCTTCGATGATCAAGGAGAGAGACCTGCTGACTGAAAAGACCAAAGAGCTGAAAAGGCTGCTCTGTTTGTCCAATCAGAGTGAGTCCTTGTGTGAGCTGTTGCGTGTTTTACTCAGAAATTCAATAATTCAGTTTTAAAAAAACGTTATCATAGGAATAATGATTTATGTTTTCAGTATTCTTTAATCTTTGCTATTCAATATAAAGCTGCATTGTAGAAGTGCTCATCACAAATTCACATTTACAAGAAAAATCCGATTGATACAATAAGGATAAAATATATTCCTTCCACAAACACATGAAGATGTTAGATCCAGTTATCCTATAGTTTCTGATTCTAGCTAGCTCTAGCAGGCCTACATTAGGATAACAATCCCGCTGTCCTCTGCACTGAAAAAAAGGGATTGGCCAACTCTTGGATTTACGTAAGCATCTTGCGTGTATTTAACATAAGTGCCTCATGCTTTAAAGTTAAGTGTAACTATATAGTGTAGAACAGGGGTGCCCAATCCCGGTCCTCGAGAGCTACCGTCCTGCAGCTTTTAGATGCATCCCTACTCCAACACAGCTGAATCAAATGAATGGCTTGTTATCAGGCCTTTGCCAAACACGATGGCATGCTGAAGAGGTAATCAAACCATTTGATTCAGCTGTGTTGGAGTAGGGATGCATCTAAAAGCTGCAGGACGGTAGCTCTCGAGGACCGGGATTGGGCACCCCTGGTGTAGAAACTACATGATATGCAGAGAGGCTAGATTAAATTGTTCATATCATGTTCGAGTGAAGTAAGTCAATAACTTTCAGTCCCGTATGCTTTGGATCGTGGTTTCAGGAAGGCATCCATCTCAGTCAAATCGAGTTGCCTCCACTACTTTTTTTGGTATACTGAAAAAAGTAAATTGGGTGTTTGTTACCTTAAAAAAGTCTAACTTGTAATTTAAACACAATCATTTCATGCTTCTATGAACGTAATTAAATCATGAAGGATCTGTACGAAATTCAACAACTTAATTTGTCCTTGTTGAGATGACATGATACAATCTAGTAAGAGTGGTTAGTTGCTAAACTCATGAAATTCACAAGATTGCACGAGATATCAAACTGTAGGAAAATCACAAAACGTACAAAAAAATTCTGCATCAAGCCTTGAAATCATAGCTTTCCTACTTTTGTTAAGGCTGGATTGGTGGCATGGTGGTTGGTGCTGTTGCTTCACAGTAAGAAGATCTGGGGTTCAAATCCACAATCTGGCTAGTTTGCACTGGGTTCTCTCTGGGTATTCTGGTTTCTTCCCACAGTTAAAAGTCGTGCAGTTGTGTGCAACCAATGTCCACTATTGAATCAAGTAAATCCAACATGGCCTTTTTTCAGTGTGATGATGCAACTAACTAACAACCCTGATAATTAAGTACAGTTAAAAGCTACACTCATTAACGGCAGCTCTCCTCTGTCAGGTCCTTTGTCTTGATAAAATGGCTATTTTATTACTTAGGTGGCCAGGAAAATGGGCCCCAGGAATTTGTTAATGTAAAATTTTTGTTTTTGTAATTTCTTCCAGATAAAACATGCCCTGCAGGATGGAGCAGATTCAGTTGTAGCTGCTATCTCCTCTCTGAAAGGTCTGCTTCCTGGGATGCAGCCAGAAAGGACTGCAGAGACAGAGGAGCAGATCTGGTGGTTATTGACAGCCCAGAGGATCAGGTACAGTGTTTATGTATGTGTGTGTTATTGTGTTTGTAAATGAATATGGAAATTTAAACTCATAATTTTGTATGTAAATGACTCTTCCCATGCTGAACAAAAATATGAAAAAAATGAAGCTAAGAATTGGATTAAAACCTCAAAGGACTGTTAGAATCGTAAAGTTTCCAGATGACATGACATCAGACTCATCAAGGATGGTGATGAGCCTGCATGCAGATATGTGGTTAAATACATGCAAGCGTGTTCAACCACATGCCTGTATGCATAGGTTGTTCTTACTGTGCTGCAGTCAGAAAAAATATGCACAAAACTGTAAAGAAGACAGTGGACTTCAAGAGGAGCCCTTCCCCATTATTTCCCTCACCTTACTCAACAGCACTAGCTGTGTCCAAATTCAGAGGCTGCATCCTCCTGAGGCTGCATTTGTAGGCAGCGACGAAGGCTGTCTAAATTCGTAGACTCCTCCAAATGCGTCCTTCATATCCCCAGATTTGAAGGATTGGTCGGGTGCATCCTTCGTGGCCCAACCTATCCCACAATTCATGGTGCAGCCCAGCCAATTCCACTTTCCAACAATGACGGCAGCTACTTAGTTTTAATATTACTCTCATTGTTAGGTCTGCACTCGCAGGCCCCCGCTGGTTCAGAGACATATCCACGGTGAACAAAGCAAGACAGAGCTCGATCCATTTTAACTTGCAAGGGGAGCCCGGTCGGAATCTCAGAGCAGCAAGCTCTGCAACCGCACTCAGTTGACTCCAAAAAAACAGTGTCCCCTTGCCACCTTTTATTCAGTGACAAACAGTTACCCAAACACCCATTGTACAACCTTGTGGTGTGTCATGAAAGTTAAATGCACTGTGTGTGTGTGTGTTCCTTCTTTTTTTTTTTGGACCCTACACCACCGGGCAGAACGTGTTCCCTCTAAGCCTGAAGGAAAAAAGAAGGAACACACACATGTAAAGGAAGCACTCAAAATGTGCGGCTATCCTAAATGGGCGTTCTTAAAGTCAGCAAAGAGGCACAGAAAAGAAGACCAGACACCAGCGAGGGAGGATAAGAAGGACAGACGCAACAACATTGTCATCCCCTATGTAGCTGGTGTATCAGAAAAACTCAGGAGAGTTTTCTCCAAGCATGACATCCCAGTGCATTTCAGACCCAGCAACACACTCAGACAAAAACTGGTTCACCCGAAAGACAAAACTCCAAAACACAAACTTAACAATGTGATGTATGCTGTACAGTGCAGCGAGGAATGCCCAGACCTCTACATTGGAGAGACCAAACAGCCACTTCACAAGTGCATGGCACAACACAGAAGAGCCACCTCCACAGGACAAGACTCAGCAGTCCATCTGCATCTTAAGGATAAAGCACACTCTTTCGAGGATGCCAATGTTCACATTTTGGACAGAGAGATGGTTTGAAAGAGGAGTAAAAGAAGCCATCTATGTCCACTGTGAGCGACCATCTTTGAACAGAGGCGGTGGTTTACGACACCAACTGTCTGCCATCTATAATCCAGTTTTGAGTTCCCTCCCCAGGCCCCTTAACGCCCACTCACATCCTGGGCCATCTGACCTCAGGAATTCGCATGATAAGGTGGGGCCAGGTTTCACAATGAACACACCCGAAACTCTGGCTGATTGGGACCCACACCCAGTTTCACACCTTGGCTCAGGCGATTAGAGGATCATCAGGGGGTCCTTTTGTCCCTCTGTGGGGGGAAACTCCCACTAGGTTTAAATCTGGGACTCTCCACCATTTGACCTTAGAACTGAAGAAGCTTCTCGGATGAGAGTTGAAACATCTTCAAGTAACTTAAAGAAGTCCAGACGTTTTTCTTTGCAAGCTCCTTTGACTAAAGGGCAGGAAGTAAACATTCCTTACCAAATAAGGAAACCCAGGACCTTACACGCAGTGTGCCTGCAGTTAAACACTATAGCAAATAGCATCCCTCACCATCCTAGATGTGTAGGGGAACATGCAGTTCAAGACAATGTTTACAAATTTAAGTACAACAATGACAACTTTTTATAAAACTCCTCCTAACACTCATTACTTTTTCTAGGTCATAAAATAAACTTTTAAGACTCCCGGCACATCGTTTTTAAACTCCCCGTGGTCTTTTGCTACTCAGGTTGAACAAGATATATAAGTCACTTAGATAACTTGAAAATGTTATTGTTTGGCTTCTTCAGTGTTTTATTTGTTCAATAGTTGACCTTAATTTTACAGAGAATGTGATGATTTCATGGATATTTAAAGTAAGCACTGAGAGAAATTTAGTAATGCCAACATATTAAAAGAACAATATTTGTCTCTTACATATAATACATTTATATATACAGTGTCAAAAGAACCTGTCTTTGAGGGAAGATTTAAGGTGACAGGAAATATAAATAAATGCAGCTTGAATCTTTACTGAAGCTCAGTATTTGAAACAGAGTTCATTCACTGCTGTGATAACTAATAATGATTGAAATAATAACTTTAATATTGGCCATATTATATTTACATTACCAAAGTAAGATGACTTTAGTCTCATGAACAACATTAGGTGATTGTTATTTACTAGAGCACATTTCATTTATAATGATGTAAATCCAAGCCCATTATGTATTCATGATCTGAATCCTGGGTTGTGTGAAATCCCAGAAATACACCTTAGACAAAGTGAATCTCTGAACTAAGGTGTCGGTCTATTAGGTTATGTTGTGGTGATCCTCGAGTTGGGGGATTTGTGTTCATACTGGAGTGCAAAATTAAAACCAGTGGAAGATGGACAAGAAAAATTCAAAGCCATCAGGTCCTCAGTTTAGAAAAAAGAGAAAAGAAGAGGAAGAGAAATGAGCAGATGTGTCACTGGATAATGGCAGGTCATCCTGAAACAATCAGAATCAGAATACTTTATTAATCCCTAAGGAAATAATGTGGATTACAGTTGCTCCAAAAAGAAATGGTAAAAATAGTAACAGTAACAGACTAAACTCCAAACAATACATTATGTTACAGATTTTAATATTAATTAGTCATTGTCAATTGTTGATTTGTCCTGTTCTATGACGAATTATGATGGCTGTTTGGTAGCTGTTTGCATACTATGTATACTCTCTCTCTCTCTTCATATGTGTGTGTGTGTGTGTGTGTGTGTGTTTCTCTGGTGAAATTCAGTATGGTTCCGACAACAGTTTTATGTTAATGTACAATCCTTAATATGTTTTATGTGTGTGTGTGTTCCTCAGAACAGAGGAACTGAAACACTGGAACATGACAAATACACAGCAAGTAGAAAGTACGACATGACAGACAGCAAAGAAAAACACAGGGCGTATACACAGGGGAGTAATCAGGGAATGGGAAACAGGAGGGAGACACAGCTGGGAGAGATTAGGGCTAACGAGACATGAGGAGGTAAAACTGAATACACTGACATAGGACTGGGACTATCAAAATAAAATCGGAAACAAGAAACAAATCACAAAGACGCAAACTTGTCATTGAACTAAACCTACAATATTAATAAAAACAGCACAACTAAAGAATCGGAACATAAATCATAATATAGAAAAATACCAAAACACAAGAAACTGAAAATGCTGGGTCAAAAAGACCCAGAACTGTGACATTTATAAAAGTGGGATAAACTGCATAGACTAAAATTGTCATTTTAAACTATAATAAAATAGGTTTTTTTGTGTGTTAAACAGACTGCCGTCTCAAATATTGCCACAGCAGCAGCTTGGATTGGTTTGAATGATAAAGAACAGGAGGGAACATGGAAATGGGTAGATGGAACTCCACTGACTCTGATGTAAGTTTTCAGCTTGGTTCATTTTTTACTTAACTTTCCAAAAGATATTTGTTAAATCTATAGATCATGCAGCTGTATCCACAGTGGTTAGCTTACATGCCAGTGGGTTAAGCCAAACTGCAAGGCCAAAAGCTTAAAGATGTGTGATGTAAGATGACTTGTTTTGGCCACATTGGGGGAAAACAAGATACTCAAGACATGATATCCATGCAGGTTTGACTGTGTTTGACTAACTGTATACTGTAGGCTTCTTTAACAACCACCATGCCATGACTATCTAAAATATTCCAATCATAATTTACAGTGTGCTTATAAAAGCTGCTGATGGAAAAGTTAGCTTACTTAGGAGCTTTGACACACCCACAACAAATGTCAAAACGTTTTCTTACTAATAATAGTATAATGTCATCACAGACCTGCTGGGAACTGGGCAGAAGATCAACCTGATAATGGTGGCGGAAGTTCATATTGGGGTGAAGAGGACTGTGTTCATGTCAGAACTGATACGAACAAGACTTGGAATGATCGCTCGTGTTCAACTTCTTATAAGTGGATCTGTGAAAAAAACCCGTAAAACCTCTGTGCAGTTTCTTAAAGATGATCTAATTATAATTGCTTTGCAGTTTTAGCTTTAAATTGTAACATGGTAGTTTGTTCTATCAGGATGAGGTAATTTTTTTATGTCCATGAAGACTGAGGAAAAGTATTATCAAATGCCTGGAAAGCAAAAAATATGAGTGCTTAAAGTGGTTATTATTATTTTAATGTTTAAGTCATAACTTAGGAAAAGAGAAGTGTGGTGGTCAGAGAATCTGATTACACTTACAGTGTGATGTCTGCCATATTGAAGCAACAGTTTCCAGAAGATAAACTCCTACTGCAGGTCATGTAAATGAGAACCATCAATGATTAACGTAACTTCAATACTATAGTTGAAGGGTTGTTTAGAATTTATGTAAGCAAAGCAAAATTCCATAAAATTCCAAAAATCCATAACTTATAGATGACCCAAAGTAAAAGTTAACTTGTGATAACTCTAAAAGATGGTAATACAACAACAGACTTAATAAAACAAACTGAGCTACTGTAAACCTTGAAGACACTTTGATCTATTAATATAGCTTATAAGCTTAGCTAAGAGAGCGTTCAAGATTTTCTTGTTCTCAAGAAAATGTAACCTATGACAGGTGTCACGGCGAGTGAGAAGAGCCGTGCGGAAAAGGTAAAGGAGGATCCAAACGCAGGCAGTCGTGAAGGTGTGGAGGTGATTTATTGAACACGAAATATAGATAGGCAAACGGCAAAACGGAGAACTAAACTATACTGGGACAACTAAACTACTGAGCATGAACAAGAACACAAACCTGGACATAAAGGAAGGAAGATGATGGTACATGATGATGACGGCAGGGGACACACGAATGAAACATGGTGGATACACAGACGGACCAGCAACTACAATGACAGAAGACACAACTTAAATACACACAGAGAAACACAGGGGGATTACACACAGGTGGTGGACACAGCTGGGAGTAATTAACGAGACAAGACAACAAACAAAAAAAAAAGAAGCACAAGAGTCCAGAACACAGGAAAAGAGATTAACAAAAAAACCAAACTAGAGCTCAACAAGAGTCCATGAAAAGTTCAGGGGGTCAACCCGGAGGTCGACAGCACAGTGCAAAAAACAGTTCAGGGGGCCGGCTGTGCGGACAGCAACGGCGGCGACGGGCAAACAGTTCTGGGGGCCGACCGTGCACACAGCAACGGCGCAGACAAAACCTATCAGGAGGCCGGCCACTTGGAAGGCAGTGGTGGCCACTGAGCAGGTGCGGAGGCCGGCAGCGAAGCCAGCGGTGGCGACGAACTCTCTCCGGAGGCCGGCCTTGATGGCCATAATGCCCAACTAGAGGCCTGGAAAGCGGCTGGCAGAGGCGAAGTGGAACAGGACGACCTGGGTCCAATGACGGTGTGGCAACCGCAGGAGCAGATGAGGCAGGACCAGACAAGGCAGGGCCAGACGAGGCATAAGCAGACGAGGCTGAAGCAGATGAGGCTGAAGCAGACGAGGCTGAAGCAGATGAGGCTGAAGCAGACGAGGCTGAAGCAGATGAGGCTGAAGCAGACGAGGCAGGACCAGACGAGGCTGAAGCAACCGAGGCAGGACCAGGCGTGGATAAAGACACAGAGGCTGGGCCAGGCGTGGATGAAGCTGACAAGGCAGGACCAGGTGTGGATGAGGCTGACGCTGCAGGCATAGATGAAGACACTGCTGCGAAACCTGACGGCAGCGTGGCGGCTGCGGAACCTGACAGTGGCCATGCTGCAGGCGATGATGCTGCAGGCGACGATGTGGATGCTGCAGGCAATGATGCTGCAGGCAACGATGTGGATGCAGCAGGCGGTGATGTGGATGCAGCAGGCGGTGAGGCTGCAGGCGGTGATGTGAATGCTGCAGGTGACGGTGTAGAAGTCGCGGGGGATGATTCAGCAGGTGACGGCTGAACAGACTTCCCCGGACCGTCAGTTGACATGAGGATGTGCTGGCTGGGTCCTCCAGGACCCCCAGCAGATGAGGCGTGGTGCTGGGTGGGCTCCTCGGACCCACCAGCTAACTTGGCTTGAAGCTGGACGGGCGACTCTTAAGTGTGATTTCTCGCCACACATTCTTTCTCTCTCTCCTTCTCTTTATTTATGAACAAGTGATGTATTTTCTCCACCTGTCTAAGCGACGCACACAGCATACACCCCTAGTTATACACAGACATCTATGGGTGCACTAAGGTTCGTTACATGGAATATAAATGGAGCTGGCTCCAGAGAAAAGAGGTTAAAAATATTTTACCAACTCAAAAAACTACAGGCAGATGTTGTCCTTTTACAAGAGACCCACAGACCTCTTACGGTGTGTTCACACCGAACGCGATAGACGCGAGCGAAAACGCCCCAAACGCCCCTAATTTGACGCGTGCATATTCGCACCTCGACGCGTGTCCAAGAAAAATCCATCGCGCCTCAAAATTGCATATTTTGACGCGCGTGAACCGGAAATGTGGAGGGATGTGGGAGGAAGTTGTGCCAGACCGGTATCTTTGCTAGATGGCAGCTGTCGAGCTAGCGTTTGAAGAGAGAGTCTCCCTGCTCTATTTACTGTGGAGAGCAGAGCAGCGGCGTTAAGGACGTCCTCGCCATACCTGGATCCATCAGGTCCTCCTGAAGTGTGAGCAGTTTGGTGAGTTTCACCATGTCAAAGTATTTTTTTTTATATAATTTGATCAGCTTCATGAAATGTGCTTTTTCTGTTTACTAAGTAATCTACATATCTATGTGACTTTTCACCAAATAACTTTTGTGATGAACTTATTCAGCTACTAAACCACTTCCTGTTTTCAGAGAACAGTTAGCTGTAGAGAAGAAAAACCGCAGCTCTTTCCGAGAACATGCAGATGTAGAAAAGGGGAAGAACCTGTTGCTCTGAGTGACGTTGTTATTTTTGTACACACACACACACACAGACATACAGACATGTATAAATAAAGTACACAGGCAGACGCAGATCGCAGAGTGTGCGTCACTGCCCACGCGTGTAAAGACGACTGCAGTGTTTGTGTTTTCTAACTCAGGTGTCTTAGCTGAAGAATTACAGGGTGATTTTAAGAAATCCCTTGTCACACCACTTGCTCCAGGAGCTGCGCCTGGATGACGTTCATTTCAGCGATATTGCCGTCTTTCCCTCGCCCAGTTTGAGGACCTGCTGTCCCGCGTTGATCCAAGCATCGCCCGGCTAGACACCAACTACAGGCGCTCAATCCCACCTGCAGAGCGTCTGTCCATCTGCCTGAGGTTAGTAAAAGTGTTTAATACGGTAGTCCTTTATTGATACCTGTGCTAATATATGCTAAACTATCGTTTATAGACTGCTAACATGGATGTGGTATGCTATCAATGAATGCCGTTGGTGTTTACTGATAGCAAACTGTGGTATGGAGACGACTGTTTATAATATTTCTAGTGATACTCGAAAGGTCTCATCAAGTCCCAATTTAATTCAATTTATGCTGTTATCAGTGTTTGCAATGATAGCATGGCTGTGGTGTCATATCAATATATGCTCTCAGTGTTTGCTGATATCAAACTGGTACGAGGACCACTGTGGGTTAATCTTTGTAGTGATACTCACTCCTTTTTATTTAGACCTGATTTAATTCTGGTATAGTTGAATATTTGTATATAATCCCTGCAGCTGTCAGACTCTATAACAGGGGTCACCAGCCTTTCTTTAAACTGAGAGTTTGATAAAACTGTGAACAGTTTGGTTCATCTTTAGTTATATGGTTCTATCTAGCATATTCTATCTTGATATGCTGTCTTATCACAGGTTAATTTTTCAAAAATATTAACAATGATATAAGCAAGGAAAGGGCTACATGTCAACATACAACTCTTTATTTCTATTAATGTCTTACTTCATCCCTACCTGATTGACATGTTTAGGAATTATGAGTGATTGGCTCACTGTAGGGGTGAAAGTCAAATCACATTATGATATGTTAAAGTTAAAACAAAACACAACTGACTGTTTTATATCTAATATATATTATGTAATTATCCTTATAATTGCAAAATGTTTTTTTTTATAAATTTGATGATTTGTAATTTAAATCTGACATCACAAAAGTATTTTGGAATTTGAATAATGTATTTTGTAACTGCAGTACACATAATACTAATTTTAAACAATTTTGTCCAGGTTCCTTGCCACCAGGGACTCCTTCAGGACCATCGCGTTCAGTTTCAGAGTCGGTGTGTCCACGGTGAGCCAGATCACCCCACAGGTAGCGGCGGCCATCTGGGACTGTCTAGTGGACGACTTCATGGCTGTGCCTTCACCTGGAGACTGGCGGTCCATCACAGAGGGATTCCAGGAGCGCTGGAACTTTCCTCTGTGCTGTGCAGCTTTGGATGGGAAGCACGTCCAGACAAAGGCACCCCATATATCATATAGGAGACACACACATTGATATACACTAAATGTTTATTTCAATTCTTTTTTTGTGGTGCCCAAATTTATACACCTGCTTGATTTTGTTTAAAAAATTATTGCACACTTTTTGTAAATCCAGTAAACTTCTTTTCACTTCTCAAATATCACTGTGTGTGTCTCCTGTATGATATTTAACTGACCTTTTTTATTGTAACAACCAACAATAATAGCCATTATAAAGGAAAATAATGGCTATTAACAAGGTTGCCCAAACTTTTGCATCCCACTGTATTAGTGTATTTTGTCATTAGTATAATAAGAAATAAATTGTACATGTGTCAAGTCGTGTGCCAACATTTGCTGTGTAGTAGAACTGAGACATTAGTCATTATAAAAATTTATTTGAAATAATATTAAAATTCTCAAACAGAAAAACATTAAACATAAATATATAAAATATAAGTATTTACAGAGAGACAGGAATAAAAAGGACCCAGCTGCTCTCCAGAGCAGGAACAAGGCTGAGGAGGAAATGCTCCATTGGAGACTGGTGTGGCCTCTTCACCAGGATGGCCAGCTCCACCGCCGATGGACCGTCCTGGGACCCGTCCCTCATCTGTCTCAGAGCCGTCCTCCTCTGTGGGCCTGTAAAACACAGCACAAAACACAAAGAAATGAGAAGGCTGCTACTAGATTTTAATTTCAACATCAAAAAACCAAAAAAAAACAGGATATAATCAGTTTTGTTGTAGATATTTAGTAAAGGTGATCACAAGGGAATCCCACCGAGTACAAAGCTATCAGTGCGTGCTGTACATCTGATGCTACAATTGACTACCTGTGGGTGCAGCAGCAGGAGCTCAGAGACTGGGGAGCCATGAGAAACAACAGGGGATGCTCTGCTGCAGAATCAGTTGGTTCTATCAATACAGTATTAAATGTTAACAGGTTGAATATAATTAGAGAAAGTATATACAGTGGTCCCTCATTTACTGCATCAGGGGTTCTCAGAATAACTAGCCCCTCGCCACACACTTCACTTTATACACTTTTTTCCACACACACACGAACATTAGTCACAGTTCTCACAACTGATTCTCAAAGTGCAAACCTTTGTAGATTGCAAAACGTAAAAGTATTATTATGCCGCGTTTTGTCTTCATCTGCCTGCCACTTTCGTGCGCCGGTGCAGGTGTCTATTTCCGAATGAGGGTCATAGTTATGGGTGTTTTTGTGCTGTTTTTTCTATTGGACATGATGGTTATTAAAACCAAACATGATAAATTGGGCAAGCGCAGGAGACACGACACGGAGGAGATTTGTCAATTAGGCTGCAGAATGCAATGCTGTCCGGTGCAATAAAAAATCAGCAAAACAGCGAAGCAGTGGCGGATGAGCGGGACTACTGTGCGCTGTTTATTAATGAACAAAATATATTCCTATATGACAACATGCATAAAAGCAGAACGGTATTTGTACGTCAGTGGGAAAATAGTGGTGGCTTGCTAGCTTTTGTGCGGCTTCCCCGGGTCAGTCAAAAATGTAAAAAAGACAAATGAATGAACTTACCAGGTTGCCCGATCTCTTCACATATCTTCCTCCAAGCTCGGTCCTTTATATTCCTGTCTCGGTACAGAAAGCAGCTGGTGTCGTACAGCTCCGGGTTGTTTGCTACAGCTTTGATTAGCCTTCCCTCCATTGAAGAATGAAGGGCTTTGGCTGGATCTGCCTCTTTGACCTAGGTCACAACCACGTCACCAGGCTGCTGATTGGTTGTCGCGGCGCGATTTGACGCTGGAGTTCAGATTTTTCCAACTCGAGTGGTACTTGCGAAACGCGCGTATGCACAAAATGCAACACAAAAACTAACGCGCGTGGTTTTTTTCGCGAGTCAAACGTGCCAGACGCGCTAGACTGACGCGCGTTTCACGCGTTTTGACGATGCAAACTATGGCAAGCCATTAGTGCCAAAAATCGCCACTTTTCTAACCCGTTTGGTTAAGAAATGGCGTAAAAAACGCCGTTCAATCATTCAAAACGCCGAAAAAACCGGCGTTCAGTTCCAACAAACGCCGCTTTTTCCGCCACTCGGATGGTGCGTTCAGGGTGCCATCCGAGTGGCGGAAAGGTGACTGGAAAGGAAAAACTCAATGCATCATGGGAATCCCCCGGCAGCCTACGTCTATTGCAGCATAACTAAGGGAGGATTCAGGGTCACCTGGTCCAGCCCTAACTATATGCTTTAGCAAAAAGGAAAGTTTTAAGCCTAATCTTAAAAGTAGAGATAGTGTCTGTCTCCTGAATCCAAACTGGAAGCTGGTTCCACAGAAGAGAGGCCTGAAAACTGAAGGCTCTCCCTCCCATTCTACTTTTAAATACTCTAGGAACAACAAGTAGGCCTGCAGAGCGAGAGCGAAGTGCTCTAATAGGGTGATATGGTACTACAAGGTCATTAAGATAAGATGGGGCCTGATTATTTAAGACCTTGTATGTGAGGAGCAGGATTTTGAATTCAATTCTGGATTTAACAGGAAGCCAATGAAGGGAAGCCAAAACAGGAGAAATATGCTCTCTTTCTAGTCCCTGTCAGTACTCTTGCTGCAGCATTTTGGATTAGCTGAAGGCTTTTCAGTGAGTTTTTTGGACATCCTGATAATAATGAATTACAGTCGTCCAGCCTGGAAGTAATAAATTCATGAACTAGTTTTTCAGCGTCACTCTGAGACAGGATATTTCTAATTTTAGAGATGTTGCGCAAATGGAAGAACGCAGTCTTACATATTTGTTTAATATGTGCATTGAAGGACATGTCCTGGTCAAAAATGACTCCAAGGTTCCTCACAGCGTTACTGGAGGCCAAGGTAATGCCATCCAGAGTAAGAATCTGGTTAGATACCATATTTCTAGGCTTTTCAGGGCCGAGTACAATAACCTCAGTTTTAGCTGAATTAAGAAGCAGAAAGTTAGCGGCCATCCAGGTCTTTATGTCTTTAAGACATTCCTGCAGTTTAACTAATTGGTGTGTGTTATCTGGCTTCATGGACAGATAGAGCTGGGTGTCATCTGCATAGCAGTGAAAATGTATGCTATGTCTTCTAATGATGCTGCCTAAGGGAAGCATGTATAATGTAAACAGAATTGGTCCTAGCACTGAACCCTGTGGAACTCCATAATTAACCTCAGTGTGTGAAGAGGACTCTCCATTTACATGAACAAATTGGAGTCTATTAGATAGATATGATACAAACCACTGCAGTGCACTACCTGTAATACCTACAGCATGTTCTAATCGCTCTAATAGGATATTATGGTCGACAGTATCGAATGCTGCACTAAGGTCTAGCAGGACAAGCACAGAGATGAGTCCACTGTCAGAGGCCATAAGAAGATCATTTGTAACCTTCACTAAAGCTGTTTCTGTGCTGTGATGAGCTCTGAAACCTGACTGAAACTCTTCAAATAAGCCATTCCTCTGCAGATGATCTGTTAGCTGTTTGACAACTACTCTTTCAAGGATTTTTGATATGAAAGGAAGGTTGGAGATTTGGCCTATAATTAGCTAAGACTGCTGGGTCTAGAGATGGCTTTTTGAGTAAAGGTTTAACTACAGCTAGCTTGAAGGCCTGTGGTACATAGCCGATCATTAGAGATAGGTTGATCATATTTAAGATCGAAGAATTAATTAATGCCAGGACTTCTTTGAGCAGTTTTGTAGGAATGGGGTCTAAAAGACACGTTGATGGTTTGGAGGAAGTAATTATTGAAGTTAACTCAGAAAGATCAATTAGAGAAAAAGAGTCTAACTTAACATCAATGGTACTAAGAGTAGCTGTAGATAATATTACATCTGTGGGATGATTACTGGTAATTTTTTCTCTAATGATAAAAATTTTATTTGTGAAGAGGTTCATGTAGTCATTACTAGTTAATGTTAAAGGGATTGTTGGCTCAAAAGAGCTCTGACTTTTTGTCAGCCTGGCTACAGTGCTGAAGAGAAACCTGGGGTTGTTCTTATTTTCTTCAATCAGTGATGAATAGTAAGATGTTCTGGCTTTGCGGAGGGCTTTCTTATAAAGCAGCAAACTATTTCTCCAGGCTAAATGATGATCCTCTAAATTTGTGACACGCCTGTCTCAGTGATATGTGGAGTCCAGAAAGTATATTAAGCCAGATATGAGTTCAATACCATGACTCCCTCTGGTGCCACTTAGTGGATTAAATAGTTCTACCACTTGCTCCATCACCGTTCTGTCCAGAGTAAATTCAATGTCTGGCGCAGTAATCCTCTCAGGCCAGTCAACCAGCAATCCCAGCTCATCTGTACCATGAGCACCACCACCACCACCACCAGAATCTGCACCTGAGCCCTGAGCAGCAGTCGTCTCACTCTCAGTGGCTGTCACACTACCATCAGCTGTCCCACCAATAGTCCCATCAGCAGCAGCTGCTCTAGTCTGAAAGATGTCCTGCATGGCAGTTGAGGCTCGGCCCTGTTGCTGGAGGCTGCCTCGGACAAAAATCTGTAATGGGCTCAAGTGTCTCTCTGTCCGCAAGCCATGATTGTTCCACTGTTGAGTGAAGTCTTTCAAATCTCTGTTGATCCTTGGGAGATAGATGTAATGGAGAGCCCAAAGGTGCATTTCATTGTCAATGTCAATGATGCCTTCCTCCTCCAGGTGGTGAAATAAATCACAGTACACATTGGTCATTCCTCGCCACAGATCACCCCAGAGCCTCTCAATTCTCTGATTATGGGTACTCCTTCCTCTTAGGGCACTTCCACGATCAAAGCCTCTGAAAATGTTCATCATCAGGCAGACAGCATTGTTTTCCCCTCCTCTGTCTGTCCGGACCCTCGAGGGTACACCATAGGATACCACGGCTCTGATGAACTTGATAAAACAGTGCTGCTACGGTTGTTGTTTGAGGCATGAAGGAAGACCACAAGACGACTGTATCCATCAATAGCCCCATGAATGACTATCCTCCACCTAAAACCGTGGTCCATAAGAAGAAAAATATTATTTCTGCTTTGTTATTGAAACAATGGAAAACACAGTCTTAATTGATTTACATGGCACTATTGCATGTCAAGTTTGAATTTTTCTCTGTACGTTGCTTGCGCTCTCTGTGTTCTCTGATCTTCCCCTTTAAACATAACCAGTTGTGTTAGAGGACTGCCCATCCCAGGGCCTGGCTCTATTGGACGTGTCTTACTGTTCAACAATTATATTTGATGTAATGCTGAATTTCACTTTGGTCAAAATAGGTGTTCAACAAATCAGTGTGGTTGGTTACCTTATCAGCTTGTGATTTCCATCAATGTGCCACAATAAGTTTGGACCTGCAACCTGATATGTTCTTCGTTCTGGTCTCCGCAAAACTGCTCTTATGGCAGCTGCTCCAGGATTTATCCGTAGCATGCTTGCTCGAACCCTCCTTCGCTGTAGTCCACGTACTCGCAGGGAGGCTCTGACAGCCTCAGGACCAATTTGTTCATTGCCAGCGACAATGTCCTGCACATGTTCATCCAGCGCACTGTCAGTCAGTTCCGCATACATTGATGCACGGGTGAAATGATACTGTCTGAAATCAGACAAAAAAAACATGAGTATTTTATCACTGCCATAACAACATACATCATTACTTGACTAGTTAGTGCACATTCAAATATACTAATTTTTACAATTTCACAATACCATTTAATTTGAATAAACAGTGGGTGTGTGTCACAAAAGAACTGAAAGTCACACTGGTTTCAAAAGTCACTGACCGCAGACGTCTTCGAATTGTACGAAGTGAAACATTCGAAATATCAGCCATCTGAGGTGCAGTGAATCCACATGACTTCAGGAATGAAAGCTGTTCCCGAGTGATAAGGTAAAGGGATCTGCCTCTACCTCTGTTGAAAACCACTGGTGCCTGGTATCCAAAAGAGCCTGAAAATATATAAGCGTTTGGTGTATTTGGAAAATAGGTTAAGACAGAGTCATAATTTATTTCACACTTTTGATGAGTCAAGGAATCGACACAATATGTGCTTACCTTGTTGGCCATGCTGAGTAGACAGTTCGACCTCCTGAATCAATTCAGCCAAGTCACGCAGAAGTTGATCTGCTGCAGTTACACTGATCAGTCTTCCTCTTGCCCACCGAAGGCTTCTCTGCATTGTCTCCAACCTCAAAGATATCAAAAAATTACTTCTTAATTCATGTTATATTTTCAGGCCATATTCCCCTTAAACATTTTATGCAAGTTAAAATGTTAAATGTTTTCCATCATGCTTTGATCATACCTCCTTAACGCTAACTGTAGCACATCTGGCCCAACATCGTCCATCAGCAGCCGCCGTGTACAGTCATTAAGAATGTTCTTGCACCTTGAGATGAAAATCCTCCAGGCCATACTTTGTACTGTGATCCCACAAAGACAAAAAATTAAATTATTACCTTCAACAGGTTTATATATTTAAATAAATCAAAAAATTTCATGTTAGTCTTCTGAAAATTGTGACTGAGTACTTTTGGAAACACTCTGTCATCACTAAGTATTGGGACTGTGAACAGTTACAGAATGCATCTGAAATAAATGTCAGATTCTAACAGGTTATAGTTCTGTTAATAGAGCTTTTGAATCTACGTTTCATACATATTCCTATCTTTAATAACAGTATGTCAATGATGTCAACCAATATTTTCATATTTCAAACACACACCCAAGTTAAAAATTTGAATCTCCGCATCTTCTACTCTGCATATCTGAAAAATCATTTTTGATAATGTTCCAATTCCATTGTCAAATGTTCCCATCTATGTTATTTATCTTTGTTTATTTTAAATGCTGTCATTAGTTTTTTTTTCCAACTTATTAACAAAATGAACATGGTCTACATTGTTTTGTTCACTTAAATAAAACGACATTTTTGTATTGTACCCTGGGTTCATGAAGACCATGCTGTCTTTTAACTTTATTATTTATTTTCTGCATATACTGTTCTTTATTCATTTCTTTACTCGTTGTGGATTTAAGAGTGTAATAACGGACTGAAACAGAAGATGGCAGCACTGCATGTACAAGGATGCCAGCTGCCGTTAAACCCCGAAGAAGTAGTAGCTCTGTCCCAGAATTCATAGCGCAGCCCTGCTCAGTTTCCAACAATGGCGGCAGCTAGTTAGTTTTAATATTACTCTGATTATTCTTTCTGGGTCACAAAATAAACATTTAACATATTTTCAGGATGAAATGTAGCTGTGTAAACCTCAAATATCACTGCAACAGATACACATGTGGTAAATGCAGACTACAGATACCATGGCAGTGCCAGGATTGTGAGTGATTGCTGAAAATGTTGAAATGTACTCACTCACTTTTTATTATTATTTGTAAATATGTGTAAAAATGGTTGGTTTTTTGTACTGTTTTTATCAATAAATCTCAGCAACAAAGGACATACACCCATGTGTGTTGATTTCTCCCTAAGATGGCAAACTGAAACACTCCAAGTTGGTGACTTTTGGAGATTTATTTCCCTGGATGATTGAGAATGCATCAAGATGAAACACAAAAGGAAGTGCACAGCTTTTAGCAGCTCCCCCACCCCCTCAATCACACACCCCCACTCCCCTCCCTCCAGAATTCCCAGGTAACAACCTAATATACATATGAATGACAAGCCAATTAAGCTTCCACTTGGCTGAAGCTAAAGTTTAGCTAAAAGCCTACCAGCCATTTGGCTGCTCTCCGGGTTTTATAGGTAGAAAGGTAGAAGCCTGGGGATGCGAGTGCTAGAGCCGTGAGAACACCGGACTCCCGGCAAATTGTTTTCAAACCCACCGCCGTCTTTCGCTACTCAGGTTAAATATATATAAGTCACTTAGATAACTTAAAAATGTTATTGTTTGGCTTTTTAAACTATTGTATTTGTTCCTGAGTAAATGGGTTTGGCTGAGATTAAAGTTATAGTTTTTACCTCACATAATTGCGCATTGATTTTTCCGGTGAGCTTGCGAAGTAAAGTCACGTGGGCATGCCGCGTGAGCAATCGAACTGAGTCTAAAGTTTTCGTGTGCGAACTGAAGCGGGTGCTTTCCAATCATCAAAAGTAACAAAGTCATTGAACACATTTATACAGTTACCTTTACGTTTACCTACCATTTATCACAGATTTACATTTTTTTAGTACTATGCAAAAAAAGCAACCACAGAGCTACAGTCTGGGTCAATGGTGGCCGAGGCGACGACAAGGCTAACAAAGGAACCCTCGAAGCCTTAGCTTAGTGGAAAAGTATGAAACGAAAATGTTTTCTTTGTTGATGGACTGCGTTCGCAGTGCAATTTATTTGTTGCCGGACTATAAGATGAAAGTAGACACAATTTCGGGCTTACACATTTTGTCCGAAACTGTATATTAACGAGTTTTTTTTTTTACTGTACTGTAAACAACCTATAAATAAAGAATAGAATATAATTCATTCATTCTTACCTTATACTAATCGTGGTGCAGGCCAGTGAAGTGCATGAACTTATATGCTTTCTCCTCTCTTCTTCTTCAGTCAAGTTTAACGGTAGCTTGCATCCACTTTCTCCTCTCAATTCCGCTGAGAGTAATTCCCGCTCTACTGTACAAGACTTGTGAATGGTTACCTGGAGGGATGTACCACTGTAAGAGGGGTGATACGGAACAGTCCAAGTGATCGCTGCTTTAATTTCCCGGTCAGATATACATAAATTGCACGTCGACATAGCTGGTGAACTGTAACTAGACCATAAATCAGTGATAACAAAAGAACATTCAATCTACTTTCTCCGGTACTTTATAGAATCAACATCAATTCAATGTCGTCTTGCTATCTGGGATGGCAGTGCAGTACCGTTTAGCCTAATCCGGCTAATGTAACAAGTGTTATAAAACCGTCCATCCATCCATTCGCTTCCGCTTATCCTTTTCAGGGTCGCGGGGGGCGCTGGAGCCTATCCCAGCTGTCATAGGGCGAAAGGCGGGGTACACCCTGGACAGGTCGCCAGTCTGTCGCAGGGCCAACACACAGGGACAGACAACCATTCACACTCACATTCACTCACACATTCACACCTAGTGACAATTTGGATTAATCAATTAACCTATCCCCACAAGCTGCATGTCTTTGGACGGTGGGAGGAAGCCGGAGTACCCGGAGAGAACCCACGCAAACACGGGGAGAACATGCAAACTCCACACAGAAAGACCCCGGCCTGATGGTGGAATTGAACTCAGGACCTTCTTGTTGTGCGGCAACAGTGCTAACCACTGTGCCACCGTGCTGCCCCGTTATAAAACCGTATTTTAAATAATATAAAGTGGCTAAACGGAGTACCATATTAAAGACCTTATTAACATGCCTCACCTAAAATGGCATGTTGGCAACATTCCTAACGGACCAAGGTTAGCATGACTTTTTTTTTTTCGCTTACTACAAAGCTAACATGTAACATGCGCTTAAAAGGACAAAGCAATGTTTCTGAATCATCGCTTAGCTTTTAGTTAGCAAAGTCGAACAGTAATTGAGATTAACTAGGGTACTTACGGTGTTTTTTGTTGGTGCAGAGATTTCGTATCCATTCACCTGTATGTAGGTTGTTGCACATAGCTTGATTGAGACAACATAAAAATGAGGTTGACTGTGATTGGTTACCACAAATTCTGATCACAGGTTGTGGTAAGGGGTGGATTAAAAAAAAACCCACAACTTTCAGTCTTGCTGATCCAATCACAAACAATGTACCTTCTCCCGCCGTACTTTGAATTTTCGGGATGCTATATATATATATATATATATATATATATATATATATATATATATATATATATATATATATGCCCAGCCTTTTGGCGGACTTTTTGTGGACAGTCATGTCTGAACGGAGCGCTGCATTTCGACGGAGACTCACTGATATCAGAGACAGAATGAATGCCCAATTTAACCGGCTACTGAATCAAGATGACAGTGAAGAGGGGACATCTCTTCTACAAAGGTGAAATGCTTTGGTGGTGGTTACTCTATTGGCAAGCTTTTAGCTTTGCGCCTTCTTTGTTCTTGCAAAACGAAATAACTTTAACATTTTTAAATAATAAATGGCTCGTTTACTAATTATCTGTTACAATTCAATCGACAGCATTTAACAACAAATTCTGTAATCATAAATATCTATCCTAGATCGACGACTTCAAATGACAGTCATTTTAATCCCTGTTATGTGCATTTATGCATAAAGATTTTAGTTTATAAATGTAGCATATCCCATAGTTTCAGGGAGCATTTAATTTGCGAGACAATCGAAAAATGCATGCAATAAACACCGATGTGTTGAACACTCATTCCTTACTCTAAGTGTGTTGGGTGGTTTTTTTTTTCTTTTCGTTTTTTTTCTTGGGGGGGGTCTCTGTGTCATTAGTTTGACTTAAATTATCTCATGGTCTAATGATAGCTTTGGAGTTTTCCGCCAACAGCACGGAGGTGGACCAGTGCGCAGACCAAGAGGCGGGAGAACCAGACATCGCCAGTTAACGTTTAAGGTGTCAGAACTAAGGAATCCGACACTGACACACTACCGATCCCATAGGGGTAATCAATATTTATATTAATATTAATTATTTGGAGTGATGGGTTTGAAAAAAGAGAATTACATCATGGTGTCAGTTGTTTACAAATTGTAGAATTTGGCATTAGATTTTTAGCACCTTTGTAATCTTTATTTCCTTGCACCAATAAGTTGATGTTGAGACACTACAATGTGACAATTTACCCTTTTCCGTTTTTAGGGAAAGCTAATTTGGTTTAAATTTGATTACAGATGCCACTCCTGCTACTCGAGTGGTCGTTCCTGTAAACCTAAATGCAACTGAATTCAGGCAGGCACTACGGGACAATATTGCAGACATACCTTTGCAGTTCGATCTATGCAAAGTGAATGGACAGCGGCTCATTCTTCCTCTTGAAGAGGAGACGCCCCAAGAAATTAGAGCAAGAAACCTACTGGGTCGCTCCAATCTTTATGTCCGTCCAAAGGTATTCAAATGTTCCACTCGGGTGGCTGATATGGCATAATTGTCACTATTACTGTAACTCAGTGGCGCTCCAGTCAACCTAGTATTGTATAAGACATCTTTAACATGTTACTGCTCAGAATAATAAATGCTGTGATTTTCCCAAAAGGATTTGAGACATTCATCTGATCACTATGCCAGATGGCTATGCTTAAATAATTCCCCCTCAGTTGATTCACTGTTAATAACAGAAATGCAGTAGAGCAAGCTTGAACTGTGGTCTAACAGTATTTTAGGGTTAGGGTCATTTTGTTCTTGTAATCCCAGTTTCCTGGGTTTTGGCTTTTTCATTGTCTTTTGTTAATGTCCTTAACCTTTGCTTTATTTATTTATTTATTTATTTATTTTCCCCCCTCAGTTATCCTAAGTTATACCTACCCAAAGACTGATCTTCTGTGGTTATGCTTTCATTCATTTTAGGTGTGGCTGTTTTGGTTCTTGTCTTTGACTTGTCCTCTGTTCTTGTTTGTCATTTGTTGTTCCATTTCTTTTATATTTTAATACTCTGGTGTTTTAGATTACAGAAGCCAATGAGGACTCAACTGGTGGAGAAGTTGTGCAGTCTGAAATGACAATGTAAGTGTTTGACAACTGCCTTTGGACTGTAGCACTGTAAATGCATTACACCCTCTCATCATCAATATTTACCATATTGCAGTGTGCTGCATGACACCGAGACACCTGACCATGGCAGGCACAATGTACAGGAGCCAGAGGTTATCAGGTAAATGGCACTCTGTTTGTTTATGAGTTGGAATTTTAATCTTAAACTATTGCACAATTTTATTTTATTTTTTGGTAAAACAACTGTTGTACAAACGAATTCTATCATTATTATAACTTGGATCATTTTGTGTAGTCTAGATCAATAAATATCTGCATTGGGGTCCTCTTCCTGCTATGAAATATTTCTGCTATTCCTTTGCAGTGGTCTGCATGAAAACCATACAGCTCATTCTAGTAGGCATGGTCTCCAGGAACCAGAGGTTAACAGGCAAGTGGTAGTTGTTGAATAACATGCCAAAACTTAGGTGTAAACTGGAACTTATAAAGCACACACCATAGGTAAATAGACACTCAATTAGTACAATATACGGGGTGAGACCAGCGAATATTAAAATTTTAAAGGTTGCATGTATTGAACTGATAACATTTATGTGCCCTGAATATAGACCAATGGTTTAATTGCCTCATTCGGTTTCTGTTTTGCTTTTTCATGTTTTTCTGATTTGTTGATGTCATGATATTGGTATTTTTAATTGCTGAAAATGCATCGATAACACTTTAGTCAGCCTGACCATTCAGACACTTGGAACTACAAATCACCCAAACTATTCCCAGTAAATGGGCCCTGTAGTGGCAGTTCCTTATGTTTCACAAAAAAAGGAAAAGAAGACACTGCTGCCCTGTGATAATCTTTTGTGCGCAGGGAAAACTGCACTGTCAAAACTTGAAAGTTGCATTGTATAGTTTATTGATCCATTTTGGCAACCAATAACAAGATCCATTTTTGTTGCTTCATGCTGCTTGTCTCTCGAATTAAAAACAAAACAAAACAAAAGGCCCATCTCAGTGCATGCTGGTCTTATACCAGTCTCTTAAGTTATCAAAAATAGCCCTGAAATTCTTCCTGGCTGACTTGATAAGATAAACAACAAAACAATGGAATGAGCATTAACCTACAAATAAAAAATGATTAGCCCAAAAATAGAAGTAAACTAACAACAAACTTTATATTTTAATATTTTGAAATTTGTTAAAAGACAAAGGGCTCCAACAGATGCAATCAAGGACCACATGGCCATTTTAAGTGCCTGTATCTATACAGTAAAAGAATGTGAAATCAGATTCTTTTATCATATGAGTCATTCCATTTCAGTATGTACACATGATATTAAAAAAATCAAATGCATTTGTTCTGTTTAGGGAAGAGTTTTACATCGACTCTGCAGAGTCAGAAGTATCAGACCTGGATGAGGCTGTCCTGGCTTCCCCTGAACGAAATGATTCACATGTATGTCTCATGAACAACACTGCCAGAACTGCTGTGTATGTGTTTCATGTAGTCATGACCTTTCTCTCTCTCTCTCTCTCCCCCCCCCCCCCCCCCCCCTTTTCTTCAGGACGAGATGGACCTTGCGACTGTGTTGAAAGATTTCCAGGAAACACATCTTGACACCAGCAATTATTGTACAATAATAGCCAGACGAAGGAAAATCCTACATAGTGCCTGCATGGCACTTTCTAAGTCATATTTTGCCTGGCATAAATTGCCAAATATTGAATTTGTTGGTGAAATGGCCGATGATTATGGAGGCCCAAGGCAGGAATTTTTTCGGTAACCCATTCCCATCTCTCCCACACAATAATAGAATGTGTGAATGTGTTTTTTGTTGTTGCAAAGATGAAATCACAATTTGACTCAATTTTTTTTATTTTTTACTATCTTTTCCTGCAGCTTACTTATGGTCGAAACTCAGAATTCCCTAGGGATTTTTGAGGGGAAGCCTGGCAGTCTGTTGTTCAGCTATAGCCAGCAGTTGCTGTCAAGCAACAAGTTTTATACGGCTGGTAAACTGATTGCTTGGTCGATAGCACACAATGGGCCAGGGCCACGGTGTATCAACAGACACCTGTTCTGTATGATGTGTGGCCAGAAGACATCTCTTGATGACTTCGATGTAGAGGTCTTCATGGACGAAGACATCAAACAGAACATAGAAAAGGTAAAGCTGTGTGCATGCTGAGGTGTAATTAAATTCAATGAAACGATGCATAGCTTAACTCATAAGTGGAACGTCTCAAAATGTAAGTGCACTTAGTGAATGCTTTAAACGTATGTATTTATGGAGGTGCCTGATTTTCAAGGTTTCCAACTTCAGCACCCTAGAAGACCTGGCAGACTTGAAAAGTCACCTTGGGGACTGGATTGCAGGCTGTGGTATCCCTGACATCTACACTGCCACACTACTTGATGTTAAGAGGATAAGGGGTGAGATTGTATCTCATTTTGCATTTCACAGGTGAGAATTTGCTAGAAAATTCCAAAGTAGTTTCCTGGTCAGGGCTCGTCTTCCCATTGTGTTCCCCCCTAATAGTTAACACTTAAACAAATCATCAATCTGCTGAGTTGATATCTGTATTGCAGTTAAGGTGGTGTTTAAATTGACAAAACAAAACTTTTTGTTTTGACAAAACTTTTTGTTTTGTTTCACAATTTTGCTATGTTGTATGAATTGAGAGTACAATCTGTGGTCAACAGGGTTGCCAGCATGATTCAGCAGTTTGTTGCCGGTATGGACTCGTGTGGTCGGTTCTGGCAAATGGTGAAGAGATGCTGGAAGCAGTTCCTTCCTGTATTTACAATTGCAGGAAATAAACTTACAAGAAACAGCTTCCAGGATCTCTTCACCATTGGATGGAGTCCAGCTGGAAGTGACAGACGTGAAAAAGCCACCATCTTTCAGTGGGAATGGTGGCTTATGGCCATTCAGGGTGAGTACATAGAATACAACACATGTCTTGTTTCTGTTTGAATTGCTTCAGGCATTTCATGTTAAATACAGTGTCCACAATACAAAATACAGACAACTAAATCGAAACAACACTTGGGTGCAATAAAACCTTAGAACTTTGCAAAATCCACCCCTTCTTAGAGCATATGAGGAAGTTTTTGACTATTTTACCTTTTAGGTGAGGTATTTGAAAGGAAACCACCTACAACAAATATTTTTTGAAGATTATTTCTTTTATCCTCTGTCATCTCTACCAGATCTTGTTTAGACTGATAGGATGTAATTTGATTTTCATTGTGATTTCTGGTAAAACATTATTTTTATTACATGACCGAAAACATCTCCTAACACTAAAATATTAAATAGTTATATTACATACTTGTATTTAAAATATGGTAAAATTTAAGATTCAATTGTATTAGCACATCTGAGAATTAAGTAAATGGTAAATGGCCTGTATTTGTATAGCGCTTTACTAGTCCCTAAGGACTAGAGTCAGTCGTTCTCCCATTCACACAATGGTGATGGCAGCTACATTGTAGCCACAGACACCCTGGGGCGCACTGACAGAGGCGAGGCTGCCGGACACTGGCGCCACCGGGCCCTCTGACCACCACCAGTAGGCAACGGGTGAAGTGTCTTGCCTAAGGACACAACAACCGGGACTGTCCGAGCCGGGGTTCGAACCGGCAACCTTCCGAATACAAGACGAACTCCCAACTCTTGAGCCACGATCGCCCCCAGTATTTTTGCAGTGTTTAAGACAGGTTTCAAATTGTGTTATTTGTGTCATTTGTTAATTAGATGCACTGCCTAACTAGAAGAACCTTCAGGTATTCCATTGACTATAACGAAACCGCCTGTATATTAGTGTCCTAGGGTAATCGAGTGGTGCAATGACAACACCCGCGCAAATGTGACATCACTAGAAAGCCAATGTACTCTTGCAAGGACAGAATGAATAACTTTAAAAAAAAAATACACATTGCATAAACAGTCCTTGACATATAGGTCTGACTTGGAGGACCAAAATTAATTTCCTGTCTTAGGAGGGCAGGATTGCTTTGAGTATTTTTTTTTTTTTAATACAATGCTTTGCAATAATGGTTTTGCCTAAAAACCTGTTTTTGACTCCAAAATAGTCATTAACGCAACTGCTCTACTATGCAGTCAGTGTAACTGATTATAAATCTACACATTGCACCTTATTTAACACTTGTATGTATTTTAACAGAGCAAGAGGTGGACCACACATTTGAAGAGCTGCTGGTCTTTATAACTGGGGCTGACTTACTTCCACCACTGGGGTTCCCACAGTCCTGCAACATAGACTTTTACGATCAGGAGTCAGGGATGCGGCGCTTCCCATACAAATCAATGTGCAGCTTATCCCTGTATCTCCCAAGAGGTGTTGCAGATGAAGATCAATTCAAAGATCTTATGAACGATGCATTAAAAGGATCCCTGGGATTTGGAAAGGTGTAGCTGCATACATGAACTGATGCTGGGAAGCTGTGGTTAAAACCTGTGGCCTTTTGGGATGAAGTTGTTATTGTAAGTGTTCTTAAAGGGGATTGCTCCTGGCACTCAGGCTTCTTAAAGATTTTACATTTTAAAAGTGTTTTTACAAATGACTGTTCATTGTGTATATAGTTATATTTATAGTCCAGTTAAGACAACTAGGGTATGCATGCATCAAGCCATGCAAAATAAGTGGTGTTCAGAAAGTTTCCAGGAAATAGTTCAAATGACAATTCATCTAGAAATATTCTTTTGGAAAATTGTTGTTTATGTTCAATTATAGTACACTGCATAGAGTGTGGGTTTTTTTTATTTATTTATTTATTTATTTTCAAGATGTACAAGAGATGCCAGACAAACTTTGAACTAAAAGACACTGACTTTTGTAAAATAAAATATTGTAATGTCAGTTCTCATGGTGTCTTGTCTATTTAAAAATTAAATTTGAGGCTTACCTGTTACTGTCAAATACTGGTATTGGGTTCCATTGACGAGGGCTATGAAGTACAATTATGTGCTTAAGTCAAGGTAAAAGGTTAAATGAATTTACCCTCATCTGTTCTCAAACCAAGAACTGAAGAATCCATCTCAACTCAGAATTAAAAGTTATGAATTAATTTTACTGCTTTCGAGAACAAAGCAGTTTTAACAAACTGACTTTAAACTCCGGCGTTAACTCTGAGATTGGCACCTGGCCTTTTACTATAACCTGGTTAAAAATCAATTATGTAAATGTGGTAGAATTTGGTAGTATTGTGGTAGAATTATGTAAGAGATGATGGCTGTAAAGCTAGTGTTTTTTGTAAAAAAATAATGTCAAGATAATGAACACTGGTATTAAAATTATATTTTATACATAAGGCAATAACTGTAATTACCAAAGTAAAGAAAATGATTTGTTAGACTCAGTTTGTTGGTGAACGATGCTTAAAAAGTGTGTAGCAATTTGGACAGTCAATCCAGTGATTGCTTTGCTTTTTCTATGGTCACGGCTTACCTTCTTTATTACTGTCATTTGGCTGTACGTGACAATATATTTAGCTAAAGTTCCTTATGCTTGTTTAGGTTTCTTCCTGTGTTCTAGGTTCATTCAGCCCAACCTCAGGAAACTTGTCTGCTTGCCTACTGTCATCTCTACAAGCCTCATCATATTCATGCTGTCTGACTCCGCTGATAAGGAACCAAAATCCCTGAAATGAACAGTCGCTTTCTAGCCTATATTTTTAAGCCTCAGTTCATCCAAAAACAGGATTACACAGTGGTACATGTTTATAGATCAAACACTCTATAAATGAATGTTTTTCATTTTCCCTAATGTGTGTTCACAAAGGACACAGCCACAAGTGCTTCTACAGTGTTTGTTTTTACTTTTAGCTACATGGTGGTTTAAATAAATGTCACACATGAACTTGTAATCTCTGAAAAATAAGGGGAAAAGGTGAGATTTGAAAAATATTCCTGAGATACTGTTAACATTATTAAATTTGAAGGCTATTATACAGTGGTATTACTTTAAACTGAGTAAAGCGGTATTTTCATAAAAGTTAAGGTCTCCTTTTGTTTGTTTCAGAAAGAGCATACTGTCATTTACTTGCTTTTATTATTTATTTATATGCCCTCCGCGGACCATCTCTGCACTGCGTGGGTGATTAGTGGCTCCCTGCACAGTAAGGGCTGCACACAGGGACAAGACGCACTCGGTTACGATCGGATCTTCCCTGGGCAGGGGGAGGTGATGAACTGTATGCCACTTTTTCATTGGCATACATTAAGTACAATGTTTTATTGCCTACGGTGGGGCAGGTCACATACTGGGTGAAGGTGGGCAGTGTGGAGTACAGCGAGACATGATTAAAGTCCCCTAATATTAGAGACAGTGTACAAGACAGTGTACATCACTGTCACAACGACGTTTGTTTTCATTCAAAGGCTTTATGGTTTTTCCTATAATACCTGGTGGACCAGTCTCTAGTCAAAATGCCCAGGCTGATTTTTTGTCCCAGTCCAGCCCTGGGTCTGGGCATTCCTCGCTGCACTGTACATCATACACTACGTTGTTAAGTTTGTGTTTAGGAGTTTTGTCTTTGGGATGAACCAGTTTTTGTCTGAGTTTGTGGATGGGTCTGAAGTAAGCTGGGATGTCGTGCTTGGAGAAAACTCCTGAGTTTCTCTGATAAACCTGCTACATAGGGGATGACAATTTTGTTCCAATTGTTCTTCTTATCCTTAGTTGGTGTCTGATCTTCTTTTCTGTGCATCTTTGCTGACTTGATAAAAGCCCAGTTAAGCTAACCACGTTTTAAGAGCTTTCTTTACAGGTGTGCGTTACCTCTTTTCCCCTTCAGGCTTAGAGGGAATATTTTTGCCTGGTGTTGTAGGGTCCGGATTACTCCACGTTTGTGTTCCAGAGGGTGGTGGGAGTAAAAGAGGAGGTACTAGTCCGTATGTGTGGGCTTCTAGTAAACTTTAATGTTGAGGTTTCCATTCCCTTCAATGTGCACGGCACAGTCCAGGATTGGCAAACAGTTATTCTTTATGTCTTCCCTGGTGAACTTTGTTTTTATCCACAGCGTTTATGTTTGCAGTGAAGGATACTTCTTGAGTTTTGATTTTGACCCAGGTGTCGTCCGCATATCTGTAGCAGTGGCTGGGCCAATTTGTTTCCCCTCTCTGATATGTTTTTATATACATATTAAGCTGACTTTTTAACTCTCTCATGCCCTTCTTCATATTTTAATGTGAATGGAAGAGTGAAACTTGAAAATGACTGAATTTTAAACAAAGAGGGGCACAAGAAGTCAGCTTCAAAGACTGCAGCTCCTGCAAAGTTAAGTTTGCAAGGGTCCCAAAATTTATCCACTTAAATTGGGTAAATTGCCGACAAATGCTAAACTACGTACAGGCAAATATTCATTCTGTGGTCTCTGGTCACCAGGTCGCTTCCAGTTTTAAAAGCAACCACAGTACAGTGAGTCTGTTGAACCAGTTTGTCTGAATTCAGATGACATCACTAAAGCAGTCAGACACAGTTTAAGTGATTTTATTAAAAAAAAAAACCCCAAAACAAAACAAAACCAAGCTGCTTTGATTTTTAATGTTGAATTAGAAGAACTACAACAGTCACCCACTGCCAACTAATCCCAACAGTCCTGTGAAGGTGTGCTGCGTCTCACTTGGTAGAACTCTGACTGCAGCAGCAGACATACCAGTGCGCGCTTTTCAAAACGCAGTGACTCCAAAACATAAAGCTGGACTCAGATTACAAGACCTGTAGGTCAACTCTTTTCTGTCATTTTCTCCACAAAGTCAGTTTGGTTTAACCGTCTCATGTACTTAACAGTAATCACATAGGAGCTGTAAGTGAAAGAGGTGGTGCTGGTGTAGTCTTTTATGGTCGCAGGGGTTTCAACCTGCTAAAATCGGAGCCTAATTAAGTGTCAGAATCATGTCAAAATTAACACAAAGCACTGAGATTAAGCCCAAAGGAGGCTCTGTGGATTATTATAACCGAGCTACCCATGGTGCAGAGCATAGGGCTGGAACACAGTAAGAGAAAACGAAAAAGAGATCAGGTCTACGTGCAGCAGAAATCTGGAACTGGTCAGACTGAACTAATTCACAGCAACAGAGTGAGAGGAAGGAGAAGCTGCTGTTACTGAATGTACTACATCTGCTGGGTGGAGTTTCCATTCCAAGTGTTGTTGTCATCCTCACTGTCCTCCTGAGTCCTGAGCCTACAGACTTTACCATCTTTCTTGAATTCCTTGGGACGGTTCTCCAACGTGTGTTTGGAGAGATTTCCCCTGAAATGGAAAATAACAGGACAGTAAGCCAGTTACCACATTCAGAACATAAACTCTCCAAATCAAGAAAAAGAAACAATACATCTGATGTCTAAAAATGTCATTATATTAAGGCCATCACACGTTGTGAAAAAACAACAACATTTAGAATTTTCCCGATCCAAACTTGAAAATGAAGAAAGAAAAAGGAAGTCGACATCAAGCGATAATGAGTTGGTCTTGATGTTTTTAGACAAGAAAAGAAAAAACTGAGATTCTGGGTCATCCGATTCCCAACAGGAGGCTTCAGCAGGAACATCATGGAAGCTTTTGTACATATTTCAGTGCACATCTGAGGAGGCAGAGAAGTAATTTCACGAAGCTGAGTGACCCGGAGCAGCATGTAACTGTGTGTCTGACTTAAAACTATTTGTATATTCAGTAGCAGCGCATGTTTTGTGCTACCTGCACACTTGTTGTCAAATACAGTGGTCTGATTGGTCAGATCAGAAATACTGTGGAAAAAAGCTTGGGTCAAAAAAAGAAATGCTGCAAATATGTCTAATGACACTAAGCGCTGGATATGAAAGACTGCGTTAAGAACAATTAAGTACAAAAAATATTTTTAAAAATAGGAAATATCTGCACAAATGTTACACACAGGTGTCAAGGCCTTTAATGTGAATTTCTGCAAGAAAAAAAATACAGAAAATCAGGGATTCAATGTTAGCCCTAAGAAGAACCTCATTAAAGTCGCATTATATGCGCATTAATGATGTGTGCTTCTACATGTGTGGAGACTGCAAAATGGCCCTCACCTCTTTGCCTTGTTTGAGGCTGATGAGCTGTTGTAAGAGCTGGACTGTTGAGCGGGACCCCTGGGCTGGACAGATGCTGCAGAGGGGGGTGGTGTTGCAAACACAAAGGAACTGAGAAATCTCCATACAGCCAGCAGAGGGTAGAGGAGTGTACCCAGAACTGCCCAAATGCCACCACCAGAGGACTGGACCACTGTGTTTGCAGGCCTGCCTGATTGCTGAGAAGAAGAGTTCATACACTGTCACAGGAGGCGCATTTAAAAAGGATTCACCTTTTCAAACATGCACACGTGTGTGTGTGTGTGTGTGTGTGTGTGTGTGTGTGTGTGTGTGTGTGTCCACACTTTTCTATGTTAAACTGAGTTTGTGCATAAGTCAAAGAAAATTTCAGAGAATTTCATGGCTCCCTCTACATGTTAATCTGCGTTTCTCTTCACCAGCATGTCTTTATCCTGTCTTTCTTCTCTCATCCCAACCGTCACAGCAGATGGCCCCGCCCCTCCCTGAGCCTGGTTCTGCTGGAGGTTATTTTCTGTTAGAAGCGAGTTTTTCCTTCCCACTGATGCCAAAGTGCTTGCTCATAGGGGGTCATGATTGTTTGCTTTTTCTCTGTGCGTATTATTTAGGGTCTACCTTGCAACATAAAGTGCCTTGAGGCGAGAGTGGTTCAGGGTCAGCTTACCTGCCCAGATCCACTCACTGTACTGGAAAGCCCCCCGTATAATAGAATACTTAACATAAAAATACCACCACAGCAAACCCTGAAAAAACGGGACTTTGATATCTTTTTGATTCTGTCTATTTGGTCTCTTATCTTATTGGATGGTGTTGTATGTGTATATACGTTATGTTCACATATGTGTGCTTGTGTGTGAATGTGTACAGTTTTGTATATGTATGTGCATATATGCATGTACATTATATGCTATATACTCTTACATGTCTTACAATTATTTTTTTAAAATGTTTTCTTTCTATTTTAATTATTTTATTATATTATCCCTCTGTTCAGCACTTTGGCCGACACTTGATGTCTTTTAAATGTGCTATATAAATAAAGATGACTTGACTTGAAAGTAATTTCTTAAGCCTGGAGAACTACTGTTCAAGACCACTTTAAAAATACTGCCAATGGTCCCATTGTTCTCAAGTTATGACATTTACAAGACTTGCAGAAAATTTGAGCTCTAACCTTGGCCTGAGATTTAAACTTATCTGAGATTTTTCACCTATAGTATCAATTCGAAACTACTAAATCACTTTGTTCTTAGTTATCACATTCACAAACTTGGACGTCCAAGTTTGTGTCCGTCCAGGATGACAATACAAGCCTTTTATGGCTGAGGGGTAAAAAGTTACAAGGTAATACAGTACATTCCTTCAGAAAAGCAATGACAAGTGACTTAAGACATTTGAGTATCGTAAATGTTTGCCAACCATAAAAGAAATCTGCAGTTTTTAATTTAGTCAAGGTTTGTAGAAAGAAACTTTTTTTTTTTAGGTTTCGCAGGGATTTCCATGTTCTGCTAAACCCGCTGAGGTGAAACTTCAATTGTTGCCAAGGAAACCTGTTAAGGCCAAGGCCTGGGCTGAATATGAAACTCTCTGAGTAACTTAGTAACTAACTACTAAAAAGTAGACTACTCACTGGCAAAAGAACAACAGAAGCACTTGGAGCCAGGTCCAGTTCTAGCAGAGTCTTGTTTAGGTCTTCACTGGTGAACTCGCGCCGAGGGAACATGGTTGCGAGGGAAAAGTTTCCATAGCGGTTGCCAACTTCCTGAGGACACCAGGACAAACATTTTACAGTGACTTAGCATGAAGTGATACAGTGCTGGGTGACATGCTTTAACATACTCTGAATAATGAAGAGCTTTGTTTAACACACAGGCTACAAAAATCAGCAAGCAGAAAATCATCCTGATGCTTGAATTAGCAAAAATGCAGCGCAACCACACATACATTACACACTACAGCTGAAAGCGATACATTTAGTACCACAGTGTACATTCACCAGAAGGCCTGCCTCTGTCTCTAGTTGTTAACACTGTGCAAACACTATCCCTGGTGCCCCGAATTTTTATTTTGGATGATTATAATCATGTATGTCTTAAAAAACACCCAAAAACATTAACCTTTATCAGCATGTCTTTCTTAAATCCCTCAGATTCCCACCTCTGGGATCGACACATCATAACTGTGTACATCTGCCTAGCTATAAAACTGTTGTCAGGAGGGAAAAAGTCCAAATCATGTACATTAAGAACTGGAATGAGGAAGCAGTGCTCTGCCTGTGGGGCTGTTTCCAATGCACTGAATGGGATGTCTTCAAGCAATCTGGGCAGTTTTGTCCACAATTTAAAGAATGAGGCATCAGAGCTGCAGACAGCTACCAAAGAGCTGAAAGGAGAAATCCTAAAGGCTAAACAAGCCGACAAGCCTTTCATCGATCCGCAGAAATTTGAGGAGGAGAAATCCAGCTGGCTGTGAACAAAGACTTTTTTTTTCCTCTTCGAAAATAAAATGTCTGCAATAACCTGGACTTGGCTTGGTATTGCAAAAGAAAAGAAAAAAAAAACACTGTAGGAATCCAGGATGCAAAGACCAGTGCTCAGGATATTTTAGAGGGTATTAATTCACACAGAATTTGTCAATGCTCTAAACTGCTTTTATAACAGTTGTGAGAAATTTCTTCACATTCAGGTAAAAAGTGCCGTGGACCAGACAATATAAGTGGACAGCTCCTTAAACAGTGTGCGAAGGAGCAGAGTCCAGTGTTTCACAACATCTTTAATCAGTCCTTAAAATGACAACATCTCCTTAGTGTCTGGGAGGATGCTGTAATTGTCCCACAGTCATCCAGGCAAGAGACTTTATGTTGGATCCTCTACGGTTTGCTTACAAGCCCCACAGAGGAGTGGAAGATGCTACATATCTTAACTTGCTCCTTAAACACTTGGAAAGAGAGAGGTGTCCTGCCAGACCTATTGATTTGTCTTCTGCTTTTAGTAGTTCAACCGCATGTTTTAAGTCTCAGGAGCTGACCCAATTACAGATGCAGCACACCAGAGAAATCCAGTCATGGTGCATTATAAAGCCACTTTGACTGAACCTCTGTCTCTCCCCGTCTGTGGCTCATTATGCTCCCTTGGTTATGTTCTGTTATGGCCTTTGTAACATTTAAACTGTGTTTGAGTTTCTTTACTTTATTTCATTAATATATCTTACAGCCTTTAAAAGCCTGTGTGTGGTCTCCCAGTTGTCATATCCTTTGAGCCGATTGTGACAAAGATAACCTGATCCTAATATTTATATATTAGGATATCTGGACTGCTCAACAAGAGCAGAGAGGATGTGAAATTCAAGAATCAAGACAGACCTGAGCAGCGAAGTTTCGAGCCTCCTGCAGTCTACTCTGTGAGGGGAACTGGTTGGTGAAGGAGGAGCCGTCTGGGAGGCGGAACTGGATCCTTGCTATGGTACTGAAGAAGAGCGAGGAGAGGATAAAATTTGAGCAGCATATGCATATACACATGCACATCAGACTGTTCACAGAACTGCTGGAAGCTACAGTCAAGCAAAGGTTAGTCCTGCTGAAGGGGAAACCACTTTTTAGGGCCAGAGCCTGGGAACTTTGTATTGTACACGTATGAATTAGTCATGTTTTCGATATGCATTATATTGACTTTTAACAATTCAAGTTAGCAAATTGCTATAATAGTAGTTTATCTATTGAAATAATGCAAGCTGTGGAAACTCCACGTGGTTACCTAAAGTAAACTCAACTTGATACATTTTCATACTAATTTATAGTTGCACTAAAAACAAAAACACATAATTTCTCCACTTTCACATTAGTTTTTTGGATTCAGTCTTAACATTTTTTTTAAATCTTCTGTAATTGCCTCGTGTCTCATTCACTTTTGTTGTGTAATACGTGCAACATCCATCCATTGGTGACATCACTTATAGAAGGCTTTCAGCGGTGGCGGTGGTGTGACGAGGCGAGACCTTCACATTTACACAAACTGAAATGCGTGAGTTGTTATCTAACTACTCCTCACATTTTCAGACACATAAAGTACACTCTCCCTCCCTCACAGTGATTAAAAAGCAGCAATTATTCCTAACACAATCAGGTAATGTTTACAGTTTCAAATTCACATCATTTAGTCCCAACAGGATACAAATGTCATGAGCACCAAACTCTGTTTTACATGAAGAGGGTGATCATCCTCGCTTTCATTGTGGCCAAACTTAGCCAAGTCAAAGATTTCCAAACCAAGTCATCTAAAGAATCAGTGGATATTTTAGATTTTGTTTCACTGCACACTACTGCATGACATTTGTGCTGTTTCACGGTGCATTTTACAGGAGAAAGCGGCATCAACAGAAAAGAATTAGATAAAATATTAAAAGAATGACAACTCAAGTGGGAAACACCACTGGGTTTCAGCCATCACACTTATTAGTGGAAAATTTCCTTTTCAACTAATTTCCTACAGAAGGCTATAAGAAAAGAGCTTTCATCATTATTTTAACATTTATGTGTCAGCTATTCTGCAGCTTTAATTTTTCTCAAAACATACTTGTATCAGACACAAGCCCATTTAGATTAGCAACTTTTCGGCTTGTAACAGTGGATTTTTTTTTGTTAAACACCAAATCACAGTTTATACTCCTAAAATACAAAAGTAGGAGAAGCAGAGTACGTGTGGATATATAATGATGATATTAACATATTTAATCCCTATTGAATTTTTTCTCTTTTATTTTGTTGGTGAAACTACAGTTTCTACTGACAGCTCATAACGTGCTTTTGTCATGACTTATATTTAAGGTATCACTTAATTTTAATATATACATACATTACATACATTTGATGTATTTGGTAATTAGATTTATTTACAATATAAAAACAAGTGTGTTCAGTATAAGAACTAGACACGTAGAATGATTTGCCCATGTCGTCTCTGTGTGCTGCTGGGCTCTGAATCGGAGGGCAGCTCCTGAAATCACAAAGAGAAAACAATGATCACAAATAGTTAACTGTTCAGTTTGTCCCTCAAAGCTGAAATAAAGTCCATCCCTGTCCTGAAACAGGTCCTGATTTTCTCAGCTCTTAGATTTTTACTAATGCAGACTATTTTACCTATTTTGAGCAAAGATCAGGCCAGTCAAGCATTGTCAACATTAAAAAAAAAAAAAAAAAAAACAGAGCAAAACATACAGAGGTATTAACACAATTATATTAATCTGCTGCCCTAGAAGTTGACAACATGCACTACCAGTCAGAAGTTTGGACATACTTTCTCATTTATCCATTTTTCTTTATTTTCGTGACTATTTACATTGTAGATTCTCACTGAAGACATTAAAACTATGAATGGACACAGTAGTAAACAAAAAAAGTAAGAAATACCTCAAAACGTTTTATATTTTAGACTCTTCAAACAGCCACCCTCTGCTTTGCACACTCTTGGCATTCTCTCAATGAGCTTTATGAAGTAGTTACCTGAAATGGTTTTCCAACAGTCTTGAAGGAGTTCCCAGAGATTTTTAATTTCAAACCCCTCCTCTACATTAACCCATTCACTCAGCAAAGCAGTGGGCAGCTACCAGTCCAGCGCCAGGGGGAGCAATGTGTAGAGACAAAACCTTGCACAAGGATGCCTCAGGGTAGCCTTGCATTCAGTGCATTAGAACCCACGACCTTCCAATCATGGGGCGACCACTCTACCTACAGAGCTATCCCTGCTCGATGCTAAGCACTTGTTGGCCTTCTTGCCTACACTGTGCAGTCCGCCTCATCAAAAAACCATCTCGATTGGGTTTACGTCACTGTGGAGGCCAGGCTGTATGGCACAGCACTCCATCACTCTTCTTTTTTGTCAAATAGCCCTTACACAGCTTGGTCACAAAAGGTTGATTCTGTTCTTCGGGACGTAGTGTTTTCAGGGGGAGAAACGTTTGGTCACTCATCCAAGTCACTTCTTCAGTCTCAGCTCAGGCCAGTGGACACTCTTTCAACGATGAGGAAGTACACATCCTGGACAGGAGAGAATACTGGTTTGTGCGGGGAGTCAAGGAGCCATTTACGTGAAAAGGGAAATACCCTCTCTGAATCAATTAGGGGGCCTAAGGGTACATCTTTAACCATCTTACAATGCTGTGATTGCAGCCATTCCCCAACTCTCTGTGAATGGTACTCATGGCCATTGATCAGTGGTCTGTGATCAGTAGTTGTTAATCAATGGTCATGACAATTTGCATATTTATGATGAAGGAACTGACCTCACAGCCCGTTGTTCATTAAGTGGTGCTAGTTTCAGTCATTGTGGTAATGTTCTGTTTATAAAGTTGGAAACCTGCAGTCATCTGAGACTGAAGAAGTCACTTGGATGAGTGACGAAACGTTTCTCCCACTGAAAACGTCCAGATGAACAGAATCAACTTTTGGAAAGTAAAGGGTGGTTACTTTCAGGAATCTAAAATATCAGACTTTTTTTTTAAAATCAATTTCTTCTTTAATACATAATTCCATATATCTTGCTTCATATATTTGATGTGTTCAGTATGTATCTACATTTTTGTAATAAAAATATTAAAATGTGGTGCTGAAAAATTTCTCAAAATTTTGTCCTTTTAAAAGACTGATTAAGCACTGTACCGATTAACTTTTTTTGAGCAGAGTAAAGACCCTTTCACACCGGATGTGTAAAATTCATGTGAATATTTCAAGGGTAAAAATATTTTGGGATCCGAATAAACGGATCCGACAATCAGATCACTGCATTTGGCAACAATTGCACTCATGGCTCAAATTGCGCAATTGTACTGAATATGCAATGATATAAAAATAATAAAATAAATACAGTTTTACCTCAGACACACAGCTGAACAATACTCCAGCTCACTTGGCTCTCTGAAATGATTTCTCTACCTCCTCATATGTGGTTCGAACTCTGCTAAGAAGAGTTCAAAGTGCCTCACTAACATCCTAAATCATGCAGCCTACACAATGGCACCCTGACTGCCATTAGGTAACAGAATGAAATTCTTAGACCCATCGTCAGACCCCTGCACTGCTACAGTGGGTCCTGGGTTCCTCCTGGTGCCTCGTGTGGTGAGAGTATACAGGCAGTTCCTGAAGAATTAAGGAATTGATGCCATTGAGTGGCCACCAAGCTCGCTTGATTTAAATCTAATTGAAGAGCTCTGGGAAATGATGCTTTGCTGACACTGCCAGGTTGCACCTGACTGTCCAGGAGCTCAGTGATGCCCTGTCCAGGAGCTCAGTGATGCCCTGGTCCAGAATTAGGAGGAGATCCCCAGGACACAATCTCTTATACTCTGATCTATTACAATGACAAATTACTGAACTTGGTTACACGGTAATGCTTCCTGTGCTTCCACAGAACACAGCTTTCCACAGAAATGATCTCAGACCAGCAAAAGTCTCTGATCAGTTTACTGTCAAAGGCCAAAAATGTATCCACAATGTGTAAACCATGAGAAAATAGCTGCTGGCTTCTCAGCTTGCCTATCTCAAGTTATTATAAATGGGAGACAGAAACACCTGTAAAACGGAGACAGCATCAATCTCCTATAAGTGCGAAACAAGCGCAGCTTGTGGTGAAAATAGCCTCACTGCGGTAAGTAATGTAAATGATCAATGCAAACGGATGAGGAGCTTTATGATAGTGCTCTATGAAATGAAAGGAGAGGTCAATTTGCTTTGTTAAAGTTTAATTTTGTATATAGTTTTAGATGTGATAAGGCCTTGATGTAACGCCAGTAGTCACAGATTGAGTTTACCAGGCTCTAACTAGTTTTAATGTGAATTACAAACTGAGCTGTAACAGCTCAGCCACACATAGACAGCTTTAGTTAAACCCTGTTTATTTTATGGTTATCAGCTGTGTTTTCAGTATTTAATCCATATTTCAATTAATATCACCAACAGTGTGTGAATTCAGCCCAAAATACTGTGGGAAAGTGTTCAGATTTCTCAGTAATTTATCTTTGGTTAATGCTGTGTTTTCCCTGTCATTAGTAGCAAATTCATAATTACATTTAATAGCAAGTTCCGCTTGCTATCACTTACAATAAACGCACAGTAATGGTTACTGACTGGGGCAAGCTTAATAACTTCTCAGTTTCTCATGTCAACAGTTTCAACACCTGCTGCAGATCTTCACATCCTTCAGTCGACTACAGTATGACCAGCAAAGCTAATAGCTAAACAACAGCACTGACATTTAATTAACATTTAAGCACAACAGAGTGATTTCCTTAGTTGGGGTAAGGAACTTCATTTTTGTGCATGCATTATCTACCCTGGCTTTCCTCTGATAGCTGACTGTGCGCTAGCTAGCTGAGACTCATTACTGAACAGATAACAAATTACACATTAAACTTACCAAAATCGATGATGATGCCTCGGGTCCCTTTTGTCATAAGTCCAGTTTGAAACAAACAGGAAATCAAATGTAAATGTGGGGTGGCTGTCGCTCAGGAAGATGAGCAGGTCATCCACCAATCAGAAGGCTGGTACTCCAGTCTGCATGCCTAATCCCAAGTTGCTCTCTGATGCATCCATTAGAGTATAAACCACTACAGGGCTCTAGACTAACTTTTTGACATGGGCGCACCGGTACGCCTAACTTTAAAAATTTAGGCGTACCGGCACAAAAGTTAGGCGCACTCAAATTTTTCAACCGCATCGCTTAACACCGCAGTTTTACATGTGCACTTTCTTTGGGGGGGGGAAGTCCATACAGACAATATTAATTTCTAAATTATTAACTAACAAACTTGTGCTTAAAGTGCTTTGTCAATATTGTAGAAAATGTTAAAAACTTAATCATCATCTTGGCCTCCTCTGACGACCTGTTTGCTGCTGTCTGCTGCTGAAAGGCCGTGGGGAGAGGGGACACTTGGGCAGTGCATTTACTGCAGCATATAATGTGTTTTCTGGATACACTGTGCTTTTTCAGCATTCAAATATTGATGGCACCGTGTCAGAGCACTGGCTATGAATTTCAGACAGATCAGGCCTTAACTTAACAAAAAAGTTATCAATAGTTCTTTTCATCTTTTCTTATTACCCACAGCTACAGTACATCCACTTCTCTCAGGCCTAGGCTGCTCACTAGGGCTGAGTATCATCACTGATTTCTATAATCCATTCAATTCCGGTTCTCAAAGTCCTGATTTGATTCAATTTAGCCTCAGACAGTCAGAAATATTATAATTCTGATCATTTATCAGTACTGATACACATGAGACTTCATCAGAATTGTGAAAATCACAGCAGATGCCTTTGTGTGAAAGTAACTGAGAATAAAACACAGGAAAACATGAAGGAGATTTTCCTGGTCTGGCTTTTTATAGCAGATAACCTTAAAAATATTCTGCAATTTTGCATAATTTTAAGAAATTTAAATTTCTTCAGTATTGAACAGCAGAAATTAGGCTTTCTTGTCCGAGGTCATTTAAGTGAAAAAAGAAAAAGCGCTGTAAACAACGCTAGACTGGTGGGTAATAAGCGAATGAATAATGCAGAAAACAGATTTGAGACGGGAAACTGTTCCTGAAGTACAGAGAGAGAGAGAGCTGTGCAGGAAGTGTGATTTTTATCGTGGTGGAAGCAAAACAGCAAAAGTCAGAGGGAATTCATGACGACATTGATCAAATGTGAAGCGCAGTTTGCTGCTTCTTTTGCTGCAGGCTCGGTGAATTTTGGTTGGAGAGAGGCAAAACCTGCAGCTCAGAATCAGCGCAAAAAGACGTAAACACAGCGCGGACCCGAAGAATCGCTAAGCTCCGACAGCGTGTCCGTGTTCAGGCCGTCGGGTGAGAAAGCCGAGAAAGACGAAGCTGATTCTGATGTGTTGGGTCCGCTCCGTGTTTAGGTCTTTGTGTGGAATCCGTTAATGAATTGATATCGCTTTATTCAAGCTACTCACCTCTCTCTTCCACCTGCACTTTCAACTGGACCACGGCCAATCAGAGAGGTCCCGCCCCTGACTATCTCTGATTGGTTTAGTCCACGATAGGGGCATAATGTGTGTCTGTTGTTGACCACACGGAGAGTTACAGAGATTTTTTTTTTGTTACCGGAACAGTTGGTCGCACCTGTGCGACCAAATATTTATTTTTAGTCGCACCACTGAAAAATTTGGTCGCATTTGCGACCAAATTGGTCGCACTCTAGAGCCCTGCACTATGAATGTGTGTGACTGTTAGAGAACACTTACACAGAAAAGTATAGAAAAAAAGTGCTTATTTGAATGGGTGAACAAGGCGATTTGAGTGCTCAGGTAGAGCAGAAAAAGTGCTATATAAGAAGTCAATTTACCATATAATGCTGGATCTCCTCTCAGTGCCCTTACTTAACCTGCAATTCTCAAACTGGCAGTGGATCTTTTGGGTTCTGTGTGGGTTTTGTGGATGCTCATTCAGATTGTGATTAGAGCTCAAGGCCAATATTGGCTATTTGAAAATATATTGGTATGAGAAAATTAAAGTAAAAAAGGACTGGATAAACACCCTTCAACCATATTATACTGTATAGTTTGTCAACCAGAGGGCACTTTGCAACTTCCATGTTGGTTTTGAACGCCACAATCGCAAAAAGCAGCTGATCCAAGCACAGTCAGTCAAGTAACTTGTGACAATAAAAGAAACGTATTTTTAAATACCATTGTCATCTTATTAAGGACTCATATGTAACTACACAACAAATGTTGAGGAGATATTTAGGTTTTATTAGTTTGAAAGGAAAAATATTGGCTCACATATCAAATTTTAACTGACCAAATATCTACATCAGTCTTAAAAATCAGTCGGACTCTAAATGTGAAGAGATTGTTCGCTTCACCTATCAGTTGACTCAATAATGCATGTGATTGCTGTACATTACTTCTTAAATTTAAATGGTCCACTCACCTCCTCTCCCTAACTAATGCCTCCTTCCTGGCCTCCTCTTCTGCCTGCCTGGCCTGCAGCAGCGCCAGCTTAGCAGCCTTTTCGTCCTCTCGTGTTTTGGTGTAGCGCGCTGCTCTGTCAGCTCGGTCCTGCAAAACACAAAGACAGGAAGCAGATACAGCCAGAGTTGGGCACAACACATTCCAAAGTAATGCAATACTGTAGTAACAATTACTTTTTGCAATAAATAAAAAACAGGATAAAATAAAAATGCTATTTTCTCTCCAAACTGGGAAATCACTCTGTTACAGCCACCAATTAAATAAAACCAATAGTACAAAAATACAGGCAGTCACCAGTCCTACCCCTCAGCCCCTAGTACACACACCTATGGTATTAATTTCAAAATCCTATGTAACCTTGTTCTCAAGTTATCAAATTCACAAGATCTTTGGAAAACTTACTCTGACGTTGAGGTCAAAATTCAAACTCGTCCAAGATTTTTAGTAGATGTACCTATTGTATTCATTTGAAGTTCCTAGATCGCATCATTCTCGACTTACTGCATCTAAAAACTTGGGTGTCTACATTGCTCACTCAGCAGGGTGACAACAACACCCCACCAGGTTTTTACAGCTGAGGGGTAGAAAGTGAAGAACGCAAAACAGAATGTCTGTGAATGTCCTCAGTGATCCAGGTCATCGTAGTCTAAGAAGCTTGGAAAGAAAAGCGTCTGGAATTTCTTTAAGTTTCCTTGAAGACGATTCACCTCACATTCGAGAAGCTTCTTTGGTTCTAAGAGCAACTGGTGGAGAGTCCCAGATTTTAAGCCCTATGGGAGCGTCCCAAGAGGGTCATGGACCTGGCGGTCCATCTGCATCTAAAGGACAAAGGTCACTCTTTCGAGGATGCCAGTGTTCACATTTTGGACAGAGAAGATGGAAAGAGGAGTGAAAGAAGCCATCTATGTCCACTGTGAACGACCATCTTTGAACGGAGGGCGGGGCTTACGACACCAACTGTCTGCCATCTATAATCCAGTTTTTAGATCCTTTCCCAGACGCCTTTACACCCAGGATGTGAGTGGGGCAAATTTCAAATATCAGATTATAAGATGTTTACAACAACTGAAATAAAATTTACTGTCAAAACCTTTGGTCTTTCACAGTAAACTCTACAACTGTCCTTAGCATGGGAATTCAAACAGACGTTAGAAAATCTGTTAAGATGTCTGTAATCCAGTAATCTAACACATGACTACACTTAATCACCTCTACCAGGTTATGTTTTTGGTTGCATCTACGCTTGTGTCATTCTGTCTGTAAACAAGACAGCTGAAAAAGTTTTGAATGAATTTGAAAAAAATTCTGTAGGGGTGAACAATGGGGTCATGTAAACGATCCATTAAAATGTGCCTTACATCCACCGAAGTCTTCACGCTCAACTTACTGATACATTTTTTTCAGCAGTGACACAAACTGTTATAACTGAAGAGACTAGGATTCCTACAAGTGTGCTTTGTGTGTAGTCAACATGTTGAAAATACTGTATAAAGACTTTAAATATGTCACATTTGAGCTCTGATGCCTTTCTTTCAAGTTTCACCCAAAACAAAATGAAAACACATCCATCCATTTTCTTTCCTGTCACAGAGCTGACACAGCAGGGGTGTTTCAGGACTTTCTGTGTTAGCCCTTCCACAGACTTCCAGCCTGTACAAGTGTGTACTGACCTCTCGCTCCATTACAGCTGGGACCACAATGGGATAAACAGATATATACTGCAAGTAGTGTAGAAATGTTTAGCTGATTTAGAGTTTAGAAATGTGTAAACATAGAATCTAGAATTATTGTAGAGACACTGACACTGCCCTCAATGTAATAAAGGCCTGACTGTGTCATGAACTTAGGAGTATAGTATAGGAGACCCTCCCCAGTTGAACTGTGAAAGTAAAACAGAGAGGAGTTCATGCTGAGTGGAAATTCCCCAGAGAATGTTTGGGTGGGGGTCTCAACATTTGTAACTGGATAACTGTGGTCTGGAAGGGAGATGGGTTTTATGACCTCTAGGGAGTCACCTACACCCACAGTGTTTTAACTGTCACGCACACACATCCACACGCACACTCACTCACAAGCACTCACATAGACATGCGGGAACGCGCACATGTAGGCATTCATGTGCTCGTGCACATAGACACACAGACAGCCCACCGTGGGGGTTTTATGATAGGGTCGCCCCTACAAAACTGTGTTTCACAGACAAAGGGGGGAAGATTTTGCAGGGGGGCACCGGCCTGGCAAGGCTTCCCTTCTAGAAGATGCATGCTTAAATGAAGATGAATAAAGATGAATAAAGGTTTTGTGAAATAACTACTGAGTTCCGGTGCCGTCTCTGGATGCCTCGACGAATAAAAGAACCGGGGTAAAACTGATTTCGCAACAGTAGCTCAACACATGCTAAATAGAGCATAAGTTAATATATAACTTAACAACTATCTAAAGGTCTGATGATGTAAAACACAAAGGACAGATTTCTCTGAGGGGGACATGATTGTTTTTGGTATTCCTTCCAAACAGAGCAGATAAGGTTACCATAGCAATTTGCTGTTTGACCCGTTCCCTGGCAGCCTTCTCCTCTGCCTTCTCTCTATTCCTTTCCTCTAAGAGTCGCTTGGTTTTCTCCTCTTCTTGTTTCCTCTTGAAGTCCTGCATGTCTTTCCCCACTTTCCGTCTCTCCATTTCCTTTCTGATTTCATTCTGAATCAGAGACAAAACACAGGTAGGTTAAGCGTGGAGTGGCTCATATTCTAAAAAGACATCATCCAACACACTACTAACAGGTCAGAGCTGTAACAACATGTTTAAGAGGAACACTACAAAACAAATTAGTCACCAAATGAAAACAAAGCACTACTGACAATACCCATGATATGAAAAGTGCCGCTGTCTATAAAAACAAGGATTAAACACAGTTTAAAGCTGTTCTGCACCAATGGGGGTTGATCGAGCTTTGAAAGCTTGTGTTACTAATTCCTACAGGTGTTCAAACTTTTCCGGGTCACTTACAGCCCCCTCTGTCTGCAGTGTTTGAACACACTGTGGTACCAAACGCTCGTGAGCATCAGTTAGAACATGTAAAATGTCAGGTTTGAGTTTGATATTTTGGTCTCATCCGTCTCATAGGCACTTATTTACATTGGAAGACGAGTAAATTTCCTTTTTCAGGTTGCACAAAAAGTGTTCTACTGATGGACATTGCAGGGCTGTACTTTATTGTAATAGCACATATTGTTTGTCAGTATTTACTTGGTTAATTTTTCAGGCAGTTTCATTTTTGATTTATATTCGTGTATCTTAAAGTAACATAAAAGTGCTTTGTTTTGATGTTGCTGAGAGCATTTTTTGGGTTAGTATTTTAAAATCAAAGTACTTAATAAGAAAGACCTCAATGTTACCTTGTTCACATATTTTTTCATGTTATTCAAAAGAGTTGATATTTGATGAAAGTAGTTGTGTTTGTGTTGCTACTGTTACGGCCCTATCGGGGCCTCCTCCTGAAGTTGCCTGTGTGGTCCTACCAGCTCTCCTGCCTTAGGTGCCACCTTTTTCTTTTGTACAGCTGCCTTCCATCAGCAAGTAAAAGTATTTCAGCCAAGAGAAAGGTGAGCTCCGGTGCCAGAGTGCCATGTGAGTGGCTGCAGCTGGTTGTTTGGTCCTGCTTGGTGGCTTGGCTTAGTTACTAACCCTTTTCTGACTTACTTTTCAGTTTACTGACCAACGCTTCAGTTTTGTTTTGTTTCTTTAAATGGTGATAGCGGCTTGTCAGTCTCTGTTAGTTGAGTTATTAATAGAACCTTTAATAAAACTCTTTAATTTAACCATTTTGCTTCTCTGTCTCCTTTTTTTGTTACTTTCTCTCATCGCCTGGACCCTTTTAGGGGAACGTAACACTACAGTGACTGCCTTTTTTATTTATTTGAAATGACTTTGATAAAGATGTTAATTTCTCCATTTCTTTTGAACTTAAAGAGCAAGTGTTTTTGTTTCCTCTAGTGAAATTTATTTTGGTTGAGATGTTAAGCATTTAACAGTTTGGACTGTTTACTGTTAGTTCCTACAATTAAATTCAGTCTTAAAATATCACAAATATAGTCTGGTTTTTAGTATCACAATATATCGTATCGTCTCCCCTGTACTGTGATATATATCACATCGCCAGATTCTTGCCCCTAGTAATAAGTAATCCATTTCCTGTATTGGAGTCGGGGGGTGGGCAGGTCACTCTTTCACTGTTTGTCAGTGACAGAAAAAGCTGTTCAGGTTGTTGGTGATCTGTTGGTGGACTGGGTGGCATTAGGCTTGTAATTGGTTAACTTCTCGAGCCCTTTCCAGACAGAAGGAGAGTCATAAGCTGACGGCCACTGTATTTTCTTCTGTCTGTTTAGCCTCTCATACTGCCTTGCTAAACCTTTACTTTGATGACTTGAAACAGTCGCTGTCTCAACTCTGAAACACTTCCTCTTTTCTTGCTTTGGCCTCCTTAGCTGGGAACCAGGACTTATCATTATAACTCACCCTGGTGCATGATGGTATACAGCTGTAGGCATTGTTTACTATGACGTAACAAAATGTTGTCTTCTCTGGTCAGACATTTAATAACTTGTCTGTATTTGGGGAGTTCCTGTCTGAGGTTTGCTTTGTTAAAATCACCAAGAACAATACCTGAGGATTCTGGGTTTGTTCACTCCACACACTGGGCCTCCTGTACGCTGGCCTTTGGAAGAATAATCACGCTGAGCAAAATAATTGAAGTATACTCAAAACGGGGAAAAAGGTTTGCAGTGGATGAAACAAGTTTCTAGGTAAGGATAGCGATGTTATTAAATAACAGTCACATGGTTAAACCAACCACTGCCTATATAAACACAGATTCCTCCAGCTTTTGTCTTGCTGCAGATCTCCGTGTGCCAATCTGCTCTGAAGAAGTGGAATCCTGCCAGCTGCATCGCAGAGCCCAATATTGATCCGCACAGCTACATTTCCACAAAACAGCCGATGAAGAGGGGTCTCTGTTTTTCCCTCTCAATCGCTGGAGTTCATCTGTTTTATTGTGAGGACCAGAGATGGGCAGTAACGCGTTACTGTAATCCGATTACTTTTTTCAAGTAACGAGTAAAGTAAGGGATTACTATTGCAAAAACGGTAATAAGATTACCGTTACTTTCCCGTAGGAACGCTGCGTTACTGCGCTACTAAAACCGTGATTTTTTGGCGAGACTGTCTCATGACAGTGACGTAAGTGAGTGCGAGGTTCGTGACAACAGCTGTGTGCAGATCAACAATGGATCATATATCGAGTGCGGGAGAGAGTATGAGCGTGCAGCGTTTAAAGTGTGGAAGTACTGATCTTACTTTGAGTTTGATTACATAAAACGTGGCAAAAACATTAGCGTCCATTGCGCGTGGGAAGAAAACTTCTTTTTACAGCGAAAAAAACCCCTAAACTTCCAAGCAAGCACCGAGTGCGCTACGACGTAATGGGAAATTCACAGAGAAACTCGCGGATTCTTCCACTGCCCGCTGCGGCACACCTGCACCAGGGTAAACCTCCGCCTTCCCTACTCCTGCTTTACAGGTGAAAATAGAGCAAAAGGACCGCTAGTCTTTGATTTTATTTATTTTCTGCTGTGTTTTACTTGCATCTAGTGAGTGTAAACACACAAAAAAAATATTTTATTTTATGTGCTGGAATGTGCAGAAAATAGGTTTAAATATTAAACAAATTTCTTCCAGTCAGAGAATGTTGCATGTAATTAAATTTTTGCTTGATGCATAAAGTTAAAAGATTAAAACTAATAAAACAAGTTTTAAAAAGGGACTTTTCCATTGGATTACATTTTGTATGATGGATTATGTAGAAAAAGTAGAATTGGGCTGAAAGATCTATCACTTTATCACCTATTCAGGTTGTAAATCGTGTTTTAAAAAAGTAACTAAGTAATTAATTACTTTTGAAAATAAGTAATCAGTAAAGTAATGGGATTACTTTTTGGGGGAAGTAATCAGTAATTAGTTACTGATTACTTTTTTCAAGTAACTTGACCAACACTGGTGAGGACACACTGGAGAGGAAAGAGACACACGAGCACACTGTCTGGCTTTCCTCTCCTACGGTGTCTCACGTTGTGAATAAGAACGGTCCAAATGTTGGCAGTTGAGGTGATGAATGATAGAAATAAGTCTTAATGGGTTGCAGCCCTTATGTTCATCAGCTTATCTCTGGTGTAAGAAGTTCTGGTTGAATGCAAAGCAGAGTTTACGAATAAACAGAGCGCATCAAAACACCACGCCACCTTCACAGAAGAGCCCACTTTGCCCTCGTGTGACCTCAGCTCAAAGGTAATTAACTCATATCTGTTGAAACAACACATTGCTGTTGTAGATGCCCCAGTGGATCACATGGTGAAAATCCTTCAAGTGTGGTCTGACTGTTCCCTTAGCGTAAACAAAGATAAATGGGCTATGCTATGGCCAGGCATCGGATTTGTTATGTTTCTCTGATATTACACTTTTCACTTTATGTAAGCATCATTGCAAAAAACCAGGGCCTACAAACACTGTGCTCTTTCTGGTTAAACAGTTTTCAGTGTTCAAAATGTCTTACCTCTTCTTCTCCTTTCTTTCTTTGCTCTCGTCTCTCCTCCAGCTTCTTGGTCAATCTGACAAAGTAAGAAAATGATCCAATCACACATCGAGCTGGTATTTTATCTTTCCAGTCTCATGTCAATCGTAACCCAGTCCCGAAATGCCAAAATTAATTATGATTAAACTTGGCAGTCTGAGTCTTTGTTGTTCTTTGCTGGTTACGTGTAATGTTTTAATCGAGCTATGGCACAGAAGGTTTGGTTGACATCCATCACGCCACACCTTAATACGCTGCCAATATTTCTCCAGGGTTCTAAGCTTGTGTCTTAGAACCCTGGAGAATACTGGCAGCCACCAGTGCTACCCCTGGGCCTCCCAATAGACCCATCTATGATGAAAATGTGAACATTTACAGAAAAGTCGACCTGACTTTGAGGTTAAGGTCACTGGAAGGCAAACTCAGAGATTTTTTAGTAGCTCCACCTTTGCTATCAATTTAATAAAAAAAAAAAAAAAAAAAAAAAAAAATCACATGTTGCCTTGTTCTCGAGTTATCGTATTTTCAAACTGTCCACGTTGCCCACCCGCCCAGTAGGGTTTTGGCAATATCAGCCTTCTATAGCTGAGGGGTCAAAAAAGCAGCGTCTCAGACGTTAAGCTTACAAACACAAAGATCAAAGCACAGCTTCACAAAGCTACTCTCACATTTTTATTAATACTGCAGTGAAACATTAGACTTGATTGTTATTCTGCTGTAAAAGTTGCCATTTTTTGCAATTTAACACAAAGAACATCCTCTGTTTAGATCACACTCAGCCTGACATGCATTTGTGTACCCACCGTTCCACCTTAGCATCCAAGTTTTCTTCACCCTGAGTCGGATGATCTAAAGATGCATTCTCTGGACTTGAGGGAGACACTATGTAGAACAGGGACGCAGAAGAGAAGCACAGAGTTAAGACCTTGTCAGCATGAACACAGTCTGAGCATAATCTTTTCCCTACATCCACACAACCTCGTTAAATTCCTGATCCATCAAAAAATGGAAATGGATCAAAATCTCCACAGCTAGTGGTCTGAACAAGTGACCGTTTCAGATCTTCAGTTAACAACGATTGTTTGCTGTATAGCTTCATTAACAGCAGGTATTGCTATCTGAACAGCGATCACACATGATCCCCAAATCTAGGGTGGACTTTTTTTTCCTGACATGTTTTTTTTTTTTTTTTTTTAAGTATGTGGCGCAGGCTCAATCACCTCCTGCTGCTTCTGCTACAGGCTCTGTGGTTTCTGTAGATGATAGAGGCACTGCTGAAGCTGAGGCAGGTTCTGTGGCTGAGCTGGTCGCTACAGGATCATCTGCCTCTGATGACACTGTCCCACTTCCACTCTCCTGAGTGTGCATCTACCAGAAAGCAGGGAGAAAAATCATAACACAAAAAAATAATTTGAATTAAATATCTCGTGTTAACCAAGAAACATTACATGTATTTGGTTATTACCAATACTGATAATTTAGAGCAGCTGTGGCATTCTTCAGGAAATTCATGTCCCAGCTTACATAGTAACTGGTATCCTTACAGCACAACCTTCCAAGTCGTTGTGCTATCTGTCAACGCTACGTGTAGTTACATTTCTCAGGAGGTACACACCAGGTTATGTACAAGGCTGCTGCGTTTGGTGGGGCTCTCCTTGTGGTGTAAATTACGACGTAGATCTGACACAGAAGTATAATTCATGTGTAACATTGGGTGGTGGTCTAATACATTTGATGAGCACTGTATATTATGAAACTCACTACTGGAAGGGCTATAAAATCATACGTGCTCAACCTCACAACATATGGAACTTTAATGTCATGAGCAGATAAAAGAACCTCAATTCCACTGCAAAAGCAGCAACTTTTAACTAACATCAATATAATGTTGCACTGATACAGTGTGCAGCATGACTGTGCAAACAAAAATGACCTGTCACCTCATTACAAAGGCCAGAGTGTGAGTCTTTAAAGGGTCTCTGGCACAATCTCTCTACCAACGGGATACCAAGTACTGACAAAGTATGGTTGATTTCTGCTGCCATCTTCATTTAAAAGAATTTGTCATGTGCACACAGACACACACAAACATCACATTGCTGAGCTGCAAAATAGAATCACGACTCCAGGAACAGTTATTTAAAAAAAAAAAATTAACAGTAGGGTTGCCCGTAGCTGTAAAAGTAACTGTACATAATTCACACATTGCATCAGTACCTGATCAACTCTGTTGATTCTCTTTATCAGTTCTTCAGCAGACACACTTCCAGCGATGACCTCCAAAGGAATCCCGTTCTCTCCAATGAAGAAGCTCGATGGTACGCACACCACTGGATCTTAAGGGTGGTTTTGTTAAGGCCCAAGTTTCAAGCAACTCACATGAGTGATGTGAACTGACTGAGTCTTTAAATAGCACACATCATTTACATTAAAAGGGTTTCTAGTGGATTCTAGTCCACAGGCATACAGAGCAGAAAGGGTTGCCAATAAACACAATACACCAAAACAACACCAAACATTTGAGTACGCCTGCTGACCTACGAGACTTTGTGAGGGTAGCATGAATGTGCACAATCTTTACTGCATTTCCTTCTAAAAATGACAATACGATAACTGACATTAAGAACTGCAAAAAAAATGTGCTCATTCATTCAAGCCCGACGTTACTTATTCCAGTCATTAGTTACAAGCAGATGGATCTTGGTAGCAGGTTCTCATCATTACTCTCATTATTTTCTTTGAAGGCTTTAAACCTTACCATCTCAGTTCATATCACACACGTCATTAACACTTCAATTGTCTGACTGATTCTTGAGTGTATCTGAGGAGGAGTTATAATCACGGCTTCAGTCTTGTTGGAGTTTAAAATGAGGGAATTATCGGTGAGCCGGTCACTAATGCGGGATTAACAGTCAACTAGGGTGGACAGCCAATCCAGCTGGTGAGGCTTAAAAGACACTTACAATTAGGGCTGGGCTATATCATACCGTTCACGGTAATACCGGTGTAATTTTGGGCAACGATAGGAAAATGAAATATCGCGATAAAATATGGGTAAAACGCGCATGCGCAGTGCCTATATTTACATACGCACATGGCGGCGACGCAGAATGAGAAGAGCGAAAGCAGATCGTTAAATGAAACGGATGAACCAGAACTGGTTTGTAAAAATGCTGCAGCTTCAGTGGTGTGGAAGTGGTTTAGCTTTCGTCCCTCAGATACACAACAAAGCACTATTTTTGGTAGCGCATGCTAGCGGGCCGTCGTTATTACCGTGTTGTTTGGAAAATACGGCACACTTAAAATCAATCCTTTGATTTTTCTGAAAGTCGACAGTGCCTCTTATAATCCCGTGTGCCTTATGTATGAACTCTGGTTGTGTTTACTGACCTCGAAACGAGTTTATGTACACGGCGCTCGAAAATCTCTCAAATGTTTCAGTACGACTTTGCTAAGCTACGAACCCGCACCGCTTGATGGATTGTCGGAGCATTAAGGCTATCGTAGGCAGGAGCCTCGCGGAGTGATACGTAATGTGCTTCAACATCTTGTGTGTGTATAAGCTCTTTTTAAGTTTTGTGGATATTATACATGGTTATGCTGAGGATATGTCGGCCAATTTCCACTGGAAATGCCTTTTGGTTAAACTGTCAGCAAGTAATTTGCCTTTGCACTGTTACATTTTTATATAACTTTAATGCACTTAAAAAACAGCTGCTTGTTTAAGTGAAAATACATTAATGGGGTTTTTTGCACTAATAAAGTTGTGGAGTTGTAAAGTATTTTGTCTAGTGTCAATTATATCGTCAGTTATATCGTTATCGCAAATTTTCAAATGTATATCGTGATAAATATTTTTGATCATATCGCCCTGCTCTACTTACAATCGAATGTCATTGGCTTAAAAATGGTAAAAAACAAAACACCAGAGAAAGATTGAATGATACCGGCTAAAGCAAGCATGTAAAAGGAGAATAACAACAGACCCAGGATGGAACCCTGAGAGACACCGCAGGTCAAACAAGCAGTGTAGGAGGAGAAGCTGCCCTAAAGGAGAACGTCCTTCCAGATAAACAGGGGGAAAATCAGTCAAGTGCTGAGACAGAAACACCAGCCAAAGCCTTCAGCCTATTAGGTAAAATTAAAGCAATTACTTTATATATTTGTAAGGAGCAACCTGATCATAATGGCAAGGCAATGTTCATTAAAAGAGTTTACTAGGTGCCCAACATTATCATCAGCAGAGGCTGAGAAATTAAAAAGAGACGAGAACTTAGAAATAATAGTATAAATATAACAATGCTAAGAGTTAAAAGTTAAGAAAAATATCTAAACAGAGGCAACATGTACTGTGACCTCAGTTTCAAGCTAAGAAATATGGGCTAACATCAGCATCTGTTGTCTCAATTTACAGTACTTTGCAAGCATCTCAAGCCTGCCTTCATTTCCTTGGATTTTGCTTCTATGAAGGCAGACTTCTGTGTAAAGTTTTTAAGTTGTCTTGAGCAACAATTCTAAAAACTCCTTTGTTGAACTGTGAGGATAAGCCACAGCAGCCTGGAGAAAAGCCACACAAGCAAAACGTGCTCACAGAAAGCTCTAAAATCAGATCAAGTCAGAACTTTCTTACTGTGAGGCTCCGGCAAGACACCCAGTTCCCAAAGACAAGTCAGTAATAAGTTTAGTTAATAAGTTCAAACCTCGCACAACAGAAGGATACAAATCTGGGAGAACTGTGCACACGTGTCACTGTGGGGAAAGAAGAAAAAATTGAAACATTTCATGGTTTAACTCCATGTACATTAACATCTGTTTAGAGGTATTACATCAAATGCTTGTTAGACTGACAGAGTGATCGAGATCTACATCAAAAGGCAAAAACCCACAATGATCAATACTTTTCTAAATTCTTCATTCTCCATTTAGTGGTGACTCACACAAAATTCCACAGCACATACAATTTTTGGTGACTGTTAAGCTACGAACAGGTAACAGAAGACTTTATAACACATCTTTTTAAAAACAATAAGTTTATGCATAAGTTTAATAAGGTCTGGTTTTCTGTTCTTCTACTTTCTCACACTGTCAAGCTTAATACTTGCATCATTACTCTAGTCCAATCATCTTCCTGTCCACCTTCTTTGAGCCAATTAGCCTCTGGTTTAAAAAGACTCTCGTCCATGCAACCAACCTCCTCCCCATTTCCACCTCAGACATAGCTCCATCCAAGCCTCAGTCTTCATCTTCATCGCCACCAGAGTCTAGACTCCAGGGCGTCCTGTCTCAAATCCCATCACTGCTGTGATTCATCCTGCTATGATGGATCATCGGGGTCTAATCGCCAAATACAATAACTTTTTTATGTCAATAAATCATGCTGTGACATGCGATGTCAATCAATATTCATAATCGCCGTACCTATGACAATGTTTATGCAGAGTTTCATTCAGATTGGCCGACACGGTGAGTAGGAGACAGGGTACACACAGACTTAGGTCATGTTCAACTGATTCAATATTGAGAAGCTGAAACAAAATGATGTGTAACAGATCATATCTACAAACATCCATGAAGCACCCTGTCATATGATTTTAAAGTCGCCACAGCAAGTTTTGCTAGTACACCTCAATCTATTGTTGATTTTATGTACAGTTAATTCCACACAGGTAACTTTAAATCCTGGTTCATCATTTAGCAGTTTACTTTCAACTAAAATGACTCTTTACCTCTTGGCCTCCACTTTGATGGCCACGCAACATTTCTGGGCTGCCTCTGAGACCCTGTCATCCTCCCAGCTGGACATCAGCTGTGCTGACTGTTCATCTTCTCCTAAGGACAGAGTGACAGAAAACTGATGAGACATGTGGTCAAAACTATGGGTCCAGCTTCACAGATGGAACTGCAGAAGAGTGCAAGTCTCATCTTTTCCAACTCTTACAGTAACGTCCCTCTGCGTAATCTGGGATCCACTTTTCTCTCTTCTGTTCTCAGTGTTTCTGTGATGCACTGATGTATTACAGAAACACAACTGTGCCAGGACGGAGACACAAAACCTTTTTTTACCCCACAGAAAACAGAAGCTGCTTTTCACTTTGTGTCAGCTTTGTGCTTGACAACATCTGTTCAGATCAAAAGTCACATTAAAATCAATAAACTGTTGTATACTACTAACACAGGCTGTTTATACCTGGTCCAGTGTGATGCTGAGACTTATTGTAGAGAGCTGTTTAAAGGAGACCATGCCATGGGTCTAGTTCTTTATAATTCGTTATTTATTATACATATGATCGTAGGCCTTTCCATAAATGTGTTTCTTTTTACATTTCGCTTTCTGATTAATTACAAAACACAGATATATGCGGCATATCGTGAACCATGCTGACTATGTGGAGCTCCTTTTGCTCCAGAGTGCCCTGTCATACTGTGATGTAACGACGAAGGCGCCGCGGCTGGCCACACGAGTGTACTCGGCTACTGTTCTGGAAGTGGACGGACGGTCCGTCATTTATGAAATCCTCGGACTGGCCTGCGGAATGCAAACAACTAACGCTAGCGTTACGTCAGCCCGGTTCAGCTGTGAGGACAGCAGGTGCTGTTGCACAGGACGTTACACCGACACACCGTGTACACCATAGATACGTTACTAGACTTCTGTATTCTTGCTGTCGATGGGTATTCATCAAATACATATGACGACTTCTTTCATACCACACTGACTATGCTAATTAGCTAATGGCTACAATGGCTTCCAACGCTAACTGGCTAGCACCATGTAGAGTTTTCGCATGTTTTCCACTGTTACCTGTGATGACAACGACAAAGACCAAACTCCGTTGTTTAGCCGATTTAATGGCATCGGGAATTGAACCCTGAAACCAAAGCATCATTGCAAGCTGAGTTCTGTGTTTCTGCTTTGGAGACACGGATGAGCAGCTAGGCTTACCAAACCTAAAGCCCAGTCAGCCTGTCACTTTCTACTTCCGCTCACAGCGCACATCAGCTGGCTGCAGCGTCAGCTTCTCTTCTTCTCTCCAGTTTAACGACAATCAGCATCCTAAGTGTTGCATTTCTGCCTCCTTCAGGTTCACTAGTTAATTACAATCGGTTCAACTCTATGCTAATTAATTATTCTCGAAAAGAGTCTCCTTCTGTTCTTCCCTGGCCCTAAACTTTACAGATCTCTAATCACCTCTCCTCTTGTTCATTGCATCCATGTGTCAAATCAACACAGTTACATTCTAAAGAATTATGGGGAGTAATGAAGCGCCCATGACTGTAGAAAAGAGTGTTTATTTAATAAGAAATGGGATAATGGGCAGATCCACTGCGGAGTCCAGGCCCACCCACTGCCATAGTGACGGGCAAACTTAGCACGGCTTCGTGAGTAACATGATTAAAAGAGACATAAATACTAACAGCATTTTATGTAGGGATCATCCATAAACTGTGACACATCTTTTTTGGTACTGTTCTTCTCAGTGGCGGTCCTAGCCTGTTTGGCGCCCTGGGCGAACACTCCCTCCCTGTATCTTTTGCTCGTTTCTCTTCCTCTTCTTTTCTCTTTTTTCTAAACTGAGGACCTGATGGCTTTGAACTTTTCTTGTCCATCTTCCATTGGTTTTAATTTTGCACTCCAGTATGAACACCCATCCCTCAACCCAACATGATCTAACACACCTACATCTTAGTTCACAGATTCACTTTGTCTAGGGTGCATTTCTGAGATTTGAGATTTTCTCCCTGTGAGGCTTGGATTTACAACATTATAAATGAAATGCGCTCTATTTGGAAACCCCCCTCCCCTTTCGACGGCTTGTGTGTGAGACTTTAAATCATCAAACTGTAAATTTTAAATTGTTATTGATCCCTTTATCCCTAGTCCTAAAGTGTATTTTTATTTTCTTACTCTTCTTATATATATTGTTTGTTTACTTGCACTGCTGTAACTGGAGCCTCGTCGTCTCGTCTCTCTATATACTGGACTGTAGCGGAGATGACAATAAAGTTTACTTTGACTTCAGCAGCAAGCAGGTGCACCGAGGGCTCTCGCGCTCACTTTTCATGTATAGAATTTTGAAAAAACACCGGTGCAAATTATAAGTCTGTATTATAATGTCTGGTGTTTTCGTGTTTGTTGTTTTGTTTTTATTTTGTTTTATTTTGCGAGTTGGTTATTAGATGCTGCTCCAGCCGGTCAGAGAATCCCCCGCCGCCCCGCCCTCTCCTCTCTGCGCCGCAAGCAGCAGGCGCACCTCGCAAACGAAGGGCGCCCTATACTCCCAGGAAATGGGCGATAGAAAACCGATCGGTGCCTATGCCATTCCCAATATGCGCTGGCTGACGTCAGGGCAGCACGAGTACGAGCATTTTTTTAAAAAAAATTTTTGCCGATGCCCGTGATGCCGCCCCCCACCACGATGCCGCCCCGGGCAACCGCCAGTGTCGCCCGTATCTATAACCGCTACTGTGTATTGTAATTGGTCCAGCCCAGAGTTGATTATGACAAATTGGCTAATCCACCTCCTTTCATTGTTTATACCATTACAAAAACAAACAAACATAAAAATGCGGTAAGCTGGTGGGTAACAGGCAACGACAGTGCGTTTCTCACTGTAACATGCATTTGAATGGACTTCTCGCCAGACACAAAGTGTAGGTTTTCATCTTGTGAATAACTTGAAAATCTTAGCTCAAACAGCTGCAAAACCTGTTTGCCCAACACCATGATGCTGAATTCTATAAGATAAAGCCATAAATATGTGTCTTCTATCAAAAGTTACAGCTATCTCTATGAAATTGATGAAAAACGCTTTATTTCGCCAAGATAGTGCGTTTCTCACTGTTACATGCATTTGAATGGAGTTCTCGCCAGACACAAAGTATAGGTTTTCATCTTGGGGCCAGTGTTGTTGGCTGAGGACATTCACATTACACCAGGGCCTGTGATTCCTGTGAGGCCATCTTCACCACACCAGGGCCTGTGCTGTTGGCTAATACCATCCACATTACAACAGGGCCTGTGATGCCGGCTTCTACCATCCGCACTACACCAGGGACAGTGCTTCCTGTGAGGCCATCTTCACCCCACCGGGGCCTCTGCTGCTTGTTGATGCCATCCAAATTAGGGCCTGTGGTGCTGACCGATATCATGCACATTTCACCAGGGCCAGTGGTGTTAGCTAAGGCCATCCACATTACACCAGGGTGCGTGGTGCTGACCAATACCATCCATATTTCACCAGGGCCAGTGTTGTTAGATGAGACATTACAACAGGGCCTGTGCTACTGGCTGAGGCCAACTACATTTCACAAGGGCCTGTGTTGGTGGCTGTTGCCATCCACAATACACAAGGGCCAGTGTTGCTGGCTGAGGACATTCACATTGCACCAGGGCCACTGGTCTCTGTGAGGCCATATTCACCACACCAGGGCCTGTGCTGCTCGCTGATACCATTCACATTTCACCAGGGCCTGTGTTGCTGGCTGATTCCATCAACATTACACCGTGGCCAGTGCTTTTCTCGCACAAAAAAAAGTTTTTCATTATGTGAATAACTTTAACATCTTAGCTCAAACAGCTGCAAAACCTGTTTGCTCAGCACGGGGATATTGAAGTCTATAAGATAAAACCATGAATGCGTATATCTGAGTCTTTTGATCAAAAGGTACAGTTAACTTCATGAAGTTGTACAAAAAGGCTTTATTTCGCCAAGACAGTGCGTTTCTGACTATTACATGCATTTGAATGGAGTTCTCGACCGAAACAAAGTATAGGTTTTCATCTTGTGAATAACTTGAAAATCTTAGCTCAAACAGCTGCAAAACCTGTTTTCCCAACACGTGGATTTTGAATTATTTAAGATAAAGCCATAAATATGTGTGTCTGAGTCTTCTATCAAAAGTTACAGCTATTTATATGAAGTTGTAGAAAAACGCTTTATTGCATGTAATGCTTACTGTTACATGCATTTGGCATTCTCAAACAAAACAAATTATAGTTTTTTATTTTGTGAGTAACTTGAAAATCTTAAATCAAACAGCTGCAAAAAACATTTGCACAACATGGGGATGTTGAATTCTATAAGATTCAGCCATAAATATTGTTAAGTATCAACACTTCGTGTTTCGTTTAATTCCTCATAGGCATCTGATGGAAGACAGCACATGGTCTACTGAGCCACTCAGTAGACCATTTTACACTTTTATTTTACACTTTTATTTCTTACAAAAGGGAGATGTGTCCTGCATGGCACTCTGCTGCCAATCTCGAAATGACGGTGTGTGCTTAACAGTTTTCCCACTCTAGTCTAAACAACAGTGTTACACAAGCATTCGGTAGGCACGTTGCATAGCGTACTCATAGGTTGTTGTCTATTAGCTGCTAAACGTCTTTACTCAGCTCCAGCAAGGCTACGACCTTGCCCTACTTCTCCTCTGGTTGTTTAAGTTATCTCTACCTTTTGCAGTCAAGCGTGGGTGAGAGTCTCCTACATTTTTATCTTGTACTTGTTTTTACACCTTTTAATGTCAAAGTTGGTCTCTGTGATTTTTCAGTGTTGGAAAGACTCTTTCTTGCACTGAGGTCTGCTTGTTAAATAAAAAAGTGTAAAATTAAATTTCAATAAACTAACCATAATGCCAGCTCATATGCTCTTAACGCTGCATCTTTAACTCTTTTACAGGATTTGCAGTCTTCTGATTCCTGATGAGTTCCGTAAGTGACAAGCTTACTGACTGTGTTTACTCTTCTGTGTATTAGGTATTAGGAGTAGGTACGGGTGCAGAGGAAGGCTGTGTCCTGGCTGACTCTATTCATGAAAAATATAATCTGTGTTACAACAAGATTGAAATTGAAACTCAGCATTGTTTCCCAATTTTCCAAACCCATATGAACTGTAGCCTCAGCTTTCTGTGCTTAGCTGACAGGAGGGATAGCAGAACAGATGTGTTATAAAATTTTGAGCAATGTCCTTGTACAATATTTAAGCTGCTTGTAAAGTGAAGAAAGTAGACACTTTAATCAGCCCACTCCTACAACCTGAAATGTGTGAAAGTCTAAATATTTATCAGAGGGGCTCACTAAAGATGATTTCAACAGGACAAAACTGCTTAAACTACTTCAATCTCCCACTGTGACCACTGGTGCAGGGCAGGATGAGGGTTTGAAGGTCAGTTCCTGCTATTGCAGCATCACTGAGTGTCTATCTTAAGATAAACATCATTTATTTTTGAGGTCGGTTTTGATCAAGAACATAAGTATAGCCTGCATGAAACAACCAGAGCAGGAGGTTCAATCAAGAACACATATGACATATGACACATATCTACTTGACACGAAAGCAGTGCACACTGAACTCAGGTAACATTTGTTATTAGAGGAGGTCAAAAAGTGTGTCAGTGAGAAATATCCATCAAAAGCATGATTTACACTAGCTGCAGCTCACAGTCAGCAACTCATCAGTTTTGTTGTTCAAACCAAACAAGAATTTTTCACATCATGTTGTCCTGCAGGAACTCACCGGATCACCTCTCCAGCACTTTGATCCCAAGACAGGAATACAATATGCAGAGTTAGTTTAATTGATTGGAATTCAGCTGTCATCTTCAGAGTGTTTCATTTGATAAAGTTAATAACGAGAAATCAAGTGGTCAGAGCTATCATGGTGATATTCAGGGTCAGATTCTGTGCTAGTGCAAAACCTTCTTTTGGCCTGAAAAAGCTGCTGTGGGGTTTACAACAGAGGAGCAATTGAAAGCCTGCAGGTCAAATTAGCGTCAGGATGCATTTGCAAAAATGTTTCGTGTGAGTAGAAAGTTCTCTGGGTGATCCAACCGTGCGTTAGTTGATATACAAACATGCAATGAGAACATTTCAGTAATTAGCTGTTAAGTGTCACCCAAACATGAGGAGGCCAGTGAAGGAGCCAGTGACGGTTTAACAAAAAGAATACAGTGTGAGTGCAGGTTTACATGTTTCTCTCTGAGAAAAAGAGAAGTCGATGTGTTTCTATTAGTGTGAAATCCTTTTTAGAAATTAGGCACTGTGTGAGGTCATTTAGTAAGAGTCAGTGAATCTTTCACAGTTGTAAAACACATAAAAAGAAACAACATAAGTAACGTATGTTTTTTCCCGAGGGTGGTGGGGTAGGACTTCATGTGTGGGTGACTGAGAATGTCCATTTTATTAGATATGTTGTTGTAACTGTTTCAAAGTCAGTAATGCATGAATCTGCAATGATTTTTCTTCCTTAAAAGAGGACTGTGTACAGTGTCCATTTGTGTCTGTCTCCACGTTGGGTGATTGTGGAGTATTTGAATATGTGTGCATGAGGGTGGGAATGCCCGTTGGTGGCTGCGTGCGCCTGTTCGACTGTGTCTGTATGTCAGGTCGGTTACACTCCACGTCTCTGGGAACATCTCAGGCCCTCCAAGGTATGGAGGCCTATCTCGATTCACCACACTCCTTGCCGTTAGTTGATGCCCTCAGGCGTCGGTGTGTTGGTGGTTCTGGTGTCCAGGGCTGGGCGCTCAGGTATGTACCGGCTCACTCCCAGTGACTGCTTGGCGAGGTCTGGCACCCGTGGCTCCGTCAGGCCACTTCCGGGGGGTGGGGGGCTCTCAGTCCTCTGGCCTCTGGGCCTGTGGCTCAGGTCACTCTGCCACAGCTGTCTGCCGGCAGAGCCCACAGCCACATCACGGGCCCCCTGTGGCTTCTGCTCCGTGGCTGCTGGGTGACCTCTAATCTGGGGCTCTCCTCAGCGCTTCCCAGGAGGGTGGCATGGCTGCAACTCCGATAGTCCTCCTTGGGCTCTCACATTCTGGGGGCCTCTGGGTGTCTGGGGCCTGGATTTCCTCCATGCCTGCTACATGCACTGGGGGACAGACTATGGCTCCCTGTTAAAAGTAGAATGGGAGGCAGAGCCTTCAGTTTTATCTTTTGTCCTGTCTTCCTCTGCTCATCCCAACAGGTTGTGGCAGATGGCTGTCCCTTCCTCAGCCTGGTGCTACTGGAGGATTCTTTCTTTTAAAATGGAGTTTTTCCTTCCCACTGTTGTCAAAGCGCATGCTCATCAGAAATCATATGATTATTGGGTTTTTTCTGTATTTTTCAAAGATCCACATCAAAAGGAGCAGGTTAAAGTGGTTCTGGCATCTGACAAGGATTCCTCCTGGACGTCTCCCAGGTGAGGTGTACTGGACGAGCTCCCACCAGGAGGAGGCCCTGAATCAGACCCAAGACATGATGGAGTTCCCCTAGATAAGCTGGAGGAGGTGGGTGTGGAAAAGGAGGTCTGGAGTTCTCTGCTTAGGCTGCTGCCCCCACAACCCGGCCACAGATAAGTGAAATAAGTAGATCAAATATAACTTGGTGTTCTAAAGAATATTGTTGTTTCCTTGCAGGACACCAGGAGAGATGAGCCCTCCATCACAGATGGTGTGGTCACCTGCAGGTTCAAGGTCATTGCATCTCCAGCCCACATCTACTGCCACTGTACTTAAGGGAAGTTGGGACAATGTTAAAGACTTTCTTCAGACAATTGCATTTGGATGAGCTAAATTCATGACAGGCACTCAAGCAGTAATGCCTCGACTGACAAACGAACATACCAAGCTTCTGTGTTGTTTGAGCCAGAGACTGCACTTGTGGATGAACAATAAAAACATTTTATATTTATTATATTAGTAATGTAACTTGCAATAAAAAGTTATGGGAAGCTTAAACTTAGTTTCAGAATAATTAAATCTGAGACTTTGTTTCATTGAAAAGTTATTAAAGTTTTAAAGTGTGTGACAAATAAAATAATAAATTATTAAGTAACACCAGCTACAATATTGGAAATATGTGTGTTGTTCAGCAGAACAGTGTCCAGTATGTTGGCTGAAATGCTTTAAATTTGAAAATAAAAGTTGGGCTGATTTTAACGCATTACAAGGAGTGTTTTAATTATTATTTTCTAAATAAGAAGTGTTTATATTACGTGTAATGAAATAAGTTCAAGGATAATAAAAGGTAATGAGATTTAATTGCATTCAACTTATGTGCAGCAAAACTAAAAATAAGTTACGGAAGTGTTCAAATAATATGTGTGCTTTTAAAAATGCTCGTCTATTTAAAGACTACACAATCTGTGTTAATTCTAATTATACCACAATCCCTTGCCTGTTGTGTTAAATATACATAAACAGTATGTGTTATCAGATGAAAGTACAAAACTCTCAAGAACCCCCCTCCTAAATTTCAGGTGGCATTTTAAAAACATGCCATGACATAACACACAGCTGCTATAATCATACAGTGAGGTCAAATGTCAATTATCGTTATAGGTTCTTGCTATATGTTATAACATAAACACAGCACAGTTGTAAGAATAATAGTTTCTAGGTTCTAAGGCTTTTTGTCAGTTTAATAGTGAGCTTTACGAGACTCATTTTCGTGCCAAAGGCTTGCACAGGCCTAAGTTCCCTTATGACAACTAGAGCTGGAAACAAGACCTCAAGCGATCCTAAGGCTAATTAGCACGGCTAGCATTTTAAAAACATCTGTTAAATGTTGTCATTGCTAGCATATACCTGTATTACAGCATGGTAAGTAGCGAGAACGCAAAGTTTTTGTTACCTTTGAAAAGAAAAATGTGAAGCTATAATATTAGCATGAGCTATGCTAATGTTATTCACTGAAACAAACATCTCAGGTACTGACTTACTGCTTTCTAATATCTGTGTTTATTTCTGAATATACCTACATGGTTATTAGACATCCCACATAAAGGGTGACAAAGGCAGTAACTATAAATGACCATAACTTTACTGTAAATTACACTGATGGGCTCAGTTCATATAGTTATATCACGTGCACACGCATGTTAGCAACCGTAACCACGCAGGCTGTTGGTATATGAATGCTGCGCAAGGTTCCAGCTGTTCCTTTACACTTGCTCTTGGATTTGTCTTGACCTGCTCCAAGCTCAGCTTGTGGAAAGATAACTTTTGGAGAATATTTCTACAGAAAGCGGATTTTACTACAAAGCGACAACAACTACTGCATCTTTGGATCTTTTGTACTTGTGTTTCATCATAACAGCAAAGCTTGAAGATCGTGGACCCCGACTCGTCGACAGCCACCAGGTACATTTCAAAATTTCTTCAATTATTTCAAGAATCACTAGATGACTATAGTAATTTTACATGTTCCAGTGTGAATATCACGTTTTAATGTGATCAAAATAAGTGTGTTCTAAGACTTTTCCTGGCAAATCGCTTTTATGCTTTAAATTTTCCAGGAGAGGTGTAGAATTTATTACCGACTGGTGTATGAATGTGAAAAAAGGTTTTACTTTGATTTGAAGCCTTCAAATTTGACACTTTTTTCCAATGAAATGGTTAAAATTAGCTTAAAATTCGTAAAATGCCCCCCTCCCCAAATATACATATGTATATGTGTATACCGGTTTCTATGGTAACAGCATCTCCTCACAATGTTAGGACATATAGGAGTAAACACACCAGGTCCCCTGTAGGTCCTGACATCATTTTCTTCTCAAAGGCTTCATTTGAATAAACTATAACTTTTTCCCAGCTACATATGCGATGATAAATAAAATAAAATGAAATAATATAAAAAAGAATATTAAAACATCAATCATAGTCAAAAATAATCATAAAGTCAAACTGTTACAAAAATGTGTTTTATTTTTAAAATTGTGTGTGGAGTTCTACTGCCTTTTTTGCATTAGCAATATTTAGGACATGGAATTGGTACATGGGGAGATTAAATGTTTCGTTATATTTTACATCGTTAATGAAAGAATTAAAAAAAATATGAGAATGAGCTGCTAAATTATTTATGGATTTTCTGCAGTATGCTATTCATGTCCAGTTCTTTACAAATCAGTACCTATTATCCATGACCTAGTCCAACGTAGTGTTTGCATAAAGGTTTAAAAAGAACAAATAAACAAAATGAATGTATACAAAATACAATACTGTTACCTTAAAAGTGTAGTGTGCACAGAGTGAGCTGCCTTGGCAGAGATTTGGATGCTTCACTTAATGATTGTGGACATAGTTGAAATCTTGTTTTCTTCTCACATGAACAAGTAAAGTGTCATTCAGTCTGATATGAATGTAGCCTGTAGCTTTAGCACTGGGTGCTTACTACATTCCTACTGTTATTTTAAACTTTGTTTCCTTACAGGCTGTCTTGACTACATTGTTGAACGTCCCAAGAACGAGACTTTTCTGAAGTCATCAGGATCCTTGATGACAGTCTCCTGAGCGCCATCTCTTCTGATGAAGCGTGGGACACTGATACCGTGCGTGTCAGTAAAGGTGAGTACATCGCCCTCTCATCCTCCCCCTCTTCTCATGAAGAACTGGATGCTGATGCGTGTCAGTGAAGTGGAAGGTGAGTACCCCCTCCCCACCTCGCTTTCTTGCACTGAGGTCTGCTTATTGTAAATATCTTGTACTTGTTTTTACACCTTTTAATGTCAAAGTTGGCCTCTGTGCTCATCAGTGTTGGAAAGACTCTTTCTTGCACTAAGGTCTGCTTATTGTAAATATCTTCTACTTGTATTTACACCTTTTCATGTCAAAGTTGGCCTCTGTGCTTTTTCAGTGTTGGAAAGACTCTTTCTTGCACTGAGGTCTGCTTATTGTAAATATCTTGTACTTGTTTTTACACCTTTTAATGTCAAAGTTGGCCTCTGTGATTTTTCAGTGTTGGAAAGACTCTTTCTTGCACTGAGGTCTGCTTATTGCAAATATCTTGTACTTGTTTTTACACCTTTTAATGTCAAAGTTGGCCTCTGTGCTTATCAGTGTTGGAAAGACACTTTCTTGCACTGAGGTCTGCTTATTGTAAATATCTTGTACTTGTTTGAACACCTTTTCATGTCAAAGTTGGCCTCTGTGCTTTTTCAGTGTTTGAAAGACTCTTTCTTGCACTGAGGTCTGCTTATTGCAAATATCTTGTACTTGTTTTTACACCTTTTAATGTCAAAGTTGGCCTCTGTGCTTATCAGTGTTGGAAAGACACTTTCTTGCACTGAGGTCTGCTTATTGTAAATATCTTGTACTTGTTTGAACACCTTTTCATGTCAAAGTTGGCCTCTGTGCTTATCAGTGATGGAAAGACACTTTCTTGCACTGAGGTCTGCTTATTGTAAATATCTTGTACTTGTTTTTACACCTTTTAATGTCAAAGTTGGCCTCTGTGATTTTTCAGTGTTGGAAAGACTCTTTCTTGCACTGAGGCCTGCTTATTGTAAATATCTTGTACTTGTTTGAACACCTTTTCATGTCAAAGTTGGCCTCTGTGCTTTTTCAGTGTTTGAAAGACTCTTTCTTGCACTGAGGTCTGCTTATTGTAAATATCTTGTACTTGTTTTTACACCTTTTCATGTCAAAGTTCACCTCTGTGCTTATCAGTGTTAGAAAGACTCTTTCTTGAACCGAGGTCTGCTTATTGCAAATATCTTGTACTTGTTTTTACACCTTTTAATTTCAAAGTTGGCCTTTGTGCTTTTTCATTGGTGGAAAGACTCTTTCTTGCACTGAGGTCTGCTTATTGTAAATATATTGTGTTAACTTGTTATTTTCTGTTTTATCGCGAGAGTACTGTTGCCCGCGAAGGGTTGTTGTTGTTGTCCGTATGAAAAATGGCGGAATGAATAAAGCGCTGTGAATGAGAGTACGACGTCGTGTCTTTTGAGTTAACATTGGTAGCAGAGGATGGTTTCCAATTACAAAGTACCACCAAAGCTTGATGAAGCCAGGCCATACGAATGCTGGAAGAATGAAGTCAACATCTGGAGACGAGTTACGGAGCTGGATAAAAAGAAACAGGCACTCGCGGTGGTGCTGGGCCTCGAGGGAAGAGCCAGAGAAACGGCCATGGAGATACCCGCAGAAGATTTGGACAAAGATGACGGTATGGAAATACTGCTTGCAAAACTTGACGCGGTGTTTCAGAGAGAAGAGAAAGACCGCGCTTATGAAGCCTACTCGTGTTTTGACTCCATTGCAAAGAACCACAGCGTGTCCATGGCAGACTACATTATAGACTTTGAACAGCGTTATAACCGGATGAAAAAGTGGAGGAGTGTAACATTACTTTGTACACTAAAGCCTCAATGACAGACGCTGAAATTTTCCTGACTGAGGCACTGGGGTCAACCATTATTGATACTGCATGTACACGTACAGTTTGTGGTCAGAAGTGGCTAGATAGTTACATGCGTGACCTCAGCCAAGGCCAAGTAAACAAGATGTTGCAATCAGAAACCCCCAGCTCCAGACCATTTTGCTTTGGGGATGGTATTGTAGTGTATTCCAGCAGAAAAGTGAAACTTCCAGCCAAAATTGGACAAACAAAATGTGACATTGAAAGTGAAGTAGTTCCTGTTGACATTCCACTACTACTGAGCAAAACGTCTCTCAAGAAAGCAGGGACTGTTCTAGACATGGAGAATGACAGTGTTGTCATGTTCAAGCAGCCTGTTCCTCTAGAGCTCACTAGTTCGGGACACTATTGCGTGGACATTAGAGATGAAAATACTACAGAAAGTTGCAATGAAAATGAAGTTCTCATGGTAACTGCTGAAATGTCTACAAAAGAGAAACAGAAAGTCCTTGTGAAACTTCATAAGCAGTTTGGTCATGCATCTGCAGAGAGGTTATTGAGGCTCATCCAAAGCTCTGGCAATACAGATAAACAATGTGCAGTTATTCTACAAGAGATAGTTCATGACTGTGACATTTGTCAGAAATATTGCAAAACCAAGCCGAGACCTGCTGTTGGTCTACCCCTGGCTTCTGAGTATAATGAGACAGTAGCGATGGATCTACATGAGCTGGAGCCCAATGTGTGGTACCTTCACATCATCGACCACTTCACACGCTTCAGTGCCGGCAGCATCGTAAAGACAAAGAAAGCTGCAGAGATCATCAACTCCTTCATTCACACCTGGATAAGCATTCACGGTGCCCCCAGACGGCTCTACACAGACAACGGCGGAGAGTTCAACAACACAGACATTCGGGACATGGCTGAAAACTTCAACATTGAGGTAAAAACAACGGCGGGGTATAGTCCCTGGAGCAACGGACTACTGGAGAGACATAACATGACACTTACAGAAATCCTCCTGAAGGTAAAAAAGGAACGTGGATGTGACTGGCATACTGCGCTAGACTGGGCCCTTATGGCCAAAAACAGTATGCTTAATGTACATGGTTATAGTCCACATCAACTTGTGTTTGGCCAAAACCCCAACCTTCCTTCTGTGTTGATGGATAAGCCACCTGCCTTAGAGGGCACAACTGTAAGTGCAAGAGTAGCTGAACATATCTCAGCATTACATGCTTCCAGGAAAGCATTTACTGAGGCAGAGTGTTCAGAAAGGATCAGGAGAGCACTACGCAAACAACTTAGGCCTACAGATGACAAATATGAGGCAGGAGATAAAGTATACTACAAACGAGTCGACTGTACAGAGTGGAAGGGTCCAGGTGTAGTTATTGGGCAGGATGGAACTGTTGTATTTGTAAGACATGGGGGGACTCTTGTAAGAGTACACCAGTCAAGATTGACTAAAGTGGATTCACAGACTGGAGATAAACAAATACCACACAGTACTACTGATGATGACAACAAAGACGCAGTTGAAAATGATGACACTGACACACCCGATGGTGAACAGAGTATTAGTGAGGAAGAAGACATCACTATTGACAGAGAAACCAACACTACAGAAAACATGTCTGTCACACAAACTGCAAATGAGCCCTCTACACCCACTGATCACGTCTCTGCAAATGTAAAATTAAGATCAGGACAGCTGATTGCTTTTACCAACAGCGACAACGGTGTTCAACACACAGCCAGAGTGCTAGGCAGAGCGGGAAAAGCAAAAGGGCAATACAAAAACTGGTACAATGTGCAATATCTTGAGCATGATGGTAGTGAAGGTGAAAACAGAGATGCAGATGTACTCATAACAAAAGATATTTCCTTTGATTCTGCTAAGCAGCAGGAGATTGAGAGCTGGCAAAGTAATGGTGTGTTTGATGAAGTGAAAGAGCTGGGTCAAAAATGTGTGTCTACTAGATGGGTCTGTACACTCAAAGAAACTACTAATGGTGTTGTCCCAAAGGCTCGACTTGTGGCACGGGGGTTTGAAGAGGTAAATACTAAAGAACTACAGAAAGACTCTCCAACATGTGTGTCTGAGTCCCTCAGACTGGTGCTAGCTGTGATATGTCAAAACAAGTGGAGAGTAAATTCAATGGACATTAAATCTGCCTTCTTGCAGGGAATGGAACTGTCAAGAGGCATCTATCTTCGTCCCCCACCTGAAGCTGGCAAGGACAATGTTCTATGGAAACTGAAAAAGTGTGTTTATGGACTTGCAGATGCTTCACTTTATTGGTACAATAAGGTCAAAGACATTATGCTCAAAACTGGTGGTAAAATATCACAGGTTGATCCTGCAGTGTTCTATTGGCAGAATGAACAATCTGAGGTTACAGGAGTGCTTGCATGTCACGTTGATGATTTCCTTTGGGCTGGTTCAAGTCACTTTGCAACTCATATCATTCCTGTACTGAAATCTACCTTCCTTGTGGGCCGTGAAGAACATGACAGCTTTTCTTATGTTGGTATGGACATTTGTACAGTTAATGATGTAATAGAGGTGCATCAACAACTTTACATTGACAACCTACAACCGGTTCAGTTACAAGCAGCACGGGCTGTACAGAGGGAGGCTTCCTTAAGTGAAACAGAACGTGAGCAACTCAGGTCAAAAATAGGACAGATTTTGTGGGTTGCCAAACAAACAAGGCCTGATGTTATGTTTGACACATGTAGCCTTGGATCTAATATCAAAGATGCAACTGTACAGTCTATTCATGAAGTGAACAAAGTAATCCGTAAACTTAAGGCAGAGAAAGTGACTCTTAAGTTTCAGCACTTGGGTAACAGTGAGGATCTGGCATTGGTTGTTTTCAGTGATGCTTCATTTGGCAACCTTCCTGATGGCGGTACTCAAGGAGGGGCATTAATCGTCCTTATGGGTAAAGGAGGAAAGTTTTGTCCTCTCTTCTGGCAGTCTAAAAAAATCAGGCGCGTGGTCAGAAGTACACTGGCAGGAGAAACTCTTGCCATGTCAGATGGAATAGACAGTGCAGTCTTCCTGGCAACACTTTTTTCTGAGCTTACAACTGGTAACACTGGTCTAAACGCTCTTCCTTTGATCTGTGTGACTGATAATCATTCCTTGTTTGATGCACTCAAGTCTACTAAGCAGGTTACAGAGAAGAGACTGGGGCTAGAAATGAGCAGCATTAAAGAGCTCATACAAGGCAAGAAAATCAGACAGGTTTGTTGGTCAGATTCAAAATCTCAACTTGCTGATTGTCTGACAAAAAAGGGAGTTTCACCTTTAACCCTTCTAAAGGCGCTAGATGAAGGACTCTGGATACTGTAATCCTTTGTTTACAAAGTTGTCTTTGCATTCAAATGTACCATTGTTTATTGTGTGCAATGATAGTATGCTTTAAGTAAAGCAAAGCACTTTTGAAATTTTTTTTATTTATTTATATAAATATATACATATATGTATACAAATGTTTACAGGGGTGTGTTTATACTTTTATTTTATTTTATTTTAAGAAAGAGGGAGATTGTTAACTTGTTATTTTCTATTTTATCGCGAGAGTACTGTAGACCGCGAAGGGTTGTTGTTGTTGTCCGTATGAAAAATGGCGGAACAAATAAAGCGCTGTGACTGAGAGTACGACGTCGTGTATTTTGAGTTAACACTTGTACTTGTTTTTACACCTTTTAATGTCAAAGTTGGTCTCTGTGATTTTTCAGTGTTGGAAAGACTCTTTCTTGCACTGAGGTCTGCTTATTGTAAATATCTTGTACTTGTTTAAACAACTTTTCATGTCAAAGTTGGCCTCTGTGCTTTTTCAGTGTTGGAAAGACTCTTTCTTGCACTGAGGTCTGCTTATTGTAAATATCTTGTACTTGTTTGAACACCTTTTCATGTCAAAGTTGGCCTCTGTGCTTTTTCAGTGTTGGAAAGACTCTTTCTTGCACTGAGGTCTGCTTATTGTAAATATCTTGTACTTGTTTGAACACCTTTTCATGTCAAAGTTGGCCTCTGTGCTTTTTCAGTGTTGGAAAGACTCTTTCTTGCACTGAGGTCTGCTTATTGTAAATATCTTGTACTTGTTTGAACACCTTTTAATGTCAAAGTTGGCCTCTGTGCTTATCAGTGTTGGAAAGACTCTTTCTTGCACTGAGGTCTGCTTATTGTAAATATCTTGTACTTGTTTTTACACCTTTTATGTCAAAGTTGGCCTCTGTGCTTTTTCATTGTTGGAAAGACTCTTTCTTGCACTGAGGGCTGCTTATTGTAAATATCTTGTACTTGTTTTTACACCTTTTCATGTCAAAGTTGGCCTCTGACCTTATCAGTGTTGGAAAGACTCTTTCTTGCACTGAGGTCTGCTTATTGTAAATATCTTGTACTTGTTTGAACACCTTTTAATGTCAAAGTTGGCCTCTGTGCTTTTCAGTGTTGGAAAGACTCTTTCTTGCACTGAGGTCTGCTTATTGTAAATATCTTGTACTTGTTTGAACACCTTTTAATGTCAAAGTTGGCCTCTGTGCTTTTCAGTGTTGGAAAGACTCTTTCTTGCACCGAGGTCTGCTTATTGTAAATACCTTGTACTTGTTTTTACACCTTTTCATGTCAAAGTTGGCCTCTGAGCTTATCAGTGATGGAAAGACTCTTTCTTGCACTGAGGTCTGCTTATTGTAAATATCTTGTACTTGTTTTTACACCTTTTAATGTCAAAGTTGGCCTCTGCGCTTCCTCAGTGTTAGAAAGACTCTTTCTTGCACTGAGGTCTGCTTATTGTAAATATCTTGTACTTGTTTGAACACCTTTTCATGTCAAAGTTGGCCTCTGTGCTTGTCAGTGTTGGAAAGACACGTTTTTGCACTGAGGTCTGCTTATTGTAAATATCTTGTACTTGTTTGAACACCTTTTAATGTCAAAGTTGGCCTCTGTGATTTTTCAGTGTTGGAAAGACTCTTTCTTGCACTGAGGTCTGCTTATTGTAAATATCTTGTACTTGTTTGAACACCTTTTAATGTCAAAGTTGGCCTCTGTGCTTTTTCAGTGTTGGAAAGACTCTTTCTTGCACTGAGGTCTGCTTATTGTAAATACCTTGTACTTGTTTTTACACCTTTTCATGTCAAAGTTGGCCTCTGAGCTTATCAGTGATGGAAAGACTCTTTCTTGCACTGAGGTCTGCTTATTGTAAATATCTTGTACTTGTTTGAACACCTTTTAATGTCAAAGTTGGCCTCTGTGCTTTTCAGTGTTGGAAAGACTCTTTCTTGCACTGAGGTCTGCTTATTGTAAATATCTTGTACTTGTTTGAACACCTTTTAATGTCAAAGTTGGCCTCTGTGCTTTTTCAGTGTTGGAAAGACTCTTTCTTGCACTGAGGTCTGCTTATTGTAAATACCTTGTACTTGTTTTTACACCTTTTCATGTCAAAGTTGGCCTCTGAGCTTATCAGTGATGGAAAGACTCTTTCTTGCACTGAGGTCTGCTTATTGTAAATACCTTGTACTTGTTTTTACACCTTTTCATGTCAAAGTTGGCCTCTGACCTTATCAGTGTTGGAAAGACTCTTTCTTGCACTGAGGTCTGCTTATTGTAAATATCTTGTACTTGTTTGAACACCTTTTAATGTCAAAGTTGGCCTCTGTGCTTTTTCAGTGTTGGAAAGACTCTTTCTTGCACTGAGGTCTGCTTATTGTAAATATCTTGTACTTGTTTGAACACCTTTTAATGTCAAAGTTGGCCTCTGTGATTTTTCAGTGTTGGAAAGACTCTTTCTTGCACTGAGGTCTGCTTATTGTAAATATCTTGTACTTGTTTGAACACCTTTTAATGTCAAAGTTGGCCTCTGAGCTTATCAGTGATGGAAAGACACTTTCTTGCACTGAGGTCTGCTTATTGTAAATATCTTGTACTTGTTTGAACACCTTTTAATGTCAAAGTTGGCCTCTGTGATTTTTCAGTGTTGAAAAGACTCTTTCTTGCACTGAGGTCTGCTTATTGTAAATATCTTGTACTTGTTTTTACACCTTTTCATGTCAAAGTTGGCCTCTGACCTTATCAGTGTTGGAAAGACTCTTTCTTGCACTGAGGTCTGCTTATTGTAAATATCTTGTATTTGTTTGAACACCTTTTAATGTCAAAGTTGGCCTCTGTGCTTTTCAGTGTTGGAAAGACTCTTTCTTGCACTGAGGTCTGCTTATTGTAAATACCTTGTACTTGTTTTTACACCTTTTCATGTCAAAGTTGGCCTCTGAGCTTATCAGTGATGGAAAGACTCTTTCTTGCACTGAGGTCTGCTTATTGTAAATATCTTGTACTTGTTTTTACACCTTTTCATGTCAAAGTTGGCCTCTGAGCTTATCAGTGATGGAAAGACTCTTTCTTGCACCGAGGTCTGCTTATTGTAAATATCTTGTACTTGTTTTTACACCTTTTCATGTCAAAGTTGGCCTCTGAGCTTATCAGTGATGGAAAGACTCTTTCTTGCACTGAGGTCTGCTTATTGTAAATATCTTGTACTTGTTTTTACACCTTTTCATGTCAAAGTTGGCCTCTGTGCTTGTCAGTGTTGGAAAGACACGTTTTTGCACTGAGGTCTGCTTATTGTAAATATCTTGTACTTGTTTTTACACCTTTTCATGTCAAAGTTGGCCTCTGTGCTTGTCAGTGTTGGAAAGACACGTTTTTGCACTGAGGTCTGCTTATTGTAAATATCTTGTACTTGTTTGAACACCTTTTAATGTCAAAGTTGGCCTCTGTGCTTGTCAGTGTTTGAAAGACTCTTTCTTGCACTGAGGTCTGCTTATTGTAAATATCTTGTACTTGTTTGAACACCTTTTAATGTCAAAGTTGGCCTCTGTGCTTATCAGTGTTGGAAAGACTCTTTCTTGCACTGAGGTCTGCTTATTGTAAATATCTTGTACTTGTTTGAACACCTTTTAATGTCAAAGTTGGCCTCTGTGCTTTTTCAGTGTTGGAAAGACTCTTTCTTGCACTGAGGTCTGCTTATTGTAAATATCTTGTACTTGTTTAAACAACTTTTCATGTCAAAGTTGGCCTCTGTGCTTTTTCAGTGTTGGAAAGACTCTTTCTTGCACTGAGGCCTGCTTATTGTAAATATCTTGTACTTGTTTGAACACCTTTTCATGTCAAAGTTGGCCTCTGTGCTTTTTCAGTGTTGGAAAGACTCTTTCTTGCACTGAGGCCTGCTTATTGTAAATATCTTGTACTTGTTTGAACACCTTTTAATGTCAAAGTTGGCCTCTGTGCTTATCAGTGTTGGAAAGACTCTTTCTTGCACTGAGGTCTGCTTATTGTAAATATCTTGTACTTGTTTGAACACCTTTTAATGTCAAAGTTGGCCTCTGACCTTATCAGTGTTGGAAAGACTCTTTCTTGCACTGAGGTCTGCTTATTGTAAATATCTTGTACTTGTTTTTACACCTTTTCATGTCAAAGTTGGCCTCTGACCTTATCAGTGTTGGAAAGACTCTTTCTTGCACTGAGGTCTGCTTATTGTAAATATCTTGTATTTGTTTGAACACCTTTTAATGTCAAAGTTGGCCTCTGTGCTTTTCAGTGTTGGAAAGACACTTTCTTGCACTGAGGTCTGCTTATTGTAAATATCTTGTACTTGTTTGAACACCTTTTAATGTCAAAGTTGGCCTCTGTGCTTTTCAGTGTTGGAAAGACTCTTTCTTGCACTGAGGTCTGCTTATTGTAAATACCTTGTACTTGTTTTTACACCTTTTCATGTCAAAGTTGGCCTCTGAGCTTATCAGTGATGGAAAGACTCTTTCTTGCACTGAGGTCTGCTTATTGTAAATATCTTGTACTTGTTTGAACACCTTTTCATGTCAAAGTTGGCCTCTGTGCTTGTCAGTGTTGGAAAGACACGTTTTTGCACTGAGGTCTGCTTATTGTAAATACCTTGTACTTGTTTTTACACCTTTTCATGTCAAAGTTGGCCTCTGAGCTTATCAGTGATGGAAAGACTCTTTCTTGCACTGAGGTCTGCTTATTGTAAATACCTTGTACTTGTTTTTACACCTTTTCATGTCAAAGTTGGCCTCTGTGCTTTTTCAGTGTTGAAAAGACTCTTTCTTGCACTGAGGTCTGCTTATTGTAAATATCTTGTACTTGTTTGAACACCTTTTAATGTCAAAGTTGGCCTCTGCGCTTCTGCAGTGTTAGAAAGACTCTTTCTTGCACTGAGGTCTGCTTATTGTAAATATCTTGTACTTGTTTGAACACCTTTTCATGTCAAAGTTGGCCTCTGTGCTTGTCAGTGTTGGAAAGACACGTTTTTGCACTGAGGTCTGCTTATTGTAAATATCTTGTACTTGTTTTTACACCTTTTCATGTCAAAGTTGGCCTCTGAGCTTATCAGTGATGGAAAGACTCTTTCTTGCACCGAGGTCTGCTTATTGTAAATATCTTGTACTTGTTTTTACACCTTTTCATGTCAAAGTTGGCCTCTGAGCTTATCAGTGATGGAAAGACTCTTTCTTGCACCGAGGTCTGCTTATTGTAAATATCTTGTACTTGTTTTTACACCTTTTCATGTCAAAGTTGGCCTCTGAGCTTATCAGTGATGGAAAGACTCTTTCTTGCACTGAGGTCTGCTTATTGTAAATATCTTGTACTTGTTTTTACACCTTTTCATGTCAAAGTTGGCCTCTGTGCTTGTCAGTGTTGGAAAGACACGTTTTTGCACTGAGGTCTGCTTATTGTAAATATCTTGTACTTGTTTTTACACCTTTTCATGTCAAAGTTGGCCTCTGTGCTTGTCAGTGTTGGAAAGACTCTTTCTTGCACTGAGGTCTGCTTATTGTAAATATCTTGTACTTGTTTGAACACCTTTTAATGTCAAAGTTGGCCTCTGTGCTTTTTCAGTGTTGGAAAGACTCTTTCTTGCACTGAGGTCTGCTTATTGTAAATATCTTGTACTTGTTTTTACACCTTTTAATGTCAAAGTTGGCCTCTGCGCTTCCTCAGTGTTAGAAAGACTCTTTCTTGCACTGAGGTCTGCTTATTGTAAATATCTTGTACTTGTTTGAACACCTTTTCATGTCAAAGTTGGCCTCTGTGCTTGTCAGTGTTGGAAAGACACGTTTTTGCACTGAGGTCTGCTTATTGTAAATATCTTGTACTTGTTTTTACACCTTTTAATGTCAAAGTTGGCCTCTGCGCTTCCTCAGTGTTAGAAAGACTCTTTCTTGCACTGAGGTCTGCTTATTGTAAATATCTTGTACTTGTTTGAACACCTTTTCATGTCAAAGTTGGCCTCTGTGCTTGTCAGTGTTGGAAAGACACGTTTTTGCACTGAGGTCTGCTTATTGTAAATACCTTGTACTTGTTTTTACACCTTTTCATGTCAAAGTTGGCCTCTGAGCTTATCAGTGATGGAAAGACTCTTTCTTGCACTGAGGTCTGCTTATTGTAAATATCTTGTACTTGTTTGAACACCTTTTAATGTCAAAGTTGGCCTCTGTGATTTTTCAGTGTTGAAAAGACTCTTTCTTGCACTGAGGTCTGCTTATTGTAAATACCTTGTACTTGTTTTTACACCTTTTCATGTCAAAGTTGGCCTCTGACCTTATCAGTGTTGGAAAGACTCTTTCTTGCACTGAGGTCTGCTTATTGTAAATATCTTGTATTTGTTTGAACACCTTTTAATGTCAAAGTTGGCCTCTGTGCTTTTCAGTGTTGGAAAGACTCTTTCTTGCACTGAGGTCTGCTTATTGTAAATATCTTGTACTTGTTTGAACACCTTTTAATGTCAAAGTTGGCCTCTGAGCTTATCAGTGATGGAAAGACTCTTTCTTGCACTGAGGTCTGCTTATTGTAAATATCTTGTACTTGTTTGAACACCTTTTAATGTCAAAGTTGGCCTCTGCGCTTCCTCAGTGTTAGAAAGACTCTTTCTTGCACTGAGGTCTGCTTATTGTAAATATCTTGTACTTGTTTGAACACCTTTTAATGTCAAAGTTGGCCTCTGTGCTTTTTCAGTGTTGAAAAGACTCTTTCTTGCACTGAGGTCTGCTTATTGTAAATATCTTGTACTTGTTTGAACACCTTTTCATGTCAAAGTTGGCCTCTGTGCTTGTCAGTGTTGGAAAGACACGTTTTTGCACTGAGGTCTGCTTATTGTAAATATCTTGTACTTGTTTGAACACCTTTTAATGTCAAAGTTGGCCTCTGTGCTTTTTCAGTGTTGGAAAGACTCTTTCTTGCACTGAGGTCTGCTTATTGTAAATATCTTGTACTTGTTTGAACACCTTTTAATGTCAAAGTTGGCCTCTGTGATTTTTCAGTGTTGAAAAGACTCTTTCTTGCACTGAGGTCTGCTTATTGTAAATACCTTGTACTTGTTTTTACACCTTTTCATGTCAAAGTTGGCCTCTGTGCTTATCAGTGTTGGAAAGACTCTTTCTTGCACTGAGGTCTGCTTATTGTAAATATCTTGTACTTGTTTGAACACCTTTTAATGTCAAAGTTGGCCTCTGCGCTTCTGCAGTGTTAGAAAGACTCTTTCTTGCACTGAGGTCTGCTTATTGTAAATATCTTGTACTTGTTTGAACACCTTTTCATGTCAAAGTTGGCCTCTGTGCATGTCAGTGTTGGAAAGACACGTTTTTGCACTGAGGTCTGCTTATTGTAAATATCTTGTACTTGTTTTTACACCTTTTCATGTCAAAGTTGGCCTCTGAGCTTATCAGTGATGGAAAGACTCTTTCTTGCACCGAGGTCTGCTTATTGTAAATATCTTGTACTTGTTTTTACACCTTTTCATGTCAAAGTTGGCCTCTGAGCTTATCAGTGATGGAAAGACTCTTTCTTGCACCGAGGTCTGCTTATTGTAAATATCTTGTACTTGTTTTTACACCTTTTCATGTCAAAGTTGGCCTCTGTGCTTGTCAGTGTTGGAAAGACACGTTTTTGCACTGAGGTCTGCTTATTGTAAATATCTTGTACTTGTTTGAACACCTTTTCATGTCAAAGTTGGCCTCTGTGCTTGTCAGTGTTGGAAAGACTCTTTCTTGCACTGAGGTCTGCTTATTGTAAATATCTTGTACTTGTTTGAACACCTTTTAATGTCAAAGTTGGCCTCTGTGCTTTTTCAGTGTTGGAAAGACTCTTTCTTGCACTGAGGTCTGCTTATTGTAAATATCTTGTACTTGTTTGAACACCTTTTAATGTCAAAGTTGGCCTCTGTGCTTTTTCAGTGTTGGAAAGACACGTTTTTGCACTGAGGTCTGCTTATTGTAAATATCTTGTACTTGTTTGAACACCTTTTCATGTCAAAGTTGGCCTCTGTGCTTGTCAGTGTTGGAAAGACACGTTTTTGCACTGAGGTCTGCTTATTGTAAATATCTTGTACTTGTTTTTACACCTTTTCATGTCAAAGTTGGCCTCTGAGCTTATCAGTGATGGAAAGACACGTTTTTGCACTGAGGTCTGCTTATTGTAAATATCTTGTACTTGTTTGAACACCTTTTAATGTCAAAGTTGGCCTCTGTGCTTTTTCAGTGTTGGAAAGGCTCTTTCTTGCACTGAGGTCTGCTTATTGTAAATATCTTGTACTTGTTTTTACACCTTTTCATGTCAAAGTTGGCCTCTGTGCTTGTCAGTGTTGGAAAGACACGTTTTTGCACTGAGGTCTGCTTATTGTAAATATCTTGTACTTGTTTGAACACCTTTTAATGTCAAAGTTGGCCTCTGTGCTTTTTCAGTGTTGGAAAGACTCTTTCTTGCACTGAGGTCTGCTTATTGTAAATATCTTGTACTTGTTTGAACACCTTTTCATGTCAAAGTTGGCCTCTGTGCTTTTCAGTGTTGGAAAGACTCTTTCTTGCACTGAGGTCTGCTTATTGTAAATACCTTGTACTTGTTTTTACACCTTTTCATGTCAAAGTTGGCCTCTGTGCTTTTTCAGTGTTGAAAAGACTCTTTCTTGCACTGAGGTCTGCTTATTGTAAATATCTTGTACTTGTTTTTACACCTTTTCATGTCAAAGTTGGCCTCTGTGCTTATCAGTGTTGGAAAGACTCTTTCTTGCACTGAGGTCTGCTTATTGTAAATATCTTGTACTTGTTTGAACACCTTTTAATGTCAAAGTTGGCCTCTGTGCTTTTTCAGTGTTGGAAAGACTCTTTCTTGCACTGAGGTCTGCTTATTGTAAATATCTTGTACTTGTTTGAACACCTTTTCATGTCAAAGTTGGCCTCTGTGCTTGTCAGTGTTGGAAAGACACGTTTTTGCACTGAGGTCTGCTTATTGTAAATATCTTGTACTTGTTTTTACACCTTTTCATGTCAAAGTTGGCCTCTGAGCTTATCAGTGATGGAAAGACTCTTTCTTGCACCGAGGTCTGCTTATTGTAAATATCTTGTACTTGTTTTTACACCTTTTCATGTCAAAGTTGGCCTCTGAGCTTATCAGTGATGGAAAGACTCTTTCTTGCACCGAGGTCTGCTTATTGTAAATATCTTGTACTTGTTTTTACACCTTTTCATGTCAAAGTTGGCCTCTGAGCTTATCAGTGATGGAAAGACTCTTTCTTGCACTGAGGTCTGCTTATTGTAAATATCTTGTACTTGTTTTTACACCTTTTCATGTCAAAGTTGGCCTCTGTGCTTGTCAGTGTTGGAAAGACACGTTTTTGCACTGAGGTCTGCTTATTGTAAATATCTTGTACTTGTTTGAACACCTTTTCATGTCAAAGTTGGCCTCTGTGCTTGTCAGTGTTGGAAAGACTCTTTCTTGCACTGAGGTCTGCTTATTGTAAATATCTTGTACTTGTTTTTACACCTTTTCATGTCAAAGTTGGCCTCTGTGCTTATCAGTGTTGGAAAGACTCTTTCTTGCACTGAGGTCTGCTTATTGTAAATATCTTGTACTTGTTTGAACACCTTTTAATGTCAAAGTTGGCCTCTGTGCTTTTTCAGTGTTGGAAAGACTCTTTCTTGCACTGAGGTCTGCTTATTGTAAATATCTTGTACTTGTTTGAACACCTTTTCATGTCAAAGTTGGCCTCTGTGCTTGTCAGTGTTGGAAAGACACGTTTTTGCACTGAGGTCTGCTTATTGTAAATATCTTGTACTTGTTTGAACACCTTTTAATGTCAAAGTTGGCCTCTGTGCTTTTTCAGTGTTGGAAAGACTCTTTCTTGCACTGAGGTCTGCTTATTGTAAATATCTTGTACTTGTTTGAACACCTTTTCATGTCAAAGTTGGCCTCTGTGCTTATCAGTGTTGGAAAGACTCTTTCTTGCACTGAGGTCTGCTTATTGTAAATATCTTGTACTTGTTTGAACACCTTTTAATGTCAAAGTTGGCCTCTGTGCTTTTTCAGTGTTGGAAAGACTCTTTCTTGCACTGAGGTCTGCTTATTGTAAATATCTTGTACTTGTTTGAACACCTTTTAATGTCAAAGTTGGCCTCTGCGCTTCTGCAGTGTTAGAAAGACTCTTTCTTGCACTGAGGTCTGCTTATTGTAAATATCTTGTACTTGTTTGAACACCTTTTCATGTCAAAGTTGGCCTCTGTGCTTGTCAGTGTTGGAAAGACACGTTTTTGCACTGAGGTCTGCTTATTGTAAATATCTTGTACTTGTTTTTACACCTTTTCATGTCAAAGTTGGCCTCTGAGCTTATCAGTGATGGAAAGACTCTTTCTTGCACCGAGGTCTGCTTATTGTAAATATCTTGTACTTGTTTTTACACCTTTTCATGTCAAAGTTGGCCTCTGAGCTTATCAGTGATGGAAAGACTCTTTCTTGCACCGAGGTCTGCTTATTGTAAATATCTTGTACTTGTTTTTACACCTTTTCATGTCAAAGTTGGCCTCTGAGCTTATCAGTGATGGAAAGACTCTTTCTTGCACTGAGGTCTGCTTATTGTAAATATCTTGTACTTGTTTGAACACCTTTTAATGTCAAAGTTGGCCTCTGCGCTTCTGCAGTGTTAGAAAGACTCTTTCTTGCACTGAGGTCTGCTTATTGTAAATATCTTGTACTTGTTTGAACACCTTTTCATGTCAAAGTTGGCCTCTGTGCTTTTTCAGTGTTGGAAAGACTCTTTCTTGCACTGAGGTCTGCTTATTGTAAATATCTTGTACTTGTTTGAACACCTTTTAATGTCAAAGTTGGCCTCTGCGCTTCTGCAGTGTTAGAAAGACTCTTTCTTGCACTGAGGTCTGCTTATTGTAAATATCTTGTACTTGTTTGAACACCTTTTCATGTCAAAGTTGGCCTCTGTGCTTGTTAGTGTTGGAAAGACACGTTTTTGCACTGAGGTCTGCTTATTGTAAATATCTTGTACTTGTTTTTACACCTTTTCATGTCAAAGTTGGCCTCTGAGCTTATCAGTGATGGAAAGACTCTTTCTTGCACTGAGGTCTGCTTATTGTAAATATCTTGTACTTGTTTTTACACCTTTTCATGTCAAAGTTGGCCTCTGTGCTTGTCAGTGTTGGAAAGACACGTTTTTGCACTGAGGTCTGCTTATTGTAAATATCTTGTACTTGTTTTTACACCTTTTCATGTCAAAGTTGGCCTCTGAGCTTATCAGTGATGGAAAGACTCTTTCTTGCACTGAGGTCTGCTTATTGTAAATATCTTGTACTTGTTTGAACACCTTTTAATGTCAAAGTTGGCCTCTGTGCTTTTTCAGTGTTGGAAAGACTCTTTCTTGCACTGAGGTCTGCTTATTGTAAATATCTTGTACTTGTTTGAACACCTTTTAATGTCAAAGTTGGCCTCTGTGCTTTTTCAGTGTTGGAAAGGCTCTTTCTTGCACTGAGGTCTGCTTATTGTAAATATCTTGTACTTGTTTGAACACCTTTTAATGTCAAAGTTGGCCTCTGTGCTTATCAGTGTTGGAAAGACTCTTTCTTGCACTGAGGTCTGCTTATTGTAAATATCTTGTACTTGTTTGAACACCTTTTAATGTCAAAGTTGGCCTCTGTGCTTTTTCAGTGTTGAAAAGACTCTTTCTTGCACTGAGGTCTGCTTATTGTAAATACCTTGTACTTGTTTTTACACCTTTTCATGTCAAAGTTGGCCTCTGTGCTTTTTCAGTGTTGGAAAGACTCTTTCTTGCACTGAGGTCTGCTTATTGTAAATATCTTGTACTTGTTTTTACACCTTTTCATGTCAAAGTTGGCCTCTGTGCTTTTTCAGTGTTGGAAAGACTCTTTCTTGCACTGAGGTCTGCTTATTGTAAATACCTTGTACTTGTTTTTACACCTTTTCATGTCAAAGTTGGCCTCTGTGCTTTTTCAGTGTTGGAAAGACTCTTTCTTGCACTGAGGTCTGCTTATTGTAAATATCTTGTACTTGTTTGAACACCTTTTCATGTCAAAGTTGGCCTCTGAGCTTATCAGTGATGGAAAGACTCTTTCTTGCACTGAGGTCTGCTTATTGTAAATATCTTGTACTTGTTTGAACACCTTTTAATGTCAAAGTTGGCCTCTGAGCTTATCAGTGATGGAAAGACTCTTTCTTGCACTGAGGTCTGCTTATTGTAAATATCTTGTACTTGTTTTTACACCTTTTAATGTCAAAGTTGGCCTCTGTGCTTTTTCCGTGTTGGAAAGACTCTTTCTTGCACTGAGGTCTGCTTATTGTAAATATCTTGTACTTGTTTTTACACCTTTTCATGTCAAAGTTGGCCTCTGTGCTTGTCAGTGTTGGAAAGACACGTTTTTGCACTGAGGTCTGCTTATTGTAAATATCTTGTACTTGTTTGAACACCTTTTAATGTCAAAGTTGGCCTCTGTGCTTTTTCAGTGTTGGAAAGACTCTTTCTTGCACTGAGGTCTGCTTATTGTAAATATCTTGTACTTGTTTGAACACCTTTTAATGTCAAAGTTGGCCTCTGTGCTTATCAGTGTTGGAAAGACTCTTTCTTGCACTGAGGTCTGCTTATTGTAAATATCTTGTACTTGTTTGAACACCTTTTAATGTCAAAGTTGGCCTCTGTGCTTTTTCAGTGTTGAAAAGACTCTTTCTTGCACTGAGGTCTGCTTATTGTAAATACCTTGTACTTGTTTGAACACCTTTTCATGTCAAAGTTGGCCTCTGTGCTTTTTCAGTGTTGGAAAGACTCTTTCTTGCACTGAGGTCTGCTTATTGTAAATATCTTGTACTTGTTTGAACACCTTTTCATGTCAAAGTTGGCCTCTGTGCTTATCAGTGTTGGAAAGACTCTTTCTTGCACTGAGGTCTGCTTATTGTAAATATCTTGTACTTGTTTGAACACCTTTTAATGTCAAAGTTGGCCTCTGTGCTTTTTCAGTGTTGGAAAGACTCTTTCTTGCACTGAGGTCTGCTTATTGTAAATATCTTGTACTTGTTTGAACACCTTTTCATGTCAAAGTTGGCCTCTGTGCTTGTCAGTGTTGGAAAGACACGTTTTTGCACTGAGGTCTGCTTATTGTAAATATCTTGTACTTGTTTGAACACCTTTTAATGTCAAAGTTGGCCTCTGTGCTTTTTCAGTGTTGAAAAGACTCTTTCTTGCACTGAGGTCTGCTTATTGTAAATACCTTGTACTTGTTTGAACACCTTTTCATGTCAAAGTTGGCCTCTGTGCTTTTTCAGTGTTGGAAAGACTCTTTCTTGCACTGAGGTCTGCTTATTGTAAATATCTTGTACTTGTTTGAACACCTTTTCATGTCAAAGTTGGCCTCTGTGCTTATCAGTGTTGGAAAGACTCTTTCTTGCACTGAGGTCTGCTTATTGTAAATATCTTGTACTTGTTTGAACACCTTTTAATGTCAAAGTTGGCCTCTGCGCTTCTGCAGTGTTAGAAAGACTCTTTCTTGCACTGAGGTCTGCTTATTGTAAATATCTTGTACTTGTTTGAACACCTTTTCATGTCAAAGTTGGCCTCTGTGCTTGTTAGTGTTGGAAAGACACGTTTTTGCACTGAGGTCTGCTTATTGTAAATATCTTGTACTTGTTTTTACACCTTTTCATGTCAAAGTTGGCCTCTGAGCTTATCAGTGATGGAAAGACTCTTTCTTGCACTGAGGTCTGCTTATTGTAAATATCTTGTACTTGTTTTTACACCTTTTCATGTCAAAGTTGGCCTCTGTGCTTGTCAGTGTTGGAAAGACACGTTTTTGCACTGAGGTCTGCTTATTGTAAATATCTTGTACTTGTTTGAACACCTTTTAATGTCAAAGTTGGCCTCTGTGCTTTTTCAGTGTTGGAAAGACTCTTTCTTGCACTGAGGTCTGCTTATTGTAAATATCTTGTACTTGTTTGAACACCTTTTAATGTCAAAGTTGGCCTCTGTGCTTTTTCAGTGTTGAAAAGACTCTTTCTTGCACTGAGGTCTGCTTATTGTAAATACCTTGTACTTGTTTTTACACCTTTTCATGTCAAAGTTGGCCTCTGAGCTTATCAGTGATGGAAAGACTCTTTCTTGCACTGAGGTCTGCTTATTGTAAATATCTTGTACTTGTTTTTACACCTTTTAATGTCAAAGTTGGCCTCTGTGCTTTTTCAGTGTTGGAAAGACTCTTTCTTGCACTGAGGTCTGCTTATTGTAAATATCTTGTACTTGTTTGAACACCTTTTAATGTCAAAGTTGGCCTCTGAGCTTATCAGTGATGGAAAGACTCTTTCTTGCACTGAGGTCTGCTTATTGTAAATATCTTGTACTTGTTTTTACACCTTTTCATGTCAAAGTTGGCCTCTGTGCTTGTCAGTGTTGGAAAGACACGTTTTTGCACTGAGGTCTGCTTATTGTAAATATCTTGTACTTGTTTGAACACCTTTTAATGTCAAAGTTGGCCTCTGAGCTTATCAGTGATGGAAAGACTCTTTCTTGCACTGAGGTCTGCTTATTGTAAATATCTTGTACTTGTTTTTACACCTTTTCATGTCAAAGTTGGCCTCTGTGCTTGTCAGTGTTGGAAAGACACGTTTTTGCACTGAGGTCTGCTTATTGTAAATATCTTGTACTTGTTTGAACACCTTTTAATGTCAAAGTTGGCCTCTGAGCTTATCAGTGATGGAAAGACTCTTTCTTGCACTGAGGTCTGCTTATTGTAAATACCTTGTACTTGTTTTTACACCTTTTCATGTCAAAGTTGGCCTCTGAGCTTATCAGTGATGGAAAGACTCTTTCTTGCACTGAGGTCTGCTTATTGTAAATATCTTGTACTTGTTTGAACACCTTTTAATGTCAAAGTTGGCCTCTGTGCTTTTTCAGTGTTGGAAAGACTCTTTCTTGCACTGAGGTCTGCTTATTGTAAATATCTTGTACTTGTTTGAACACCTTTTAATGTCAAAGTTGGCCTCTGTGCTTATCAGTGTTGGAAAGACTCTTTCTTGCACTGAGGTCTGCTTATTGTAAATATCTTGTACTTGTTTGAACACCTTTTAATGTCAAAGTTGGCCTCTGTGCTTTTTCAGTGTTGAAAAGACTCTTTCTTGCACTGAGGTCTGCTTATTGTAAATACCTTGTACTTGTTTTTACACCTTTTCATGTCAAAGTTGGCCTCTGTGCTTTTTCAGTGTTGGAAAGACTCTTTCTTGCACTGAGGTCTGCTTATTGTAAATACCTTGTACTTGTTTTTACACCTTTTCATGTCAAAGTTGGCCTCTGTGCTTTTTCAGTGTTGGAAAGACTCTTTCTTGCACTGAGGTCTGCTTATTGTAAATATCTTGTACTTGTTTGAACACCTTTTAATGTCAAAGTTGGCCTCTGTGCTTTTTCCGTGTTGGAAAGACTCTTTCTTGCACCGAGGTCTGCTTATTGTAAATATCTTGTACTTGTTTTTACACCTTTTCATGTCAAAGTTGGCCTCTGAGCTTATCAGTGATGGAAAGACTCTTTCTTGCACTGAGGTCTGCTTATTGTAAATATCTTGTACTTGTTTTTACACCTTTTCATTTCAAAGTTGGCCTCTGCGCTTCCTCAGTGTTAGAAAGACTCTTTCTTGCACTGAGGTCTGCTTATTGTAAATATCTTGTACTTGTTTGAACACCTTTTAATGTCAAAGTTGGCCTCTGTGCTTTTTCAGTGTTGGAAAGACTCTTTCTTGCACTGAGGTCTGCTTATTGTAAATACCTTGTACTTGTTTTTACACCTTTTCATGTCAAAGTTGGCCTCTGTGCTTATCAGTGTTGGAAAGACTCTTTCTTGCACTGAGGTCTGCTTATTGTAAATATCTTGTACTTGTTTGAACACCTTTTCATGTCAAAGTTGGCCTCTGTGCTTTTTCATTGTTGGAAAGACTCTTTCTTGCACTGAGGTCTGCTTATTGTAAATATCTTGTACTTGTTTGAACACCTTTTAATGTCAAAGTTGGCCTCTGTGCTTTTTCCGTGTTGGAAAGACTCTTTCTTGCACTGAGGTCTGCTTATTGTAAATATCTTGTACTTGATTTTACACCTTTTAATGTCAAAGTTGGCCTCTGTGCTTTTTCAGTGTTAGAAAGACTCTTTCTTGCACTGAGGTCTGCTTATTGTAAATATCTTGTACTTGTTTGAACACCTTTTAATGTCAAAGTTGGCCTCTGTGCTTTTTCAGTGTTAGAAAGACTCTTTCTTGCACCGAGGTCTGCTTATTGTAAATATCTTGTACTTGTTTTTACACCTTTTATGTCAAAGTTGGCCTCTGTGCTTTTTCAGTGTTGGAAAGACTCTTTCTTGCACCGAGGTCTGCTTATTGTAAATATCTTGTACTTGTTTGAACACCTTTTATGTCAAAGTTGGCCTCTGACCTTATCAGTGTTGGAAAGACTCTTTCTTGCACCGAGGTCTGCTTATTGTAAATATCTTGTACTTGTTTTTACACCTTTTATGTCAAAGTTGGCCTCTGACCTTATCAGTGTTGGAAAGACTCTTTCTTGCACTGAGGTCTGCTTATTGTAAATATCTTGTACTTGTTTGAACACCTTTTCATGTCAAAGTTGGCCTCTGTGCTTTTTCATTGTTGGAAAGACTCTTTCTTGCACTGAGGTCTGCTTATTGTAAATATCTTGTACTTGTTTGAACACCTTTTAATGTCAAAGTTGGCCTCTGTGCTTTTTCCGTGTTGGAAAGACTCTTTCTTGCACTGAGGTCTGCTTATTGTAAATATCTTGTACTTGATTTTACACCTTTTAATGTCAAAGTTGGCCTCTGTGCTTTTTCAGTGTTAGAAAGACTCTTTCTTGCACTGAGGTCTGCTTATTGTAAATATCTTGTACTTGTTTGAACACCTTTTAATGTCAAAGTTGGCCTCTGTGCTTTTTCAGTGTTAGAAAGACTCTTTCTTGCACCGAGGTCTGCTTATTGTAAATATCTTGTACTTGTTTTTACACCTTTTATGTCAAAGTTGGCCTCTGTGCTTTTTCAGTGTTGGAAAGACTCTTTCTTGCACTGAGGTCTGCTTATTGTAAATATCTTGTACTTGATTTTACACCTTTTAATGTCAAAGTTGGCCTCTGTGGTTTTTCAGTGTTAGAAAGACTCTTTCTTGCACTGAGGTCTGCTTATTGTAAATATCTTGTACTTGTTTGAACACCTTTTATGTCAAAGTTGGCCTCTGACCTTATCAGTGTTGGAAAGACTCTTTCTTGCACCGAGGTCTGCTTATTGTAAATATCTTGTACTTGTTTTTACACCTTTTATGTCAAAGTTGGCCTCTGACCTTATCAGTGTTGGAAAGACTCTTTCTTGCACTGAGGTCTGCTTATTGTAAATATCTTGTACTTGTTTTTACACCTTTTAATGTCAAAGTTGGCCTCTGACCTTATCAGTGTTGGAAAGACTCTTTCTTGCACCGAGGTCTGCTTATTGTAAATATCTTGTACTTGTTTTTACACCTTTCATGTCAAAGTTGGCCTCTGTGCTTTTTCAGTGTTGGAAAGACTCTTTCTTGCACTGAGGTCTGCTTATTGTAAATATCTTGTACTTGATTTTACACCTTTTAATGTCAAAGTTGGCCTCTGTGCTTTTTCAGTGTTAGAAAGACTCTTTCTTGCACTGAGGTCTGCTTATTGTAAATATCTTGTACTTGTTTGAACACCTTTTATGTCAAAGTTGGCCTCTGACCTTATCAGTGTTGGAAAGACTCTTTCTTGCACCGAGGTCTGCTTATTGTAAATATCTTGTACTTGTTTTTACACCTTTTAATGTCAAAGTTGGCCTCTGTGCTTTTTCCGTGTTGGAAAGACTCTTTCTTGCACCGAGGTCTGCTTATTGTAAATATCTTGTACTTGTTTTTACACCTTTTATGTCAAAGTTGGCCTCTGACCTTATCAGTGTTGGAAAGACTCTTTCTTGCACTGAGGTCTGCTTATTGTAAATATCTTGTACTTGTTGTTACACCTTTTAATGTCAAAGTTGGCCTCTGCGCTTCCTCAGTGTTAGAAAGACTCTTTCTTGCACTGAGGTCTGCTTATTGTAAATATCTTGTACTTGTTTGAACACCTTTTCATGTCAAAGTTGGCCTCTGTGCTTATCAGTGTTGGAAAGACTCTTTCTTGCACTGAGGTCTGCTTATTGTAAATATCTTGTACTTGTTTTTACACCTTTTCATGTCAAAGTTGGCCTCTGTGCTTATCAGTGTTGGAAAGACTCTTTCTTGCACTGAGGTCTGCTTATTGTAAATATCTTGTACTTGTTTTTACACCTTTTCATGTCAAAGTTGGCCTCTGTGCTTATCAGTGTTGGAAAGACTCTTTCTTGCACTGAGGTCTGCTTATTGTAAATATCTTGTACTTGTTTGAACACCTTTTAATGTCAAAGTTGGCCTCTGTGCTTTTTCAGTGTTGGAAAGACTCTTTCTTGCACTGAGGTCTGCTTATTGTAAATATCTTGTACTTGTTTGAACACCTTTTAATGTCAAAGTTGGCCTCTGCGCTTCTGCAGTGTTAGAAAGACTCTTTCTTGCACTGAGGTCTGCTTATTGTAAATATCTTGTACTTGTTTTTACACCTTTTCATGTCAAAGTTGGCCTCTGTGCTTGTCAGTGTTGGAAAGACACGTTTTTGCACTGAGGTCTGCTTATTGTAAATATCTTGTACTTGTTTGAACACCTTTTAATGTCAAAGTTGGCCTCTGTGCTTTTTCAGTGTTGGAAAGACTCTTTCTTGCACTGAGGTCTGCTTATTGTAAATATCTTGTACTTGTTTGAACACCTTTTAATGTCAAAGTTGGCCTCTGTGCTTATCAGTGTTGGAAAGACTCTTTCTTGCACTGAGGTCTGCTTATTGTAAATATCTTGTACTTGTTTTTACACCTTTTAATGTCAAAGTTGGCCTCTGTGCTTTTTCAGTGTTGGAAAGACTCTTTCTTGCACTGAGGTCTGCTTATTGTAAATATCTTGTACTTGTTTGAACACCTTTTCATGTCAAAGTTGGCCTCTGAGCTTATCAGTGATGGAAAGACTCTTTCTTGCACTGAGGTCTGCTTATTGTAAATATCTTGTACTTGTTTGAACACCTTTTAATGTCAAAGTTGGCCTCTGTGCTTGTCAGTGTTGGAAAGACTCTTTCTTGCACTGAGGTCTGCTTATTGTAAATATCTTGTACTTGTTTGAACACCTTTTAATGTCAAAGTTGGCCTCTGAGCTTATCAGTGATGGAAAGACTCTTTCTTGCACTGAGGTCTGCTTATTGTAAATACCTTGTACTTGTTTTTACACCTTTTCATGTCAAAGTTGGCCTCTGAGCTTATCAGTGATGGAAAGACTCTTTCTTGCACTGAGGTCTGCTTATTGTAAATACCTTGTACTTGTTTTTACACCTTTTCATGTCAAAGTTGGCCTCTGTGCTTTTTCATTGTTGGAAAGACTCTTTCTTGCACTGAGGTCTGCTTATTGTAAATACCTTGTACTTGTTTTTACACCTTTTCATGTCAAAGTTGGCCTCTGAGCTTATCAGTGATGGAAAGACTCTTTCTTGCACTGAGGTCTGCTTATTGTAAATATCTTGTACTTGTTTGAACACCTTTTAATGTCAAAGTTGGCCTCTGAGCTTATCAGTGATGGAAAGACTCTTTCTTGCACTGAGGTCTGCTTATTGTAAATGTCTTGTACTTGTTTTTACACCTTTTAATGTCAAAGTTGGCCTCTGTGCTTTTTCAGTGTTGGAAAGACTCTTTCTTGCACTGAGGTCTGCTTATTGTAAATATCTTGTACTTGTTTGAACACCTTTTAATGTCAAAGTTGGCCTCTGTGCTTTTTCCGTGTTGGAAAGACTCTTTCTTGCACTGAGGTCTGCTTATTGTAAATATCTTGTACTTGTTTGAACACCTTTTAATGTCAAAGTTGGCCTCTGTGCTTTTTCCGTGTTGGAAAGACTCTTTCTTGCACCGAGGTCTGCTTATTGTAAATACCTTGTACTTGTTTTTACACCTTTTCATGTCAAAGTTGGCCTCTGAGCTTATCAGTGATGGAAAGACTCTTTCTTGCACTGAGGTCTGCTTATTGTAAATATCTTGTACTTGTTTGAACACCTTTTAATGTCAAAGTTGGCCTCTGAGCTTATCAGTGATGGAAAGACTCTTTCTTGCACTGAGGTCTGCTTATTGTAAATATCTTGTACTTGTTTGAACACCTTTTAATGTCAAAGTTGGCCTCTGTGCTTTTTCCGTGTTGGAAAGACTCTTTCTTGCACTGAGGTCTGCTTATTGTAAATACCTTGTACTTGTTTTTACACCTTTTCATGTCAAAGTTGGCCTCTGTGCTTATCAGTGTTGGAAAGACTCTTTCTTGCACTGAGGTCTGCTTATTGTAAATATCTTGTACTTGTTTGAACACCTTTTAATGTCAAAGTTGGCCTCTGTGCTTTTTCAGTGTTAGAAAGACTCTTTCTTGCACCGAGGTCTGCTTATTGTAAATATCTTGTACTTGTTTTTACACCTTTTATGTCAAAGTTGGCCTCTGTGCTTTTTCAGTGTTGGAAAGACTCTTTCTTGCACTGAGGTCTGCTTATTGTAAATATCTTGTACTTGATTTTACACCTTTTAATGTCAAAGTTGGCCTCTGTGGTTTTTCAGTGTTAGAAAGACTCTTTCTTGCACTGAGGTCTGCTTATTGTAAATATCTTGTACTTGTTTGAACACCTTTTATGTCAAAGTTGGCCTCTGACCTTATCAGTGTTGGAAAGACTCTTTCTTGCACCGAGGTCTGCTTATTGTAAATATCTTGTACTTGTTTTTACACCTTTTATGTCAAAGTTGGCCTCTGACCTTATCAGTGTTGGAAAGACTCTTTCTTGCACCGAGGTCTGCTTATTGTAAATATCTTGTACTTGTTTGAACACCTTTTATGTCAAAGTTGGCCTCTGACCTTATCAGTGTTGGAAAGACTCTTTCTTGCACCGAGGTCTGCTTATTGTAAATATCTTGTACTTGTTTTTACACCTTTCATGTCAAAGTTGGCCTCTGTGCTTTTTCAGTGTTGGAAAGACTCTTTCTTGCACTGAGGTCTGCTTATTGTAAATATCTTGTACTTGATTTTACACCTTTTAATGTCAAAGTTGGCCTCTGTGCTTTTTCAGTGTTAGAAAGACTCTTTCTTGCACTGAGGTCTGCTTATTGTAAATATCTTGTACTTGATTTTACACCTTTTAATGTCAAAGTTGGCCTCTGTGCTTTTTCAGTGTTAGAAAGACTCTTTCTTGCACTGAGGTCTGCTTATTGTAAATATCTTGTACTTGTTTGAACACCTTTTATGTCAAAGTTGGCCTCTGACCTTATCAGTGTTGGAAAGACTCTTTCTTGCACCGAGGTCTGCTTATTGTAAATATCTTGTACTTGTTTTTACACCTTTTAATGTCAAAGTTGGCCTCTGTGCTTTTTCCGTGTTGGAAAGACTCTTTCTTGCACCGAGGTCTGCTTATTGTAAATATCTTGTACTTGTTTGAACACCTTTTATGTCAAAGTTGGCCTCTGACCTTATCAGTGTTGGAAAGACTCTTTCTTGCACCGAGGTCTGCTTATTGTAAATATCTTGTACTTGTTTTTACACCTTTTATGTCAAAGTTGGCCTCTGACCTTATCAGTGTTGGAAAGACTCTTTCTTGCACTGAGGTCTGCTTATTGTAAATATCTTGTACTTGTTGTTACACCTTTTAATGTCAAAGTTGGCCTCTGCGCTTCCTCAGTGTTAGAAAGACTCTTTCTTGCACTGAGGTCTGCTTATTGTAAATATCTTGTACTTGTTTATACACCTTTTCATGTCAAAGTTGGCCTCTGTGCTTTTTCAGTGTTGGAAAGACTCTTTCTTGCACTGAGGTCTGCTTTTTGTAAATATCTTGTACTTGTTTTTACACCTTTTCATGTCAAAGTTGGCCTCTGTGCTTATCAGTGTTGGAAAGACTCTTTCTTGCACTGAGGTCTGCTTATTGTAAATATCTTGTACTTGTTTGAACACCTTTTAATGTCAAAGTTGGCCTCTGTGCTTATCAGTGTTGGAAAGACTCTTTCTTGCACTGAGGTCTGCTTATTGTAAATATCTTGTACTTGTTTTTACACCTTTTCATGTCAAAGTTGGCCTCTGTGCTTATCAGTGTTGGAAAGACTCTTTCTTGCACTGAGGTCTGCTTATTGTAAATATCTTGTACTTGTTTGAACACCTTTTAATGTCAAAGTTGGCCTCTGTGCTTCTGCAGTGTTAGAAAGACTCTTTCTTGCACTGAGGGCTGCTTATTGTAAATATCTTGTACTTGTTTTTACACCTTTTCATGTCAAAGTTGGCCTCTGAGCTTATCAGTGATGGAAAGACTCTTTCTTGCACTGAGGTCTGCTTATTGTAAATATCTTGTACTTGTTTGAACACCTTTTAATGTCAAAGTTGGCCTCTGAGCTTATCAGTGATGGAAAGACTCTTTCTTGCACTGAGGTCTGCTTATTGTAAATATCTTGTACTTGTTTTTACACCTTTTCATGTCAAAGTTGGCCTCTGTGCTTATCAGTGATGGAAAGACTCTTTCTTGCACTGAGGTCTGCTTTTTGTAAATATCTTGTACTTGTTTTTACACCTTTTCATGTCAAAGTTGGCCTCTGTGCTTATCAGTGATGGAAAGACTCTTTCTTGCACTGAGGTCTGCTTATTGTAAATATCTTGTACTTGTTTGAACACCTTTTCATGTCAAAGTTGGCCTCTGTGCTTATCAGTGATGGAAAGACTCTTTCTTGCACTGAGGTCTGCTTATTGTAAATATCTTGTACTTGATTTTACACCTTTTAATGTCAAAGTTGGCCTCTGTGCTTTTTCAGTGTTAGAAAGACTCTTTCTTGCACTGAGGTCTGCTTATTGTAAATATCTTGTACTTGATTTTACACCTTTTAATGTCAAAGTTGGCCTCTGTGCTTTTTCAGTGTTAGAAAGACTCTTTCTTGCACTGAGGTCTGCTTATTGTAAATATCTTGTACTTGTTTGAACACCTTTTATGTCAAAGTTGGCCTCTGACCTTATCAGTGTTGGAAAGACTCTTTCTTGCACCGAGGTCTGCTTATTGTAAATATCTTGTACTTGTTTTTACACCTTTTAATGTCAAAGTTGGCCTCTGTGCTTTTTCCGTGTTGGAAAGACTCTTTCTTGCACCGAGGTCTGCTTATTGTAAATATCTTGTACTTGTTTGAACACCTTTTATGTCAAAGTTGGCCTCTGACCTTATCAGTGTTGGAAAGACTCTTTCTTGCACCGAGGTCTGCTTATTGTAAATATCTTGTACTTGTTTTTACACCTTTTATGTCAAAGTTGGCCTCTGACCTTATCAGTGTTGGAAAGACTCTTTCTTGCACTGAGGTCTGCTTATTGTAAATATCTTGTACTTGTTGTTACACCTTTTAATGTCAAAGTTGGCCTCTGCGCTTCCTCAGTGTTAGAAAGACTCTTTCTTGCACTGAGGTCTGCTTATTGTAAATATCTTGTACTTGTTTATACACCTTTTCATGTCAAAGTTGGCCTCTGTGCTTTTTCAGTGTTGGAAAGACTCTTTCTTGCACTGAGGTCTGCTTTTTGTAAATATCTTGTACTTGTTTTTACACCTTTTCATGTCAAAGTTGGCCTCTGTGCTTATCAGTGTTGGAAAGACTCTTTCTTGCACTGAGGTCTGCTTATTGTAAATATCTTGTACTTGTTTGAACACCTTTTAATGTCAAAGTTGGCCTCTGTGCTTATCAGTGTTGGAAAGACTCTTTCTTGCACTGAGGTCTGCTTATTGTAAATATCTTGTACTTGTTTGAACACCTTTTAATGTCAAAGTTGGCCTCTGTGCTTCTGCAGTGTTAGAAAGACTCTTTCTTGCACTGAGGGCTGCTTATTGTAAATATCTTGTACTTGTTTTTACACCTTTTCATGTCAAAGTTGGCCTCTGAGCTTATCAGTGATGGAAAGACTCTTTCTTGCACTGAGGTCTGCTTATTGTAAATATCTTGTACTTGTTTGAACACCTTTTAATGTCAAAGTTGGCCTCTGAGCTTATCAGTGATGGAAAGACTCTTTCTTGCACTGAGGTCTGCTTATTGTAAATATCTTGTACTTGTTTTTACACCTTTTCATGTCAAAGTTGGCCTCTGTGCTTATCAGTGATGGAAAGACTCTTTCTTGCACTGAGGTCTGCTTTTTGTAAATATCTTGTACTTGTTTTTACACCTTTTCATGTCAAAGTTGGCCTCTGTGCTTATCAGTGATGGAAAGACTCTTTCTTGCACTGAGGTCTGCTTATTGTAAATATCTTGTACTTGTTTGAACACCTTTTCATGTCAAAGTTGGCCTCTGTGCTTATCAGTGATGGAAAGACTCTTTCTTGCACTGAGGTCTGCTTATTGTAAATATCTTGTACTTGTTTGAACACCTTTTAATGTCAAAGTTGGCCTCTGCGCTTCCTCAGTGTTAGAAAGACTCTTTCTTGCACTGAGGTCTGCTTATTGTAAATATCTTGTACTTGTTTTTACACCTTTTAATGTCAAAGTTGGCCTCTGAGCTTATCAGTGATGGAAAGACTCTTTCTTGCACTGAGGTCTGCTTATTGTAAATATCTTGTACTTGTTTTTACACCTTTTCATGTCAAAGTTGGCCTCTGAGCTTATCAGTGTTGGAAAGACTCTTTCTTGCACTGAGGTCTGCTTATTGTAAATATCTTGTACTTGTTTGAACACCTTTTAATGTCAAAGTTGGCCTCTGTGCTTCTGTAGTGTTAGAAAGACTCTTTCTTGCACTGAGGGCTGCTTATTGTAAATATCTTGTACTTGTTTTTACACCTTTTCATGTCAAAGTTGGCCTCTGTGCTTTTTCAGTGTTGTAAAGACTCTTTCTTGCACTGAGGTCTGCTTATTGTAAATATCTTGTACTTTGTTGGGGGAAAACTCTGTAAAAGACCCAGGAGAAATAAAGACACAATGAGACAAAGTTACTTTCTTTATCAAACGTGTACACGGGTGAGCTGCTAAGGACAACTCACACCATGCACAGTGGCTTGGTAATTTTTATAGGAAAGACAGTGAGAACAGGATAAGAAAATACAAAACAAATAAAATAAACAACTCCATATGTGGCGCTAGTCTCGTCAGCAGAGAGCTGGGAGAAGGCTGTGAGAGATAAAACAATCTAAAACAATATGTCCCAAAACAGTATGTCTTTGCTGAGAAAGTCTAAAAAGATAATTCTGAACTAATCTAACCATAGACAAAAGGGCATGCTTGCACATTTAAAAGAAGGTAAAGAAACATAGAAACATTTTTCCTGTAACATTCCCTCCTGTTTTAACTTATTTTAAATGTATACAACAATTGTCTGTGAAGGTTATTTATTAAGTATCTTAAACAACAATTTTTTAATTTTTCAAAATGTCAGCATAGCAGAAATGGCAGTCATTTGGTCTAAAGAATAAAACAAAAGAAAATAATACAAAGAAAAACATAGTAAATGAAATAACAAGTGGAATAAACAAGAAAAAATAATAAAACTAAAACTACAAAAAATAAAGGATATATTTTAAAACGAAAACTTACAAAAAATAAAAGGGTGAAAAGTAAAATGAAAACTTTATATTTAAAAATGATGAAAACCTAATATGTAAAATGAAAACTTCAAAAAAAACAAGCATGAAACCTTATACTTAAAACGATGCAAACCTTAAATTGAAAACTTTATATGTAAAATAATGAAAACTTCATATTTAAAATGGAAACTTTATGTTTAAAACTGAAGACTTCAAAAAAATAAAAGCATGAAAACTTTATATTTAAAATGAAAAACTTTGTTTAAAACTGAAGACTTCAAAAAAATAAAAGCATGAAAACTTGCATAACCTACTAATGTTTTAATCAGTGCATGATCACTTGACAAGTCATTTTTAATCACCACGTCATTTATTAGCAGCTAGTACAAGTTCTCCTCTAACAGAATTGCAACGGGATGTTGTTCTTCTTCAGGCACGGCAACATAAGCAGTCATTGTAGTTGTTATCATCTGTGAAATCATTACTCTTAGGCATGGCAACACACACAACACTAATATGAGCAGTGCTATCATGATGAGACCTAGAAGGAAAAATGGCTTTGCTACAGCAGCCAGCCATGAACCGCTGAACAGCCAGTCCAGCCAGCTTTGTGCTGTAGCTGCTCCAGGTGTGTGGTCAGTGACATATTTTTGCAGAGCGGTCAAATTCTGCAAAGCTTCATAAATGTCTCCTCCAGTTTCGTATCCATCAGGGATAAAAGTGCAACATGTTTCCCCGATCAGCTTGCAAACTCCTCCTTGTGATGCTGTTAGCAGGTCTAGTGTCAGTCTGTTCTGCAGCACCATCGTTCTGATGGCCTGCTGTTCTCCTGCTAAGGCCGTTCCCAGGGCCTTAGTTAAGTTGATGTGTCGTAGCAGAGCATATCGGTTGATTTCCACGTGATCCCGCACCTCGGCAACTCCAATGCCGGGGATCAAGCGCTGTAAGAATTTCACTCCTCCTCAGATGCGAAACTCTGGTTCCTTTACTGCTTGGTGCCGTCCGTGCACATCCTGTCTGGTAATGAGTCTTTGTTTGTAGTATCATTCGGTAGCTGTAGTTGGAGCGACAGTTGAGGCTCATCAGTGTCGCGTTACTGGCACAGGTTTCGTTGAGTGAACAGTCCATACACTTCCTCTCGTTCCTTGGTGGGCAGAAAGTGTATATGTATTTGCATAGCAGTCAGTTTTATTATTCAAGTAAGCTGTAGTGTTCATAAACTGCCACCAGAAATTAGTGGCATAGCCATGGGGAAACTTGGTGTACTTTCCTTTGTCATACAGTGTCTGCCTTTTCTCCATATAGCGTGACTTATTGTCCCTCACGGAAGCAAAGATGAGGAGCCCGGCCATGGTCAGGGCCGCTGCAGTTATTAAGAGCCACCACCTCATGACGACGGGACACACCCTCCTGTCGCGAGTAGACCCCCCGGCCAGGAAAGCTGACCCCTCCACCGGGCGAGATCACAACAAGTAGGCAAGCCTGCCGTCAGCTGTGTTTAGATGGCTTCACTGACTCGCCTGCAGTGACTCTGATGGACCCAGGATGGTCGTTCCGCAATTTTGCAAGCTCCAGTTTTTCCTTTGGAGCACTTTGATCAGAACCCAGTCACCGGGCTGTGATCTGCAAGACACTTGATAGACATCATTACATTCTTCGTCATTTACAATCATCTCTTTATTTTCCTACAACTTAGACATACATTTTGCTACTGAAATTGTATCTGCCTTTTTCACTGGGTAGATTTCTGGCCACTTTGAGAATACATCTATAACCACTAGGGTGTATTTTTACCCTTGGCATTCATTTAGCTCAATAAAGTCCATATGGATTGTGTGGTCTCAGGTTTCCCTGAGCATTACATTTTTGACACGTCATGCATGTTCTGACAAATTGTTTTGCTGAGGTTTCAAAATTTACAGTGTAGAATTTACAGTGTAGAAATGAGAGTATTGTGTAGAATTTACAGTGTAGAAATGAGAGTTGACAATACTGGTCAGTCCCCCCGTTGACAAATGCGTACAGCCATGAGTCACTAATGCCGCCATTTTGTGGAGGAATTTTGGCAACACTGGCTTGCCATAACACATCATTAAGTCGTTTGTCAGAACTGCACCGTGTTTTAGCCATTTTGCCTGCTCTGCTGTGCTTGCTGTTTTTGTTCATTTTTCAACACATCCAGTGGAATCTGATGTGTGTTTACTGCCATCAATGTGATGTTTGTCTTTTGTGCCGCCTATTTTGCTGCTCTGTCAGCAAAATTGTTGCCTGTAGTAATGAAAGAGTCAGTAGGCGTTGTAAGAGGTTGGCATGGTGAACTGGTTTTCCGGTTGGTGTAATCATTCCTCTGGTTTTCCAGATTTTTTGCAAAATGATGCACAGCAGAGAAAACATACTGGCTGTCTATATAAATGGTTATTTGTTTATCTTTGTGTATTTCACATGCGCAACAATCTCGTGTGAAGTGACCTTCCTCTCCACGGTTCTAGCAGGCGTTGTCTCTATGTTATCTGCTGTTTCTGCGTGGCTGTCTGCAGCCTTGGTGTTTGTGACTTTGCTCGCCTCTCTGTTCCTGATAGCCACCTGCGGATTAGTGTTTTAGTCTGTTGTCAACAGTCAGCCTTATTTTTAAGTTACAGAATGCTTCTCCCTTTTTTTGTTTTTTGTTTTTTTGGTTTGGGAGAATAGATGCAACTCTACATTTTCACTTAAGGCAGTTTTAGATAATTTCTAGTTCTTCAAACAATGCATGGATCTCACACATTTCAAACTTTCAAGTTAGGGTTGTTTCCCATTTATACAAATATATATATTTAACTTTGCATTGCTCACAGCTCATAGCTCACAGCTCTAAACCTAGGCATTTTTCAATCATATGCCTAATCACTATGTGTCACTGTGATTCTCAAGTATGGTCACAAGTTCGTTTAAATTCGTTTCCAAAACCAACAAAATAATCAAAGAAAAACAAAAACATAAACGTGTCAGGACACAAAAGAAAAAGAAAAATGCTGCCACCCGAACAAGGCAGAAGTCTGCATATGTTGGCTTTTAATAGCATGCAGCTTGTAACATGGTAGACTAATGTGCCTGTGTTAATTCAGCTTTATATTATTGTGTGAAGTTGCACTGGGTTGGGAGTGGTTTTGTGTGTGTGTCACATTTTTGGTGAGCCAATGGCTGGAATGAGGTTGGACTAATTAGAGGCAGGTGTACTTGATTGCACTGATACACTGGTCTACTTATAGCCCACACTACAACCACTGCTGTTTTGTTTTGTCTCTCTGTGCAGGTATGTAATGTGATGAAATCAGATATGATTGGGATGGATTGGTTTTGCGCTATGAATTTTATATTAAGTGTGTCGTTTTGTCTCTCTGTGCAGGCCAGGGCCTATTATATGCCACAGCCTAAAGGCAGCTGGGTTGCAGAGGCTTGAGTGACCACTGACTATATGCTTGCAGGGTGGTGGGTCTCCAAGTACAACTTCTAACCCTGTTAAAGGCAACATGTGGAGTGCAACTTGGCCGTGTGTCATAGCTGTCTCTGGCCTTGGGACTGTGTGTTTTTATACAATTCTTAAGTGGGACACTGGACTGTTTTATCTTTTATCTCTTGATATATTTTTCGTCAATAAATTATCTTTTAGAATTTTATTGACTGACATCTTTTTGCCCATGACTGAAACGGTTGGTCAGACCTAGAGTCTTTCTTTGGGTGTGTTACAGCAGCTTCTGCTCTAAAAGAAACAAATAAATAAAAAGAAAAGAAAATGTGTAACATGCTCATCAGCTTAGCAGTGTCTACATATTTAATTCAGCTTCTCAATCCTGTAGTTGTAGCTGTTGTCTACAGGGTTTTGCTTATTGGTTGTTATTATAGGTGTGCTCTATATCTCAGCAATGTGTCATTCTAGAATGATAAGTTTCAAGCTGGTCAAGTGCCTCTATGCACTTCATTAGTTTAGTTATTCTCTGTATTGTCTTCATCTCACATGTCATTACACTGAGTTTCAGCAAACCTTAAGCTTGATGCAGACTACTGCTTAACAATTATCCACCTCACATCATAACCGATTAAGGTGCCTCTTCATATTAATATTATGTCATTGTTAATATTATCCTCTTTGTCTTATATAACAGCAATAGCATATTATATTTTATCAGTGTGTACCACTATACTACTACTGAGCCAATTTGATAGTTAGGATCATCTTATTCAGCAAACAGATAATTTTGAATTCATCCAATCTGCGGTCACATTTGTTCTCTCTGTTGCATGGCGGACCAGGCAGTTCTATTATAATATATTATTTATATTTTATTTTGTATCCATCAAGGGCTTCAGATGACCTGCAGAATCATCCTTTTCCCAAGGTGGAGACAGTTACCTTTTCACACACTGTCCTTGGCTGAACAATGACACAGCCTTAATATACTTTATTTATGTTATTAAAATATTTTCGTGTGAATTATTTGCTTTATATTCATTTTATACATGCTGGGCATGGTCATCATGCCAACTGTGTTTCATTGTTAATATCACTTTACAGGTTGTTATCCTTGCTATTATTAATTTCAAATACTCTAAAGATAATTTCTACTGTAATTTTCCCTTTGTTTATCTTTATTTCGTACTTTTTATATTTATATCTACTCAGTGGGGTCTGTTTTCAACCCTTTTAAACTACCTCAAACTACTTTGATCTCTAGTTTTCACTTAATAAGGGATTATTAAGTTCTTCCTGATATGGGTGGTGCTGCAGATGCGGCTGCAGGAATGAGTGATGGCTTTCTAAAAGGGTTGTAGGAACTGCACGGTGTCTCGTCTTCTGGTTTTACTAAACTGGCAGTTGAGTTCTATTCTTCTGACTGTTTATATTTTGTTTTCTTAAATCTCTCAGTTTACAGACACTGTTTTTGTCCGGCGTCTGGACTTGTCTTTTCTCACCACTGCTCGTCAGCAGGAGTGAGTTTTAATTTCACTTGCTTGATTACCCATCTTATTTATGTATTTACTTATTTTTGTTTAAGTAATATATACACAATACAGCTGCTATCACCTTCGCTGGTATTAGAGACGAGAGTGGTTGCTCACACGCCCTTCTACTTTCGGACTATTTCCAAAAGCGGTGTGAACTTTACGAGACGGAACTCGACCGTTCTCTCAACTCACCAGCACGTCAGTGAATAGCAGTAAAAGAAAAACACAGTAGGAGCAGCTCAGTCTCTTATTGGACCGTGAAAATTCAGCTTGCTCCGTTAGTTACAACAATACACACACATACATTCACATTCACACTTATTCGCGCGATCGGAACCCTTATCATAAGGGGAGCTGCCAGTCTTTCTGTAGACGAGCTACTTATTCCCTTGACCCAGCTGGGGGAGCTACCCAGAGCTCCAAACCTAACCCACAAGAGTGGGGAGCTTCCAGTCGACGAGCTCCAAGCTACCAGCCGACGAGCTACTTTAAACCCACAGAAGTGGGGAGCTTCCAGTCGCGACGAGCTACTTTCGCTATTTTAAATTCCCTGAATTTAAAATACGATTTTACGCAAGATTGTGTCAGTGTGTCTGTATCTACCTGGTCAGTGTCGCCGGGTCTGGTCCACCTCGATCGGGCCCCACCACCGTGGGTCGCTTTCTAAGAACGTTGGCCAAGACTCGAATTTAACGCCCTTGGTCTTTGACCACACACCTAGTGTGTGGGCTGTCGACAGACGAGCAACGTGGACTGGTCACGGAGATGGGACACGATGGAGGCGCTCCGGCTCCGAAGGACCAAGAAATGTTGGGGGAAAACTCTGTAAAAGACCCAGGAGAAATAAAGACACAATGAGACAAAGTTACTTTCTTTATCAAACGTGTACACGGGTGAGCTGCTAAGGACAACTCACACCATGCACAGTGGCTTGGTAATTTTTATAGGAAAGACAGTGAGAACAGGATAAGAAAATACAAAACAAATAAAATAAACAACTCCATATGTGGCGCTAGTCTCGTCAGCAGAGAGCTGGGAGAAGGCTGTGAGAGATAAAACAATCTAAAACAATATGTCCCAAAACAGTATGTCTTTGCTGAGAAAGTCTAAAAAGATAATTCTGAACTAATCTAACCATAGACAAAAGGGCATGCTTGCACATTTAAAAGAAGGTAAAGAAACATAGAAACATTTTTCCTGTAACATACTTGTTTTTACACCTTTTCATGTCAAAGTTGGCCTCTGTGCTTTTTCAGTGTTGGAAAGACTCTTTCTTGCACTGAGGTCTGCTTATTGTAAATATCTTGTACTTGTTTGAACACCTTTTCATGTCAAAGTTGGCCTCTGTGCTTTTTCAGTGTTGGAAAGACTCTTTCTTGCACTGAGGTCTGCTTATTGTGAATATCTTGTACTTGTTTGAACACCTTTTAATGTCAAAGTTGGCCTCTGTGCTTATCAGTGTTGGAAAGACTCTTTCTTGCACTGAGGTCTGCTTATTGTGAATATCTTGTACTTGTTTGAACACCTTTTAATGTCAAAGTTGGCCTCTGTGCTTATCAGTGTTAGAAAGACTCTTTCTTACACTGAGGTCTGCTTATTGTAAATATCTTGTACTTGTTTGAAGACCTTTTAATGTTAAAGTTGGCCTCTTTGCTTTTTCAGTGTTAGAAAGACTCTTTCTTGCACTGAGGTCTGCTTATTGTAAATATCTTGTACTTGTTTTTACACCTTTTAATGTCAAAGTTGGCCTCTGTGCTTATCAGTGTTGGAAAGGCTCTTTCTTGCACTGAGGTCTGCTTATTGTGAATATCTTATACTTGTTTGAACACCTTTTCATGTCAAAGTTGGCCTCTGTGCTTATCAGTGTTGGAAAGGCTCTTTCTTGCACTGAGGTCTGCTTTTTGTAAATATCTTGTACTTGTTTGAACACCTTTTAATGTCAAAGTTGGCCTCTGTGCTTTTTCAGTGTTGGAAAGACTCTTTCTTGCACTGAGGTCTGCTTATTGTAAATATCTTGTACTTGTTTTTACACCTTTTCATGTCAAAGTTGGCCTCTGTGCTTTTTCAGTGTTGGAAAGACTCTTTCTTGCACTGAGGTCTGCTTATTGTAAATATCTTGTACTTGTTTGAACACCTTTTAATGTCAAAGTTGGCCTCTGTGCTTTTTCAGTGTTGGAAAGACTCTTTCTTGCACTGAGGTCTGCTTATTGTAAATATCTTGTACTTGTTTGAACACCTTTTAATGTCAAAGTTGGCCTCTGTGCTTTTTCAGTGTTGGAAAGACTCTTTCTTGCACTGAGGTCTGCTTATTGTAAATATCTTGTACTTGTTTTTACACCTTTTCATGTCAAAGTTGGCCTCTGAGCTTATCAGTGATGGAAAGACTCTTTCTTGCACTGAGGTCTGCTTATTGTAAATATCTTGTACTTGTTTTTACACCTTTTCATGTCAAAGTTGGCCTCTGAGCTTATCAGTGATGGAAAGACTCTTTCTTGCACTGAGGTCTGCTTATTGTAAATATCTTGTACTTGTTTTTACACCTTTTCATGTCAAAGTTGGCCTCTGAGCTTATCAGTGATGGAAAGACTCTTTCTTGCACTGAGGTCTGCTTATTGTAAATATCTTGTACTTATTTGAACACCTTTTAATGTCAAAGTTGGCCTCTGTGCTTTTTCAGTGTTGGAAAGACTCTTTCTTGCACTGAGGTCTGCTTATTGTAAATATCTTGTACTTGTTTTTACACCTTTTCATGTCAAAGTTGGCCTCTGTGCTTATCAGTGTTGGAAAGACTCTTTCTTGCACTGAGGTCTGCTTATTGTAAATATCTTGTACTTGTTTGAACACCTTTTAATGTCAAAGTTGACCTCTTTGCTTTTTCCGTGTTGGAAAGACTCTTTCTTGCACTGAGGTCTGCTTATTGTAAATATCTTGTACTTGTTTTTACACCTTTTCATGTCAAAGTTGGCCTCTGTGCTTTTTCAGTGTTGGAAAGACTCTTTCTTGCACTGAGGTCTGCTTATTGTAAATATCTTGTACTTGATTTTTACACCTTTTCATGTCAAAGTTGGCCTCTTTGCTTTTTCCGTGTTGGAAAGACTCTTTCTTGCACTGAGGTCTGCTTATTGTAAATATCTTGTACTTGTTTTTACACCTTTTAATGTCAAAGTTGGCCTCTGTGCTTATCAGTGTTGGAAAGGCTCTTTCTTGCACTGAGGTCTGCTTATTGTAAATATCTTGTACTTGTTTTTACACCTTTTAATGTCAAAGTTGGCCTCTGTGCTTTTTCAGTGTTGGAAAGACTCTTTCTTGCACTGAGGCCTGCTTATTGTAAATATCTTGTACTTGTTTGAACACCTTTTAATGTCAAAGTTGGCCTCTGTGCTTATCAGTGTTGGAAAGACTCTTTCTTGCACTAAGGTCTGCTTATTGTAAATATCTTGTACTTGTTTGAACACCTTTTAATGTCAAAGTTGGCCTCTGTGCTTTTTCAGTGTTAGAAAGACTCTTTCTTGCACTGAGGTCTGCTTATTGTAAATATCTTGTACTTGTTTGAACACCTTTTCATGTCAAAGTTGGCCTCTGTGCTTTTTCAGTGTTGGAAAGACTCTTTCTTGCACTGAGGTCTGCTTATTGTAAATATCTTGTACTTGTTTTTACACCTTTTCATGTCAAAGTTGGCCTCTGTGCTTTTTCAGTGTTGGAAAGACTCTTTCTTGCACTGAGGTCTGCTTATTGTAAATATCTTGTACTTGTTTGAACACCTTTTAATGTCAAAGTTGGCCTCTGTGCTTTTTCAGTGTTGGAAAGACTCTTTCTTGCACTGAGGTCTGCTTATTGTAAATATCTTGTACTTGTTTGAACACCTTTTAATGTCAAAGTTGGCCTCTGTGCTTTTTCAGTGTTGGAAAGACTCTTTCTTGCACTGAGGTCTGCTTATTGTAAATATCTTGTACTTGTTTTTACACCTTTTCATGTCAAAGTTGGCCTCTGAGCTTATCAGTGATGGAAAGACTCTTTCTTGCACTGAGGTCTGCTTATTGTAAATATCTTGTACTTATTTGAACACCTTTTAATGTCAAAGTTGGCCTCTGTGCTTTTTCAGTGTTGGAAAGACTCTTTCTTGCACTGAGGTCTGCTTATTGTAAATATCTTGTACTTGTTTTTACACCTTTTCATGTCAAAGTTGGCCTCTGTGCTTATCAGTGTTGGAAAGACTCTTTCTTGCACTGAGGTCTGCTTATTGTAAATATCTTGTACTTGTTTTTACACCTTTTCATATCAAAGTTGGCCTCTGTGCTTTTTCAGTGTTGGAAAGACTCTTTCTTGCACTGAGGTCTGCTTATTGTAAATATCTTGTACTTGTTTGAACACCTTTTAATGTCAAAGTTGGCCTCTGTGCTTATCAGTGTTGGAAAGACTCTTTCTTGCACTGAGGTCTGCTTATTGTAAATATCTTGTACTTGTTTGAACACCTTTTCATGTCAAAGTTGGCCTCTGTGCTTGTCAGTGTTGGAAAGACTCTTTCTTGCACCGAGGTCTGCTTATTGTAAATACCTTGTACTTGTTTGAACACCTTTTCATGTCAAAGTTGGCCTCTGTGCTTTTTCAGTGTTGGAAAGACTCTTTCTTGCACTGAGGTCTGCTTATTGTAAATATCTTGTACTTGTTTTTACACCTTTTCATGTCAAAGTTGGCCTCTTTGCTTTTTCCGTGTTGGAAAGACTCTTTCTTGCACTGAGGTCTGCTTATTGTAAATATCTTGTACTTGTTTTTACACCTTTTAATGTCAAAGTTGGCCTCTGTGCTTATCAGTGTTGGAAAGGCTCTTTCTTGCACTGAGGTCTGCTTATTGTAAATATCTTGTACTTGTTTTTACACCTTTTAATGTCAAAGTTGGCCTCTGTGCTTTTTCAGTGTTGGAAAGACTCTTTCTTGCACTGAGGCCTGCTTATTGTAAATATCTTGTACTTGTTTGAACACCTTTTAATGTCAAAGTTGGCCTCTGTGCTTATCAGTGTTGGAAAGACTCTTTCTTGCACTAAGGTCTGCTTATTGTAAATATCTTGTACTTGTTTGAACACCTTTTAATGTCAAAGTTGGCCTCTGTGCTTTTTCAGTGTTAGAAAGACTCTTTCTTGCACTGAGGTCTGCTTATTGTAAATATCTTATACTTGTTTGAAGACCTTTTCATGTCAAAGTTGGCCTCTGTGCTTGTCAGTGTTGGAAAGACACGTTTTTGCACTGAGGTCTGCTTATTGTAAATATCTTGTACTTGTTTGAACACCTTTTAATGTCAAAGTTGGCCTCTGTGCTTATCAGTGTTGGAAAGACTCTTTCTTGCACTGAGGTCTGCTTATTGTAAATATCTTGTACTTATTTGAACACCTTTTCATGTCAAAGTTGGCCTCTGTGCTTTTTCAGTGTTGGAAAGACTCTTTCTTGCACTGAGGTCTGCTTATTGTAAATATCTTGTACTTGATTTTTACACCTTTTCATGTCAAAGTTGGCCTCTTTGCTTTTTCCGTGTTGGAAAGACTCTTTCTTGCACTGAGGTCTGCTTATTGTAAATATCTTGTACTTGTTTTTACACCTTTTAATGTCAAAGTTGGCCTCTGTGCTTTTTCAGTGTTGGAAAGACTCTTTCTTGCACTAAGGTCTGCTTATTGTAAATATCTTGTACTTGTTTGAACACCTTTTAATGTCAAAGTTGGCCTCTGTGCTTTTTCAGTGTTAGAAAGACTCTTTCTTGCACTGAGGTCTGCTTATTGTAAATATCTTATACTTGTTTGAAGACCTTTTCATGTCAAAGTTGGCCTCTGTGCTTGTCAGTGTTGGAAAGACACGTTTTTGCACTGAGGTCTGCTTATTGTAAATATCTTGTACTTGTTTGAACACCTTTTAATGTCAAAGTTGGCCTCTGTGCTTCTGCAGTGTTAGAAAGACTCTTTCTTGCACTGAGGGCTGCTTATTGTAAATATCTTGTACTTGTTTGAAGACCTTTTAATGTTAAAGTTGGCCTCTTTGCTTTTTCCGTGTTGGAAAGACTCTTTCTTGCACTGAGGTCTGCTTTTTGTAAATATCTTGTACTTGTTTTTACACCTTTTCATGTCAAAGTTGGCCTCTGTGCTTATCAGTGTTGGAAAGGCTCTTTCTTGCACTGAGGTCTGCTTTTTGTAAATATCTTGTACTTGTTTGAACACCTTTTAATGTCAAAGTTGGCCTCTGTGCTTTTCAGTGTTGGAAAGACTCTTTCTTGCACTGAGGTCTGCTTATTGTAAATATCTTGTACTTGTTTTTACACCTTTTAATGTCAAAGTTGGCCTCTGTGCTTATCAGTGTTAGAAAGACTCTTTCTTGCACTGAGGTCTGCTTATTGTGAATATCTTCTACTTGTTTTTACACCTTTTCATGTCAAAGTTGGCCTCTGAGCTTATCAGTGATGGAAAGACTCTTTCTTGCACTGAGGGCTGCTTATTGTAAATATCTTGTACTTGTTTTTACACCTTTTCATGTCAAAGTTGGCCTCTGAGCTTATCAGTGATGGAAAGACTCTTTCTTGCACTGAGGTCTGCTTTTTGTAAATATCTTGTACTTGTTTGAACACCTTTTAATGTCAAAGTTGGCCTCTGAGCTTATCAGTGATGGAAAGACTCTTTCTTGCACTGAGGTCTGCTTATTGTAAATATCTTGTACTTGTTTGAACACCTTTTAATGTCAAAGTTGGCCTCTGTGCTTATCAGTGATGGAAAGACTCTTTCTTGCACTGAGGTCTGCTTATTGTAAATATCTTGTACTTGTTTGAACACCTTTTCATGTCAAAGTTGGCCTCTGTGCTTATCAGTGTTGGAAAGACTCTTTCTTGCACTGAGGTCTGCTTATTGTAAATATCTTGTACTTGTTTGAACACCTTTTCATGTCAAAGTTGGCCTCTGTGCTTATCAGTGTTGGAAAGACTCTTTCTTGCACTGAGGTCTGCTTATTGTAAATATCTTGTACTTGATTTTACACCTTTTAATGTCAAAGTTGGCCTCTGTGCTTTTTCAGTGTTGAAAAGACTCTTTCTTGCACTGAGGTCTGCTTATTGTAAATATCTTGTACTTGATTTTACACCTTTTAATGTCAAAGTTGGCCTCTGTGCTTTTTCAGTGTTGAAAAGACTCTTTCTTGCACTGAGGTCTGCTTATTGTGAATATCTTCTACTTGTTTTTACACCTTTTCATGTCAAAGTTGGCCTCTGAGCTTATCAGTGATGGAAAGACTCTTTCTTGCACTGAGGTCTGCTTATTGTAAATATCTTGTACTTGTTTGAAGACCTTTTAATGTTAAAGTTGGCCTCTTTGCTTTTTCCGTGTTGGAAAGACTCTTTCTTGCACTGAGGTCTGCTTATTGTAAATATCTTGTACTTGTTTTTACACCTTTTAATGTCAAAGTTGGCCTCTGTGCTTTTTCAGTGTTGGAAAGACTCTTTCTTGCACTGAGGTCTGCTTATTGTAAATATCTTGTACTTGTTTGAACACCTTTTAATGTCAAAGTTGGCCTCTGTGCTTTTTCAGTGTTGGAAAGACTCTTTCTTGCACTGAGGTCTGCTTATTGTAAATATCTTGTACTTGTTTGAACACCTTTTCATGTCAAAGTTGGCCTCTGTGCTTCTGCAGTGTTAGAAAGACTCTTTCTTGCACTGAGGGCTACTTATTGTAAATATCTTGTACTTGTTTGAAGACCTTTTAATGTTAAAGTTGGCCTCTTTGCTTTTTCCGTGTTGGAAAGACTCTTTCTTGCACTGAGGTCTGCTTATTGTAAATATCTTGTACTTGATTTTTACACCTTTTCATGTCAAAGTTGGCCTCTGTGCTTTTTCCGTGTTGGAAAGGCTCTTTCTTGCACTGAGGTCTGCTTATTGTTAATATATTGTACTTGTTTTTATACCTTTTAATGTCAAAGTTGGCCTCTGTGCTTTTTCCGTGTTGGAACGACTCTTTCTTGCACTGAGGTCTGCTTATTGTAAATATCTTGTACTTGTTTTTACACCTTTTCATGTCAAAGTTGGCCTCTGTGCTTTTTCAGTGTTGGAAAGACTCTTTCTTGCACTGAGGTCTGCTTATTGTAAATATCTTGTACTTGTTTGAACACCTTTTCATGTCAAAGTTGGCCTCTGTGCTTTTTCAGTGTTGAAAAGACTCTTTCTTGCACTGAGGTCTGCTTATTGTAAATATCTTGTACTTGATTTTACACCTTTTAATGTCAAAGTTGGCCTCTGCGCTTCTGCAGTGTTGGAAAGACTCTTTCTTGCACTGAGGTCTGCTTATTGTAAATATCTTGTACTTGTTTGAACACCTTTTAATGTCAAAGTTGGCCTCTGTGCTTATCAGTGTTGGAAAGACTCTTTCTTGCACTGAGGTCTGCTTATTGTAAATATCTTGTACTTGTTTGAACACCTTTTCATGTCAAAGTTGGCCTCTGTGCTTGTCAGTGTTGGAAAGACTCTTTCTTGCACCGAGGTCTGCTTATTGTAAATACCTTGTACTTGTTTGAACACCTTTTCATGTCAAAGTTGGCCTCTGTGCTTTTTCAGTGTTGGAAAGACTCTTTCTTGCACTGAGGTCTGCTTATTGTAAATATCTTGTACTTGTTTGAACACCTTTTAATGTCAAAGTTGGCCTCTGTGCTTTTTCAGTGTTGGAAAGACTCTTTCTTGCACTGAGGTCTGCTTATTGTAAATATCTTGTACTTGTTTTTATACCTTTTAATGTCAAAGTTGGCCTCTTTGCTTTTTCAGTGTTGGAAAGACTCTTTCTTGCACTGAGGTCTGCTTATTGTAAATATCTTGTACTTGTTTTTACACCTTTTCATGTCAAAGTTGGCCTCTGTGCTTATCAGTGTTGGAAAGACTCTTTCTTGTACTGAGGTCTGCTTATTGTTAATATATTGTACTTGTTTTTACACCTTTTCATGTCAAAGTTGGCCTCTGTGCTTATCAGTGTTGGAAAGACTCTTTCTTGCACTGAGGTCTGCTTATTGTAAATATCTTGTACTTGTTTTTACACCTTTTCATGTCAAAGTTGGCCTCTGAGCTTATCAGTGTTGGAAAGACTCTTTCTTGCACTGAGGTCTGCTTATTGTTAATATATTGTACTTGTTTTTATACCTTTTCATGTCAAAGTTGGCCTCTGTGCTTGTCAGTGTTGGAAAGACTCTTTCTTGCACTGAGGTCTGCTTATTGTTAATATATTGTACTTGTTTTTATACCTTTTCATGTCAAAGTTGGCCTCTGTGCTTGTCAGTGTTGGAAAGACTCTTTCTTGCACTGAGGTCTGCTTATTGTTAATATATTGTACTTGTTTTTATACCTTTTCATGTCAAAGTTGGCCTCTGTGCTTGTCAGTGTTGGAAAGACTCTTTCTTGCACTGAGGTCTGCTTATTGTTAATATATTGTACTTGTTTTTATACCTTTTCATGTCAAAGTTGGCCTCTGTGCTTATCAGTGTTGGAAAGACTCTTTCTTGCACTGAGGTCTGCTTATTGTTAATATATTGTACTTGTTTTTATACCTTTTCATGTCAAAGTTGGCCTCTGTGCTTGTCAGTGTTGGAAAGACTCTTTCTTGCACTGAGGTCTGCTTATTGTAAATATCTTGTACTTGTTTGAACACCTTTTAATGTCAAAGTTGGCCTCTGTGCTTTTTCAGTGTTGGAAAGACTCTTTCTTGCACTGAGGTCTGCTTATTGTAAATATCTTGTACTTGTTTTTACACCTTTTCATGTCAAAGTTGGCCTCTGTGCTTATCAGTGTTGGAAAGGCTCTTTCTTGCACTGAGGTCTGCTTATTGTAAATATCTTGTACTTGTTTGAACACCTTTTCATGTCAAAGTTGGCCTCTGTGCTTATCAGTGTTGGAAAGGCTCTTTCTTGCACTGAGGTCTGCTTATTGTAAATATCTTGTACTTGTTTTTATACCTTTTCATGTCAAAGTTGGCCTCTGTGCTTATCAGTGTTGGAAAGGCTCTTTCTTGCACTAAGGTCTGCTTTTTGTAAATATCTTGTACTTGTTTTTACACCTTTTCATGTCAAAGTTGGCCTCTGTGCTTTTTCAGTGTTGGAAAGACTCTTTCTTGCACTGAGGTCTGCTTATTGTAAATATCTTGTACTTGTTTGAACACCTTTTAATGTCAAAGTTGGCCTCTGTGCTTATCAGTGTTGGAAAGACTCTTTCTTGCACTGAGGTCTGCTTATTGTAAATATCTTGTACTTGTTTGAACACCTTTTAATGTCAAAGTTGGCCTCTGTGCTTCTGCAGTGTTAGAAAGACTCTTTCTTGCACTGAGGTCTGCTTTTTGTAAATATCTTGTACTTGTTTTTACACCTTTTCATGTCAAAGTTGGCCTCTGTGCTTATCAGTGTTGGAAAGACTCTTTCTTGCACTGAGGTCTGCTTATTGTAAATATCTTGTACTTGTTTGAACACCTTTTAATGTCAAAGTTGGCCTCTGTGCTTCTGCAGTGTTAGAAAGACTCTTTCTTGCACTGAGGTCTGCTTATTGTAAATATCTTGTACTTGTTTTTACACCTTTTAATGTCAAAGTTGGCCTCTGTGCTTATCAGTGTTGGAAAGACTCTTTCTTGCACTGAGGTCTGCTTATTGTAAATATCTTGTACTTGTTTTTACACCTTTTAATGTCAAAGTTGGCCTCTGTGCTTTTTCCGTGTTGGAAAGACTCTTTCTTGCACCGAGGTCTGCTTATTGTAAATATCTTGTACTTGTTTTTACACCTTTTCATGTCAAAGTTGGCCTCTGAGCTTATCAGTGATGGAAAGACTCTTTCTTGCACTGAGGTCTGCTTATTGTAAATATCTTGTACTTGTTTGAACACCTTTTAATGTCAAAGTTGGCCTCTGTGCTTATCAGTGTTAGAAAGACTCTTTCTTGCACTGAGGTCTGCTTATTGTAAATATCTTGTACTTGTTTTTACACCTTTTAATGTCAAAGTTGGCCTCTGTGCTTTTTCCGTGTTGGAAAGACTCTTTCTTGCACTGAGGTCTGCTTATTGTAAATATCTTGTACTTGTTTGAACACCTTTTAATGTCAAAGTTGGCCTCTGTGCTTATCAGTGTTAGAAAGACTCTTTCTTGCACTGAGGTCTGCTTATTGTAAATATCTTGTACTTGTTTGAACACCTTTTAATGTCAAAGTTGGCCTCTGTGCTTATCAGTGTTAGAAAGACTCTTTCTTGCACTGAGGTCTGCTTATTGTAAATATCTTGTACTTGTTTGAACACCTTTTAATGTCAAAGTTGGCCTCTGTGCTTATCAGTGTTAGAAAGACTCTTTCTTGCACTGAGGTCTGCTTATTGTAAATATCTTGTACTTGTTTTTACACCTTTTCATGTCAAAGTTGGCCTCTGAGCTTATCAGTGATGGAAAGACTCTTTCCTGCACTGAGGTCTGCTTTTTGTAAATATCTTGTACTTGTTTTTACACCTTTTCATGTCAAAGTTGGCGTCTGTGCTTATCAGTGTTGGAAAGACTCTTTCTTGCACTGAGGTCTGCTTATTGTAAATATCTTGTACTTGTTTGAACACCTTTTAATGTCAAAGTTGGCCTCTGTGCTTCTGCAGTGTTAGAAAGACTCTTTCTTGCACTGAGGGCTGCTTATTGTGAATATCTTGTACTTGTTTGAACACCTTTTAATGTCAAAGTTGGCCTCTGTGCTTATCAGTGTTAGAAAGACTCTTTCTTGCACTGAGGTCTGCTTATTGTGAATATCTTGTACTTGTTTTTATACCTTTTAATGTCAAAGTTGGCCTCTGTGCTTATCAGTGTTGGAAAGGCTCTTTCTTGCACTGAGGTCTGCTTATTGTAAATATCTTGTACTTGTTTTTACACCTTTTCATGTCAAAGTTGGCCTCTGTGCTTATCAGTGTTGGAAAGGCTCTTTCTTGCACTGAGGTCTGCTTTTTGTAAATATCTTGTACTTGTTTTTACACCTTTTCATGTCAAAGTTGGCCTCTGAGCTTATCAGTGATGGAAAGACTCTTTCTTGCACTGAGGTCTGCTTATTGTAAATATCTTGTACTTGTTTTTACACCTTTTCATGTCAAAGTTGGCCTCTGTGCTTATCAGTGTTGGAAAGGCTCTTTCTTGCACTGAGGTCTGCTTATTGTAAATATCTTGTACTTGTTTTTACACCTTTTCATGTCAAAGTTGGCCTCTGTGCTTATCAGTGTTGGAAAGACTCTTTCTTGCACTGAGGGCTACTTATTGTAAATATCTTGTACTTGTTTGAACACCTTTTCATGTCAAAGTTGGCCTCTGTGCTTATCAGTGTTGGAAAGACTCTTTCTTGTACTGAGGTCTGCTTATTGTTAATATATTGTACTTGTTTTTACACCTTTTCATGTCAAAGTTGGCCTCTGAGCTTATCAGTGTTGGAAAGACTCTTTCTTGCACTGAGGTCTGCTTATTGTTAATATATTGTACTTGTTTTTATACCTTTTCATGTCAAAGTTGGCCTCTGTGCTTGTCAGTGTTGGAAAGACTCTTTCTTGCACTGAGGTCTGCTTATTGTAAATATCTTGTACTTGTTTGAACACCTTTTAATGTCAAAGTTGGCCTCTGTGCTTTTTCAGTGTTGGAAAGACTCTTTCTTGCACTGAGGTCTGCTTATTGTAAATATCTTGTACTTGTTTTTACACCTTTTCATGTCAAAGTTGGCCTCTGTGCTTATCAGTGTTGGAAAGACTCTTTCTTGCACTGAGGTCTGCTTATTGTAAATATCTTGTACTTGTTTTTACACCTTTTCATGTCAAAGTTGGCCTCTGTGCTTATCAGTGTTGGAAAGGCTCTTTCTTGCACTGAGGTCTGCTTATTGTAAATATCTTGTACTTGTTTGAACACCTTTTCATGTCAAAGTTGGCCTCTGTGCTTATCAGTGTTGGAAAGGCTCTTTCTTGCACTGAGGTCTGCTTATTGTAAATATCTTGTACTTGTTTTTATACCTTTTCATGTCAAAGTTGGCCTCTGTGCTTATCAGTGTTGGAAAGGCTCTTTCTTGCACTAAGGTCTGCTTTTTGTAAATATCTTGTACTTGTTTTTACACCTTTTCATGTCAAAGTTGGCCTCTGTGCTTTTTCAGTGTTGGAAAGACTCTTTCTTGCACTGAGGTCTGCTTATTGTAAATATCTTGTACTTGTTTGAACACCTTTTAATGTCAAAGTTGGCCTCTGTGCTTATCAGTGTTGGAAAGACTCTTTCTTGCACTGAGGTCTGCTTATTGTAAATATCTTGTACTTGTTTGAACACCTTTTAATGTCAAAGTTGGCCTCTGTGCTTCTGCAGTGTTAGAAAGACTCTTTCTTGCACTGAGGTCTGCTTTTTGTAAATATCTTGTACTTGTTTTTACACCTTTTCATGTCAAAGTTGGCCTCTGAGCTTATCAGTGTTGGAAAGACTCTTTCTTGCACTGAGGTCTGCTTATTGTAAATATCTTGTACTTGTTTTTACACCTTTTAATGTCAAAGTTGGCCTCTGTGCTTATCAGTGTTGGAAAGACTCTTTCTTGCACTGAGGTCTGCTTATTGTAAATATCTTGTACTTGTTTTTACACCTTTTAATGTCAAAGTTGGCCTCTGTGCTTTTTCCGTGTTGGAAAGACTCTTTCTTGCACCGAGGTCTGCTTATTGTAAATATCTTGTACTTGTTTTTACACCTTTTCATGTCAAAGTTGGCCTCTGAGCTTATCAGTGATGGAAAGACTCTTTCTTGCACTGAGGTCTGCTTATTGTAAATATCTTGTACTTGTTTGAACACCTTTTAATGTCAAAGTTGGCCTCTGTGCTTATCAGTGTTAGAAAGACTCTTTCTTGCACTGAGGTCTGCTTATTGTAAATATCTTGTACTTGTTTTTACACCTTTTAATGTCAAAGTTGGCCTCTGTGCTTTTTCCGTGTTGGAAAGACTCTTTCTTGCACTGAGGTCTGCTTATTGTAAATATCTTGTACTTGTTTGAACACCTTTTAATGTCAAAGTTGGCCTCTGTGCTTATCAGTGTTAGAAAGACTCTTTCTTGCACTGAGGTCTGCTTATTGTAAATATCTTGTACTTGTTTGAACACCTTTTAATGTCAAAGTTGGCCTCTGTGCTTATCAGTGTTAGAAAGACTCTTTCTTGCACTGAGGTCTGCTTATTGTAAATATCTTGTACTTGTTTGAACACCTTTTAATGTCAAAGTTGGCCTCTGTGCTTATCAGTGTTAGAAAGACTCTTTCTTGCACTGAGGTCTGCTTATTGTAAATATCTTGTACTTGTTTTTACACCTTTTCATGTCAAAGTTGGCCTCTGAGCTTATCAGTGATGGAAAGACTCTTTCCTGCACTGAGGTCTGCTTTTTGTAAATATCTTGTACTTGTTTTTACACCTTTTCATGTCAAAGTTGGCGTCTGTGCTTATCAGTGTTGGAAAGACTCTTTCTTGCACTGAGGTCTGCTTATTGTAAATATCTTGTACTTGTTTGAACACCTTTTAATGTCAAAGTTGGCCTCTGTGCTTCTGCAGTGTTAGAAAGACTCTTTCTTGCACTGAGGGCTGCTTATTGTGAATATCTTGTACTTGTTTGAACACCTTTTAATGTCAAAGTTGGCCTCTGTGCTTATCAGTGATGGAAAGACTCTTTCTTGCACTGAGGTCTGCTTATTGTAAATATCTTGTACTTGTTTTTACACCTTTTCATGTCAAAGTTGGCCTCTGTGCTTATCAGTGTTGGAAAGGCTCTTTCTTGCACTGAGGTCTGCTTATTGTAAATATCTTGTACTTGTTTTTACACCTTTTCATGTCAAAGTTGGCCTCTGTGCTTATCAGTGTTGGAAAGACTCTTTCTTGCACTGAGGGCTACTTATTGTAAATATCTTGTACTTGTTTGAACACCTTTTCATGTCAAAGTTGGCCTCTGTGCTTATCAGTGTTGGAAAGACTCTTTCTTGTACTGAGGTCTGCTTATTGTTAATATATTGTACTTGTTTTTACACCTTTTCATGTCAAAGTTGGCCTCTGAGCTTATCAGTGTTGGAAAGACTCTTTCTTGCACTGAGGTCTGCTTATTGTTAATATATTGTACTTGTTTTTATACCTTTTCATGTCAAAGTTGGCCTCTGTGCTTATCAGTGTTGGAAAGACACGTTTTTGCACTGAGGTCTGCTTATTGTAAATATCTTGTACTTGTTTGAACACCTTTTAATGTCAAAGTTGGCCTCTGAGCTTATCAGTGATGGAAAGACTCTTTCTTGCACTGAGGTCTGCTTATTGTAAATATCTTGTACTTGTTTTTACACCTTTTCATGTCAAAGTTGGCCTCTGAGCTTATCAGTGTTGGAAAGACTCTTTCTTGCACTGAGGTCTGCTTATTGTAAATATCTTGTACTTGTTTTTACACCTTTTAATGTCAAAGTTGGCCTCTGTGCTTATCAGTGTTGGAAAGACTCTTTCTTGCACTGAGGTCTGCTTATTGTAAATATCTTGTACTTGTTTTTACACCTTTTAATGTCAAAGTTGGCCTCTGTGCTTTTTCCGTGTTGGAAAGACTCTTTCTTGCACCGAGGTCTGCTTTTTGTAAATATCTTGTACTTGTTTGAACACCTTTTAATGTCAAAGTTGGCCTCTGTGCTTATCAGTGTTGGAAAGACACGTTTTTGCACTGAGGTCTGCTTATTGTAAATATCTTGTACTTGTTTTTACACCTTTTCATGTCAAAGTTGGCCTCTGTGCTTATCAGTGTTGGAAAGGCTCTTTCTTGCACTGAGGTCTGCTTTTTGTAAATATCTTGTACTTGTTTTTACACCTTTTCATGTCAAAGTTGGCCTCTGTGCTTATCAGTGTTGGAAAGACTCTTTCTTGCACTGAGGTCTGCTTATTGTAAATATCTTGTACTTGTTTTTACACTTTTTCATGTCAAAGTTGGCCTCTGTGCTTATCAGTGTTGGAAAGGCTCTTTCTTGCACTGAGGTCTGCTTATTGTAAATATCTTGTACTTGTTTTTACACCTTTTCATGTCAAAGTTGGCCTCTGTGCTTATCAGTGTTGGAAAGACTCTTTCTTGCACTGAGGTCTGCTTATTGTAAATATCTTGTACTTGTTTTTACACCTTTTCATGTCAAAGTTGGCCTCTGTGCTTATCAGTGTTGGAAAGACTCTTTCTTGCACTGAGGTCTGCTTATTGTAAATATCTTGTACTTGTTTGAACACCTTTTAATGTCAAAGTTGGCCTCTGTGCTTTTCAGTGTTGGAAAGACTCTTTCTTGCACTGAGGTCTGCTTATTGTAAATATCTTGTACTTGTTTGAACACCTTTTAATGTCAAAGTTGGCCTCTGCGCTTCTGCAGTGTTAGAAAGACTCTTTCTTGCACTGAGGGCTACTTATTGTAAATATCTTGTACTTGTTTGAAGACCTTTTAATGTCAAAGTTGGCCTCTGTGCTTTTCAGTGTTGGAAAGACTCTTTCTTGCACTGAGGTCTGCTTATTGTAAATATCTTGTACTTGTTTTTACACCTTTTCATGTCAAAGTTGGCCTCTGTGCTTTTCAGTGTTGGAAAGACTCTTTCTTGCACTGAGGTCTGCTTATTGTAAATATCTTGTACTTGTTTGAACACCTTTTCATGTCAAAGTTGGCCTCTGTGCTTTTTCCGTGTTGGAACGACTCTTTCTTGCACTGAGGTCTGCTTATTGTTAATATATTGTACTTGTTTTTATACCTTTTAATGTCAAAGTTGGCCTCTGTGCTTGTCAGTGTTGGAAAGACACGTTTTTGCACTGAGGTCTGCTTATTGTGAATATCTTGTACTTGTTTGAACACCTTTTCATGTCAAAGTTGGCCTCTGTGCTTCTGCAGTGTTAGAAAGACTCTTTCTTGCACTGAGGGCTGCTTATTGTAAATATCTTGTACTTGTTTTTACACCTTTTCATGTCAAAGTTGGCCTCTGTGCTTTTTCAGTGTTGGAAAGACTCTTTCTTGCACTGAGGTCTGCTTATTGTAAATATCTTGTACTTGTTTGAACACCTTTTCATGTCAAAGTTGGCCTCTGTGCTTCTGCAGTGTTAGAAAGACTCTTTCTTGCACTGAGGGCTGCTTATTGTAAATATCTTGTACTTGTTTGAAGACCTTTTAATGTTAAAGTTGGCCTCTGTGCTTTTTCAGTGTTGGAAAGACTCTTTCTTGCACTGAGGTCTGCTTATTGTAAATATCTTGTACTTGTTTGAACACCTTTTCATGTCAAAGTTGGCCTCTGTGCTTATCAGTGTTGGAAAGACTCTTTCTTGCACTGAGGGCTACTTATTGTAAATATCTTGTACTTGTTTGAAGACCTTTTAATGTTAAAGTTGGCCTCTGTGCTTTTTCAGTGTTGGAAAGACTCTTTCTTGCACTGAGGTCTGCTTATTGTTAATATATTGTACTTGTTTTTATACCTTTTAATGTCAAAGTTGGCCTCTGTGCTTTTTCCGTGTTGGAAAGACTCTTTCTTGCACTGAGGTCTGCTTATTGTAAATATCTTGTACTTGTTTGAACACCTTTTAATGTCAAAGTTGGCCTCTGTGCTTTTTCCGTGTTGGAAAGACTCTTTCTTGCACTGAGGTCTGCTTATTGTAAATATCTTGTACTTGTTTTTACACCTTTTAATGTCAAAGTTGGCCTCTGTGCTTATCAGTGTTGGAAAGACTCTTTCTTGCACTGAGGTCTGCTTATTGTAAATATCTTGTACTTGTTTGAAGACCTTTTAATGTCAAAGTTGGCCTCTGTGCTTATCAGTGTTGGAAAGACTCTTTCTTGCACTGAGGTCTGCTTATTGTAAATATCTTGTACTTGTTTGAACACCTTTTAATGTCAAAGTTGGCCTCTGTGCTTTTTCAGTGTTGGAAAGACTCTTTCTTGCACTGAGGTCTGCTTATTGTAAATATCTTGTACTTGTTTTTACACCTTTTCATGTCAAAGTTTGCCTCTGTGCTTATCAGTGTTGGAAAGACTCTTTCTTGCACTGAGGTCTGCTTATTGTTAATATATTGTACTTGTTTTTATACCTTTTAATGTCAAAGTTGGCCTCTGTGCTTGTCAGTGTTGGAAAGACACGTTTTTGCACTGAGGTCTGCTTATTGTAAATATCTTGTACTTGTTTGAACACCTTTTCATGTCAAAGTTGGCCTCTGTGCTTTTCAGTGTTGGAAAGACTCTTTCTTGCACTGAGGTCTGCTTATTGTAAATATCTTGTACTTGTTTGAACACCTTTTAATGTCAAAGTTGGCCTCTGTGCTTTTTCCGTGTTGGAACGACTCTTTCTTGCACTGAGGTCTGCTTATTGTTAATATATTGTACTTGTTTTTATACCTTTTAATGTCAAAGTTGGCCTCTGTGCTTGTCAGTGTTGGAAAGACACGTTTTTGCACTGAGGTCTGCTTATTGTGAATATCTTCTACTTGTTTTTACACCTTTTCATGTCAAAGTTGGCCTCTGAGCTTATCAGTGATGGAAAGACTCTTTCTTGCACTGAGGTCTGCTTATTGTAAATATCTTGTACTTGTTTGAACACCTTTTCATGTCAAAGTTGGCCTCTGTGCTTCTGCAGTGTTAGAAAGACTCTTTCTTGCACTGAGGGCTGCTTATTGTAAATATCTTGTACTTGTTTTTACACCTTTTCATGTCAAAGTTGGCCTCTGTGCTTTTTCAGTGTTGGAAAGACTCTTTCTTGCACTGAGGTCTGCTTATTGTAAATATCTTGTACTTGTTTGAACACCTTTTCATGTCAAAGTTGGCCTCTGTGCTTCTGCAGTGTTAGAAAGACTCTTTCTTGCACTGAGGGCTGCTTATTGTAAATATCTTGTACTTGTTTGAACACCTTTTCATGTCAAAGTTGGCCTCTGTGCTTATCAGTGTTGGAAAGACTCTTTCTTGCACTGAGGTCTGCTTATTGTAAATATCTTGTACTTGTTTGAACACCTTTTCATGTCAAAGTTGGCCTCTGTGCTTTTTCAGTGTTGGAAAGACTCTTTCTTGCACTGAGGTCTGCTTATTGTTAATATATTGTACTTGTTTTTACACCTTTTCATGTCAAAGTTGGCCTCTGTGCTTTTTCAGTGTTGGAAAGACTCTTTCTTGCACTGAGGTCTGCTTATTGTAAATATCTTGTACTTGATTTTACACCTTTTAATGTCAAAGTTGGCCTCTGTGCTTTTTCAGTGTTGGAAAGACTCTTTCTTGCACTGAGGTCTGCTTATTGTAAATATCTTGTACTTGTTTGAACACCTTTTAATGTCAAAGTTGGCCTCTGTGCTTTTTCAGTGTTGGAAAGACTCTTTCTTGCACTGAGGTCTGCTTATTGTAAATATCTTGTACTTGTTTGAACACCTTTTAATGTCAAAGTTGGCCTCTGTGCTTTTTCCGTGTTGGAAAGACTCTTTCTTGCACTGAGGTCTGCTTATTGTAAATATCTTGTACTTGTTTTTACACCTTTTAATGTCAAAGTTGGCCTCTGTGCTTATCAGTGTTGGAAAGACTCTTTCTTGCACTGAGGTCTGCTTATTGTAAATATCTTGTACTTGTTTGAAGACCTTTTAATGTTAAAGTTGGCCGCTGTGCTTTTTCAGTGTTGGAAAGACTCTTTCTTGCACTGAGGTCTGCTTATTGTAAATATCTTGTACTTGTTTTTACACCTTTTCATGTCAAAGTTGGCCTCTGTGCTTGTCAGTGTTGGAAAGACACGTTTTTCCACTTAGGTCTGCTTATTGTAAATATCTTGTACTTGTTTGAACACCTTTTAATGTCAAAGTTGGCCTCTGTGCTTATCAGTGTTGGAAAGACTCTTTCTTGCACTGAGGTCTGCTTATTGTAAATATCTTGTACTTGTTTGAACACCTTTTCATGTCAAAGTTGGCCTCTGTGCTTGTCAGTGTTGGAAAGACACGTTTTTGCACTGAGGTCTGCTTATTGTGAATATCTTGTACTTGTTTTTACACCTTTTCATGTCAAAGTTGGCCTCTGTGCTTTTTCAGTGTTGGAAAGACTCTTTCTTGCACTGAGGTCTGCTTATTGTAAATATCTTGTACTTGTTTGAGCACCTTTTCATGTCAAAGTTGGCCTCTGTGCTTCTGCAGTGTTAGAAAGACTCTTTCTTGCACTGAGGGCTACTTATTGTAAATATCTTGTACTTGTTTGAAGACCTTTTAATGTTAAAGTTGGCCTCTTTGCTTTTTCCGTGTTGGAAAGACTCTTTCTTGCACTGAGGTCTGCTTATTGTAAATATCTTGTACTTGTTTGAACACCTTTTAATGTCAAAGTTGGCCTCTGTGCTTGTCAGTGTTGGAAAGACACGTTTTTGCACTGAGGTCTGCTTATTGTAAATATCTTGTACTTGTTTGAACACCTTTTAATGTCAAAGTTGGCCTCTGTGCTTGTCAGTGTTGGAAAGACACGTTTTTGCACTGAGGTCTGCTTATTGTAAATATATTGTACTTGTTTTTACACCTTTTAATGTCAAAGTTGGCCTCTGTGCTTTTTCAGTGTTGGAAAGACTCTTTCTTGCACTGAGGTCTGCTTATTGTAAATATCTTGTACTTGTTTGAACACCTTTTAATGTCAAAGTTGGCCTCTGTGCTTTTTCAGTGTTGGAAAGACTCTTTCTTGCACTGAGGTCTGCTTATTGTAAATATCTTCTACTTGTTTTTACACCTTTTCATGTCAAAGTTGGCCTCTGAGCTTATCAGTGATGGAAAGACTCTTTCTTGCACTGAGGTCTGCTTATTGTAAATATCTTGTACTTGATTTTACACCTTTTAATGTCAAAGTTGGCCTCTGTGCTTGTCAGTGTTGGAAAGACACGTTTTTGCACTGAGGTCTGCTTATTGTAAATATCTTGTACTTGTTTGAAGACCTTTTAATGTCAAAGTTGGCGTCTGTGCTTTTTCAGTGTTGGAAAGACTCTTTCTTGCACTGAGGTCTGCTTATTGTAAATATCTTGTACTTGTTTTTACACCTTTTAATGTTAAAGTTGGCCTCTTTGCTTTTTCCGTGTTGGAAAGACTCTTTCTTGCACTGAGGTCTGCTTATTGTAAATATCTTGTACTTGATTTTACACCTTTTAATGTCAAAGTTGGCGTCTGTGCTTTTTCAGTGTTGGAAAGACTCTTTCTTGCACTGAGGTCTGCTTATTGTAAATATCTTGTACTTGTTTGAACACCTTTTCATGTCAAAGTTGGCCTCTGTGCTTATCAGTGTTGGAAAGACTCTTTCTTGCACTGAGGTCTGCTTATTGTAAATATCTTGTACTTGTTTGAACACCTTTTAATGTCAAAGTTGGCCTCTGTGCTTATCAGTGTTAGAAAGACTCTTTCTTGCACTGAGGTCTGCTTATTGTTAATATATTGTACTTGTTTTTATACCTTTTAATGTCAAAGTTGGCCTCTGTGCTTTTTCATTGTTGGAAAGACTCTTTCTTGCACTGAGGTCTGCTTATTGTAAGTATCTTGTACTTGTTTGAACACCTTTTAATGTCAAAGTTGGCCTCTGTGCTTATCAGTGTTAGAAAGACTCTTTCTTGCACTGAGGTCTGCTTATTGTAAATATCTTGTACTTGATTTTTACACCTTTTCATGTCAAAGTTGGCCTCTGTGCTTATCAGTGTTGGAAAGACTCTTTCTTGCACTGAGGTCTGCTTATTGTAAATATCTTGTACTTGTTTTTACACCTTTTCATGTCAAAGTTGGCCTCTGTGCTTTTCAGTGTTGGAAAGACTCTTTCTTGCACTGAGGTCTGCTTATTGTAAATATTTTGTACTTGTTTGAACACCTTTTAATGTCAAAGTTGGCCTCTGCGCTTTTTCAGTGTTGGAAAGACTCTTTCTTGCACTGAGGTCTGCTTATTGTAAATATCTTGTACTTGTTTGAACACCTTTTAATGTCAAAGTTGGCCTCTGTGCTTATCAGTGTTGGAAAGACTCTTTCTTGCACTGAGGTCTGCTTATTGTAAATATCTTGTACTTGTTTGAACACCTTTTAATGTCAAAGTTGGCCTCTGTGCTTATCAGTGTTAGAAAGACTCTTTCTTGCACTGAGGTCTGCTTATTGCTAATATATTGTACTTGTTTTTATACCTTTTAATGTCAAAGTTGGCCTCTGTGCTTTTTCCGTGTTAGAAAGACTCTTTCTTGCACTGAGGTCTGCTTATTGTAAATATCTTGTACTTGTTTTTACACCTTTTCATGTCAAAGTTGGCCTCTGTGCTTGTCAGTGTTGGAAAGACTCTTTCTTGCACTAAGGTCTGCTTATTGTAAATATCTTGTACTTGTTTGAAGACCTTTTAATGTTAAAGTTGGCCTCTTTGCTTTTTCCGTGTTGGAAAGACTCTTTCTTGCACTGAGGTCTGCTTATTGTAAATATCTTGTACTTGTTTGAACACCTTTTCATGTCAAAGTTGGCCTCTGTGCTTATCAGTGTTGGAAAGACTCTTTCTTGCACTGAGGTCTGCTTATTGTAAATATCTTGTACTTGTTTGAACACCTTTTAATGTCAAAGTTGGCCTCTGTGCTTATCAGTGTTGGAAAGACTCTTTCTTGCACTGAGGTCTGCTTATTGTTAATATCTTGTACTTGTTTGAACACCTTTTAATGTCAAAGTTGGCCTCTGCGCTTCTGCAGTGTTAGAAAGACTCTTTCTTGCACTGAGGTCTGCTTATTGTTAATATCTTGTACTTGTTTTTATACCTTTTAATGTCAAAGTTGGCCTCTGTGCTTTTTCCGTGTTAGAAAGACTCTTTCTTGCACTGAGGTCTGCTTATTGTAAATATCTTATACTTGTTTGAACACCTTTTCATGTCAAAGTTGGCCTCTGTGCTTGTCAGTGTTGGAAAGACACGTTTTTGCACTGAGGTCTGCTTATTGTAAATATCTTGTACTTGTTTGAACACCTTTTAATGTCAAAGTTGGCCTCTGTGCTTTTTCAGTGTTGGAAAGACTCTTTCTTGCACTGAGGTCTGCTTATTGTAAATATCTTGTACTTGTTTTTACACCTTTTCATGTCAAAGTTGGCCTCTGTGCTTGTCAGTGTTGGAAAGACTCTTTCTTGCACTAAGGTCTGCTTATTGTAAATATCTTGTACTTGTTTGAAGACCTTTTAATGTTAAAGTTGGCCTCTTTGCTTTTTCCGTGTTGGAAAGACTCTTTCTTGCACTGAGGTCTGCTTATTGTAAATATCTTGTACTTGTTTGAACACCTTTTCATGTCAAAGTTGGCCTCTGTGCTTATCAGTGTTGGAAAGACTCTTTCTTGCACTGAGGTCTGCTTATTGTAAATATCTTGTACTTGATTTTACACCTTTTAATGTCAAAGTTGGCCTCTGTGCTTTTTCAGTGTTGGAAAGACTCTTTCTTGCACTGAGGTCTGCTTATTGTAAATATTTTGTACTTGTTTGAACACCTTTTAATGTCAAAGTTGGCCTCTGTGCTTATCAGTGTTAGAAAGACTCTTTCTTGCACTGAGGTCTGCTTATTGTTAATATATTGTACTTGTTTTTATACCTTTTAATGTCAAAGTTGGCCTCTGTGCTTTTTCCGTGTTAGAAAGACTCTTTCTTGCACTGAGGTCTGCTTATTGTAAATATCTTGTACTTGTTTGAAGACCTTTTAATGTTAAAGTTGGCCTCTTTGCTTTTTCCGTGTTGGAAAGACTCTTTCTTGCACTGAGGTCTGCTTATTGTAAATATCTTGTACTTGTTTGAACACCTTTTCATGTCAAAGTTGGCCTCTGTGCTTATCAGTGTTGGAAAGACTCTTTCTTGCACTGAGGTCTGCTTATTGTAAATATCTTGTACTTGATTTTACACCTTTTCATGTCAAAGTTGGCCTCTGTGCTTATCAGTGTTAGAAAGACTCTTTCTTGCACTGAGGTCTGCTTATTGTAAATATCTTGTACTTGTTTGAAGACCTTTTAATGTTAAAGTTGGCCTCTTTGCTTTTTCCGTGTTGGAAAGACTCTTTCTTGCACTGAGGTCTGCTTATTGTAAATATCTTGTACTTGTTTGAACACCTTTTCATGTCAAAGTTGGCCTCTGTGCTTATCAGTGTTGGAAAGACTCTTTCTTGCACTGAGGTCTGCTTATTGTAAATATCTTGTACTTGATTTTACACCTTTTAATGTCAAAGTTGGCCTCTGTGCTTTTTCAGTGTTGGAAAGACTCTTTCTTGCACTGAGGTCTGCTTATTGTAAATATCTTGTACTTGTTTGAACACCTTTTCATGTCAAAGTTGGCCTCTGTGCTTGTCAGTGTTGGAAAGACTCTTTCTTGCACTGAGGTCTGCTTATTGTAAATATTTTGTACTTGTTTGAACACCTTTTAATGTCAAAGTTGGCCTCTGCGCTTCTGCAGTGTTAGAAAGACTCTTTCTTGCACTGAGGTCTGCTTATTGTAAATATCTTGTACTTGTTTGAACACCTTTTAATGTCAAAGTTGGCCTCTGTGCTTTTTCAGTGTTGGAAAGACTCTTTTTTGCACTGAGGTCTGCTTATTGTAAATATCTTGTACTTGTTTGAACACCTTTTCATGTCAAAGTTGGCCTCTGTGCTTATCAGTGTTAGAAAGACTCTTTCTTGCACTGAGGTCTGCTTATTGTAAATATCTTGTACTTGTTTGAAGACCTTTTAATGTCAAAGTTGGCCTCTGTGCTTGTCAGTGTTGGAAAGACTCTTTCTTGCACTGAGGTCTGCTTATTGTAAATATTTTGTACTTGTTTGAACACCTTTTAATGTCAAAGTTGGCCTCTGCGCTTCTGCAGTGTTAGAAAGACTCTTTCTTGCACTGAGGTCTGCTTATTGTAAATATCTTGTACTTGTTTGAACACCTTTTAATGTCAAAGTTGGCCTCTGTGCTTATCAGTGTTGGAAAGACTCTTTCTTGCACTGAGGTCTGCTTATTGTAAATATCTTGTACTTGATTTTACACCTTTTAATGTCAAAGTTGGCCTCTGTGCTTTTTCAGTGTTGGAAAGACTCTTTCTTGCACTGAGGTCTGCTTATTGTAAATATTTTGTACTTGTTTGAACACCTTTTAATGTCAAAGTTGGCCTCTGCGCTTCTGCAGTGTTAGAAAGACTCTTTCTTGCACTGAGGTCTGCTTATTGTAAATATCTTGTACTTGTTTGAACACCTTTTAATGTCAAAGTTGGCCTCTGTGCTTTTTCAGTGTTGGAAAGACTCTTTCTTGCACTGAGGTCTGCTTATTGTAAATATCTTGTACTTGATTTTACACCTTTTAATGTCAAAGTTGGCCTCTGTGCTTTTTCAGTGTTGGAAAGACTCTTTTTTGCACTGAGGTCTGCTTATTGTAAATATCTTGTACTTGTTTGAACACCTTTTCATGTCAAAGTTGGCCTCTGTGCTTATCAGTGTTAGAAAGACTCTTTCTTGCACTGAGGTCTGCTTATTGTAAATATTTTGTACTTGTTTGAACACCTTTTAATGTCAAAGTTGGCCTCTGCGCTTCTGCAGTGTTAGAAAGACTCTTTCTTGCACTGAGGTCTGCTTATTGTAAATATCTTGTACTTGTTTGAACACCTTTTAATGTCAAAGTTGGCCTCTGTGCTTATCAGTGTTGGAAAGACTCTTTCTTGCACTGAGGTCTGCTTATTGTAAATATCTTGTACTTGTTTGAACACCTTTTAATGTCAAAGTTGGCCTCTGTGCTTATCAGTGTTAGAAAGACTCTTTCTTGCACTGAGGTCTGCTTATTGTTAATATATTGTACTTGTTTTTATACCTTTTAATGTCAAAGTTGGCCTCTGTGCTTTTTCCGTGTTAGAAAGACTCTTTCTTGCACTGAGGTCTGCTTATTGTAAATATCTTATACTTGTTTGAACACCTTTTCATGTCAAAGTTGGCCTCTGTGCTTGTCAGTGTTGGAAAGACACGTTTTTGCACTGAGGTCTGCTTATTGTAAATATCTTGTACTTGTTTGAACACCTTTTAATGTCAAAGTTGGCCTCTGTGCTTTTTCAGTGTTGGAAAGACTCTTTCTTGCACTGAGGTCTGCTTATTGTAAATATCTTGTACTTGTTTTTACACCTTTTCATGTCAAAGTTGGCCTCTGTGCTTATCAGTGTTGGAAAGACTCTTTCTTGCACTGAGGTCTGCTTATTGTAAATATCTTGTACTTGATTTTACACCTTTTCATGTCAAAGTTGGCCTCTGTGCTTATCAGTGTTAGAAAGACTCTTTCTTGCACTGAGGTCTGCTTATTGTAAATATCTTGTACTTGTTTGAACACCTTTTAATGTCAAAGTTGGCCTCTGTGCTTATCAGTGTTGGAAAGACTCTTTCTTGCACTGAGGTCTGCTTATTGTAAATATCTTGTACTTGTTTGAACACCTTTTAATGTCAAAGTTGGCCTCTGTGCTTATCAGTGTTAGAAAGACTCTTTCTTGCACTGAGGTCTGCTTATTGTTAATATATTGTACTTGTTTTTATACCTTTTAATGTCAAAGTTGGCCTCTGTGCTTTTTCCGTGTTAGAAAGACTCTTTCTTGCACTGAGGTCTGCTTATTGTAAATATCTTATACTTGTTTGAACACCTTTTCATGTCAAAGTTGGCCTCTGTGCTTGTCAGTGTTGGAAAGACACGTTTTTGCACTGAGGTCTGCTTATTGTAAATATCTTGTACTTGTTTGAACACCTTTTAATGTCAAAGTTGGCCTCTGTGCTTTTTCAGTGTTGGAAAGACTCTTTCTTGCACTGAGGTCTGCTTATTGTAAATATCTTGTACTTGTTTTTACACCTTTTCATGTCAAAGTTGGCCTCTGTGCTTGTCAGTGTTGGAAAGACTCTTTCTTGCACTGAGGTCTGCTTATTGTAAATATCTTGTACTTGTTTGAAGACCTTTTAATGTTAAAGTTGGCCTCTTTGCTTTTTCCGTGTTGGAAAGACTCTTTCTTGCACTGAGGTCTGCTTATTGTAAATATCTTGTACTTGTTTGAACACCTTTTCATGTCAAAGTTGGCCTCTGTGCTTATCAGTGTTGGAAAGACTCTTTCTTGCACTGAGGTCTGCTTATTGTAAATATCTTGTACTTGATTTTACACCTTTTCATGTCAAAGTTGGCCTCTGTGCTTATCAGTGTTAGAAAGACTCTTTCTTGCACTGAGGTCTGCTTATTGTAAATATCTTGTACTTGATTTTACACCTTTTCATGTCAAAGTTGGCCTCTGTGCTTATCAGTGTTGGAAAGACTCTTTCTTGCACTGAGGTCTGCTTATTGTAAATATCTTGTACTTGATTTTACACCTTTTAATGTCAAAGTTGGCCTCTGTGCTTTTTCAGTGTTGGAAAGACTCTTTCTTGCACTGAGGTCTGCTTATTGTAAATATCTTGTACTTGTTTGAACACCTTTTCATGTCAAAGTTGGCCTCTGCGCTTTTTCAGTGTTGGAAAGACTCTTTCTTGCACTGAGGTCTGCTTATTGTAAATATCTTGTACTTGTTTTTACACCTTTTCATGTCAAAGTTGGCCTCTGTGCTTGTCAGTGTTGGAAAGACTCTTTCTTGCACTAAGGTCTGCTTATTGTAAATATCTTGTACTTGTTTGAAGACCTTTTAATGTCAAAGTTGGCCTCTGTGCTTTTTCAGTGTTGGAAAGACTCTTTCTTGCACTGAGGTCTGCTTATTGTAAATATCTTGTACTTGTTTTTACACCTTTTCATGTCAAAGTTGGCCTCTGTGCTTGTCAGTGTTGGAAAGACTCTTTCTTGCACTAAGGTCTGCTTATTGTAAATATCTTGTACTTGTTTGAAGACCTTTTAATGTTAAAGTTGGCCTCTTTGCTTTTTCCGTGTTGGAAAGACTCTTTCTTGCACTGAGGTCTGCTTATTGTAAATATCTTGTACTTGTTTGAACACCTTTTAATGTCAAAGTTGGCCTCTGTGCTTATCAGTGTTGGAAAGACTCTTTCTTGCACTGAGGTCTGCTTATTGTAAATATCTTGTACTTGATTTTACACCTTTTCATGTCAAAGTTGGCCTCTGTGCTTATCAGTGTTGGAAAGACTCTTTCTTGCACTGAGGTCTGCTTATTGTAAATATCTTGTACTTGATTTTACACCTTTTCATGTCAAAGTTGGCCTCTGTGCTTATCAGTGTTAGAAAGACTCTTTCTTGCACTGAGGTCTGCTTATTGTAAATATCTTGTACTTGTTTGAACACCTTTTAATGTCAAAGTTGGCCTCTGTGCTTATCAGTGTTGGAAAGACTCTTTCTTGCACTGAGGTCTGCTTATTGTAAATATCTTGTACTTGTTTGAACACCTTTTAATGTCAAAGTTGGCCTCTGTGCTTATCAGTGTTAGAAAGACTCTTTCTTGCACTGAGGTCTGCTTATTGTTAATATATTGTACTTGTTTTTATACCTTTTAATGTCAAAGTTGGCCTCTGTGCTTTTTCCGTGTTAGAAAGACTCTTTCTTGCACTGAGGTCTGCTTATTGTAAATATCTTATACTTGTTTGAACACCTTTTCATGTCAAAGTTGGCCTCTGTGCTTGTCAGTGTTGGAAAGACACGTTTTTGCACTGAGGTCTGCTTATTGTAAATATCTTGTACTTGTTTGAACACCTTTTAATGTCAAAGTTGGCCTCTGTGCTTTTTCAGTGTTGGAAAGACTCTTTCTTGCACTGAGGTCTGCTTATTGTAAATATCTTGTACTTGTTTTTACACCTTTTCATGTCAAAGTTGGCCTCTGTGCTTGTCAGTGTTGGAAAGACTCTTTCTTGCACTAAGGTCTGCTTATTGTAAATATCTTGTACTTGTTTGAAGACCTTTTAATGTTAAAGTTGGCCTCTTTGCTTTTTCCGTGTTGGAAAGACTCTTTCTTGCACTGAGGTCTGCTTATTGTAAATATCTTGTACTTGTTTGAACACCTTTTCATGTCAAAGTTGGCCTCTGTGCTTATCAGTGTTGGAAAGACTCTTTCTTGCACTGAGGTCTGCTTATTGTAAATATCTTGTACTTGATTTTACACCTTTTAATGTCAAAGTTGGCCTCTGTGCTTTTTCAGTGTTGGAAAGACTCTTTCTTGCACTGAGGTCTGCTTATTGTAAATATCTTGTACTTGTTTGAACACCTTTTCATGTCAAAGTTGGCCTCTGTGCTTGTCAGTGTTGGAAAGACTCTTTCTTGCACTGAGGTCTGCTTATTGTAAATATTTTGTACTTGTTTGAACACCTTTTAATGTCAAAGTTGGCCTCTGCGCTTCTGCAGTGTTAGAAAGACTCTTTCTTGCACTGAGGTCTGCTTATTGTAAATATCTTGTACTTGTTTGAACACCTTTTAATGTCAAAGTTGGCCTCTGTGCTTTTTCAGTGTTGGAAAGACTCTTTCTTGCACTGAGGTCTGCTTATTGTAAATATCTTGTACTTGATTTTACACCTTTTAATGTCAAAGTTGGCCTCTGTGCTTTTTCAGTGTTGGAAAGACTCTTTTTTGCACTGAGGTCTGCTTATTGTAAATATCTTGTACTTGTTTGAACACCTTTTCATGTCAAAGTTGGCCTCTGTGCTTATCAGTGTTAGAAAGACTCTTTCTTGCACTGAGGTCTGCTTATTGTAAATATCTTGTACTTGTTTGAACACCTTTTAATGTCAAAGTTGGCCTCTGTGCTTATCAGTGTTAGAAAGACTCTTTCTTGCACTGAGGTCTGCTTATTGTTAATATATTGTACTTATTTTTATACCTTTTAATGTCAAAGTTGGCCTCTGTGCTTTTTCCGTGTTAGAAAGACTCTTTCTTGCACTGAGGTCTGCTTATTGTAAATATCTTATACTTGTTTGAACACCTTTTCATGTCAAAGTTGGCCTCTGTGCTTGTCAGTGTTGGAAAGACACGTTTTTGCACTGAGGTCTGCTTATTGTAAATATCTTATACTTGTTTGAACACCTTTTCATGTCAAAGTTGGCCTCTGTGCTTGTCAGTGTTGGAAAGACTCTTTCTTGCACTGAGGTCTGCTTATTGTAAATATCTTGTACTTGTTTGAACACCTTTTAATGTCAAAGTTGGCCTCTGTGCTTTTTCAGTGTTGGAAAGACTCTTTCTTGCACTGAGGTCTGCTTATTGTAAATATCTTGTACTTGTTTGAACACCTTTTAATGTCAAAGTTGGCCTCTGTGCTTTTTCAGTGTTGGAAAGACTCTTTCTTGCACTGAGGTCTGCTTATTGTAAATATCTTGTACTTGTTTTTACACCTTTTCATGTCAAAGTTGGCCTCTGTGCTTTTTCAGTGTTGGAAAGACTCTTTCTTGCACTGAGGTCTGCTTATTGTAAATATCTTGTACTTGTTTGAACACCTTTTCATGTCAAAGTTGGCCTCTGTGCTTCTGCAGTGTTAGAAAGACTCTTTCTTGCACTGAGGGCTGCTTATTGTAAATATCTTGTACTTGTTTGAAGACCTTTTAATGTTAAAGTTGGCCTCTGTGCTTTTTCAGTGTTGGAAAGACTCTTTCTTGCACTGAGGTCTGCTTATTGTAAATATCTTGTACTTGTTTGAACACCTTTTCATGTCAAAGTTGGCCTCTGTGCTTCTGCAGTGTTAGAAAGACTCTTTCTTGCACTGAGGGCTGCTTATTGTAAATATCTTGTACTTGTTTTTACACCTTTTCATGTCAAAGTTGGCCTCTGTGCTTTTTCAGTGTTGGAAAGACTCTTTCTTGCACTGAGGTCTGCTTATTGTAAATATCTTGTACTTGTTTGAACACCTTTTAATGTCAAAGTTGGCCTCTGTGCTTCTGCAGTGTTAGAAAGACTCTTTCTTGCACTGAGGGCTGCTTATTGTAAATATCTTGTACTTGTTTGAACACCTTTTCATGTCAAAGTTGGCCTCTGTGCTTATCAGTGTTGGAAAGACTCTTTCTTGCACTGAGGGCTGCTTATTGTAAATATCTTGTACTTGTTTGAACACCTTTTCATGTCAAAGTTGGCCTCTGTGCTTTTTCAGTGTTGGAAAGACTCTTTCTTGCACTGAGGTCTGCTTATTGTAAATATCTTGTACTTGATTTTACACCTTTTAATGTCAAAGTTGGCCTCTGTGCTTTTTCAGTGTTGGAAAGACTCTTTCTTGCACTGAGGTCTGCTTATTGTAAATATCTTGTACTTGTTTGAACACCTTTTAATGTCAAAGTTGGCCTCTGTGCTTTTTCAGTGTTGGAAAGACTCTTTCTTGCACTGAGGTCTGCTTATTGTAAATATCTTGTACTTGTTTGAACACCTTTTAATGTCAAAGTTGGCCTCTGTGCTTTTTCCGTGTTGGAAAGACTCTTTCTTGCACTGAGGTCTGCTTATTGTAAATATCTTGTACTTGTTTTTACACCTTTTAATGTCAAAGTTGGCCTCTGTGCTTATCAGTGTTGGAAAGACTCTTTCTTGCACTGAGGTCTGCTTATTGTAAATATCTTGTACTTGTTTGAAGACCTTTTAATGTCAAAGTTGGCCTCTTTGCTTTTTCCGTGTTGGAAAGACTCTTTCTTGCACTGAGGTCTGCTTATTGTAAATATCTTGTACTTGTTTTTACACCTTTTCATGTCAAAGTTGGCCTCTTTGCTTTTTCCGTGTTGGAAAGACTCTTTCTTGCACTGAGGTCTGCTTATTGTAAATATCTTGTACTTGTTTGAACACCTTTTAATGTCAAAGTTGGCCTCTGTGCTTTTCAGTGTTGGAAAGACTCTTTCTTGCACTGAGGTCTGCTTATTGTAAATATTTTGTACTTGTTTGAACACCTTTTAATGTCAAAGTTGGCCTCTGTGCTTTTTCAGTGTTGGAAAGACTCTTTTTTGCACTGAGGTCTGCTTATTGTAAATATCTTGTACTTGTTTTTACACCTTTTCATGTCAAAGTTGGCCTCTGTGCTTATCAGTGTTGGAAAGACTCTTTCTTGCACTGAGGTCTGCTTATTGTAAATATCTTGTACTTGTTTGAACACCTTTTAATGTCAAAGTTGGCCTCTGTGCTTATCAGTGTTAGAAAGACTCTTTCTTGCACTGAGGTCTGCTTATTGTAAATATCTTGTACTTGTTTGAACACCTTTTCATGTCAAAGTTGGCCTCTGTGCTTTTTCAGTGTTGGAAAGACTCTTTCTTGCACTGAGGTCTGCTTATTGTAAATATCTTGTACTTGTTTGAGCACCTTTTCATGTCAAAGTTGGCCTCTGTGCTTTTTCAGTGTTGAAAAGACTCTTTCTTGCACTGAGGTCTGCTTATTGTAAATATCTTGTACTTGATTTTACACCTTTTCATGTCAAAGTTGGCCTCTGTGCTTATCAGTGTTGGAAAGACTCTTTCTTGCACTGAGGTCTGCTTATTGTAAATATCTTGTACTTGTTTGAACACCTTTTAATGTCAAAGTTGGCCTCTGTGCTTATCAGTGTTGGAAAGACTCTTTCTTGCACTGAGGTCTGCTTATTGTAAATATCTTGTACTTGTTTTTACACCTTTTCATGTCAAAGTTGGCCTCTGCGCTTTTTCAGTGTTAGAAAGACTCTTTCTTGCACTGAGGGCTACTTATTGTAAATATCTTGTACTTGTTTGAAGACCTTTTAATGTTAAAGTTGGCCTCTTTGCTTTTTCCGTGTTGGAAAGACTCTTTCTTGCACTGAGGTCTGCTTATTGTAAATATCTTGTACTTGTTTGAACACCTTTTAATGTCAAAGTTGGCCTCTGTGCTTTTTCAGTGTTGGAAAGACTCTTTCTTGCACTGAGGTCTGCTTATTGTAAATATCTTGTACTTGTTTGAACACCTTTTAATGTCAAAGTTGGCCTCTGTGCTTGTCAGTGTTGGAAAGACACGTTTTTGCACTGAGGTCTGCTTATTGTAAATATATTGTACTTGTTTTTACACCTTTTAATGTCAAAGTTGGCCTCTGTGCTTTTTCAGTGTTGGAAAGACTCTTTCTTGCACTGAGGTCTGCTTATTGTAAATATCTTGTACTTGTTTGAACACCTTTTAATGTCAAAGTTGGCCTCTGTGCTTTTTCAGTGTTGGAAAGACTCTTTCTTGCACTGAGGTCTGCTTATTGTAAATATCTTCTACTTGTTTTTACACCTTTTCATGTCAAAGTTGGCCTCTGAGCTTATCAGTGTTGGAAAGACTCTTTCTTGCACTGAGGTCTGCTTATTGTAAATATCTTGTACTTGTTTGAACACCTTTTAATGTCAAAGTTGGCCTCTGTGCTTTTTCAGTGTTGGAAAGACTCTTTCTTGCACTGAGGTCTGCTTATTGTAAATATCTTGTACTTGATTTTACACCTTTTAATGTCAAAGTTGGCCTCTGTGCTTGTCAGTGTTGGAAAGACACGTTTTTGCACTGAGGTCTGCTTATTGTAAATATCTTGTACTTGTTTGAAGACCTTTTAATGTCAAAGTTGGCGTCTGTGCTTTTTCAGTGTTGGAAAGACTCTTTCTTGCACTGAGGTCTGCTTATTGTAAATATCTTGTACTTGTTTGAACACCTTTTAATGTCAAAGTTGGCCTCTGTGCTTATCAGTGTTAGAAAGACTCTTTCTTGCACTGAGGTCTGCTTATTGTTAATATATTGTACTTGTTTTTATACCTTTTAATGTCAAAGTTGGCCTCTGTGCTTTTTCATTGTTGGAAAGACTCTTTCTTGCACTGAGGTCTGCTTATTGTAAATATCTTGTACTTGTTTGAAGACCTTTTAATGTTAAAGTTGGCCTCTGTGCTTTTTCCGTGTTGGAAAGACTCTTTCTTGCACTGAGGTCTGCTTATTGTAAATATCTTATACTTGTTTGAACACCTTTTCATGTCAAAGTTGGCCTCTGTGCTTGTCAGTGTTGGAAAGACACGTTTTTGCACTGAGGTCTGCTTATTGTAAATATCTTGTACTTGTTTGAACACCTTTTAATGTCAAAGTTGGCCTCTGTGCTTTTTCAGTGTTGGAAAGACTCTTTCTTGCACTAAGGTCTGCTTATTGTAAATATCTTGTACTTGTTTGAAGACCTTTTAATGTTAAAGTTGGCCTCTTTGCTTTTTCCGTGTTGGAAAGACTCTTTCTTGCACTGAGGTCTGCTTATTGTAAATATCTTGTACTTGTTTGAACACCTTTTCATGTCAAAGTTGGCCTCTGTGCTTATCAGTGTTGGAAAGACTCTTTCTTGCACTGAGGTCTGCTTATTGTAAATATCTTGTACTTGATTTTACACCTTTTAATGTCAAAGTTGGCCTCTGTGCTTTTTCAGTGTTGGAAAGACTCTTTCTTGCACTGAGGTCTGCTTATTGTAAATATCTTGTACTTGTTTGAACACCTTTTCATGTCAAAGTTGGCCTCTGTGCTTGTCAGTGTTGGAAAGACTCTTTCTTGCACTGAGGTCTGCTTATTGTAAATATTTTGTACTTGTTTGAACACCTTTTAATGTCAAAGTTGGCCTCTGCGCTTCTGCAGTGTTAGAAAGACTCTTTCTTGCACTGAGGTCTGCTTATTGTAAATATCTTGTACTTGTTTGAACACCTTTTAATGTCAAAGTTGGCCTCTGTGCTTTTTCAGTGTTGGAAAGACTCTTTCTTGCACTGAGGTCTGCTTATTGTAAATATCTTGTACTTGATTTTACACCTTTTAATGTCAAAGTTGGCCTCTGTGCTTTTTCAGTGTTGGAAAGACTCTTTTTTGCACTGAGGTCTGCTTATTGTAAATATCTTGTACTTGTTTGAACACCTTTTCATGTCAAAGTTGGCCTCTGTGCTTATCAGTGTTAGAAAGACTCTTTCTTGCACTGAGGTCTGCTTATTGTAAATATCTTGTACTTGTTTGAACACCTTTTAATGTCAAAGTTGGCCTCTGTGCTTATCAGTGTTAGAAAGACTCTTTCTTGCACTGAGGTCTGCTTATTGTTAATATATTGTACTTGTTTTTATACCTTTTAATGTCAAAGTTGGCCTCTGTGCTTTTTCCGTGTTAGAAAGACTCTTTCTTGCACTGAGGTCTGCTTATTGTAAATATCTTATACTTGTTTGAACACCTTTTCATGTCAAAGTTGGCCTCTGTGCTTGTCAGTGTTGGAAAGACACGTTTTTGCACTGAGGTCTGCTTATTGTAAATATCTTGTACTTGTTTGAACACCTTTTCATGTCAAAGTTGGCCTCTGTGCTTGTCAGTGTTGGAAAGACTCTTTCTTGCACTGAGGTCTACTTATTGTAAATATCTTGTACTTGTTTGAACACCTTTTAATGTCAAAGTTGGCCTCTGTGCTTTTTCAGTGTTGGAAAGACTCTTTCTTGCACTGAGGTCTGCTTATTGTAAATATTTTGTACTTGTTTGAACACCTTTTAATGTCAAAGTTGGCCTCTGTGCTTTTTCAGTGTTGGAAAGACTCTTTCTTGCACTGAGGTCTGCTTATTGTAAATATCTTGTACTTGTTTGAACACCTTTTAATGTCAAAGTTGGCCTCTGTGCTTCTGCAGTGTTAGAAAGACTCTTTCTTGCACTGAGGTCTGCTTATTGTTAATATCTTGTACTTGTTTGAACACCTTTTAATGTCAAAGTTGGCCTCTGCGCTTCTGCAGTGTTAGAAAGACTCTTTCTTGCACTGAGGTCTGCTTATTGTTAATATCTTGTACTTGTTTTTATACCTTTTAATGTCAAAGTTGGCCTCTGTGCTTTTTCCGTGTTAGAAAGACTCTTTCTTGCACTGAGGTCTGCTTATTGTAAATATCTTATACTTGTTTGAACACCTTTTCATGTCAAAGTTGGCCTCTGTGCTTGTCAGTGTTGGAAAGACACGTTTTTGCACTGAGGTCTGCTTATTGTAAATATCTTGTACTTGTTTGAACACCTTTTCATGTCAAAGTTGGCCTCTGTGCTTATCAGTGTTGGAAAGACTCTTTCTTGCACTGAGGTCTGCTTATTGTAAATATCTTGTACTTGTTTGAACACCTTTTCATGTCAAAGTTGGCCTCTGTGCTTGTCAGTGTTGGAAAGACACGTTTTTGCACTGAGGTCTGCTTATTGTAAATATCTTGTACTTGTTTGAACACCTTTTCATGTCAAAGTTGGACTCTGTACTTGTCAGTGTTGGAAAGACACGTTTTTGCACTGAGGTCTGCTTATTGTAAATATCTTGTACTTGTTTGAACACCTTTTAATGTCAAAGTTGGCCTCTGTGCTTTTTCCGTGTTGGAACGACTCTTTCTTGCACTGAGGTCTGCTTATTGTGAATATCTTGTACTTGTTTTTACACCTTTTCATGTCAAAGTTGGCCTCTGAGCTTATCAGTGATGGAAAGACTCTTTCTTGCACTGAGGTCTGCTTATTGTAAATATCTTGTACTTGTTTGAAGACCTTTTAATGTTAAAGTTGGCCTCTTTGCTTTTTCCGTGTTGGAAAGACTCTTTCTTGCACTGAGGTCTGCTTATTGTAAATATCTTGTACTTGTTTGAACACCTTTTCATGTCAAAGTTGGCCTCTGTGCTTATCAGTGTTGGAAAGACTCTTTCTTGCACTGAGGTCTGCTTATTGTAAATATCTTGTACTTGTTTGAACACCTTTTCATGTCAAAGTTGGCCTCTGTGCTTGTCAGTGTTGGAAAGACACGTTTTTGCACTGAGGTCTGCTTATTGTAAATATCTTGTACTTGTTTGAACACCTTTTCATGTCAAAGTTGGACTCTGTACTTGTCAGTGTTGGAAAGACACGTTTTTGCACTGAGGTCTGCTTATTGTAAATATCTTGTACTTGTTTGAACACCTTTTAATGTCAAAGTTGGCCTCTGTGCTTTTTCCGTGTTGGAACGACTCTTTCTTGCACTGAGGTCTGCTTATTGTGAATATCTTGTACTTGTTTTTACACCTTTTCATGTCAAAGTTGGCCTCTGAGCTTATCAGTGATGGAAAGACTCTTTCTTGCACTGAGGTCTGCTTATTGTAAATATCTTGTACTTGTTTGAAGACCTTTTAATGTTAAAGTTGGCCTCTTTGCTTTTTCCGTGTTGGAAAGACTCTTTCTTGCACTGAGGTCTGCTTATTGTAAATATCTTGTACTTGTTTGAACACCTTTTAATGTCAAAGTTGGCCTCTGTGCTTATCAGTGTTGGAAAGACTCTTTCTTGCACTGAGGTCTGCTTATTGTAAATATCTTGTACTTGATTTTACACCTTTTCATGTCAAAGTTGGCCTCTGTGCTTATCAGTGTTAGAAAGACTCTTTCTTGCACTGAGGTCTGCTTATTGTAAATATCTTATACTTGTTTGAACACCTTTTCATGTCAAAGTTGGCCTCTGTGCTTGTCAGTGTTGGAAAGACACGTTTTTGCACTGAGGTCTGCTTATTGTAAATATCTTATACTTGTTTGAACACCTTTTCATGTCAAAGTTGGCCTCTGTGCTTGTCAGTGTTGGAAAGACTCTTTCTTGCACTGAGGTCTGCTTATTGTAAATATCTTGTACTTGTTTGAACACCTTTTAATGTCAAAGTTGGCCTCTGTGCTTTTTCAGTGTTGGAAAGACTCTTTCTTGCACTGAGGTCTGCTTATTGTAAATATCTTGTACTTGTTTTTACACCTTTTCATGTCAAAGTTGGCCTCTGTGCTTATCAGTGTTGGAAAGACTCTTTCTTGCACTGAGGTCTGCTTATTGTAAATATCTTGTACTTGTTTTTACACCTTTTCATGTCAAAGTTGGCCTCTGTGCTTTTTCAGTGTTGGAAAGACTCTTTCTTGCACTGAGGTCTGCTTATTGTAAATATCTTGTACTTGTTTGAACACCTTTTCATGTCAAAGTTGGCCTCTGTGCTTCTGCAGTGTTAGAAAGACTCTTTCTTGCACTGAGGGCTGCTTATTGTAAATATCTTGTACTTGTTTGAAGACCTTTTAATGTTAAAGTTGGCCTCTGTGCTTTTTCAGTGTTGGAAAGACTCTTTCTTGCACTGAGGTCTGCTTATTGTAAATATCTTGTACTTGTTTGAACACCTTTTCATGTCAAAGTTGGCCTCTGTGCTTCTGCAGTGTTAGAAAGACTCTTTCTTGCACTGAGGGCTGCTTATTGTAAATATCTTGTACTTGTTTTTACACCTTTTCATGTCAAAGTTGGCCTCTGTGCTTTTTCAGTGTTGGAAAGACTCTTTCTTGCACTGAGGTCTGCTTATTGTAAATATCTTGTACTTGTTTGAACACCTTTTCATGTCAAAGTTGGCCTCTGTGCTTCTGCAGTGTTAGAAAGACTCTTTCTTGCACTGAGGGCTGCTTATTGTAAATATCTTGTACTTGTTTGAACACCTTTTCATGTCAAAGTTGGCCTCTGTGCTTATCAGTGTTGGAAAGACTCTTTCTTGCACTGAGGGCTGCTTATTGTAAATATCTTGTACTTGTTTGAACACCTTTTCATGTCAAAGTTGGCCTCTGTGCTTTTTCAGTGTTGGAAAGACTCTTTCTTGCACTGAGGTCTGCTTATTGTAAATATCTTGTACTTGATTTTACACCTTTTAATGTCAAAGTTGGCCTCTGTGCTTTTTCAGTGTTGGAAAGACTCTTTCTTGCACTGAGGTCTGCTTATTGTTAATATATTGTACTTGTTTTTACACCTTTTCATGTCAAAGTTGGCCTCTGTGCTTTTTCAGTGTTGGAAAGACTCTTTCTTGCACTGAGGTCTGCTTATTGTAAATATCTTGTACTTGTTTGAACACCTTTTAATGTCAAAGTTGGCCTCTGTGCTTTTTCCGTGTTGGAAAGACTCTTTCTTGCACTGAGGTCTGCTTATTGTAAATATCTTGTACTTGTTTTTACACCTTTTAATGTCAAAGTTGGCCTCTGTGCTTATCAGTGTTGGAAAGACTCTTTCTTGCACTGAGGTCTGCTTATTGTAAATATCTTGTACTTGTTTGAAGACCTTTTAATGTCAAAGTTGGCCTCTTTGCTTTTTCCGTGTTGGAAAGACTCTTTCTTGCACTGAGGTCTGCTTATTGTAAATATCTTGTACTTGTTTGAACACCTTTTCATGTCAAAGTTGGCCTCTGTGCTTGTCAGTGTTGGAAAGACACGTTTTTCCACTTAGGTCTGCTTATTGTAAATATCTTGTACTTGTTTGAACACCTTTTAATGTCAAAGTTGGCCTCTGTGCTTTTCAGTGTTGGAAAGACTCTTTCTTGCACTGAGGTCTGCTTATTGTAAATATTTTGTACTTGTTTGAACACCTTTTCATGTCAAAGTTGGCCTCTGTGCTTTTTCAGTGTTGGAAAGACTCTTTTTTGCACTGAGGTCTGCTTATTGTAAATATCTTGTACTTGTTTTTACACCTTTTCATGTCAAAGTTGGCCTCTGTGCTTATCAGTGTTGGAAAGACTCTTTCTTGCACTGAGGTCTGCTTATTGTAAATATCTTGTACTTGTTTGAACACCTTTTAATGTCAAAGTTGGCCTCTGTGCTTATCAGTGTTAGAAAGACTCTTTCTTGCACTGAGGTCTGCTTATTGTTAATATATTGTACTTGTTTTTATACCTTTTAATGTCAAAGTTGGCCTCTGTGCTTTTTCCGTGTTAGAAAGACTCTTTCTTGCACTGAGGTCTGCTTATTGTAAATATCTTATACTTGTTTGAACACCTTTTCATGTCAAAGTTGGCCTCTGTGCTTATCAGTGTTGGAAAGACTCTTTCTTGCACTGAGGTCTGCTTATTGTAAATATCTTGTACTTGTTTGAACACCTTTTCATGTCAAAGTTGGACTCTGTGCTTGTCAGTGTTGGAAAGACACGTTTTTGCACTGAGGTCTGCTTATTGTAAATATCTTGTACTTGTTTGAACACCTTTTAATGTCAAAGTTGGCCTCTGTGCTTTTTCAGTGTTGGAAAGACTCTTTCTTGCACTGAGGTCTGCTTATTGTAAATATCTTGTACTTGTTTGAGCACCTTTTCATGTCAAAGTTGGCCTCTGTGCTTTTTCAGTGTTGAAAAGACTCTTTCTTGCACTGAGGTCTGCTTATTGTAAATATCTTGTACTTGTTTTTACACCTTTTCATGTCAAAGTTGGCCTCTGAGCTTATCAGTGATGGAAAGACTCTTTCTTGCACTGAGGTCTGCTTATTGTAAATATCTTGTACTTGTTTGAACACCTTTTAATGTCAAAGTTGGCCTCTGTGCTTATCAGTGTTGGAAAGACTCTTTCTTGCACTGAGGTCTGCTTATTGTAAATATCTTGTACTTGTTTGAACACCTTTTAATGTCAAAGTTGGCCTCTGTGCTTATCAGTGTTGGAAAGACTCTTTCTTGCACTGAGGTCTGCTTATTGTAAATATCTTGTACTTGTTTGAACACCTTTTCATGTCAAAGTTGGCCTCTGTGCTTATCAGTGTTGGAAAGACTCTTTCTTGCACTGAGGTCTGCTTATTGTAAATATCTTGTACTTGTTTTTACACCTTTTCATGTCAAAGTTGGCCTCTGCGCTTTTTCAGTGTTAGAAAGACTCTTTCTTGCACTGAGGGCTACTTATTGTAAATATCTTGTACTTGTTTGAAGACCTTTTAATGTTAAAGTTGGCCTCTTTGCTTTTTCAGTGTTGGAAAGACTCTTTCTTGCACTGAGGTCTGCTTATTGTAAATATCTTGTACTTGTTTGAACACCTTTTAATGTCAAAGTTGGCCTCTGTGCTTGTCAGTGTTGGAAAGACACGTTTTTGCACTGAGGTCTGCTTATTGTAAATATATTGTACTTGTTTTTACACCTTTTAATGTCAAAGTTGGCCTCTGTGCTTTTTCAGTGTTGGAAAGACTCTTTCTTGCACTGAGGTCTGCTTATTGTAAATATCTTCTACTTGTTTTTACACCTTTTCATGTCAAAGTTGGCCTCTGAGCTTATCAGTGTTGGAAAGACTCTTTCTTGCACTGAGGTCTGCTTATTGTAAATATCTTGTACTTGTTTGAACACCTTTTAATGTCAAAGTTGGCCTCTGTGCTTTTTCAGTGTTGGAAAGACTCTTTCTTGCACTGAGGTCTGCTTATTGTAAATATCTTGTACTTGATTTTACACCTTTTAATGTCAAAGTTGGCCTCTGTGCTTGTCAGTGTTGGAAAGACACGTTTTTGCACTGAGGTCTGCTTATTGTAAATATCTTGTACTTGTTTGAACACCTTTTAATGTCAAAGTTGGCCTCTGTGCTTATCAGTGTTAGAAAGACTCTTTCTTGCACTGAGGTCTGCTTATTGTTAATATATTGTACTTGTTTTTATACCTTTTAATGTCAAAGTTGGCCTCTGTGCTTTTTCATTGTTGGAAAGACTCTTTCTTGCACTGAGGTCTGCTTATTGTAAATATCTTGTACTTGTTTGAAGACCTTTTAATGTTAAAGTTGGCCTCTGTGCTTTTTCCGTGTTGGAAAGACTCTTTCTTGCACTGAGGTCTGCTTATTGTAAATATCTTGTACTTGATTTTTACACCTTTTCATGTCAAAGTTGGCCTCTGTGCTTTTTCAGCGTTGGAAAGACTCTTTCTTGCACTGAGGTCTGCTTATTGTAAATATCTTGTACTTGTTTGAACACCTTTTCATGTCAAAGTTGGCCTTTGTGCTTATCAGTGTTGGAAAGACTCTTTCTTGCACTAAGGTCTGCTTATTGTAAATATCTTGTACTTGTTTTTACACCTTTTCATGTCAAAGTTGGCCTCTGTGCTTTTCAGTGTTGGAAAGACTCTTTCTTGCACTGAGGTCTGCTTATTGTAAATATTTTGTACTTGTTTGAACACCTTTTAATGTCAAAGTTGGCCTCTGCGCTTTTTCAGTGTTGGAAAGACTCTTTCTTGCACTGAGGTCTGCTTATTGTAAATATCTTGTACTTGATTTTACACCTTTTCATGTCAAAGTTGGCCTCTGTGCTTATCAGTGTTAGAAAGACTCTTTCTTGCACTGAGGTCTGCTTATTGTAAATATCTTGTACTTGTTTGAACACCTTTTAATGTCAAAGTTGGCCTCTGTGCTCATCAGTGTTGGAAAGACTCTTTCTTGCACTGAGGTTTGCTTATTGTAAATATCTTGTACTTGTTTGAACACCTTTTAATGTCAAAGTTGGCCTCTGTGCTTTTTCCGTGTTAGAAAGACTCTTTCTTGCACTGAGGTCTGCTTATTGTAAATATCTTATACTTGTTTGAACACCTTTTCATGTCAAAGTTGGCCTCTGTGCTTGTCAGTGTTGGAAAGACACGTTTTTGCACTGAGGTCTGCTTATTGTAAATATCTTGTACTTGTTTTTACACCTTTTATGTCAAAGTTGGCCTCTGACCTTATCAGTGTTGGAAAGACTCTTTCTTGCACTGAGGTCTGCTTATTGTAAATATCTTGTACTTGTTTGAACACCTTTTCATGTCAAAGTTGGCCTCTGTGCTTGTCAGTGTTGGAAAGACACGTTTTTGCACTGAGGTCTGCTTATTGTAAATATCTTGTACTTGTTTTTACACCTTTTCATGTCAAAGTTGGCCTCTGTGCTTGTCAGTGTTGGAAAGACTCTTTCTTGCACTAAGGTCTGCTTATTGTAAATATCTTGTACTTGTTTGAAGACCTTTTAATGTTAAAGTTGGCCTCTTTGCTTTTTCCGTGTTGGAAAGACTCTTTCTTGCACTGAGGTCTGCTTATTGTAAATATCTTGTACTTGTTTGAACACCTTTTCATGTCAAAGTTGGCCTCTGTGCTTATCAGTGTTGGAAAGACTCTTTCTTGCACTGAGGTCTGCTTATTGTAAATATCTTGTACTTGATTTTACACCTTTTAATGTCAAAGTTGGCCTCTGTGCTTTTTCAGTGTTGGAAAGACTCTTTCTTGCACTGAGGTCTGCTTATTGTAAATATCTTGTACTTGTTTGAACACCTTTTCATGTCAAAGTTGGCCTCTGTGCTTGTCAGTGTTGGAAAGACTCTTTCTTGCACTGAGGTCTGCTTATTGTAAATATTTTGTACTTGTTTGAACACCTTTTAATGTCAAAGTTGGCCTCTGTGCTTTTTCAGTGTTAGAAAGACTCTTTCTTGCACTGAGGTCTGCTTATTGTAAATATCTTGTACTTGTTTGAACACCTTTTAATGTCAAAGTTGGCCTCTGTGCTTTTTCAGTGTTGGAAAGACTCTTTCTTGCACTGAGGTCTGCTTATTGTAAATATCTTGTACTTGATTTTACACCTTTTAATGTCAAAGTTGGCCTCTGTGCTTTTTCAGTGTTGGAAAGACTCTTTTTTGCACTGAGGTCTGCTTATTGTAAATATCTTGTACTTGTTTGAACACCTTTTCATGTCAAAGTTGGCCTCTGTGCTTATCAGTGTTAGAAAGACTCTTTCTTGCACTGAGGTCTGCTTATTGTTAATATATTGTACTTGTTTTTATACCTTTTAATGTCAAAGTTGGCCTCTGTGCTTTTTCCGTGTTAGAAAGACTCTTTCTTGCACTGAGGTCTGCTTATTGTAAATATCTTATACTTGTTTGAACACCTTTTCATGTCAAAGTTGGCCTCTGTGCTTGTCAGTGTTGGAAAGACACGTTTTTGCACTGAGGTCTGCTTATTGTAAATATCTTGTACTTGTTTGAACACCTTTTAATGTCAAAGTTGGCCTCTGTGCTTTTTCAGTGTTGGAAAGACTCTTTCTTGCACTAAGGTCTGCTTATTGTAAATATCTTGTACTTGTTTGAAGACCTTTTAATGTTAAAGTTGGCCTCTTTGCTTTTTCCGTGTTGGAAAGACTCTTTCTTGCACTGAGGTCTGCTTATTGTAAATATCTTGTACTTGTTTGAACACCTTTTCATGTCAAAGTTGGCCTCTGTGCTTATCAGTGTTGGAAAGACTCTTTCTTGCACTGAGGTCTGCTTATTGTAAATATCTTGTACTTGTTTGAACACCTTTTAATGTTAAAGTTGGCCTCTGCGCTTCTGCAGTGTTAGAAAGACTCTTTCTTGCACTGAGGTCTGCTTATTGTAAATATCTTGTACTTGTTTGAACACCTTTTAATGTCAAAGTTGGCCTCTGTGCTTTTTCAGTGTTGGAAAGACTCTTTCTTGCACTGAGGTCTGCTTATTGTAAATATCTTGTACTTGTTTGAACACCTTTTAATGTCAAAGTTGGCCTCTGTGCTTGTCAGTGTTGGAAAGACACGTTTTTGCACTGAGGTCTGCTTATTGTAAATATCTTGTACTTGTTTGAACACCTTTTAATGTCAAAGTTGGCCTCTGTGCTTTTTCAGTGATGGAAAGACTCTTTCTTGCACTGAGGTCTGCTTATTGTAAATATCTTGTACTTGTTTTTACACCTTTTAATGTCAAAGTTGGCCTCTGTGCTTTTTCAGTGTTGAAAAGACTCTTTCTTGCACTGAGGTCTGCTTATTGTAAATATCTTGTACTTGTTTTTACACCTTTTCATGTCAAAGTTGGCCTCTGTGCTTTTTCAGTGTTGAAAAGACTCTTTTTTGCACTGAGGTCTGCTTATTGTAAATATCTTGTACTTGTTTGAAGACCTTTTCATGTCAAAGTTGGCCTCTGTGCTTTTTCATTGTTAGAAAGACTCTTTCTTGCACTGAGGTCTTCTTATTGTAAATATCTTGTACTTGTTTTTACACCTTTTAATGTTAAAGTTGGCCTCTTTGCTTTTTCCGTGTTGGAAAGACTCTTTCTTGCACTGAGGTCTGCTTATTGTAAATATCTTGTACTTGATTTTACACCTTTTAATGTCAAAGTTGGCGTCTGTGCTTTTTCAGTGTTGGAAAGACTCTTTCTTGCACTGAGGTCTGCTTATTGTAAATATCTTGTACTTGTTTGAACACCTTTTAATGTCAAAGTTGGCCTCTGTGCTTTTTCCGTGTTGGAAAGACTCTTTCTTGCACTGAGGTCTGCTTATTGTAAATATCTTGTACTTGTTTGAACACCTTTTCATGTCAAAGTTGGCCTCTGTGCTTGTCAGTGTTAGAAAGACTCTTTCTTGCACTGAGGTCTGCTTATTGTGAATATCTTGTACTTGTTTGAACACCTTTTCATGTCAAAGTTGGCCTCTGTGCTTTTTCCGTGTTGGAAAGACTCTTTCTTGCACTGAGGTCTGCTTATTGTAAATATCTTGTACTTGTTTGAACACCTTTTCATGTCAAAGTTGGCCTCTGTGCTTGTCAGTGTTAGAAAGACTCTTTCTTGCACTGAGGTCTGCTTATTGTAAATATCTTGTACTTGATTTTACACCTTTTAATGTCAAAGTTGGCCTTTGTGCTTATCAGTGTTGGAAAGACTCTTTCTTGCACTGAGGTCTGCTTATTGTAAATATCTTGTACTTGTTTGAACACCTTTTCATGTCAAAGTTGGCCTCTGTGCTTTTTCATTGTTGGAAAGACTCTTTCTTGCACTGAGGTCTGCTTATTGTAAATATCTTGTACTTGTTTGAACACCTTTTCATGTCAAAGTTGGCCTCTGTGCTTTTTCATTGTTGGAAAGACTCTTTCTTGCACTGAGGTCTGCTTATTGTAAATATCTTGTACTTGTTTGAACACCTTTTCATGTCAAAGTTGGCCTCTGTGCTTCTGCAGTGTTAGAAAGACTCTTTCTTGCACTGAGGGCTGCTTATTGTAAATATCTTGTACTTGTTTGAAGACCTTTTAATGTTAAAGTTGGCCTCTTTGCTTTTTCCGTGTTGGAAAGACTCTTTCTTGCACTGAGGTCTGCTTATTGTAAATATCTTGTACTTGTTTTTACACCTTTTCATGTCAAAGTTGGCCTCTGTGCTTGTCAGTGTTGGAAAGACTCTTTCTTGCACTGAGGTCTGCTTATTGTAAATATCTTGTACTTGATTTTTACACCTTTTCATGTCAAAGTTGGCCTCTGTGCTTTTTCAGTGTTGGAAAGACTCTTTCTTGCACTGAGGTCTGCTTATTGTAAATATCTTGTACTTGTTTGAACACCTTTTCATGTCAAAGTTGGCCTCTGTGCTTCTGCAGTGTTAGAAAGACTCTTTCTTGCACTGAGGGCTGCTTATTGTAAATATCTTGTACTTGTTTGAAGACCTTTTAATGTTAAAGTTGGCCTCTTTGCTTTTTCCGTGTTGGAAAGACTCTTTCTTGCACTGAGGTCTGCTTATTGTAAATATCTTGTACTTGTTTGAAGACCTTTTAATGTTAAAGTTGGCCTCTGTGCTTATCAGTGTTAGAAAGACTCTTTCTTGCACTGAGGTCTGCTTATTGTGAATATCTTGTACTTGTTTGAACACCTATTAATGTCAAAGTTGGCCTCTGTGCTTATCAGTGTTAGAAAGACTCTTTCTTGCACTGAGGTCTGCTTATTGTAAATATCTTGTACTTGTTTGAAGACCTTTTAATGTTAAAGTTGGCCTCTGTGCTTATCAGTGTTAGAAAGACTCTTTCTTGCACTGAGGTCTGCTTATTGTAAATATCTTGTACTTGTTTGAACACCTTTTAATGTCAAAGTTGGCCTCTGTGCTTTTCAGTGTTGGAAAGACTCTTTCTTGCACTGAGGTCTGCTTATTGTAAATATCTTGTACTTGTTTGAACACCTTTTAATGTCAAAGTTGGCCTCTGTGCTTTTTCAGTGTTGGAAAGACTCTTTCTTGCACTGAGGTCTGCTTATTGTAAATATCTTGTACTTGATTTTACACCTTTTCATGTCAAAGTTGGCCTCTGTGCTTTTTCAGTGTTGGAAAGACTCTTTCTTGCACTGAGGTCTGCTTATTGTAAATATCTTGTACTTGTTTGAACACCTTTTCATGTCAAAGTTGGCCTCTGTGCTTTTCATTGTTGGAAAGACTCTTTCTTGCACTGAGGTCTGCTTATTGTAAATATCTTGTACTTGATTTTTACACCTTTTCATGTCAAAGTTGGCCTCTGTGCTTTTTCAGCGTTGGAAAGACTCTTTCTTGCACTGAGGTCTGCTTATTGTAAATATCTTGTACTTGTTTGAACACCTTTTCATGTCAAAGTTGGCCTCTGTGCTTCTGCAGTGTTAGAAAGACTCTTTCTTGCACTGAGGGCTGCTTATTGTAAATATCTTGTACTTGTTTGAACACCTTTTAATGTCAAAGTTGGCCTTTGTGCTTATCAGTGTTGGAAAGACTCTTTCTTGCACTGAGGTCTGCTTATTGTAAATATCTTGTACTTGTTTTTACACCTTTTAATGTCAAAGTTGGCCTCTGTGCTTTTTCAGTGTTGGAAAGACTCTTTCTTGCACTGAGGTCTGCTTATTGTAAATATCTTGTACTTGTTTTTACACCTTTTAATGTCAAAGTTGGCCTCTGTGCTTATCAGTGTTGGAAAGACTCTTTCTTGCACTGAGGTCTGCTTATTGTAAATATCTTGTACTTGTTTGAAGACCTTTTAATGTTAAAGTTGGCCTCTGTGCTTTTTCAGTGTTGAAAAGACTCTTTCTTGCACTGAGGTCTGCTTATTGTAAATATCTTGTACTTGATTTTACACCTTTTAATGTCAAAGTTGGCCTCTGCGCTTTTTCAGTGTTGAAAAGACTCTTTCTTGCACTGAGGTCTGCTTATTGTAAATATCTTGTACTTGTTTGAACACCTTTTAATGTCAAAGTTGGCCTCTGTGCTTGTCAGTGTTGGAAAGACTCTTTCTTGCACTGAGGTCTGCTTATTGTAAATATCTTGTACTTGTTTGAACACCTTTTAATGTCAAAGTTGGCCTCTGTGCTTTTTCAGTGTTGAAAAGACTCTTTCTTGCACTGAGGTCTGCTTATTGTAAATATCTTGTATTTGATTTTACACCTTTTAATGTCAAAGTTGGCCTCTGTGCTTTTTCAGTGTTGAAAAGACTCTTTCTTGCACTGAGGTCTGCTTATTGTAAATATCTTGTACTTGTTTTTACACCTTTTAATGTCAAAGTTGGCCTCTGTGCTTTTTCAGTGTTGGAAAGACTCTTTCTTGCACTGAGGTCTGCTTATTGTAAATATCTTGTACTTGTTTGAACACCTTTTAATGTCAAAGTTGGCCTCTGTGCTTGTCAGTGTTGGAAAGACTCTTTCTTGCACTGAGGTCTGCTTATTGTAAATATCTTGTACTTGTTTGAACACCTTTTAATGTCAAAGTTGGCCTCTGTGCTTTTTCAGTGTTGAAAAGACTCTTTCTTGCACTGAGGTCTGCTTATTGTAAATATCTTGTACTTGATTTTACACCTTTTAATGTCAAAGTTGGCCTCTGTGCTTTTTCAGTGTTGAAAAGACTCTTTCTTGCACTGAGGTCTGCTTATTGTAAATATCTTGTACTTGATTTTACACCTTTTAATGTCAAAGTTGGCCTCTGTGCTTTTTCAGTGTTGAAAAGACTCTTTCTTGCACTGAGGTCTGCTTATTGTAAATATCTTGTACTTGATTTTACACCTTTTAATGTCAAAGTTGGCCTCTTTGCTTTTTCCGTGTTAGAAAGACTCTTTCTTGCACTGAGGGCTGCTTATTGTAAATATCTTGTACTTGTTTGAAGACCTTTTCATGTTAAAGTTGGCCTCTTTGCTTTTTCAGTGTTGGAAAGACTCTTTCTTGCACTGAGGTCTGCTTATTGTAAATATCTTGTACTTGTTTTTACACCTTTTAATGTCAAAGTTGGCCTCTGTGCTTTTTCAGTGTTGGAAAGACTCTTTCTTGCACCGAAGTCTGCTTATTGTAAATATCTTGTACTTGTTTGAACACCTTTTCATGTCAAAGTTGGCCTCTGTGCTTCTGCAGTGTTAGAAAGACTCTTTCTTGCACTGAGGGCTGCTTATTGTAAATATCTTGTACTTGTTTGAAGACCTTTTCATGTTAAAGTTGGCCTCTTTGCTTTTTCCGTGTTGGAAAGACTCTTTCTTGCACTGAGGTCTGCTTATTGTAAATATCTTGTACTTGTTTGAACACCTTTTAATGTCAAAGTTGGCCTCTGTGCTTATCAGTGTTGGAAAGACTCTTTCTTGCACTGAGGTCTGCTTATTGTAAATATCTTGTACTTGTTTTTACACCTTTTAATGTCAAAGTTGGCCTCTGTGCTTATCAGTGTTGGAAAGACTCTTTCTTGCACTGAGGTCTGCTTATTGTAAATATCTTGTACTTGTTTTTACACCTTTTAATGTCAAAGTTGGCCTCTGTGCTTATCAGTGTTAGAAAGACTCTTTCTTGCACTGAGGTCTGCTTATTGTAAATATCTTGTACTTGTTTTTACACCTTTTAATGTCAAAGTTGGCCTCTGTGCTTGTCAGTGTTGGAAAGACTCTTTCTTGCACTGAGGTCTGCTTATTGTAAATATCTTGTACTTGTTTGAAGACCTTTTCATGTTAAAGTTGGCCTCTTTGCTTTTTCCGTGTTAGAAAGACTCTTTCTTGCACTGAGGGCTGCTTATTGTAAATATCTTGTACTTGATTTTACACCTTTTAATGTCAAAGTTGGCCTCTGTGCTTTTTCAGTGTTGAAAAGACTCTTTCTTGCACTGAGGTCTGCTTATTGTAAATATCTTGTACTTGATTTTACACCTTTTAATGTCAAAGTTGGCCTCTTTGCTTTTTCCGTGTTAGAAAGACTCTTTCTTGCACTGAGGTCTGCTTATTGTAAATATCTTGTACTTGTTTGAAGACCTTTTCATGTTAAAGTTGGCCTCTTTGCTTTTTCAGTGTTGGAAAGACTCTTTCTTGCACTGAGGTCTGCTTATTGTAAATATCTTGTACTTGTTTTTACACCTTTTAATGTCAAAGTTGGCCTCTGTGCTTTTTCAGTGTTGGAAAGACTCTTTCTTGCACTGAGGTCTGCTTATTGTAAATATCTTGTACTTGTTTGAACACCTTTTAATGTCAAAGTTGGCCTCTGTGCTTATCAGTGTTGGAAAGACTCTTTCTTGCACTGAGGTCTGCTTATTGTAAATATCTTGTACTTGTTTTTACACCTTTTAATGTCAAAGTTGGCCTCTGTGCTTGTCAGTGTTGGAAAGACTCTTTCTTGCACTGAGGTCTGCTTATTGTAAATATCTTGTACTTGTTTTTACACCTTTTAATGTCAAAGTTGGCCTCTGTGCTTGTCAGTGTTGGAAAGACTCTTTCTTGCACTGAGGTCTGCTTATTGTAAATATCTTGTACTTGTTTGAACACCTTTTCATGTCAAAGTTGGCCTCTTTGCTTTTTCCGTGTTAGAAAGACTCTTTCTTGCACTGAGGGCTGCTTATTGTAAATATCTTGTACTTGTTTGAAGACCTTTTCATGTTAAAGTTGGCCTCTTTGCTTTTTCAGTGTTGGAAAGACTCTTTCTTGCACTGAGGTCTGCTTATTGTAAATATCTTGTACTTGTTTTTACACCTTTTAATGTCAAAGTTGGCCTCTGTGCTTATCAGTGTTGGAAAGACTCTTTCTTGCACTGAGGTCTGCTTATTGTAAATATCTTGTACTTGTTTTTACACCTTTTAATGTCAAAGTTGGCCTCTGTGCTTTTTCAGTGTTGGAAAGACTCTTTCTTGCACTGAGGTCTGCTTATTGTAAATATCTTGTACTTGTTTGGACACCTTTTAATGTCAAAGTTGGCCTCTGTGCTTTTTCCGTGTTGGAACGACTCTTTCTTGCACTGAGGTCTGCTTATTGTAAATACCTTGTACTTGTTTGAACACCTTTTAATGTCAAAGTTGGCCTCTGTGCTTTTTCAGTGTTGGAAAGACTCTTTCTTGCACTGAGGTCTGCTTATTGTAAATATCTTGTACTTGTTTGAACACCTTTTAATGTCAAAGTTGGCCTCTGTGCTTTTTCCGTGTTGGAACGACTCTTTCTTGCACTGAGGTCTGCTTATTGTGAATATCTTCTACTTGTTTTTACACCTTTTCATGTCAAAGTTGGCCTCTGTGCTTATCAGTGTTGGAAAGACTCTTTCTTGCACTGAGGTCTGCTTATTGTAAATATCTTGTACTTGTTTGAACACCTTTTAATGTCAAAGTTGGCCTCTGTGCTTTTTCATTGTTGGAAAGACTCTTTCTTGCACTGAGGTCTGCTTATTGTAAATATCTTGTACTTGTTTGAACACCTTTTAATGTTAAAGTTGGCCTCTTTGCTTTTTCCGTGTTGGAAAGACTCTTTCTTGCACTGAGGGCTGCTTATTGTAAATATCTTGTACTTGTTTGAAGACCTTTTAATGTTAAAGTTGGCCTCTTTGCTTTTTCCGTGTTGGAAAGACTCTTTCTTGCACCGAAGTCTGCTTATTGTAAATATCTTGTACTTGTTTTTACACCTTTTCATGTCAAAGTTGGCCTCTGTGCTTGTCAGTGTTGGAAAGACTCTTTCTTGCACTGAGGTCTGCTTATTGTAAATATCTTGTACTTGTTTTTACACCTTTTCATGTCAAAGTTGGCCTCTGTGCTTTTTCAGTGTTGGAAAGACTCTTTCTTGCACTGAGGTCTGCTTATTGTAAATATCTTGTACTTGTTTGAACACCTTTTCATGTCAAAGTTGGCCTCTGTGCTTATCAGTGTTGGAAAGACTCTTTCTTGCACTGAGGTCTGCTTATTGTAAATATCTTGTACTTGTTTGAACACCTTTTAATGTTAAAGTTGGCCTCTTTGCTTTTTCCGTGTTGGAAAGACTCTTTCTTGCACTGAGGTCTGCTTATTGTAAATATCTTGTACTTGTTTTTACACCTTTTCATGTCAAAGTTGGCCTCTGTGCTTTTTCAGTGTTGGAAAGACTCTTTCTTGCACTGAGGTCTGCTTATTGTGAATATATTGTACTTGTTTTTATACCTTTTAATGTCAAAGTTGGCCTCTGTGCTTCTGCAGTGTTGGAAAGACTCTTTCTTGCACTGAGGTCTGCTTATTGTGAATATATTGTACTTGTTTTTATACCTTTTAATGTCAAAGTTGGCCTCTGTGCTTTTTCAGTGTTGGAAAGACTCTTTCTTGCACTGAGGTCTGCTTTTTGTAAATATCTTGTACTTGTTTTTACACCTTTTCATGTCAAAGTTGGCCTCTGTGCTTATCAGTGATGGAAAGACTCTTTCTTGCACTGAGGTCTGCTTATTGTAAATATCTTGTACTTGTTTTTACACCTTTTCATGTCAAAGTTGGCCTCTGTGCTTTTTCCGTGTTGGAAAGACTCTTTCTTGCACCGAGGTCTGCTTATTGTAAATATCTTGTACTTGTTTTTACACCTTTTCATGTCAAAGTTGGCCTCTGTGCTTTTTCATTGTTAGAAAGACTCTTTCTTGCACTGAGGTCTTCTTATTGTAAATATCTTGTACTTGTTTTTACACCTTTTAATGTCAAAGTTGGCCTCTGTGCTTATCAGTGTTGGAAAGACTCTTTCTTGCACTAAGGTCTTCTTATTGTAAATATCTTGTACTTGTTTTTACACCTTTTCATGTCAAAGTTGGCCTCTGTGCTTTTTCATTGTTAGAAAGACTCTTTCTTGCACTGAGGTCTTCTTATTGTAAATATCTTGTACTTGTTTTTACACCTTTTCATGTCAAAGTTGGCCTCTGTGCTTTTTCAGTGTTGGAAAGACTCTTTCTTGCACTGAGGTCTGCTTATTGTAAATATCTTGTACTTGTTTGAACACCTTTTAATGTCAAAGTTGGCCTCTGTGCTTTTCAGTGTTGGAAAGACTCTTTCTTGCACTGAGGTCTGCTTATTGTAAATATCTTGTACTTGTTTGAACACCTTTTAATGTCAAAGTTGGCCTCTGTGCTTTTTCAGTGTTGGAAAGACTCTTTCTTGCACTGAGGTCTGCTTATTGTAAATATCTTGTACTTGTTTGAACACCTTTTAATGTCAAAGTTGGCCTCTGTGCTTTTTCCGTGTTGGAAAGACTCTTTCTTGCACTGAGGTCTGCTTATTGTAAATATCTTGTACTTGTTTGAACACCTTTTAATGTCAAAGTTGGCCTCTGTGCTTTTTCCGTGTTGGAAAGACTCTTTCTTGCACTGAGGTCTGCTTATTGTAAATATCTTGTACTTGTTTTTACACCTTTTAATGTCAAAGTTGGCCTCTGTGCTTTTTCCGTGTTGGAAAGACTCTTTCTTGCACTGAGGTCTGCTTATTGTAAATATCTTGTACTTGTTTTTACACCTTTTCATGTCAAAGTTGGCCTCTGTGCTTGTCAGTGTTGGAAAGACACGTTTTTGCACTGAGGTCTGCTTATTGTAAATATCTTGTACTTGTTTGAACACCTTTTAATGTCAAAGTTGGCCTCTGTGCTTTTTCCGTGTTGGAAAGACTCTTTCTTGCACTGAGGTCTGCTTATTGTAAATATCTTGTACTTGTTTTTACACCTTTTCATGTCAAAGTTGGCCTCTGTGCTTTTTCAGTGTTGGAAAGACTCTTTCTTGCACTGAGGTCTGCTTATTGTAAATATCTTGTACTTGTTTGAACACCTTTTAATGTCAAAGTTGGCCTCTGTGCTTTTTCCGTGTTGGAAAGACTCTTTCTTGCACTGAGGTCTGCTTATTGTAAATATCTTGTACTTGTTTTTACACCTTTTCATGTCAAAGTTGGCCTCTGTGCTTCCTCAGTGTTAGAAAGACTCTTTCTTGCACTGAGGTCTGCTTATTGTAAATATCTTGTACTTGTTTGAACACCTTTTCATGTCAAAGTTGGCCTCTGTGCTTGTCAGTGTTGGAAAGACACGTTTTTGCACTGAGGTCTGCTTATTGTAAATATCTTGTACTTGTTTTTACACCTTTTAATGTCAAAGTTGGCCTCTGCGCTTCCTCAGTGTTAGAAAGACTCTTTCTTGCACTGAGGTCTGCTTATTGTAAATATCTTGTACTTGTTTGAACACCTTTTAATGTCAAAGTTGGCCTCTGTGCTTTTCAGTGTTGGAAAGACTCTTTCTTGCACTGAGGTCTGCTTATTGTAAATATCTTGTACTTGATTTTACACCTTTTAATGTCAAAGTTGGCCTCTGCGCTTCTGCAGTGTTAGAAAGACTCTTTCTTGCACTGAGGTCTGCTTATTGTAAATATCTTGTACTTGTTTGAACACCTTTTAATGTCAAAGTTGGCCTCTGTGCTTTTTCCGTGTTGGAAAGACTCTTTCTTGCACTGAGGTCTGCTTATTGTAAATATCTTGTACTTGTTTGAACACCTTTTCATGTCAAAGTTGGCCTCTGTGCTTGTCAGTGTTGGAAAGACACGTTTTTGCACTGAGGTCTGCTTATTGTAAATATCTTGTACTTGTTTGAACACCTTTTCATGTCAAAGTTGGCCTCTGTGCTTTTTCAGTGTTGGAAAGACTCTTTCTTGCACTGAGGTCTGCTTATTGTAAATATCTTGTACTTGTTTTTACACCTTTTAATGTCAAAGTTGGCCTCTGCGCTTCCTCAGTGTTAGAAAGACTCTTTCTTGCACTGAGGTCTGCTTATTGTAAATATCTTGTACTTGTTTGAACACCTTTTCATGTCAAAGTTGGCCTCTGTGCTTTTTCAGTGTTGGAAAGACACGTTTTTGCACTGAGGTCTGCTTATTGTAAATATCTTGTACTTGTTTTTACACCTTTTCATGTCAAAGTTGGCCTCTGTGCTTTTTCAGTGTTGGAAAGACTCTTTCTTGCACTGAGGTCTGCTTATTGTAAATATCTTGTACTTGTTTTTACACCTTTTAATGTCAAAGTTGGCCTCTGCGCTTCCTCAGTGTTAGAAAGACTCTTTCTTGCACTGAGGTCTGCTTATTGTAAATATCTTGTACTTGTTTGAACACCTTTTCATGTCAAAGTTGGCCTCTGTGCTTTTTCAGTGTTGGAAAGACACGTTTTTGCACTGAGGTCTGCTTATTGTAAATATCTTGTACTTGTTTGAACACCTTTTAATGTCAAAGTTGGCCTCTGTGCTTTTTCAGTGTTGAAAAGACTCTTTCTTGCACTGAGGTCTGCTTATTGTAAATATCTTGTACTTGTTTGAACACCTTTTAATGTCAAAGTTGGCCTCTGTGCTTTTCAGTGTTGGAAAGACTCTTTCTAGCACTGAGGTCTGCTTATTGTAAATATCTTGTACTTGATTTTACACCTTTTAATGTCAAAGTTGGCCTCTGAGCTTTTCAGTGTTGGAAAGACTCTTTCTAGCACTGAGGTCTGCTTATTGTAAATATCTTGTACTTGATTTTACACCTTTTAATGTCAAAGTTGGCCTCTGCGCTTCCTCAGTGTTAGAAAGACTCTTTCTAGCACTGAGGTCTGCTTATTGTAAATATCTTGTACTTGTTTGAACACCTTTTCATGTCAAAGTTGGCCTCTGTGCTTGTCAGTGTTGGAAAGACACGTTTTTGCACTGAGGTCTGCTTATTGTAAATATCTTGTACTTGTTTGAACACCTTTTACTGTCAAAGTTGGCCTCTGAGCTTATCAGTGATGGAAAGACTCTTTCTTTCACTGAGGGCTGCTTATTGTAAATATCTTGTACTTGTTTTTACACCTTTTAATGTCAAAGTTGGCCTCTGAGCTTTTCAGTGTTGGAAAGACTCTTTCTTGCACTGAGGTCTGCTTATTGTAAATATCTTGTACTTGTTTGAACACCTTTTAATGTCAAAGTTGGCCTCTGTGCTTGTCAGTGTTGGAAAGACACGTTTTTGCACTGAGGTCTGCTTATTGTAAATATCTTGTACTTGTTTGAACACCTTTTCATGTCAAAGTTGGCCTCTGCGCTTCTGCAGTGTTAGAAAGACTCTTTCTTGCACTGAGGTCTGCTTATTGTAAATATCTTGTACTTGTTTGAACACCTTTTAATGTCAAAGTTGGCCTCTGTGCTTTTTCAGTGTTGAAAAGACTCTTTCTTGCACTGAGGTCTGCTTATTGTAAATATCTTGTACTTGTTTTTACACCTTTTAATGTCAAAGTTGGCCTCTGCGCTTCTGCAGTGTTAGAAAGACTCTTTCTTGCACTGAGGTCTGCTTATTGTAAATATCTTGTACTTGTTTGAACACCTTTTAATGTCAAAGTTGGCCTCTGTGCTTTTTCAGTGTTGAAAAGACTCTTTCTTGCACTGAGGTCTGCTTATTGTAAATATCTTGTACTTGTTTTTACACCTTTTAATGTCAAAGTTGGCCTCTGTGCTTTTTCAGTGTTGGAAAGACTCTTTCTTGCACTGAGGTCTGCTTATTGTAAATATCTTGTACTTGTTTGAACACCTTTTAATGTCAAAGTTGGCCTCTGTGCTTTTTCAGTGTTGGAAAGACTCTTTCTTGCACTGAGGTCTGCTTATTGTAAATATCTTGTACTTGTTTGAAGACCTTTTAATGTTAAAGTTGGCCTCTTTGCTTTTTCCGTGTTGGAAAGACTCTTTCTTGCACTGAGGTCTGCTTATTGTAAATATCTTGTACTTGTTTGAACACCTTTTAATGTCAAAGTTGGCCTCTGTGCTTGTCAGTGTTGGAAAGACACGTTTTTGCACTGAGGTCTGCTTATTGTAAATATCTTGTACTTGTTTGAACACCTTTTAATGTCAAAGTTGGCCTCTGTGCTTATCAGTGTTGGAAAGACTCTTTCTTGCACTGAGGTCTGCTTATTGTAAATATCTTGTACTTGTTTGAACACCTTTTAATGTCAAAGTTGGCCTCTGTGCTTTTTCAGTGTTGAAAAGACTCTTTCTTGCACTGAGGTCTGCTTATTGTAAATATCTTGTACTTGTTTGAAGACCTTTTCATGTCAAAGTTGGCCTCTGTGCTTGTCAGTGTTGGAAAGACACGTTTTTGCACTGAGGTCTGCTTATTGTAAATATCTTGTACTTGTTTTTACACCTTTTAATGTCAAAGTTGGCCTCTGTGCTTTTTCAGTGTTGGAAAGACTCTTTCTTGCACTGAGGTCTGCTTATTGTAAATATCTTGTACTTGTTTTTACACCTTTTAATGTCAAAGTTGGCCTCTGTGCTTTTTCAGTGTTGGAAAGACTCTTTCTTGCACTGAGGTCTGCTTATTGTAAATATCTTGTACTTGTTTGAACACCTTTTAATGTCAAAGTTGGCCTCTGTGCTTTTTCAGTGTTGGAAAGACTCTTTCTTGCACTGAGGTCTGCTTATTGTCAATATCTTGTACTTGTTTGAACACCTTTTAATGTCAAAGTTGGCCTCTGTGCTTTTTCAGTGTTGAAAAGACTCTTTCTTGCACTGAGGTCTGCTTATTGTAAATATCTTGTACTTGTTTGAACACCTTTTAATGTCAAAGTTGGCCTCTGTGCTTTTTCAGTGTTGGAAAGACTCTTTCTTGCACTGAGGTCTGCTTATTGTAAATATCTTGTACTTGTTTGAACACCTTTTCATGTCAAAGTTGGCCTCTGTGCTTGTCAGTGTTGGAAAGACACGTTTTTGCACTGAGGTCTGCTTATTGTAAATATCTTGTACTTGTTTTTACACCTTTTCATGTCAAAGTTGGCCTCTGTGCTTTTTCAGTGTTGGAAAGACTCTTTCTTGCACTGAGGTCTGCTTATTGTAAATATATTGTACTTGTTTTTATACCTTTTAATGTCAAAGTTGGCCTCTGTGCTTGTCAGTGTTGGAAAGACTCTTTCTTGCACTGAGGTCTGCTTATTGTGAATATATTGTACTTGTTTTTATACCTTTTAATGTCAAAGTTGGCCTCTGTGCTTCTGCAGTGTTGGAAAGACTCTTTCTTGCACTGAGGTCTGCTTATTGTGAATATATTGTACTTGTTTTTATACCTTTTAATGTCAAAGTTGGCCTCTGTGCTTCAGCAGTGTTAGAAAGACTCTTTCTTGCACTGAGGTCTGCTTATTGTAAATATCTTGTACTTGTTTGAACACCTTTTCATGTCAAAGTTGGCCTCTGTGCTTTTTCAGTGTTGGAAAGACTCTTTCTTGCACTGACGTCTGTTTATTGTAAATATCTTGTACTTGATTTTACACCTTTTAATGTCAAAGTTGGCCTCTGTGCTTTTTCATTGTTGGAAAGACTCTTTCTTGCACTGAGGTCTGCTTTTTGTAAATATCTTGTACTTGTTTTTACACCTTTTCATGTCAAAGTTGGCCTCTGTGCTTTTTCAGTGTTGGAAAGACTCTTTCTTGCACTGAGGTCTGCTTATTGTAAATATATTGTACTTGTTTTTATACCTTTTAATGTCAAAGTTGGCCTCTGTGCTTTTTCATTGTTGGAAAGACTCTTTCTTGCACTGAGGTCTGCTTATTGTAAATATCTTGTACTTGTTTGAACACCTTTTAATGTCAAAGTTGGCCTCTGTGCTTATCAGTGATGGAAAGACTCTTTCTTGCACTGAGGTCTGCTTATTGTAAATATCTTGTACTTGTTTGAACACCTTTTAATGTCAAAGTTGGCCTCTGTGCTTTTTCAGTGTTGAAAAGACTCTTTCTTGCACTGAGGTCTGCTTATTGTAAATATCTTGTACTTGTTTTTACACCTTTTCATGTCAAAGTTGGCCTCTGTGCTTTTTCCGTGTTGGAAAGACTCTTTCTTGCACCGAGGTCTGCTTATTGTAAATATCTTGTACTTGTTTTTACACCTTTTAATGTCAAAGTTGGCCTCTGTGCTTTTTCCGTGTTGGAAAGACTCTTTCTTGCACCGAGGTCTGCTTATTGTAAATATCTTGTACTTGTTTTTAATTCAATTCAATTCAATTCAATTCAATTCAATCTTTATTGGCAGACTACATGTCCATAAAAAACAAGACAAGAAACACACACACACAACTCCCCCCCCCCACACACACACAACACAAGGTATACCATTAAATATATATATGTATATAAATAAGTATATAAAGCATTTGTAAAAATATAAAACCATAATATACATAAAACACAATTACTTAAAATAAATCAATAAATACACAAACACTTTAACCAGTGCTTTCTGAGACTGGATGAGTAACGGGAACCACTCACTGTCGGATCTGTGAGTGCTAAAATTATACTGTTACTCGAACCATCCAGTCGTTCTCTAAAACTGAACATTAACTTTCTTAAAAGTGCTTTAAAAGTCCAGACACCCACAGCTACAAACATCTGACTGGCACTACCACTTCTAGGTATCCTGCAAAGGATTCTCATCGCATCATTATATGCAACATGCAGCTTCTGCATGCTACATTGTTTGTAGGATGACCACAAGGGGGCAGTATATAGCGGTGTGCAATACGCTTTAAACAAAGCCACTTTAACTGGAAGTGAACAAAAGCTGAATTTGCGTGCAATAGTATTTGCCTGCACATAGAGCTTACATCGTTGTCTGTATATGTCATCATCATCATTCATTTGCTCAGTAATAAAGTGACCGAGGTATTTCACCTTTTTATGAACTTCAAGAGTTTTTTGTGCCAGTTTAAACAAAGGGAAATTTAGCTGTTTATCCTGCTTGGTTCTACATATCAAAACAGCACTTTTAGCAGCATTGTACTCAATGTCATATTGCACACCATATTCAGTACAGACATTAAGAAGATCCTGTAACCCAGCACTGCTTGGACTAAAAACAACCAGGTCATCTGCATACATAAGATGATTTATCAGTGCTTCACCTAATATACACCCAGTGTTACAGGCTCTCAGCTGTATGGACAAATCATCGACATATAAATTAAATAAAATTGGAGACAAAATCCCACCCTGTCTGACACCATTGCTGACACCAAAGGGGGCAGAAATACTGCTTCCCCATTTAACCTGCATGTTCTGATGAGCGTACCAGTAAGAGAGAATCCTCACGATGTATTGAGGAACTCCCCGTGTCTTCAATTTATCAAAAAGTTTTCTGTGGTTCACTCGATCAAAAGCCTTAGAGGCATCAATGAAACACATGAGGACAGATGAATTTTTAGCCCTATACAACCTGACTATTTCCTTGAGTGCATATATGCACATGTCAGTGCCGTGCTTTGGTTTAAAGCCAAACTGATTATCCAGAGAAGAGATGAACACACTAACTCTGTCAAACAAGATTCTTTCTAACACCTTAGATAAAATACTGGCTAGTGCAATCGGCCTGTAATTATCCAAACAGCTCACTTTTGCAGCTTTGTCCTTCATAACTGGTACCAGTAAAATACACAGCATTGAGTCTGGTAATATGCCATGAATCATAAACCCAGTTTATGATTCATGGCATTGACATTACACCTTTTAATGTCAAAGTTGGCCTCTGTGCTTTTTCCGTGTTGGAAAGACTCTTTCTTGCACTGAGGTCTGCTTATTGTAAATATCTTGTACTTGTTTTTACACCTTTTAATGTCAAAGTTGGCCTCTGTGCTTTTTCATTGTTAGAAAGACTCTTTCTTGCACTGAGGTCTGCTTATTGTAAATATCTTGTACTTGTTTTTACACCTTTTCATGTCAAAGTTGGCCTCTGTGCTTTTTCATTGTTAGAAAGACTCTTTCTTGCACTGAGGTCTTCTTATTGTAAATATCTTGTACTTGTTTTTACACCTTTTAATGTCAAAGTTGGCCTCTGTGCTTATCAGTGTTGGAAAGACTCTTTCTTGCACTGAGGTCTGCTTATTGTAAATATCTTGTACTTGTTTTTACACCTTTTCATGTCAAAGTTGGCCTCTGTGCTTTTTCATTGTTAGAAAGACTCTTTCTTGCACTGAGGTCTTCTTATTGTAAATATCTTGTACTTGTTTTTACACCTTTTCATGTCAAAGTTGGCCTCTGTGCTTTTTCATTGTTAGAAAGACTCTTTCTTGCACTGAGGTCTTCTTATTGTAAATATCTTGTACTTGTTTTTACACCTTTTAATGTCAAAGTTGGCCTCTGTGCTTATCAGTGTTGGAAAGACTCTTTCTTGCACTGAGGTCTTCTTATTGTAAATATCTTGTACTTGTTTTTACACCTTTTCATGTCAAAGTTGGCCTCTGTGCTTTTTCATTGTTAGAAAGACTCTTTCTTGCACTGAGGTCTTCTTATTGTAAATATCTTGTACTTGTTTTTACACCTTTTAATGTCAAAGTTGGCCTCTGTGCTTATCAGTGTTGGAAAGACTCTTTCTTGCACTGAGGTCTGCTTATTGTAAATATCTTGTACTTGTTTTTACACCTTTTAATGTCAAAGTTGGCCTCTGTGCTTATCAGTGTTGGAAAGACTCTTTCTTGCACTGAGGTCTTCTTATTGTAAATATCTTGTACTTGTTTTTACACCTTTTCATGTCAAAGTTGGCCTCTGAGCTTCCTCAGTGTTGGAAAGACTCTTTCTTGCACTGAGGTCTGCTTATTGTAAATATCTTGTACTTGTTTGAACACCTTTTAATGTCAAAGTTGGCCTCTGTGCTTTTCAGTGTTGGAAAGACTCTTTCTTGCACTGAGGTCTGCTTATTGTAAATATCTTGTACTTGTTTGAACACCTTTTAATGTCAAAGTTGGCCTCTGTGCTTTTCAGTGTTGGAAAGACTCTTTCTTGCACTGAGGTCTGCTTATTGTAAATATCTTGTACTTGTTTGAACACCTTTTAATGTCAAAGTTGGCCTCTGTGCTTTTCAGTGTTGGAAAGACTCTTTCTTGCACTGAGGTCTGCTTATTGTAAATATCTTGTACTTGTTTGAACACCTTTTCATGTCAAAGTTGGCCTCTGTGCTTGTCAGTGTTGGAAAGACTCTTTCTTGCACTGAGGTCTGCTTATTGTAAATATCTTGTACTTGTTTGAACACCTTTTAATGTCAAAGTTGGCCTCTGTGCTTTTTCCGTGTTGGAAAGACTCTTTCTTGCACTGAGGTCTGCTTATTGTAAATATCTTGTACTTGTTTTTACACCTTTTAATGTCAAAGTTGGCCTCTGTGCTTTTTCCGTGTTGGAAAGACTCTTTCTTGCACTGAGGTCTGCTTATTGTAAATATCTTGTACTTGTTTGAACACCTTTTCATGTCAAAGTTGGCCTCTGTGCTTGTCAGTGTTGGAAAGACACGTTTTTGCACTGAGGTCTGCTTATTGTAAATATCTTGTACTTGTTTGAACACCTTTTAATGTCAAAGTTGGCCTCTGTGCTTTTTCAGTGTTGGAAAGACTCTTTCTTGCACTGAGGTCTGCTTATTGTAAATATCTTGTACTTGTTTTTACACCTTTTAATGTCAAAGTTGGCCTCTGTGCTTGTCAGTGTTGGAAAGACACGTTTTTGCACTGAGGTCTGCTTATTGTAAATATCTTGTACTTGTTTGAACACCTTTTAATGTCAAAGTTGGCCTCTGTGCTTTTTCAGTGTTGAAAAGACTCTTTCTTGCACTGAGGTCTGCTTATTGTAAATATCTTGTACTTGTTTGAACACCTTTTAATGTCAAAGTTGGCCTCTGTGCTTTTCAGTGTTGGAAAGACTCTTTCTTGCACTGAGGTCTGCTTATTGTAAATATCTTGTACTTGTTTGAACACCTTTTCATGTCAAAGTTGGCCTCTGTGCTTGTCAGTGTTGGAAAGACACGTTTTTGCACTGAGGTCTGCTTATTGTAAATATCTTGTACTTGTTTTTACACCTTTTCATGTCAAAGTTGGCCTCTGAGCTTCCTCAGTGTTGGAAAGACTCTTTCTTGCACTGAGGTCTGCTTATTGTAAATATCTTGTACTTGTTTGAACACCTTTTAATGTCAAAGTTGGCCTCTGTGCTTTTCAGTGTTGGAAAGACTCTTTCTTGCACTGAGGTCTGCTTATTGTAAATATCTTGTACTTGTTTGAACACCTTTTAATGTCAAAGTTGGCCTCTGTGCTTTTCAGTGTTGGAAAGACTCTTTCTTGCACTGAGGTCTGCTTATTGTAAATATCTTGTACTTGTTTTTACACCTTTTCATGTCAAAGTTGGCCTCTGTGCTTTTTCAGTGTTGGAAAGACTCTTTCTTGCACTGAGGTCTGCTTATTGTAAATATCTTGTACTTGTTTGAACACCTTTTCATGTCAAAGTTGGCCTCTGTGCTTGTCAGTGTTGGAAAGACACGTTTTTGCACTGAGGTCTGCTTATTGTAAATATCTTGTACTTGTTTGAACACCTTTTAATGTCAAAGTTGGCCTCTGCGCTTCCTCAGTGTTAGAAAGACTCTTTCTTGCACTGAGGTCTGCTTATTGTAAATATCTTGTACTTGTTTTTACACCTTTTAATGTCAAAGTTGGCCTCTGCGCTTCCTCAGTGTTAGAAAGACTCTTTCTTGCACTGAGGTCTGCTTATTGTAAATATCTTGTACTTGTTTGAACACCTTTTCATGTCAAAGTTGGCCTCTGTGCTTGTCAGTGTTGGAAAGACACGTTTTTGCACTGAGGTCTGCTTACTGTAAATATCTTGTACTTGTTTGAACACCTTTTAATGTCAAAGTTGGCCTCTGTGCTTTTTCAGTGTTGGAAAGACTCTTTCTTGCACTGAGGTCTGCTTATTGTAAATATCTTGTACTTGTTTTTACACCTTTTAATGTCAAAGTTGGCCTCTGTGCTTGTCAGTGTTGGAAAGACACGTTTTTGCACTGAGGTCTGCTTATTGTAAATATCTTGTACTTGTTTGAACACCTTTTAATGTCAAAGTTGGCCTCTGTGCTTATCAGTGTTGGAAAGACTCTTTCTTGCACTGAGGTCTGCTTATTGTAAATATCTTGTACTTGTTTGAACACCTTTTCATGTCAAAGTTGGCCTCTGTGCTTGTCAGTGTTGGAAAGACTCTTTCTTGCACTGAGGTCTGCTTATTGTAAATATCTTGTACTTGTTTTTACACCTTTTAATGTCAAAGTTGGCCTCTGTGCTTTTTCATTGTTAGAAAGACTCTTTCTTGCACTGAGGTCTTCTTATTGTAAATATCTTGTACTTGTTTTTACACCTTTTCATGTCAAAGTTGGCCTCTGTGCTTTTTCATTGTTAGAAAGACTCTTTCTTGCACTGAGGTCTGCTTATTGTAAATATCTTGTACTTGTTTTTACACCTTTTCATGTCAAAGTTGGCCTCTGTGCTTTTTCAGTGTTGGAAAGACTCTTTCTTGCACTGAGGTCTGCTTATTGTAAATATCTTGTACTTGTTTTTACACCTTTTAATGTCAAAGTTGGCCTCTGTGCTTGTCAGTGTTGGAAAGACACGTTTTTGCACTGAGGTCTGCTTATTGTAAATATCTTGTACTTGTTTGAACACCTTTTCATGTCAAAGTTGGCCTCTGTGCTTTTCAGTGTTGGAAAGACTCTTTCTTGCACTGAGGTCTGCTTATTGTAAATATCTTGTACTTGTTTGAACACCTTTTAATGTCAAAGTTGGCCTCTGTGCTTTTGCAGTGTTGGAAAGACTCTTTCTTGCACTGAGGTCTGCTTATTGTAAATATCTTGTACTTGATTTTACACCTTTTAATGTCAAAGTTGGCCTCTGCGCTTCTGCAGTGTTAGAAAGACTCTTTCTTGCACTGAGGTCTGCTTATTGTAAATATCTTGTACTTGTTTGAACACCTTTTCATGTCAAAGTTGGCCTCTGTGCTTGTCAGTGTTGGAAAGACACGTTTTTGCACTGAGGTCTGCTTATTGTAAATATCTTGTACTTGTTTGAACACCTTTTCATGTCAAAGTTGGCCTCTGTGCTTTTTCAGTGTTGGAAAGACTCTTTCTTGCACTGAGGTCTGCTTATTGTAAATATCTTGTACTTGTTTTTACACCTTTTCATGTCAAAGTTGGCCTCTGTGCTTTTTCAGTGTTGGAAAGACTCTTTCTTGCACTGAGGTCTGCTTATTGTAAATATCTTGTACTTGTTTTTACACCTTTTAATGTCAAAGTTGGCCTCTGCGCTTTTTCAGTGTTAGAAAGACTCTTTCTTGCACTGAGGTCTGCTTATTGTAAATATCTTGTACTTGTTTGAACACCTTTTCATGTCAAAGTTGGCCTCTGTGCTTTTTCAGTGTTGGAAAGACACGTTTTTGCACTGAGGTCTGCTTATTGTAAATATCTTGTACTTGTTTGAACACCTTTTAATGTCAAAGTTGGCCTCTGTGCTTTTCAGTGTTGGAAAGACTCTTTCTTGCACTGAGGTCTGCTTATTGTAAATATCTTGTACTTGTTTGAACACCTTTTCATGTCAAAGTTGGCCTCTGTGCTTTTTCAGTGTTGAAAAAACTCTTTCTTGCACTGAGGTCTGCTTATTGTAAATATCTTGTACTTGTTTGAACACCTTTTAATGTCAAAGTTGGCCTCTGTGCTTTTCAGTGTTGGAAAGACTCTTTCTTGCACTGAGGTCTGCTTATTGTAAATATCTTGTACTTGTTTTTACACCTTTTAATGTCAAAGTTGGCCTCTGTGCTTTTTCCGTGTTGGAAAGACTCTTTCTTGCACTGAGGTCTGCTTATTGTAAATATCTTGTACTTGTTTTTACACCTTTTAATGTCAAAGTTGGCCTCTGTGCTTTTTCCGTGTTGGAAAGACTCTTTCTTGCACTGAGGTCTGCTTATTGTAAATATCTTGTACTTGTTTTTACACCTTTTCATGTCAAAGTTGGCCTCTGTGCTTTTTCATTGTTAGAAAGACTCTTTCTTGCACTGAGGTCTGCTTATTGTAAATATCTTGTACTTGTTTTTACACCTTTTAATGTCAAAGTTGGCCTCTGTGCTTTTTCATTGTTAGAAAGACTCTTTCTTGCACTGAGGTCTGCTTATTGTAAATATCTTGTACTTGTTTTTACACCTTTTAATGTCAAAGTTGGCCTCTGTGCTTTTTCATTGTTAGAAAGACTCTTTCTTGCACTGAGGTCTGCTTATTGTAAATATCTTGTACTTGTTTTTACACCTTTTAATGTCAAAGTTGGCCTCTGTGCTTTTTCATTGTTAGAAAGACTCTTTCTTGCACTGAGGTCTGCTTATTGTAAATATCTTGTACTTGTTTTTACACCTTTTCATGTCAAAGTTGGCCTCTGTGCTTTTTCATTGTTAGAAAGACTCTTTCTTGCACTGAGGTCTGCTTATTGTAAATATCTTGTACTTGTTTGAACACCTTTTAATGTCAAAGTTGGCCTCTGTGCTTTTTCAGTGTTGAAAAGACTCTTTCTTGCACTGAGGTCTGCTTATTGTAAATATCTTGTACTTGTTTGAAGACCTTTTCATGTCAAAGTTGGCCTCTGTGCTTGTCAGTGTTGGAAAGACACGTTTTTGCACTGAGGTCTGCTTATTGTAAATATCTTGTACTTGTTTTTACACCTTTTAATGTCAAAGTTGGCCTCTGTGCTTTTTCAGTGTTGGAAAGACTCTTTCTTGCACTGAGGTCTGCTTATTGTAAATATCTTGTACTTGTTTTTACACCTTTTAATGTCAAAGTTGGCCTCTGTGCTTTTTCAGTGTTGGAAAGACTCTTTCTTGCACTGAGGTCTGCTTATTGTAAATATCTTGTACTTGTTTTTACACCTTTTAATGTCAAAGTTGGCCTCTGTGCTTTTTCAGTGTTGGAAAGACTCTTTCTTGCACTGAGGTCTGCTTATTGTAAATATCTTGTACTTGTTTGAACACCTTTTAATGTCAAAGTTGGCCTCTGTGCTTTTTCAGTGTTGGAAAGACTCTTTCTTGCACTGAGGTCTGCTTATTGTCAATATCTTGTACTTGTTTGAACACCTTTTAATGTCAAAGTTGGCCTCTGTGCTTTTTCAGTGTTGGAAAGACTCTTTCTTGCACTGAGGTCTGCTTATTGTAAATATCTTGTACTTGTTTGAACACCTTTTAATGTCAAAGTTGGCCTCTGTGCTTTTTCAGTGTTGGAAAGACTCTTTCTTGCACTGAGGTCTGCTTATTGTAAATATCTTGTACTTGTTTGAACACCTTTTCATGTCAAAGTTGGCCTCTGTGCTTGTCAGTGTTGGAAAGACACGTTTTTGCACTGAGGTCTGCTTATTGTAAATATCTTGTACTTGTTTTTACACCTTTTCATGTCAAAGTTGGCCTCTGTGCTTTTTCAGTGTTGGAAAGACTCTTTCTTGCACTGAGGTCTGCTTATTGTAAATATATTGTACTTGTTTTTATACCTTTTAATGTCAAAGTTGGCCTCTGTGCTTGTCAGTGTTGGAAAGACTCTTTCTTGCACTGAGGTCTGCTTATTGTGAATATATTGTACTTGTTTTTATACCTTTTAATGTCAAAGTTGGCCTCTGTGCTTCTGCAGTGTTGGAAAGACTCTTTCTTGCACTGAGGTCTGCTTATTGTAAATATCTTGTACTTGTTTGAACACCTTTTCATGTCAAAGTTGGCCTCTGTGCTTTTTCAGTGTTGGAAAGACTCTTTCTTGCACTGACGTCTGTTTATTGTAAATATCTTGTACTTGATTTTACACCTTTTAATGTCAAAGTTGGCCTCTGTGCTTTTTCATTGTTGGAAAGACTCTTTCTTGCACTGAGGTCTGCTTTTTGTAAATATCTTGTACTTGTTTTTACACCTTTTCATGTCAAAGTTGGCCTCTGTGCTTTTTCATTGTTGGAAAGACTCTTTCTTGCACTGAGGTCTGCTTATTGTAAATATCTTGTATTTGTTTGAACACCTTTTAATGTCAAAGTTGGCCTCTGTGCTTATCAGTGATGGAAAGACTCTTTCTTGCACTGAGGTCTGCTTATTGTAAATATCTTGTACTTGTTTGAACACCTTTTAATGTCAAAGTTGGCCTCTGTGCTTTTTCAGTGTTGAAAAGACTCTTTCTTGCACTGAGGTCTGCTTATTGTAAATATCTTGTACTTGTTTTTACACCTTTTCATGTCAAAGTTGGCCTCTGTGCTTTTTCCGTGTTGGAAAGACACGTTTTTGCACTGAGGTCTGCTTATTGTAAATATCTTGTACTTGTTTGAACACCTTTTAATGTCAAAGTTGGCCTCTGTGCTTTTCAGTGTTGGAAAGACTCTTTCTTGCACTGAGGTCTGCTTATTGTAAATATCTTGTACTTGTTTGAACACCTTTTCATGTCAAAGTTGGCCTCTGTGCTTTTTCAGTGTTGAAAAGACTCTTTCTTGCACTGAGGTCTGCTTATTGTAAATATCTTGTACTTGTTTGAACACCTTTTAATGTCAAAGTTGGCCTCTGTGCTTTTCAGTGTTGGAAAGACTCTTTCTTGCACTGAGGTCTGCTTATTGTAAATATCTTGTACTTGTTTTTACACCTTTTAATGTCAAAGTTGGCCTCTGTGCTTTTTCCGTGTTGGAAAGACTCTTTCTTGCACTGAGGTCTGCTTATTGTAAATATCTTGTACTTGTTTTTACACCTTTTCATGTCAAAGTTGGCCTCTGTGCTTTTTCCGTGTTGGAAAGACTCTTTCTTGCACTGAGGTCTGCTTATTGTAAATATCTTGTACTTGTTTTTACACCTTTTCATGTCAAAGTTGGCCTCTGTGCTTTTTCATTGTTAGAAAGACTCTTTCTTGCACTGAGGTCTGCTTATTGTAAATATCTTGTACTTGTTTTTACACCTTTTAATGTCAAAGTTGGCCTCTGTGCTTTTTCATTGTTAGAAAGACTCTTTCTTGCACTGAGGTCTGCTTATTGTAAATATCTTGTACTTGTTTTTACACCTTTTAATGTCAAAGTTGGCCTCTGTGCTTTTTCATTGTTAGAAAGACTCTTTCTTGCACTGAGGTCTGCTTATTGTAAATATCTTGTACTTGTTTTTACACCTTTTCATGTCAAAGTTGGCCTCTGTGCTTTTTCATTGTTAGAAAGACTCTTTCTTGCACTGAGGTCTGCTTATTGTAAATATCTTGTACTTGTTTGAACACCTTTTAATGTCAAAGTTGGCCTCTGTGCTTTTTCAGTGTTGAAAAGACTCTTTCTTGCACTGAGGTCTGCTTATTGTAAATATCTTGTACTTGTTTGAAGACCTTTTCATGTCAAAGTTGGCCTCTGTGCTTGTCAGTGTTGGAAAGACACGTTTTTGCACTGAGGTCTGCTTATTGTAAATATCTTGTACTTGTTTTTACACCTTTTAATGTCAAAGTTGGCCTCTGTGCTTTTTCAGTGTTGGAAAGACTCTTTCTTGCACTGAGGTCTGCTTATTGTAAATATCTTGTACTTGTTTTTACACCTTTTAATGTCAAAGTTGGCCTCTGTGCTTTTTCAGTGTTGGAAAGACTCTTTCTTGCACTGAGGTCTGCTTATTGTAAATATCTTGTACTTGTTTTTACACCTTTTAATGTCAAAGTTGGCCTCTGTGCTTTTTCAGTGTTGGAAAGACTCTTTCTTGCACTGAGGTCTGCTTATTGTAAATATCTTGTACTTGTTTGAACACCTTTTAATGTCAAAGTTGGCCTCTGTGCTTTTTCAGTGTTGGAAAGACTCTTTCTTGCACTGAGGTCTGCTTATTGTCAATATCTTGTACTTGTTTGAACACCTTTTAATGTCAAAGTTGGCCTCTGTGCTTTTTCAGTGTTGGAAAGACTCTTTCTTGCACTGAGGTCTGCTTATTGTAAATATCTTGTACTTGTTTGAACACCTTTTAATGTCAAAGTTGGCCTCTGTGCTTTTTCAGTGTTGAAAAGACTCTTTCTTGCACTGAGGTCTGCTTATTGTAAATATCTTGTACTTGTTTGAACACCTTTTAATGTCAAAGTTGGCCTCTGTGCTTTTTCAGTGTTGGAAAGACTCTTTCTTGCACTGAGGTCTGCTTATTGTAAATATCTTGTACTTGTTTGAACACCTTTTCATGTCAAAGTTGGCCTCTGTGCTTGTCAGTGTTGGAAAGACACGTTTTTGCACTGAGGTCTGCTTATTGTAAATATCTTGTACTTGTTTTTACACCTTTTCATGTCAAAGTTGGCCTCTGTGCTTTTTCAGTGTTGGAAAGACTCTTTCTTGCACTGAGGTCTGCTTATTGTAAATATATTGTACTTGTTTTTATACCTTTTAATGTCAAAGTTGGCCTCTGTGCTTGTCAGTGTTGGAAAGACTCTTTCTTGCACTGAGGTCTGCTTATTGTGAATATATTGTACTTGTTTTTATACCTTTTAATGTCAAAGTTGGCCTCTGTGCTTCTGCAGTGTTGGAAAGACTCTTTCTTGCACTGAGGTCTGCTTATTGTGAATATATTGTACTTGTTTTTATACCTTTTAATGTCAAAGTTGGCCTCTGTGCTTCAGCAGTGTTAGAAAGACTCTTTCTTGCACTGAGGTCTGCTTATTGTAAATATCTTGTACTTGTTTGAACACCTTTTCATGTCAAAGTTGGCCTCTGTGCTTTTTCAGTGTTGGAAAGACTCTTTCTTGCACTGACGTCTGTTTATTGTAAATATCTTGTACTTGATTTTACACCTTTTAATGTCAAAGTTGGCCTCTGTGCTTCAGCAGTGTTAGAAAGACTCTTTCTTGCACTGAGGTCTGCTTATTGTAAATATCTTGTACTTGTTTGAACACCTTTTCATGTCAAAGTTGGCCTCTGTGCTTTTTCATTGTTGGAAAGACTCTTTCTTGCACTGAGGTCTGCTTTTTGTAAATATCTTGTACTTGTTTTTACACCTTTTCATGTCAAAGTTGGCCTCTGTGCTTTTTCATTGTTGGAAAGACTCTTTCTTGCACTGAGGTCTGCTTATTGTAAATATCTTGTATTTGTTTGAACACCTTTTAATGTCAAAGTTGGCCTCTGTGCTTATCAGTGATGGAAAGACTCTTTCTTGCACTGAGGTCTGCTTATTGTAAATATCTTGTACTTGTTTGAACACCTTTTAATGTCAAAGTTGGCCTCTGTGCTTTTTCAGTGTTGAAAAGACTCTTTCTTGCACTGAGGTCTGCTTATTGTAAATATCTTGTACTTGTTTTTACACCTTTTCATGTCAAAGTTGGCCTCTGTGCTTTTTCCGTGTTGGAAAGACTCTTTCTTGCACCGAGGTCTGCTTATTGTAAATATCTTGTACTTGTTTTTACACCTTTTAATGTCAAAGTTGGCCTCTGTGCTTTTTCCGTGTTGGAAAGACTCTTTCTTGCACCGAGGTCTGCTTATTGTAAATATCTTGTACTTGTTTTTAATTCAATTCAATTCAATTCAATTCAATTCAATCTTTATTGGCAGACTACATGTCCATAAAAAACAAGACAAGAAACACACACACACAACTCCCCCCCCCCACACACACACAACACAAGGTATACCATTAAATATATATATGTATATAAATAAGTATATAAAGCATTTGTAAAAATATAAAACCATAATATACATAAAACACAATTACTTAAAATAAATCAATAAATACACAAACACTTTAACCAGTGCTTTCTGAGACTGGATGAGTAACGGGAACCACTCACTGTCGGATCTGTGAGTGCTAAAATTATACTGTTACTCGAACCATCCAGTCGTTCTCTAAAACTGAACATTAACTTTCTTAAAAGTGCTTTAAAAGTCCAGACACCCACAGCTACAAACATCTGACTGGCACTACCACTTCTAGGTATCCTGCAAAGGATTCTCATCGCATCATTATATGCAACATGCAGCTTCTGCATGCTACATTGTTTGTAGGATGACCACAAGGGGGCAGTATATAGCGGTGTGCAATACGCTTTAAACAAAGCCACTTTAACTGGAAGTGAACAAAAGCTGAATTTGCGTGCAATAGTATTTGCCTGCACATAGAGCTTACATCGTTGTCTGTATATGTCATCATCATCATTCATTTGCTCAGTAATAAAGTGACCGAGGTATTTCACCTTTTTATGAACTTCAAGAGTTTTTTGTGCCAGTTTAAACAAAGGGAAATTTAGCTGTTTATCCTGCTTGGTTCTACATATCAAAACAGCACTTTTAGCAGCATTGTACTCAATGTCATATTGCACACCATATTCAGTACAGACATTAAGAAGATCCTGTAACCCAGCACTGCTTGGACTAAAAACAACCAGGTCATCTGCATACATAAGATGATTTATCAGTGCTTCACCTAATATACACCCAGTGTTACAGGCTCTCAGCTGTATGGACAAATCATCGACATATAAATTAAATAAAATTGGAGACAAAATCCCACCCTGTCTGACACCATTGCTGACACCAAAGGGGGCAGAAATACTGCTTCCCCATTTAACCTGCATGTTCTGATGAGCGTACCAGTAAGAGAGAATCCTCACGATGTATTGAGGAACTCCCCGTGTCTTCAATTTATCAAAAAGTTTTCTGTGGTTCACTCGATCAAAAGCCTTAGAGGCATCAATGAAACACATGAGGACAGATGAATTTTTAGCCCTATACAACCTGACTATTTCCTTGAGTGCATATATGCACATGTCAGTGCCGTGCTTTGGTTTAAAGCCAAACTGATTATCCAGAGAAGAGATGAACACACTAACTCTGTCAAACAAGATTCTTTCTAACACCTTAGATAAAATACTGGCTAGTGCAATCGGCCTGTAATTATCCAAACAGCTCACTTTTGCAGCTTTGTCCTTCATAACTGGTACCAGTAAAATACACAGCATTGAGTCTGGTAATATGCCATGAATCATAAACCCAGTTTATGATTCATGGCATTGACATTACACCTTTTAATGTCAAAGTTGGCCTCTGTGCTTTTTCCGTGTTGGAAAGACTCTTTCTTGCACTGAGGTCTGCTTATTGTAAATATCTTGTACTTGTTTTTACACCTTTTAATGTCAAAGTTGGCCTCTGTGCTTTTTCATTGTTAGAAAGACTCTTTCTTGCACTGAGGTCTGCTTATTGTAAATATCTTGTACTTGTTTTTACACCTTTTCATGTCAAAGTTGGCCTCTGTGCTTTTTCATTGTTAGAAAGACTCTTTCTTGCACTGAGGTCTTCTTATTGTAAATATCTTGTACTTGTTTTTACACCTTTTAATGTCAAAGTTGGCCTCTGTGCTTATCAGTGTTGGAAAGACTCTTTCTTGCACTGAGGTCTTCTTATTGTAAATATCTTGTACTTGTTTTTACACCTTTTCATGTCAAAGTTGGCCTCTGTGCTTTTTCATTGTTAGAAAGACTCTTTCTTGCACTGAGGTCTTCTTATTGTAAATATCTTGTACTTGTTTTTACACCTTTTAATGTCAAAGTTGGCCTCTGTGCTTATCAGTGTTGGAAAGACTCTTTCTTGCACTGAGGTCTGCTTATTGTAAATATCTTGTACTTGTTTTTACACCTTTTAATGTCAAAGTTGGCCTCTGTGCTTATCAGTGTTGGAAAGACTCTTTCTTGCACTGAGGTCTTCTTATTGTAAATATCTTGTACTTGTTTTTAGACCTTTTCATGTCAAAGTTGGCCTCTGAGCTTCCTCAGTGTTGGAAAGACTCTTTCTTGCACTGAGGTCTGCTTATTGTAAATATCTTGTACTTGTTTGAACACCTTTTAATGTCAAAGTTGGCCTCTGTGCTTTTCAGTGTTGGAAAGACTCTTTCTTGCACTGAGGTCTGCTTATTGTAAATATCTTGTACTTGTTTTTACACCTTTTCATGTCAAAGTTGGCCTCTGTGCTTTTTCAGTGTTGGAAAGACTCTTTCTTGCACTGAGGTCTGCTTATTGTAAATATCTTGTACTTGTTTGAACACCTTTTAATGTCAAAGTTGGCCTCTGTGCTTTTCAGTGTTGGAAAGACTCTTTCTTGCACTGAGGTCTGCTTATTGTAAATATCTTGTACTTGTTTGAACACCTTTTCATGTCAAAGTTGGCCTCTGTGCTTGTCAGTGTTGGAAAGACACGTTTTTGCACTGAGGTCTGCTTATTGTAAATATCTTGTACTTGTTTTTACACCTTTTAATGTCAAAGTTGGCCTCTGCGCTTCCTCAGTGTTAGAAAGACTCTTTCTTGCACTGAGGTCTGCTTATTGTAAATATCTTGTACTTGTTTGAACACCTTTTAATGTCAAAGTTGGCCTCTGTGCTTTTTCCGTGTTGGAAAGACTCTTTCTTGCACTGAGGTCTGCTTATTGTAAATATCTTGTACTTGTTTTTACACCTTTTAATGTCAAAGTTGGCCTCTGTGCTTTTTCCGTGTTGGAAAGACTCTTTCTTGCACTGAGGTCTGCTTATTGTAAATATCTTGTACTTGTTTGAACACCTTTTCATGTCAAAGTTGGCCTCTGTGCTTGTCAGTGTTGGAAAGACACGTTTTTGCACTGAGGTCTGCTTATTGTAAATATCTTGTACTTGTTTGAACACCTTTTAATGTCAAAGTTGGCCTCTGTGCTTTTTCAGTGTTGGAAAGACTCTTTCTTGCACTGAGGTCTGCTTATTGTAAATATCTTGTACTTGTTTTTACACCTTTTAATGTCAAAGTTGGCCTCTGTGCTTGTCAGTGTTGGAAAGACACGTTTTTGCACTGAGGTCTGCTTATTGTAAATATCTTGTACTTGTTTGAACACCTTTTAATGTCAAAGTTGGCCTCTGCGCTTCCTCAGTGTTAGAAAGACTCTTTCTTGCACTGAGGTCTGCTTATTGTAAATATCTTGTACTTGTTTGAACACCTTTTAATGTCAAAGTTGGCCTCTGTGCTTTTTCCGTGTTGGAAAGACTCTTTCTTGCACTGAGGTCTGCTTATTGTAAATATCTTGTACTTGTTTTTACACCTTTTAATGTCAAAGTTGGCCTCTGTGCTTTTTCCGTGTTGGAAAGACTCTTTCTTGCACTGAGGTCTGCTTATTGTAAATATCTTGTACTTGTTTGAACACCTTTTCATGTCAAAGTTGGCCTCTGTGCTTGTCAGTGTTGGAAAGACACGTTTTTGCACTGAGGTCTGCTTATTGTAAATATCTTGTACTTGTTTGAACACCTTTTAATGTCAAAGTTGGCCTCTGTGCTTTTTCAGTGTTGGAAAGACTCTTTCTTGCACTGAGGTCTGCTTATTGTAAATATCTTGTACTTGTTTTTACACCTTTTAATGTCAAAGTTGGCCTCTGTGCTTGTCAGTGTTGGAAAGACTCTTTCTTGCACTGAGGTCTGCTTATTGTAAATATCTTGTACTTGTTTGAACACCTTTTAATGTCAAAGTTGGCCTCTGTGCTTTTTCAGTGTTGAAAAGACTCTTTCTTGCACTGAGGTCTGCTTATTGTAAATATCTTGTACTTGTTTTTACACCTTTTAATGTCAAAGTTGGCCTCTGTGCTTTTTCCGTGTTGGAAAGACTCTTTCTTGCACTGAGGTCTGCTTATTGTAAATATCTTGTACTTGTTTGAACACCTTTTAATGTCAAAGTTGGCCTCTGTGCTTTTTCAGTGTTGGAAAGACTCTTTCTTGCACTGAGGTCTGCTTATTGTAAATATCTTGTACTTGTTTTTACACCTTTTAATGTCAAAGTTGGCCTCTGTGCTTTTTCAGTGTTGGAAAGACTCTTTCTTGCACTGAGGTCTGCTTATTGTAAATATCTTGTACTTGTTTGAACACCTTTTAATGTCAAAGTTGGCCTCTGTGCTTATCAGTGATGGAAAGACTCTTTCTTGCACTGAGGTCTGCTTATTGTAAATATCTTGTACTTGTTTGAACACCTTTTAATGTCAAAGGTGGCCTCTGTGCTTTTTCAGTGTTGAAAAGACTCTTTCTTGCACTGAGGTCTGCTTATTGTAAATATCTTGTACTTGTTTTTACACCTTTTCATGTCAAAGTTGGCCTCTGTGCTTTTTCCGTGTTGGAAAGACTCTTTCTTGCACCGAGGTCTGCTTATTGTAAATATCTTGTACTTGTTTTTACACCTTTTCATGTCAAAGTTGGCCTCTGTGCTTTTTCCGTGTTGGAAAGACTCTTTCTTGCACCGAGGTCTGCTTATTGTAAATATCTTGTACTTGTTTTTACACCTTTTCATGTCAAAGTTGGCCTCTGTGCTTTTTCAGTGTTGAAAAGACTCTTTCTTGCACCGAGGTCTGCTTATTGTAAATATCTTGTACTTGTTTTTACACCTTTTAATGTCAAAGTTGGCCTCTGTGCTTTTTCCGTGTTGGAAAGACTCTTTCTTGCACCGAGGTCTGCTTATTGTAAATATCTTGTACTTGTTTTTACACCTTTTAATGTCAAAGTTGGCCTCTGTGCTTTTTCCGTGTTGGAAAGACTCTTTCTTGCACTGAGGTCTGCTTATTGTAAATATCTTGTACTTGTTTTTACACCTTTTAATGTCAAAGTTGGCCTCTGTGCTTTTTCATTGTTAGAAAGACTCTTTCTTGCACTGAGGTCTTCTTATTGTAAATATCTTGTACTTGTTTTTACACCTTTTCATGTCAAAGTTGGCCTCTGTGCTTTTTCATTGTTAGAAAGACTCTTTCTTGCACTGAGGTCTGCTTATTGTAAATATCTTGTACTTGTTTTTACACCTTTTAATGTCAAAGTTGGCCTCTGTGCTTTTTCATTGTTAGAAAGACTCTTTCTTGCACTGAGGTCTGCTTATTGTAAATATCTTGTACTTGTTTTTACACCTTTTAATGTCAAAGTTGGCCTCTGTGCTTTTTCATTGTTAGAAAGACTCTTTCTTGCACTGAGGTCTGCTTATTGTAAATATCTTGTACTTGTTTTTACACCTTTTCATGTCAAAGTTGGCCTCTGTGCTTTTTCAGTGTTGGAAAGACTCTTTCTTGCACTGAGGTCTGCTTATTGTAAATATCTTGTACTTGTTTTTACACCTTTTAATGTCAAAGTTGGCCTCTGTGCTTGTCAGTGTTGGAAAGACACGTTTTTGCACTGAGGTCTGCTTATTGTAAATATCTTGTACTTGTTTGAACACCTTTTAATGTCAAAGTTGGCCTCTGTGCTTTTCAGTGTTGGAAAGACTCTTTCTTGCACTGAGGTCTGCTTATTGTAAATATCTTGTACTTGTTTGAACACCTTTTAATGTCAAAGTTGGCCTCTGTGCTTTTTCAGTGTTGGAAAGACTCTTTCTTGCACTGAGGTCTGCTTATTGTAAATATCTTGTACTTGATTTTACACCTTTTAATGTCAAAGTTGGCCTCTGCGCTTCTGCAGTGTTAGAAAGACTCTTTCTTGCACTGAGGTCTGCTTATTGTAAATATCTTGTACTTGTTTGAACACCTTTTCATGTCAAAGTTGGCCTCTGTGCTTGTCAGTGTTGGAAAGACATGTTTTTGCACTGAGGTCTGCTTATTGTAAATATCTTGTACTTGTTTGAACACCTTTTCATGTCAAAGTTGGCCTCTGTGCTTTTTCAGTGTTGAAAAGACTCTTTCTTGCACTGAGGTCTGCTTATTGTAAATATCTTGTACTTGTTTTTACACCTTTTCATGTCAAAGTTGGCCTCTGTGCTTTTTCAGTGTTGGAAAGACTCTTTCTTGCACTGAGGTCTGCTTATTGTAAATATCTTGTACTTGTTTTTACACCTTTTAATGTCAAAGTTGGCCTCTGCGCTTTTTCAGTGTTAGAAAGACTCTTTCTTGCACTGAGGTCTGCTTATTGTAAATATCTTGTACTTGTTTGAACACCTTTTCATGTCAAAGTTGGCCTCTGTGCTTTTTCAGTGTTGGAAAGACACGTTTTTGCACTGAGGTCTGCTTATTGTAAATATCTTGTACTTGTTTGAACACCTTTTAATGTCAAAGTTGGCCTCTGTGCTTTTCAGTGTTGGAAAGACTCTTTCTTGCACTGAGGTCTGCTTATTGTAAATATCTTGTACTTGTTTGAACACCTTTTCATGTCAAAGTTGGCCTCTGTGCTTTTTCAGTGTTGGAAAGACTCTTTCTTGCACTGAGGTCTGCTTATTGTAAATATCTTGTACTTGTTTTTACACCTTTTAATGTCAAAGTTGGCCTTTGTGCTTATCAGTGTTGGAAAGACTCTTTCTTGCACTGAGGTCTGCTTATTGTAAATATCTTGTACTTGTTTGAACACCTTTTAATGTCAAAGTTGGCCTCTGTGCTTATCAGTGTTGGAAAGACTCTTTCTTGCACTGAGGTCTGCTTATTGTAAATATCTTGTACTTGTTTGAACACCTTTTCATGTCAAAGTTGGCCTCTGTGCTTGTCAGTGTTGGAAAGACACGTTTTTGCACTGAGGTCTGCTTATTGTAAATATCTTGTACTTGTTTTTACACCTTTTAATGTCAAAGTTGGCCTCTGTGCTTTTTCAGTGTTGAAAAGACTCTTTCTTGCACTGAGGTCTGCTTATTGTAAATATCTTGTACTTGTTTGAAGACCTTTTCATGTCAAAGTTGGCCTCTGTGCTTGTCAGTGTTGGAAAGACACGTTTTTGCACTGAGGTCTGCTTATTGTAAATATCTTGTACTTGTTTTTACACCTTTTAATGTCAAAGTTGGCCTCTGTGCTTTTTCAGTGTTGGAAAGACTCTTTCTTGCAATGAGGTCTGCTTATTGTAAATATCTTGTACTTGTTTTTACACCTTTTCATGTCAAAGTTGGCCTCTGTGCTTTTTCAGTGTTGGAAAGACTCTTTCTTGCACTGAGGTCTGCTTATTGTAAATATCTTGTACTTGTTTTTACACCTTTTAATGTCAAAGTTGGCCTTTGTGCTTATCAGTGTTGGAAAGACTCTTTCTTGCAATGAGGTCTGCTTATTGTAAATATCTTGTACTTGTTTTTACACCTTTTCATGTCAAAGTTGGCCTCTGTGCTTATCAGTGTTGGAAAGACTCTTTCTTGCACTGAGGTCTGCTTATTGTAAATATCTTGTACTTGTTTGAACACCTTTTAATGTCAAAGTTGGCCTCTGCGCTTCTGCAGTGTTAGAAAGACTCTTTCTTGCACTGAGGTCTGCTTATTGTAAATATCTTGTACTTGTTTGAACACCTTTTAATGTCAAAGTTGGCCTCTGTGCTTATCAGTGTTGGAAAGACTCTTTCTTGCACTGAGGTCTGCTTATTGTAAATATCTTGTACTTGTTTGAACACCTTTTCATGTCAAAGTTGGCCTCTGTGCTTCTGCAGTGTTAGAAAGACTCTTTCTTGCACTGAGGTCTGCTTATTGTGAATATATTGTACTTGTTTTTATACCTTTTAATGTCAAAGTTGGCCTCTGTGCTTATCAGTGTTAGAAAGACTCTTTCTTGCACTGAGGTCTGCTTATTGTAAATATCTTGTACTTGTTTGAACACCTTTTAATGTCAAACTTGGCCTCTGTGCTTATCAGTGTTGGAAAGACTCTTTCTTGCACTGAGGGCTGCTTATTGTAAATATCTTGTACTTGTTTGAAGACCTTTTAATGTTAAAGTTGGCCTCTTTGCTTTTTCCGTGTTGGAAAGACTCTTTCTTGCACTGAGGTCTGCTTATTGTAAATATCTTGTACTTGTTTTTACACCTTTTCATGTCAAAGTTGGCCTCTGTGCTTATCAGTGTTGGAAAGACTCTTTCTTGCACTGAGGTCTGCTTATTGTAAATATCTTGTACTTGTTTGAACACCTTTTCATGTCAAAGTTGGCCTCTGTGCTTGTCAGTGTTGGAAAGACTCTTTCTTGCACTGAGGTCTGCTTATTGTAAATATCTTGTACTTGTTTTTACACCTTTTCATGTCAAAGTTGGCCTCTGTGCTTGTCAGTGTTGGAAAGACTCTTTCTTGCACTGAGGTCTGCTTATTGTAAATATCTTGTACTTGATTTTACACCTTTTAATGTCAAAGTTGGCCTTTGTGCTTATCAGTGATGGAAAGACTCTTTCTTGCACTGAGGTCTGCTTATTGTAAATATCTTGTACTTGTTTGAACACCTTTTAATGTCAAAGTTGGCCTTTGTGCTTATCAGTGTTGGAAAGACTCTTTCTTGCACTGAGGTCTGCTTATTGTAAATATCTTGTACTTGTTTTTACACCTTTTAATGTCAAAGTTGGCCTCTGTGCTTTTTCAGTGTTGGAAAGACTCTTTCTTGCACTGAGGTCTGCTTATTGTAAATATCTTGTACTTGTTTGAACACCTTTTCATGTCAAAGTTGGCCTCTGTGCTTATCAGTGTTAGAAAGACTCTTTCTTGCACTGAGGTCTGCTTATTGTGAATATATTGTACTTGTTTTTATACCTTTTAATGTCAAAGTTGGCCTCTGTGCTTATCAGTGTTGGAAAGGCTCTTTCTTGCACTGAGGTCTGCTTATTGTAAATATCTTGTACTTGTTTTTACACCTTTTCATGTCAAAGTTGGCCTCTGTGCTTATCAGTGTTGGAAAGACTCTTTCTTGCACTGAGGTCTGCTTATTGTAAATATCTTGTACTTGTTTGAACACCTTTTCATGTCAAAGTTGGCCTCTGTGCTTATCAGTGTTGGAAAGGCTCTTTCTTGCACTGAGGTCTGCTTATTGTAAATATCTTGTACTTGTTTGAACACCTTTTCATGTCAAAGTTGGCCTCTGTGCTTATCAGTGTTGGAAAGACTCTTTCTTGCACTGAGGTCTGCTTATTGTAAATATCTTGTACTTGTTTGAACACCTTTTCATGTCAAAGTTGGCCTCTGTGCTTATCAGTGTTGGAAAGACTCTTTCTTGCACTGAGGTCTGCTTATTGTAAATATCTTGTACTTGTTTTTACACCTTTTCATGTCAAAGTTGGCCTCTGTGCTTATCAGTGTTGGAAAGACTCTTTCTTGCACTGAGGTCTGCTTATTGTAAATATCTTGTACTTGTTTGAACACCTTTTCATGTCAAAGTTGGCCTCTGTGCTTATCAGTGTTAGAAAGACTCTTTCTTGCACTGAGGTCTGCTTATTGTGAATATATTGTACTTGTTTTTATACCTTTTAATGTCAAAGTTGGCCTCTGTGCTTATCAGTGTTGGAAAGGCTCTTTCTTGCACTGAGGTCTGCTTATTGTAAATATCTTGTACTTGTTTGAACACCTTTTAATGTCAAAGTTGGCCTCTGTGCTTATCAGTGTTGGAAAGGCTCTTTCTTGCACTGAGGTCTGCTTATTGTAAATATCTTGTACTTGTTTGAACACCTTTTAATGTCAAAGTTGGCCTCTGTGCTTATCAGTGTTAGAAAGACTCTTTCTTGCACTGAGGTCTGCTTATTGTAAATATCTTGTACTTGTTTTTACACCTTTTCATGTCAAAGTTGGCCTCTGTGCTTATCAGTGTTGGAAAGACTCTTTCTTGCACTGAGGTCTGCTTATTGTAAATATCTTGTACTTGTTTGAACACCTTTTCATGTCAAAGTTGGCCTCTGTGCTTTTTCAGTGTTGGAAAGACTCTTTCTTGCACTGAGGTCTGCTTATTGTAAATATCTTGTACTTGATTTTACACCTTTTAATGTCAAAGTTGGCCTTTGTGCTTATCAGTGTTGGAAAGACTCTTTCTTGCACTGAGGTCTGCTTATTGTAAATATCTTGTACTTGTTTTTACACCTTTTAATGTCAAAGTTGGCCTCTGTGCTTATCAGTGTTGGAAAGGCTCTTTCTTGCACTGAGGTCTGCTTATTGTAAATATCTTGTACTTGTTTTTACACCTTTTCATGTCAAAGTTGGCCTCTGTGCTTATCAGTGTTGGAAAGACTCTTTCTTGCACTGAGGTCTGCTTATTGTAAATATCTTGTACTTGTTTGAACACCTTTTAATGTCAAAGTTGGCCTCTGTGCTTTTTCAGTGTTGGAAAGACTCTTTCTTGCACTGAGGTCTGCTTATTGTAAATATCTTGTACTTGTTTTTACACCTTTTCATGTCAAAGTTGGCCTCTGTGCTTATCAGTGTTGGAAAGACTCTTTCTTGCACTGAGGTCTGCTTATTGTAAATATCTTGTACTTGTTTGAACACCTTTTAATGTCAAAGTTGGCCTCTGTGCTTTTTCAGTGTTGGAAAGACTCTTTCTTGCACTGAGGTCTGCTTATTGTAAATATCTTGTACTTGTTTGAACACCTTTTAATGTCAAAGTTGGCCTCTGTGCTTTTTCATTGTTGGAAAGACTCTTTCTTGCACTGAGGTCTGCTTATTGTAAATATCTTGTACTTGTTTTTACACCTTTTAATGTCAAAGTTGGCCTTTGTGCTTATCAGTGTTGGAAAGACTCTTTCTTGCACTGAGGTCTGCTTATTGTAAATATCTTGTACTTGATTTTACACCTTTTAATGTCAAAGTTGGCCTTTGTGCTTATCAGTGTTGGAAAGACTCTTTCTTGCACTGAGGTCTGCTTATTGTAAATATCTTGTACTTGTTTGAACACCTTTTAATGTCAAAGTTGGCCTCTGTGCTTTTTCAGTGTTGGAAAGACTCTTTCTTGCACTGAGGTCTGCTTATTGTAAATATCTTGTACTTGTTTTTACACCTTTTCATGTCAAAGTTGGCCTCTGTGCTTTTTCATTGTTGGAAAGACTCTTTCTTGCACTGAGGTCTGCTTATTGTAAATATCTTGTACTTGTTTGAACACCTTTTAATGTCAAAGTTGGCCTCTGTGCTTTTTCAGTGTTGGAAAGACTCTTTCTTGCACTGAGGTCTGCTTATTGTAAATATCTTGTACTTGTTTTTACACCTTTTAATGTCAAAGTTGGCCTCTGTGCTTGTCAGTGTTGGAAAGACACGTTTTTGCACTGAGGTCTGCTTATTGTAAATATCTTGTACTTGTTTGAACACCTTTTAATGTCAAAGTTGGCCTCTTTGCTTTTTCAGTGTTGGAAAGACTCTTTCTTGCACTGAGGTCTGCTTATTGTGAATATATTGTACTTGTTTTTACACCTTTTCATGTCAAAGTTGGCCTCTGTGCTTATCAGTGTTAGAAAGACTCTTTCTTGCACTGAGGTCTGCTTATTGTGAATATATTGTACTTGTTTTTATACCTTTTAATGTCAAAGTTGGCCTCTGTGCTTATCAGTGTTGGAAAGACTCTTTCTTGCACTAAGGTCTGCTTATTGTAAATATCTTGTACTTGTTTTTACACCTTTTCATGTCAAAGTTGGCCTCTGTGCTTATCAGTGTTGGAAAGACTCTTTCTTGCACTGAGGTCTGCTTATTGTAAATATCTTGTACTTGTTTTTACACCTTTTCATGTCAAAGTTGGCCTCTGTGCTTATCAGTGTTAGAAAGACTCTTTCTTGCACTGAGGTCTGCTTATTGTAAATATCTTGTACTTGTTTTTATACCTTTTAATGTCAAAGTTGGCCTCTGTGCTTATCAGTGTTGGAAAGACTCTTTCTTGCACTGAGGTCTGCTTATTGTAAATATCTTGTACTTGTTTGAACACCTTTTAATGTCAAAGTTGGCCTCTGTGCTTTTTCAGTGTTGGAAAGACTCTTTCTTGCACTGAGGTCTGCTTATTGTAAATATCTTGTACTTGTTTGAACACCTTTTAATGTCAAAGTTGGCCTCTGTGCTTTTTCATTGTTGGAAAGACTCTTTCTTGCACTGAGGTCTGCTTATTGTAAATATCTTGTACTTGTTTTTACACCTTTTAATGTCAAAGTTGGCCTTTGTGCTTATCAGTGTTGGAAAGACTCTTTCTTGCACTGAGGTCTGCTTATTGTAAATATCTTGTACTTGTTTGAACACCTTTTAATGTCAAAGTTGGCCTCTGTGCTTATCAGTGTTGGAAAGACTCTTTCTTGCACTGAGGTCTGCTTATTGTAAATATCTTGTACTTGTTTGAACACCTTTTAATGTCAAAGTTGGCCTCTGTGCTTTTTCAGTGTTGGAAAGACTCTTTCTTGCACTGAGGTCTGCTTATTGTAAATATCTTGTACTTGTTTGAACACCTTTTAATGTCAAAGTTGGCCTCTGTGCTTTTTCATTGTTGGAAAGACTCTTTCTTGCACTGAGGTCTGCTTATTGTAAATATCTTGTACTTGTTTTTACACCTTTTAATGTCAAAGTTGGCCTCTGTGCTTGTCAGTGTTGGAAAGACACGTTTTTGCACTGAGGTCTGCTTATTGTAAATATCTTGTACTTGTTTGAACACCTTTTAATGTCAAAGTTGGCCTCTGTGCTTTTTCAGTGTTGGAAAGACTCTTTCTTGCACTGAGGTCTGCTTATTGTAAATATCTTGTACTTGTTTTTACACCTTTTCATGTCAAAGTTGGCCTCTGTGCTTTTTCAGTGTTGGAAAGACTCTTTCTTGCACTGAGGTCTGCTTATTGTAAATATCTTGTACTTGTTTTTACACCTTTTAATGTCAAAGTTGGCCTCTGCGCTTCTGCAGTGTTAGAAAGACTCTTTCTTGCACTGAGGTCTGCTTATTGTAAATATCTTGTACTTGTTTGAACACCTTTTAATGTCAAAGTTGGCCTCTGTGCTTTTTCAGTGTTGAAAAGACTCTTTCTTGCACTGAGGTCTGCTTATTGTAAATATCTTGTACTTGTTTGAACACCTTTTCATGTCAAAGTTGGCCTCTGTGCTTGTCAGTGTTGGAAAGACACGTTTTTGCACTGAGGTCTGCTTATTGTAAATATCTTGTACTTGTTTTTACACCTTTTAATGTCAAAGTTGGCCTCTGTGCTTTTTCAGTGTTGGAAAGACTCTTTCTTGCACTGAGGTCTGCTTATTGTAAATATCTTGTACTTGTTTGAACACCTTTTAATGTCAAAGTTGGCCTCTGTGCTTTTTCATTGTTGGAAAGACTCTTTCTTGCACTGAGGTCTGCTTATTGTAAATATCTTGTACTTGTTTTTACACCTTTTAATGTCAAAGTTGGCCTCTGCGCTTCTGCAGTGTTAGAAAGACTCTTTCTTGCACTGAGGTCTGCTTATTGTAAATATCTTGTACTTGTTTGAACACCTTTTCATGTCAAAGTTGGCCTCTGTGCTTATCAGTGTTGGAAAGACTCTTTCTTGCACTGAGGTCTGCTTATTGTAAATATCTTGTACTTGTTTGAACACCTTTTAATGTCAAAGTTGGCCTCTGTGCTTTTTCAGTGTTGAAAAGACTCTTTCTTGCACTGAGGTCTGCTTATTGTAAATATCTTGTACTTGATTTTACACCTTTTAATGTCAAAGTTGGCCTTTGTGCTTATCAGTGTTGGAAAGACTCTTTCTTGCAATGAGGTCTGCTTATTGTAAATATCTTGTACTTGTTTTTACACCTTTTCATGTCAAAGTTGGCCTCTGTGCTTATCAGTGTTGGAAAGACTCTTTCTTGCACTGAGGTCTGCTTATTGTAAATATCTTGTACTTGTTTGAACACCTTTTCATGTCAAAGTTGGCCTCTGTGCTTTTTCATTGTTGGAAAGACTCTTTCTTGCACTGAGGTCTGCTTATTGTAAATATCTTGTACTTGTTTTTACACCTTTTAATGTCAAAGTTGGCCTTTGTGCTTATCAGTGTTGGAAAGACTCTTTCTTGCACTGAGGTCTGCTTATTGTAAATATCTTGTACTTGTTTGAACACCTTTTAATGTCAAAGTTGGCCTCTGTGCTTTTTCAGTGTTGGAAAGACTCTTTCTTGCACTGAGGTCTGCTTATTGTAAATATCTTGTACTTGTTTTTACACCTTTTAATGTCAAAGTTGGCCTCTGTGCTTTTTCAGTGTTGGAAAGACTCTTTCTTGCACTGAGGTCTGCTTATTGTGAATATATTGTACTTGTTTTTACACCTTTTCATGTCAAAGTTGGCCTCTGTGCTTATCAGTGTTAGAAAGACTCTTTCTTGCACTGAGGTCTGCTTATTGTGAATATATTGTACTTGTTTTTATACCTTTTAATGTCAAAGTTGGCCTCTGTGCTTATCAGTGTTGGAAAGACTCTTTCTTGCACTAAGGTCTGCTTATTGTAAATATCTTGTACTTGTTTTTACACCTTTTCATGTCAAAGTTGGCCTCTGTGCTTATCAGTGTTGGAAAGACTCTTTCTTGCACTGAGGTCTGCTTATTGTAAATATCTTGTACTTGTTTTTACACCTTTTCATGTCAAAGTTGGCCTCTGTGCTTATCAGTGTTAGAAAGACTCTTTCTTGCACTGAGGTCTGCTTATTGTGAATATATTGTACTTGTTTTTATACCTTTTAATGTCAAAGTTGGCCTCTGTGCTTATCAGTGTTGGAAAGACTCTTTCTTGCACTGAGGTCTGCTTATTGTAAATATCTTGTACTTGTTTTTACACCTTTTCATGTCAAAGTTGGCCTCTGTGCTTATCAGTGTTGGAAAGACTCTTTCTTGCACTGAGGTCTGCTTATTGTAAATATCTTGTACTTGTTTGAACACCTTTTAATGTCAAAGTTGGCCTCTGTGCTTTTTCAGTGTTGGAAAGACTCTTTCTTGCACTGAGGTCTGCTTATTGTAAATATCTTGTACTTGTTTTTACACCTTTTAATGTCAAAGTTGGCCTTTGTGCTTATCAGTGTTGGAAAGACTCTTTCTTGCACTGAGGTCTGCTTATTGTAAATATCTTGTACTTGTTTGAACACCTTTTAATGTCAAAGTTGGCCTCTGTGCTTTTTCATTGTTGGAAAGACTCTTTCTTGCACTGAGGTCTGCTTATTGTAAATATCTTGTACTTGTTTGAACACCTTTTAATGTCAAAGTTGGCCTCTGTGCTTTTTCAGTGTTGGAAAGACTCTTTCTTGCACTGAGGTCTGCTTATTGTAAATATCTTGTACTTGTTTTTACACCTTTTAATGTCAAAGTTGGCCTTTGTGCTTATCAGTGTTGGAAAGACTCTTTCTTGCACTGAGGTCTGCTTATTGTAAATATCTTGTACTTGTTTGAACACCTTTTAATGTCAAAGTTGGCCTCTGTGCTTTTTCATTGTTGGAAAGACTCTTTCTTGCACTGAGGTCTGCTTATTGTAAATATCTTGTACTTGTTTGAACACCTTTTAATGTCAAAGTTGGCCTCTGTGCTTTTTCAGTGTTGGAAAGACTCTTTCTTGCACTGAGGTCTGCTTATTGTAAATATCTTGTACTTGTTTGAACACCTTTTAATGTCAAAGTTGGCCTCTGTGCTTTTTCATTGTTGGAAAGACTCTTTCTTGCACTGAGGTCTGCTTATTGTAAATATCTTGTACTTGTTTTTACACCTTTTAATGTCAAAGTTGGCCTTTGTGCTTATCAGTGTTGGAAAGACTCTTTCTTGCACTGAGGTCTGCTTATTGTAAATATCTTGTACTTGTTTGAAGACCTTTTAATGTTAAAGTTGGCCTCTTTGCTTTTTCCGTGTTGGAAAGACTCTTTCTTGCACTGAGGTCTGCTTATTGTAAATATCTTGTACTTGTTTGAACACCTTTTCATGTCAAAGTTGGCCTCTGTGCTTCTGCAGTGTTAGAAAGACTCTTTCTTGCACTGAGGTCTGCTTATTGTGAATATATTGTACTTGTTTTTATACCTTTTAATGTCAAAGTTGGCCTCTGTGCTTATCAGTGTTGGAAAGACTCTTTCTTGCACTGAGGGCTGCTTATTGTAAATATCTTGTACTTGTTTGAAGACCTTTTAATGTTAAAGTTGGCCTCTTTGCTTTTTCCGTGTTGGAAAGACTCTTTCTTGCACTGAGGTCTGCTTATTGTAAATATCTTGTACTTGTTTTTACACCTTTTCATGTCAAAGTTGGCCTCTGTGCTTATCAGTGTTGGAAAGGCTCTTTCTTGCACTGAGGTCTGCTTATTGTAAATATCTTGTACTTGTTTTTACACCTTTTCATGTCAAAGTTGGCCTCTGTGCTTATCAGTGTTGGAAAGACTCTTTCTTGCACTGAGGTCTGCTTATTGTAAATATCTTGTACTTGTTTGAACACCTTTTAATGTCAAAGTTGGCCTCTGTGCTTTTTCATTGTTGGAAAGACTCTTTCTTGCACTGAGGTCTGCTTATTGTAAATATCTTGTACTTGTTTGAACACCTTTTAATGTCAAAGTTGGCCTCTGTGCTTTTTCAGTGTTGGAAAGACTCTTTCTTGCACTGAGGTCTGCTTATTGTAAATATCTTGTACTTGTTTGAACACCTTTTAATGTCAAAGTTGGCCTCTGTGCTTTTTCATTGTTGGAAAGACTCTTTCTTGCACTGAGGTCTGCTTATTGTAAATATCTTGTACTTGTTTTTACACCTTTTAATGTCAAAGTTGGCCTTTGTGCTTATCAGTGTTGGAAAGACTCTTTCTTGCACTGAGGTCTGCTTATTGTAAATATCTTGTACTTGTTTGAACACCTTTTAATGTCAAAGTTGGCCTCTGTGCTTTTTCAGTGTTGGAAAGACTCTTTCTTGCACTGAGGTCTGCTTATTGTAAATATCTTGTACTTGTTTGAACACCTTTTAATGTCAAAGTTGGCCTCTGTGCTTTTTCAGTGTTGGAAAGACTCTTTCTTGCACTGAGGTCTGCTTATTGTAAATATCTTGTACTTGTTTGAACACCTTTTAATGTCAAAGTTGGCCTCTGCGCTTTTTCAGTGTTGGAAAGACTCTTTCTTGCACTGAGGTCTGCTTATTGTAAATATCTTGTACTTGTTTGAACACCTTTTAATGTCAAAGTTGGCCTCTGTGCTTATCAGTGTTGGAAAGACTCTTTCTTGCACTGAGGTCTGCTTATTGTAAATATCTTGTACTTGTTTGAACACCTTTTAATGTCAAAGTTGGCCTCTGAGCTTATCAGTGTTGGAAAGACTCTTTCTTGCACTGAGGTCTGCTTATTGTAAATATCTTGTACTTGTTTGAACACCTTTTAATGTCAAAGTTGGCCTCTGTGCTTTTTCATTGTTGGAAAGACTCTTTCTTGCACTGAGGTCTGCTTATTGTAAATATCTTGTACTTGTTTGAACACCTTTTAATGTCAAAGTTGGCCTCTGTGCTTTTTCAGTGTTGGAAAGACTCTTTCTTGCACTGAGGTCTGCTTATTGTAAATATCTTGTACTTGTTTGAACACCTTTTAATGTCAAAGTTGGCCTCTGTGCTTTTTCATTGTTGGAAAGACTCTTTCTTGCACTGAGGTCTGCTTATTGTAAATATCTTGTACTTGTTTTTACACCTTTTAATGTCAAAGTTGGCCTTTGTGCTTATCAGTGTTGGAAAGACTCTTTCTTGCACTGAGGTCTGCTTATTGTAAATATCTTGTACTTGTTTGAAGACCTTTTAATGTTAAAGTTGGCCTCTTTGCTTTTTCCGTGTTGGAAAGACTCTTTCTTGCACTGAGGTCTGCTTATTGTAAATATCTTGTACTTGTTTGAACACCTTTTCATGTCAAAGTTGGCCTCTGTGCTTCTGCAGTGTTAGAAAGACTCTTTCTTGCACTGAGGTCTGCTTATTGTGAATATATTGTACTTGTTTTTATACCTTTTAATGTCAAAGTTGGCCTCTGTGCTTATCAGTGTTGGAAAGACTCTTTCTTGCACTGAGGGCTGCTTATTGTAAATATCTTGTACTTGTTTGAAGACCTTTTAATGTTAAAGTTGGCCTCTTTGCTTTTTCCGTGTTGGAAAGACTCTTTCTTGCACTGAGGTCTGCTTATTGTAAATATCTTGTACTTGTTTTTACACCTTTTCATGTCAAAGTTGGCCTCTGTGCTTATCAGTGTTGGAAAGACTCTTTCTTGCACTGAGGTCTGCTTATTGTAAATATCTTGTACTTGTTTGAACACCTTTTAATGTCAAAGTTGGCCTCTGTGCTTTTTCAGTGTTGGAAAGACTCTTTCTTGCACTGAGGTCTGCTTATTGTAAATATCTTGTACTTGTTTGAACACCTTTTAATGTCAAAGTTGGCCTCTGTGCTTTTTCAGTGTTGGAAAGACTCTTTCTTGCACTGAGGTCTGCTTATTGTAAATATCTTGTACTTGTTTGAACACCTTTTAATGTCAAAGTTGGCCTCTGCGCTTTTTCAGTGTTGGAAAGACTCTTTCTTGCACTGAGGTCTGCTTATTGTAAATATCTTGTACTTGTTTGAACACCTTTTAATGTCAAAGTTGGCCTCTGTGCTTATCAGTGTTGGAAAGACTCTTTCTTGCACTGAGGTCTGCTTATTGTAAATATCTTGTACTTGTTTGAACACCTTTTAATGTCAAAGTTGGCCTCTGAGCTTATCAGTGTTGGAAAGACTCTTTCTTGCACTGAGGTCTGCTTATTGTAAATATCTTGTACTTGTTTGAACACCTTTTAATGTCAAAGTTGGCCTCTGTGCTTATCAGTGTTGGAAAGACTCTTTCTTGCACTGAGGTCTGCTTATTGTAAATATCTTGTACTTGTTTGAACACCTTTTAATGTCAAAGTTGGCCTCTGCGCTTCTGCAGTGTTAGAAAGACTCTTTCTTGCACTGAGGTCTGCTTATTGTAAATATCTTGTACTTGTTTGAACACCTTTTCATGTCAAAGTTGGCCTCTGTGCTTGTCAGTGTTGGAAAGACACGTTTTTGCACTGAGGTCTGCTTATTGTAAATATCTTGTACTTGTTTTTACACCTTTTCATGTCAAAGTTGGCCTCTGTGCTTTTTCAGTGTTGGAAAGACTCTTTCTTGCACTGAGGTCTGCTTATTGTAAATATCTTGTACTTGATTTTACACCTTTTCATGTCAAAGTTGGCCTCTGTGCTTATCAGTGTTGGAAAGACTCTTTCTTGCACTGAGGTCTGCTTATTGTAAATATCTTGTACTTGTTTGAACACCTTTTCATGTCAAAGTTGGCCTCTGTGCTTCTGCAGTGTTAGAAAGACTCTTTCTTGCACTGAGGTCTGCTTATTGTGAATATATTGTACTTGTTTTTATACCTTTTAATGTCAAAGTTGGCCTCTGTGCTTATCAGTGTTGGAAAGACTCTTTCTTGCACTGAGGGCTGCTTATTGTAAATATCTTGTACTTGTTTGAAGACCTTTTAATGTTAAAGTTGGCCTCTTTGCTTTTTCCGTGTTGGAAAGACTCTTTCTTGCACTGAGGTCTGCTTATTGTAAATATCTTGTACTTGTTTGAACACCTTTTCATGTCAAAGTTGGCCTCTGTGCTTATCAGTGTTGGAAAGGCTCTTTCTTGCACTGAGGTCTGCTTATTGTAAATATCTTGTACTTGTTTTTACACCTTTTCATGTCAAAGTTGGCCTCTGTGCTTATCAGTGTTGGAAAGACTCTTTCTTGCACTGAGGTCTGCTTATTGTAAATATCTTGTACTTGTTTGAACACCTTTTAATGTCAAAGTTGGCCTCTGTGCTTTTTCATTGTTGGAAAGACTCTTTCTTGCACTGAGGTCTGCTTATTGTAAATATCTTGTACTTGTTTGAACACCTTTTAATGTCAAAGTTGGCCTCTGTGCTTTTTCATTGTTGGAAAGACTCTTTCTTGCACTGAGGTCTGCTTATTGTAAATATCTTGTACTTGTTTTTACACCTTTTAATGTCAAAGTTGGCCTTTGTGCTTATCAGTGTTGGAAAGACTCTTTCTTGCACTGAGGTCTGCTTATTGTAAATATCTTGTACTTGTTTGAACACCTTTTAATGTCAAAGTTGGCCTCTGTGCTTTTTCAGTGTTGGAAAGACTCTTTCTTGCACTGAGGTCTGCTTATTGTAAATATCTTGTACTTGTTTGAACACCTTTTAATGTCAAAGTTGGCCTCTGTGCTTTTTCATTGTTGGAAAGACTCTTTCTTGCACTGAGGTCTGCTTATTGTAAATATCTTGTACTTGTTTTTACACCTTTTAATGTCAAAGTTGGCCTCTGTGCTTTTTCAGTGTTGGAAAGACACGTTTTTGCACTGAGGTCTGCTTATTGTAAATATCTTGTACTTGTTTGAACACCTTTTAATGTCAAAGTTGGCCTCTGCGCTTCTGCAGTGTTAGAAAGACTCTTTCTTGCACTGAGGTCTGCTTATTGTAAATATCTTGTACTTGTTTGAACACCTTTTCATGTCAAAGTTGGCCTCTGTGCTTGTCAGTGTTGGAAAGACACGTTTTTGCACTGAGGTCTGCTTATTGTAAATATCTTGTACTTGTTTTTACACCTTTTAATGTCAAAGTTGGCCTCTGTGCTTTTTCATTGTTGGAAAGACTCTTTCTTGCACTGAGGTCTGCTTATTGTAAATATCTTGTACTTGTTTGAACACCTTTTAATGTCAAAGTTGGCCTCTGTGCTTTTTCATTGTTGGAAAGACTCTTTCTTGCACTGAGGTCTGCTTATTGTAAATATCTTGTACTTGTTTGAACACCTTTTAATGTCAAAGTTGGCCTCTGTGCTTTTTCAGTGTTGGAAAGACTCTTTCTTGCACTGAGGTCTGCTTATTGTAAATATCTTGTACTTGTTTGAACACCTTTTAATGTCAAAGTTGGCCTCTGTGCTTTTTCATTGTTGGAAAGACTCTTTCTTGCACTGAGGTCTGCTTATTGTAAATATCTTGTACTTGTTTTTACACCTTTTAATGTCAAAGTTGGCCTCTGTGCTTTTTCAGTGTTGGAAAGACACGTTTTTGCACTGAGGTCTGCTTATTGTAAATATCTTGTACTTGTTTGAACACCTTTTAATGTCAAAGTTGGCCTCTGCGCTTCTGCAGTGTTAGAAAGACTCTTTCTTGCACTGAGGTCTGCTTATTGTAAATATCTTGTACTTGTTTGAACACCTTTTCATGTCAAAGTTGGCCTCTGTGCTTGTCAGTGTTGGAAAGACACGTTTTTGCACTGAGGTCTGCTTATTGTAAATATCTTGTACTTGATTTTACACCTTTTAATGTCAAAGTTGGCCTTTGTGCTTATCAGTGTTGGAAAGACTCTTTCTTGCAATGAGGTCTGCTTATTGTAAATATCTTGTACTTGTTTTTACACCTTTTCATGTCAAAGTTGGCCTCTGTGCTTATCAGTGTTGGAAAGACTCTTTCTTGCACTGAGGTCTGCTTATTGTAAATATCTTGTACTTGTTTGAACACCTTTTAATGTCAAAGTTGGCCTCTGTGCTTATCAGTGTTGGAAAGACTCTTTCTTGCACTGAGGTCTGCTTATTGTAAATATCTTGTACTTGTTTTTACACCTTTTCATGTCAAAGTTGGCCTCTGTGCTTATCAGTGTTGGAAAGACTCTTTCTTGCACTGAGGTCTGCTTATTGTAAATATCTTGTACTTGTTTTTACACCTTTTAATGTCAAAGTTGGCCTTTGTGCTTATCAGTGTTGGAAAGACTCTTTCTTGCACTGAGGTCTGCTTATTGTAAATATCTTGTACTTGTTTGAACACCTTTTAATGTCAAAGTTGGCCTCTGTGCTTTTTCAGTGTTGGAAAGACTCTTTCTTGCACTGAGGTCTGCTTATTGTAAATATCTTGTACTTGTTTGAACACCTTTTAATGTCAAAGTTGGCCTCTGTGCTTTTTCAGTGTTGGAAAGACACGTTTTTGCACTGAGGTCTGCTTATTGTAAATATCTTGTACTTGTTTGAACACCTTTTAATGTCAAAGTTGGCCTCTGCGCTTCTGCAGTGTTAGAAAGACTCTTTCTTGCACTGAGGTCTGCTTATTGTAAATATCTTGTACTTGTTTGAACACCTTTTCATGTCAAAGTTGGCCTCTGTGCTTGTCAGTGTTGGAAAGACACGTTTTTGCACTGAGGTCTGCTTATTGTAAATATCTTGTACTTGATTTTACACCTTTTAATGTCAAAGTTGGCCTTTGTGCTTATCAGTGTTGGAAAGACTCTTTCTTGCAATGAGGTCTGCTTATTGTAAATATCTTGTACTTGTTTTTACACCTTTTCATGTCAAAGTTGGCCTCTGTGCTTATCAGTGTTGGAAAGACTCTTTCTTGCACTGAGGTCTGCTTATTGTAAATATCTTGTACTTGTTTGAACACCTTTTAATGTCAAAGTTGGCCTCTGTGCTTATCAGTGTTGGAAAGACTCTTTCTTGCACTGAGGTCTGCTTATTGTAAATATCTTGTACTTGTTTTTACACCTTTTCATGTCAAAGTTGGCCTCTGTGCTTATCAGTGTTGGAAAGACTCTTTCTTGCACTGAGGTCTGCTTATTGTAAATATCTTGTACTTGTTTGAACACCTTTTAATGTCAAAGTTGGCCTCTGTGCTTATCAGTGTTGGAAAGACTCTTTCTTGCACTGAGGTCTGCTTATTGTAAATATCTTGTACTTGTTTGAACACCTTTTCATGTCAAAGTTGGCCTCTGTGCTTATCAGTGTTGGAAAGACTCTTTCTTGCACTGAGGGCTGCTTATTGTAAATATCTTGTACTTGTTTGAAGACCTTTTAATGTTAAAGTTGGCCTCTTTGCTTTTTCCGTGTTGGAAAGACTCTTTCTTGCACTGAGGTCTGCTTATTGTAAATATCTTGTACTTGTTTTTACACCTTTTCATGTCAAAGTTGGCCTCTGAGCTTATCAGTGTTGGAAAGACTCTTTCTTGCACTGAGGTCTGCTTATTGTAAATATCTTGTACTTGTTTGAACACCTTTTCATGTCAAAGTTGGCCTCTGTGCTTTTTCAGTGTTGGAAAGACTCTTTCTTGCACTGAGGTCTGCTTATTGTAAATATCTTGTACTTGTTTGAACACCTTTTCATGTCAAAGTTGGCCTCTGTGCTTTTTCAGTGTTGGAAAGACTCTTTCTTGCACTGAGGTCTGCTTATTGTAAATATCTTGTACTTGTTTGAACACCTTTTAATGTCAAAGTTGGCCTCTGTGCTTTTTCAGTGTTGGAAAGACACGTTTTTGCACTGAGGTCTGCTTATTGTAAATATCTTGTACTTGTTTGAACACCTTTTAATGTCAAAGTTGGCCTCTGCGCTTCTGCAGTGTTAGAAAGACTCTTTCTTGCACTGAGGTCTGCTTATTGTAAATATCTTGTACTTGTTTGAACACCTTTTCATGTCAAAGTTGGCCTCTGTGCTTGTCAGTGTTGGAAAGACACGTTTTTGCACTGAGGTCTGCTTATTGTAAATATCTTGTACTTGATTTTACACCTTTTAATGTCAAAGTTGGCCTTTGTGCTTATCAGTGTTGGAAAGACTCTTTCTTGCAATGAGGTCTGCTTATTGTAAATATCTTGTACTTGTTTTTACACCTTTTCATGTCAAAGTTGGCCTCTGTGCTTATCAGTGTTGGAAAGACTCTTTCTTGCACTGAGGTCTGCTTATTGTAAATATCTTGTACTTGTTTGAACACCTTTTAATGTCAAAGTTGGCCTCTGTGCTTATCAGTGTTGGAAAGACTCTTTCTTGCACTGAGGTCTGCTTATTGTAAATATCTTGTACTTGTTTTTACACCTTTTCATGTCAAAGTTGGCCTCTGTGCTTATCAGTGTTGGAAAGACTCTTTCTTGCACTGAGGTCTGCTTATTGTAAATATCTTGTACTTGTTTGAACACCTTTTAATGTCAAAGTTGGCCTCTGTGCTTATCAGTGTTGGAAAGACTCTTTCTTGCACTGAGGTCTGCTTATTGTAAATATCTTGTACTTGTTTGAACACCTTTTCATGTCAAAGTTGGCCTCTGTGCTTATCAGTGTTGGAAAGACTCTTTCTTGCACTGAGGGCTGCTTATTGTAAATATCTTGTACTTGTTTGAAGACCTTTTAATGTTAAAGTTGGCCTCTTTGCTTTTTCCGTGTTGGAAAGACTCTTTCTTGCACTGAGGTCTGCTTATTGTAAATATCTTGTACTTGTTTTTACACCTTTTCATGTCAAAGTTGGCCTCTGAGCTTATCAGTGTTGGAAAGGCTCTTTCTTGCACTGAGGTCTGCTTATTGTAAATATCTTGTACTTGTTTGAACACCTTTTCATGTCAAAGTTGGCCTCTGTGCTTATCAGTGTTGGAAAGACTCTTTCTTGCACTGAGGGCTGCTTATTGTAAATATCTTGTACTTGTTTGAAGACCTTTTAATGTTAAAGTTGGCCTCTTTGCTTTTTCCATGTTGGAAAGACTCTTTCTTGCACTGAGGTCTGCTTATTGTAAATATCTTGTACTTGTTTTTACACCTTTTCATGTCAAAGTTGGCCTCTGTGCTTTTTCATTGTTGGAAAGACTCTTTCTTGCACTGAGGTCTGCTTATTGTAAATATCTTGTACTTGATTTTTACACCTTTTCATGTCAAAGTTGGCCTCTGTGCTTGTCAGTGTTGGAAAGACTCTTTCTTGCACTGAGGTCTGCTTATTGTAAATATCTTGTACTTGTTTGAACACCTTTTCATGTCAAAGTTGGCCTTTGTGCTTATCAGTGTTGGAAAGACTCTTTCTTGCACTGAGGTCTGCTTATTGTAAATATCTTGTACTTGTTTTTATACCTTTTAATGTCAAAGTTGGCCTCTGTGCTTATCAGTGTTGGAAAGGCTCTTTCTTGCACTGAGGTCTGCTTATTGTAAATATCTTGTACTTGTTTGAACACCTTTTCATGTCAAAGTTGGCCTCTGTGCTTTTTCAGTGTTGGAAAGACTCTTTCTTGCACTGAGGTCTGCTTATTGTAAATATCTTGTACTTGTTTTTACACCTTTTCATGTCAAAGTTGGCCTCTGTGCTTATCAGTGTTGGAAAGACTCTTTCTTGCACTGAGGTCTGCTTATTGTAAATATCTTGTACTTGTTTGAACACCTTTTCATGTCAAAGTTGGCCTCTGTGCTTTTTCATTGTTGGAAAGACTCTTTCTTGCACTGAGGTCTGCTTATTGTAAATATCTTGTACTTGATTTTACACCTTTTAATGTCAAAGTTGGCCTTTGTGCTTATCAGTGTTGGAAAGACTCTTTCTTGCACTGAGGTCTGCTTATTGTGAATATCTTGTACTTGTTTGAACACCTTTTAATGTCAAAGTTGGCCTCTGTGCTTTTTCAGTGTTGGAAAGACTCTTTCTTGCACTGAGGTCTGCTTATTGTAAATATCTTGTACTTGTTTGAACACCTTTTAATGTCAAAGTTGGCCTCTGTGCTTTTTCAGTGTTGGAAAGACTCTTTCTTGCACTGAGGTCTGCTTATTGTAAATATCTTGTACTTGTTTGAACACCTTTTAATGTCAAAGTTGGCCTCTGTGCTTTTTCAGTGTTGGAAAGACACGTTTTTGCACTGAGGTCTGCTTATTGTAAATATCTTGTACTTGTTTGAACACCTTTTAATGTCAAAGTTGGCCTCTGCGCTTCTGCAGTGTTAGAAAGACTCTTTCTTGCACTGAGGTCTGCTTATTGTAAATATCTTGTACTTGTTTGAACACCTTTTCATGTCAAAGTTGGCCTCTGTGCTTGTCAGTGTTGGAAAGACACGTTTTTGCACTGAGGTCTGCTTATTGTAAATATCTTGTACTTGTTTTTACACCTTTTAATGTCAAAGTTGGCCTCTGTGCTTTTTCAGTGTTGGAAAGACTCTTTCTTGCACTGAGGTCTGCTTATTGTAAATATCTTGTACTTGATTTTACACCTTTTAATGTCAAAGTTGGCCTTTGTGCTTATCAGTGTTGGAAAGACTCTTTCTTGCACTGAGGTCTGCTTATTGTAAATATCTTGTACTTGTTTGAACACCTTTTCATGTCAAAGTTGGCCTCTGTGCTTATCAGTGTTGGAAAGACTCTTTCTTGCACTGAGGGCTGCTTATTGTAAATATCTTGTACTTGTTTGAAGACCTTTTAATGTTAAAGTTGGCCTCTTTGCTTTTTCCGTGTTGGAAAGACTCTTTCTTGCACTGAGGTCTGCTTATTGTAAATATCTTGTACTTGTTTTTACACCTTTTCATGTCAAAGTTGGCCTCTGAGCTTATCAGTGTTGGAAAGGCTCTTTCTTGCACTGAGGTCTGCTTATTGTAAATATCTTGTACTTGTTTGAACACCTTTTCATGTCAAAGTTGGCCTCTGTGCTTATCAGTGTTGGAAAGACTCTTTCTTGCACTGAGGGCTGCTTATTGTAAATATCTTGTACTTGTTTGAAGACCTTTTAATGTTAAAGTTGGCCTCTTTGCTTTTTCCGTGTTGGAAAGACTCTTTCTTGCACTGAGGTCTGCTTATTGTAAATATCTTGTACTTGTTTTTACACCTTTTCATGTCAAAGTTGGCCTCTGTGCTTTTTCATTGTTGGAAAGACTCTTTCTTGCACTGAGGTCTGCTTATTGTAAATATCTTGTACTTGATTTTTACACCTTTTCATGTCAAAGTTGGCCTCTGTGCTTGTCAGTGTTGGAAAGACTCTTTCTTGCACTGAGGTCTGCTTATTGTAAATATCTTGTACTTGTTTGAACACCTTTTCATGTCAAAGTTGGCCTTTGTGCTTATCAGTGTTGGAAAGACTCTTTCTTGCACTGAGGGCTGCTTATTGTAAATATCTTGTACTTGTTTGAAGACCTTTTAATGTTAAAGTTGGCCTCTTTGCTTTTTCCGTGTTGGAAAGACTCTTTCTTGCACTGAGGTCTGCTTATTGTAAATATCTTGTACTTGTTTTTACACCTTTTCATGTTAAAGTTGGCCTCTGTGCTTGTCAGTGTTGGAAAGACTCTTTCTTGCACTGAGGTCTGCTTATTGTAAATATCTTGTACTTGTTTTTACACCTTTTCATGTCAAAGTTGGCCTCTGTGCTTGTCAGTGTTGGAAAGACTCTTTCTTGCACTGAGGTCTGCTTATTGTAAATATCTTGTACTTGTTTGAACACCTTTTCATGTCAAAGTTGGCCTCTGTGCTTTTTCAGTGTTGGAAAGACTCTTTCTTGCACTGAGGTCTGCTTATTGTAAATATCTTGTACTTGTTTTTACACCTTTTCATGTCAAAGTTGGCCTCTGTGCTTATCAGTGTTGGAAAGACTCTTTCTTGCACTGAGGTCTGCTTATTGTAAATATCTTGTACTTGTTTGAACACCTTTTCATGTCAAAGTTGGCCTCTGTGCTTTTTCATTGTTGGAAAGACTCTTTCTTGCACTGAGGTCTGCTTATTGTAAATATCTTGTACTTGATTTTACACCTTTTAATGTCAAAGTTGGCCTTTGTGCTTATCAGTGTTGGAAAGACTCTTTCTTGCACTGAGGTCTGCTTATTGTGAATATCTTGTACTTGTTTGAACACCTTTTAATGTCAAAGTTGGCCTCTGTGCTTTTTCAGTGTTGGAAAGACTCTTTCTTGCACTGAGGTCTGCTTATTGTGAATATCTTGTACTTGTTTGAACACCTTTTAATGTCAAAGTTGGCCTCTGTGCTTTTTCAGTGTTGGAAAGACTCTTTCTTGCACTGAGGTCTGCTTATTGTAAATATCTTGTACTTGTTTGAACACCTTTTAATGTCAAAGTTGGCCTCTGTGCTTTTTCAGTGTTGGAAAGACTCTTTCTTGCACTGAGGTCTGCTTATTGTAAATATCTTGTACTTGTTTGAACACCTTTTAATGTCAAAGTTGGCCTCTGTGCTTTTTCATTGTTGGAAAGACTCTTTCTTGCACTGAGGTCTGCTTATTGTAAATATCTTGTACTTGTTTGAACACCTTTTAATGTCAAAGTTGGCCTCTGTGCTTGTCAGTGTTGGAAAGACACGTTTTTGCACTGAGGTCTGCTTATTGTGAATATCTTGTACTTGTTTGAACACCTTTTAATGTCAAAGTTGGCCTCTGTGCTTTTTCAGTGTTGGAAAGACTCTTTCTTGCACTGAGGTCTGCTTATTGTAAATATCTTGTACTTGTTTGAACACCTTTTAATGTCAAAGTTGGCCTCTGTGCTTTTTCATTGTTGGAAAGACTCTTTCTTGCACTGAGGTCTGCTTATTGTAAATATCTTGTACTTGTTTTTACACCTTTTAATGTCAAAGTTGGCCTCTGTGCTTGTCAGTGTTGGAAAGACACGTTTTTGCACTGAGGTCTGCTTATTGTAAATATCTTGTACTTATTTGAACACCTTTTAATGTCAAAGTTGGCCTCTGTGCTTTTTCAGTGTTGGAAAGACTCTTTCTTGCACTGAGGTCTGCTTATTGTAAATATCTTGTACTTGTTTTTACACCTTTTCATGTCAAAGTTGGCCTCTGTGCTTATCAGTGTTGGAAAGACTCTTTCTTGCACTGAGGTCTGCTTATTGTAAATATCTTGTACTTGTTTGAACACCTTTTCATGTCAAAGTTGGCCTCTGTGCTTTTTCATTGTTGGAAAGACTCTTTCTTGCACTGAGGTCTGCTTATTGTAAATATCTTGTACTTGATTTTACACCTTTTAATGTCAAAGTTGGCCTTTGTGCTTATCAGTGTTGGAAAGACTCTTTCTTGCACTGAGGTCTGCTTATTGTGAATATCTTGTACTTGTTTGAACACCTTTTAATGTCAAAGTTGGCCTCTGTGCTTTTTCAGTGTTGGAAAGACTCTTTCTTGCACTGAGGTCTGCTTATTGTAAATATCTTGTACTTGTTTGAACACCTTTTAATGTCAAAGTTGGCCTCTGTGCTTTTTCAGTGTTGGAAAGACTCTTTCTTGCACTGAGGTCTGCTTATTGTAAATATCTTGTACTTGTTTGAACACCTTTTAATGTCAAAGTTGGCCTCTGTGCTTTTTCATTGTTGGAAAGACTCTTTCTTGCACTGAGGTCTGCTTATTGTAAATATCTTGTACTTGTTTGAACACCTTTTAATGTCAAAGTTGGCCTCTGTGCTTGTCAGTGTTGGAAAGACACGTTTTTGCACTGAGGTCTGCTTATTGTAAATATCTTGTACTTATTTGAACACCTTTTAATGTCAAAGTTGGCCTCTGTGCTTTTTCAGTGTTGGAAAGACTCTTTCTTGCACTGAGGTCTGCTTATTGTAAATATCTTGTACTTGTTTTTACACCTTTTCATGTCAAAGTTGGCCTCTGTGCTTATCAGTGTTAGAAAGACTCTTTCTTGCACTGAGGTCTGCTTATTGTGAATATATTGTACTTGTTTTTATACCTTTTAATGTCAAAGTTGGCCTCTGTGCTTATCAGTGTTGGAAAGGCTCTTTCTTGCACTGAGGTCTGCTTATTGTAAATATCTTGTACTTGTTTTTACACCTTTTCATGTCAAAGTTGGCCTCTGTGCTTATCAGTGTTGGAAAGACTCTTTCTTGCACTGAGGTCTGCTTATTGTAAATATCTTGTACTTGTTTTTACACCTTTTCATGTCAAAGTTGGCCTCTGTGCTTATCAGTGTTGGAAAGACTCTTTCTTGCACTGAGGTCTGCTTATTGTAAATATCTTGTACTTGTTTGAACACCTTTTCATGTCAAAGTTGGCCTCTGTGCTTTTTCATTGTTGGAAAGACTCTTTCTTGCACTGAGGTCTGCTTATTGTAAATATCTTGTACTTGTTTGAACACCTTTTAATGTCAAAGTTGGCCTCTGTGCTTTTTCAGTGTTGGAAAGACTCTTTCTTGCACTGAGGTCTGCTTATTGTAAATATCTTGTACTTGTTTTTACACCTTTTAATGTCAAAGTTGGCCTCTGTGCTTGTCAGTGTTGGAAAGACACGTTTTTGCACTGAGGTCTGCTTATTGTAAATATCTTGTACTTGTTTGAACACCTTTTAATGTCAAAGTTGGCCTCTGTGCTTTTTCAGTGTTGGAAAGACTCTTTCTTGCACTGAGGTCTGCTTATTGTAAATATCTTGTACTTGTTTTTACACCTTTTCATGTCAAAGTTGGCCTCTGCGCTTCCTCAGTGTTAGAAAGACTCTTTCTTGCACTGAGGTCTGCTTATTGTAAATATCTTGTACTTGTTTGAACACCTTTTCATGTCAAAGTTGGCCTCTGTGCTTGTCAGTGTTGGAAAGACACGTTTTTGCACTGAGGTCTGCTTATTGTAAATATCTTGTACTTGTTTGAACACCTTTTAATGTCAAAGTTGGCCTCTGTGCTTTTTCAGTGTTGGAAAGACTCTTTCTTGCACTGAGGTCTGCTTATTGTAAATATCTTGTACTTGTTTGAACACCTTTTAATGTCAAAGTTGGCCTCTGTGCTTTTCAGTGTTGGAAAGACTCTTTCTTGCACTGAGGTCTGCTTATTGTAAATATCTTGTACTTGATTTTACACCTTTTAATGTCAAAGTTGGCCTTTGTGCTTATCAGTGTTGGAAAGACTCTTTCTTTCACTGAGGTCTGCTTATTGTGAATATATTGTACTTGTTTTTATACCTTTTAATGTCAAAGTTGGCCTCTGTGCTTATCAGTGTTGGAAAGGCTCTTTCTTGCACTGAGGTCTGCTTATTGTAAATATCTTGTACTTGTTTTTACACCTTTTCATGTCAAAGTTGGCCTCTGTGCTTATCAGTGTTGGAAAGACTCTTTCTTGCACTGAGGTCTGCTTATTGTAAATATCTTGTACTTGTTTTTACACCTTTTCATGTCAAAGTTGGCCTCTGTGCTTATCAGTGTTGGAAAGACTCTTTCTTGCACTGAGGTCTGCTTATTGTAAATATCTTGTACTTGTTTGAACACCTTTTCATGTCAAAGTTGGCCTCTGTGCTTTTTCAGTGTTGGAAAGACTCTTTCTTTCACTGAGGTCTGCTTATTGTAAATATCTTGTACTTGTTTGAACACCTTTTAATGTCAAAGTTGGCCTCTGTGCTTTTTCAGTGTTGAAAAGACTCTTTCTTGCACTGAGGTCTGCTTATTGTAAATATCTTGTACTTGTTTGAACACCTTTTCATGTCAAAGTTGGCCTCTGCGCTTCTGCAGTGTTAGAAAGACTCTTTCTAGCACTGAGGTCTGCTTATTGTAAATATCTTGTACTTGTTTGAACACCTTTTCATGTCAAAGTTGGCCTCTGTGCTTGTCAGTGTTGGAAAGACACGTTTTTGCACTGAGGTCTGCTTATTGTAAATATCTTGTACTTGTTTGAACACCTTTTAATGTCAAAGTTGGCCTCTGCGCTTCTGCAGTGTTAGAAAGACTCTTTCTAGCACTGAGGTCTGCTTATTGTAAATATCTTGTACTTGTTTGAACACCTTTTCATGTCAAAGTTGGCCTCTGTGCTTGTCAGTGTTGGAAAGACACGTTTTTGCACTGAGGTCTGCTTATTGTAAATATCTTGTACTTGTTTGAACACCTTTTAATGTCAAAGTTGGCCTCTGTGCTTATCAGTGTTGGAAAGACTCTTTCTTGCACTGAGGTCTGCTTATTGTAAATATCTTGTACTTGTTTTTACACCTTTTAATGTCAAAGTTGGCCTCTGTGCTTTTCATTGTTGGAAAGACTCTTTCTTGCACTGAGGTCTGCTTATTGTAAATATCTTGTACTTGTTTTTACACCTTTTAATGTCAAAGTTGGCCTCTGCGCTTTTTCAGTGTTGGAAAGACTCTTTCTTGCACTGAGGTCTGCTTATTGTAAATATCTTGTACTTGTTTGAACACCTTTTAATGTCAAAGTTGGCCTCTGCGCTTCTGCAGTGTTAGAAAGACTCTTTCTTGCACTGAGGTCTGCTTATTGTAAATATCTTGTACTTGTTTGAACACCTTTTAATGTCAAAGTTGGCCTCTGCGCTTCTGCAGTGTTAGAAAGACTCTTTCTTGCACTGAGGTCTGCTTATTGTAAATATCTTGTACTTGTTTGAACACCTTTTAATGTCAAAGTTGGCCTCTGTGCTTTTTCAGTGTTGAAAAGACTCTTTCTTGCACTGAGGTCTTCTTATTGTAAATATCTTGTACTTGTTTGAAGACCTTTTCATGTCAAAGTTGGCCTCTGTGCTTATCAGTGTTGGAAAGACTCTTTCTTGCACTGAGGTCTGCTTATTGTAAATATCTTGTACTTGTTTTTACACCTTTTAATGTCAAAGTTGGCCTCTGTGCTTATCAGTGTTGGAAAGACTCTTTCTTGCACTGAGGTCTGCTTATTGTAAATATCTTGTACTTGTTTGAACACCTTTTAATGTCAAAGTTGGCCTCTGTGCTTATCAGTGTTGGAAAGACTCTTTCTTGCACTGAGGTCTGCTTATTGTAAATATCTTGTACTTGTTTTTACACCTTTTAATGTCAAAGTTGGCCTCTGCGCTTTTTCAGTGTTGGAAAGACTCTTTCTTGCACTGAGGTCTGCTTATTGTAAATATCTTGTACTTGTTTGAACACCTTTTAATGTCAAAGTTGGCCTCTGCGCTTCTGCAGTGTTAGAAAGACTCTTTCTTGCACTGAGGTCTGCTTATTGTAAATATCTTGTACTTGTTTGAACACCTTTTAATGTCAAAGTTGGCCTCTGTGCTTATCAGTGTTGGAAAGACTCTTTCTTGCACTGAGGTCTGCTTATTGTAAATATCTTGTACTTGTTTTTACACCTTTTAATGTCAAAGTTGGCCTCTGCGCTTTTTCAGTGTTGGAAAGACTCTTTCTTGCACTGAGGTCTGCTTATTGTAAATATCTTGTACTTGTTTGAACACCTTTTAATGTCAAAGTTGGCCTCTGCGCTTCTGCAGTGTTAGAAAGACTCTTTCTTGCACTGAGGTCTGCTTATTGTAAATATCTTGTACTTGTTTGAACACCTTTTAATGTCAAAGTTGGCCTCTGTGCTTTTTCAGTGTTGAAAAGACTCTTTCTTGCACTGAGGTCTTCTTATTGTAAATATCTTGTACTTGTTTGAACACCTTTTCATGTCAAAGTTGGCCTCTGTGCTTGTCAGTGTTGGAAAGACACGTTTTTGCACTGAGGTCTGCTTATTGTAAATATCTTGTACTTGTTTGAACACCTTTTAATGTCAAAGTTGGCCTCTGCGCTTCTGCAGTGTTAGAAAGACTCTTTCTTGCACTGAGGTCTGCTTATTGTAAATATCTTGTACTTGTTTGAACACCTTTTAATGTCAAAGTTGGCCTCTGTGCTTATCAGTGTTGGAAAGACTCTTTCTTGCACTGAGGTCTGCTTATTGTAAATATCTTGTACTTGTTTTTACACCTTTTAATGTCAAAGTTGGCCTCTGCGCTTTTTCAGTGTTGGAAAGACTCTTTCTTGCACTGAGGTCTGCTTATTGTAAATATCTTGTACTTGTTTTTACACCTTTTAATGTCAAAGTTGGCCTCTGCGCTTCTGCAGTGTTAGAAAGACTCTTTCTTGCACTGAGGTCTGCTTATTGTAAATATCTTGTACTTGTTTGAACACCTTTTAATGTCAAAGTTGGCCTCTGCGCTTCTGCAGTGTTAGAAAGACTCTTTCTTGCACTGAGGTCTGCTTATTGTAAATATCTTGTACTTGTTTGAACACCTTTTAATGTCAAAGTTGGCCTCTGTGCTTTTTCAGTGTTGAAAAGACTCTTTCTTGCACTGAGGTCTTCTTATTGTAAATATCTTGTACTTGTTTGAAGACCTTTTCATGTCAAAGTTGGCCTCTGTGCTTATCAGTGTTGGAAAGACTCTTTCTTGCACTGAGGTCTGCTTATTGTAAATATCTTGTACTTGTTTTTACACCTTTTAATGTCAAAGTTGGCCTCTGTGCTTATCAGTGTTGGAAAGACTCTTTCTTGCACTGAGGTCTGCTTATTGTAAATATCTTGTACTTGTTTTTACACCTTTTAATGTCAAAGTTGGCCTCTGTGCTTTTCAGTGTTGGAAAGACTCTTTCTTGCACTGAGGTCTGCTTATTGTAAATATCTTGTACTTGTTTGAACACCTTTTAATGTCAAAGTTGGCCTCTGCGCTTCTGCAGTGTTAGAAAGACTCTTTCTTGCACTGAGGTCTGCTTATTGTAAATATCTTGTACTTGTTTGAACACCTTTTAATGTCAAAGTTGGCCTCTGCGCTTCTGCAGTGTTAGAAAGACTCTTTCTTGCACTGAGGTCTGCTTATTGTAAATATCTTGTACTTGTTTGAACACCTTTTAATGTCAAAGTTGGCCTCTGTGCTTTTTCAGTGTTGAAAAGACTCTTTCTTGCACTGAGGTCTTCTTATTGTAAATATCTTGTACTTGTTTGAACACCTTTTCATGTCAAAGTTGGCCTCTGTGCTTTTTCAGTGTTGGAAAGACACGTTTTTGCACTGAGGTCTGCTTATTGTAAATATCTTGTACTTGTTTTTACACCTTTTAATGTCAAAGTTGGCCTCTGTGCTTTTTCAGTGTTGGAAAGACTCTTTCTTGCACTGAGGTCTGCTTATTGTAAATATCTTGTACTTGATTTTACACCTTTTCATGTCAAAGTTGGCCTCTGTGCTTATCAGTGTTGGAAAGACTCTTTCTTGCACTGAGGTCTGCTTATTGTAAATATCTTGTACTTGTTTGAACACCTTTTCATGTCAAAGTTGGCCTCTGTGCTTCTGCAGTGTTAGAAAGACTCTTTCTTGCACTGAGGTCTGCTTATTGTGAATATATTGTACTTGTTTTTATACCTTTTAATGTCAAAGTTGGCCTCTGTGCTTATCAGTGTTGGAAAGACTCTTTCTTGCACTGAGGGCTGCTTATTGTAAATATCTTGTACTTGTTTGAAGACCTTTTAATGTTAAAGTTGGCCTCTTTGCTTTTTCCGTGTTGGAAAGACTCTTTCTTGCACTGAGGTCTGCTTATTGTAAATATCTTGTACTTGTTTTTACACCTTTTCATGTCAAAGTTGGCCTCTGTGCTTATCAGTGTTGGAAAGGCTCTTTCTTGCACTGAGGTCTGCTTATTGTAAATATCTTGTACTTGATTTTTACACCTTTTCATGTCAAAGTTGGCCTTTGTGCTTATCAGTGTTGGAAAGACTCTTTCTTGCACTGAGGTCTGCTTATTGTAAATATCTTGTACTTGTTTGAACACCTTTTAATGTCAAAGTTGGCCTCTGTGCTTGTCAGTGTTGGAAAGACTCTTTCTTGCACTGAGGTCTGCTTATTGTAAATATCTTGTACTTGTTTGAACACCTTTTAATGTCAAAGTTGGCCTCTGTGCTTATCAGTGTTGGAAAGACTCTTTCTTGCACTGAGGTCTGCTTATTGTAAATATCTTGTACTTGTTTGAACACCTTTTCATGTCAAAGTTGGCCTCTGTGCTTGTCAGTGTTGGAAAGACTCTTTCTTGCACTGAGGTCTGCTTATTGTAAATATCTTGTACTTGATTTTACACCTTTTAATGTCAAAGTTGGCCTTTGTGCTTATCAGTGTTGGAAAGACTCTTTCTTGCACTGAGGTCTGCTTATTGTAAATATCTTGTACTTGTTTTTACACCTTTTAATGTCAAAGTTGGCCTCTGTGCTTATCAGTGTTGGAAAGGCTCTTTCTTGCACTGAGGTCTGCTTATTGTAAATATCTTGTACTTGTTTGAACACCTTTTCATGTCAAAGTTGGCCTCTGTGCTTATCAGTGTTAGAAAGACTCTTTCTTGCACTGAGGTCTGCTTATTGTGAATATATTGTACTTGTTTGAACACCTTTTCATGTCAAAGTTGGCCTCTGTGCTTATCAGTGTTGGAAAGACTCTTTCTTGCACTGAGGTCTGCTTATTGTAAATATCTTGTACTTGTTTGAACACCTTTTAATGTCAAAGTTGGCCTCTGTGCTTATCAGTGTTGGAAAGACTCTTTCTTGCACTGAGGTCTGCTTATTGTAAATATCTTGTACTTGTTTGAACACCTTTTCATGTCAAAGTTGGCCTCTGTGCTTTTTCAGTGTTAGAAAGACTCTTTCTTGCACTGAGGTCTGCTTATTGTAAATATCTTGTACTTGATTTTACACCTTTTCATGTCAAAGTTGGCCTCTGTGCTTTTTCCGTGTTGGAAAGACTCTTTCTTGCACTGAGGTCTGCTTATTGTAAATATCTTGTACTTGTTTGAACACCTTTTCATGTCAAAGTTGGCCTCTGTGCTTTTTCAGTGTTAGAAAGACTCTTTCTTGCACTGAGGTCTGCTTATTGTAAATATCTTGTACTTGATTTTTACACCTTTTCATGTCAAAGTTGGCCTCTGTGCTTCTGCAGTGTTAGAAAGACTCTTTCTTGCACTGAGGGCTGCTTATTGTAAATATCTTGTACTTGTTTGAAGACCTTTTAATGTTAAAGTTGGCCTCTTTGCTTTTTCCGTGTTGGAAAGACTCTTTCTTGCACTGAGGTCTGCTTATTGTAAATATCTTGTACTTGTTTTTATACCTTTTAATGTCAAAGTTGGCCTCTGTGCTTATCAGTGTTGGAAAGGCTCTTTCTTGCACTGAGGTCTGCTTATTGTAAATATATTGTACTTGTTTTTATACCTTTTAATGTCAAAGTTGGCCTCTGTGCTTATCAGTGTTGGAAAGACTCTTTCTTGCACTGAGGTCTGCTTTTTGTAAATATCTTGTACTCTTACTTATTGGTTTTCATTATGTGAATAACTTGAAAATCTTAGCTCAAACAGCTGCAAAACCTGTTTGCCCAGCACGGGGATATTGAATTCTATAAGATAAAGCCATAAATATGTGAGTCTGAATCTTCTATCAGAAGTTACACCGATTTATATGAAGTTGTGCAAAAACGCTTTCTTTCGCCAAGACAGTGCGTTTCTCACTGTTACATGCATTTGAATGGGGAACTCGCACGAAACAAAGTATAGTTTTTCATTATGTGAATAACTTGAAAATCTTAGCTCAAACAGCTGCAAAAACCGCTTGCTCAACACGGGGATATTGAATTCTATCACGCAAATGCATTTGAATGGCGTTCTCGCCCGACACAAAGTATAGGTTTTCATTATGTGAATAACTTGGAAATCTTAGCTCAAACAGCTGCAAAACCTGTTTGCCCAGCACGGGGATATTGAATTCTATAAGATAAAGCCATGAATACGTATATCTGAATCTTCTATCAAAAGTTACACCGATTTATATGAAGTTGTGCAAAAACGCTTTATTTCACCACGTTAGTGCGTTTCTGACTATTAGATGCATTTGAATGGCGTTCTCGCCCGACACAAAGTATAGGTATTCATTTTGTGAATAACTTGAAAATCTTAGCTCAAACAGCTGCAAAACCTGTTTGCCCAGCACGGGGATATTGAATTATATAAGATAAAACCATAAATATGTATTTCTGAGTCTTCTATCAAAAGTTACAGCTGTCTTTATGAAGACCATGAAAAACGCTTTATTTCGCCAAGACAGTGCGTTTCTGACGATTACATGCATTTGAATGGGGAACTCGCACGAAACAAAGTATAGGTTTTCATTATGTGAATAACTTGAAAATCTTAGCTCAAACAGCTGCAAAAACCGCTTGCTCAACACGGGGATATTGAATTCTATCACGCAAATGCATTTGAATGGCGTTCTCGCCCGACACAAAGTCGGGGATATTGAATTCTATAAGATAAAGCCATAAATATGTATTTCTGGGTTTAAGTTACAGCTGTCTTTATGAAGACCATGAAAAAGGCTTTATTTCACCACGTTAGTGCGTTTCTCGCTATTACATGCATTTGAATGGAGTTCTTGCCCGACACAAAGTATAGGTTTTCATTATGTGAATAACTTGAAAATCTTAGCTCAAACAGCTGCAAAACCTGTTTGCCCAGCACGGAGACCTTGAGTTCTATAATATAAGGCCATGAATACGTATATCTGAATCTTCTATCAAAAGTTACACCGATTTATATGAAGTTGTGCAAAAACGCTTTATTTCACCACGTTAGTGCGTTTCTGACTATTAGATGCATTTGAATGGCGTTCTCGCCCGACACAAAGTATAGGTATTCATTATGTGAATAACTTGGAAATCTTAGCTCAAACAGCTGCAAAACCTGTTTGCCCAGCACGGGGATATTGGATTATATAAGATAAAGCCATAAATATGTATTTCTGAGTCTTTTATCAAAAGTTACAGCTGTCTTTATGAAGACCATGAAAAACGCTTTATTTCACCACGTTAGTGCGTTTCTGACGATTACATGCATTTGAATGGGGAACTCCCACGAAACAAAGTATAGGTTTTCATTTTGTGAATAACTTGAAAATCTTAGCTCAAACAGCTGCAAAACCTGTTTGCCCAGCACGGGGATATTGAATTCTATAGTATAAAAGCCATAAATATGTATTTCTGAGCCTTCTATCAAAAGTTACAGCTGTCTTTATGAAGACCATGAAAAACGCTTTATTTCACCACGTTAGTGCGTTTCTGACGATTACATGCATTTGAATGGGGAACTCCCACGAAACAAAGTATAGGTTTTCATTTTGTGAATAACTTGAAAATCTTAGCTCAAACAGCTGCAAAACCTGCTTGCCCAGCACGGGGATATTGAATTCTATAAGATGAAGCCATGAACATGTGAGTCTGAATCTTCTATCAAAAGTTACACCGATTTATATGAAGTTGTGCAAAAACGCTTTATTTCGCCAAGACAGTGCGTTTCTGACGATTACATGCATTTGAATGGGGAACTCGCACGAAACAAAGCATAGGTTTTCATTATGTGAATAACTTGAAAATCTTAGCTCAAACAGCTGCAAAACCTTTTTGCCCAGCACGGGGATATTGAATTCTATAAGATAAAGCCATGAATACGTATATCTGAATCTTCTATCAAAAGTTACACCGATTTATATGAAGTTGTGCAAAAACGCTTTATTTCACCACGTTAGTGCGTTTCTCGCTATTACATGCATTTGAATGGAGTTCTCGCCCGACACAAAGTATAGGTTTTCATTATGTGAATAACTTGAAAATCTTAGCTCAAACAGCTGCAAAACCTGTTTGCCCAGCACGGGGATATTGAATTATATAAGATAAAGCCATAAATATGTATTTCTGAGTCTTCTATCAAAAGTTACAGCTGTCTTTATGAAGACCATGAAAAACGCTTTATTTCGCCAAGACAGTGCGTTTCTGACGATTACATGCATTTGAATGGGGAACTCGCACGAAACAAAGTATAGGTTTTCATTATGTGAATAACTTGAAAATCTTAGCTCAAACAGCTGCAAAAACCGCTTGCTCAACACGGGGATATTGAATTCTATCACGCAAATGCATTTGAATGGCGTTCTCGCCCGACACAAAGTCGGGGATATTGAATTCTATAAGATAAAGCCATAAATATGTATTTCTGGGTTTAAGTTACAGCTGTCTTTATGAAGACCATGAAAAAGGCTTTATTTCACCACGTTAGTGCGTTTCTCGCTATTACATGCATTTGAATGGAGTTCTTGCCCGACACAAAGTATAGGTTTTCATTATGTGAATAACTTGAAAATCTTAGCTCAAACAGCTGCAAAACCTGTTTGCCCAGCAACAAAAACAGAAACAAATCAATCTTTATAAAAAAAATGGTACGATAAGGGCATCTGGTCAGTGATGCATTTGTTAAATGATAGAGGTAAAATTTTATTAGAAGATTTCACCACCAATTATAATCTGTAAATAAATAACAAAGAATTTCAAAAAATTACTAAGGCTATCCCTCAAAACATTCTTTGTACAGCATATAATCTTTGTCAAAACCCTGACTATAGATCCCCTGACCTCCCTGAACTCTTGGTAAATGGGCATAACATTACAGCTAACAGTCTAAAAAACTCCCAAATTAGGGAATTATTTACTAATGTTTTTCCCTTATAGATCCAATCCAAATTCCATCTCACATCTGTTCTCCGGTGATCAAAAAGAGATCAGAAAAAATTACCTAAAACTTCCCATTCCTCCCAAAGTTAAGGAGGTCCACTACAAAATACTCTCTGGTATTTACCCTTCCAAAGAATTTCTCAGACGTCGCTTTGCTATTGATAATAATTCTTGCTCTTTTTGTGATGGGGATATTGAATCAACAGAACATTTATTTTATGATTGTATATTCTGTAAAGCCCCTTGGAACGATGTGCACTACTGGCACTTTCCAAAGATTCCAAACTTACTTGAATTTTCTAAAAATGATATTATCTTTGGTTCTCTAAGAAAAGAAAAGAAGCTTGAAAATGTTTTAAATGTAATAATTATTATGGGGAAATTCGTCATTCACAAATGTCGTTTTCTGAAAACTTTTCACAAAGAACTCTGCCTCGTCCTCTCATCTGTTAAATTTATTGACAAAAAACAAGCTCTGGTCCTGAATCATATGATTATTGAACTAGATCTGCAAGAAATCCCTAAAGCATAATGTCTTTTTTTTTTTTTGTTTTGTTTTGTTTGTGTCATGATCCTGGGTCCTTTTGACCCAGCGTTTTGTGTTTTCTCTTCGCGATTTTGGTTCTGTTCTCTAATTGGTGTTTACCCTGTTCCCCCCCGTGTGTTCCTGTTTTATTGTGAAGGTCTGTGTCTTATGTGAGTGTTTTCAGTTTGCCTCCCTGGTCTCGTCATGTTAATCACTCCCAGCTGTGTCTCCCACCTGTGTGTAATCTCCCTGTGTTCTGAGTGTATTTAAGTTGTATTTTCTGTCTTGGTAATCGCTGGTTTGTCTGTGTTGTTTCCCCTCGGTCTCCCTGCGTCTCCCCGTATGTATTTCTCCGGACCTCCCTGCATCCTCATTCTGGTTTGTCTTATTAGTTTACCCAGTTTAGGTTTCCGGTTTCATGTTTTGTCGCCACCGCTGTTTGTACTTACACCCCTGTAAATAAACACTCACCTGCACCAGAGCTGCCGCCTTTTGGGTCCTTACTACAAATCCACACGGCTTGCCCCGCAAACCGTGACAGTTTGTTTGCTTTGATTCTGTTTGGGGTTTGATTTTATTTTTTTTGTTGTTGTTTGTACTTCCTGTTCATTATCTATCTTTTATGGCTGTATCCCAATTCAGGGTCTGCAGCCTTAAAGTACGCATTTCAAGGCCGATTACGTCACAGCGGCGCGCCGAAGGCTGTCCCAATTCAAAGGCTGCTGAAAATGCGGCCCTGAAATGCGTCCTTCATTTCCCTGAATTTTAAGGACGTGACGATGTAGACTTCATGGCCCAACATATCCCAGAATGCATAGCGCGGCGGTGGGTGTGGATAATTTTGCTGGAAAAAAAACGGCGGATGGGGGTGCCCGAAGAGTAAACTTTAAGTAAGTACTGAATATTGATAGGTTTTTAGCTTGAACCCATCCGCTGGAACGTTGAAGACAATATAATTACACTGCAAAGCAAGATACGAGTAGGCAAAGTTCTTCATGTTATTCGTGCACGGGAGAAAACCGAAGAGGCGCCGTTCCCTCGCCTGACCCCAGTTGCTCTCGTCCGCTCTCCCGTACCACTGTTCTTTTATTGAGGTTACATGAATATGCATAGGTTCATTAACATATGACGTCTACATAGGTATACATGTGAACAAAGAATACTGTGTGTGCGTGTGTGTGAGGTCAAGGTGTGACCCTGTGAAGACTCCCCAAACGCTGGTGCCAGGAGCGGGTCCATCTGAACAAAAGGCTCTTATACTTAAACAGATATACGTGTGTTTGCTATACCATATATCAACAAGAGAAGATACGACCTCTCCTAGGAGGTGTGATCTACGCCAGAACACTGTAGAGGGAGTGAACGCACTCCCCCTTCATGCTACACAGAGCTGTTACAGACCTCCTAGGATGAGACATTCTTTCAATCTACAATTGATTATACACCTCTAAGCATATATGGTTAAATATTTCTAAGCATAAATGACAATGAACAATACAAATCTAACATTTCCCCCCTTTTTGACCTTTATGCTTGAAAAGTTCCCAGTTATGAATACTTCATGTCTGACAGTTTCAATGCAAACATTTTTATACACAGCATATGTCAATCACCTTAAATTACTGAAAAAGTACACAGTTTAACAAATGTATTAGCAGTTATCCCATTACTCATTGATCTCATCCAATGGCAAACTGCATCCTACAAACAAACAAAGAAATTGTTAATTCAATAGTGAAAATAAGAAAGTAACATTTTCAAAAATATCTCAGCTTGGTGATGCTTCCTCCGGGTGTGCACATCACATGTCTCTCTGCAGAGTGGTTTGAGTTCTGCAGGGCGTCAGTAATGTCTCTTCCAGTTGTTTCCATCATTGTCCATAGGACCAGAGTCCAAATGTATGTAGAATAGACATTCAAACATACCAGTTGGTTTTGTTGTTTGTCAACATGGGTCTCAGCTATCATGAAAGCTGCAGACCTCTCAGCACTCTAGTTTTATGGCCTCTACCTTCGTCTTGTGAGGGGAATATTTATGAATCCTCCACTGTCCACGCTCTGCAGAAAAACCTCTCTGTGGAAAGGGTGCTGGGTTCCGTTATCTTACTGCTGTTGTGATCCCAGCAGCCTTCAGAGTGTCATCGTATGCACAGTATAGTGGCACAGCATTAGGTGATGTTCATAGGAAACTGCTGTCATCACCACCATAGCTTCCGGTTCCTGTGCTTTCACAGAATCATGATGTCATCCTTAGATTCCCTCTGCGTTGTCGATGGAGCTTGGCACGCTCCCCTCATCCCTCGAGTTTACATGTTCTAACGCTGCTGAAGGTTTAAGGCAGAGCACGTCGTACACCTTAGTTGTCTTCCTCAGCATCAATATTGAATCTTTCATTTTATTTAAAATCTTGCTGTGGGAAGTCTCCTCTTGATCTCCTGGAAGCTCAGTAGCACAGCTCTCTGTGTGATGTCTGCTGTGCTGAAGATGATCTCTGATCCTCCTGAAGTCTCTCTCCTGGCCTCAGCTCCCATCTTGTGGACGATCCTCTCAGGCACTCCTTCTCGTCACGCATAGTCCTGATTTTGGGCCTGCTGGACCTGTCTCAAAACACTCAGCTTCTCTGCCTTCCTCCTGGTTCAGCTGATTCAGCCGTCACGCCTCGCACTTGGTTGCCCTAGAGTTGATCAGAGGCTGGAGGTTGAAGTGCGAGCTTACCCTACGGGGGCTCAATCAGCACTCCCCCCTCACCACTGAAACAACCAAGTGTGAGATTTCTCTATTGTGCTGTCTTGAGGGTGCTGGGGTTTCCTGGGACCTCGACCTCTTTGCAGTGGCTCTGATAAGTTTGCAGGCAGTTTCATGGTCCTTGCTGTGGCTCCGAGGTCTGATCTCATGATGGGCCCCAACCAGCTCGACCTTTGAACTCAACCACTGCCTGGGCTGTCAGTTATGCCTGGAATGGTTCTCGCTTCTCACTGGGCCTCTGAAGATTCCTCAGGAGATTACTGCTGCACCTGTATTTCCTTGCTAGGAGGAAAAACTTCTATTTGGAGAGCATGTCAACAATCATCAAACCACATTCTTTAGTTCAGTGAACTTCACTTATAGGCCATCAAAGCCTCATCTGAACATGGATGCACCACTTGCATAGGTTTAATACCTGTAAATAAACGGTTAATCACACAAATCACTGCAACAATAATAGAAAACATTGTTTAATGTTAATTCCTGGACCCCACCTCTTGACGCATGGACACTCTCATGCGTCAACTCACCAAACCTGGATCCCTGTCATAAAGAAAAAGGTTAGCTAGATCATGTCCCAGGCAACATCAGGGCATCTCCGCTGGAGTAGCTCCGTAACCCTGCAATAAAAGATGTTAGCGTGTTTTGCATATTAAGTTTGCTTAACACCTGGCTCTGCCAGGAGCCTGCATACACACCATCATGGCCTGGAAACAAGATCTGGAAATTAAATCAAACTTCACACTTGTAAACAATTGTATCATAAGAACAATAAGCATTCAACATCAGCAAGACAAGTGTCATGTGCAGGTTTTCTCAAATCAGTAAACTACAATTATTTCCATAAGTCGCCTCGGACATGGATAATCCCATGTACTCAGGCAACATTAACGTAATCGGTGACTGCTCTTAAGCAAAGTCACTCCGCTCATATATTACTATGGGCTCAAAGTGGCCAGCTAAGAGCCCATATTCAACTTTTCCATAAACACTGCATCTCCTATCTGTTTTTCTCATGTCACTTGTCCGCTTCCGCTGAATCTTCCACATGCAGTCTCAGAAAAACAAACATTAGCAATACACATTGACTGTGGTCAGACGCAGGTCAGACACAGGTCAACAGGTTCCAGAGGTGCCATAAAAAAGACCATAAAATCAACCATCCATTGCTGTGGAAAGAATGTTATTCATATCATCAAAGTAACCGTCACATTTTCCCAAAAACACAGTGTAACAGCATCACCACTCATAACCTATAAACAGTTTTCTTCACACATAAACCCAGAAATCCTGTAGTAGGAAAAAACATCAACCAGTTGTCCTGGTATAAATCGCATCATCAATTCACATGAAGAACTGGCATGCTGTAAGAATGTAAAAGAAATGCAAATGTTAGCGCTGCGCAGACGTATTGTCACGGAGGAGCAGGGAGGACTCGGCGCAGACTGAAATCTCAGAAAAACAGGTTTATTTACACACTCCAGGTGCACTATATACAGGTGAAGGAGAAGGGGGCCAGGGTTCCCAGGGGTGCAGAGAGGAGTCGGGAAAAGCGTCCAGAGTCCCCAAACCAAGCACGAGAAATCTGCATACAGAGAACAAGAGTTAGCACAGAACTTTCACGGACAGAGCTCAAAACTGGCTGAGGCTAAAGTAGCACTGACGAGCGTTACTCAATAGTCCAGCGGCGAGGTGCTCTCAGTCACTGCCTTAAGTAGCGGGAGCAAACAAGGTGAGGAGCCACAGGTGATTGCCTACAGGTGGTGGAGGCCGGGAGCTCACAATGAGCTCCGCCCAGGCAGCGAGCAGAGAGAGAGGAGAGAGAGAATAGACAAAACATAACATGTAGCCACACAGGGCCAGCCGAGCAGGCACGGGGACCATGACACGTATACACACTTTCTCACAGTTTCCTCTGTGAGCAACACAAGGTAGTGAATAACACCCCTGGTAGATGCACAGACACAGAAAGTGGCACTTAAAAGGTTAAATGATCACGCAACCTCGAATGTTGCTGTCATCTTCCGCTCCCGTAAAAGGAAACACACATAGATTCATCTGCACCTTTGTCAAGTGGGGTTTAACTTCACACAGTCGTGTTACATCAGTAAAGTCTTGTCAGCTTTTGTCAGCATTTACCAGTCAGTCAGTTTTTTTTTTTCTTTCACTCATTCATTCATGCATTCTTTCTTTGCTGATAGTGGAACCTATCGTCGCATTTAGTTTCCACTTCCAGCAAAATGACGTCATCTCAAAAAGAAAAAGAACTTTAGATCGGATTACATCGCTGAATCCTTTTTAGGCCGGGGCTTTCATTTAATATTGTCCCAATAAGTGGCTTTCTCCAGAGCCCATTTTAATGTGGAGAAAACTCACTTGTAACGGCTTTCTCGACAGGTCGTATAGCACTTTTAATTCCCGACGTGCAGATCTGCTTAAAGAAAAGAAATAGACAAACAAAATCAGTGCCTGTTCAAAAGATAAAAATGAAAAAATAACAGAGATTATCAAACCAAACTCTCAGTGCACTGTAAAAGTATCAAAATAAAAAGGCCTTGTTAAGTCATGACACAAACTCCTCATCAACTTCACAACAGGAGAAGAATCATCAGCTAGATTCACTCCAAACCAACCATCAGCTGCACAACACACAACATAACCCTAATGTCATATTAGCTATGAGTTTAATCACCAGGTCTGTGCTCTTCACTCATTTAGGCCACAGATCTATTTTATTCAATTTTTCCTTTTTCCCTTCATCATAAAACATGTGACATGCTGTCATGCACTTCACAAAAGAAGTTTGTTCTGACGTATTCAGAGTTGTGTATCTAAATACAGGATTTACTCGCACATCAAAACAGGAAACTCAGTGTTTTAGAGTCTCCACACAACACACAACAAACTCCAACACATCTCATTCACTCGTGCTAGAATTCAATCACCTTTCATTAATCTAAGAACGATCAACTAATTTGCATATCAGCTATTAACCCACTAAGTTGACAGGACGACAGAAATGCATGTTCAAAATAGTATCACAAAAGACAATTTCCCTCATACAGTAAATTACTTGTGCTGCATCAATCAAGCAGGAAGCTTCTCCCAATTTACTATATTAACAACTAAATTTATTGTCTGATCACTGGTTGGTCAAACCAGAATCTTTTTTCCCACAAAAGTTAAACTGTTGTCCTGCAACCTGGAGAGTCAATTTTTTGCATTGGATAAATTCAGTGTTTGATAACAAGTGTCTGCTAAATTGACTCTATTTTAACACTGATGAAAGATAACAAGCTAATTTTCATTGCATGGGTGTTTGTGTTATTAGGCAGGTTTAATGCATGTCTGTGGAGCTGCATCTCCAGCAGAGCATGTTCTTAAACCTGCCTTTCCTACACACTTCTCTACTATTATTTAATCATTTCTTAACTAATGTGCTATGAGTCTTCATGAGTTATTTTGTGTTTGGAATTGTTAGTAGGGTTAATGCATGTTCTGCTTGTTTGTGTGATTTTGTATGTTTCTATTTTCGCAGTGTTTCAGACTCCTTCACAATTTTCCAACTTAAGCAGTCAGTTTTCTTTTCCCCAGGTTTGCTAACCCAAATTTTGATTTCCCACATTAAATAATTCCTATGTGTTCTCACCTAGTCTTCTCACTCTGTTGTCCTCTCACTCTGTTGTCCTCTCCCACTTCAACAGTCCAACAGCTGGCAGTTCTCCTTCAGCTTTGTCCTGTGTTTCACTGTCTCTTCTTGCCATTTTACTCCACAGGTGGCAAATGTCAAACTCCAACAGTCTCCTCAGTTCTCCTCAAATGTTCTTGTCACATGCACAGTGAAGTTTCAGCTTGTTGTAAACACAGTGCCATTCATCCGATCAGTCAGGATGATGGGTTTGCTCTTCTTCTCTGATGCTGTTTGTCCGCACTGCTGCTTTTGCTGGGACTCTTTGTTCAGGACTTTGCTGCTGTCTCTTTATCTGCCATGTTATTGCTCTTTGGAGCTGCATTCGTTATCTTCAGGGAGGAGTGAGCACTTGCTTGTGAGGTTGAGAGACACATACACATTGCGCTTTAAATAAGTCAGCCAGAAACTTGGCCTGCATGTTTCCAATGATGTTAAACTATAACTCTCTTCCGACTGCTGCATGTGGAAAATTGATTCAGGTCTGCTTTTCACCTGAAAGTGACAAACTAAGACATTTTCATTATTATCATCGCTGCTTAACCAACACACATCTCTCTCTCTCTCTCTCTCTCTCTCTCTGTGTTTTTGTGAACAATCCTTTCTTAAAAGCAGAAAATGAAATTGTGGTTGTTTTTGGCTGATCAACACAAAACCTTTTCCCTATGATTATTTTTCATCTACAATATAAATTCTTTCTCTTTTTCATCTGCATAAATAAATCACATGGCTGATGATACCATGGTGATCCATAAATATGATCACCAGTTTATTTAATTATTTTTAACCCAACAAAACAAATAAACAAAAACATGATGCTGATGCTACACACACACGAGTCAAGGTGCAGGAAAACTGCTCACGGAAACGCTGCACACTCATAGCTCTGTTTCCCTCTCTTTGAGTAGTTCTCAGACAGCTCTTGATCTGATAATGTGTAGCTTGCTCATCAGCTCAGAGGAAAAAACCCCGCAACGCAACATCACGCAGTAGTTGCATGCTCTGCCCACAGCGGCAAAGTCTTACACTTTCATATTCAATACAGCTTCTCCATCATGTACTTTTAGATGTGCCATACAGGGTTCAGCATATTAGTTGTTTTCACAGGTATGCTGTATATCTCAACAACGGCTCATAATAAGACGACAGTCTTTCACACAGAACAAGTGCCTCTATGCACTTCATTAGTTCAAATATTTGCCTATATCACTTCACCTCATATGTCATTGTACTGAATTTGAGCAACCACAAGCTTAATGTAGATTACTTTTAACAACTATCCACCTCAATTACGTCTATGGTCTGGCACACAGGCTGTTGTCGATCAGGGCAAGCTAAAGAGTTAACATTTTGTGTCAGCAAGGGGGTGGGGGAAAGCCATTCACCACAGCACATCTCAAGTGCTGCTGATGTGGCAGGCCTTCTCCACACGCTCTTCAAGGCTGGTGTGTTTTCTGAAAACTTCTCTCTCATCTTTATTTAAATACTTTGTGCTGCCAGGAGCAAAGTCCAGCACAAACGTCTGTCTCCCTCCGACTCACTCTTGGTTGCTTAGAAACCCATGATAATAACAACAGTCGGTGTCACAGACCACGTGTTCTGCTCCGCACACACTCACACAACAACAACAAAAACGACGATGACAACAATGACAACAACACAAAATAGGCCTATTGTCCAGCACAATCTGGACCCTGCGGAACTTCTCAACACCCCACTGAGCGGTGGAGAACTCACTACAGTACCCCACACAGCGGTCTGTATTTCGCCCCACTAAGACGGCGAACAAAAAAAAGTTCGAACTGCGCAACTCTGCGACTTAATGCTTCTGTACAAAAAACCCCACTGAGCGGCTTTGTACATCGCCCCACTTAGACGGCAAATTTTAGCCCCACTGAGCGGCCACGGACAACTCCCCACTGAGCGGCGAAGACGTACAAACAATTTTATCCCCACTGAGCGGCCACGGACAACGCCCCACTGAGCGGCGAAGACGTACAGTTATAGAGTTGGACTCTAAACTTACTCGGTGTTGCTTAGCGTGTAATATCAGCCTCGAACAGCTGGTGTGATTATGCGAACGTGCACCCGGTCAAATCCTTCTGCTCACCGGACCTGGAGTACCTGATGATTAAGTGCCGGCCATTCTGGCTACCGAGGGAATTTACAGCAGTGATTATTACGGCTGTTTACATACCCCCACAAGCCGACACTGACCGTGCACTCAGGGAACTGTACAGCGTGATCAGCAGTGAGGAAACCGCACACCCAGAGGCAGCGTTTATCACAGCCGGAGACTTTAATAAGGGAAACCTGAAGAAAGTCTCACCAAAACTCCATCAACACATCCTTTTTAACACACGTGGAAACCGGCTACTCGACCACTGTTACACCTCTTTCCGGGATGCGTACAAAGCCCTCCCCCGCGCCCCATTCGGCCAATCAGATCACTGCTCCATCCTGCTCCTGCCCGCCTACAGGCAGAAGCTGAAACAGGAAGCTCCAACCCGGAGGGCGGTGCACTGTTGGACGGACCAATTGGAGTCTGCGCTGCGGGACTGTTTTGATCACGCGGACTGGGAAATGTTTCACGTGGCCGCCAGAGACATTGATGAGTACACAGACTCAGTCTGTGGATTTATCAGGAAATGCGTGGAAGATGTCGTCCCATCCAGAACAGTTAAATCCTTCCCAAATCAAAAACCCTGGATTAACAGAGATGTTCGCGCGGCACTGGCGGCACGGAACACCGCCTTTGCCTCCGCGAACACATCGGACTACAAACACGCACATTACCAACTCCGGAAGACGATCAAAGCAGCCAAACGTGAGTACAGGGACAGGGTGGAGCAACAGTTTGACAACCCTCGGAGTATGTGGCAGGGACTAAACACGATCACAGACTTTAGAGGGAAAACCATCCTGTGTGAGGATCTAAACGTATTCTACGCTAGATTCGACGCAGCGAACACCATGAGACCGGACAGTGTGCGCACCGCGGATGACGTCAGTGCGCACACTGTGTCTGAGGAGGATGTGCGGAAGTGCTTCAGGAAGGTGAACGCGCGCAAAGCTACTGGTCCGGACGGGATTCCCGGCCGCGTCCTCAAGTCATGCGCGGCTCAGCTGGCTGGAGTGTTCACACACATCTTCAACCTTTCCCTCTCTCTGTCTGTAGTCCCAGCCTGCTTCAAAATGGCCACCATCGTCCCTGTACCCAAATCCTCCACCATCTCCTCATTGAACGACTGGCGACCTGTAGCCCTGACCCCCATCGTAAGCAAATGCTTCGAGAAGCTGGTCAGGGACTTCATCTGCTCTGCACTACCCGACTCACTGGACCCTCTACAGTTTGCATACCGCCACAACAGGTCCACTGATGATGCCATAGCCCTGACACTACACACTGCCCTGTCACACCTGGAGAAGAGAGACACGTATGTGAGAATGCTGTTTGTAGATTACAGCTCAGCATTCAATACCATCGTTCCCTCGAAGCTGGACAGGAAACTGCAGGATCTAGGACTGAGCAGCTCCCTCTGCAGCTGGATCCTTAGCTTCCTGTCTGACAGACGCCAGGTGGTCAGACTGGGCAGCATCACCTCATCCCCCATCACACTGAACACTGGTGCTCCACAGGGGTGTGTACTGAGCCCTCTCCTGTACTCACTCTACACCTACGACTGCACAGCCACTAACAGCTCCAACATCATTGTGAAGTTTGCGGACGACACTACAGTGGTGGGTCTTATCACCAACGGTGATGAGACGGCTTACAGGGAGGAGGTCAGCGCCCTGACCCACTGGTGTCAAGACAACCATCTCACCCTCAACGTCGCAAAGACAAAGGAGTTGATAGTGGACTTCCGGAGGTGCAGAGAAGTACACACCCCCATCACCATCAACGGCGCTGCTGTGGAGAGAGTGAGCAGCTTCCGGTTCCTTGGCGTACACCTGGCTGAGGATCTTACGTGGTCAGTACACACAAACAAAACAGTGAAGAAGGCGCAGCAGCGCCTCTTCTTTCTCAGGAGACTGAAAAGATTCGGCATGAGCCCCCGCATCCTCAGGACCTTCTATCACTGTGCCATTGAGAGCATCCTCACTGGATGCATCACCACCTGGTATGGCAACAGCACCGCCTACAACTGCAAAGCTCTCCAGCGAGTAGTGCGGTGCTCTGAACGGATAATTGGAGGTGAGCTTCCCTCCCTCCAAGACATCTACAGGAAGCGCTGCCTGAGGAAAGCGGGGAGGATCATCAAGGACTCCAGTCACCCCAGCCATAAACTGTTCAGACTGCTTCCATCAGGAAGGAGGTTCTGCAGCATCCGGTCCCGTACCAGCAGACTGAGAGACAGCTTTTTCCATCAGGCCATCAGACTGCTGAACACGTCATAGACACCTCAGCTTCACTACTGGAACTTCAACATTATGCACTCCACACTGTATATAAATGCCACTTGTTTTGCACATATTCAACTCTGTATATTTTATATATTTTATTATTATTATTATTATTTTTTTTTTTTTACTATTTAATTTGTAAAAATGTGTATACACACACACACACACACACGTAGGAAAATATTTAGTATACACATCCAGAAATGCATACACTATTATATATTGTACATATATTTATTAGTTTCAGGTTGGCCATTCTTGTATTTTGCTCGTTTGTGTTGTTGTGTTTGCACATCTCTGTTGCTTGTGGGGCTCGCACACAAGAATTTCACTCGCATGTGCTGTGCAAGTGTGCCTGCACATGTGATGTGACAATAAAAGTGATTTGATTTGATTTGATTTGAATCCCGCCGATCGTCATTCATCGAGGAGAAAAGACAGACAGCGGGAGAAAACCGAAGAGGCGCCGTTCCCTCGCCTGACCCCAGTTGCTCTCGTCCGCTCTCCCGTACCACTGTTCTTTTATTGAGGTTACATGAATATGCATAGGTTCATTAACATATGACGTCTACATAGGTATACATGTGAACAAAGAATACTGTGTGTGTGTGTGTGTGTGTGTGTGTGTGTGTGTGTGTGTGTGTGTGTGTGTGAGGTCAAGGTGTGACCCTGTGAAGACTCCCCAAACGCTGGTGCCAGGAGCGGGTCCATCTGAACAAAAGGCTCTTATACTTAAACAGATATACGTGTGTTTGCTATACCATATATCAACAAGAGAAGATACGACCTCTCCTAGGAGGTGTGATCTACGCCAGAACACTCTGTAGAGGGAGTGAACGCACTCCCCCTTCATGCTACACAGAGCTGTTACAGACCTCCTAGGATGAGACATTCTTTCAATCTACAAATGATTATACACCTCTAAGCATATATGGTTAAGTATTTCTAAGCATAAATGACAATGAACAATACAAATCTAACAAATATTATGTCACTTATTTATGTGCAAATGTTTAATAACGAAGAACATTAAAACATTACTGTTGGCCACATGTCGGCAAAGTTATGTGACATTAGTGACGTTTGTACTAACTTTGTTTTAAAGCCTTTACTTTAAAATATACGCCGTTCAATAGCTGACCTTAATCTTACAGAGAATGATCAAAGCTCATGTAGAAACAAACAAACAAATGAACAAAAGATTTTCTCCTTCATTTCTGTCACACAAAGTTGTATGACACGTTTCCAGCTGTTAGTATCATGGTTGCTAGGCAACCTGGGCAGCACAACGGAGGCTAGACCGTCCCATTTCACAAGCCTCGCACTTCCGGCCTTAGCGGTCTTTGAGTACGCGGCCCTTGAGGATCGTTGAGGCTGCGTACTTTAAGGCTGCAGACCCTGAATTGGGATACAGCCTATATGCTGGAATTCAGCCTTTTCTGATACTATTTCATGTTGGGAAAATAGAATCTTTGTAGAGATTGCCATAATTGTTGTACATTTCTGTGCAAATAATAATAATAAAAAAAAAAAAAACATCCTTAAAATTCAGGGAAATGAAGGACGCATTTGAGGGCCGCATTTCGAGCAGCCTTCAAATTGGGACAGCCTTCGGCGCGCCGCTGTGACGTAATCGGCCTTAAAATGCAGCCTTTAAGGCTGCAGACCCTGAACTGGGATACAGCCATAGAGCGAACGAATCACTCAGGACTCAATAACCCACTCCCTCCTGGCTCACAGCTTCTTCTTCTTCTTGGTTGGCAACCAATGTTAAGGCGCATTACCGCCCCCTGGCTCACAGCTCAGTGGACATTTAGATGAGAAAATATATATTTGACACATTTAACGAAAATACTAATAAAATAAAAATAAACAAAATAAATGTTTATTAAGCAATTTTGATAGGAAATTGCTTAGTTTTAGAAATGTTTTTGCTGTTTTTTGCTCTATAAAATAGTTTTAGTTTTAGAATCACTCATCTTAGCAGTAGGATATACATGAAAATGTACATTTTTGCACTCTCTGGTCAACTGACTCAGTGAATCAAATGACTCAAAAAACCAGATTCACTTTGGTGAGTGACTCATTAAAACTCGATTCAGTAAAAAGAATCAAATTTACCATCACTACTTTCGACCAAAACAGGCGCAGCTTGATGACATCATCAATATGCGCTATCGCGATAGAGCGGTATAGTCAAAATCTCTATCGTTGGCCAAATTTATATCGTTTTTATCGTATATCGTTTATATCGCCCACCCCTAATGTATATAAAAACATATCAGAGAGGGGAAACAAATTGGCCCAGCCACTGCTACAGATATGCGGACGACACCTGGGTCAAAATCAAAACTCAAGAAGTATCCTTCACTGCAAACATCAACGCTGTGGATAAAAACATAAAGTTCGCCAGGGAAGACACAAAGAATAACTGTTTGCCAATCCTGGACTGTGCCGTGCACATTGAAGGGAATGGAAACCTCAACATTAAAGTTTACCGGAAGCCCACACATACACATTCACAGACACATATAGACTAGTACCTCCTCTTTTACTCCCACCACCCTCTGGAACACAAACGTGGAGTAATCCGGACCCTACAACACCAGGCAAAAATATTCCTTCTAAGCCTGAAGAGAAAAAGAAGGAACACACACATGTAAAGAAAGCTCTTAAAACATGTGGTTATCTTAATTGGGCTTTTATCAAGTCAGCAAAGATGCACAGAAAAGAAGATCAGGCACCAACTAAGGAGGATAAGAAGAACAAGTGGAACAAAATTGCCATCCCCTATGTAGCAGGTTTATCAGAGAAACTCAGGAGAGTTTTTTCCAAGCACGACATCCCAGCTTACTTCAGACCCAGCAACACACTCAGACAAAAACTGGTTCATCCCAAAGACAAAACCCCCAAACACAAACTTGACAACGTAGTGTATGATGTACAGTGTCGCGAGAAATGCTCAGACCTCTACATTGGAGAGACTAAACAGCCACTTCAGAATTCAGAATACGTTACTCTCATTGAGTTTTATGCAAGTAGAGGTGACATAGGCTGCGAGATTGAGACACAGGTATCAGAACCTCTTAATGCGTGTTTTGTTTGCGTTTCCACCGGCGTGGAATTACCAAAAATAGAGAGGGCATAGCCGAACATATGAAACAGGAAAGACCGCCGTGTAATCCATTTATTTCAACAAAGTAACTGTATTCTGAATACCACCTTTTTAAATGGTAACTGTAACAGAAAAGTTACTCATATTTTGTATTTTAAATACATAACTTTGGTGCATGTATTCTGTTACTTCCCAACACTGCCATAGTATATAATGGATTTCTTCTCCACAACCATGGCATGTCTGCAGCTTAAACTGTCAGACAAGAGAGAAAAAGTCTCTGTTTGTGACAAAGAAGGCCACAGGAAAAAGAGTGAATCAGCTATTCGAAACAACAAAATTGATGCTATCTCAGAGAGAACAGACAACCTTTAACCATCTTCAGCATTATGTCAAAAATGCTGATGAAACCAGAGCTGAAAAACTCCTGCACTTCTGCACTGGGTCTTCTGTCATCTGTGTTGACAAAATTCTCACGTGCTTTAATGCTGAAACTGGGCTCAACAGAAAGCCTGTTGCTCACACCTGTGGAGCTACCCTTGAAGTACCATGCACTGACAGTTCTTATCCTGAATTTTGCACCGAGTTTGTCCTTTCCAGCAATTACTTTGAAATGCACATCATTTGAACTTGATGGGAGTACTAATGGTTACAGATGTAAATGTTATAATTATCCCTGAGTTCATATATTCTGTCTTTTTTTATTTGTCATTGAAGGATTTGATGCATTCATCGATATAGTGAGCTGTCATCAAGTTAATTTTCTGATGGTTTAGTTGTCTGTTACATCAGATTTCATAAGGACTGTTTACTTTTTAAAATGCTTTGAAAATGACTGCATGTTTCAGTTCTGTTGAAACCAGGTTTGAGGTTAGCATTAAAGGGACAGCTCGCATCAAAATCAACTGTACATATTGTCATTGTTTTGCCTTAGCTTTTGTTTTTACTCCTGCCATCAGCCCAAATAAAGGCTCGCTTTTGTTTAAAGTTCAGTTTCTCTCACTGTCTGCTTTTGGGTCTAGCGTACCCCGCCGTAACACACATTTTCCTTTGGCCTGCTGTTTATCCGCTTAAATTGTTTTGGTGTGAGTTGCCCAGTTTTGGGAGATATTAGCTGTAGAGATGTCTTCCTTCTGTTAAATATAATAAAACTAGATGGTGCTTGCCTTGTGGTATAACAGCTAAGGAACCCATGAAAAACAGGTCAGCTGAAGGGGAAACCAGTGATTTTATATCCAGTCACACTGTCATACCCCTTGTAGCTGCCCACTCTGAATTACCACTCATGAGCCAGAGAGCTTCGACTGATGCAACTTTATTCTCTCCTCTTTTAAACCACCGACAATGTGGCACCGTGAAAACTATAAAGATACACAAACAAATGCCATTAAAACATTTAAGTAGAAAGTGCAGAAATGTTCACATTTTACTATATAGAAAATTATTTTGATGAACTCAATGATGACATTGACATCAATCAATAGCTTTTAAACAATTTATGTTACAGCATTTAATAAAATGAATTAAAGACAACCTTCTGTCTCCTAAATACATAAACAATCGTTTGCAATCATTAACAGGGACTAGAAAGAGAGAGCATATTTCTCCTGTTTTGGCTTCCCTCCATTGGCTTCCTGTTAATCCAGAATTGAATTCAAAATCCTGCTCCTCACATACAAGGTCTTAAATAATCAGGCCCCATCTTATCTTAATGACCTTGTAGTACCAGTATCAGATACATGGTTTTGCATGAGTATTTCCTTTTTGGAAATACTGTGTGTCCAAATTTTTGACTATTGGGCGAATGACTCCATTAGAATCACTACAGGCCCTGGAACTTCAGGTCGGGGGCTTTGACTCCTGACCAGGATGTCTGTGTCCAGACCCCTCATACTAGCCAAGCCTACCTCAGGTATGTGCAAGAGAGAGAGGGGGGACTAGAAAAAGAGAACACATTGGTTCACTCCAATACAGCACTTCACTCTCAGACTGCAGACTTAACCAGGGTATTAAAAAGTAGAATGGGAGGCAGAGCCTACAGCTTCCAAGCCTTCTTTGGAACCAGCTCCCAGATTAGATTTGGGAGACCCTTTCTACTTTCAAGATTAGACTTAAAACTTTCCTTTTTGATAAAGGATTTTAGCTGGATCAGGTGACCCTTAATCCTCCTTTAGTTACCCTACTAAAGGCTAGATACACTTCAGATACACTTCAGCCTAGGCTGCTGAAGTGTATCTTCTTCACTCCATTTTGCATCTAATCAATAGCTATTATTCATATCTTGCTCTCTTCCACAGTGTGTCCTTTTTCCTGTCTTCCTCTCCTCATCTCCAACCAGTCAGCAGATGGCCGCCCCTCCCTGAGACTGGTTCTGCCAGAGGTTTCTTTCTGCTTAAAGGGAGTTTTCCTTCTCACTGTCACCAAATGCTTGCTCCTCCTTGCTCATAGCAGTTTGTTTTATTGTTGGGGGTTAAAAGGATACCTTACAATATGAAGTCCCTTGATGCAACTGTTGTTTTTGATTTAGTCATATAACTATAACTCAATTAAATTGAACTGGATTGAATACACAATATTTTCTAGCCTGATAAGCATCACAAGTCTTTTCTTTAGTCTTTAGAAATTTAGTTTGTGCCTTCCATGAACTAATGTTCTTTGAATAAAAACAAAGCCCTTCTTATTTCACCTTCCAATTAACTGTAAATAAAGCAGGTTCACACGTTTCTGTCATTCTCTGATATGAATTACTGGACCATTTTCTGAAATAAACATATACATTACGTATACATGTTTTTTTATTTTCTTTTATCTAGTTTATAACCTGTGTTGAAATTGTATCATGTCTCTTTCTATTTTACTTGAATCAGCCCATTGCGATTCAACTGTGACAAACAAACAATTTGAACTGACACAAAAAACCCTGGTATTTAAACAGTAAAAAACATTGTACGATAGCATGACCGCAGTAACAATCACAGGACAGAAAAAAAAATCTAGCATCCTAGCTGACTGTCTGTCTGACATCCTGGCTGAAGTGAAAAGTTCCAGTGATTCAGGGGATAAAATAAATTCCAATCAGGCGGTTGGAAAATCTGTGTTCCCAATCACTGGGTTGCGTGGCTCTTTCTTGTGGGATTGGTGGGGGTCCGGGGGTGTTGGACTGGTTGTCTTGCGCCTGTGGGGGTGGGACTTGGTGCCCAGGTTGGGCTGGCTGGTGCCCCGCATGGGCTTTGGATGTGTTTGCAGTCCCTTAGTTTCTGCAGTATTCTGGGCCTTTCTCTCTGGGTGCTCTTAATACATCGGGATGTACTGACCTGATGATTGGACCCCCATAGAAGCTTTGGACCCTAATGCAGACTTTCATGCATGTTTTTCACACTGCAGATTGTTCTCGACTTCTTGGTCTTTGCTATTGGTTGCAACCAAACTGGGGCTTCTCAACTCTTTGTTATGATGTTTGTGTTCCAGTGATTTGGGCGATCTCGATCGAGGTGGAGATGTTCTCACAGCACAAGTGATCACTCTACCTGATGTTATGTACACTAGCTTGAATGTTTGGTTTTCTTGTCTCATCAGGGTGCATGTTCAGGGGTGTGGTTATTATGAAGATTGCTGTCACAACTTCACAAATGTGCACACATACACACACACCCACACAAGGGGAGAAAAAAGGGGACAGGGTGCTGAAAGTGATGGTTTAGAATCATATTAACTGTCAGATGCCTCAACCTGTAGATGATAGTGAGACATGAGCCATGACATGTGAGCCTAGTAGCACAAGTTACCCTTTAATACATCCTGCAACACCTTGACCACCCGGGAACTTATGCCAGGGTCCTGTTTGTGGACTTTAGTTCGGCTTTTAACACCATTGTGCCTGAACTTCTTTCCTCCAAACTCTCCCAGCTCAGCGTGTCACCAGCTACCTGTCAGTGGATCACCAGCTTCCTGACAGACAGAAAGCAACAAGTGAGGCTGGGGGAGATCACCTCTGAAACTCGGTCCCTCAGTATTGGTGCCCCTCAAAGATGTGTCCTCTCACCACTACTGTTCTCCCTCTACACTAACGACTGCACCTCCAAGAACTCGGCTGTCAAACTCCTAAAGTTTGCAGATGACACCACTGTCATTGGCCTCATTCAAGATGGTGATGAGTCTGCATTCCGGCAGGAAGTTGAGCGGCTGGTACTCTGGTGCAGTCAGCACAATCTGGAGCTGAACACTCTTAAGACTGTAGAGATGACAGTGGACTTCAGGAGACATCTCTCAACTCTGCTCCCCCTCACCATATCAGACAGCCCTGTGTCAACTGTGAAGACCTTCAAGTTCCTGGGTACAACCATCTCCCAGGACCTGAAGTGGGAGACCAACATCAACTCCATCCTCAAAACGACCCAGCAGAGGATGTACTTCCTGAGACAACTGGGGAAGTACAGTCTTCCACAGGAGCTGCTGATCCAGTTCTACACTGCGGTCATTGAGTCTGTCCTGTGCTCCTCCATCACAGTCTGGTATGGAGCAGCCACTAAACAGGACAGGAGCAGACTGCAGCGGACTGTACGGGCAGCAGAAAGGATCATCGGCACGCCCCTGCCCTCCATCCAGGATCTGTACCTCTCAAGAACCAGGAAACGGGCAGGGAAAATCATCACAGACCCCTCACACCCTGGACACAGACTTTTTGATCTGCTGCCCTCTGGCAGACGGTACAGAAGCCTGCAGACCAGGACCACCCGACACAGGAACAGTTTCTTTCCCCTCGCCATCTCCCTTCTTAACAGTTTACCTGTCACCAGTGTTGGGTAAGTTGCTTTAAAATAGTAACTTAGTTACATTACTAGTTACTTCTCTCAAAAGTAACTCAGTTACTTCAAGTTACTCGTTACTTTCAAAGTAACTAGTTACTAGGGAAAGTAACTTTGGTTTTACTCAGAATTCTCTTGTTAATGTGTTTCTTCCATAACTTTGCCAGTCTTCTAGCTTGCTTACTTGCCACAAGTGCACTGTGCCACCTACCAATAGAAAGGAAAAGATAATGTGGATATTTCCACGAGAGAAATCCCACGCCTGGACCGTTGTTGACCGCTGCCATGATTCTAGCCTACGTCACAGCGTCATGTGCGCCTTTTACATCCAACACAAAAACTGCAGTCGTGGTGCTTTTGATTGTACTCAGAACTCGGAAATTCTGCCTTCTGAATAGGAAGATGTAGGTAACACCAGACTGCAGATGAGCTACATACAGGGCTGGACTGGGACAAAAAAATCGTCCCGGGCATTTTGATTAGAGACTGGCCGCCATTATAGCAAAAATCATAAAGCCTTTGAATGAAAACAAACACTGCTGTGACAGTGATGTTCACTGTTTTGATGGTATATATGTATCAATCTATCAATCGTTTGTTGTAAGATTCAGATAATTATTTTTTAAAAGCGAGACATTTTAAATGAGAATAAGAAAGAAAAGTATTTCTTTGTGCCCCCCTTTCCCTGTTAGTGCCCTACATGCCCCCCTGGCCACACTTTGCTAGACCCGCCCCTGCACAGTTATCAGCTGTCAGCTACTTAGAAAAGGATCCTGGGGTTATTTGTCTCTCAGAAACAGCTCATAACTTCCCTTCAACTCATCCATGTCACCTAAAGGGTAAACCTGTTTCTCCATCACCTGTTCAGCTCTGATGATTCAGTAAGGACATCTCCTGGTTTCATCTTCATGTTTCCCTCTCACCAGATAACCAAACCATATCATGACCAGCAGCTTTTTTGCAGCTGTGGCTCCAGCAAACATCAGCTGATACTAGAAATTAATATTAAATAAATTCGAACAACAGCTGATCAAGCTTAAACGTGCTGCTGTTGTTTAGCGCGACATCCGCTGGTTTCCTCTTTCTGCGCAAAGTGAGCGATAAACAAACAAGAGAGCCGATCAGCTGATCATTGATCAGTTTCATGACTGAAGTAGAAACGGGAGAGGGAGGGGGAGAGAATGAAAGAAGAAGAGGCAGCTGTGCAGCGTAAACACAGAATAACTCCAGCTTTGTGCCTTTTTCATTGTAGCTGAATTACGGGACAAACTGTTCCTTTTCACCTCAATAAGAAACGCGTAACATTTTCTCTGAATACCAGACGGGACGGTTGGCAACTCTAATAACTTATGAACAAAATAAAGTTCAACATCATTAACTTCATAGCACCACCCAGCTGTATAGAAACTCCGTCATGCTAGCTAGCACGCAGTACGGAAAAAGTCAGAATAGCGAAAATAAACTCCACCTAAACTTGGTTTATATCTGACCCAGAGAGACTGCAGGTCATAACTTCTTACCTGAAGTTCAGTTCACACTTGGACCTGCGGCCGCCTCGGGTCTCTTTTCCTTCTGCGTCCCTTTTCCTTCATCCACCTGCTGGCCTCCACCACTTGCTAATGTTACTGAATCTGTGGAAGCTCCGCGACAGCCACCACACGAAGTAACGAGTAACGACCCTATCTAAATCCCAGTAACGACTAACGCGTTCCTGATTTTGGCATAATAACTAGTTACCGTGCTCGTTACCACAATAATAACGTAGTTACTGTAACGCGTTATTTAATAACGCGTTAGTCCCAACACTGCCTGTCACACTGCTCCCACTGCCAGACTGCAGCTGCACCTTATGTACATTTTGTAGTATTCATTCCACCTCATTCATTTCTGTATTTTATGTATATAAGTTTAGATTCGTTATTTAAAGTTGGTTTACACAGCTTTGTGTATGTATGTGCAATGTGTGTATATATAGACACGTGTGTGTGTGTGTGTGTGTGTGTGTGTGTGTGTGTGTGTGTGTGTGTGTGTGATTTCCATTGCTGTGCTTGAGAGCCACCATCTACTGGAACCAAATTCCCTGTATGTGTCTGCACATATACTTGGCCAATAAACACGATTCTGATTCTGATTAATTCTTTTCTGAGGCCCCCGCAAAGAAAAAGGAAAAAATGTCATCATCAACATGTTTTTCTGAATATGAGAAATGTTCCCCTTCCCCACACCCAAGACTCCAAAAAAGGCAGAGGATCCTAGTTTTAGAATGACAGGCTTGAAGCTAATTTGATTTTTTAACATTGTCCATGGTTCATATGTTTTCAGAAATGTTTCTTTTAATTATATTACTCATTATGTGAGCTGCCTACTTCAGAGTGAGTCCTTGCACATGCTATTGGGTTTTTATTGTGCGTGCCTTTGTATGTTTGTATGAGGCAAACCATATATCATTTTACGCTTTGTTTCAGAAATTAAATGAAAAATAAATGCACATTACATTTTTGTGTCTGATTTTTTTTTTTTTTTGCTCTACATTAGACCTACATTTTTTTTTGCAGTATGCTTACCAGTCAGTAATGTTTTGGTTAAACTATAAAAGCATTTGTGTCTAAGTCTTAAAACGATGGTGAAATGTTTTAATTCTTTAAACACAGAGTCAAATTGACTGCTGACTCACTTTATATCCTGACATATGATTGAGATGGTTTTCATTATTTTATCATCTCTTGCACAAGTGAGTCTGTGTTATGTCATGTGAAAAGCCTTAACTTTTTTGACAGTAGAGACTTGAGAATGATGTTGCTCATATGAAAAGTGCATAAAAATGATCAGAAATAACAGAGTAAAAAAAACAACAACAACATTCTTCCAAATGGTGTTCACTAACATTTAACACAACAGCACCCTCTAGTGGAAGCGCTTGTCATTTCAAACTGTTCAAGAGGCGCTAGATTGTGGACAATGTTATACCAAAAATAAACAAACAAAACCAAAACAAACAACTTCAGATTTAAAGATTTTCCGTTTAAAAGCAAAGCAATAGTTTGTCAGCATTATTTTAAAATATATTCTCTCATACTCTTTTATATTCTCTGTTGAAATTGTTGCCTTTTTGACAGACACCAGTGAAGTAAACTGAAGTAACTGAAGTAAAGTAGTCTGCAGGCTCCCCCCCCCCCCCCCCAGCACTTTAGAAACTACAATCTTTGTGTGTTTACTAATAAACGACTGTGTTTGATTCTCTGAATTAAAAACTGGCTGCTGATTAAATGTTGTAACAAGAAATACAAACATTGGCTAATTTTTCCGTTAATGTAATATTGCAGATTTAAAAAGTTGCACTTATTTATAGTGAGAATAGAATTCATCATTAAAATGAAATTCAGAATAGAATAACAATCATAGCTAAAATTTCAAAGCATGTAAAAATATATGGTCTCGATGTAAAATGGTGTTATGGTATTTTTTTACAGATCCATTTCATAGAAGCTGTACATGAAATATCATTCCAAGTCCTCTGGTCTGCAGCTCTTATATGCACACAGTCTTCTTCACCATGCCGTGAGCCTCCATTATTGGGTTCATTTTTTGCCCAGTTCCTGATAGGACAATTAACAATAAAGGTGTTTAATGAGGATAAAAAATTAAATATGACACTCCTGACTCTACAGCTCTTTAGCTGTAGGAAAAATTGAGGTAAACAAATGCTTTTCTTAGGACATAGTTATGGAAGAAATAAGCCTACACAGAGTACAGCAAAGTCAAACACACTATTCCAGATAAAAATAATGCAGTGTATTAATGTGGTGGTTAGCACTGTTGCCTAGGTTTAAATCTATTGGCTACCAGAGTCCTCTCTGTGCGCAGTTTGCATTTTCTCTGCCTATGTGAGTTCTCTGTCACTTCCTCCCACAGTCCAAAGATGTGTGCTATCTTAATAGAGGAGAAAATGGATAGATGTCATGAAATATTTAAAACATTATAACTGAGTTCTTCTGTCAGCATGTGCCTAAAAGAAGTCAGTACAATCCATCTTTAAAGTTCTGCTCTTATTTTGGCTCATCCTACTGACATGTAGTCTAAGGAAATTGGAAAGAAAAGTGTCTGGACTTCTTTGAGTTGCTTGAAGACGTTTCACCTCTCATCCGAGAAGCTTCTTCAGTTCTAAGGTCAAATGGTGGAGAGTCCCAGATTTGCCATCACCAGTGTGTGAATGTGTGTGTGAATGGGTGGATGACTGGATATGTAAAGCGCTTTGGGGGACTACATTGGAGAGACCAAACAGCTACTTCACAAGCGCATGGCACAACACAGAAGAGCCACCTCCACAGGACAAGACTCAGCAGTCCATCTGCATCTAAAGGTCAAAGGTCACACTTTTGAGGATGCCAATGTTCACATTTTGGACAGAGAGGACAGATGGTTTGAAAGAGGAGTGAAAGAAGCATCTATGTCCACTGTGAGCGACCATCTTTGAACAGAGGCGGGGGTTTACGACACCAACTGTCTGCCATTCATAATCCAGTTTTGAGATTCTTCCCAGACGCCTCAACGCCCGCTCACATCCTGGGCCATCTGATCTCAGGAAATCACATGATAGGGTGGGGCCAGGTTTCACTATGAGCTCACCCGAAACCCTGGCTGATTGTGACCCACACCCATTTCCATACCTTGGCTCATGTGATTAGGTAGAGGATCATCAGGAGGTCCTTTTGTCCCTCTTTGGGGGGAAACTCCAACTGGGTTTAAATCTGGGACTCTCCACCATTTGACCTTAGAACTGAAGAAGCTTCTCGGATAAGAGGTGAAATGTCTTCAAGCAACTCAAAGAAGTCCAGACACTTTTCTTTCCAATTTCCTTAGACTACATGTCAGTAGGATGAGCCAAAATAAGAGCAGAACTTTAAAGATGGATTGTACTGACTTCTTTTGGGCACATGCTGATGACCTGGATGACTGAGAACCTTCACAGACCTACTGACATGTAAGCTCTATGTTCATGAGAAAACATCTGCTAGAAATTCAGTAAAAGTAATAAACTGAACCACAGTAAAGACTTACGCCAGAGTGAGTGGAGTTCCATCTACCCATTTCCACAGTCCCTCCGTTCCATAGTCAGTCAAACCAATCCAAGTGTTATCGTTGATGATTGTAGCGAGAAAGTTCTGTTTAACATGCAAAAAAAAAATTTGTTTATTTTTTAAACAGAATTTAGGGTGTGCTGTTTTTTTGAAGAAAATTCTCAATTTCTTTGACACATTTCTCACAATCAGGTAAATATTTTTTCCTTCAGTGCAATGAGCTAACAGGAACCTGAAAACTAACACATGTCACATCAAGGTGGAGAACCAGTGTGTACATCACATTCATCTTCTGCTTTTTTACATTCTGTTGTCTTTTTCTGCCTCCACACATCACGTTTCTGATTGTTCCGTCGTTAGCTGGCTGACTGCATAAAATATTTATCTAAGCAGACTTGAGGTTTCAATAAGTCATATGTACATTCACAGAAAAGTACAGATTGAGAGGCACCCTGAACCAAAACGGATACTGCAGCATTCTGCAGTGCCATGCAATACCCTCTGGTATGCACCTAGTTGGTCAGGGGTTCATCCTAAAGCAAGATAACGATCCAAAGCATGAGTCCAAGCTATCCCAGAACTACCTCAATAAAAAATAACATGATGGTAAACTTAAAAACATGGAGTGGCCAGCACAGTCTGCACACTTAAACTCCATAAAGCTGGTTGGGGATGAACTGGACAGAAGAGTGAAAGCAAAGCACCTACAAGTGCCTGTTTGATATAACGATGTGGATCGGATGGCAATATGAAAACGTCTATTGTTTCAAATTATGCTATCGCTTGTTTTGTGGTGTTGCAAAATAAACTGTTAACGGCAATATTTTATCATTTTGATGGTTTCTTAAAGTTCTCTCTTTCACTTATATTTAAATTAACCACACTACGGACGGAGAACCGACTGTTTTTATGCGTTGTAGTTAGCAACAACATGGGTAAAACCGTCACGTGGCTCTGCCGTCTGCTTGTTTGTTTTCCACATAAACCTTTCACAATAAAGCTGAAGATCCTATTGAGATTTTTCAAAATGAATCACATGAAATAGTATGCAGAGTGTTTACAGACGAGAAGCTAAAAAGAGCCGTCAGGTGCTAAAAAAATAAACCTTAGAACAGGCTCTTGCCAGCAGCACGTTGTGTAATAAATACAAAGAAAATTGCGGCCGTTTCAACTTTTGCAACAGTCAGTCCAGCTGAAAACACTTCACCCAAGTCGGGTTGCCCGAGCTTCACAGAATTTACAGAAAATGTTACATTTTTGTGATTTATATCGTTGGATGATAAATGTCTTATATCGGGATATGAGATTTTGGTCATATCGTACAGCCCTACATGGGTGTGTTCAACTGTTGTATCTGCCAAATGAGGCTACTTCGATGAGTCTAGAGTTTAGAATACATTTTGATTCTGTGATTTCTTTTTTCACTCAATTGCTTATTTGTGCTATGCTTTCATTTAAGACTACAATGAGACATTAAATAGCATAATTTTTAATAAACAACTAGAAAAAATGTGTGTTCTAAAACGTTTGACTGGTAGTATATATATATATATATATATATATATATATATATATATATATATATATATATATATATATATATATATACACATACTGTACCTGTTCTTCAGAGTTCTTCATCACCACCAGATCTGCCCCTTTGCCTCTACAGTCCTGTCTAGCTTCACCCCAGTTACCAGATCTTACAGAGAGGAAATAACAACTACCACTGAATATGCTCCATCCTGTGGGACACGTTTTTTCTGGAAGAAACATCAAACAAGAAACATCAAACAGTAGTTTTAATAGTTATTAACAGTACCTATTACTTATTATGTTAATATAAATTAGTTTTATATTAACATATTTTGTCAGTTAGATCAACTAAACATCACATGTCCTGCTGGAGAATCAAGATAAAACAAATTGTGTCATAAAATAAAATTGTGAAAGCACTAGAACCAAATTGTTTGTGTGCTCATTTTGATGAAGGATGTGACAGATCTAAGTTACCAGTGTTACACACCACACTTTTCACATATTTTTCAGCCTCACATTTGAAAAAAAGCAGTCCTACATATTTATTTAATATGTGGATTGAAGGACATATCCAGGTCAAAAATCACTCCAAGGTTCCCCACAGTGTTACTGGAGACAAAAATAATGCCATCCAGAGTAAGCATTTGGTTAGCTATCGTATTTCTAATCTTTTTAGGGCCAAGGACAATAACCTCAGTTTTATCTCAATATAGACGGAGAAAAATTAGAGTTTATCCAGGTCTTTATGTCTTTAAGACATCCCTGCAGGTTAACTAATTGATGTGTGTTATCTGGCTTCATGGATAGATAAAGTCAGGTGTCATATGCATAGCCATGAAAATGCATGCTATGCTTTCTAATGATACTGCCTAAGGAAAGCTTGTATAATGTAAACAGAATTGGTCCTAGCACTGAACCCTGTGTATAAAGAGGACTCTCCATTTGCATCTCCTCCTGTGGCCAGTTTATTATCCCAGAAGGGTATCTGACAACCAGCAGGGCATAGGCTTGATTGCTTATATCTTGTTCTTCCTGTTCAGCTGACTCCTCAGGACAAGCCTTACTCTCTGCAGTTATTTGGTTGCGGTTTTCCAAGAGGCCTCTTCGTGTTTCCCATTTTCCTGTGGGATTCTCAGGTACTTGTAGCGGTCCACAATGTCTGCAGCACTGACTTCTGGTAGTGCAATCCCCTCATTTCTAACTACCTTCCCTCTCTTTGTTACCTTCCGACTACACAGGCTTATGCAGAATAGCAGTGGAGTCACAGCATCTCTTTGGTAAATCTCGCACTTGATGATGACTTGTACAGTTTGCTTGAAGTTGGCCTGTAGTGTTGTTCTCCACATCTCCACTGAATTCCTGATGAAGGCTCTTAGGGTCCTGGTGGTTCTGGGCATTATAAGATCCATTTGTGAGGCATTGAGTTTATTGGCTTTCTTGCAGTTAATCCAAGAGATGCAAAGGTTGGTCAGCCTGGTCTTGCCGTATTGAGTTACTGCTTTTTTTCCTAACAGTTAGCTAAGACTGTGAGTCTTTGCTTGGCACGCAGTTTTTAGTCAGGTATGGACACCTAGTTGTACTTCTTAGGAACCCCTCTCTTCATCACTCCTTTCAGCTGTTCTCATAGTGGGCTAACTTCTGTCTGTCTAACTCTCTGTGGTTTCAGTGATGGTTACAGTAGGCATTATGCATAATGCTAAATTCACATCTTCAAATAGACTTTTGGAGAGTACTTCACATACTAATGGTAATCAGCCACTGAGGCACTGAGGGTCCAGGTTTCCACCATAGCCCTGATCTTCTTGTAACACAAAAGGACCTGACGCACATAGCAATGCAAGTTTTCAAATGTTTATTTGCAGTGTTTTTCTTGTTCCTTTCGTCTGCATGGATTTCCAGCTTCAGATCGGCACACACCTCACAGTTCTCTTGTCAGGTCCCGCCGACCTACTCAAGTAGGGAAGGCATGATTAGATGATGGAGACCATCATCATGACCTGCACTGATCTGACACCACGCCATAAACACATTGCTTCACCCCTCCCCTGCAGCTGGGCCACAAACCACACACACACTCTTCTCCTTCAGGTGCTCTCATATTCCACACCTTGAATGCACCAGTTGTTCTTGGGGCTTGGAGTGTCAGTCTCGGAGTGTGGGGATTATGATATCTCCATCCTGACCTGACATCCCGGTTCCCTCTCTCCATAGCGTTTGTGTTTTACCTTGTAAATCTCTAGTTGTGATAGCAGGTGCTTTTTCTAGTTGTTCAAATACTTAGCTAGTAGTTGTTTTGATTTTAAACTAGATGTCTTTTCTTTTTGTGTAGTACTCTTTCCAAAGTCAGTACGATTTTGATAAAAGTAGAAAACTATTTGATATTCGTCTTAAATTAATGTTGAAAAGAAAAAAAAAGTTTTGATTATCTGAGTGTCTTTGTTGTGAATCTGTGTTATGAACAATGCCTTAACTGTTCTGAGGTCTGCATTAACAGTGGCGAGGCAACGAGACTTTCCAGCATGACCCACCGTAAGGAAGAGGCAGTAACAGTTTGACTGAAAACTGTCAGAGATTTACAGTTAACAAACAGTCAGGTGAGTAAACAACACTGAGACACTTGAGATTGATAATGTGCGGCACGGGTGAATCTCAGACAGAGAGACACACCGAACTGCAGTATTCGTTTACTTTTATAGGTTACATCGTCAATATGCAAATATAATCACATTTCCTGTTACGCAGGTCCTGATGCTGTCTGTGTGTAAGCTGTGTGTGTGTGTGTGTCATAAAGTGTGTGTGCTACAAGTCAATTTCTAAGAATAAGATAATGCAAGTCAACTTCTGCGGATGTGTATTTCTGTACTCATCTCTTGCGGTAAATGTCACAGAGTCACAGGGTCAGCTTCCTGTTTCAACAGAAAACTGTGTCTGGTGAAATATGTGAACATAAGTATAACATAACATTTGAAGCATAATCAAATAAAACATTAAAAACTCCCTGACAAAAACGATAGGTTATTTTGGCATTTCATCCTTATTATTGAAATAGTATTTAAACTTCATTCATCAGAATTTCAACTTTATCCTCAAAATTTTAGATTTAAATATAAAAATTCAAAAATTCTATTCATTAAGGCACAAAGAGACAAGGACTTTTCACAATACCTGGAAAGTGAATCCTTGTTTTTCATTATTAACTTTTACAAACACACACAAGTAATTTCAACAGGAAATACACATACTCACTCTGCTTTGACAAACTCTGAAGCCGTTCCAACTCATTTGCCTTTTCAGCAAGGTTGGCCTGCAGAAGGTCTCTCTCCTCAGTCATGGAGGAAAGCTTGTTTCCGGTACTGGACAGATTTGCCTTAAGAAGGTCTCTCTCTTCAGTCATGGAGGAAAGCTTGTTTCCGGTACTGGACAGATTTGCCTTAAGAAGGTCTCTCTCTTCAGTCATGGAGGAAAGTTTGTTTCCGGTAGTGGACAGACTTGCCTTAAGAAGGTCTCTCTCCTCAGTCATGGAAGAAAGTTTACTACTCACAGCTGAGACATCTGCAGCTGAATCATGAACTAAAATAATTGGAGATGCATGTTTTTGAGACACAGAAAAAAGCTTGTGCATAAATTTTTATAGTTTTTAGACCAAAACTAAAGTATTTCAAATTTGCCTGTAGGCAATGAAAAATGTTCTTAAACTGATATTTATGATAGTGTACTCTATGGGAGAGTATGAGTGTGTGTGTGTCACAGTTCATTCAGCATGGTCTGAAACCATCCAAAATACAAAGTTCGAGACATTTTATTCTGTTCATATGTGGGCTCATGAGTGTTAGAATCAGACTCACAGTAAACACCAAGGGTGATGAGTCCGATTAGCAGGAAAAAACTCAGCAGGCCCAAACAGGGAATCACACCTGAGTGGAAACTCCTCTTATAGTTCCTTGGACCTGAAAAGAGAAACAAACACTAATGAAGTGGAAAATAGTTATGACTGATGATAAAAATATGTCTACTCTGTTTCTTACCTGTGCAGTTTTTTGCATTGTCAAATTTGTCATACTCAGTATTCATATAAATTTCCTCCATCATTTGTTAGAATGCCAGATATTCCTGAGATGGTCAGCTCTGCAGAACAGGCCAGCAATACTGTGAATGCGTCATTAGTTTCAATTTCTTCTCTTAATAACTTTAGGGGAACTAAACTTATCACAGTAATAGCTGGGCGATGTGAAAAGAAACAAAAGTATTTTTTTTTCTGAGGAACTTTCAGTTCCCTAATACAAACCAAAAGTGATGGGAAACAAGCTAACACTGTGGGAATTAGAAGATTCTTCATGTGAATCGTTATACAAGTTGCACATTTTGCAAAACACAAGTGGAAACTTAGTCACATAGTTTTGATGACACCATTTTTGCTGCTGAAAACCGCACCAAGGTTTTTCTAGTGCACTAAAATTCAAGCACGAAGGGAGAATTGAGAAGAATACAGAAGTACAAATACTTGATTTTGCACAACAGAGCAGATGAATAAACACAGGGTAACACACATATAAAACAGTGGAGGAAGGTGCACACAATTAAAAAAAAAATCTGAAAGAGATAGGAGACTGCAAGGTGACTTTGGAAATCAATTAGAGGAAGCGAGTGAAGACAGAGGCCAGATTTAAATGATGGAAGCTGAAAACGTATGAATATTGCGAAGAATTCAGGGAGGAGCTGAGACAGGTTCTGGGTAATAATGAAGGGTTACCAAATGACTCAGGGATTAGAGTATAAATGGTGGTTGTGGTGTAGAGAGAGGAAACAAAACAAGAAAACCTGGTGATGGAATTAAAATGCCCTTTGAGGAATTTGCCCAGACAGACTTTTTCCAAAGGCATCTGGATGCTACCAGGAAGAGGTCAGAGGAAAGGATGGAGGAAAAGAGGAAAAGGCCAGAAACCCAACTAACAGGCCGCCTCTGCAGGTTCTGCCACATGAACCTGAAACAGGGCCCAAATAGCCCACATGTTCGCACGGGCTTCCCTGGAGTGGCAGGGAAATATATCTACTGCCCTTCAAAAGTGCAATCTCTGCACAGGCACAAGGGCATGGCCAAGGAGATTACCTGGAAGGAGTTTCAGGAGTCTCCTTTCTACGAGGCAGAGAGACAAAGATGGGTGGAAGAAAAAAGGAAATAGGGGAGAAACTGTTGATATTGTACATAAGATAGTTTTGTTCTAGTTTTGTAGTGTTTATTTTGTTTAAATAAATAAAAACTGATTGTAAATATAAAAATGTAAATAAATTGTGTTCTGTAAAAATAGCAGCACAGCTCTCTTCTTTATAACCTCTTAGAGTTCACCTGTATGTTTACATATCTGTGTAAGCTTACCATCAGGTAATCAGTTTTAAGAAGCTGTGAGTGCTGCCCTGAAAGCTTACATATTATTTCTAAATCACTTCATGTAATGATAACAAGCCATCCTTTCTCTAGTGAGGCCTCACAGCTTTTATCTTTAAAATCTTTCTGGTTGATTTATATCATTAGAAACATGACTGCTGTCTTTTATCTGTGTGACTGTACAGCCTGTTTCAGACATGACAACCAGACAGTGTATGAAGTTATCTTTAATACACGCAGCACAGCTGGAGATTGTCCAGACACTTTCTCACTAATATTTTTGGTTTAGGTATAGTTCATTTCTGGCTTGAAGCTTATCTACAAAAGCAGTTCAATAAGGAGAGATCATGTGGTAAAACCGAACATGATTTATTGAGATACAGAAATAAATGTAACTGTTAGGCAGTTAGACTTCAATGACCCATCATAGCAGAAGAAATCTCAGCAGGGACAGGATTTTACACAAGCCACCTTTTGCAGTCAAGCGTGGGTGAGAGTCTCCTACATTTTTATCTTGTACTTGTTTTTACACCTTTTAATGTCAAAGTTGGTCTCTGTGATTTTTCAGTGTTGGAAAGACTCTTTCTTGCACTGAGGTCTGCTTGTTAAATAAAAAAGTGTAAAATTAAATTTCAATAAACTAACCATAATGCCAGCTCATATGCTCTTAACGCTGCATCTTTAACTCTTTTACAGGATTTGCAGTCTTCTGATTCCTGATGAGTTCCGTAAGTGACAAGCTTACTGACTGTGTTTACTCTTCTGTGTATTAGGTATTAGGAGTAGGTACGGGTGCAGGGGAAGGCTGTGTCCTGGCTGACTCTATTCATGAAAAATATAATCTGTGTTACAACAAGATTGAAATTGAGACTCAGCATTGTTTCCCAATTTTCCAAACCCATATGAACTGTAGCCTCAGCTTTCTGTGCTTAGCTGACAGGAGGGATAGCAGAACAGATGTGTTATAAAATTTTGAGCAATGTCCTTGTACAATATTTAAGCTGCTTGTAAAGTGAAGAAAGTAGACACTTTAATCAGCCCACTCCTACAACCTGAAATGTGTGAAAGTCTAAATATTTATCAGAGGGGCTCACTAAAGATGATTTCAACAGGACAAAACTGCTTAAACTACTTCAATCTCCCACTGTGACCACTGGTGCAGGGCAGGATGAGGGTTTGAAGGTCAGTTCCTGCTATTGCAGCATCACTGAGTGTCTATCTTAAGATAAACATCATTTATTTTTGAGGTCGGTTTTGATCAAGAACATAAGTATAGCCTGCATGAAACAACCAGAGCAGGAGGTTCAATCAAGAACACATATGACATATGACACATATCTGCTTGACACGAAAGCAGTGCACACTGAACTCAGGTAACATTTGTTATTAGAGGAGGTCAAAAAGTGTGTCAGTGAGAAATATCCATCAAAAGCATGATTTACACTAGCTGCAGCTCACAGTCAGCAACTCATCAGTTTTGTTGTTCAAACCAAACAAGAATTTTTCACATCATGTTGTCCTGCAGGAACTCACCGGATCACCTCTCCAGCACTTTGATCCCAAGACAGGAATACAATATGCAGAGTTAGTTTAATTGATTGGAATTCAGCTGTCATCTTCAGAGTGTTTCATTTGATAAAGTTAAGAACGAGAAATCAAGTGGTCAGAGCTATCATGGTGATATTCAGGGTCAGATTCTGTGCTAGTGCAAAACCTTCTTTTGGCCTGAAAAAGCTGCTGTGGGGTTTACAACAGAGGAGCAATTGAAAGCCTGCAGGTCAAATTAGCGTCAGGATGCATTTGCAAAAATGTTTCGTGTGAGTAGAAAGTTCTCTGGGTGATCCAACCGTGCGTTAGTTGATATACAAACATGCAATGAGAACATTTCAGTAATTAGCTGTTAAGTGTCACCCAAACATGAGGAGGCCAGTGAAGGAGCCAGTGACGGTTTACCAAAAAGAATACAGTGTGAGTGCAGGTTTACATGTTTCTCTCTGAGAAAAAGAGAAGTCGATGTGTTTCTATTAGTGTGAAATCCTTTTTAGAAATTAGGCACTGTGTGAGGTCATTTAGTAAGAGTCAGTGAATCTTTCACAGTTGTAAAACACATAAAAAGAAACAACATAAGTAACGTATGTTTTTTCCCGAGGGTGGTGGGGTAGGACTTCATGTGTGGGTGACTGAGAATGTCCATTTTATTAGATATGTTGTTGTAACTGTTTCAAAGTGAGTAATGCATGAATCTGCAATGATTTTTCTTCCTTAAAAGAGGACTGTGTACAGTGTCCATTTGTGTCTGTCTCCACGTTGGGTGATTGTGGAGTATTTGAATATGTGTGCATGAGGGTGGGAATGCCCGTTGGTGGCTGCGTGCGCCTGTTCGACTGTGTCTGTATGTCAGGTCGGTTACACTCCATGTCTCTGGGAACATCTCAGGCCCTCCAAGGTATGGAGGCCTATCTCGATTCACCACACTCCTTGCCGTTAGCTGATGCCCTCAGGCGTCGGTGTGTTGGTGGTTCTGGTGTCCGGGGCTGGGCGCTCAGGTATGTACCGGCTCACTCCCAGTGACTGCTTGGCGGGGTCTGGCACCCGTGGCTCCGTCAGGCCACTTCCGGGGGGTGGGGGGCTCTCAGTCCTCTGGCCTCTGGGCCTGTGGCTCAGGTCACTCTGGCACAGCTGTCTGCCGGCAGAGCCCACGGCCACATCACGGGCCCCCTGCGGCTTCTGCTCCGTGGCTGCTGGGTGACCTCTAATCTGGGGCTCTCCTCAGCGCTTCCCAGGAGGGTGGCATGGCTGTAACTCCGATAGTCCTCCTTGGGCTCTCACATTCTGGGGGCCTCTGGGTGTCTGGGGCCTGGATCTCCTCCATGCCTGCTACATGCACTGGGGGATAGACTATGGCTCCCTGTTAAATCCAGAATTGAATTCAAAATCCTGCTCCTCACATACAAGGTCTTAAATAATCAGGCCCCATCTTATCTTAATGACCTTGTAGTACCATATCACCCTATTAGAGCACTTCGCTCTCACACTGCAGGCTTACTTGTTGTTCCTAGAGTATTTAAAAGTAGAATGGGAGGCAGAGCCTTCAGTTTTATCTTTTGTCCTGTCTTCCTCTGCTCATCCCAACAGGTTGTGGCAGATGGCTGTCCCTTCCTCAGCCTGGTGCTACTGGAGGATTCTTTCTTTTAAAATGGAGTTTTTCCTTCCCACTGTTGCCAAAGCGCATGCTCATCAGAAATCATATGATTATTGGGTTTTTTCTGTATTTTTCTCTCATCCACATCAAAAGGAGCAGGTTAAAGTGGTTCTGGCATCTGACAAGGATTCCTCCTGAGCGTCTCCCAGGTGAGGTGTACTGGACGAGCTCCCACCAGGAGGAGGCCCTGAATCAGACCCAAGACATGATGGAGTTCCCCTAGATAAGCTGGAGGAGGTGGGTGTGGAAAAGGAGGTCTGGAGTTCTCTGCTTAGGCTGCTGCCCCCACAACCCGGCCACAGATAAGTGAAATAAGTAGATCAAATATAACTTGGTGTTCTAAAGAATATTGTTGTTTCCTTGCAGGACACCAGGAGAGATGAGCCCTCCATCACAGATGGTGTGGTCACCTGCAGGTTCAAGGTCATTGCATCTCCAGCCCACATCTACTGCCACTGTACTTAAGGGAAGTTGGGACAATGTTAAAGACTTTCTTCAGACAATTGCATTTGGATGAGCTAAATTCATGACAGGCACTCAAGCAGTAATGCCTCGACTGACAAACGAACATACCAAGCTTCTGTGTTGTTTGAGCCAGAGACTGCACTTGTGGATGAACAATAAAAACATTTTATATTTATTATATTAGTAATGTAACTTGCAATAAAAAGTTATGGGAAGCTTAAACTTAGTTTCAGAATAATTAAATCTGAGACTTTGTTTTATTGAAAAGTTATTAAAGTTTTAAAGTGTGTGACAAATAAAATAATAAATTATTAAGTAACACCAGCTACAATATTGGAAATATGTGTGTTGTTCAGCAGAACAGTGTCCAGTATGTTGGCTGAAATGCTTTAAATTTGAAAATAAAAGTTGGGCTGATTTTAACGCATTACAAGGAGTGTTTTAATTATTATTTTCTAAATAAGCAGTGTTTATATTACGTGTAATGAAATAAGTTCAAGGATAATAAAAGGTAATGAGATTTAATTGCATTCAACTTATGTGCAGCAAAACTAAAAATAAGTTACGGAAGTGTTCAAATAATATGTGTGCTTTTAAAAATGCTCGTCTATTTAAAGACTACACAATCTGTGTTAATTCTAATTATACCACAATCCCTTGCCTGTTGTGTTAAATATACATAAACAGTATGTGTTATCAGATGAAAGTACAAAACTCTCAAGAACCCCCCTCCTAAATTTCAGGTGGCATTTTAAAAACATGCCATGACATAACACACAGCTGCTATAATCATACAGTGAGGTCAAATGTCAATTATCGTTATAGGTTCTTGCTATATGTTATAACATAAACACAGCACAGTTGTAAGAATAATAGTTTCTAGGTTCTAAGGCTTTTTGTCAGTTTAATAGTGAGCTTTACGAGACTCATTTTCGTGCCAAAGGCTTGCACAGGCCTAAGTTCCCTTATGACAACTAGAGCTGGAAACAAGACCTCAAGCGATCCTAAGGCTAATTAGCACGGCTAGCATTTAAAAAACATCTGTTAAATGTTGTCATTGCTAGCATATACCTGTATTACAGCATGGTAAGTAGCGAGAACGCAAAGTTTTTGTTACCTTTGAAAAGAAAAATGTGAAGCTATAATATTAGCATGAGCTATGCTAATGTTATTCACTGAAACAAACATCTCAGGTACTGACTTACTGCTTTCTAATATCTGTGTTTATTTCTGGATATACCTACATGGTTATTAGACATCCCACATAAAGGGTGACAAAGGCAGTAACTATAAATGACCATAACTTTACTGTAAATTACACTGATGGGCTCAGTTCATATAGTTATATCACGTGCACACGCATGTTAGCAACCGTAACCATGCAGGCTGTTGGTATATGAATGCTGCGCAAGGTTCCAGCTGTTCCTTTACACTTGCTCTTGGATTTGTCTTGACCTGCTCCAAGCTCAGCTTGTGGAAAGATAACTTTTGGAGAATATTTCTACAGAAAGCGGATTTTACTACAAAGCGACAACAACTACTGCATCTTTGGATCTTTTGTACTTGTGTTTCATCATAACAGCAAAGCTTGAAGATCGTGGACCCCGACTCGTCGACAGCCACCAGGTACATTTCAAAATTTCTTCAATTATTTCAAGAATCACTAGATGACTATAGTAATTTTACAGGTTCCAGTGTGAATATCACGTTTTAATGTGATCAAAATAAGTGTGTTCTAAGACTTTTCCTGGCAAATCGCTTTTATGCTTTAAATTTTCCAGGAGAGGTGTAGAATTTATTACCGACTGGTGTATGAATGTGAAAAAAGGTTTTACTTTGATTTGAAGCCTTCAAATTTGACACTTTTTTCCAATGAAATGGTTAAAATTAGCTTAAAATTCGTAAAATGCCCCCCTCCCCAAATATACATATGTATATGTGTATATCGGTTTCTATGGTAACAGCATCTCCTCACAATGTTAGGACATATAGGAGTAAACACACCAGGTCCCCTGTAGGTCCTGACATCATTTTCTTCTCAAAGGCTTCATTTGAATAAACTATAACTTTTTCCCAGCTACATATGCGATGATAAATAAAATAAAATGAAATAATATAAAAAAGAATATTAAAACATCAATCATAGTCAAAAATAATCATAAAGTCAAACTGTTACAAAAATGTGTTTTATTTTTAAAATTGTGTGTGGAGTTCTACTGCCTTTTTTGCATTAGCAATATTTAGGACATGGAATTGGTACATGGGGAGATTAAATGTTTCGTTATATTTTACATCGTTAATGAAAGAATTAAAAAAAATATGAGAATGAGCTGCTAAATTATTTATGGATTTTCTGCAGTATGCTATTCATGTCCAGTTCTTTACAAATCAGTACCTATTATCCATGACCTAGTCCAACGTAGTGTTTGCATAAAGGTTTAAAAAGAACAAATAAACAAAATGAATGTATACAAAATACAATACTGTTACCTTAAAAGTGTAGTGTGCACAGAGTGAGCTGCCTTGGCAGAGATTTGGATGCTTCACTTAATGATTGTGGACATAGTTGAAATCTTGTTTTCTTCTCACATGAACAAGTAAAGTGTCATTCAGTCTGATATGAATGTAGCCTGTAGCTTTAGCACTGGGTGCTTACTACATTCCTACTGTTATTTTAAACTTTGTTTCCTTACAGGCTGTCTTGACTACATTGTTGAACGTCCCAAGAACGAGACCTTTCTGAAGTCATCAGGATCCTTGATGACAGTCTCCTGAGCGCCATCTCTTCTGATGAAGCGTGGGACACTGATACCGTGCGTGTCAGTAAAGGTGAGTACATCGCCCTCTCATCCTCCCCCTCTTCTCATGAAGAACTGGATGCTGATGCGTGTCAGTGAAGTGGAAGGTGAGTACCCCCTCCCCACCTTGCTTTCTTGCACTGAGGTCTGCTTATTGTAAATATCTTGTACTTGTTTTTACACCTTTTAATGTCAAAGTTGGCCTCTGTGCTTTTTCAGTGTTGGAAAGACTCTTTCTTGCACTGAGGTCTGCTTATTGTAAATATCTTGTACTTGTTTTTACACCTTTTAATGTCAAAGTTGGCCTCTGTGCTTATCAGTGTTGGAAAGACACTTTCTTGCACTGAGGTCTGCTTATTGTAAATATCTTGTACTTGTTTGAACACCTTTTAATGTCAAAGTTGGCCTCTGCGCTTCCTCAGTGTTAGAAAGACTCTTTCTTGCACTGAGGTCTGCTTATTGTAAATATCTTGTACTTGTTTGAACACCTTTTCATGTCAAAGTTGGCCTCTGTGCTTTTTCAGTGTTGGAAAGACTCTTTCTTGCACTGAGGTCTGCTTATTGTAATTATCTTGTACTTGTTTGAACACCTTTTAATGTCAAAGTTGGCCTCTGTGCTTTTCAGTGTTGGAAAGACTCTTTCTTGCACTGAGGTCTGCTTATTGTAAATATCTTGTACTTGTTTGAACACCTTTTAATGTTAAAGTTGGCCTCTGCGCTTCCTCAGTGTTAGAAAGACTCTTTCTTGCACTGAGGTCTGCTTATTGTAAATATCTTGTACTTGTTTGAACACCTTTTAATGTCAAAGTTGGCCTCTGTGCTTTTTCAGTGTTGGAAAGACTCTTTCTTGCACTGAGGTCTGCTTATTGTAAATATCTTGTACTTGTTTGAACACCTTTTAATGTCAAAGTTGGCCTCTGTGCTTTTCAGTGTTGGAAAGACTCTTTCTTGCACTGAGGTCTGCTTATTGTAAATATCTTGTACTTGTTTGAACACCTTTTAATGTCAAAGTTGGCCTCTGTGCTTTTCAGTGTTGGAAAGACTCTTTCTTGCACTGAGGTCTGCTTATTGTAAATATCTTGTACTTGTTTGAACACCTTTTAATGTCAAAGTTGGCCTCTGTGCTTTTTCAGTGTTGAAAAGACTCTTTCTTGCACTGAGGTCTGCTTATTGTAAATATCTTGTACTTGTTTGAACACCTTTTAATGTCAAAGTTGGCCTCTGTGCTTTTTCAGTGTTGAAAAGACTCTTTCTTGCACTGAGGTCTGCTTATTGTAAATATCTTGTACTTGATTTTACACCTTTTAATGTCAAAGTTGGCCTCTGCGCTTCTGCAGTGTTAGAAAGACTCTTTCTTGCACTGAGGTCTGCTTATTGTAAATATCTTGTACTTGTTTGAACACCTTTTAATGTCAAAGTTGGCCTCTGTGCTTTTTCAGTGTTGAAAAGACTCTTTCTTGCACTGAGGTCTGCTTATTGTAAATATCTTGTACTTGATTTTACACCTTTTAATGTCAAAGTTGGCCTCTGTGCTTATCAGTGTTGGAAAGACTCTTTCTTGCACTGAGGTCTGCTTATTGTAAATATCTTGTACTTGTTTGAACACCTTTTCATGTCAAAGTTGGCCTCTGAGCTTATCAGTGATGGAAAGACTCTTTCTTGCACTGAGGTCTGCTTATTGTAAATATCTTGTACTTGTTTGAACACCTTTTCATGTCAAAGTTGGCCTCTGTGCTTTTCAGTGTTGGAAAGACTCTTTCTTGCACTGAGGTCTGCTTATTGTAAATATCTTGTACTTGTTTGAACACCTTTTAATGTCAAAGTTGGCCTCTGCGCTTCCTCAGTGTTAGAAAGACTCTTTCTTGCACTGAGGTCTGCTTATTGTAAATATCTTGTACTTGTTTGAACACCTTTTCATGTCAAAGTTGGCCTCTGTGCTTTTTCAGTGTTGGAAAGACTCTTTCTTGCACTGAGGTCTGCTTATTGTAAATATCTTGTACTTGTTTGAACACCTTTTAATGTCAAAGTTGGCCTCTGTGCTTTTCAGTGTTGGAAAGACTCTTTCTTGCACTGAGGTCTGCTTATTGTAAATATCTTGTACTTGTTTGAACACCTTTTCATGTCAAAGTTGGCCTCTGTGCTTGTCAGTGTTAGAAAGACTCTTTCTTGCACTGAGGTCTGCTTATTGTAAATATCTTGTACTTGTTTGAACACCTTTTAATGTCAAAGTTGGCCTCTGTGCTTTTTCAGTGTTGGAAAGACTCTTTCTTGCACTGAGGTCTGCTTATTGTAAATATCTTGTACTTGTTTTTACACCTTTTATGTCAAAGTTGGCCTCTGTGCTTTTTCAGTGTTGAAAAGACTCTTTCTTGCACTGAGGCCTGCTTATTGTAAATATCTTGTACTTGTTTGAACACCTTTTAATGTCAAAGTTGGCCTCTGTGCTTTTCAGTGTTGGAAAGACTCTTTCTTGCACTGAGGTCTGCTTATTGTAAATATCTTGTACTTGTTTGAACACCTTTTAATGTCAAAGTTGGCCTCTGTGCTTTTTCAGTGTTGAAAAGACTCTTTCTTGCACTGAGGTCTGCTTATTGTAAATATCTTGTACTTGATTTTACACCTTTTAATGTCAAAGTTGGCCTCTGTGCTTATCAGTGTTGGAAAGACTCTTTCTTGCACTGAGGTCTGCTTATTGTAAATATCTTGTACTTGTTTGAACACCTTTTAATGTCAAAGTTGGCCTCTGTGCTTTTTCAGTGTTGAAAAGACTCTTTCTTGCACTGAGGTCTGCTTATTGTAAATATCTTGTACTTGTTTGAACACCTTTTAATGTCAAAGTTGGCCTCTGTGCTTTTTCAGTGTTGAAAAGACTCTTTCTTGCACTGAGGTCTGCTTATTGTAAATATCTTGTACTTGTTTGAACACCTTTTAATGTCAAAGTTGGCCTCTGTGCTTATCAGTGTTGGAAAGACTCTTTCTTGCACTGAGGTCTGCTTATTGTAAATATCTTGTACTTGTTTGAACACCTTTTAATGTCAAAGTTGGCCTCTGCGCTTCTGCAGTGTTAGAAAGACTCTTTCTTGCACTGAGGTCTGCTTATTGTAAATATCTTGTACTTGTTTGAACACCTTTTAATGTCAAAGTTGGCCTCTGTGCTTTTTCAGTGTTGAAAAGACTCTTTCTTGCACTGAGGTCTGCTTATTGTAAATATCTTGTACTTGATTTTACACCTTTTAATGTCAAAGTTGGCCTCTGTGCTTATCAGTGTTGGAAAGACTCTTTCTTGCACTGAGGTCTGCTTATTGTAAATATCTTGTACTTGTTTGAACACCTTTTCATGTCAAAGTTGGCCTCTGCGCTTCTGCAGTGTTAGAAAGACTCTTTCTTGCACTGAGGTCTGCTTATTGTAAATATCTTGTACTTGTTTGAACACCTTTTAATGTCAAAGTTGGCCTCTGTGCTTTTTCAGTGTTGAAAAGACTCTTTCTTGCACTGAGGTCTGCTTATTGTAAATATCTTGTACTTGATTTTACACCTTTTAATGTCAAAGTTGGCCTCTGTGCTTATCAGTGCTGGAAAGACTCTTTCTTGCACTGAGGTCTGCTTATTGTAAATATCTTGTACTTGTTTGAACACCTTTTCATGTCAAAGTTGGCCTCTGAGCTTATCAGTGATGGAAAGACTCTTTCTTGCACTGAGGTCTGCTTATTGTAAATATCTTGTACTTGTTTGAACACCTTTTCATGTCAAAGTTGGCCTCTGTGCTTTTCAGTGTTGGAAAGACTCTTTCTTGCACTGAGGTCTGCTTATTGTAAATATCTTGTACTTGTTTGAACACCTTTTAATGTCAAAGTTGGCCTCTGCGCTTCCTCAGTGTTAGAAAGACTCTTTCTTGCACTGAGGTCTGCTTATTGTAAATATCTTGTACTTGTTTGAACACCTTTTCATGTCAAAGTTGGCCTCTGTGCTTTTTCAGTGTTGGAAAGACTCTTTCTTGCACTGAGGTCTGCTTATTGTAAATATCTTGTACTTGTTTGAACACCTTTTAATGTCAAAGTTGGCCTCTGTGCTTTTCAGTGTTGGAAAGACTCTTTCTTGCACTGAGGTCTGCTTATTGTAAATATCTTGTACTTGTTTGAGCACCTTTTCATGTCAAAGTTGGCCTCTGTGCTTGTCAGTGTTAGAAAGACTCTTTCTTGCACTGAGGTCTGCTTATTGTAAATATCTTGTACTTGTTTGAACACCTTTTAATGTCAAAGTTGGCCTCTGTGCTTTTTCAGTGTTGGAAAGACTCTTTCTTGCACTGAGGTCTGCTTATTGTAAATATCTTGTACTTGTTTTTACACCTTTTATGTCAAAGTTGGCCTCTGTGCTTTTTCAGTGTTGAAAAGACTCTTTCTTGCACTGAGGCCTGCTTATTGTAAATATCTTGTACTTGTTTGAACACCTTTTAATGTCAAAGTTGGCCTCTGTGCTTTTCAGTGTTGGAAAGACTCTTTCTTGCACTGAGGTCTGCTTATTGTAAATATCTTGTACTTGTTTGAACACCTTTTAATGTCAAAGTTGGCCTCTGTGCTTTTTCAGTGTTGAAAAGACTCTTTCTTGCACTGAGGTCTGCTTATTGTAAATATCTTGTACTTGATTTTACACCTTTTAATGTCAAAGTTGGCCTCTGTGCTTATCAGTGTTGGAAAGACTCTTTCTTGCACTGAGGTCTGCTTATTGTAAATATCTTGTACTTGTTTGAACACCTTTTAATGTCAAAGTTGGCCTCTGTGCTTTTTCAGTGTTGAAAAGACTCTTTCTTGCACTGAGGTCTGCTTATTGTAAATATCTTGTACTTGTTTGAACACCTTTTAATGTCAAAGTTGGCCTCTGTGCTTTTTCAGTGTTGAAAAGACTCTTTCTTGCACTGAGGTCTGCTTATTGTAAATATCTTGTACTTGTTTGAACACCTTTTAATGTCAAAGTTGGCCTCTGTGCTTATCAGTGTTGGAAAGACTCTTTCTTGCACTGAGGTCTGCTTATTGTAAATATCTTGTACTTGTTTGAACACCTTTTAATGTCAAAGTTGGCCTCTGCGCTTCTGCAGTGTTAGAAAGACTCTTTCTTGCACTGAGGTCTGCTTATTGTAAATATCTTGTACTTGTTTGAACACCTTTTAATGTCAAAGTTGGCCTCTGTGCTTTTTCAGTGTTGAAAAGACTCTTTCTTGCACTGAGGTCTGCTTATTGTAAATATCTTGTACTTGATTTTACACCTTTTAATGTCAAAGTTGGCCTCTGTGCTTATCAGTGTTGGAAAGACTCTTTCTTGCACTGAGGTCTGCTTATTGTAAATATCTTGTACTTGTTTGAACACCTTTTCATGTCAAAGTTGGCCTCTGAGCTTATCAGTGTTGGAAAGACTCTTTCTTGCACTGAGGTCTGCTTATTGTAAATATCTTGTACTTGTTTGAACACCTTTTCATGTCAAAGTTGGCCTCTGTGCTTTTTCAGTGTTGGAAAGACTCTTTCTTGCACTGAGGTCTGCTTATTGTAAATATCTTGTACTTGTTTGAACACCTTTTCATGTCAAAGTTGGCCTCTGTGCTTTTTCAGTGTTGGAAAGACTCTTTCTTGCACTGAGGTCTGCTTATTGTAAATATCTTGTACTTGATTTTACACCTTTTAATGTCAAAGTTGGCCTCTGCGCTTCCTCAGTGTTAGAAAGACTCTTTCTTGCACTGAGGTCTGCTTATTGTAAATATCTTGTACTTGTTTGAACACCTTTTCATGTCAAAGTTGGCCTCTGTGCTTTTTCAGTGTTGGAAAGACTCTTTCTTGCACTGAGGTCTGCTTATTGTAAATATCTTGTACTTGTTTGAACACCTTTTCATGTCAAAGTTGGCCTCTGTGCTTCTGCAGTGTTAGAAAGACTCTTTCTTGCACTGAGGGCTGCTTATTGTAAATATCTTGTACTTGTTTGAAGACCATTTAATGTTAAATTTGGCCTCTTTGCTTTTTCCATGTTGGAAAGACTCTTTCTTGCACTGAGGTCTGCTTATTGTAAATATCTTGTACTTGATTTTACACCTTTTAATGTCAAAGTTGGCCTCTGCGCTTCTGCAGTTTTAGAAAGACTCTTTCTTGCACTGAGGTCTGCTTATTGTAAATATCTTGTACTTGTTTGAACACCTTTTAATGTCAAAGTTGGCCTCTGTGCTTTTTCCGTGTTGGAAAGACTCTTTCTTGCACTGAGGTCTGCTTATTGTAAATATCTTGTACTTGTTTTTACACCTTTTCATGTCAAAGTTGGCCTCTGTGCTTTTTCCGTGTTGGAAAGACTCTTTCTTGCACCGAAGTCTGCTTATTGTAAATATCTTGTACTTGTTTTTACACCTTTTCATGTCAAAGTTGGCCTCTGTGCTTATCAGTGTTGGAAAGACTCTTTCTTGCACTGAGGTCTGCTTATTGTAAATATCTTGTACTTGTTTGAACACCTTTTAATGTCAAAGTTGGCCTCTGTGCTTATCAGTGTTGGAAAGACTCTTTCTTGCACTGAGGTCTGCTTATTGTAAATATCTTGTACTTGATTTTTACACCTTTTCATGTCAAAGTTGGCCTCTGTGCTTTTTCAGTGTTGGAAAGACTCTTTCTTGCACTGAGGTCTGCTTATTGTAAATATCTTGTACTTGTTTTTACACCTTTTAATGTCAAAGTTGGCCTCTGTGCTTATCAGTGTTAGAAAGACTCTTTCTTGTACTGAGGTCTGCTTATTGTGAATATATTGTACTTGTTTTTATACCTTTTAATGTCAAAGTTGGCCTCTGTGCTTGTCAGTGTTGGAAAGACACGTTTTTGCACTGAGGTCTGCTTATTGTAAATATCTTGTACTTGTTTGAACACCTTTTAATGTCAAAGTTGGCCTCTGTGCTTTTTCAGTGTTGGAAAGACTCTTTCTTGCACTGAGGTCTGCTTATTGTAAATATCTTGTACTTGTTTGAACACCTTTTAATGTCAAAGTTGGCCTCTGCGCTTCTGCAGTGTTAGAAAGACTCTTTCTTGCACTGAGGTCTGCTTATTGTAAATATCTTGTACTTGTTTGAACACCTTTTAATGTCAAAGTTGGCCTCTGTGCTTTTTCAGTGTTGAAAAGACTCTTTCTTGCACTGAGGTCTGCTTATTGTAAATATCTTGTACTTGATTTTACACCTTTTAATGTCAAAGTTGGCCTCTGCGCTTCTGCAGTTTTAGAAAGACTCTTTCTTGCACTGAGGTCTGCTTATTGTAAATATCTTGTACTTGTTTGAACACCTTTTCATGTCAAAGTTGGCCTCTGTGCTTTTTCCGTGTTGGAAAGACTCTTTCTTGCACCGAAGTCTGCTTATTGTAAATATCTTGTACTTGTTTTTACACCTTTTCATGTCAAAGTTGGCCTCTGTGCTTATCAGTGTTGGAAAGACTCTTTCTTGCACTGAGGTCTGCTTATTGTAAATATCTTGTACTTGTTTGAACACCTTTTCATGTCAAAGTTGGCCTCTGTGCTTTTTCAGTGTTGGAAAGACTCTTTCTTGCACTGAGGTCTGCTTATTGTAAATATCTTGTACTTGTTTGAACACCTTTTCATGTCAAAGTTGGCCTCTGTGCTTTTTCAGTGTTGGAAAGACTCTTTCTTGCACTGAGGTCTGCTTATTGTAAATATCTTGTACTTGATTTTACACCTTTTAATGTCAAAGTTGGCCTCTGCGCTTCCTCAGTGTTAGAAAGACTCTTTCTTGCACTGAGGTCTGCTTATTGTAAATATCTTGTACTTGTTTGAACACCTTTTATGTCAAAGTTGGCCTCTGTGCTTATCAGTGTTGGAAAGACTCTTTCTTGCACTGAGGTCTGCTTATTGTAAATATCTTGTACTTGTTTGAACACCTTTTCATGTCAAAGTTGGCCTCTGTGCTTCTGCAGTGTTAGAAAGACTCTTTCTTGCACTGAGGTCTGCTTATTGTAAATATCTTGTACTTGTTTGAACACCTTTTAATGTCAAAGTTGGCCTCTGTGCTTTTTCCGTGTTGGAAAGACTCTTTCTTGCACTGAGGTCTGCTTATTGTAAATATCTTGTACTTGTTTGAACACCTTTTAATGTCAAAGTTGGCCTCTGTGCTTATCAGTGTTGGAAAGACTCTTTCTTGCACTGAGGTCTGCTTATTGTAAATATCTTGTACTTGATTTTTACACCTTTTCATGTCAAAGTTGGCCTCTGTGCTTTTTCAGTGTTGGAAAGACTCTTTCTTGCACTGAGGTCTGCTTATTGTAAATATCTTGTACTTGTTTTTACACCTTTTAATGTCAAAGTTGGCCTCTGTGCTTATCAGTGTTAGAAAGACTCTTTCTTGCACTGAGGTCTGCTTATTGTGAATATATTGTACTTGTTTTTATACCTTTTAATGTCAAAGTTGGCCTCTGTGCTTGTCAGTGTTGGAAAGACACGTTTTTGCACTGAGGTCTGCTTATTGTAAATATCTTGTACTTGTTTGAACACCTTTTAATGTCAAAGTTGGCCTCTGTGCTTTTTCAGTGTTGGAAAGACTCTTTCTTGCACTGAGGTCTGCTTATTGTGAATATATTGTACTTGTTTTTATACCTTTTAATGTCAAAGTTGGCCTCTGTGCTTGTCAGTGTTGGAAAGACACGTTTTTGCACTGAGGTCTGCTTATTGTAAATATCTTGTACTTGTTTGAACACCTTTTAATGTCAAAGTTGGCCTCTGTGCTTTTTCAGTGTTGGAAAGACTCTTTCTTGCACTGAGGTCTGCTTATTGTAAATATCTTGTACTTGTTTGAACACCTTTTAATGTCAAAGTTGGCCTCTGTGCTTTTTCAGTGTTGGAAAGACTCTTTCTTGCACTGAGGTCTGCTTATTGTAAATATCTTGTACTTGTTTGAACACCTTTTAATGTCAAAGTTGGCCTCTGCGCTTCTGCAGTGTTAGAAAGACTCTTTCTTGCACTGAGGTCTGCTTATTGTAAATATCTTGTACTTGTTTGAACACCTTTTAATGTCAAAGTTGGCCTCTGTGCTTTTTCAGTGTTGAAAAGACTCTTTCTTGCACTGAGGTCTGCTTATTGTAAATATCTTGTACTTGATTTTACACCTTTTAATGTCAAAGTTGGCCTCTGCGCTTCTGCAGTTTTAGAAAGACTCTTTCTTGCACTGAGGTCTGCTTATTGTAAATATCTTGTACTTGTTTGAACACCTTTTCATGTCAAAGTTGGCCTCTGTGCTTGTCAGTGTTGGAAAGACACGTTTTTGCACTGAGGTCTGCTTATTGTAAATATCTTGTACTTGTTTGAACACCTTTTAATGTCAAAGTTGGCCTCTGTGCTTTTTCAGTGTTGGAAAGACTCTTTCTTGCACTGAGGTCTGCTTATTGTAAATATCTTGTACTTGTTTGAACACCTTTTAATGTCAAAGTTGGCCTCTGTGCTTATCAGTGTTGGAAAGACTCTTTCTTGCACTGAGGTCTGCTTATTGTAAATATCTTGTACTTGTTTGAACACCTTTTCATGTCAAAGTTGGCCTCTGTGCTTCTGCAGTGTTGGAAAGACTCTTTCTTGCACTGAGGGCTGCTTATTGTAAATATCTTGTACTTGATTTTTACACCTTTTAATGTTAAATTTGGCCTCTTTGCTTTTTCCATGTTGGAAAGACTCTTTCTTGCACTGAGGTCTGCTTATTGTAAATATCTTCTACTTGTTTTTACACCTTTTCATGTCAAAGTTGGCCTCTGAGCTTATCAGTGATGGAAAGACTCTTTCTTGCACTGAGGTCTGCTTATTGTAAATATCTTGTACTTGATTTTACACCTTTTAATGTCAAAGTTGGCCTCTGCGCTTCTGCAGTTTTAGAAAGACTCTTTCTTGCACTGAGGTCTGCTTATTGTAAATATCTTGTACTTGTTTGAACACCTTTTCATGTCAAAGTTGGCCTCTGTGCTTATCAGTGTTGGAAAGACTCTTTCTTGCACTGAGGTCTGCTTATTGTAAATATCTTGTACTTGTTTGAACACCTTTTAATGTCAAAGTTGGCCTCTGTGCTTTTTCCGTGTTGGAAAGACTCTTTCTTGCACCGAAGTCTGCTTATTGTAAATATCTTGTACTTGTTTTTACACCTTTTCATGTCAAAGTTGGCCTCTGTGCTTATCAGTGTTGGAAAGACTCTTTCTTGCACTGAGGTCTGCTTATTGTAAATATCTTGTACTTGTTTGAACACCTTTTCATGTCAAAGTTGGCCTCTGTGCTTTTTCAGTGTTGGAAAGACTCTTTCTTGCACTGAGGTCTGCTTATTGTAAATATCTTGTACTTGTTTGAACACCTTTTCATGTCAAAGTTGGCCTCTGTGCTTTTTCAGTGTTGGAAAGACTCTTTCTTGCACTGAGGTCTGCTTATTGTAAATATCTTGTACTTGATTTTACACCTTTTAATGTCAAAGTTGGCCTCTGCGCTTCCTCAGTGTTAGAAAGACTCTTTCTTGCACTGAGGTCTGCTTATTGTAAATATCTTGTACTTGTTTGAACACCTTTTCATGTCAAAGTTGGCCTCTGTGCTTATCAGTGTTGGAAAGACTCTTTCTTGCACTGAGGTCTGCTTATTGTAAATATCTTGTACTTGTTTGAACACCTTTTCATGTCAAAGTTGGCCTCTGTGCTTCTGCAGTGTTAGAAAGACTCTTTCTTGCACTGAGGTCTGCTTATTGTAAATATCTTGTACTTGTTTGAACACCTTTTAATGTCAAAGTTGGCCTCTGTGCTTTTTCCGTGTTGGAAAGACTCTTTCTTGCACTGAGGTCTGCTTATTGTAAATATCTTGTACTTGTTTGAACACCTTTTAATGTCAAAGTTGGCCTCTGTGCTTATCAGTGTTGGAAAGACTCTTTCTTGCACTGAGGTCTGCTTATTGTAAATATCTTGTACTTGATTTTTACACCTTTTCATGTCAAAGTTGGCCTCTGTGCTTTTTCAGTGTTGGAAAGACTCTTTCTTGCACTGAGGTCTGCTTATTGTAAATATCTTGTACTTGTTTTTACACCTTTTAATGTCAAAGTTGGCCTCTGTGCTTATCAGTGTTAGAAAGACTCTTTCTTGCACTGAGGTCTGCTTATTGTGAATATATTGTACTTGTTTTTATACCTTTTAATGTCAAAGTTGGCCTCTGTGCTTGTCAGTGTTGGAAAGACACGTTTTTGCACTGAGGTCTGCTTATTGTAAATATCTTGTACTTGTTTGAACACCTTTTAATGTCAAAGTTGGCCTCTGTGCTTTTTCAGTGTTGGAAAGACTCTTTCTTGCACTGAGGTCTGCTTATTGTGAATATATTGTACTTGTTTTTATACCTTTTAATGTCAAAGTTGGCCTCTGTGCTTGTCAGTGTTGGAAAGACACGTTTTTGCACTGAGGTCTGCTTATTGTAAATATCTTGTACTTGTTTGAACACCTTTTAATGTCAAAGTTGGCCTCTGTGCTTTTTCAGTGTTGGAAAGACTCTTTCTTGCACTGAGGTCTGCTTATTGTAAATATCTTGTACTTGTTTGAACACCTTTTAATGTCAAAGTTGGCCTCTGTGCTTTTTCAGTGTTGGAAAGACTCTTTCTTGCACTGAGGTCTGCTTATTGTAAATATCTTGTACTTGTTTGAACACCTTTTAATGTCAAAGTTGGCCTCTGCGCTTCTGCAGTGTTAGAAAGACTCTTTCTTGCACTGAGGTCTGCTTATTGTAAATATCTTGTACTTGTTTGAACACCTTTTAATGTCAAAGTTGGCCTCTGTGCTTTTTCAGTGTTGAAAAGACTCTTTCTTGCACTGAGGTCTGCTTATTGTAAATATCTTGTACTTGATTTTACACCTTTTAATGTCAAAGTTGGCCTCTGTGCTTTTTCAGTGTTGGAAAGACTCTTTCTTGCACTGAGGTCTGCTTATTGTAAATATCTTGTACTTGTTTGAACACCTTTTAATGTCAAAGTTGGCCTCTGTGCTTATCAGTGTTGGAAAGACTCTTTCTTGCACTGAGGTCTGCTTATTGTAAATATCTTGTACTTGTTTGAACACCTTTTCATGTCAAAGTTGGCCTCTGTGCTTCTGCAGTGTTGGAAAGACTCTTTCTTGCACTGAGGGCTGCTTATTGTAAATATCTTGTACTTGATTTTTACACCTTTTAATGTTAAATTTGGCCTCTTTGCTTTTTCCATGTTGGAAAGACTCTTTCTTGCACTGAGGTCTGCTTATTGTAAATATCTTGTACTTGATTTTTACACCTTTTAATGTCAAAGTTGGCCTCTGTGCTTTTTCAGTGTTGGAAAGACTCTTTCTTGCACTGAGGTCTGCTTATTGTAAATATCTTCTACTTGTTTTTACACCTTTTCATGTCAAAGTTGGCCTCTGAGCTTATCAGTGATGGAAAGACTCTTTCTTGCACTGAGGTCTGCTTATTGTAAATATCTTGTACTTGTTTTTACACCTTTTCATGTCAAAGTTGGCCTCTGTGCTTTTTCCGTGTTGGAAAGACTCTTTCTTGCACCGAAGTCTGCTTATTGTAAATATCTTGTACTTGTTTGAACACCTTTTCATGTCAAAGTTGGCCTCTGTGCTTCTGCAGTGTTGGAAAGACTCTTTCTTGCACTGAGGGCTGCTTATTGTAAATATCTTGTACTTGATTTTTACACCTTTTAATGTTAAATTTGGCCTCTTTGCTTTTTCCATGTTGGAAAGACTCTTTCTTGCACTGAGGTCTGCTTTTTGTAAATATCTTGTACTTGTTTTTACACCTTTTAATGTCAAAGTTGGCCTCTGTGCTTATCAGTGTTGGAAAGACTCTTTCTTGCACTAAGGTCTGCTTATTGTAAATATCTTGTACTTGTTTTTACACTTTTAATGTCAAAGTTGGCCTCTGTGCTTATCAGTGTTGGAAAGGCTCTTTCTTGCACTGAGGTCTGCTTTTTGTAAATATCTTGTACTTGTTTTTACACCTTTTAATGTCAAAGTTGGCCTCTGTGCTTATCAGTGTTGGAAAGACTCTTTCTTGCACTAAGGTCTGCTTATTGTAAATATCTTGTACTTGTTTTTACACCTTTTAATGTCAAAGTTGGCCTCTGTGCTTATCAGTGTTGGAAAGGCTCTTTCTTGCACTGAGGTCTGCTTATTGTAAATATCTTGTACTTGTTTTTACACCTTTTAATGTCAAAGTTGGCCTCTGCGCTTCCTCAGTGTTAGAAAGACTCTTTCTTGCACTGAGGTCTGCTTATTGTAAATATCTTGTACTTTTTTTTACACCTTTTAATGTCAAAGTTGGCCTCTGCACTTCATCAGTGTTAGAAAGACTCTTTCTTGCACTGAGGTCTGCTTATTGTAAATATCTTGTACTTGTTTTTACACCTTTTCATGTCAAAGTTGGCCTCTGTGCTTATCAGTGTTGGAAAGGCTCTTTCTTGCACTGAGGTCTGCTTATTGTAAATATCTTGTACTTGTTTTTACACCTTTTCATGTCAAAGTTGGCCTCTGTGCTTATCAGTGTTGGAAAGGCTCTTTCTTGCACTGAGGTCTGCTTATTGTAAATATCTTGTACTTTTTTTTACACCTTTTAATGTCAAAGTTGGCCTCTGTGCTCATCAGTGTTAGAAAGACTCTTTCTTGCACTGAGGTCTGCTTATTGTAAATATCTTGTACTTGTTTTTACACCTTTTAATGTCAAAGTTGGCCTCTGCGCTTCCTCAGTGTTAGAAAGACTCTTTCTTGCACTGAGGTCTGCTTATTGTAAATATCTTGTACTTGTTTTTACACCTTTTCATGTCAAAGTTGGCCTCTGTGCTTTTTCAGTGTTGGAAAGACTCTTTCTTGCACTGAGGTCTGCTTATTGTGAATATCTTGTACTTGTTTGAACACCTTTTAATGTCAAAGTTGGCCTCTGTGCTTATCAGTGTTAGAAAGACTCTTTCTTGCACTGAGGTCTGCTTATTGTGAATATATTGTACTTGTTTTTATACCTTTTAATGTCAAAGTTGGCCTCTGTGCTTATCAGTGTTGGAAAGGCTCTTTCTTGCACTGAGGTCTGCTTATTGTGAATATATTGTACTTGTTTTTATACCTTTTAATGTCAAAGTTGGCCTCTGTGCTTATCAGTGTTGGAAAGACTCTTTCTTGCACTGAGGTCTGCTTTTTGTAAATATCTTGTACTTGTTTTTACACCTTTTAATGTCAAAGTTGGCCTCTGAGCTTATCAGTGTTGGAAAGACTCTTTCTTGCACTAAGGTCTGCTTATTGTAAATATCTTGTACTTGTTTTTACACCTTTTCATGTCAAAGTTGGCCTCTGTGCTTATCAGTGTTGGAAAGGCTCTTTCTTGCACTGAGGTCTGCTTATTGTAAATATCTTGTACTTGCTTTACACCTTTTAATGTCAAAGTTGGCCTCTGCGCTTCTTCAGTGTTAGAAAGACTCTTTCTTGCACTGAGGTCTGCTTATTGTAAATATCTTGTACTTGTTTTTACACCTTTTCATGTCAAAGTTGGCCTCTGTGCTTATCAGTGTTGGAAAGACTCTTTCTTGCACTGAGGTCTGCTTATTGTAAATATCTTGTACTTATTTGAACACCTTTTAATGTCAAAGTTGGCCTCTGTGCTTTTTCAGTGTTGGAAAGACTCTTTCTTGCACTGAGGTCTGCTTATTGTTAATATCTTGTACTTGTTTGAACACCTTTTAATGTCAAAGTTGGCCTCTGTGCTTATCAGTGTTGGAAAGACTCTTTCTTGCACTGAGGTCTGCTTATTGTAAATATCTTGTACTTGTTTTTACACCTTTTCATGTCAAAGTTGGCCTCTGTGCTTTTTCAGTGTTGGAAAGACTCTTTCTTGCACTGAGGTCTGCTTATTGTGAATATCTTGTACTTGTTTGAACACCTTTTAATGTCAAAGTTGGCCTCTGTGCTTATCAGTGTTAGAAAGACTCTTTCTTGCACTGAGGTCTGCTTATTGTGAATATATTGTACTTGTTTTTATACCTTTTAATGTCAAAGTTGGCCTCTGTGCTTATCAGTGTTGGAAAGGCTCTTTCTTGCACTGAGGTCTGCTTATTGTGAATATATTGTACTTGTTTTTATACCTTTTAATGTCAAAGTTGGCCTCTGTGCTTATCAGTGTTGGAAAGACTCTTTCTTGCACTGAGGTCTGCTTTTTGTAAATATCTTGTACTTGTTTTTACACCTTTTAATGTCAAAGTTGGCCTCTGAGCTTATCAGTGTTGGAAAGACTCTTTCTTGCACTAAGGTCTGCTTATTGTAAATATCTTGTACTTGTTTTTACACCTTTTCATGTCAAAGTTGGCCTCTGTGCTTATCAGTGTTGGAAAGGCTCTTTCTTGCACTGAGGTCTGCTTATTGTAAATATCTTGTACTTGCTTTACACCTTTTAATGTCAAAGTTGGCCTCTGCGCTTCTTCAGTGTTAGAAAGACTCTTTCTTGCACTGAGGTCTGCTTATTGTAAATATCTTGTACTTGTTTTTACACCTTTTCATGTCAAAGTTGGCCTCTGTGCTTATCAGTGTTGGAAAGACTCTTTCTTGCACTGAGGTCTGCTTATTGTAAATATCTTGTACTTATTTGAACACCTTTTAATGTCAAAGTTGGCCTCTGTGCTTTTTCAGTGTTGGAAAGACTCTTTCTTGCACTGAGGTCTGCTTATTGTTAATATCTTGTACTTGTTTGAACACCTTTTAATGTCAAAGTTGGCCTCTGTGCTTATCAGTGTTGGAAAGACTCTTTCTTGCACTGAGGTCTGCTTATTGTAAATATCTTGTACTTGTTTTTACACCTTTTAATGTCAAAGTTGGCCTCTGTGCTTATCAGTGTTGGAAAGGCTCTTTCTTGCACTGAGGTCTGCTTATTGTAAATATCTTGTACTTGTTTGAACACCTTTTAATGTCAAAGTTGGCCTCTGTGCTTATCAGTGTTGGAAAGACTCTTTCTTGCACTGAGGTCTGCTTATTGTAAATATCTTGTACTTGTTTGAACACCTTTTCATGTCAAAGTTGGCCTCTGTGCTTCTGCAGTGTTAGAAAGACTCTTTCTTGCACTGAGGTCTGCTTATTGTAAATATCTTGTACTTGATTTTTACACCTTTTAATGTTAAATTTGGCCTCTTTGCTTTTTCCATTTTGGAAAGACTCTTTCTTGCACTGAGGTCTGCTTATTGTAAATATCTTGTACTTGTTTTTACACCTTTTCATGTCAAAGTTGGCCTCTGAGCTTATCAGTGATGGAAAGACTCTTTCTTGCACTGAGGTCTGCTTATTGTAAATATCTTGTACTTGTTTTTACACTTTTTATGTCAAAGTTGGCCTCTGTGCTTATCAGTGTTGGAAAGACTCTTTCTTGCACTAAGGTCTGCTTATTGTAAATATCTTGTACTTTTTTTTACACCTTTTAATGTCAAAGTTGGCCTCTGTGCTCATCAGTGTTGGAAAGACTCTTTCTTGCACTAAGGTCTGCTTATTGTAAATATCTTGTACTTTTTTTTACACCTTTTAATGTCAAAGTTGGCCTCTGCGCTTCCTCAGTGTTAGAAAGACTCTTTCTTGCACTGAGGTCTGCTTATTGTAAATATCTTGTACTTGTTTGAACACCTTTTAATGTCAAAGTTGGCCTCTGTGCTTTTCAGTGTTGGAAAGACTCTTTCTTGCACTGAGGTCTGCTTATTGTAAATATCTTGTACTTGTTTGAACACCTTTTAATGTCAAAGTTGGCCTCTGTGCTTTTTCAGTGTTGGAAAGACTCTTTCTTGCACTGAGGTCTGCTTATTGTAAATATCTTGTACTTGTTTGAACACCTTTTCATGTCAAAGTTGGCCTCTGTGCTTTTTCCGTGTTGGAAAGACTCTTTCTTGCACTGAGGTCTGCTTATTGTAAATATCTTGTACTTGTTTGAACACCTTTTCATGTCAAAGTTGGCCTCTGAGCTTATCAGTGATGGAAAGACTCTTTCTTGCACTGAGGTCTGCTTATTGTAAATATCTTGTACTTGTTTTTACACTTTTTATGTCAAAGTTGGCCTCTGAGCTTATCAGTGATGGAAAGACTCTTTCTTGCACTGAGGTCTGCTTATTGTAAATATCTTGTACTTGTTTGAACACCTTTTCATGTCAAAGTTGGCCTCTGTGCTTTTTCCGTGTTGGAAAGACTCTTTCTTGCACTGAGGTCTGCTTATTGTAAATATCTTGTACTTGTTTTTACACCTTTTAATGTCAAAATTGGCCTCTGAGCTTATCAGTGATGGAAAGACTCTTTCTTGCACTGAGGTCTGCTTATTGTAAATATCTTGTACTTGTTTTTACACCTTTTAATGTCAAAGTTGGCCTCTGTGCTTTTTCCGTGTTGGAAAGACTCTTTCTTGCACTGAGGTCTGCTTATTGTAAATATCTTGTACTTGTTTGAACACCTTTTAATGTCAAAGTTGGCCTCTGCGCTTCTGCAGTGTTAGAAAGACTCTTTCTTGCACTGAGGTCTGCTTATTGTAAATATCTTGTACTTGTTTGAACACCTTTTAATGTCAAAGTTGGCCTCTGTGCTTTTTCAGTGTTGAAAAGACTCTTTCTTGCACTGAGGTCTGCTTATTGTAAATATCTTGTACTTGATTTTACACCTTTTAATGTCAAAGTTGGCCTCTGCGCTTCTGCAGTTTTAGAAAGACTCTTTCTTGCACTGAGGTCTGCTTATTGTAAATATCTTGTACTTGTTTGAACACCTTTTCATGTCAAAGTTGGCCTCTGTGCTTGTCAGTGTTGGAAAGACACGTTTTTGCACTGAGGTCTGCTTATTGTAAATATCTTGTACTTGTTTGAACACCTTTTAATGTCAAAGTTGGCCTCTGTGCTTTTTCCGTGTTGGAAAGACTCTTTCTTGCACCGAAGTCTGCTTATTGTAAATATCTTGTACTTGTTTTTACACCTTTTCATGTCAAAGTTGGCCTCTGTGCTTTTTCAGTGTTGGAAAGACTCTTTCTTGCACTGAGGTCTGCTTATTGTAAATATCTTGTACTTGTTTGAACACCTTTTAATGTCAAAGTTGGCCTCTGTGCTTATCAGTGTTGGAAAGACTCTTTCTTGCACTGAGGTCTGCTTATTGTAAATATCTTGTACTTGTTTGAACACCTTTTCATGTCAAAGTTGGCCTCTGTGCTTCTGCAGTGTTGGAAAGACTCTTTCTTGCACTGAGGTCTGCTTATTGTAAATATCTTGTACTTGTTTGAACACCTTTTCATGTCAAAGTTGGCCTCTGTGCTTCTGCAGTGTTAGAAAGACTCTTTCTTGCACTGAGGGCTGCTTATTGTAAATATCTTGTACTTGATTTTTACACCTTTTAATGTTAAATTTGGCCTCTTTGCTTTTTCCATGTTGGAAAGACTCTTTCTTGCACTGAGGTCTGCTTATTGTAAATATCTTCTACTTGATTTTTACACCTTTTAATGTCAAAGTTGGCCTCTGTGCTTTTTCCATGTTGGAAAGACTCTTTCTTGCACTGAGGTCTGCTTATTGTAAATATCTTCTACTTGTTTTTACACCTTTTCATGTCAAAGTTGGCCTCTGAGCTGATCAGTGATGGAAAGACTCTTTCTTGCACTGAGGTCTGCTTATTGTAAATATCTTCTACTTGTTTTTACACCTTTTAATGTCAAAGTTGGCCTCTTTGCTTTTTCAGTGTTGAAAAGACTCTTTCTTGCACTGAGGTCTGCTTATTGTAAATATCTTGTACTTGATTTTTACACCTTTTAATGTCAAAGTTGGCCTCTGTGCTTTTTCCATGTTGGAAAGACTCTTTCTTGCACTGAGGTCTGCTTATTGTAAATATCTTGTACTTGTTTTTACACTTTTAATGTCAAAGTTGGCCTCTGTGCTTATCAGTGTTGGAAAGGCTCTTTCTTGCACTGAGGTCTGCTTATTGTAAATATCTTGTACTTGTTTGAACACTTTTAATGTCAAAGTTGGCCTCTGTGCTTATCAGTGTTGGAAAGACTCTTTCTTGCACTGAGGTCTGCTTATTGTAAATATCTTGTACTTGTTTGAACACCTTTTCATGTCAAAGTTGGCCTCTGTGCTTCTGCAGTGTTAGAAAGACTCTTTCTTGCACTGAGGGCTGCTTATTGTAAATATCTTGTACTTGATTTTTACACCTTTTAATGTTAAATTTGGCCTCTTTGCTTTTTCCATGTTGGAAAGACTCTTTCTTGCACTGAGGTCTGCTTATTGTAAATATCTTGTACTTGATTTTTACACCTTTTAATGTCAAAGTTGGCCTCTGTGCTTTTTCCATGTTGGAAAGACTCTTTCTTGCACTGAGGTCTGCTTATTGTAAATATCTTCTACTTGTTTTTACACCTTTTCATGTCAAAGTTGGCCTCTGAGCTGATCAGTGATGGAAAGACTCTTTCTTGCACTGAGGTCTGCTTATTGTAAATATCTTCTACTTGTTTTTACACCTTTTAATGTCAAAGTTGGCCTCTTTGCTTTTTCAGTGTTGAAAAGACTCTTTCTTGCACTGAGGTCTGCTTATTGTAAATATCTTGTACTTGATTTTTACACCTTTTAATGTCAAAGTTGGCCTCTGTGCTTTTTCCATGTTGGAAAGACTCTTTCTTGCACTGAGGTCTGCTTATTGTAAATATCTTGTACTTGTTTTTACACTTTTAATGTCAAAGTTGGCCTCTGTGCTTATCAGTGTTGGAAAGGCTCTTTCTTGCACTGAGGTCTGCTTATTGTAAATATCTTGTACTTGTTTTTACACTTTTAATGTCAAAGTTGGCCTCTGTGCTTATCAGTGTTGGAAAGGCTCTTTCTTGCACTGAGGTCTGCTTATTGTAAATATCTTGTACTTGTTTGAACACCTTTTAATGTCAAAGTTGGCCTCTGTGCTTTTTCAGTGTTGAAAAGACTCTTTCTTGCACTGAGGTCTGCTTATTGTGAATATCTTGTACTTGTTTTTACACTTTTAATGTCAAAGTTGGCCTCTGTGCTTATCAGTGTTGGAAAGGCTCTTTCTTGCACTGAGGTCTGCTTATTGTAAATATCTTGTACTTGTTTTTACACCTTTTCATGTCAAAGTTGGCCTCTGAGCTTATCAGTGATGGAAAGACTCTTTCTTGCACTGAGGTCTGCTTATTGTAATTATCTTGTACTTGTTTGAACACCTTTTCATGTCAAAGTTGGCCTCTGTGCTTGTCAGTGTTGGAAAGACACGTTTTTGCACTGAGGTCTGCTTATTGTAAATATCTTGTACTTGTTTGAACACCTTTTAATGTCAAAGTTGGCCTCTGAGCTTATCAGTGATGGAAAGACTCTTTCTTGCACTGAGGTCTGCTTATTGTAAATATCTTGTACTTGTTTGAACACCTTTTCATGTCAAAGTTGGCCTCTGTGCTTTTTCCGTGTTGGAAAGACTCTTTCTTGCACTGAGGTCTGCTTATTGTAAATATCTTGTACTTGTTTTTACACCTTTTAATGTCAAAGTTGGCCTCTGAGCTTATCAGTGATGGAAAGACTCTTTCTTGCACTGAGGTCTGCTTATTGTAAATATCTTGTACTTGTTTTTACACCTTTTAATGTCAAAGTTGGCCTCTGTGCTTTTTCCGTGTTGGAAAGACTCTTTCTTGCACTGAGGTCTGCTTATTGTAAATATCTTGTACTTGTTTGAACACCTTTTAATGTCAAAGTTGGCCTCTGCGCTTCTGCAGTGTTAGAAAGACTCTTTCTTGCACTGAGGTCTGCTTATTGTAAATATCTTGTACTTGTTTGAACACCTTTTAATGTCAAAGTTGGCCTCTGTGCTTTTTCAGTGTTGAAAAGACTCTTTCTTGCACTGAGGTCTGCTTATTGTAAATATCTTGTACTTGATTTTACACCTTTTAATGTCAAAGTTGGCCTCTGCGCTTCTGCAGTTTTAGAAAGACTCTTTCTTGCACTGAGGTCTGCTTATTGTAAATATCTTGTACTTGTTTGAACACCTTTTCATGTCAAAGTTGGCCTCTGTGCTTGTCAGTGTTGGAAAGACACGTTTTTGCACTGAGGTCTGCTTATTGTAAATATCTTGTACTTGTTTGAACACCTTTTAATGTCAAAGTTGGCCTCTGTGCTTTTTCCGTGTTGGAAAGACTCTTTCTTGCACCGAAGTCTGCTTATTGTAAATATCTTGTACTTGTTTTTACACCTTTTCATGTCAAAGTTGGCCTCTGTGCTTTTTCAGTGTTGGAAAGACTCTTTCTTGCACTGAGGTCTGCTTATTGTAAATATCTTGTACTTGTTTGAACACCTTTTAATGTCAAAGTTGGCCTCTGTGCTTATCAGTGTTGGAAAGACTCTTTCTTGCACTGAGGTCTGCTTATTGTAAATATCTTGTACTTGTTTGAACACCTTTTCATGTCAAAGTTGGCCTCTGTGCTTCTGCAGTGTTGGAAAGACTCTTTCTTGCACTGAGGTCTGCTTATTGTAAATATCTTGTACTTGTTTGAACACCTTTTCATGTCAAAGTTGGCCTCTGTGCTTCTGCAGTGTTAGAAAGACTCTTTCTTGCACTGAGGGCTGCTTATTGTAAATATCTTGTACTTGATTTTTACACCTTTTAATGTTAAATTTGGCCTCTTTGCTTTTTCCATGTTGGAAAGACTCTTTCTTGCACTGAGGTCTGCTTATTGTAAATATCTTGTACTTGATTTTTACACCTTTTAATGTCAAAGTTGGCCTCTGTGCTTTTTCAGTGTTGGAAAGACTCTTTCTTGCACCGAAGTCTGCTTATTGTAAATATCTTCTACTTGTTTTTACACCTTTTCATGTCAAAGTTGGCCTCTGAGCTTATCAGTGATGGAAAGACTCTTTCTTGCACTGAGGTCTGCTTATTGTAAATATCTTCTACTTGTTTTTACACCTTTTAATGTCAAAGTTGGCCTCTGAGCTTATCAGTGATGGAAAGACTCTTTCTTGCACTGAGGTCTGCTTATTGTAAATATCTTGTACTTGTTTTTACACTTTTAATGTCAAAGTTGGCCTCTGTGCTTATCAGTGTTGGAAAGGCTCTTTCTTGCACTGAGGTCTGCTTTTTGTAAATATCTTGTACTTGTTTTTACACCTTTTAATGTTAAAGTTGGCCTCTGTGCTTATCAGTGTTGGAAAGACTCTTTCTTGCACTAAGGTCTGCTTATTGTAAATATCTTGTACTTGTTTTTACACCTTTTAATGTCAAAGTTGGCCTCTGTGCTTATCAGTGTTGGAAAGGCTCTTTCTTGCACTGAGGTCTGCTTATTGTAAATATCTTGTACTTGTTTTTACACCTTTTAATGTCAAAGTTGGCCTCTGCGCTTCCTCAGTGTTAGAAAGACTCTTTCTTGCACTGAGGTCTGCTTATTGTAAATATCTTGTACTTTTTTTTACACCTTTTAATGTCAAAGTTGGCCTCTGCACTTCATCAGTGTTAGAAAGACTCTTTCTTGCACTGAGGTCTGCTTATTGTAAATATCTTGTACTTGTTTTTACACCTTTTCATGTCAAAGTTGGCCTCTGTGCTTATCAGTGTTGGAAAGGCTCTTTCTTGCACTGAGGTCTGCTTATTGTAAATATCTTGTACTTGTTTTTACACCTTTTCATGTCAAAGTTGGCCTCTGTGCTTATCAGTGTTGGAAAGGCTCTTTCTTGCACTGAGGTCTGCTTATTGTAAATATCTTGTACTTTTTTTTACACCTTTTAATGTCAAAGTTGGCCTCTGTGCTCATCAGTGTTGGAAAGACTCTTTCTTGCACTAAGGTCTGCTTATTGTAAATATCTTGTACTTGTTTTTACACCTTTTCATGTCAAAGTTGGCCTCTGTGCTTATCAGTGTTGGAAAGGCTCTTTCTTGCACTGAGGTCTGCTTATTGTAAATATCTTGTACTTGTTTTTACACCTTTTAATGTCAAAGTTGGCCTCTGCGCTTCCTCAGTGTTAGAAAGACTCTTTCTTGCACTGAGGTCTGCTTATTGTAAATATCTTGTACTTGTTTTTACACCTTTTCATGTCAAAGTTGGCCTCTGTGCTTATCAGTGTTGGAAAGGCTCTTTCTTGCACTGAGGTCTGCTTATTGTTAATATCTTGTACTTATTTGAACACCTTTTAATGTCAAAGTTGGCCTCTGTGCTTATCAGTGTTGGAAAGACACGTTTTTGCACTGAGGTCTGCTTATTGTAAATATCTTGTACTTGTTTGAACACCTTTTAATGTCAAAGTTGGCCTCTGAGCTTATCAGTGATGGAAAGACTCTTTCTTGCACTGAGGTCTGCTTATTGTAAATATCTTGTACTTGTTTGAACACCTTTTCATGTCAAAGTTGGCCTCTGTGCTTTTTCCGTGTTGGAAAGACTCTTTCTTGCACTGAGGTCTGCTTATTGTAAATATCTTGTACTTGTTTTTACACCTTTTAATGTCAAAGTTGGCCTCTGAGCTTATCAGTGATGGAAAGACTCTTTCTTGCACTGAGGTCTGCTTATTGTAAATATCTTGTACTTGTTTTTACACCTTTTAATGTCAAAGTTGGCCTCTGTGCTTTTTCCGTGTTGGAAAGACTCTTTCTTGCACTGAGGTCTGCTTATTGTAAATATCTTGTACTTATTTGAACACCTTTTAATGTCAAAGTTGGCCTCTGTGCTTTTTCAGTGTTGGAAAGACTCTTTCTTGCACTGAGGTCTGCTTATTGTAAATATCTTGTACTTGTTTGAACACCTTTTAATGTCAAAGTTGGCCTCTGTGCTTATCAGTGTTGGAAAGACTCTTTCTTGCACTGAGGTCTGCTTATTGTAAATATCTTGTACTTGTTTGAACACCTTTTCATGTCAAAGTTGGCCTCTGTGCTTCTGCAGTGTTAGAAAGACTCTTTCTTGCACTGAGGTCTGCTTATTGTAAATATCTTGTACTTGATTTTTACACCTTTTAATGTTAAATTTGGCCTCTTTGCTTTTTCAGTGTTGGAAAGACTCTTTCTTGCACTGAGGTCTGCTTATTGTAAATATCTTGTACTTGTTTGAACACCTTTTAATGTCAAAGTTGGCCTCTGTGCTTTTCAGTGTTGGAAAGACTCTTTCTTGCACTGAGGTCTGCTTATTGTAAATATCTTGTACTTGTTTGAACACCTTTTAATGTCAAAGTTGGCCTCTGTGCTTTTTCAGTGTTGGAAAGACTCTTTCTTGCACTGAGGTCTGCTTATTGTAAATATCTTGTACTTGTTTGAACACCTTTTAATGTCAAAGTTGGCCTCTGTGCTTTTTCAGTGTTGGAAAGACTCTTTCTTGCACTGAGGTCTGCTTATTGTAAATATCTTGTACTTGTTTGAACACCTTTTAATGTCAAAGTTGGCCTCTGTGCTTTTTCAGTGTTGAAAAGACTCTTTCTTGCACTGAGGTCTGCTTATTGTAAATATCTTGTACTTGTTTTTACACCTTTTCATGTCAAAGTTGGCCTCTGAGCTTATCAGTGATGGAAAGACTCTTTCTTGCACTGAGGTCTGCTTATTGTAAATATCTTGTACTTGTTTGAACACCTTTTAATGTCAAAGTTGGCCTCTGTGCTTTTTCAGTGTTGGAAAGACTCTTTCTTGCACTGAGGTCTGCTTATTGTAAATATCTTGTACTTGTTTGAACACCTTTTAATGTCAAAGTTGGCCTCTGTGCTTTTCAGTGTTGGAAAGACTCTTTCTTGCACTGAGGTCTGCTTATTGTAAATATCTTGTACTTGTTTGAAGACCTTTTAATGTCAAAGTTGGCCTCTGTGCTTTTTCAGTGTTGAAAAGACTCTTTCTTGCACTGAGGTCTGCTTATTGTAAATATCTTGTACTTGTTTTTACACTTTTTATGTCAAAGTTGGCCTCTGACCTTATCAGTGTTGGAAAGACTCTTTCTTGCACTGAGGTCTGCTTATTGTAAATATCTTGTACTTGTTTGAACACCTTTTAATGTCAAAGTTGGCCTCTGTGCTTTTTCAGTGTTGAAAAGACTCTTTCTTGCACTGAGGTCTGCTTATTGTAAATATCTTGTACTTGTTTTTACACTTTTTATGTCAAAGTTGGCCTCTGACCTTATCAGTGTTGGAAAGACTCTTTCTTGCACTGAGGTCTGCTTATTGTAAATATCTTGTACTTGTTTTTACACCTTTTAATGTCAAAGTTGGCCTCTGTGCTTATCAGTGATGGAAAGACTCTTTCTTGCACTGAGGTCTGCTTATTGTAAATATCTTGTACTTGTTTTTACACTTTTTATGTCAAAGTTGGCCTCTGACCTTATCAGTGTTGGAAAGACTCTTTCTTGCACTGAGGTCTGCTTATTGTAAATATCTTGTACTTGTTTTTACACCTTTTAATGTCAAAGTTGGCCTCTGTGCTTATCAGTGTTGGAAAGACTCTTTCTTGCACTGAGGTCTGCTTATTGTAAATATCTTGTACTTGTTTTTACACCTTTTAATGTCAAAGTTGGCCTCTGTGCTTTTTCAGTGTTGGAAAGACTCTTTCTTGCACTGAGGTCTGCTTATTGTAAATATCTTGTACTTGTTTGAACACCTTTTAATGTCAAAGTTGGCCTCTGCGCTTCCTCAGTGTTAGAAAGACTCTTTCTTGCACTGAGGTCTGCTTATTGTAAATATCTTGTACTTGTTTGAACACCTTTTCATGTCAAAGTTGGCCTCTGTGCTTGTCAGTGTTGGAAAGACACGTTTTTGCACTGAGGTCTGCTTATTATAAATATCTTGTACTTGTTTTTACACCTTTTAATGTCAAAGTTGGCCTCTGTGCTTTTTCAGTGTTGGAAAGACTCTTTCTTGCACTGAGGTCTGCTTATTGTAAATATCTTGTACTTGTTTGAACACCTTTTAATGTCAAAGTTGGCCTCTGTGCTTATCAGTGTTGGAAAGACTCTTTCTTGCACTGAGGTCTGCTTATTGTAAATATCTTGTACTTGTTTGAACACCTTTTCATGTCAAAGTTGGCCTCTGTGCTTGTCAGTGTTGGAAAGACACGTTTTTGCACTGAGGTCTGCTTATTGTAAATATCTTGTACTTGTTTGAACACCTTTTAATGTCAAAGTTGGCCTCTGTGCTTTTTCTGTGTTGGAAAGACTCTTTCTTGCACTGAGGTCTGCTTATTGTAAATATCTTGTACTTGTTTTTACACCTTTTCATGTCAAAGTTGGCCTCTGAGCTTATCAGTGATGGAAAGACTCTTTCTTGCACTGAGGTCTGCTTATTGTAAATATCTTGTACTTGTTTGAAGACCTTTTAATGTTAAAGTTGGCCTCTTTGCTTTTTCCGTGTTCGAAAGACTCTTTCTTGCACTGAGGTCTGCTTATTGTGAATATATTGTACTTGTTTTTATACCTTTTAATGTCAAAGTTGGCCTCTGTGCTTATCAGTGTTGGAAAGGCTCTTTCTTGCACTGAGGTCTGCTTATTGTAAATATCTTGTACTTGTTTTTACACCTTTTCATGTCAAAGTTGGCCTCTGTGCTTATCAGTGTTGGAAAGACTCTTTCTTGCACTGAGGTCTGCTTATTGTAAATATCTTGTACTTGTTTTTACACCTTTTCATGTCAAAGTTGGCCTCTGCGCTTCCTCAGTGTTGAAAAGACTCTTTCTTGCACTGAGGTCTGCTTATTGTAAATATCTTGTACTTGTTTGAACACCTTTTCATGTCAAAGTTGGCCTCTGTGCTTATCAGTGTTGGAAAGACTCTTTCTTGCACTGAGGTCTGCTTATTGTAAATATCTTGTACTTGTTTGAACACCTTTTCATGTCAAAGTTGGCCTCTGTGCTTGTCAGTGTTGGAAAGACACGTTTTTGCACTGAGGTCTGCTTATTGTAAATATCTTGTACTTTTTTTTACACCTTTTAATGTCAAAGTTGGCCTCTGTGCTTTTTCAGTGTTGGAAAGACTCTTTCTTGCACTGAGGTCTGCTTATTGTAAATATCTTGTACTTGTTTGAACACCTTTTCATGTCAAAGTTGGCCTCTGTGCTTGTCAGTGTTGGAAAGACACGTTTTTGCACTGAGGTCTGCTTATTGTAAATATCTTGTACTTGTTTGAACACCTTTTAATGTCAAAGTTGGCCTCTGTGCTTTTTCTGTGTTGGAAAGACTCTTTCTTGCACTCAGGTCTGCTTATTGTAAATATCTTGTACTTGTTTTTACACTTTTTATGTCAAAGTTGGCCTCTGACCTTATCAGTGTTGGAAAGACTCTTTCTTGCACTGAGGTCTGCTTATTGTAAATATCTTGTACTTGTTTTTACACTTTTTATGTCAAAGTTGGCCTCTGACCTTATCAGTGTTGGAAAGACTCTTTCTTGCACTGAGGTCTGCTTATTGTAAATATCTTGTACTTGTTTGAAGACCTTTTAATGTTAAAGTTGGCCTCTTTGCTTTTTCCATGTTCGAAAGACTCTTTCTTGCACTGAGGTCTGCTTATTGTAAATATCTTGTACTTGATTTTACACCTTTTAATGTCAAAGTTGGCCTCTGTGCTTTTTCAGTGTTGGAAAGACTCTTTCTTGCACTGAGGTCTGCTTATTGTGAATATCTTGTACTTGTTTGAACACCTTTTAATGTCAAAGTTGGCCTCTGTGCTTATCAGTGTTAGAAAGACTCTTTCTTGCACTGAGGTCTGCTTATTGTGAATATATTGTACTTGTTTTTATACCTTTTAATGTCAAAGTTGGCCTCTGTGCTTATCAGTGTTGGAAAGGCTCTTTCTTTCACTGAGGTCTGCTTATTGTAAATATCTTGTACTTGTTTTTACACCTTTTCATGTCAAAGTTGGCCTCTGTGCTTATCAGTGTTGGAAAGACTCTTTCTTGCACTGAGGTCTGCTTATTGTAAATATCTTGTACTTGTTTTTACACCTTTTCATGTCAAAGTTGGCCTCTGTGCTTATCAGTGTTGGAAAGACTCTTTCTTGCACTAAGGTCTGCTTATTGTAAATATCTTGTACTTTTTTTTACACCTTTTAATGTCAAAGTTGGCCTCTGTGCTCATCAGTGTTGGAAAGACTCTTTCTTGCACTAAGGTCTGCTTATTGTAAATATCTTGTACTTGTTTTTACACCTTTTCATGTCAAAGTTGGCCTCTGTGCTTATCAGTGTTGGAAAGACTCTTTCTTGCACTAAGGTCTGCTTATTGTAAATATCTTGTACTTTTTTTTACACCTTTTAATGTCAAAGTTGGCCTCTGTGCTCATCAGTGTTGGAAAGACTCTTTCTTGCACTGAGGTCTGCTTATTGTAAATATCTTGTACTTGTTTTTACACCTTTTAATGTCAAAGTTGGCCTCTGTGCTTATCAGTGTTGGAAAGACTCTTTCTTGCACTAAGGTCTGCTTATTGTAAATATCTTGTACTTTTTTTTACACCTTTTAATGTCAAAGTTGGCCTCTGCGCTTCCTCAGTGTTAGAAAGACTCTTTCTTGCACTGAGGTCTGCTTATTGTAAATATCTTGTACTTGTTTGAACACCTTTTAATGTCAAAGTTGGCCTCTGTGCTTTTTCAGTGTTAGAAAGACTCTTTCTTGCACTGAGGTCTGCTTATTGTAAATATCTTGTACTTGTTTGAACACCTTTTCATGTCAAAGTTGGCCTCTGTGCTTATCAGTGTTGGAAAGACTCTTTCTTGCACTGAGGTCTGCTTATTGTAAATATCTTGTACTTGTTTGAACACCTTTTCATGTCAAAGTTGGCCTCTGTGCTTGTCAGTGTTGGAAAGACACGTTTTTGCACTGAGGTCTGCTTATTGTAAATATCTTGTACTTTTTTTTACACCTTTTAATGTCAAAGTTGGCCTCTGTGCTTTTTCAGTGTTGGAAAGACTCTTTCTTGCACTGAGGTCTGCTTATTGTAAATATCTTGTACTTGTTTGAACACCTTTTCATGTCAAAGTTGGCCTCTGTGCTTGTCAGTGTTGGAAAGACACGTTTTTGCACTGAGGTCTGCTTATTGTAAATATCTTGTACTTGTTTGAACACCTTTTAATGTCAAAGTTGGCCTCTGTGCTTTTTCTGTGTTGGAAAGACTCTTTCTTGCACTGAGGTCTGCTTATTGTAAATATCTTGTACTTGTTTTTACACCTTTTCATGTCAAAGTTGGCCTCTGAGCTTATCAGTGATGGAAAGACTCTTTCTTGCACTGAGGTCTGCTTATTGTAAATATCTTGTACTTGTTTTTACACTTTTTATGTCAAAGTTGGCCTCTGACCTTATCAGTGTTGGAAAGACTCTTTCTTGCACTGAGGTCTGCTTATTGTAAATATCTTGTACTTGTTTTTACACTTTTTATGTCAAAGTTGGCCTCTGACCTTATCAGTATTGGAAAGACTCTTTCTTGCACTGAGGTCTGCTTATTGTAAATATCTTGTACTTGTTTGAAGACCTTTTAATGTTAAAGTTGGCCTCTTTGCTTTTTCCATGTTCGAAAGACTCTTTCTTGCACTGAGGTCTGCTTATTGTAAATATCTTGTACTTGATTTTACACCTTTTAATGTCAAAGTTGGCCTCTGTGCTTTTTCAGTGTTGGAAAGACTCTTTCTTGCACTGAGGTCTGCTTATTGTGAATATCTTGTACTTGTTTGAACACCTTTTAATGTCAAAGTTGGCCTCTGTGCTTATCAGTGTTAGAAAGACTCTTTCTTGCACTGAGGTCTGCTTATTGTGAATATATTGTACTTGTTTTTATACCTTTTAATGTCAAAGTTGGCCTCTGTGCTTATCAGTGTTGGAAAGGCTCTTTCTTTCACTGAGGTCTGCTTATTGTAAATATCTTGTACTTGTTTTTACACCTTTTCATGTCAAAGTTGGCCTCTGTGCTTATCAGTGTTGGAAAGACTCTTTCTTGCACTGAGGTCTGCTTATTGTAAATATCTTGTACTTGTTTTTACACCTTTTCATGTCAAAGTTGGCCTCTGTGCTTATCAGTGTTGGAAAGACTCTTTCTTGCACTAAGGTCTGCTTATTGTAAATATCTTGTACTTTTTTTTTACACCTTTTAATGTCAAAGTTGGCCTCTGTGCTCATCAGTGTTGGAAAGACTCTTTCTTGCACTAAGGTCTGCTTATTGTAAATATCTTGTACTTTTTTTTACACCTTTTAATGTCAAAGTTGGCCTCTGTGCTCATCAGTGTTGGAAAGACTCTTTCTTGCACTAAGGTCTGCTTATTGTAAATATCTTGTACTTGTTTTTACACCTTTTAATGTCAAAGTTGGCCTCTGTGCTTGTCAGTGTTAGAAAGACTCTTTCTTGCACTGAGGTCTGCTTATTGTAAATATCTTGTACTTGTTTGAACACCTTTTAATGTCAAAGTTGGCCTCTGTGCTTTTTCAGTGTTAGAAAGACTCTTTCTTGCACTGAGGTCTGCTTATTGTAAATATCTTGTACTTGTTTGAACACCTTTTAATGTCAATGTTGGCCTCTGTGCTTTTTCAGTGTTGGAAAGACTCTTTCTTGCACTGAGGTCTGCTTATTGTAAATATCTTGTACTTGTTTGAACACCTTTTAATGTCAAAGTTGGCCTCTGTGCTTTTTCAGTGTTGGAAAGACTCTTTCTTGCACTGAGGTCTGCTTATTGTAAATATCTTGTACTTGTTTTTACACCTTTTCATGTCAAAGTTGGCCTCTGAGCTTATCAGTGATGGAAAGACTCTTTCTTGCACTGAGGTCTGCTTATTGTAAATATCTTGTACTTGTTTTTACACTTTTTATGTCAAAGTTGGCCTCTGTGCTTTTCAGTGTTGGAAAGACTCTTTCTTGCACTGAGGTCTGCTTATTGTAAATATCTTGTACTTGTTTGAACACCTTTTAATGTCAAAGTTGGCCTCTGTGCTTTTCAGTGTTGGAAAGACTCTTTCTTGCACTGAGGTCTGCTTATTGTAAATATCTTGTACTTGTTTGAACACCTTTTCATGTCAAAGTTGGCCTCTGTGCTTCTGCAGTGTTAGAAAGACTCTTTCTTGCACTGAGGGCTGCTTATTGTAAATATCTTTTACTTGTTTGAAGACCTTTTAATGTTAAAGTTGGCCTCTTTGCTTTTTCCGTGTTGGAAAGACTCTTTCTTGCACTGAGGTCTGCTTATTGTAAATATCTTGTACTTGATTTTTACACCTTTTCATGTCAAAGTTGGCCTCTGTGCTTTTTCAGTGTTGAAAAGACTCTTTCTTGCACTGAGGTCTGCTTATTGTAAATATCTTGTACTTGTTTGAACACCTTTTAATGTCAAAGTTGGCCTCTGTGCTTATCAGTGTTAGAAAGACTCTTTCTTGCACTGAGGTCTGCTTATTGTGAATATATTGTACTTGTTTTTATACCTTTTAATGTCAAAGTTGGCCTCTGTGCTTATCAGTGTTGGAAAGGCTCTTTCTTGCACTGAGGTCTGCTTATTGTAAATATCTTGTACTTGTTTTTACACCTTTTCATGTCAAAGTTGGCCTCTGTGCTTATCAGTGTTGGAAAGACTCTTTCTTGCACTAAGGTCTGCTTATTGTAAATATCTTGTACTTTTTTTTACACCTTTTAATGTCAAAGTTGGCCTCTGTGCTCATCAGTGTTGGAAAGACTCTTTCTTGCACTAAGGTCTGCTTATTGTAAATATCTTGTACTTTTTTTTACACCTTTTAATGTCAAAGTTGGCCTCTGCGCTTCCTCAGTGTTAGAAAGACTCTTTCTTGCACTGAGGTCTGCTTATTGTAAATATCTTGTACTTGTTTTTACACCTTTTAATGTCAAAGTTGGCCTCTGCGCTTATCAGTGTTGGAAAGACTCTTTCTTGCACTGAGGTCTGCTTATTGTAAATATCTTGTACTTGTTTGAACACCTTTTCATGTCAAAGTTGGCCTCTGTGCTTGTCAGTGTTGGAAAGACACGTTTTTGCACTGAGGTCTGCTTATTGTAAATATCTTGTACTTGTTTGAACACCTTTTAATGTCAAAGTTGGCCTCTGTGCTTTTTCTGTGTTGGAAAGACTCTTTCTTGCACTGAGGTCTGCTTATTGTAAATATCTTGTACTTGTTTTTACACCTTTTCATGTCAAAGTTGGCCTCTGAGCTTATCAGTGATGGAAAGACTCTTTCTTGCACTGAGGTCTGCTTATTGTAAATATCTTGTACTTGTTTTTACACTTTTTATGTCAAAGTTGGCCTCTGACCTTATCAGTGTTGGAAAGACTCTTTCTTGCACTGAGGTCTGCTTATTGTAAATATCTTGTACTTGTTTTTACACCTTTTAATGTCAAAGTTGGCCTCTGTGCTTATCAGTGTTGGAAAGACTCTTTCTTGCACTGAGGTCTGCTTATTGTAAATATCTTGTACTTATTTGAAGACCTTTTAATGTTAAAGTTGGCCTCTTTGCTTTTTCCATGTTCGAAAGACTCTTTCTTGCACTGAGGTCTGCTTATTGTAAATATCTTGTACTTGATTTTACACCTTTTAATGTCAAAGTTGGCCTCTGTGCTTTTTCAGTGTTGGAAAGACTCTTTCTTGCACTGAGGTCTGCTTATTGTGAATATCTTGTACTTGTTTGAACACCTTTTAATGTCAAAGTTGGCCTCTGTGCTTATCAGTGTTAGAAAGACTCTTTCTTGCACTGAGGTCTGCTTATTGTGAATATATTGTACTTGTTTTTATACCTTTTAATGTCAAAGTTGGCCTCTGTGCTTATCAGTGTTGGAAAGGCTCTTTCTTTCACTGAGGTCTGCTTATTGTAAATATCTTGTACTTGTTTTTACACCTTTTCATGTCAAAGTTGGCCTCTGTGCTTATCAGTGTTGGAAAGACTCTTTCTTGCACTGAGGTCTGCTTATTGTAAATATCTTGTACTTGTTTTTACACCTTTTCATGTCAAAGTTGGCCTCTGTGCTTATCAGTGTTGGAAAGACTCTTTCTTGCACTAAGGTCTGCTTATTGTAAATATCTTGTACTTTTTTTTACACCTTTTAATGTCAAAGTTGGCCTCTGTGCTAATCAGTGTTGGAAAGACTCTTTCTTGCACTAAGGTCTGCTTATTGTAAATATCTTGTACTTGTTTGAACACCTTTTAATGTTAAAGTTGGCCTCTGTGCTTATCAGTGTTGGAAAGACTCTTTCTTGCACTAAGGTCTGCTTATTGTAAATATCTTGTACTTGTTTTTACACCTTTTAATGTTAAAGTTGGCCTCTGTGCTTATCAGTGTTGGAAAGACTCTTTCTTGCACTAAGGTCTGCTTATTGTAAATATCTTGTACTTTTTTTTACACCTTTTCATGTCAAAGTTGGCCTCTGCGCTTATCAGTGTTAGAAAGACTCTTTCTTGCACTGAGGTCTGCTTATTGTAAATATCTTGTACTTGTTTGAACACCTTTTAATGTCAAAGTTGGCCTCTGTGCTTTTTCAGTGTTAGAAAGACTCTTTCTTGCACTGAGGTCTGCTTATTGTAAATATCTTGTACTTGTTTGAACACCTTTTAATGTCAAAGTTGGCCTCTGTGCTTTTTCAGTGTTAGAAAGACTCTTTCTTGCACTGAGGTCTGCTTATTGTAAATATCTTGTACTTGTTTGAACACCTTTTAATGTCAAAGTTGGCCTCTGTGCTTTTTCAGTGTTGGAAAGACTCTTTCTTGCACTGAGGTCTGCTTATTGTAAATATCTTGTACTTGTTTGAACACCTTTTAATGTCAAAGTTGGCCTCTGTGCTTTTCAGTGTTGGAAAGACTCTTTCTTGCACTGAGGTCTGCTTATTGTAAATATCTTGTACTTGTTTTTACACCTTTTCATGTCAAAGTTGGCCTCTGAGCTTATCAGTGATGGAAAGACTCTTTCTTGCACTGAGGTCTGCTTATTGTAAATATCTTGTACTTGTTTTTACACTTTTTATGTCAAAGTTGGCCTCTGTGCTTTTCAGTGTTGGAAAGACTCTTTCTTGCACTGAGGTCTGCTTATTGTAAATATCTTGTACTTGTTTTTACACCTTTTCATGTCAAAGTTGGCCTCTGTGCTTTTTCAGTGTTGGAAAGACTCTTTCTTGCACTGAGGTCTGCTTATTGTAAATATCTTGTACTTGTTTGAACACCTTTTAATGTCAAAGTTGGCCTCTGTGCTTTTCAGTGTCGGAAAGACTCTTTCTTGCACTGAGGTCTGCTTATTGTAAATATCTTGTACTTGTTTGAACACCTTTTCATGTCAAAGTTGGCCTCTGTGCTTCTGCAGTGTTAGAAAGACTCTTTCTTGCACTGAGGGCTGCTTATTGTAAATATCTTGTACTTGATTTTTACACCTTTTCATGTCAAAGTTGGCCTCTGTGCTTTTTCAGTGTTGAAAAGACTCTTTCTTGCACTGAGGTCTGCTTATTGTAAATATCTTGTACTTGTTTGAACACCTTTTAATGTCAAAGTTGGCCTCTGTGCTTATCAGTGTTAGAAAGACTCTTTCTTGCACTGAGGTCTGCTTATTGTGAATATATTGTACTTGTTTTTATACCTTTTAATGTCAAAGTTGGCCTCTGTGCTTATCAGTGTTGGAAAGGCTCTTTCTTGCACTGAGGTCTGCTTATTGTAAATATCTTGTACTTGTTTTTACACCTTTTCATGTCAAAGTTGGCCTCTGTGCTTATCAGTGTTGGAAAGACTCTTTCTTGCACTGAGGTCTGCTTATTGTAAATATCTTGTACTTGTTTTTACACCTTTTCATGTCAAAGTTGGCCTCTGTGCTTATCAGTGTTGGAAAGACTCTTTCTTGCACTGAGGTCTGCTTATTGTAAATATCTTGTACTTTTTTTTACACCTTTTAATGTCAAAGTTGGCCTCTGCGCTTCCTCAGTGTTAGAAAGACTCTTTCTTGCACTGAGGTCTGCTTATTGTAAATATCTTGTACTTTTTTTTACACCTTTTAATGTCAAAGTTGGCCTCTGCGCTTCCTCAGTGTTAGAAAGACTCTTTCTTGCACTGAGGTCTGCTTATTGTAAATATCTTGTACTTGTTTGAACACCTTTTCATGTCAAAGTTGGCCTCTGTGCTTTTTCAGTGTTGGAAAGACTCTTTCTTGCACTGAGGTCTGCTTATTGTAAATATCTTGTACTTGTTTGAACACCTTTTAATGTCAAAGTTGGCCTCTGTGCTTTTTCAGTGTTGGAAAGACTCTTTCTTGCACTGAGGTCTGCTTATTGTAAATATCTTGTACTTGTTTGAACACCTTTTAATGTCAAAGTTGGCCTCTGTGCTTTTTCAGTGTTGGAAAGACTCTTTCTTGCACTGAGGTCTGCTTATTGTAAATATCTTGTACTTGTTTGAACACCTTTTAATGTCAAAGTTGGCCTCTGTGCTTATCAGTGTTGAAAAGACTCTTTCTTGCACTGAGGTCTGCTTATTGTAAATATCTTGTACTTGTTTTTACACTTTTTATGTCAAAGTTGGCCTCTGACCTTATCAGTGTTGGAAAGACTCTTTCTTGCACTGAGGTCTGCTTATTGTAAATATCTTGTACTTGTTTTTACACCTTTTAATGTCAAAGTTGGCCTCTGTGCTTATCAGTGTTGGAAAGACTCTTTCTTGCACTAAGGTCTGCTTATTGTAAATATCTTGTACTTGTTTTTACACCTTTTCATGTCAAAGTTGGCCTCTGTGCTTTTTCAGTGTTGGAAAGACTCTTTCTTGCACTGAGGTCTGCTTATTGTAAATATCTTGTACTTGTTTGAACACCTTTTAATGTCAAAGTTGGCCTCTGTGCTTTTCAGTGTTGGAAAGACTCTTTCTTGCACTGAGGTCTGCTTATTGTAAATATCTTGTACTTGTTTGAACACCTTTTAATGTCAAAGTTGGCCTCTGCGCTTCCTCAGTGTTAGAAAGACTCTTTCTTGCACTGAGGTCTGCTTATTGTAAATATCTTGTACTTGTTTGAACACCTTTTCATGTCAAAGTTGGCCTCTGTGCTTGTCAGTGTTGGAAAGACACGTTTTTGCACTGAGGTCTGCTTATTGTAAATATCTTGTACTTGTTTGAACACCTTTTAATGTCAAAGTTGGCCTCTGTGCTTTTTCAGTGTTGGAAAGACTCTTTCTTGCACTGAGGTCTGCTTATTGTAAATATCTTGTACTTGTTTGAACACCTTTTAATGTCAAAGTTGGCCTCTGTGCTTATCAGTGTTGGAAAGACTCTTTCTTGCACTGAGGCCTGCTTATTGTAAATATCTTGTACTTGTTTGAAGACCTTTTAATGTTAGAGTTGGCCTCTTTGCTTTTTCCGTGTTGGAAAGACTCTTTCTTGCACTGAGGTCTGCTTATTGTAAATATCTTGTACTTGATTTTTACACCTTTTCATGTCAAAGTTGGCCTCTGTGCTTTTTCCGTGTTGGAAAGACTCTTTCTTGCACTGAGGTCTGCTTATTGTAAATACCTTGTACTTGTTTTTACACCTTTTAATGTCAAAGTTGGCCTCTGTGCTTTTTCAGTGTTGGAAAGACTCTTTCTTGCACTGAGGTCTGCTTATTGTAAATATCTTATACTTGTTTGAACACCTTTTAATGTCAAAGTTGGCCTCTGCGCTTCCTCAGTGTTAGAAAGACTCTTTCTTGCACTGAGGTCTGCTTATTGTAAATATCTTATACTTGTTTGAACACCTTTTCATGTCAAAGTTGGCCTCTGTGCTTTTTCAGTGTTGGAAAGACACGTTTTTGCACTGAGGTCTGCTTATTGTAAATATCTTGTACTTGTTTGAACACCTTTTAACGTCAAAGTTGGCCTCTGTGCTTTTTCAGTGTTGGAAAGACTCTTTCTTGCACTGAGGTCTGCTTATTGTAAATATCTTGTACTTGTTTGAACACCTTTTAATGTCAAAGTTGGCCTCTGTGCTTTTCAGTGTTGGAAAGACTCTTTCTTGCACTGAGGTCTGCTTATTGTAAATATCTTGTACTTGTTTGAACACCTTTTAATGTCAAAGTTGGCCTCTGCGCTTCTGCAGTGTTAGAAAGACTCTTTCTTGCACTGAGGTCTGCTTATTGTAAATATCTTGTACTTGTTTGAACACCTTTTAATGTCAAAGTTGGCCTCTGTGCTTTTTCAGTGTTGAAAAGACTCTTTCTTGCACTGAGGTCTGTTTATTGTAAATATCTTGTACTTGATTTTACACCTTTTAATGTCAAAGTTGGCCTCTGCGCTTCTGCAGTTTTAGAAAGACTCTTTCTTGCACTGAGGTCTGCTTATTGTAAATATCTTGTACTTGTTTTTACACCTTTTCATGTCAAAGTTGGCCTCTGAGCTTATCAGTGATGGAAAGACTCTTTCTTGCACTGAGGTCTGCTTATTGTAAATATCTTGTACTTGTTTTTACACCTTTTCATGTCAAAGTTGGCCTCTGTGCTTATCAGTGTTGGAAAGACTCTTTCTTGCACTGAGGTCTGCTTATTGTAAATATCTTGTACTTATTTGAACACCTTTTAATGTCAAAGTTGGCCTCTGTGCTTTTTCAGTGTTGGAAAGACTCTTTCTTGCACTGAGGTCTGCTTATTGTAAATATCTTGTACTTGTTTGAACACCTTTTAACGTCAAAGTTGGCCTCTGTGCTTTTTCAGTGTTGGAAAGACTCTTTCTTGCACTGAGGTCTGCTTATTGTAAATATCTTGTACTTGTTTGAACACCTTTTAATGTCAAAGTTGGCCTCTGTGCTTTTCAGTGTTGGAAAGACTCTTTCTTGCACTGAGGTCTGCTTATTGTAAATATCTTGTACTTGTTTGAACACCTTTTAATGTCAAAGTTGGCCTCTGCGCTTCTGCAGTGTTAGAAAGACTCTTTCTTGCACTGAGGTCTGCTTATTGTAAATATCTTGTACTTGATTTTACACCTTTTAATGTCAAAGTTGGCCTCTGCGCTTCTGCAGTGTTAGAAAGACTCTTTCTTGCACTGAGGTCTGCTTATTGTAAATATCTTGTACTTGTTTGAACACCTTTTAATGTCAAAGTTGGCCTCTGCGCTTCTGCAGTGTTAGAAAGACTCTTTCTTGCACTGAGGTCTGCTTATTGTAAATATCTTGTACTTGATTTTACACCTTTTAATGTCAAAGTTGGCCTCTGCGCTTCTGCAGTTTTAGAAAGACTCTTTCTTGCACTGAGGTCTGCTTATTGTAAATATCTTGTACTTGTTTGAACACCTTTTCATGTCAAAGTTGGCCTCTGTGCTTTTTCCGTGTTGGAAAGACTCTTTCTTGCACTGAGGTCTGCTTATTGTAAATATCTTGTACTTTTTTGAACACCTTTTAATGTCAAAGTTGGCCTCTTTGCTTATCAGTGTTAGAAAGACTCTTTCTTGCACTGAGGTCTGCTTATTGTGAATATATTGTACTTGTTTTTATACCTTTTAATGTCAAAGTTGGCCTCTGTGCTTATCAGTGTTGGAAAGGCTCTTTCTTGCACTGAGGTCTGCTTATTGTAAATATCTTGTACTTGTTTTTACACCTTTTCATGTCAAAGTTGGCCTCTGTGCTTATCAGTGTTGGAAAGGCTCTTTCTTGCACTGAGGTCTGCTTATTGTAAATATCTTGTACTTGTTTTTACACCTTTTCATGTCAAAGTTGGCCTCTGTGCTTATCAGTGTTGGAAAGACTCTTTCTTGCACTGAGGTCTGCTTATTGTAAATATCTTGTACTTGATTGAACACCTTTTCATGTCAAAGTTGGCCTCTGTGCTTATCAGTGTTGGAAAGACTCTTTCTTGCACTGAGGTCTGCTTATTGTAAATATCTTGTACTTGTTTTTACACCTTTTAATGTCAAAGTTGGCCTCTGTGCTTATCAGTGTTGGAAAGACTCTTTCGTGCACTAAGGTCTGCTTATTGTAAATATCTTGTACTTTTTTTTACACCTTTTAATGTCAAAGTTGGCCTCTGTGCTCATCAGTGTTGGAAAGACTCTTTCTTGCACTAAGGTCTGCTTATTGTAAATATCTTGTACTTTTTTTTACACCTTTTAATGTCAAAGTTGGCCTCTGCGCTTCCTCAGTGTTAGAAAGACTCTTTCTTGCACTGAGGTCTGCTTATTGTAAATATCTTATACTTGTTTGAACACCTTTTCATGTCAAAGTTGGCCTCTGTGCTTTTTCAGTGTTGGAAAGACTCTTTCTTGCACTGAGGTCTGCTTATTGTAAATATCTTGTACTTGTTTGAACACCTTTTAATGTCAAAGTTGGCCTCTGTGCTTTTTCAGTGTTGGAAAGACTCTTTCTTGCACTGAGGTCTGCTTATTGTAAATATCTTGTACTTGTTTGAACACCTTTTAATGTCAAAGTTGGCCTCTGTGCTTTTTCAGTGTTGGAAAGACTCTTTCTTGCACTGAGGTCTGCTTATTGTAAATATCTTGTACTTGTTTGAACACCTTTTAATGTCAAAGTTGGCCTCTGTGCTTTTCAGTGTTGGAAAGACTCTTTCTTGCACTGAGGTCTGCTTATTGTAAATATCTTGTACTTGTTTGAACACCTTTTAATGTCAAAGTTGGCCTCTGTGCTTTTTCAGTGTTGAAAAGACTCTTTCTTGCACTGAGGTCTGCTTATTGTAAATATCTTGTACTTGTTTTTACACTTTTTATGTCAAAGTTGGCCTCTGACCTTATCAGTGTTGGAAAGACTCTTTCTTGCACTGAGGTCTGCTTATTGTAAATATCTTGTACTTGTTTTTACACCTTTTCATGTCAAAGTTGGCCTCTGTGCTTTTTCCGTGTTGGAAAGACTCTTTCTTGCACCGAAGTCTGCTTATTGTAAATATCTTGTACTTGTTTTTACACCTTTTCATGTCAAAGTTGGCCTCTGTGCTTATCAGTGTTGGAAAGACTCTTTCTTGCACTGAGGTCTGCTTATTGTGAATATCTTGTACTTGTTTGAACACCTTTTAATGTCAAAGTTGGCCTCTGTGCTTATCAGTGTTAGAAAGACTCTTTCTTGCACTGAGGTCTGCTTATTGTGAATATATTGTACTTGTTTTTATACCTTTTAATGTCAAAGTTGGCCTCTGTGCTTATCAGTGTTGGAAAGGCTCTTTCTTGCACTGAGGTCTGCTTATTGTAAATATCTTGTACTTGTTTTTACACCTTTTCATGTCAAAGTTGGCCTCTGTGCTTATCAGTGTTGGAAAGGCTCTTTCTTGCACTGAGGTCTGCTTATTGTAAATATCTTGTACTTGTTTTTACACCTTTTCATGTCAAAGTTGGCCTCTGTGCTTATCAGTGTTGGAAAGACTCTTTCTTGCACTGAGGTCTGCTTTTTGTAAATATCTTGTACTTGTTTTTACACCTTTTCATGTCAAAGTTGGCCTCTGTGCTTATCAGTGTTGGAAAGGCTCTTTCTTGCACTGAGGTCTGCTTATTGTAAATATCTTGTACTTGTTTGAACACCTTTTAATGTCAAAGTTGGCCTCTGTGCTTTTTCAGTGTTGAAAAGACTCTTTCTTGCACTGAGGTCTGCTTATTGTAAATATCTTGTACTTGATTTTACACCTTTTAATGTCAAAGTTGGCCTCTGCGCTTCTGCAGTTTTAGAAAGACTCTTTCTTGCACTGAGGTCTGCTTATTGTAAATATCTTGTACTTGTTTGAACACCTTTTCATGTCAAAGTTGGCCTCTGTGCTTGTCAGTGTTGGAAAGACACGTTTTTGCACTGAGGTCTGCTTATTGTAAATATCTTGTACTTGTTTGAACACCTTTTAATGTCAAAGTTGGCCTCTGTGCTTTTCCGTGTTGGAAAGACTCTTTCTTGCACTGAGGTCTGCTTATTGTAAATATCTTGTACTTGTTTTTACACCTTTTCATGTCAAAGTTGGCCTCTGAGCTTATCAGTGATGGAAAGACTCTTTCTTGCACTGAGGTCTGCTTATTGTAAATATCTTGTACTTGTTTTTACACCTTTTCATGTCAAAGTTGGCCTCTGTGCTTATCAGTGTTGGAAAGACTCTTTCTTGCACTGAGGTCTGCTTATTGTAAATATCTTGTACTTGTTTGAACACCTTTTAATGTCAAAGTTGGCCTCTGTGCTTTTTCCGTGTTGGAAAGACTCTTTCTTGCACTGAGGTCTGCTTATTGTAAATATCTTGTACTTGTTTTTACACCTTTTCATGTCAAAGTTGGCCTCTGTGCTTATCAGTGTTGGAAAGACTCTTTCTTGCACTGAGGTCTGCTTATTGTAAATATCTTGTACTTGTTTGAACACCTTTTAATGTCAAAGTTGGCCTCTGTGCTTATCAGTGTTGGAAAGACTCTTTCTTGCACTGAGGTCTGCTTATTGTAAATATCTTGTACTTGTTTGAACACCTTTTAACGTCAAAGTTGGCCTCTGTGCTTTTTCAGTGTTGGAAAGACTCTTTCTTGCACTGAGGTCTGCTTATTGTAAATATCTTGTACTTGTTTGAACACCTTTTAATGTCAAAGTTGGCCTCTGTGCTTTTCAGTGTTGGAAAGACTCTTTCTTGCACTGAGGTCTGCTTATTGTAAATATCTTGTACTTGATTTTACACCTTTTAATGTCAAAGTTGGCCTCTGCGCTTCTGCAGTTTTAGAAAGACTCTTTCTTGCACTGAGGTCTGCTTATTGTAAATATCTTGTACTTGTTTGAACACCTTTTCATGTCAAAGTTGGCCTCTGTGCTTGTCAGTGTTGGAAAGACACGTTTTTGCACTGAGGTCTGCTTATTGTAAATATCTTGTACTTGTTTGAACACCTTTTAATGTCAAAGTTGGCCTCTGTGCTTTTCCGTGTTGGAAAGACTCTTTCTTGCACTGAGGTCTGCTTATTGTAAATATCTTGTACTTGTTTTTACACCTTTTCATGTCAAAGTTGGCCTCTGAGCTTATCAGTGATGGAAAGACTCTTTCTTGCACTGAGGTCTGCTTATTGTAAATATCTTGTACTTGTTTTTACACCTTTTCATGTCAAAGTTGGCCTCTGTGCTTATCAGTGTTGGAAAGACTCTTTCTTGCACTGAGGTCTGCTTATTGTAAATATCTTGTACTTGTTTGAACACCTTTTAATGTCAAAGTTGGCCTCTGTGCTTTTTCCGTGTTGGAAAGACTCTTTCTTGCACTGAGGTCTGCTTATTGTAAATATCTTGTACTTGTTTTTACACCTTTTCATGTCAAAGTTGGCCTCTGTGCTTATCAGTGTTGGAAAGACTCTTTCTTGCACTGAGGTCTGCTTATTGTAAATATCTTGTACTTGTTTGAACACCTTTTAATGTCAAAGTTGGCCTCTGTGCTTATCAGTGTTGGAAAGACTCTTTCTTGCACTGAGGTCTGCTTATTGTAAATATCTTGTACTTGTTTGAACACCTTTTAACGTCAAAGTTGGCCTCTGTGCTTTTTCAGTGTTGGAAAGACTCTTTCTTGCACTGAGGTCTGCTTATTGTAAATATCTTGTACTTGTTTGAACACCTTTTAATGTCAAAGTTGGCCTCTGTGCTTTTCAGTGTTGGAAAGACTCTTTCTTGCACTGAGGTCTGCTTATTGTAAATATCTTGTACTTGTTTGAACACCTTTTAATGTCAAAGTTGGCCTCTGCGCTTCTGCAGTGTTAGAAAGACTCTTTCTTGCACTAAGGTCTGCTTATTGTAAATATCTTGTACTTGTTTGAACACCTTTTAATGTCAAAGTTGGCCTCTGTGCTTTTTCAGTGTTGAAAAGACTCTTTCTTGCACTGAGGTCTGCTTATTGTAAATATCTTGTACTTGTTTGAACACCTTTTAATGTCAAAGTTGGCCTCTGTGCTTTTTCAGTGTTGAAAAGACTCTTTCTTGCACTGAGGTCTGCTTATTGTAAATATCTTGTACTTGTTTGAACACCTTTTCATGTCAAAGTTGGCCTCTGTGCTTTTTCCGTGTTGGAAAGACTCTTTCTTGCACTGAGGTCTGCTTATTGTAAATATCTTGTACTTGTTTGAACACCTTTTCATGTCAAAGTTGGCCTCTGTGCTTGTCAGTGTTGGAAAGACACGTTTTTGCACTGAGGTCTGCTTATTGTAAATATCTTGTACTTGTTTGAACACCTTTTAATGTCAAAGTTGGCCTCTGTGCTTTTCCGTGTTGGAAAGACTCTTTCTTGCACTGAGGTCTGCTTATTGTAAATATCTTGTACTTGTTTTTACACCTTTTCATGTCAAAGTTGGCCTCTGAGCTTATCAGTGATGGAAAGACTCTTTCTTGCACTGAGGTCTGCTTATTGTAAATATCTTGTACTTGTTTTTACACCTTTTCATGTCAAAGTTGGCCTCTGTGCTTATCAGTGTTGGAAAGACTCTTTCTTGCACTGAGGTCTGCTTATTGTAAATATCTTGTACTTGTTTGAACACCTTTTAATGTCAAAGTTGGCCTCTGTGCTTTTTCCGTGTTGGAAAGACTCTTTCTTGCACTGAGGTCTGCTTATTGTAAATATCTTGTACTTGTTTTTACACCTTTTCATGTCAAAGTTGGCCTCTGTGCTTATCAGTGTTGGAAAGACTCTTTCTTGCACTGAGGTCTGCTTATTGTAAATATCTTGTACTTGTTTGAACACCTTTTAATGTCAAAGTTGGCCTCTGTGCTTATCAGTGTTGGAAAGACTCTTTCTTGCACTGAGGTCTGCTTATTGTAAATATCTTGTACTTGTTTGAACACCTTTTAACGTCAAAGTTGGCCTCTGTGCTTTTTCAGTGTTGGAAAGACTCTTTCTTGCACTGAGGTCTGCTTATTGTAAATATCTTGTACTTGTTTGAACACCTTTTAATGTCAAAGTTGGCCTCTGTGCTTTTCAGTGTTGGAAAGACTCTTTCTTGCACTGAGGTCTGCTTATTGTAAATATCTTGTACTTGATTTTACACCTTTTAATGTCAAAGTTGGCCTCTGCGCTTCTGCAGTTTTAGAAAGACTCTTTCTTGCACTGAGGTCTGCTTATTGTAAATATCTTGTACTTGTTTGAACACCTTTTCATGTCAAAGTTGGCCTCTGTGCTTGTCAGTGTTGGAAAGACACGTTTTTGCACTGAGGTCTGCTTATTGTAAATATCTTGTACTTGTTTGAACACCTTTTAATGTCAAAGTTGGCCTCTGTGCTTTTCCGTGTTGGAAAGACTCTTTCTTGCACTGAGGTCTGCTTATTGTAAATATCTTGTACTTGTTTTTACACCTTTTCATGTCAAAGTTGGCCTCTGAGCTTATCAGTGATGGAAAGACTCTTTCTTGCACTGAGGTCTGCTTATTGTAAATATCTTGTACTTGTTTTTACACCTTTTCATGTCAAAGTTGGCCTCTGTGCTTATCAGTGTTGGAAAGACTCTTTCTTGCACTGAGGTCTGCTTATTGTAAATATCTTGTACTTGTTTGAACACCTTTTAATGTCAAAGTTGGCCTCTGTGCTTTTTCCGTGTTGGAAAGACTCTTTCTTGCACTGAGGTCTGCTTATTGTAAATATCTTGTACTTGTTTTTACACCTTTTCATGTCAAAGTTGGCCTCTGTGCTTATCAGTGTTGGAAAGACTCTTTCTTGCACTGAGGTCTGCTTATTGTAAATATCTTGTACTTGTTTGAACACCTTTTAATGTCAAAGTTGGCCTCTGTGCTTATCAGTGTTGGAAAGACTCTTTCTTGCACTGAGGTCTGCTTATTGTAAATATCTTGTACTTGTTTGAACACCTTTTAACGTCAAAGTTGGCCTCTGTGCTTTTTCAGTGTTGGAAAGACTCTTTCTTGCACTGAGGTCTGCTTATTGTAAATATCTTGTACTTGTTTGAACACCTTTTAATGTCAAAGTTGGCCTCTGTGCTTTTCAGTGTTGGAAAGACTCTTTCTTGCACTGAGGTCTGCTTATTGTAAATATCTTGTACTTGTTTGAACACCTTTTAATGTCAAAGTTGGCCTCTGCGCTTCTGCAGTGTTAGAAAGACTCTTTCTTGCACTAAGGTCTGCTTATTGTAAATATCTTGTACTTGTTTGAACACCTTTTAATGTCAAAGTTGGCCTCTGTGCTTTTTCAGTGTTGAAAAGACTCTTTCTTGCACTGAGGTCTGCTTATTGTAAATATCTTGTACTTGTTTGAACACCTTTTAATGTCAAAGTTGGCCTCTGTGCTTTTTCAGTGTTGAAAAGACTCTTTCTTGCACTGAGGTCTGCTTATTGTAAATATCTTGTACTTGTTTGAACACCTTTTCATGTCAAAGTTGGCCTCTGTGCTTGTCAGTGTTGGAAAGACACGTTTTTGCACTGAGGTCTGCTTATTGTAAATATCTTGTACTTGTTTGAACACCTTTTAATGTCAAAGTTGGCCTCTGTGCTTTTTCCGTGTTGGAAAGACTCTTTCTTGCACTGAGGTCTGCTTATTGTAAATATCTTGTACTTGTTTGAACACCTTTTAATGTCAAAGTTGGCCTCTGTGCTTTTCAGTGTTGGAAAGACTCTTTCTTGCACTGAGGTCTGCTTATTGTAAATATCTTGTACTTGTTTGAACACCTTTTAATGTCAAAGTTGGCCTCTGCGCTTCTGCAGTGTTAGAAAGACTCTTTCTTGCACTGAGGTCTGCTTATTGTAAATATCTTGTACTTGTTTGAACACCTTTTAATGTCAAAGTTGGCCTCTGTGCTTTTTCAGTGTTGAAAAGACTCTTTCTTGCACTGAGGTCTGCTTATTGTAAATATCTTGTACTTGATTTTACACCTTTTAATGTCAAAGTTGGCCTCTGCGCTTCTGCAGTTTTAGAAAGACTCTTTCTTGCACTGAGGTCTGCTTATTGTAAATATCTTGTACTTGTTTGAACACCTTTTCATGTCAAAGTTGGCCTCTGTGCTTGTCAGTGTTGGAAAGACACGTTTTTGCACTGAGGTCTGCTTATTGTAAATATCTTGTACTTGATTTTACACCTTTTAATGTCAAAGTTGGCCTCTGTGCTTTTTCCGTGTTGGAAAGACTCTTTCTTGCACTGAGGTCTGCTTATTGTAAATATCTTGTACTTGATTTTACACCTTTTAATGTCAAAGTTGGCCTCTGTGCTTTTTCAGTGTTGGAAAGACTCTTTCTTGCACCGAGGTCTGCTTATTGTAAATATCTTGTACTTGTTTTTACACCTTTTCATGTCAAAGTTGGCCTCTGTGCTTATCAGTGTTAGAAAGACTCTTTCTTGCACTGAGGTCTGCTTATTGTGAATATCTTGTACTTGTTTGAACACCTTTTAATGTCAAAGTTGGCCTCTGTGCTTATCAGTGTTAGAAAGACTCTTTCTTGCACTGAGGTCTGCTTATTGTTAATATATTGTACTTGTTTTTATACCTTTTAATGTCAAAGTTGGCCTCTGTGCTTTTTCCGTGTTGGAAAGGCTCTTTCTTGCACTGAGGTCTGCTTATTGTAAATATCTTGTACTTGATTTTACACCTTTTAATGTCAAAGTTGGCCTCTACGCTCCTGCAGTGTTAGAAAGACTCTTTCTTGCACCGAAGTCTGCTTATTGTAAATATCTTGTACTTGTTTTTACACCTTTTCATGTCAAAGTTGGCCTCTGTGCTTATCAGTGTTGGAAAGACTCTTTCTTGCACTGAGGTCTGCTTATTGTAAATATCTTGTACTTATTTGAACAACTTTTAATGTCAAAGTTGGCCTCTGTGCTTTTTCAGTGTTGGAAAGACTCTTTCTTGCACTGAGGTCTGCTTATTGTAAATATCTTGTACTTGTTTGAACACCTTTTAATGTCAAAGTTGGCCTCTGTGCTTCTGCAGTGTTAGAAAGACTCTTTCTTGCACTGAGGGCTGCTTATTGTAAATATCTTGTACTTGTTTGAAGACCTTTTAATGTTAAAGTTGGCCTCTTTGCTTTTTCCGTGTTGGAAAGACTCTTTCTTGCACTGAGGTCTGCTTATTGTAAATATCTTGTACTTGATTTTTACACCTTTTCATGTCAAAGTTGGCCTCTGTGCTTTTTCAGTGTTGGAAAGACTCTTTCTTGCACTGAGGTCTGCTTATTGTAAATATCTTGTACTTGTTTGAACACCTTTTAATGTCAAAGTTGGCCTCTGTGCTTATCAGTGTTAGAAAGACTCTTTCTTGCATTGAGGTCTGCTTATTGTGAATATCTTGTACTTGTTTGAACACCTTTTAATGTCAAAGTTGGCCTCTGTGCTTATCAGTGTTAGAAAGACTCTTTCTTGCACTGAGGTCTGCTTATTGTAAATATCTTGTACTTGTTTGAACACCTTTTAATGTCAAAGTTGGCCTCTGTGCTTATCAGTGTTAGAAAGACTCTTTCTTGCACTGAGGTCTGCTTATTGTAAATATCTTGTACTTGTTTGAAGACCTTTTAATGTTAAAGTTGGCCTCTTTGCTTTTTCCGTGTTGGAAAGACTCTTTCTTGCACTGAGGTCTGCTTATTGTAAATATCTTGTACTTGATTTTTACACCTTTTCATGTCAAAGTTGGCCTCTGTGCTTTTTCAGTGTTGAAAAGACTCTTTCTTGCACTGAGGTCTGCTTATTGTGAATATCTTGTACTTGTTTGAACACCTTTTAATGTCAAAGTTGGCCTCTGTGCTTTTTCCGTGTTGGAAAGGCTCTTTCTTGCACTGAGGTCTGCTTATTGTAAATATCTTGTACTTGTTTTTACACCTTTTCATGTCAAAGTTGGCCTCTGTGCTTATCAGTGTTGGAAAGGCTCTTTCTTGCACTGAGGTCTGCTTATTGTAAATATCTTGTACTTGTTTTTACACCTTTTCATGTCAAAGTTGGCCTCTGTGCTTCTGCAGTGTTAGAAAGACTCTTTCTTGCACTGAGGGCTGCTTATTGTAAATATCTTGTACTTGTTTGAAGACCTTTTAATGTTAAAGTTGGCCTCTTTGCTTTTTCCGTGTTGGAAAGACTCTTTCTTGCACTGAGGTCTGCTTATTGTAAATATCTTGTACTTGATTTTTACACCTTTTCATGTCAAAGTTGGCCTCTGTGCTTATCAGTGTTGGAAAGACTCTTTCTTGCACTGAGGTCTGCTTATTGTAAATATCTTGTACTTGTTTGAACACCTTTACATGTCAAAGTTGGCCTCTGTGCTTCTGCAGTGTTAGAAAGACTCTTTCTTGCACTGAGGGCTGCTTATTGTAAATATCTTGTACTTGTTTGAAGACCTTTTAATGTTAAAGTTGGCCTCTTTGCTTTTTCCGTGTTGGAAAGACTCTTTCTTGCACTGAGGTCTGCTTATTGTAAATATCTTGTACTTGATTTTTACACCTTTTCATGTCAAAGTTGGCCTCTGTGCTTATCAGTGTTGGAAAGACTCTTTCTTGCACTGAGGGCTGCTTATTGTAAATATCTTGTACTTGTTTGAAGACCTTTTAATGTTAAAGTTGGCCTCTGTGCTTCTGCAGTGTTAGAAAGACTCTTTCTTGCACTGAGGTCTGCTTATTGTAAATATCTTGTACTTGATTTTTACACCTTTTCATGTCAAAGTTGGCCTCTGTGCTTTTTCAGTGTTGAAAAGACTCTTTCTTGCACTGAGGTCTGCTTATTGTAAATATCTTGTACTTGTTTGAACACCTTTTAATGTCAAAGTTGGCCTCTGTGCTTTTTCATTGTTGGAAAGACTCTTTCTTGCACTGAGGTCTGCTTATTGTAAATATCTTGTACTTGTTTGAACACCTTTTAATGTCAAAGTTGGCCTCTGTGCTTTTCAGTGTTGGAAAGACTCTTTCTTGCACTGAGGTCTGCTTATTGTAAATATCTTGTACTTGTTTTTACACCTTTTAATGTCAAAGTTGGCCTCTGCGCTTCCTCAGTGTTAGAAAGACTCTTTCTTGCACTGATGTCTGCTTATTGTAAATATCTTGTACTTGTTTGAACACCTTTTCATGTCAAAGTTGGCCTCTGTGCTTGTCAGTGTTGGAAAGACACGTTTTTGCACTGAGGTCTGCTTATTGTAAATATCTTGTACTTGTTTTTACACCTTTTCATGTCAAAGTTGGCCTCTGTGCTTGTCAGTGTTGGAAAGACTCTTTCTTGCACTGAGGTCTGCTTATTGTAAATATCTTGTACTTGTTTTTACACCTTTTCATGTCAAAGTTGGCCTCTGTGCTTTTTCAGTGTTGGAAAGGCTCTTTCTTGCACTGAGGTCTGCTTATTGTAAATATCTTGTACTTGTTTTTACACCTTTTCATGTCAAAGTTGGCCTCTGTGCTTGTCAGTGTTGGAAAGACTCTTTCTTGCACTGAGGTCTGCTTATTGTAAATATCTTGTACTTGTTTGAACACCTTTTAATGTCAAAGTTGGCCTCTGTGCTTATCAGTGTTGGAAAGGCTCTTTCTTGCACTGAGGTCTGCTTATTGTAAATATCTTGTACTTGTTTGAACACCTTTTAATGTCAAAGTTGGCCTCTGTGCTTATCAGTGTTGGAAAGACTCTTTCTTGCACTAAGGTCTGCTTATTGTAAATATCTTGTACTTGTATTTACACCTTTTCATGTCAAAGTTGGCCTCTGTGCTTTTTCCGTGTTGGAAAGACTCTTTCTTGTACTGAGGTCTGCTTATTGTAAATATCTTGTACTTGTTTTTACACCTTTTCATGTCAAAGTTGGCCTCTGTGATTTTTCAGTGTTGGAAAGACTCTTTCTTGTACTGAGGTCTGCTTATTGTAAATATCTTGTACTTGTTTTTACACCTTTTCATGTCAAAGTTGGCCTCTGTGATTTTTCAGTGTTGGAAAGACTCTTTCTTGTACTGAGGTCTGCTTATTGTAAATATCTTGTACTTGTTTTTACACCTTTTCATGTCAAAGTTGGCCTCTGTGCTTTTTCCGTGTTGGAAAGACTCTTTCTTGCACTGAGGTCTGCTTATTGTAAATATCTTGTACTTGTTTTTACACCTTTTAATGTCAAAGTTGGCCTCTGTGCTTTTTCAGTGTTGGAAAGACTCTTTCTTGCACTGAGGTCTGCTTATTGTAAATATCTTGTACTTGTTTGAACACCTTTTAATGTCAAAGTTGGCCTCTGTGCTTTTTCAGTGTTGGAAAGACTCTTTCTTGCACTGAGGTCTGCTTATTGTAAATATCTTGTACTTGTTTTTACACCTTTTCATGTCAAAGTTGGCCTCTGTGCTTGTCAGTGTTGGAAAGACACGTTTTTGCACTGAGGTCTGCTTATTGTAAATATCTTGTACTTGTTTGAACACCTTTTAATGTCAAAGTTGGCCTCTGTGCTTTTTCAGTGTTGGAAAGACTCTTTCTTGCACTGAGGTCTGCTTATTGTAAATATCTTGTACTTGTTTGAACACCTTTTAATGTCAAAGTTGGCCTCTGTGCTTTTCAGTGTTGGAAAGACTCTTTCTTGCACTGAGGTCTGCTTATTGTAAATATCTTGTACTTGTTTGAACACCTTTTAATGTCAAAGTTGGCCTCTGCGCTTCTGCAGTGTTAGAAAGACTCTTTCTTGCACTGAGGTCTGCTTATTGTAAATATCTTGTACTTGTTTGAACACCTTTTAATGTCAAAGTTGGCCTCTGTGCTTGTCAGTGTTGGAAAGACACGTTTTTGCACTGAGGTCTGCTTATTGTAAATATCTTGTACTTGTTTGAACACCTTTTAATGTCAAAGTTGGCCTCTGTGCTTTTTCAGTGTTGAAAAGACTCTTTCTTGCACTGAGGTCTGCTTATTGTAAATATCTTGTACTTGATTTTACACATTTAATGTCAAAGTTGGCCTCTGCGCTTCTGCAGTGTTAGAAAGACTCTTTCTTGCACTGAGGTCTGCTTATTGTAAATATCTTGTACTTGTTTGAACACCTTTTAATGTCAAAGTTGGCCTCTGTGCTTTTCAGTGTTGGAAAGACTCTTTCTTGCACTGAGGTCTGCTTATTGTAAATATCTTGTACTTGTTTGAACACCTTTTAATGTCAAAGTTGGCCTCTGTGCTTTTCAGTGTTGGAAAGACTCTTTCTTGCACTGAGGTCTGCTTATTGTAAATATCTTGTACTTGTTTGAACACCTTTTAATGTCAAAGTTGGCCTCTGCGCTTCTGCAGTGTTAGAAAGACTCTTTCTTGCACTGAGGTCTGCTTATTGTAAATATCTTGTACTTGTTTGAACACCTTTTCATGTCAAAGTTGGCCTCTGTGCTTGTCAGTGTTGGAAAGACACGTTTTTGCACTGAGGTCTGCTTATTGTAAATATCTTGTACTTGTTTGAACACCTTTTAATGTCAAAGTTGGCCTCTGTGCTTTTTCCGTGTTGGAAAGACTCTTTCTTGCACTGAGGTCTGCTTATTGTGAATATCTTGTACTTGTTTTTACACCTTTTCATGTCAAAGTAGGCCTCTGAGCTTATCAGTGATGGAAAGACTCTTTCTTGCACTGAGGTCTGCTTATTGTAAATATCTTGTACTTGTTTTTACACCTTTACATGTCAAAGTTGGCCTCTGTGCTTTTTCCGTGTTGGAAAGACTCTTTCTTGCACCGAAGTCTGCTTATTGTAAATATCTTGTACTTGTTTTTACACCTTTTCATGTCAAAGTTGGCCTCTGTGCTTATCAGTGTTGGAAAGACTCTTTCTTGCACTGAGGTCTGCTTATTGTAAATATCTTGTACTTGATTTTTACACCTTTTCATGTCAAAGTTGGCCTCTGTGCTTATCAGTGTTGGAAAGGCTCTTTCTTGCACTGAGGTCTGCTTATTGTAAATATCTTGTACTTGTTTTTACACCTTTTCATGTCAAAGTTGGCCTCTGTGCTTGTCAGTGTTGGAAAGACACGTTTTTGCACTGAGGTCTGCTTATTGTAAATATCTTGTACTTGTTTGAACACCTTTTAATGTCAAAGTTGGCCTCTGTGCTTTTTCAGTGTTGGAAAGACTCTTTCTTGCACTGAGGTCTGCTTATTGTAAATATCTTGTACTTGTTTGAACACCTTTTAATGTCAAAGTTGGCCTCTGTGCTTTTTCAGTGTTGAAAAGACTCTTTCTTGCACTGAGGTCTGCTTATTGTAAATATCTTGTACTTGATTTTACACCTTTTAATGTCAAAGTTGGCCTCTGCGCTTCTGCAGTGTTAGAAAGACTCTTTCTTGCACTGAGGTCTGCTTATTGTAAATATCTTGTACTTGTTTGAACACTTTTTAATGTCAAAGTTGGCCTCTGTGCTTTTTCAGTGTTGGAAAGACTCTTTCTTGCACTGAGGTCTGCTTATTGTAAATATCTTGTACTTGTTTGAACACCTTTTAATGTCAAAGTTGGCCTCTGTGCTTTTCAGTGTTGGAAAGACTCTTTCTTGCACTGAGGTCTGCTTATTGTAAATATCTTGTACTTGTTTTTACACCTTTTCATGTCAAAGTTGGCCTCTGTGCTTATCAGTGTTGGAAAGACTCTTTCTTGCACTGAGGTCTGCTTATTGTAAATATCTTGTACTTGTTTGAACACCTTTTAATGTCAAAGTTGGCCTCTGCGCTTCCTCAGTGTTAGAAAGACTCTTTCTTGCACTGAGGTCTGCTTATTGTAAATATCTTGTACTTGTTTGAACACCTTTTCATGTCAAAGTTGGCCTCTGTGCTTGTCAGTGTTGGAAAGACACGTTTTTGCACTGAGGTCTGCTTATTGTAAATATCTTGTACTTGTTTGAACACCTTTTAATGTCAAAGTTGGCCTCTGTGCTTTTTCAGTGTTGGAAAGACTCTTTCTTGCACTGAGGTCTGCTTATTGTAAATATCTTGTACTTGTTTGAACACCTTTTAATGTCAAAGTTGGCCTCTGTGCTTTTTCAGTGTTGGAAAGACTCTTTCTTGCACTGAGGTCTGCTTATTGTAAATATCTTGTACTTGTTTGAACACCTTTTAATGTCAAAGTTGGCCTCTGTGCTTTTCAGTGTTGGAAAGACTCTTTCTTGCACTGAGGTCTGCTTATTGTAAATATCTTGTACTTGTTTGAACACCTTTTAATGTCAAAGTTGGCCTCTGCGCTTCTGCAGTGTTAGAAAGACTCTTTCTTGCACTGAGGTCTGCTTATTGTAAATATCTTGTACTTGTTTGAACACCTTTTAATGTCAAAGTTGGCCTCTGTGCTTTTTCAGTGTTGAAAAGACTCTTTCTTGCACTGAGGTCTGCTTATTGTAAATATCTTGTAATTGTTTGAACACCTTTTAATGTCAAACTTGGCCTCTGTGCTTATCAGTGTTGGAAAGACTCTTTCTTGCACTGAGGTCTGCTTATTGTAAATATCTTGTACTTGTTTTTACACCTTTTCATGTCAAAGTTGGCCTCTGTGCTTTTTCAGTGTTGGAAAGACTCTTTCTTGCACTGAGGTCTGCTTATTGTAAATATCTTGTACTTGTTTTTACACCTTTTAATGTCAAAGTTGGCCTCTGTGCTTTTTCAGTGTTGGAAAGACTCTTTCTTGCACTGAGGTCTGCTTATTGTAAATATCTTGTACTTGTTTGAACACCTTTTAATGTCAAAGTTGGCCTCTGTGCTTTTTCAGTGTTGGAAAGACTCTTTCTTGCACTGAGGTCTGCTTATTGTAAATATCTTGTACTTGTTTTTACACCTTTTCATGTCAAAGTTGGCCTCTGTGCTTGTCAGTGTTGGAAAGACACGTTTTTGCACTGAGGTCTGCTTATTGTAAATATCTTGTACTTGTTTGAACACCTTTTAATGTCAAAGTTGGCCTCTGTGCTTTTTCAGTGTTGGAAAGACTCTTTCTTGCACTGAGGTCTGCTTATTGTAAATATCTTGTACTTGTTTGAACACCTTTTAATGTCAAAGTTGGCCTCTGTGCTTTTCAGTGTTAGAAAGACTCTTTCTTGCACTGAGGTCTGCTTATTGTAAATATCTTGTACTTGTTTTTACACCTTTTCATGTCAAAGTTGGCCTCTGTGCTTGTCAGTGTTGGAAAGACTCTTTCTTGCACTGAGGTCTGCTTATTGTAAATATCTTGTACTTGTTTGAACACCTTTTAATGTCAAAGTTGGCCTTTGTGCTTATCAGTGTTGGAAAGACTCTTTCTTGCACTGAGGTCTGCTTATTGTAAATATCTTGTACTTGTTTGAACACCTTTTCATGTCAAAGTTGGCCTCTGTGCTTGTCAGTGTTGGAAAGACACGTTTTTGCACTGAGGTCTGCTTATTGTAAATATCTTGTACTGGTTTGAACACCTTTTAATGTCAAAGTTGGCCTCTGTGCTTTTTCAGTGTTGGAAAGACTCTTTCTTGCACTGAGGTCTGCTTATTGTAAATATCTTGTACTTGTTTTTACACCTTTTCATGTCAAAGTTGGCCTCTGTGCTTGTCAGTGTTGGAAAGACACGTTTTTGCACTGAGGTCTGCTTATTGTAAATATCTTGTACTTGTTTGAACACCTTTTAATGTCAAAGTTGGCCTCTGTGCTTTTTCAGTGTTGGAAAGACTCTTTCTTGCACTGAGGTCTGCTTATTGTAAATATCTTGTACTTGTTTGAACACCTTTTAATGTCAAAGTTGGCCTCTGTGCTTTTCAGTGTTAGAAAGACTCTTTCTTGCACTGAGGTCTGCTTATTGTAAATATCTTGTACTTGTTTGAACACCTTTTCATGTCAAAGTTGGCCTCTGTGCTTTTTCAGTGTTGGAAAGACTCTTTCTTGCACTGAGGTCTGCTTATTGTAAATATCTTGTACTTGTTTGAACACCTTTTAATGTCAAAGTTGGCCTCTGTGCTTTTTCAGTGTTGGAAAGACTCTTTCTTGCACTGAGGTCTGCTTATTGTAAATATCTTGTACTTGTTTGAACACCTTTTAATGTCAAAGTTGGCCTCTGTGCTTTTCAGTGTTGGAAAGACTCTTTCTTGCACTGAGGTCTGCTTATTGTAAATATCTTGTACTTGTTTGAACACCTTTTAATGTCAAAGTTGGCCTCTGCGCTTCTGCAGTGTTAGAAAGACTCTTTCTTGCACTGAGGTCTGCTTATTGTAAATATCTTGTACTTGTTTGAACACCTTTTAATGTCAAAGTTGGCCTCTGTGCTTTTTCAGTGTTGAAAAGACTCTTTCTTGCACTGAGGTCTGCTTATTGTAAATATCTTGTAATTGTTTGAACACCTTTTAATGTCAAACTTGGCCTCTGTGCTTATCAGTGTTGGAAAGACTCTTTCTTGCACTGAGGTCTGCTTATTGTAAATATCTTGTACTTGTTTTTACACCTTTTCATGTCAAAGTTGGCCTCTGTGCTTTTTCAGTGTTGGAAAGACTCTTTCTTGCACTGAGGTCTGCTTATTGTAAATATCTTGTACTTGTTTTTACACCTTTTAATGTCAAAGTTGGCCTCTGTGCTTTTTCAGTGTTGGAAAGACTCTTTCTTGCACTGAGGTCTGCTTATTGTAAATATCTTGTACTTGTTTGAACACCTTTTAATGTCAAAGTTGGCCTCTGTGCTTTTTCAGTGTTGGAAAGACTCTTTCTTGCACTGAGGTCTGCTTATTGTAAATATCTTGTACTTGTTTTTACACCTTTTCATGTCAAAGTTGGCCTCTGTGCTTGTCAGTGTTGGAAAGACACGTTTTTGCACTGAGGTCTGCTTATTGTAAATATCTTGTACTTGTTTGAACACCTTTTAATGTCAAAGTTGGCCTCTGTGCTTTTTCAGTGTTGGAAAGACTCTTTCTTGCACTGAGGTCTGCTTATTGTAAATATCTTGTACTTGTTTGAACACCTTTTAATGTCAAAGTTGGCCTCTGTGCTTTTCAGTGTTAGAAAGACTCTTTCTTGCACTGAGGTCTGCTTATTGTAAATATCTTGTACTTGTTTTTACACCTTTTCATGTCAAAGTTGGCCTCTGTGCTTGTCAGTGTTGGAAAGACTCTTTCTTGCACTGAGGTCTGCTTATTGTAAATATCTTGTACTTGTTTGAACACCTTTTAATGTCAAAGTTGGCCTCTGTGCTTATCAGTGTTGGAAAGGCTCTTTCTTGCACTGAGGTCTGCTTATTGTAAATATCTTGTACTTGTTTGAACACCTTTTAATGTCAAAGTTGGCCTCTGTGCTTATCAGTGTTGGAAAGACTCTTTCTTGCACTAAGGTCTGCTTATTGTAAATATCTTGTACTTGTATTTACACCTTTTCATGTCAAAGTTGGCCTCTGTGCTTTTTCCGTGTTGGAAAGACTCTTTCTTGTACTGAGGTCTGCTTATTGTAAATATCTTGTACTTGTTTTTACACCTTTTCATGTCAAAGTTGGCCTCTGTGATTTTTCAGTGTTGGAAAGACTCTTTCTTGTACTGAGGTCTGCTTATTGTAAATATCTTGTACTTGTTTTTACACCTTTTAATGTCAAAGTTGGCCTCTGTGCTTTTTCAGTGTTGGAAAGACTCTTTCTTGCACTGAGGTCTGCTTATTGTAAATATCTTGTACTTGTTTGAACACCTTTTAATGTCAAAGTTGGCCTCTGTGCTTTTTCAGTGTTGGAAAGACTCTTTCTTGCACTGAGGTCTGCTTATTGTAAATATCTTGTACTTGTTTTTACACCTTTTCATGTCAAAGTTGGCCTCTGTGCTTGTCAGTGTTGGAAAGACACGTTTTTGCACTGAGGTCTGCTTATTGTAAATATCTTGTACTTGTTTGAACACCTTTTAATGTCAAAGTTGGCCTCTGTGCTTTTTCAGTGTTGGAAAGACTCTTTCTTGCACTGAGGTCTGCTTATTGTAAATATCTTGTACTTGTTTGAACACCTTTTAATGTCAAAGTTGGCCTCTGTGCTTTTCAGTGTTGGAAAGACTCTTTCTTGCACTGAGGTCTGCTTATTGTAAATATCTTGTACTTGTTTGAACACCTTTTAATGTCAAAGTTGGCCTCTGTGCTTTTCAGTGTTGGAAAGACTCTTTCTTGCACTGAGGTCTGCTTATTGTAAATATCTTGTACTTGTTTGAACACCTTTTAATGTCAAAGTTGGCCTCTGTGCTTTTCAGTGTTGGAAAGACTCTTTCTTGCACTGAGGTCTGCTTATTGTAAATATCTTGTACTTGTTTGAACACCTTTTAATGTCAAAGTTGGCCTCTGCGCTTCTGCAGTGTTAGAAAGACTCTTTCTTGCACTGAGGTCTGCTTATTGTAAATATCTTGTACTTGTTTGAACACCTTTTCATGTCAAAGTTGGCCTCTGTGCTTGTCAGTGTTGGAAAGACACGTTTTTGCACTGAGGTCTGCTTATTGTAAATATCTTGTACTTGTTTGAACACCTTTTAATGTCAAAGTTGGCCTCTGTGCTTTTTCCGTGTTGGAAAGACTCTTTCTTGCACTGAGGTCTGCTTATTGTGAATATCTTGTACTTGTTTTTACACCTTTTCATGTCAAAGTAGGCCTCTGAGCTTATCAGTGATGGAAAGACTCTTTCTTGCACTGAGGTCTGCTTATTGTAAATATCTTGTACTTGTTTTTACACCTTTACATGTCAAAGTTGGCCTCTGTGCTTTTTCCGTGTTGGAAAGACTCTTTCTTGCACCGAAGTCTGCTTATTGTAAATATCTTGTACTTGTTTTTACACCTTTTCATGTCAAAGTTGGCCTCTGTGCTTATCAGTGTTGGAAAGACTCTTTCTTGCACTGAGGTCTGCTTATTGTAAATATCTTGTACTTGATTTTTACACCTTTTCATGTCAAAGTTGGCCTCTGTGCTTATCAGTGTTGGAAAGGCTCTTTCTTGCACTGAGGTCTGCTTATTGTAAATATCTTGTACTTGTTTTTACACCTTTTCATGTCAAAGTTGGCCTCTGTGCTTGTCAGTGTTGGAAAGACACGTTTTTGCACTGAGGTCTGCTTATTGTAAATATCTTGTACTTGTTTGAACACCTTTTAATGTCAAAGTTGGCCTCTGTGCTTTTTCAGTGTTGGAAAGACTCTTTCTTGCACTGAGGTCTGCTTATTGTAAATATCTTGTACTTGTTTGAACACCTTTTAATGTCAAAGTTGGCCTCTGCGCTTCTGCAGTGTTAGAAAGACTCTTTCTTGCACTGAGGTCTGCTTATTGTAAATATCTTGTACTTGTTTGAACACCTTTTAATGTCAAAGTTGGCCTCTGTGCTTTTTCAGTGTTGAAAAGACTCTTTCTTGCACTGAGGTCTGCTTATTGTAAATATCTTGTACTTGATTTTACACCTTTTAATGTCAAAGTTGGCCTCTGCGCTTCTGCAGTGTTAGAAAGACTCTTTCTTGCACTGAGGTCTGCTTATTGTAAATATCTTGTACTTGTTTGAACACTTTTTAATGTCAAAGTTGGCCTCTGTGCTTTTTCAGTGTTGGAAAGACTCTTTCTTGCACTGAGGTCTGCTTATTGTAAATATCTTGTACTTGTTTGAACACCTTTTAATGTCAAAGTTGGCCTCTGTGCTTTTCAGTGTTGGAAAGACTCTTTCTTGCACTGAGGTCTGCTTATTGTAAATATCTTGTACTTGTTTGAACACCTTTTAATGTCAAAGTAGGCCTCTGAGCTTATCAGTGATGGAAAGACTCTTTCTTGCACTGAGGTCTGCTTATTGTAAATATCTTGTACTTGTTTTTACACCTTTACATGTCAAAGTTGGCCTCTGTGCTTTTTCCGTGTTGGAAAGACTCTTTCTTGCACCGAAGTCTGCTTATTGTAAATATCTTGTACTTGTTTTTACACCTTTTCATGTCAAAGTTGGCCTCTGTGCTTATCAGTGTTGGAAAGACTCTTTCTTGCACTGAGGTCTGCTTATTGTAAATATCTTGTACTTGTTTGAACACCTTTTCATGTCAAAGTTGGCCTCTGTGCTTCTGCAGTGTTGGAAAGACTCTTTCTTGCACTGAGGTCTGCTTATTGTAAATATCTTGTACTTGATTTTTACACCTTTTCATGTCAAAGTTGGCCTCTGTGCTTTTTCAGTGTTGAAAAGACTCTTTCTTGCACTGAGGTCTGCTTATTGTAAATATCTTGTACTTGATTTTACACCTTTTAATGTCAAAGTTGGCCTCTGTGCTTATCAGTGTTAGAAAGACTCTTTCTTGCACTGAGGTCTGCTTATTGTAAATATCTTGTACTTGATTTTACACCTTTTAATGTCAAAGTTGGCCTCTGTGCTTATCAGTGTTAGAAAGACTCTTTCTTGCACTGAGGTCTGCTTATTGTGAATATCTTGTACTTGTTTGAACACCTTTTAATGTCAAAGTTGGCCTCTGTGCTTATCAGTGTTAGAAAGACTCTTTCTTGCACTGAGGTCTGCTTATTGTTAATATATTGTACTTGTTTTTATACCTTTTAATGTCAAAGTTGGCCTCTGTGCTTTTTCCGTGTTGGAAAGACTCTTTCTTGCACTGAGGTCTGCTTATTGTAAATATCTTGTACTTGTTTGAACACCTTTTAATGTCAAAGTTGGCCTCTGTGCTTTTTCAGTGTTGGAAAGACTCTTTCTTGCACTGAGGTCTGCTTATTGTAAATATCTTGTACTTGTTTGAACACCTTTTCATGTCAAAGTTGGCCTCTGTGCTTGTCAGTGTTGGAAAGACACGTTTTTGCACTGAGGTCTGCTTATTGTAAATATCTTGTACTGGTTTGAACACCTTTTAATGTCAAAGTTGGCCTCTGTGCTTTTTCAGTGTTGGAAAGACTCTTTCTTGCACTGAGGTCTGCTTATTGTAAATATCTTGTACTTGTTTTTACACCTTTTCATGTCAAAGTTGGCCTCTGTGCTTGTCAGTGTTGGAAAGACACGTTTTTGCACTGAGGTCTGCTTATTGTAAATATCTTGTACTTGTTTGAACACCTTTTAATGTCAAAGTTGGCCTCTGCGCTTTTTCAGTGTTAGAAAGACTCTTTCTTGCACTGAGGTCTGCTTATTGTAAATATCTTGTACTTGATTTTACACCTTTTAATGTCAAAGTTGGCCTCTGCGCTTCTGCAGTGTTAGAAAGACTCTTTCTTGCACTGAGGTCTGCTTATTGTAAATATCTTGTACTTGTTTGAACACCTTTTCATGTCAAAGTTGGCCTCTGTGCTTGTCAGTGTTGGAAAGACACGTTTTTGCACTGAGGTCTGCTTATTGTAAATATCTTGTACTTGTTTGAACACCTTTTAATGTCAAAGTTGGCCTCTGTGCTTTTTCCGTGTTGGAAAGACTCTTTCTTGCACTGAGGTCTGCTTATTGTAAATATCTTGTACTTGTTTGAACACCTTTTAATGTCAAAGTTGGCCTCTGTGCTTTTTTCCGTGTTGGAAAGACTCTTTCTTGCACTGAGGTCTGCTTATTGTAAATACCTTGTACTTGTTTTTACACCTTTTCATGTCAAAGTTGGCCTCTGAGCTTATCAGTGATGGAAAGACTCTTTCTTGCACTGAGGTCTGCTTATTGTAAATATCTTGTACTTGTTTTTACACCTTTTCATGTCAAAGTTGGCCTCTGTGCTTATCAGTGTTGGAAAGACTCTTTCTTGCACTGAGGCCTGCTTATTGTAAATATCTTGTACTTTTTTGAACACCTTTTAATGTCAAAGTTGGCCTCTGTGCTTATCAGTGTTGGAAAGACTCTTTCTTGCACTAAGGTCTGCTTATTGTAAATATCTTGTACTTGTTTTTACACCTTTTCATGTCAAAGTTGGCCTCTGTGCTTATCAGTGTTGGAAAGACTCTTTCTTGCACTGAGGTCTGCTTATTGTAAATATCTTGTACTTGTTTGAACACCTTTTAATGTCAAAGTTGGCCTCTGCGCTTCCTCAGTGTTAGAAAGACTCTTTCTTGCACTGAGGTCTGCTTATTGTAAATATCTTGTACTTGTTTGAACACCTTTTCATGTCAAAGTTGGCCTCTGTGCTTGTCAGTGTTGGAAAGACACGTTTTTGCACTGAGGTCTGCTTATTGTAAATATCTTGTACTTGTTTGAACACCTTTTAATGTCAAAGTTGGCCTCTGTGCTTTTTCAGTGTTGGAAAGACTCTTTCTTGCACTGAGGTCTGCTTATTGTAAATATCTTGTACTTGTTTGAACACCTTTTAATGTCAAAGTTGGCCTCTGTGCTTTTTCAGTGTTGGAAAGACTCTTTCTTGCACTGAGGTCTGCTTATTGTAAATATCTTGTACTTGTTTGAACACCTTTTAATGTCAAAGTTGGCCTCTGTGCTTTTCAGTGTTGGAAAGACTCTTTCTTGCACTGAGGTCTGCTTATTGTAAATATCTTGTACTTGTTTGAACACCTTTTAATGTCAAAGTTGGCCTCTGCGCTTCTGCAGTGTTAGAAAGACTCTTTCTTGCACTGAGGTCTGCTTATTGTAAATATCTTGTACTTGTTTGAACACCTTTTAATGTCAAAGTTGGCCTCTGTGCTTTTTCAGTGTTGAAAAGACTCTTTCTTGCACTGAGGTCTGCTTATTGTAAATATCTTGTAATTGTTTGAACACCTTTTAATGTCAAACTTGGCCTCTGTGCTTATCAGTGTTGGAAAGACTCTTTCTTGCACTGAGGTCTGCTTATTGTAAATATCTTGTACTTGTTTTTACACCTTTTCATGTCAAAGTTGGCCTCTGTGCTTTTTCAGTGTTGGAAAGACTCTTTCTTGCACTGAGGTCTGCTTATTGTAAATATCTTGTACTTGTTTTTACACCTTTTAATGTCAAAGTTGGCCTCTGTGCTTTTTCAGTGTTGGAAAGACTCTTTCTTGCACTGAGGTCTGCTTATTGTAAATATCTTGTACTTGTTTGAACACCTTTTAATGTCAAAGTTGGCCTCTGTGCTTTTTCAGTGTTGGAAAGACTCTTTCTTGCACTGAGGTCTGCTTATTGTAAATATCTTGTACTTGTTTTTACACCTTTTCATGTCAAAGTTGGCCTCTGTGCTTGTCAGTGTTGGAAAGACACGTTTTTGCACTGAGGTCTGCTTATTGTAAATATCTTGTACTTGTTTGAACACCTTTTAATGTCAAAGTTGGCCTCTGTGCTTTTTCAGTGTTGAAAAGACTCTTTCTTGCACTGAGGTCTGCTTATTGTAAATATCTTGTACTTGATTTTACACCTTTTAATGTCAAAGTTGGCCTCTGCGCTTCTGCAGTGTTAGAAAGACTCTTTCTTGCACTGAGGTCTGCTTATTGTAAATATCTTGTACTTGTTTGAACACTTTTTAATGTCAAAGTTGGCCTCTGTGCTTTTTCAGTGTTGGAAAGACTCTTTCTTGCACTGAGGTCTGCTTATTGTAAATATCTTGTACTTGTTTGAACACCTTTTAATGTCAAAGTTGGCCTCTGTGCTTTTCAGTGTTGGAAAGACTCTTTCTTGCACTGAGGTCTGCTTATTGTAAATATCTTGTACTTGTTTGAACACCTTTTAATGTCAAAGTAGGCCTCTGAGCTTATCAGTGATGGAAAGACTCTTTCTTGCACTGAGGTCTGCTTATTGTAAATATCTTGTACTTGTTTTTACACCTTTACATGTCAAAGTTGGCCTCTGTGCTTTTTCCGTGTTGGAAAGACTCTTTCTTGCACCGAAGTCTGCTTATTGTAAATATCTTGTACTTGTTTTTACACCTTTTCATGTCAAAGTTGGCCTCTGTGCTTATCAGTGTTGGAAAGACTCTTTCTTGCACTGAGGTCTGCTTATTGTAAATATCTTGTACTTGTTTGAACACCTTTTCATGTCAAAGTTGGCCTCTGTGCTTCTGCAGTGTTGGAAAGACTCTTTCTTGCACTGAGGTCTGCTTATTGTAAATATCTTGTACTTGATTTTTACACCTTTTCATGTCAAAGTTGGCCTCTGTGCTTTTTCAGTGTTGAAAAGACTCTTTCTTGCACTGAGGTCTGCTTATTGTAAATATCTTGTACTTGATTTTACACCTTTTAATGTCAAAGTTGGCCTCTGTGCTTATCAGTGTTGGAAAGACTCTTTCTTGCACTGAGGTCTGCTTATTGTAAATATCTTGTACTTGATTTTACACCTTTTAATGTCAAAGTTGGCCTCTGTGCTTATCAGTGTTAGAAAGACTCTTTCTTGCACTGAGGTCTGCTTATTGTGAATATCTTGTACTTGTTTGAACACCTTTTAATGTCAAAGTTGGCCTCTGTGCTTATCAGTGATGGAAAGACTCTTTCTTGCACTGAGGTCTGCTTATTGTAAATATCTTGTACTTGTTTTTACACCTTTACATGTCAAAGTTGGCCTCTGTGCTTTTTCCGTGTTGGAAAGACTCTTTCTTGCACCGAAGTCTGCTTATTGTAAATATCTTGTACTTGTTTTTACACCTTTTCATGTCAAAGTTGGCCTCTGTGCTTATCAGTGTTGGAAAGACTCTTTCTTGCACTGAGGTCTGCTTATTGTAAATATCTTGTACTTGATTTTTACACCTTTTCATGTCAAAGTTGGCCTCTGTGCTTATCAGTGTTGGAAAGGCTCTTTCTTGCACTGAGGTCTGCTTATTGTAAATATCTTGTACTTGTTTTTACACCTTTTCATGTCAAAGTTGGCCTCTGTGCTTGTCAGTGTTGGAAAGACACGTTTTTGCACTGAGGTCTGCTTATTGTAAATATCTTGTACTTGTTTGAACACCTTTTAATGTCAAAGCTGGCCTCTGTGCTTTTTCAGTGTTGGAAAGACTCTTTCTTGCACTGAGGTCTGCTTATTGTAAATATCTTGTACTTGTTTGAACACCTTTTAATGTCAAAGTTGGCCTCTGTGCTTTTTCAGTGTTGAAAAGACTCTTTCTTGCACTGAGGTCTGCTTATTGTAAATATCTTGTACTTGATTTTACACCTTTTAATGTCAAAGTTGGCCTCTGCGCTTCTGCAGTGTTAGAAAGACTCTTTCTTGCACTGAGGTCTGCTTATTGTAAATATCTTGTACTTGTTTGAACACTTTTTAATGTCAAAGTTGGCCTCTGTGCTTTTTCAGTGTTGGAAAGACTCTTTCTTGCACTGAGGTCTGCTTATTGTAAATATCTTGTACTTGTTTGAACACCTTTTAATGTCAAAGTTGGCCTCTGTGCTTTTCAGTGTTGGAAAGACTCTTTCTTGCACTGAGGTCTGCTTATTGTAAATATCTTGTACTTGTTTGAACACCTTTTAATGTCAAAGTTGGCCTCTGCGCTTCTGCAGTGTTAGAAAGACTCTTTCTTGCACTGAGGTCTGCTTATTGTAAATATCTTGTACTTGTTTGAACACCTTTTAATGTCAAAGTTGGCCTCTGTGCTTTTTCAGTGTTGAAAAGACTCTTTCTTGCACTGAGGTCTGCTTATTGTAAATATCTTGTAATTGTTTGAACACCTTTTAATGTCAAACTTGGCCTCTGTGCTTATCAGTGTTGGAAAGACTCTTTCTTGCACTGAGGTCTGCTTATTGTAAATATCTTGTACTTGTTTTTACACCTTTTCATGTCAAAGTTGGCCTCTGTGCTTTTTCAGTGTTGGAAAGACTCTTTCTTGCACTGAGGTCTGCTTATTGTAAATATCTTGTACTTGTTTTTACACCTTTTAATGTCAAAGTTGGCCTCTGTGCTTTTTCAGTGTTGGAAAGACTCTTTCTTGCACTGAGGTCTGCTTATTGTAAATATCTTGTACTTGTTTGAACACCTTTTAATGTCAAAGTTGGCCTCTGTGCTTTTTCAGTGTTGGAAAGACTCTTTCTTGCACTGAGGTCTGCTTATTGTAAATATCTTGTACTTGTTTTTACACCTTTTCATGTCAAAGTTGGCCTCTGTGCTTGTCAGTGTTGGAAAGACACGTTTTTGCACTGAGGTCTGCTTATTGTAAATATCTTGTACTTGTTTGAACACCTTTTAATGTCAAAGTTGGCCTCTGTGCTTTTTCAGTGTTGAAAAGACTCTTTCTTGCACTGAGGTCTGCTTATTGTAAATATCTTGTACTTGATTTTACACCTTTTAATGTCAAAGTTGGCCTCTGCGCTTCTGCAGTGTTAGAAAGACTCTTTCTTGCACTGAGGTCTGCTTATTGTAAATATCTTGTACTTGTTTGAACACTTTTTAATGTCAAAGTTGGCCTCTGTGCTTTTTCAGTGTTGGAAAGACTCTTTCTTGCACTGAGGTCTGCTTATTGTAAATATCTTGTACTTGTTTGAACACCTTTTAATGTCAAAGTTGGCCTCTGTGCTTTTCAGTGTTGGAAAGACTCTTTCTTGCACTGAGGTCTGCTTATTGTAAATATCTTGTACTTGTTTGAACACCTTTTAATGTCAAAGTAGGCCTCTGAGCTTATCAGTGATGGAAAGACTCTTTCTTGCACTGAGGTCTGCTTATTGTAAATATCTTGTACTTGTTTTTACACCTTTACATGTCAAAGTTGGCCTCTGTGCTTTTTCCGTGTTGGAAAGACTCTTTCTTGCACCGAAGTCTGCTTATTGTAAATATCTTGTACTTGTTTTTACACCTTTTCATGTCAAAGTTGGCCTCTGTGCTTATCAGTGTTGGAAAGACTCTTTCTTGCACTGAGGTCTGCTTATTGTAAATATCTTGTACTTGTTTGAACACCTTTTCATGTCAAAGTTGGCCTCTGTGCTTCTGCAGTGTTGGAAAGACTCTTTCTTGCACTGAGGTCTGCTTATTGTAAATATCTTGTACTTGATTTTTACACCTTTTCATGTCAAAGTTGGCCTCTGTGCTTTTTCAGTGTTGAAAAGACTCTTTCTTGCACTGAGGTCTGCTTATTGTAAATATCTTGTACTTGATTTTACACCTTTTAATGTCAAAGTTGGCCTCTGTGCTTATCAGTGTTGGAAAGACTCTTTCTTGCACTGAGGTCTGCTTATTGTAAATATCTTGTACTTGATTTTACACCTTTTAATGTCAAAGTTGGCCTCTGTGCTTATCAGTGTTAGAAAGACTCTTTCTTGCACTGAGGTCTGCTTATTGTGAATATCTTGTACTTGTTTGAACACCTTTTAATGTCAAAGTTGGCCTCTGTGCTTATCAGTGATGGAAAGACTCTTTCTTGCACTGAGGTCTGCTTATTGTAAATATCTTGTACTTGTTTTTACACCTTTACATGTCAAAGTTGGCCTCTGTGCTTTTTCCGTGTTGGAAAGACTCTTTCTTGCACCGAAGTCTGCTTATTGTAAATATCTTGTACTTGTTTTTACACCTTTTCATGTCAAAGTTGGCCTCTGTGCTTATCAGTGTTGGAAAGACTCTTTCTTGCACTGAGGTCTGCTTATTGTAAATATCTTGTACTTGATTTTTACACCTTTTCATGTCAAAGTTGGCCTCTGTGCTTATCAGTGTTGGAAAGGCTCTTTCTTGCACTGAGGTCTGCTTATTGTAAATATCTTGTACTTGTTTTTACACCTTTTCATGTCAAAGTTGGCCTCTGTGCTTGTCAGTGTTGGAAAGACACGTTTTTGCACTGAGGTCTGCTTATTGTAAATATCTTGTACTTGTTTGAACACCTTTTAATGTCAAAGTTGGCCTCTGTGCTTTTTCAGTGTTGGAAAGACTCTTTCTTGCACTGAGGTCTGCTTATTGTAAATATCTTGTACTTGTTTGAACACCTTTTAATGTCAAAGTTGGCCTCTGTGCTTTTTCAGTGTTGAAAAGACTCTTTCTTGCACTGAGGTCTGCTTATTGTAAATATCTTGTACTTGATTTTACACCTTTTAATGTCAAAGTTGGCCTCTGCGCTTCTGCAGTGTTAGAAAGACTCTTTCTTGCACTGAGGTCTGCTTATTGTAAATATCTTGTACTTGTTTGAACACTTTTTAATGTCAAAGTTGGCCTCTGTGCTTTTTCAGTGTTGGAAAGACTCTTTCTTGCACTGAGGTCTGCTTATTGTAAATATCTTGTACTTGTTTGAACACCTTTTAATGTCAAAGTTGGCCTCTGTGCTTTTCAGTGTTGGAAAGACTCTTTCTTGCACTGAGGTCTGCTTATTGTAAATATCTTGTACTTGTTTGAACACCTTTTAATGTCAAAGTAGGCCTCTGATCTTATCAGTGATGGAAAGACTCTTTCTTGCACTGAGGTCTGCTTATTGTAAATATCTTGTACTTGTTTTTACACCTTTACATGTCAAAGTTGGCCTCTGTGCTTTTTCCGTGTTGGAAAGACTCTTTCTTGCACCGAAGTCTGCTTATTGTAAATATCTTGTACTTGTTTTTACACCTTTTCATGTCAAAGTTGGCCTCTGTGCTTATCAGTGTTGGAAAGACTCTTTCTTGCACTGAGGTCTGCTTATTGTAAATATCTTGTACTTGTTTGAACACCTTTTCATGTCAAAGTTGGCCTCTGTGCTTCTGCAGTGTTGGAAAGACTCTTTCTTGCACTGAGGTCTGCTTATTGTAAATATCTTGTACTTGATTTTTACACCTTTTCATGTCAAAGTTGGCCTCTGTGCTTTTTCAGTGTTGAAAAGACTCTTTCTTGCACTGAGGTCTGCTTATTGTAAATATCTTGTACTTGATTTTACACCTTTTAATGTCAAAGTTGGCCTCTGTGCTTATCAGTGTTGGAAAGACTCTTTCTTGCACTGAGGTCTGCTTATTGTAAATATCTTGTACTTGATTTTACACCTTTTAATGTCAAAGTTGGCCTCTGTGCTTATCAGTGTTAGAAAGACTCTTTCTTGCACTGAGGTCTGCTTATTGTGAATATCTTGTACTTGTTTGAACACCTTTTAATGTCAAAGTTGGCCTCTGTGCTTATCAGTGTTAGAAAGACTCTTTCTTGCACTGAGGTCTGCTTATTGTTAATATATTGTACTTGTTTTTATACCTTTTAATGTCAAAGTTGGCCTCTGTGCTTTTTCCGTGTTGGAAAGACTCTTTCTTGCACTGAGGTCTGCTTATTGTAAATATCTTGTACTTGTTTGAACACCTTTTAATGTCAAAGTTGGCCTCTGTGCTTTTTCAGTGTTGGAAAGACTCTTTCTTGCACTGAGGTCTGCTTATTGTAAATATCTTGTACTTGTTTGAACACCTTTTCATGTCAAAGTTGGCCTCTGTGCTTGTCAGTGTTGGAAAGACACGTTTTTGCACTGAGGTCTGCTTATTGTAAATATCTTGTACTGGTTTGAACACCTTTTAATGTCAAAGTTGGCCTCTGTGCTTTTTCAGTGTTGGAAAGACTCTTTCTTGCACTGAGGTCTGCTTATTGTAAATATCTTGTACTTGTTTTTACACCTTTTCATGTCAAAGTTGGCCTCTGTGCTTGTCAGTGTTGGAAAGACACGTTTTTGCACTGAGGTCTGCTTATTGTAAATATCTTGTACTTGTTTGAACACCTTTTAATGTCAAAGTTGGCCTCTGCGCTTTTTCAGTGTTAGAAAGACTCTTTCTTGCACTGAGGTCTGCTTATTGTAAATATCTTGTACTTGATTTTACACCTTTTAATGTCAAAGTTGGCCTCTGCGCTTCTGCAGTGTTAGAAAGACTCTTTCTTGCACTGAGGTCTGCTTATTGTAAATATCTTGTACTTGTTTGAACACCTTTTCATGTCAAAGTTGGCCTCTGTGCTTGTCAGTGTTGGAAAGACACGTTTTTGCACTGAGGTCTGCTTATTGTAAATATCTTGTACTTGTTTGAACACCTTTTAATGTCAAAGTTGGCCTCTGTGCTTTTTCCGTGTTGGAAAGACTCTTTCTTGCACTGAGGTCTGCTTATTGTAAATATCTTGTACTTGTTTGAACACCTTTTAATGTCAAAGTTGGCCTCTGTGCTTTTTTCCGTGTTGGAAAGACTCTTTCTTGCACTGAGGTCTGCTTATTGTAAATACCTTGTACTTGTTTTTACACCTTTTCATGTCAAAGTTGGCCTCTGAGCTTATCAGTGATGGAAAGACTCTTTCTTGCACTGAGGTCTGCTTATTGTAAATATCTTGTACTTGTTTTTACACCTTTTCATGTCAAAGTTGGCCTCTGTGCTTATCAGTGTTGGAAAGACTCTTTCTTGCACTGAGGCCTGCTTATTGTAAATATCTTGTACTTTTTTGAACACCTTTTAATGTCAAAGTTGGCCTCTGTGCTTATCAGTGTTGGAAAGACTCTTTCTTGCACTAAGGTCTGCTTATTGTAAATATCTTGTACTTGATTTTACACCTTTTAATGTCAAAGTTGGCCTCTGCGCTTCTGCAGTGTTAGAAAGACTCTTTCTTGCACTGAGGTCTGCTTATTGTAAATATCTTGTACTTGTTTGAACACCTTTTCATGTCAAAGTTGGCCTCTGTGCTTGTCAGTGTTGGAAAGACACGTTTTTGCACTGAGGTCTGCTTATTGTAAATATCTTGTACTTGTTTGAACACCTTTTAATGTCAAAGTTGGCCTCTGTGCTTTTTCCGTGTTGGAAAGACTCTTTCTTGCACTGAGGTCTGCTTATTGTGAATATCTTGTACTTGTTTTTACACCTTTTCATGTCAAAGTAGGCCTCTGAGCTTATCAGTGATGGAAAGACTCTTTCTTGCACTGAGGTCTGCTTATTGTAAATATCTTGTACTTGTTTTTACACCTTTACATGTCAAAGTTGGCCTCTGTGCTTTTTCCGTGTTGGAAAGACTCTTTCTTGCACCGAAGTCTGCTTATTGTAAATATCTTGTACTTGTTTTTACACCTTTTCATGTCAAAGTTGGCCTCTGTGCTTATCAGTGTTGGAAAGACTCTTTCTTGCACTGAGGTCTGCTTATTGTAAATATCTTGTACTTGATTTTTACACCTTTTCATGTCAAAGTTGGCCTCTGTGCTTATCAGTGTTGGAAAGGCTCTTTCTTGCACTGAGGTCTGCTTATTGTAAATATCTTGTACTTGTTTGAACACCTTTTAATGTCAAAGTAGGCCTCTGAGCTTATCAGTGATGGAAAGACTCTTTCTTGCACTGAGGTCTGCTTATTGTAAATATCTTGTACTTGTTTTTACACCTTTACATGTCAAAGTTGGCCTCTGTGCTTTTTCCGTGTTGGAAAGACTCTTTCTTGCACCGAAGTCTGCTTATTGTAAATATCTTGTACTTGTTTTTACACCTTTTCATGTCAAAGTTGGCCTCTGTGCTTATCAGTGTTGGAAAGACTCTTTCTTGCACTGAGGTCTGCTTATTGTAAATATCTTGTACTTGTTTGAACACCTTTTCATGTCAAAGTTGGCCTCTGTGCTTCTGCAGTGTTGGAAAGACTCTTTCTTGCACTGAGGTCTGCTTATTGTAAATATCTTGTACTTGATTTTTACACCTTTTCATGTCAAAGTTGGCCTCTGTGCTTTTTCAGTGTTGAAAAGACTCTTTCTTGCACTGAGGTCTGCTTATTGTAAATATCTTGTACTTGATTTTACACCTTTTAATGTCAAAGTTGGCCTCTGTGCTTATCAGTGTTGGAAAGACTCTTTCTTGCACTGAGGTCTGCTTATTGTAAATATCTTGTACTTGATTTTACACCTTTTAATGTCAAAGTTGGCCTCTGTGCTTATCAGTGTTAGAAAGACTCTTTCTTGCACTGAGGTCTGCTTATTGTGAATATCTTGTACTTGTTTGAACACCTTTTAATGTCAAAGTTGGCCTCTGTGCTTATCAGTGTTAGAAAGACTCTTTCTTGCACTGAGGTCTGCTTATTGTTAATATATTGTACTTGTTTTTATACCTTTTAATGTCAAAGTTGGCCTCTGTGCTTTTTCCGTGTTGGAAAGACTCTTTCTTGCACTGAGGTCTGCTTATTGTAAATATCTTGTACTTGTTTGAACACCTTTTAATGTCAAAGTTGGCCTCTGTGCTTTTTCAGTGTTGGAAAGACTCTTTCTTGCACTGAGGTCTGCTTATTGTAAATATCTTGTACTTGTTTGAACACCTTTTCATGTCAAAGTTGGCCTCTGTGCTTGTCAGTGTTGGAAAGACACGTTTTTGCACTGAGGTCTGCTTATTGTAAATATCTTGTACTGGTTTGAACACCTTTTAATGTCAAAGTTGGCCTCTGTGCTTTTTCAGTGTTGGAAAGACTCTTTCTTGCACTGAGGTCTGCTTATTGTAAATATCTTGTACTTGTTTTTACACCTTTTCATGTCAAAGTTGGCCTCTGTGCTTGTCAGTGTTGGAAAGACACGTTTTTGCACTGAGGTCTGCTTATTGTAAATATCTTGTACTTGTTTGAACACCTTTTAATGTCAAAGTTGGCCTCTGCGCTTCTGCAGTGTTAGAAAGACTCTTTCTTGCACTGAGGTCTGCTTATTGTAAATATCTTGTACTTGTTTGAACACCTTTTCATGTCAAAGTTGGCCTCTGTGCTTGTCAGTGTTGGAAAGACACGTTTTTGCACTGAGGTCTGCTTATTGTAAATATCTTGTACTTGTTTGAACACCTTTTAATGTCAAAGTTGGCCTCTGTGCTTTTTCCGTGTTGGAAAGACTCTTTCTTGCACTGAGGTCTGCTTATTGTAAATATCTTGTACTTGTTTGAACACCTTTTAATGTCAAAGTTGGCCTCTGTGCTTTTTTCCGTGTTGGAAAGACTCTTTCTTGCACTGAGGTCTGCTTATTGTAAATACCTTGTACTTGTTTTTACACCTTTTCATGTCAAAGTTGGCCTCTGAGCTTATCAGTGATGGAAAGACTCTTTCTTGCACTGAGGTCTGCTTATTGTAAATATCTTGTACTTGTTTTTACACCTTTTCATGTCAAAGTTGGCCTCTGTGCTTATCAGTGTTGGAAAGACTCTTTCTTGCACTGAGGCCTGCTTATTGTAAATATCTTGTACTTTTTTGAACACCTTTTAATGTCAAAGTTGGCCTCTGTGCTTATCAGTGTTGGAAAGACTCTTTCTTGCACTAAGGTCTGCTTATTGTAAATATCTTGTACTTGATTTTACACCTTTTAATGTCAAAGTTGGCCTCTGCGCTTCTGCAGTGTTAGAAAGACTCTTTCTTGCACTGAGGTCTGCTTATTGTAAATATCTTGTACTTGTTTGAACACCTTTTCATGTCAAAGTTGGCCTCTGTGCTTGTCAGTGTTGGAAAGACACGTTTTTGCACTGAGGTCTGCTTATTGTAAATATCTTGTACTTGTTTGAACACCTTTTAATGTCAAAGTTGGCCTCTGTGCTTTTTCCGTGTTGGAAAGACTCTTTCTTGCACTGAGGTCTGCTTATTGTAAATATCTTGTACTTGTTTGAACACCTTTTAATGTCAAAGTTGGCCTCTGTGCTTTTTTCCGTGTTGGAAAGACTCTTTCTTGCACTGAGGTCTGCTTATTGTAAATACCTTGTACTTGTTTTTACACCTTTTCATGTCAAAGTTGGCCTCTGAGCTTATCAGTGATGGAAAGACTCTTTCTTGCACTGAGGTCTGCTTATTGTAAATATCTTGTACTTGTTTTTACACCTTTTCATGTCAAAGTTGGCCTCTGTGCTTATCAGTGTTGGAAAGACTCTTTCTTGCACTAAGGTCTGCTTATTGTAAATATCTTGTACTTTTTTGAACACCTTTTAATGTCAAAGTTGGCCTCTGTGCTTATCAGTGTTGGAAAGACTCTTTCTTGCACTGAGGCCTGCTTATTGTAAATATCTTGTACTTTTTTGAACACCTTTTAATGTCAAAGTTGGCCTCTGTGCTTATCAGTGTTGGAAAGACTCTTTCTTGCACTAAGGTCTGCTTATTGTAAATATCTTGTACTTGTTTTTACACCTTTTCATGTCAAAGTTGGCCTCTGTGCTTATCAGTGTTGGAAAGACTCTTTCTTGCACTGAGGTCTGCTTATTGTAAATATCTTGTACTTGTTTGAACACCTTTTAATGTCAAAGTTGGCCTCTGCGCTTCCTCAGTGTTAGAAAGACTCTTTCTTGCACTGAGGTCTGCTTATTGTAAATATCTTGTACTTGTTTGAACACCTTTTCATGTCAAAGTTGGCCTCTGTGCTTGTCAGTGTTGGAAAGACACGTTTTTGCACTGAGGTCTGCTTATTGTAAATATCTTGTACTTGTTTGAACACCTTTTAATGTCAAAGTTGGCCTCTGTGCTTTTTCAGTGTTGGAAAGACTCTTTCTTGCACTGAGGTCTGCTTATTGTAAATATCTTGTACTTGTTTGAACACCTTTTAATGTCAAAGTTGGCCTCTGTGCTTTTTCAGTGTTGGAAAGACTCTTTCTTGCACTGAGGTCTGCTTATTGTAAATATCTTGTACTTGTTTGAACACCTTTTAATGTCAAAGTTGGCCTCTGTGCTTTTCAGTGTTGGAAAGACTCTTTCTTGCACTGAGGTCTGCTTATTGTAAATATCTTGTACTTGTTTGAACACCTTTTAATGTCAAAGTTGGCCTCTGCGCTTCTGCAGTGTTAGAAAGACTCTTTCTTGCACTGAGGTCTGCTTATTGTAAATATCTTGTACTTGTTTGAACACCTTTTAATGTCAAAGTTGGCCTCTGTGCTTTTTCAGTGTTGAAAAGACTCTTTCTTGCACTGAGGTCTGCTTATTGTAAATATCTTGTAATTGTTTGAACACCTTTTAATGTCAAACTTGGCCTCTGTGCTTATCAGTGTTGGAAAGACTCTTTCTTGCACTGAGGTCTGCTTATTGTAAATATCTTGTACTTGTTTTTACACCTTTTCATGTCAAAGTTGGCCTCTGTGCTTTTTCAGTGTTGGAAAGACTCTTTCTTGCACTGAGGTCTGCTTATTGTAAATATCTTGTACTTGTTTTTACACCTTTTAATGTCAAAGTTGGCCTCTGTGCTTTTTCAGTGTTGGAAAGACTCTTTCTTGCACTGAGGTCTGCTTATTGTAAATATCTTGTACTTGTTTGAACACCTTTTAATGTCAAAGTTGGCCTCTGTGCTTTTTCAGTGTTGGAAAGACTCTTTCTTGCACTGAGGTCTGCTTATTGTAAATATCTTGTACTTGTTTTTACACCTTTTCATGTCAAAGTTGGCCTCTGTGCTTGTCAGTGTTGGAAAGACACGTTTTTGCACTGAGGTCTGCTTATTGTAAATATCTTGTACTTGTTTGAACACCTTTTAATGTCAAAGTAGGCCTCTGAGCTTATCAGTGATGGAAAGACTCTTTCTTGCACTGAGGTCTGCTTATTGTAAATATCTTGTACTTGTTTTTACACCTTTACATGTCAAAGTTGGCCTCTGTGCTTTTTCCGTGTTGGAAAGACTCTTTCTTGCACCGAAGTCTGCTTATTGTAAATATCTTGTACTTGTTTTTACACCTTTTCATGTCAAAGTTGGCCTCTGTGCTTATCAGTGTTGGAAAGACTCTTTCTTGCACTGAGGTCTGCTTATTGTAAATATCTTGTACTTGTTTGAACACCTTTTCATGTCAAAGTTGGCCTCTGTGCTTTTTCAGTGTTGAAAAGACTCTTTCTTGCACTGAGGTCTGCTTATTGTAAATATCTTGTACTTGATTTTACACCTTTTAATGTCAAAGTTGGCCTCTGTGCTTATCAGTGTTAGAAAGACTCTTTCTTGCACTGAGGTCTGCTTATTGTGAATATCTTGTACTTGTTTGAACACCTTTTAATGTCAAAGTTGGCCTCTGTGCTTATCAGTGATGGAAAGACTCTTTCTTGCACTGAGGTCTGCTTATTGTAAATATCTTGTACTTGTTTTTACACCTTTACATGTCAAAGTTGGCCTCTGTGCTTTTTCCGTGTTGGAAAGACTCTTTCTTGCACCGAAGTCTGCTTATTGTAAATATCTTGTACTTGTTTTTACACCTTTTCATGTCAAAGTTGGCCTCTGTGCTTATCAGTGTTGGAAAGACTCTTTCTTGCACTGAGGTCTGCTTATTGTAAATATCTTGTACTTGATTTTTACACCTTTTCATGTCAAAGTTGGCCTCTGTGCTTATCAGTGTTGGAAAGGCTCTTTCTTGCACTGAGGTCTGCTTATTGTAAATATCTTGTACTTGTTTTTACACCTTTTCATGTCAAAGTTGGCCTCTGTGCTTGTCAGTGTTGGAAAGACACGTTTTTGCACTGAGGTCTGCTTATTGTAAATATCTTGTACTTGTTTGAACACCTTTTAATGTCAAAGTTGGCCTCTGTGCTTTTTCAGTGTTGGAAAGACTCTTTCTTGCACTGAGGTCTGCTTATTGTAAATATCTTGTACTTGTTTGAACACCTTTTAATGTCAAAGTTGGCCTCTGTGCTTTTTCAGTGTTGAAAAGACTCTTTCTTGCACTGAGGTCTGCTTATTGTAAATATCTTGTACTTGATTTTACACCTTTTAATGTCAAAGTTGGCCTCTGCGCTTCTGCAGTGTTAGAAAGACTCTTTCTTGCACTGAGGTCTGCTTATTGTAAATATCTTGTACTTGTTTGAACACTTTTTAATGTCAAAGTTGGCCTCTGTGCTTTTTCAGTGTTGGAAAGACTCTTTCTTGCACTGAGGTCTGCTTATTGTAAATATCTTGTACTTGTTTGAACACCTTTTAATGTCAAAGTTGGCCTCTGTGCTTTTCAGTGTTGGAAAGACTCTTTCTTGCACTGAGGTCTGCTTATTGTAAATATCTTGTACTTGTTTGAACACCTTTTAATGTCAAAGTAGGCCTCTGAGCTTATCAGTGATGGAAAGACTCTTTCTTGCACTGAGGTCTGCTTATTGTAAATATCTTGTACTTGTTTTTACACCTTTACATGTCAAAGTTGGCCTCTGTGCTTTTTCCGTGTTGGAAAGACTCTTTCTTGCACCGAAGTCTGCTTATTGTAAATATCTTGTACTTGTTTTTACACCTTTTCATGTCAAAGTTGGCCTCTGTGCTTATCAGTGTTGGAAAGACTCTTTCTTGCACTGAGGTCTGCTTATTGTAAATATCTTGTACTTGTTTGAACACCTTTTCATGTCAAAGTTGGCCTCTGTGCTTCTGCAGTGTTGGAAAGACTCTTTCTTGCACTGAGGTCTGCTTATTGTAAATATCTTGTACTTGATTTTTACACCTTTTCATGTCAAAGTTGGCCTCTGTGCTTTTTCAGTGTTGAAAAGACTCTTTCTTGCACTGAGGTCTGCTTATTGTAAATATCTTGTACTTGATTTTACACCTTTTAATGTCAAAGTTGGCCTCTGTGCTTATCAGTGTTGGAAAGACTCTTTCTTGCACTGAGGTCTGCTTATTGTAAATATCTTGTACTTGATTTTACACCTTTTAATGTCAAAGTTGGCCTCTGTGCTTATCAGTGTTAGAAAGACTCTTTCTTGCACTGAGGTCTGCTTATTGTGAATATCTTGTACTTGTTTGAACACCTTTTAATGTCAAAGTTGGCCTCTGTGCTTATCAGTGTTAGAAAGACTCTTTCTTGCACTGAGGTCTGCTTATTGTTAATATATTGTACTTGTTTTTATACCTTTTAATGTCAAAGTTGGCCTCTGTGCTTTTTCCGTGTTGGAAAGACTCTTTCTTACACTGAGGTCTGCTTATTGTAAATATCTTGTACTTGTTTGAACACCTTTTAATGTCAAAGTTGGCCTCTGTGCTTTTTCAGTGTTGGAAAGACTCTTTCTTGCACTGAGGTCTGCTTATTGTAAATATCTTGTACTTGTTTGAACACCTTTTCATGTCAAAGTTGGCCTCTGTGCTTGTCAGTGTTGGAAAGACACGTTTTTGCACTGAGGTCTGCTTATTGTAAATATCTTGTACTGGTTTGAACACCTTTTAATGTCAAAGTTGGCCTCTGTGCTTTTTCAGTGTTGGAAAGACTCTTTCTTGCACTGAGGTCTGCTTATTGTAAATATCTTGTACTTGTTTTTACACCTTTTCATGTCAAAGTTGGCCTCTGTGCTTGTCAGTGTTGGAAAGACACGTTTTTGCACTGAGGTCTGCTTATTGTAAATATCTTGTACTTGTTTGAACACCTTTTAATGTCAAAGTTGGCCTCTGCGCTTTTTCAGTGTTAGAAAGACTCTTTCTTGCACTGAGGTCTGCTTATTGTAAATATCTTGTACTTGATTTTACACCTTTTAATGTCAAAGTTGGCCTCTGCGCTTCTGCAGTGTTAGAAAGACTCTTTCTTGCACTGAGGTCTGCTTATTGTAAATATCTTGTACTTGTTTGAACACCTTTTCATGTCAAAGTTGGCCTCTGTGCTTGTCAGTGTTGGAAAGACACGTTTTTGCACTGAGGTCTGCTTATTGTAAATATCTTGTACTTGTTTGAACACCTTTTAATGTCAAAGTTGGCCTCTGTGCTTTTTCCGTGTTGGAAAGACTCTTTCTTGCACTGAGGTCTGCTTATTGTAAATATCTTGTACTTGTTTGAACACCTTTTAATGTCAAAGTTGGCCTCTGTGCTTTTTTCCGTGTTGGAAAGACTCTTTCTTGCACTGAGGTCTGCTTATTGTAAATACCTTGTACTTGTTTTTACACCTTTTCATGTCAAAGTTGGCCTCTGAGCTTATCAGTGATGGAAAGACTCTTTCTTGCACTGAGGTCTGCTTATTGTAAATATCTTGTACTTGTTTTTACACCTTTTCATGTCAAAGTTGGCCTCTGTGCTTATCAGTGTTGGAAAGACTCTTTCTTGCACTGAGGCCTGCTTATTGTAAATATCTTGTACTTTTTTGAACACCTTTTAATGTCAAAGTTGGCCTCTGTGCTTATCAGTGTTGGAAAGACTCTTTCTTGCACTAAGGTCTGCTTATTGTAAATATCTTGTACTTGTTTTTACACCTTTTCATGTCAAAGTTGGCCTCTGTGCTTATCAGTGTTGGAAAGACTCTTTCTTGCACTGAGGTCTGCTTATTGTAAATATCTTGTACTTGTTTGAACACCTTTTAATGTCAAAGTTGGCCTCTGCGCTTCCTCAGTGTTAGAAAGACTCTTTCTTGCACTGAGGTCTGCTTATTGTAAATATCTTGTACTTGTTTGAACACCTTTTCATGTCAAAGTTGGCCTCTGTGCTTGTCAGTGTTGGAAAGACACGTTTTTGCACTGAGGTCTGCTTATTGTAAATATCTTGTACTTGTTTGAACACCTTTTAATGTCAAAGTTGGCCTCTGTGCTTTTTCAGTGTTGGAAAGACTCTTTCTTGCACTGAGGTCTGCTTATTGTAAATATCTTGTACTTGTTTGAACACCTTTTAATGTCAAAGTTGGCCTCTGTGCTTTTTCAGTGTTGGAAAGACTCTTTCTTGCACTGAGGTCTGCTTATTGTAAATATCTTGTACTTGTTTGAACACCTTTTAATGTCAAAGTTGGCCTCTGTGCTTTTCAGTGTTGGAAAGACTCTTTCTTGCACTGAGGTCTGCTTATTGTAAATATCTTGTACTTGTTTGAACACCTTTTAATGTCAAAGTTGGCCTCTGCGCTTCTGCAGTGTTAGAAAGACTCTTTCTTGCACTGAGGTCTGCTTATTGTAAATATCTTGTACTTGTTTGAACACCTTTTAATGTCAAAGTTGGCCTCTGTGCTTTTTCAGTGTTGAAAAGACTCTTTCTTGCACTGAGGTCTGCTTATTGTAAATATCTTGTAATTGTTTGAACACCTTTTAATGTCAAACTTGGCCTCTGTGCTTATCAGTGTTGGAAAGACTCTTTCTTGCACTGAGGTCTGCTTATTGTAAATATCTTGTACTTGTTTTTACACCTTTTCATGTCAAAGTTGGCCTCTGTGCTTTTTCAGTGTTGGAAAGACTCTTTCTTGCACTGAGGTCTGCTTATTGTAAATATCTTGTACTTGTTTTTACACCTTTTAATGTCAAAGTTGGCCTCTGTGCTTTTTCAGTGTTGGAAAGACTCTTTCTTGCACTGAGGTCTGCTTATTGTAAATATCTTGTACTTGTTTGAACACCTTTTAATGTCAAAGTTGGCCTCTGTGCTTTTTCAGTGTTGGAAAGACTCTTTCTTGCACTGAGGTCTGCTTATTGTAAATATCTTGTACTTGTTTTTACACCTTTTCATGTCAAAGTTGGCCTCTGTGCTTATCAGTGTTGGAAAGGCTCTTTCTTGCACTGAGGTCTGCTTATTGTAAATATCTTGTACTTGTTTTTACACCTTTTCATGTCAAAGTTGGCCTCTGTGCTTGTCAGTGTTGGAAAGACACGTTTTTGCACTGAGGTCTGCTTATTGTAAATATCTTGTACTTGTTTGAACACCTTTTCATGTCAAAGTTGGCCTCTGTGCTTGTCAGTGTTGGAAAGACACGTTTTTGCACTGAGGTCTGCTTATTGTAAATATCTTGTACTTGTTTGAACACCTTTTAATGTCAAAGTTGGCCTCTGTGCTTTTTCCGTGTTGGAAAGACTCTTTCTTGCACTGAGGTCTGCTTATTGTAAATATCTTGTACTTGTTTGAACACCTTTTAATGTCAAAGTTGGCCTCTGTGCTTTTTTCCGTGTTGGAAAGACTCTTTCTTGCACTGAGGTCTGCTTATTGTAAATACCTTGTACTTGTTTTTACACCTTTTCATGTCAAAGTTGGCCTCTGAGCTTATCAGTGATGGAAAGACTCTTTCTTGCACTGAGGTCTGCTTATTGTAAATATCTTGTACTTGTTTTTACACCTTTTCATGTCAAAGTTGGCCTCTGTGCTTATCAGTGTTGGAAAGGCTCTTTCTTGCACTGAGGTCTGCTTATTGTAAATATCTTGTACTTGTTTTTACACCTTTTCATGTCAAAGTTGGCCTCTGTGCTTGTCAGTGTTGGAAAGGCTCTTTCTTGCACTGAGGTCTGCTTATTGTAAATATCTTGTACTTGTTTGAACACCTTTTCATGTCAAAGTTGGCCTCTGTGCTTGTCAGTGTTGGAAAGACACGTTTTTGCACTGAGGTCTGCTTATTGTAAATATCTTGTACTTGTTTGAACACCTTTTAATGTCAAAGTTGGCCTCTGTGCTTTTTCCGTGTTGGAAAGACTCTTTCTTGCACTGAGGTCTGCTTATTGTAAATATCTTGTACTTGTTTGAACACCTTTTAATGTCAAAGTTGGCCTCTGTGCTTATCAGTGTTAGAAAGACTCTTTCTTGCACTGAGGTCTGCTTATTGTAAATATCTTGTACTTGTTTGAACACCTTTTAATGTCAAAGTTGGCCTCTGTGCTTATCAGTGTTAGAAAGACTCTTTCTTGCACTGAGGTCTGCTTATTGTAAATATCTTGTACTTGTTTGAAGACCTTTTAATGTTAAAGTTGGCCTCTTTGCTTTTTCCGTGTTGGAAAGACTCTTTCTTGCACTGAGGTCTGCTTATTGTAAATATCTTGTACTTGATTTTTACACCTTTTCATGTCAAAGTTGGCCTCTGTGCTTTTTCAGTGTTGAAAAGACTCTTTCTTGCACTGAGGTCTGCTTATTGTGAATATCTTGTACTTGTTTGAACACCTTTTAATGTCAAAGTTGGCCTCTGTGCTTTTTCCGTGTTGGAAAGGCTCTTTCTTGCACTGAGGTCTGCTTATTGTAAATATCTTGTACTTGTTTTTACACCTTTTCATGTCAAAGTTGGCCTCTGTGCTTATCAGTGTTGGAAAGGCTCTTTCTTGCACTGAGGTCTGCTTATTGTAAATATCTTGTACTTGTTTTTACACCTTTTCATGTCAAAGTTGGCCTCTGTGCTTCTGCAGTGTTAGAAAGACTCTTTCTTGCACTGAGGGCTGCTTATTGTAAATATCTTGTACTTGTTTGAAGACCTTTTAATGTTAAAGTTGGCCTCTTTGCTTTTTCCGTGTTGGAAAGACTCTTTCTTGCACTGAGGTCTGCTTATTGTAAATATCTTGTACTTGATTTTTACACCTTTTCATGTCAAAGTTGGCCTCTGTGCTTATCAGTGTTGGAAAGACTCTTTCTTGCACTGAGGTCTGCTTATTGTAAATATCTTGTACTTGTTTGAACACCTTTACATGTCAAAGTTGGCCTCTGTGCTTCTGCAGTGTTAGAAAGACTCTTTCTTGCACTGAGGGCTGCTTATTGTAAATATCTTGTACTTGTTTGAAGACCTTTTAATGTTAAAGTTGGCCTCTTTGCTTTTTCCGTGTTGGAAAGACTCTTTCTTGCACTGAGGTCTGCTTATTGTAAATATCTTGTACTTGATTTTTACACCTTTTCATGTCAAAGTTGGCCTCTGTGCTTATCAGTGTTGGAAAGACTCTTTCTTGCACTGAGGGCTGCTTATTGTAAATATCTTGTACTTGTTTGAAGACCTTTTAATGTTAAAGTTGGCCTCTGTGCTTCTGCAGTGTTAGAAAGACTCTTTCTTGCACTGAGGTCTGCTTATTGTAAATATCTTGTACTTGATTTTTACACCTTTTCATGTCAAAGTTGGCCTCTGTGCTTTTTCAGTGTTGAAAAGACTCTTTCTTGCACTGAGGTCTGCTTATTGTAAATATCTTGTACTTGTTTGAACACCTTTTAATGTCAAAGTTGGCCTCTGTGCTTTTTCATTGTTGGAAAGACTCTTTCTTGCACTGAGGTCTGCTTATTGTAAATATCTTGTACTTGTTTGAACACCTTTTAATGTCAAAGTTGGCCTCTGTGCTTTTCAGTGTTGGAAAGACTCTTTCTTGCACTGAGGTCTGCTTATTGTAAATATCTTGTACTTGTTTTTACACCTTTTAATGTCAAAGTTGGCCTCTGCGCTTCCTCAGTGTTAGAAAGACTCTTTCTTGCACTGATGTCTGCTTATTGTAAATATCTTGTACTTGTTTGAACACCTTTTCATGTCAAAGTTGGCCTCTGTGCTTGTCAGTGTTGGAAAGACACGTTTTTGCACTGAGGTCTGCTTATTGTAAATATCTTGTACTTGTTTTTACACCTTTTCATGTCAAAGTTGGCCTCTGTGCTTGTCAGTGTTGGAAAGACTCTTTCTTGCACTGAGGTCTGCTTATTGTGAATATCTTGTACTTGTTTTTACACCTTTTCATGTCAAAGTTGGCCTCTGTGCTTTTTCAGTGTTGGAAAGGCTCTTTCTTGCACTGAGGTCTGCTTATTGTAAATATCTTGTACTTGTTTTTACACCTTTTCATGTCAAAGTTGGCCTCTGTGCTTGTCAGTGTTGGAAAGACTCTTTCTTGCACTGAGGTCTGCTTATTGTAAATATCTTGTACTTGTTTGAACACCTTTTAATGTCAAAGTTGGCCTCTGTGCTTATCAGTGTTGGAAAGGCTCTTTCTTGCACTGAGGTCTGCTTATTGTAAATATCTTGTACTTGTTTGAACACCTTTTAATGTCAAAGTTGGCCTCTGTGCTTATCAGTGTTGGAAAGACTCTTTCTTGCACTAAGGTCTGCTTATTGTAAATATCTTGTACTTGTATTTACACCTTTTCATGTCAAAGTTGGCCTCTGTGCTTTTTCCGTGTTGGAAAGACTCTTTCTTGTACTGAGGTCTGCTTATTGTAAATATCTTGTACTTGTTTTTACACCTTTTCATGTCAAAGTTGGCCTCTGTGATTTTTCAGTGTTGGAAAGACTCTTTCTTGTACTGAGGTCTGCTTATTGTAAATATCTTGTACTTGTTTTTACACCTTTTCATGTCAAAGTTGGCCTCTGTGCTTGTCAGTGTTGGAAAGACACGTTTTTGCACTGAGGTCTGCTTATTGTAAATATCTTGTACTTGTTTGAACACCTTTTAATGTCAAAGTTGGCCTCTGTGCTTTTTCAGTGTTGGAAAGACTCTTTCTTGCACTGAGGTCTGCTTATTGTAAATATCTTGTACTTGTTTGAACACCTTTTAATCTCAAAGTTGGCCTCTGTGCTTTTCAGTGTTGGAAAGACTCTTTCTTGCACTGAGGTCTGCTTATTGTAAATATCTTGTACTTGTTTGAACACCTTTTAATGTCAAAGTTGGCCTCTGCGCTTCTGCAGTGTTAGAAAGACTCTTTCTTGCACTGAGGTCTGCTTATTGTAAATATCTTGTACTTGTTTGAACACCTTTTAATGTCAAAGTTGGCCTCTGTGCTTGTCAGTGTTGGAAAGACACGTTTTTGCACTGAGGTCTGCTTATTGTAAATATCTTGTACTTGTTTGAACACCTTTTAATGTCAAAGTTGGCCTCTGTGCTTTTTCAGTGTTGAAAAGACTCTTTCTTGCACTGAGGTCTGCTTATTGTAAATATCTTGTACTTGATTTTACACATTTAATGTCAAAGTTGGCCTCTGCGCTTCTGCAGTGTTAGAAAGACTCTTTCTTGCACTGAGGTCTGCTTATTGTAAATATCTTGTACTTGTTTGAACACCTTTTAATGTCAAAGTTGGCCTCTGTGCTTTTCAGTGTTGGAAAGACTCTTTCTTGCACTGAGGTCTGCTTATTGTAAATATCTTGTACTTGTTTGAACACCTTTTAATGTCAAAGTTGGCCTCTGCGCTTCTGCAGTGTTAGAAAGACTCTTTCTTGCACTGAGGTCTGCTTATTGTAAATATCTTGTACTTGTTTGAACACCTTTTCATGTCAAAGTTGGCCTCTGTGCTTGTCAGTGTTGGAAAGACACGTTTTTGCACTGAGGTCTGCTTATTGTAAATATCTTGTACTTGTTTGAACACCTTTTAATGTCAAAGTTGGCCTCTGTGCTTTTTCCGTGTTGGAAAGACTCTTTCTTGCACTGAGGTCTGCTTATTGTGAATATCTTGTACTTGTTTTTACACCTTTTCATGTCAAAGTAGGCCTCTGAGCTTATCAGTGATGGAAAGACTCTTTCTTGCACTGAGGTCTGCTTATTGTAAATATCTTGTACTTGTTTTTACACCTTTACATGTCAAAGTTGGCCTCTGTGCTTTTTCCGTGTTGGAAAGACTCTTTCTTGCACCGAAGTCTGCTTATTGTAAATATCTTGTACTTGTTTTTACACCTTTTCATGTCAAAGTTGGCCTCTGTGCTTATCAGTGTTGGAAAGACTCTTTCTTGCACTGAGGTCTGCTTATTGTAAATATCTTGTACTTGATTTTTACACCTTTTCATGTCAAAGTTGGCCTCTGTGCTTATCAGTGTTGGAAAGGCTCTTTCTTGCACTGAGGTCTGCTTATTGTAAATATCTTGTACTTGTTTTTACACCTTTTCATGTCAAAGTTGGCCTCTGTGCTTGTCAGTGTTGGAAAGACACGTTTTTGCACTGAGGTCTGCTTATTGTAAATATCTTGTACTTGTTTGAACACCTTTTAATGTCAAAGTTGGCCTCTGTGCTTTTTCAGTGTTGGAAAGACTCTTTCTTGCACTGAGGTCTGCTTATTGTAAATATCTTGTACTTGTTTGAACACCTTTTAATGTCAAAGTTGGCCTCTGCGCTTCTGCAGTGTTAGAAAGACTCTTTCTTGCACTGAGGTCTGCTTATTGTAAATATCTTGTACTTGTTTGAACACCTTTTAATGTCAAAGTTGGCCTCTGTGCTTTTTCAGTGTTGAAAAGACTCTTTCTTGCACTGAGGTCTGCTTATTGTAAATATCTTGTACTTGATTTTACACCTTTTAATGTCAAAGTTGGCCTCTGCGCTTCTGCAGTGTTAGAAAGACTCTTTCTTGCACTGAGGTCTGCTTATTGTAAATATCTTGTACTTGTTTGAACACTTTTTAATGTCAAAGTTGGCCTCTGTGCTTTTTCAGTGTTGGAAAGACTCTTTCTTGCACTGAGGTCTGCTTATTGTAAATATCTTGTACTTGTTTGAACACCTTTTAATGTCAAAGTAGGCCTCTGAGCTTATCAGTGATGGAAAGACTCTTTCTTGCACTGAGGTCTGCTTATTGTAAATATCTTGTACTTGTTTTTACACCTTTACATGTCAAAGTTGGCCTCTGTGCTTTTTCCGTGTTGGAAAGACTCTTTCTTGCACCGAAGTCTGCTTATTGTAAATATCTTGTACTTGTTTTTACACCTTTTCATGTCAAAGTTGGCCTCTGTGCTTATCAGTGTTGGAAAGACTCTTTCTTGCACTGAGGTCTGCTTATTGTAAATATCTTGTACTTGTTTGAACACCTTTTCATGTCAAAGTTGGCATCTGTGCTTCTGCAGTGTTGGAAAGACTCTTTCTTGCACTGAGGTCTGCTTATTGTAAATATCTTGTACTTGATTTTTACACCTTTTCATGTCAAAGTTGGCCTCTGTGCTTTTTCAGTGTTGAAAAGACTCTTTCTTGCACTGAGGTCTGCTTATTGTAAATATCTTGTACTTGATTTTACACCTTTTAATGTCAAAGTTGGCCTCTGTGCTTATCAGTGTTGGAAAGACTCTTTCTTGCACTGAGGTCTGCTTATTGTAAATATCTTGTACTTGATTTTACACCTTTTAATGTCAAAGTTGGCCTCTGTGCTTATCAGTGTTAGAAAGACTCTTTCTTGCACTGAGGTCTGCTTATTGTGAATATCTTGTACTTGTTTGAACACCTTTTAATGTCAAAGTTGGCCTCTGTGCTTATCAGTGTTAGAAAGACTCTTTCTTGCACTGAGGTCTGCTTATTGTTAATATATTGTACTTGTTTTTATACCTTTTAATGTCAAAGTTGGCCTCTGTGCTTTTTCCGTGTTGGAAAGACTCTTTCTTGCACTGAGGTCTGCTTATTGTAAATATCTTGTACTTGTTTGAACACCTTTTAATGTCAAAGTTGGCCTCTGTGCTTTTTCAGTGTTGGAAAGACTCTTTCTTGCACTGAGGTCTGCTTATTGTAAATATCTTGTACTTGTTTGAACACCGTTTCATGTCAAAGTTGGCCTCTGTGCTTGTCAGTGTTGGAAAGACACGTTTTTGCACTGAGGTCTGCTTATTGTAAATATCTTGTACTGGTTTGAACACCTTTTAATGTCAAAGTTGGCCTCTGTGCTTTTTCAGTGTTGGAAAGACACGTTTTTGCACTGAGGTCTGCTTATTGTAAATATCTTGTACTTGTTTGAACACCTTTTAATGTCAAAGTTGGCCTCTGCGCTTTTTCAGTGTTAGAAAGACTCTTTCTTGCACTGAGGTCTGCTTATTGTAAATATCTTGTACTTGATTTTACACCTTTTAATGTCAAAGTTGGCCTCTGCGCTTCTGCAGTGTTAGAAAGACTCTTTCTTGCACTGAGGTCTGCTTATTGTAAATATCTTGTACTTGTTTGAACACCTTTTCATGTCAAAGTTGGCCTCTGTGCTTGTCAGTGTTGGAAAGACACGTTTTTGCACTGAGGTCTGCTTATTGTAAATATCTTGTACTTGTTTGAACACCTTTTAATGTCAAAGTTGGCCTCTGTGCTTTTTCCGTGTTGGAAAGACTCTTTCTTGCACTGAGGTCTGCTTATTGTAAATATCTTGTACTTGTTTGAACACCTTTTAATGTCAAAGTTGGCCTCTGTGCTTTTTTCCGTGTTGGAAAGACTCTTTCTTGCACTGAGGTCTGCTTATTGTAAATACCTTGTACTTGTTTTTACACCTTTTCATGTCAAAGTTGGCCTCTGAGCTTATCAGTGATGGAAAGACTCTTTCTTGCACTGAGGTCTGCTTATTGTAAATATCTTGTACTTGTTTTTACACCTTTTCATGTCAAAGTTGGCCTCTGTGCTTATCAGTGTTGGAAAGACTCTTTCTTGCACTGAGGCCTGCTTATTGTAAATATCTTGTACTTTTTTGAACACCTTTTAATGTCAAAGTTGGCCTCTGTGCTTATCAGTGTTGGAAAGACTCTTTCTTGCACTAAGGTCTGCTTATTGTAAATATCTTGTACTTGTTTTTACACCTTTTCATGTCAAAGTTGGCCTCTGTGCTTATCAGTGTTGGAAAGACTCTTTCTTGCACTGAGGTCTGCTTATTGTAAATATCTTGTACTTGTTTGAACACCTTTTAATGTCAAAGTTGGCCTCTGCGCTTCCTCAGTGTTAGAAAGACTCTTTCTTGCACTGAGGTCTGCTTATTGTAAATATCTTGTACTTGTTTGAACACCTTTTCATGTCAAAGTTGGCCTCTGTGCTTGTCAGTGTTGGAAAGACACGTTTTTGCACTGAGGTCTGCTTATTGTAAATATCTTGTACTTGTTTGAACACCTTTTAATGTCAAAGTTGGCCTCTGTGCTTTTTCAGTGTTGGAAAGACTCTTTCTTGCACTGAGGTCTGCTTATTGTAAATATCTTGTACTTGTTTGAACACCTTTTAATGTCAAAGTTGGCCTCTGTGCTTTTTCAGTGTTGGAAAGACTCTTTCTTGCACTGAGGTCTGCTTATTGTAAATATCTTGTACTTGTTTGAACACCTTTTCATGTCAAAGTTGGCCTCTGTGCTTTTCAGTGTTGGAAAGACTCTTTCTTGCACTGAGGTCTGCTTATTGTAAATATCTTGTACTTGTTTGAACACCTTTTAATGTCAAAGTTGGCCTCTGCGCTTCTGCAGTGTTAGAAAGACTCTTTCTTGCACTGAGGTCTGCTTATTGTAAATATCTTGTACTTGTTTGAACACCTTTTAATGTCAAAGTTGGCCTCTGTGCTTTTTCAGTGTTGAAAAGACTCTTTCTTGCACTGAGGTCTGCTTATTGTAAATATCTTGTAATTGTTTGAACACCTTTTAATGTCAAACTTGGCCTCTGTGCTTATCAGTGTTGGAAAGACTCTTTCTTGCACTGAGGTCTGCTTATTGTAAATATCTTGTACTTGTTTTTACACCTTTTCATGTCAAAGTTGGCCTCTGTGCTTTTTCAGTGTTGGAAAGACTCTTTCTTGCACTGAGGTCTGCTTATTGTAAATATCTTGTACTTGTTTTTACACCTTTTAATGTCAAAGTTGGCCTCTGTGCTTTTTCAGTGTTGGAAAGACTCTTTCTTGCACTGAGGTCTGCTTATTGTAAATATCTTGTACTTGTTTGAACACCTTTTAATGTCAAAGTTGGCCTCTGTGCTTTTTCAGTGTTGGAAAGACTCTTTCTTGCACTGAGGTCTGCTTATTGTAAATATCTTGTACTTGTTTTTACACCTTTTCATGTCAAAGTTGGCCTCTGTGCTTGTCAGTGTTGGAAAGACACGTTTTTGCACTGAGGTCTGCTTATTGTAAATATCTTGTACTTGTTTGAACACCTTTTAATGTCAAAGTTGGCCTCTGTGCTTTTTCAGTGTTGAAAAGACTCTTTCTTGCACTGAGGTCTGCTTATTGTAAATATCTTGTACTTGATTTTACACCTTTTAATGTCAAAGTTGGCCTCTGCGCTTCTGCAGTGTTAGAAAGACTCTTTCTTGCACTGAGGTCTGCTTATTGTAAATATCTTGTACTTGTTTGAACACTTTTTAATGTCAAAGTTGGCCTCTGTGCTTTTTCAGTGTTGGAAAGACTCTTTCTTGCACTGAGGTCTGCTTATTGTAAATATCTTGTACTTGTTTGAACACCTTTTAATGTCAAAGTTGGCCTCTGTGCTTTTCAGTGTTGGAAAGACTCTTTCTTGCACTGAGGTCTGCTTATTGTAAATATCTTGTACTTGTTTGAACACCTTTTAATGTCAAAGTAGGCCTCTGAGCTTATCAGTGATGGAAAGACTCTTTCTTGCACTGAGGTCTGCTTATTGTAAATATCTTGTACTTGTTTTTACACCTTTACATGTCAAAGTTGGCCTCTGTGCTTTTTCCGTGTTGGAAAGACTCTTTCTTGCACCGAAGTCTGCTTATTGTAAATATCTTGTACTTGTTTTTACACCTTTTCATGTCAAAGTTGGCCTCTGTGCTTATCAGTGTTGGAAAGACTCTTTCTTGCACTGAGGTCTGCTTATTGTAAATATCTTGTACTTGTTTGAACACCTTTTCATGTCAAAGTTGGCCTCTGTGCTTCTGCAGTGTTGGAAAGACTCTTTCTTGCACTGAGGTCTGCTTATTGTAAATATCTTGTACTTGATTTTTACACCTTTTCATGTCAAAGTTGGCCTCTGTGCTTTTTCAGTGTTGAAAAGACTCTTTCTTGCACTGAGGTCTGCTTATTGTAAATATCTTGTACTTGATTTTACACCTTTTAATGTCAAAGTTGGCCTCTGTGCTTATCAGTGTTGGAAAGACTCTTTCTTGCACTGAGGTCTGCTTATTGTAAATATCTTGTACTTGATTTTACACCTTTTAATGTCAAAGTTGGCCTCTGTGCTTATCAGTGTTAGAAAGACTCTTTCTTGCACTGAGGTCTGCTTATTGTGAATATCTTGTACTTGTTTGAACACCTTTTAATGTCAAAGTTGGCCTCTGTGCTTATCAGTGTTAGAAAGACTCTTTCTTGCACTGAGGTCTGCTTATTGTTAATATATTGTACTTGTTTTTATACCTTTTAATGTCAAAGTTGGCCTCTGTGCTTTTTCCGTGTTGGAAAGACTCTTTCTTGCACTGAGGTCTGCTTATTGTAAATATCTTGTACTTGTTTGAACACCTTTTAATGTCAAAGTTGGCCTCTGTGCTTTTTCAGTGTTGGAAAGACTCTTTCTTGCACTGAGGTCTGCTTATTGTAAATATCTTGTACTTGTTTGAACACCTTTTCATGTCAAAGTTGGCCTCTGTGCTTGTCAGTGTTGGAAAGACACGTTTTTGCACTGAGGTCTGCTTATTGTAAATATCTTGTACTGGTTTGAACACCTTTTAATGTCAAAGTTGGCCTCTGTGCTTTTTCAGTGTTGGAAAGACTCTTTCTTGCACTGAGGTCTGCTTATTGTAAATATCTTGTACTTGTTTTTACACCTTTTCATGTCAAAGTTGGCCTCTGTGCTTGTCAGTGTTGGAAAGACACGTTTTTGCACTGAGGTCTGCTTATTGTAAATATCTTGTACTTGTTTGAACACCTTTTAATGTCAAAGTTGGCCTCTGCGCTTTTTCAGTGTTAGAAAGACTCTTTCTTGCACTGAGGTCTGCTTATTGTAAATATCTTGTACTTGATTTTACACCTTTTAATGTCAAAGTTGGCCTCTGCGCTTCTGCAGTGTTAGAAAGACTCTTTCTTGCACTGAGGTCTGCTTATTGTAAATATCTTGTACTTGTTTGAACACCTTTTCATGTCAAAGTTGGCCTCTGTGCTTGTCAGTGTTGGAAAGACACGTTTTTGCACTGAGGTCTGCTTATTGTAAATATCTTGTACTTGTTTGAACACCTTTTAATGTCAAAGTTGGCCTCTGTGCTTTTTCCGTGTTGGAAAGACTCTTTCTTGCACTGAGGTCTGCTTATTGTAAATATCTTGTACTTGTTTGAACACCTTTTAATGTCAAAGTTGGCCTCTGTGCTTTTTTCCGTGTTGGAAAGACTCTTTCTTGCACTGAGGTCTGCTTATTGTAAATACCTTGTACTTGTTTTTACACCTTTTCATGTCAAAGTTGGCCTCTGAGCTTATCAGTGATGGAAAGACTCTTTCTTGCACTGAGGTCTGCTTATTGTAAATATCTTGTACTTGTTTTTACACCTTTTCATGTCAAAGTTGGCCTCTGTGCTTATCAGTGTTGGAAAGACTCTTTCTTGCACTGAGGCCTGCTTATTGTAAATATCTTGTACTTTTTTGAACACCTTTTAATGTCAAAGTTGGCCTCTGTGCTTATCAGTGTTGGAAAGACTCTTTCTTGCACTAAGGTCTGCTTATTGTAAATATCTTGTACTTGTTTTTACACCTTTTCATGTCAAAGTTGGCCTCTGTGCTTATCAGTGTTGGAAAGACTCTTTCTTGCACTGAGGTCTGCTTATTGTAAATATCTTGTACTTGTTTGAACACCTTTTAATGTCAAAGTTGGCCTCTGCGCTTCCTCAGTGTTGGAAAGACTCTTTCTTGCACTGAGGTCTGCTTATTGTAAATATCTTGTACTTGTTTGAACACCTTTTCATGTCAAAGTTGGCCTCTGTGCTTGTCAGTGTTGGAAAGACACGTTTTTGCACTGAGGTCTGCTTATTGTAAATATCTTGTACTTGTTTGAACACCTTTTAATGTCAAAGTTGGCCTCTGTGCTTTTTCAGTGTTGGAAAGACTCTTTCTTGCACTGAGGTCTGCTTATTGTAAATATCTTGTACTTGTTTGAACACCTTTTAATGTCAAAGTTGGCCTCTGTGCTTTTTCAGTGTTGGAAAGACTCTTTCTTGCACTGAGGTCTGCTTATTGTAAATATCTTGTACTTGTTTGAACACCTTTTAATGTCAAAGTTGGCCTCTGTGCTTTTCAGTGTTGGAAAGACTCTTTCTTGCACTGAGGTCTGCTTATTGTAAATATCTTGTACTTGTTTGAACACCTTTTAATGTCAAAGTTGGCCTCTGCGCTTCTGCAGTGTTAGAAAGACTCTTTCTTGCACTGAGGTCTGCTTATTGTAAATATCTTGTACTTGTTTGAACACCTTTTAATGTCAAAGTTGGCCTCTGTGCTTTTTCAGTGTTGAAAAGACTCTTTCTTGCACTGAGGTCTGCTTATTGTAAATATCTTGTAATTGTTTGAACACCTTTTAATGTCAAACTTGGCCTCTGTGCTTATCAGTGTTGGAAAGACTCTTTCTTGCACTGAGGTCTGCTTATTGTAAATATCTTGTACTTGTTTTTACACCTTTTCATGTCAAAGTTGGCCTCTGTGCTTTTTCAGTGTTGGAAAGACTCTTTCTTGCACTGAGGTCTGCTTATTGTAAATATCTTGTACTTGTTTTTACACCTTTTAATGTCAAAGTTGGCCTCTGTGCTTTTTCAGTGTTGGAAAGACTCTTTCTTGCACTGAGGTCTGCTTATTGTAAATATCTTGTACTTGTTTGAACACCTTTTAATGTCAAAGTTGGCCTCTGTGCTTTTTCAGTGTTGGAAAGACTCTTTCTTGCACTGAGGTCTGCTTATTGTAAATATCTTGTACTTGTTTTTACACCTTTTCATGTCAAAGTTGGCCTCTGTGCTTGTCAGTGTTGGAAAGACACGTTTTTGCACTGAGGTCTGCTTATTGTAAATATCTTGTACTTGTTTGAACACCTTTTAATGTCAAAGTTGGCCTCTGTGCTTTTTCAGTGTTGGAAAGACTCTTTCTTGCACTGAGGTCTGCTTATTGTAAATATCTTGTACTTGTTTGAACACCTTTTAATGTCAAAGTTGGCCTCTGTGCTTTTCAGTGTTGGAAAGACTCTTTCTTGCACTGAGGTCTGCTTATTGTAAATATCTTGTACTTGTTTGAACACCTTTTAATGTCAAAGTTGGCCTCTGCGCTTCTGCAGTGTTAGAAAGACTCTTTCTTGCACTGAGGTCTGCTTATTGTAAATATCTTGTACTTGTTTGAACACCTTTTCATGTCAAAGTTGGCCTCTGTGCTTGTCAGTGTTGGAAAGACACGTTTTTGCACTGAGGTCTGCTTATTGTAAATATCTTGTACTTGTTTGAACACCTTTTAATGTCAAAGTTGGCCTCTGTGCTTTTTCCGTGTTGGAAAGACTCTTTCTTGCACTGAGGTCTGCTTATTGTGAATATCTTGTACTTGTTTTTACACCTTTTCATGTCAAAGTAGGCCTCTGAGCTTATCAGTGATGGAAAGACTCTTTCTTGCACTGAGGTCTGCTTATTGTAAATATCTTGTACTTGTTTGAACACCTTTTAATGTCAAAGTTGGCCTCTGCGCTTCTGCAGTGTTAGAAAGACTCTTTCTTGCACTGAGGTCTGCTTATTGTAAATATCTTGTACTTGTTTTTACACCTTTTCATGTCAAAGTTGGCCTCTGTGCTTGTCAGTGTTGGAAAGACACGTTTTTGCACTGAGGTCTGCTTATTGTAAATATCTTGTACTTGTTTGAACACCTTTTAATGTCAAAGTTGGCCTCTGTGCTTTTCAGTGTTGGAAAGACTCTTTCTTGCACTGAGGTCTGCTTATTGTAAATATCTTGTACTTGTTTGAACACCTTTTAATGTCAAAGTTGGCCTCTGTGCTTTTCAGTGTTGGAAAGACTCTTTCTTGCACTGAGGTCTGCTTATTGTAAATATCTTGTACTTGTTTGAACACCTTTTAATGTCAAAGTTGGCCTCTGCGCTTCTGCAGTGTTAGAAAGACTCTTTCTTGCACTGAGGTCTGCTTATTGTAAATATCTTGTACTTGTTTGAACACCTTTTCATGTCAAAGTTGGCCTCTGTGCTTGTCAGTGTTGGAAAGACACGTTTTTGCACTGAGGTCTGCTTATTGTAAATATCTTGTACTTGTTTGAACACCTTTTAATGTCAAAGTTGGCCTCTGTGCTTTTTCCGTGTTGGAAAGACTCTTTCTTGCACTGAGGTCTGCTTATTGTGAATATCTTGTACTTGTTTTTACACCTTTTCATGTCAAAGTAGGCCTCTGAGCTTATCAGTGATGGAAAGACTCTTTCTTGCACTGAGGTCTGCTTATTGTAAATATCTTGTACTTGTTTTTACACCTTTTCATGTCAAAGTTGGCCTCTGTGCTTGTCAGTGTTGGAAAGACACGTTTTTGCACTGAGGTCTGCTTATTGTAAATATCTTGTACTTGTTTGAACACCTTTTAATGTCAAAGTTGGCCTCTGTGCTTTTCAGTGTTGGAAAGACTCTTTCTTGCACTGAGGTCTGCTTATTGTAAATATCTTGTACTTGTTTGAACACCTTTTAATGTCAAAGTTGGCCTCTGTGCTTTTCAGTGTTGGAAAGACTCTTTCTTGCACTGAGGTCTGCTTATTGTAAATATCTTGTACTTGTTTGAACACCTTTTAATGTCAAAGTTGGCCTCTGCGCTTCTGCAGTGTTAGAAAGACTCTTTCTTGCACTGAGGTCTGCTTATTGTAAATATCTTGTACTTGTTTGAACACCTTTTCATGTCAAAGTTGGCCTCTGTGCTTGTCAGTGTTGGAAAGACACGTTTTTGCACTGAGGTCTGCTTATTGTAAATATCTTGTACTTGTTTGAACACCTTTTAATGTCAAAGTTGGCCTCTGTGCTTTTTCCGTGTTGGAAAGACTCTTTCTTGCACTGAGGTCTGCTTATTGTGAATATCTTGTACTTGTTTTTACACCTTTTCATGTCAAAGTAGGCCTCTGAGCTTATCAGTGATGGAAAGACTCTTTCTTGCACTGAGGTCTGCTTATTGTAAATATCTTGTACTTGATTTTTACACCTTTTCATGTCAAAGTTGGCCTCTGTGCTTTTTCAGTGTTGGAAAGACTCTTTCTTGCACCGAAGTCTGCTTATTGTAAATATCTTGTACTTGATTTTTACACCTTTACATGTCAAAGTTGGCCTCTGTGCTTTTTCCGTGTTGGAAAGACTCTTTCTTGCACCGAAGTCTGCTTATTGTAAATATCTTGTACTTGATTTTTACACCTTTTCATGTCAAAGTTGGCCTCTGTGCTTTTTCAGTGTTGAAAAGACTCTTTCTTGCACTGAGGTCTGCTTATTGTAAATATCTTGTACTTGTTTGAACACCTTTTAATGTCAAAGTTGGCCTCTGTGCTTATCAGTGTTGGAAAGGCTCTTTCTTGCACTGAGGTCTGCTTATTGTAAATATCTTGTACTTGTTTTTACACCTTTTCATGTCAAAGTTGGCCTCTGTGCTTGTCAGTGTTGGAAAGACACGTTTTTGCACTGAGGTCTGCTTATTGTAAATATCTTGTACTTGTTTGAACACCTTTTAATGTCAAAGTTGGCCTCTGTGCTTTTTCAGTGTTGGAAAGACTCTTTCTTGCACTGAGGTCTGCTTATTGTAAATATCTTGTACTTGTTTGAACACCTTTTAATGTCAAAGTTGGCCTCTGTGCTTTTTCAGTGTTGGAAAGACTCTTTCTTGCACTGAGGTCTGCTTATTGTAAATATCTTGTACTTGTTTGAACACCTTTTAATGTCAAAGTTGGCCTCTGCGCTTCTGCAGTGTTAGAAAGACTCTTTCTTGCACTGAGGTCTGCTTATTGTAAATATCTTGTACTTGTTTGAACACCTTTTAATGTCAAAGTTGGCCTCTGTGCTTATCAGTGTTGGAAAGACTCTTTCTTGTACTGAGGTCTGCTTATTGTAAATATCTTGTACTTGTTTGAACACCTTTTAATGTCAAAGTTGGCCTCTGTGCTTTTTCAGTGTTGGAAAGACTCTTTCTTGCACTGAGGTCTGCTTATTGTAAATATCTTGTACTTGTTTGAACACCTTTTAATGTCAAAGTTGGCCTCTGTGCTTTTTCAGTGTTGGAAAGACTCTTTCTTGCACTGAGGTCTGCTTATTGTAAATATCTTGTACTTGTTTGAACACCTTTTAATGTCAAAGTTGGCCTCTGCGCTTCTGCAGTGTTAGAAAGACTCTTTCTTGCACTGAGGTCTGCTTATTGTAAATATCTTGTACTTGTTTGAACACCTTTTAATGTCAAAGTTGGCCTCTGTGCTTTTTCAGTGTTGAAAAGACTCTTTCTTGCACTGAGGTCTGCTTATTGTAAATATCTTGTACTTGATTTTACACCTTTTAATGTCAAAGTTGGCCTCTGCGCTTCTGCAGTGTTAGAAAGACTCTTTCTTGCACTGAGGTCTGCTTATTGTAAATATCTTGTACTTGTTTTTACACCTTTTCATGTCAAAGTTGGCCTCTGTGCTTGTCAGTGTTGGAAAGACACATTTTTGCACTGAGGTCTGCTTATTGTAAATATCTTGTACTTGTTTGAGCACTTTTTAATGTCAAAGTTGGCCTCTGTGCTTTTTCAGTGTTGGAAAGACTCTTTCTTGCACTGAGGTCTGCTTATTGTAAATATCTTGTACTTGTTTGAACACCTTTTAATGTCAAAGTTGGCCTCTGTGCTTTTCAGTGTTGGAAAGACTCTTTCTTGCACTGAGGTCTGCTTATTGTAAATATCTTGTACTTGTTTGAACACCTTTTAATGTCAAAGTTGGCCTCTGCGCTTCTGCAGTGTTAGAAAGACTCTTTCTTGCACTGAGGTCTGCTTATTGTAAATATCTTGTACTTGTTTGAACACCTTTTAATGTCAAAGTTGGCCTCTGTGCTTTTTCCGTGTTGGAAAGACTCTTTCTTGCACTGAGGTCTGCTTATTGTGAATATCTTGTACTTGTTTTTACACCTTTTCATGTCAAAGTAGGCCTCTGAGCTTATCAGTGATGGAAAGACTCTTTCTTGCACTGAGGTCTGCTTATTGTAAATATCTTGTACTTGTTTTTACACCTTTTCATGTCAAAGTTGGCCTCTGTGCTTATCAGTGTTGGAAAGACTCTTTCTTGCACTGAGGTCTGCTTATTGTAAATATCTTGTACTTGTTTGAACACCTTTTCATGTCAAAGTTGGCCTCTGTGCTTCTGCAGTGTTGGAAAGACTCTTTCTTGCACTGAGGTCTGCTTATTGTAAATATCTTGTACTTGATTTTACACCTTTTAATGTCAAAGTTGGCCTCTGTGCTTATCAGTGTTGGAAAGACTCTTTCTTGCACTGAGGTCTGCTTATTGTAAATATCTTGTACTTGTTTTTACACCTTTTCATGTCAAAGTTGGCCTCTGTGCTTATCAGTGTTGGAAAGACTCTTTCTTGCACTGAGGTCTGCTTATTGTAAATATCTTGTACTTGTTTGAACACCTTTTAATGTCAAAGTTGGCCTCTGTGCTTATCAGTGTTAGAAAGACTCTTTCTTGCACTGAGGTCTGCTTATTGTGAATATCTTGTACTTGTTTGAACACCTTTTAATGTCAAAGTTGGCCTCTGTGCTTATCAGTGTTAGAAAGACTCTTTCTTGCACTGAGGTCTGCTTATTGTTAATATATTGTACTTGTTTTTATACCTTTTAATGTCAAAGTTGGCCTCTGTGCTTTTTCCGTGTTGGAAAGACTCTTTCTTGCACTGAGGTCTGCTTATTGTAAATATCTTGTACTTGTTTGAACACCTTTTAATGTCAAAGTTGGCCTCTGTGCTTTTTCAGTGTTGGAAAGACTCTTTCTTGCACTGAGGTCTGCTTATTGTAAATATCTTGTACTTGTTTGAACACCTTTTCATGTCAAAGTTGGCCTCTGTGCTTGTCAGTGTTGGAAAGACACGTTTTTGCACTGAGGTCTGCTTATTGTAAATATCTTGTACTGGTTTGAACACCTTTTAATGTCAAAGTTGGCCTCTGTGCTTTTTCAGTGTTGGAAAGACTCTTTCTTGCACTGAGGTCTGCTTATTGTAAATATCTTGTACTTGTTTTTACACCTTTTCATGTCAAAGTTGGCCTCTGTGCTTGTCAGTGTTGGAAAGACACGTTTTTGCACTGAGGTCTGCTTATTGTAAATATCTTGTACTTGTTTGAACACCTTTTAATGTCAAAGTTGGCCTCTGCGCTTTTTCAGTGTTAGAAAGACTCTTTCTTGCACTGAGGTCTGCTTATTGTAAATATCTTGTACTTGATTTTACACCTTTTAATGTCAAAGTTGGCCTCTGCGCTTCTGCAGTGTTAGAAAGACTCTTTCTTGCACTGAGGTCTGCTTATTGTAAATATCTTGTACTTGTTTGAACACCTTTTCATGTCAAAGTTGGCCTCTGTGCTTGTCAGTGTTGGAAAGACACGTTTTTGCACTGAGGTCTGCTTATTGTAAATATCTTGTACTTGTTTGAACACCTTTTAATGTCAAAGTTGGCCTCTGTGCTTTTTCCGTGTTGGAAAGACTCTTTCTTGCACCGAGGTCTGCTTATTGTAAATACCTTGTACTTGTTTTTACACCTTTTCATGTCAAAGTTGGCCTCTGAGCTTATCAGTGATGGAAAGACTCTTTCTTGCACTGAGGTCTGCTTATTGTAAATATCTTGTACTTGTTTTTACACCTTTTCATGTCAAAGTTGGCCTCTGTGCTTATCAGTGTTGGAAAGACTCTTTCTTGCACTGAGGCCTGCTTATTGTAAATATCTTGTACTTTTTTGAACACCTTTTAATGTCAAAGTTGGCCTCTGTGCTTATCAGTGTTGGAAAGACTCTTTCTTGCACTAAGGTCTGCTTATTGTAAATATCTTGTACTTGTTTTTACACCTTTTCATGTCAAAGTTGGCCTCTGTGCTTATCAGTGTTGGAAAGACTCTTTCTTGCACTGAGGTCTGCTTATTGTAAATATCTTGTACTTGTTTGAACACCTTTTCATGTCAAAGTTGGCCTCTGTGCTTGTCAGTGTTGGAAAGACACGTTTTTGCACTGAGGTCTGCTTATTGTAAATATCTTGTACTTGTTTGAACACCTTTTAATGTCAAAGTTGGCCTCTGTGCTTTTTCAGTGTTAGAAAGACTCTTTCTTGCACTGAGGTCTGCTTATTGTAAATATCTTGTACTTGTTTGAACACCTTTTAATGTCAAAGTTGGCCTCTGCGCTTCTGCAGTGTTAGAAAGACTCTTTCTTGCACTGAGGTCTGCTTATTGTAAATATCTTGTACTTGATTTTTAAACCTTTTAATGTCAAAGTTGGCCTCTGTGCTTTTTCAGTGTTGGAAAGAATCTTTATTGCACTGAGGTCTGCTTATTGTAAATATCTTGTACTTGTTTGAACACCTTTTAATGTCAAAGTTGGCCTCTGCGCTTCCTCAGTGTTAGAAAGACTCTTTCTTGCACTGAGGTCTGCTTATTGTAAATATCTTGTACTTGTTTGAACACCTTTTAATGTCAAAGTTGGCCTCTGCGCTTCCTCAGTGTTAGAAAGACTCTTTCTTGCACTGAGGTCTGCTTATTGTAAATATCTTGTACTTGTTTGAACACCTTTTCATGTCAAAGTTGGCCTCTGTGCTTTTCAGTGTTGGAAAGACACGTTTTTGCACTGAGGTCTGCTTATTGTAAATATCTTGTACTTGTTTGAACACCTTTTAATGTCAAAGTTGGCCTCTGTGCTTTTTCAGTGTTGAAAAGACTCTTTCTTGCACTGAGGTCTGCTTATTGTAAATATCTTGTAATTGTTTGAACACCTTTTAATGTCAAAGTTGGCCTCTGCGCTTCTGCAGTGTTAGAAAGACTCTTTCTTGCACTGAGGTCTGCTTATTGTAAATACCTTGTACTTGTTTTTACACCTTTTAATGTCAAAGTTGGCCTCTGTGCTTTTTCAGTGTTGGAAAGACTCTTTCTTGCACTGAGGCCTGCTTATTGTAAATATCTTGTACTTGGTTGAACACCTTTTAATGTCAAAGTTGGCCTCTGTGCTTATCAGTGTTGGAAAGACTCTTTCTTGCACTGAGGTCTGCTTATTGTAAATATCTTGTACTTGTTTGAACACCTTTTAACGTCAAAGTTGGCCTCTGTGCTTTTTCAGTGTTGGAAAGACTCTTTCTTGCACTGAGGTCTGCTTATTGTAAATACCTTGTACTTGTTTTTACACCTTTTAATGTCAAAGTTGGCCTCTGTGCTTTTTCAGTGTTGGAAAGACTCTTTCTTGCACTGAGGCCTGCTTATTGTAAATATCTTGTACTTGGTTGAACACCTTTTAATGTCAAAGTTGGCCTCTGTGCTTATCAGTGTTGGAAAGACTCTTTCTTGCACTAAGGTCTGCTTATTGTAAATATCTTGTAATTGTTTGAACACCTTTTAATGTCAAAGTTGGCCTCTGCGCTTCTGCAGTGTTAGAAAGACTCTTTCTTGCACTGAGGTCTGCTTATTGTAAATATCTTGTACTTGATTTTTAAACCTTTTAATGTCAAAGTTGGCCTCTGTGCTTTTTCAGTGTTGGAAAGACTCTTTCTTGCACTGAGGCCTGCTTATTGTAAATATCTTGTACTTGTTTGAACACCTTTTAATGTCAAAGTTGGCCTCTGTGCTTTTTCAGTGTTGGAAAGACTCTTTCTTGCACTGAGGCCTGCTTATTGTAAATATCTTGTACTTGGTTGAACACCTTTTAATGTCAAAGTTGGCCTCTGTGCTTATCAGTGTTGGAAAGACTCTTTCTTGCACTAAGGTCTGCTTATTGTAAATATCTTGTACTTGTTTTTACACCTTTTAATGTCAAAGTTGGCCTCTGTGCTTATCAGTGTTGGAAAGACTCTTTCTTGCACTGAGGTCTGCTTATTGTAAATATCTTGTACTTGTTTGAACACCTTTTAATGTCAAAGTTGGCCTCTGTGCTTTTCAGTGTTGGAAAGACTCTTTATTGCACTGAGGTCTGCTTATTGTAAATATCTTGTACTTGTTTGAACACCTTTTAATGTCAAAGTTGGCCTCTGCGCTTCCTCGGTGTTAGAAAGACTCTTTCTTGCACTGAGGTCTGCTTATTGTAAATATCTTGTACTTGTTTGAACACCTTTTCATGTCAAAGTTGGCCTCTGTGCTTTTCAGTGTTGGAAAGACACGTTTTTGCACTGAGGTCTGCTTATTGTAAATATCTTGTACTTGTTTGAACACCTTTTAATGTCAAAGTTGGCCTCTGTGCTTTTTCAGTGTTGGAAAGACTCTTTCTTGCACTGAGGTCTGCTTATTGTAAATATCTTGTACTTGTTTGAACACCTTTTAATGTCAAAGTTGGCCTCTGCGCTTCTGCAGTGTTAGAAAGACTCTTTCTTGCACTGAGGTCTGCTTATTGTAAATATCTTGTACTTGATTTTTAAACCTTTTAATGTCAAAGTTGGCCTCTGTGCTTTTTCAGTGTTGGAAAGACTCTTTCTTGCACTGAGGCCTGCTTATTGTAAATATCTTGTACTTGTTTGAACACCTTTTAATGTCAAAGTTGGCCTCTGTGCTTATCAGTGTTGGAAAGACTCTTTCTTGCACTAAGGTCTGCTTATTGTAAATATCTTGTACTTGTTTTTACACCTTTTCATGTCAAAGTTGGCCTCTGTGCTTTTTCAGTGTTGGAAAGACTCTTTCTTGCACTGAGGTCTGCTTATTGTAAATATCTTGTACTTGTTTTTACACCTTTTCATGTCAAAGTTGGCCTCTGTGCTTATCAGTGTTGGAAAGACTCTTTCTTGCACTGAGGTCTGCTTATTGTGAATATCTTGTACTTGTTTGAACACCTTTTAATGTCAAAGTTGGCCTCTGTGCTTATCAGTGTTAGAAAGACTCTTTCTTGCACTGAGGCCTGCTTATTGTAAATATCTTGTACTTGTTTGAACACCTTTTAATGTCAAAGTTGGCCTCTGTGCTTTTTCAGTGTTGGAAAGACTCTTTCTTGCACTGAGGCCTGCTTATTGTAAATATCTTGTACTTGGTTGAACACCTTTTAATGTCAAAGTTGGCCTCTGTGCTTATCAGTGTTGGAAAGACTCTTTCTTGCACTAAGGTCTGCTTATTGTAAATATCTTGTACTTGTTTTTACACCTTTTAATGTCAAAGTTGGCCTCTGTGCTTATCAGTGTTGGAAAGACTCTTTCTTGCACTGAGGTCTGCTTATTGTAAATATCTTGTACTTGTTTGAACACCTTTTAATGTCAAAGTTGGCCTCTGTGCTTTTCAGTGTTGGAAAGACTCTTTATTGCACTGAGGTCTGCTTATTGTAAATATCTTGTACTTGTTTGAACACCTTTTAATGTCAAAGTTGGCCTCTGCGCTTCCTCGGTGTTAGAAAGACTCTTTCTTGCACTGAGGTCTGCTTATTGTAAATATCTTGTACTTGTTTGAACACCTTTTCATGTCAAAGTTGGCCTCTGTGCTTTTCAGTGTTGGAAAGACACGTTTTTGCACTGAGGTCTGCTTATTGTAAATATCTTGTACTTGTTTGAACACCTTTTAATGTCAAAGTTGGCCTCTGTGCTTTTTCAGTGTTGGAAAGACTCTTTCTTGCACTGAGGTCTGCTTATTGTAAATATCTTGTACTTGTTTGAACACCTTTTAATGTCAAAGTTGGCCTCTGCGCTTCTGCAGTGTTAGAAAGACTCTTTCTTGCACTGAGGTCTGCTTATTGTAAATATCTTGTACTTGATTTTTAAACCTTTTAATGTCAAAGTTGGCCTCTGTGCTTTTTCAGTGTTGGAAAGACTCTTTCTTGCACTGAGGCCTGCTTATTGTAAATATCTTGTACTTGTTTGAACACCTTTTAATGTCAAAGTTGGCCTCTGTGCTTATCAGTGTTGGAAAGACTCTTTCTTGCACTAAGGTCTGCTTATTGTAAATATCTTGTACTTGTTTTTACACCTTTTCATGTCAAAGTTGGCCTCTGTGCTTTTTCAGTGTTGGAAAGACTCTTTCTTGCACTGAGGTCTGCTTATTGTAAATATCTTGTACTTGTTTTTACACCTTTTCATGTCAAAGTTGGCCTCTGTGCTTATCAGTGTTGGAAAGACTCTTTCTTGCACTGAGGTCTGCTTATTGTGAATATCTTGTACTTGTTTGAACACCTTTTAATGTCAAAGTTGGCCTCTGTGCTTATCAGTGTTAGAAAGACTCTTTCTTGCACTGAGGTCTGCTTATTGTTAATATATTGTACTTGTTTTTATACCTTTTAATGTCAAAGTTGGCCTCTGTGCTTTTTCCGTGTTGGAAAGACTCTTTCTTGCACTGAGGTCTGCTTATTGTAAATATCTTGTACTTGTTTGAACACCTTTTAATGTCAAAGTTGGCCTCTGTGCTTTTTCAGTGTTGGAAAGACTCTTTCTTGCACTGAGGTCTGCTTATTGTAAATATCTTGTACTTGTTTGAACACCTTTTCATGTCAAAGTTGGCCTCTGTGCTTGTCAGTGTTGGAAAGACACGTTTTTGCACTGAGGTCTGCTTATTGTAAATATCTTGTACTGGTTTGAACACCTTTTAATGTCAAAGTTGGCCTCTGTGCTTTTTCAGTGTTGGAAAGACTCTTTCTTGCACTGAGGTCTGCTTATTGTAAATATCTTGTACTTGTTTGAACACCTTTTCATGTCAAAGTTGGCCTCTGTGCTTGTCAGTGTTGGAAAGACACGTTTTTGCACTGAGGTCTGCTTATTGTAAATATCTTGTACTTGTTTGAACACCTTTTAATGTCAAAGTTGGCCTCTGTGCTTTTTCAGTGTTGGAAAGACTCTTTCTTGCACTGAGGTCTGCTTATTGTAAATATCTTGTACTTGTTTGAACACCTTTTAATGTCAAAGTTGGCCTCTGTGCTTTTCAGTGTTGGAAAGACTCTTTCTTGCACTGAGGTCTGCTTATTGTAAATATCTTGTACTTGTTTGAACACCTTTTAATGTCAAAGTTGGCCTCTACGCTTCTGCAGTGTTAGAAAGACTCTTTCTTGCACTGAGGTCTGCTTATTGTAAATATCTTGTACTTGATTTTACACCTTTTAATGTCAAAGTTGGCCTCTGCGCTTCTGCAGTGTTAGAAAGACTCTTTCTTGCACTGAGGTCTGCTTATTGTAAATATCTTGTACTTGTTTTTACACCTTTTCATGTCAAAGTTGGCCTCTGTGCTTATCAGTGTTGGAAAGACTCTTTCTTGCACTGAGGTCTGCTTATTGTGAATATCTTGTACTTGTTTGAACACCTTTTAATGTCAAAGTTGGCCTCTGTGCTTATCAGTGTTAGAAAGACTCTTTCTTGCACTGAGGTCTGCTTATTGTTAATATATTGTACTTGTTTTTATACCTTTTAATGTCAAAGTTGGCCTCTGTGCTTTTTCCGTGTTGGAAAGACTCTTTCTTGCACTGAGGTCTGCTTATTGTAAATATCTTGTACTTGTTTGAACACCTTTTAATGTCAAAGTTGGCCTCTGTGCTTTTTCAGTGTTGGAAAGACTCTTTCTTGCACTGAGGTCTGCTTATTGTAAATATCTTGTACTTGTTTGAACACCTTTTCATGTCAAAGTTGGCCTCTGTGCTTGTCAGTGTTGGAAAGACACGTTTTTGCACTGAGGTCTGCTTATTGTAAATATCTTGTACTGGTTTGAACACCTTTTAATGTCAAAGTTGGCCTCTGTGCTTTTTCAGTGTTGGAAAGACTCTTTCTTGCACTGAGGTCTGCTTATTGTAAATATCTTGTACTTGTTTGAACACCTTTTCATGTCAAAGTTGGCCTCTGTGCTTGTCAGTGTTGGAAAGACACGTTTTTGCACTGAGGTCTGCTTATTGTAAATATCTTGTACTTGTTTGAACACCTTTTAATGTCACAGTTGGCCTCTGTGCTTTTTCAGTGTTGGAAAGACTCTTTCTTGCACTGAGGTCTGCTTATTGTAAATATCTTGTACTTGTTTGAACACCTTTTAATGTCAAAGTTGGCCTCTGTGCTTTTCAGTGTTGGAAAGACTCTTTCTTGCACTGAGGTCTGCTTATTGTAAATATCTTGTACTTGTTTGAACACCTTTTAATGTCAAAGTTGGCCTCTGCGCTTCTGCAGTGTTAGAAAGACTCTTTCTTGCACTGAGGTCTGCTTATTGTAAATATCTTGTACTTGATTTTACACCTTTTAATGTCAAAGTTGGCCTCTGCGCTTCTGCAGTGTTAGAAAGACTCTTTCTTGCACTGAGGTCTGCTTATTGTAAATATCTTGTACTTGTTTGAACACCTTTTCATGTCAAAGTTGGCCTCTGTGCTTGTCAGTGTTGGAAAGACACGTTTTTGCACTGAGGTCTGCTTATTGTAAATATCTTGTACTTGTTTGAACACCTTTTAATGTCAAAGTTGGCCTCTGTGCTTTTTCCGTGTTGGAAAGACTCTTTCTTGCACCGAGGTCTGCTTATTGTAAATATCTTGTACTTGTTTTTACACCTTTTCATGTCAAAGTTGGCCTCTGAGCTTATCAGTGATGGAAAGACTCTTTCTTGCACTGAGGTCTGCTTATTGTAAATATCTTGTACTTGTTTTTACACCTTTTCATGTCAAAGTTGGCCTCTGTGCTTATCAGTGTTGGAAAGACTCTTTCTTGCACTGAGGCCTGCTTATTGTAAATATCTTGTACTTGTTTGAACACCTTTTAATGTCAAAGTTGGCCTCTGTGCTTATCAGTGTTGGAAAGACTCTTTCTTGCACTAAGGTCTGCTTATTGTAAATATCTTGTACTTGTTTTTACACCTTTTCATGTCAAAGTTGGCCTCTGTGCTTATCAGTGTTGGAAAGACTCTTTCTTGCACTGAGGTCTGCTTATTGTAAATATCTTGTACTTGTTTGAACACCTTTTCATGTCAAAGTTGGCCTCTGTGCTTGTCAGTGTTGGAAAGACACGTTTTTGCACTGAGGTCTGCTTATTGTAAATATCTTGTACTTGTTTGAACACCTTTTAATGTCAAAGTTGGCCTCTGTGCTTTTTCAGTGTTGGAAAGACTCTTTCTTGCACTAAGGTCTGCTTATTGTAAATATCTTGTACTTGTTTTTACACCTTTTCATGTCAAAGTTGGCCTCTGTGCTTATCAGTGTTGGAAAGACTCTTTCTTGCACTGAGGTCTGCTTATTGTAAATATCTTGTACTTGTTTGAACACCTTTTAATGTCAAAGTTGGCCTCTGTGCTTTTTCAGTGTTGGAAAGACTCTTTCTTGCACTGAGGTCTGCTTATTGTAAATATCTTGTACTTGTTTGAACACCTTTTAATGTCAAAGTTGGCCTCTGTGCTTTTTCAGTGTTGAAAAGACTCTTTCTTGCACTGAGGTCTGCTTATTGTAAATATCTTGTACTTGTTTGAACACCTTTTAATGTCAAAGTTGGCCTCTGTGCTTTTTCAGTGTTGAAAAGACTCTTTCTTGCACTGAGGTCTGCTTATTGTAAATATCTTGTAATTGTTTGAACACCTTTTAATGTCAAAGTTGGCCTCTGTGCTTATCAGTGTTGGAAAGACTCTTTCTTGCACTAAGGTCTGCTTATTGTAAATATCTTGTACTTGTTTTTACACCTTTTCATGTCAAAGTTGGCCTCTGTGCTTATCAGTGTTGGAAAGACTCTTTCTTGCACTGAGGTCTGCTTATTGTAAATATCTTGTACTTGTTTGAACACCTTTTAATGTCAAAGTTGGCCTCTGCGCTTCCTCAGTGTTAGAAAGACTCTTTCTTGCACTGAGGTCTGCTTATTGTAAATATCTTGTACTTGTTTGAACACCTTTTCATGTCAAAGTTGGCCTCTGTGCTTGTCAGTGTTGGAAAGACACGTTTTTACACTGAGGTCTGCTTATTGTAAATATCTTGTACTTGTTTGAACACCTTTTAATGTCAAAGTTGGCCTCTGTGCTTTTTCAGTGTTGGAAAGACTCTTTCTTGCACTGAGGTCTGCTTATTGTAAATATCTTGTACTTGTTTGAACACCTTTTAATGTCAAAGTTGGCCTCTGTGCTTTTTCAGTGTTGGAAAGACTCTTTCTTGCACTGAGGTCTGCTTATTGTAAATATCTTGTACTTGTTTGAACACCTTTTAATGTCAAAGTTGGCCTCTGTGCTTTTTCAGTGTTGAAAAGACTCTTTCTTGCACTGAGGTCTGCTTATTGTAAATATCTTGTAATTGTTTGAACACCTTTTAATGTCAAAGTTGGCCTCTGCGCTTCTGCAGTGTTAGAAAGACTCTTTCTTGCACTGAGGTCTGCTTATTGTAAATATCTTGTACTTGTTTGAACACCTTTTAATGTCAAAGTTGGCCTCTGTGCTTTTTCAGTGTTGAAAAGACTCTTTCTTGCACTGAGGTCTGCTTATTGTAAATATCTTGTAATTGTTTGAACACCTTTTAATGTCAAAGTTGGCCTCTGCGCTTCTGCAGTGTTAGAAAGACTCTTTCTTGCACTGAGGTCTGCTTATTGTAAATATCTTGTACTTTTTTTTTTAAACCTTTTAATGTCAAAGTTGGCCTCTGTGCTTTTTCAGTGTTGGAAAGACTCTTTCTTGCACTGAGGCCTGCTTATTGTAAATATCTTGTACTTGTTTGAACACCTTTTAATGTCAAAGTTGGCCTCTGTGCTTATCAGTGTTGGAAAGACTCTTTCTTGCTCTAAGGTCTGCTTATTGTAAATATCTTGTACTTGTTTTTACACCTTTTAATGTCAAAGTTGGCCTCTGTGCTTATCAGTGTTGGAAAGACTCTTTCTTGCACTAAGGTCTGCTTATTGTAAATATCTTGTACTTGTTTTTACACCTTTTAATGTCAAAGTTGGCCTCTGTGCTTATCAGTGTTGGAAAGACTCTTTCTTGCACTAAGGTCTGCTTATTGTAAATATCTTGTACTTGTTTTTACACCTTTTCATGTCAAAGTTGGCCTCTGTGCTTTTTCAGTGTTGGAAAGACTCTTTCTTGCACTGAGGTCTGCTTATTGTAAATACCTTGTACTTGTTTTTACACCTTTTAATGTCAAAGTTGGCCTCTGTGCTTTTTCAGTGTTGGAAAGACACGTTTTTGCACTGAGGTCTGCTTATTGTAAATACCTTGTACTTGTTTGAACACCTTTTAATGTCAAAGTTGGCCTCTGTGCTTTTTCAGTGTTGGAAAGACACGTTTTTGCACTGAGGTCTGCTTATTGTAAATACCTTGTACTTGTTTTTACACCTTTTAATGTCAAAGTTGGCCTCTGTGCTTTTTCAGTGTTGGAAAGACACGTTTTTGCACTGAGGTCTGCTTATTGTAAATATCTTGTACTTGTTTGAACACCTTTTAATGTCAAAGTTGGCCTCTGTGCTTTTTCAGTGTTGGAAAGACTCTTTCTTGCACTGAGGTCTGCTTATTGTAAATATCTTGTACTTGTTTGAACACCTTTTAATGTCAAAGTTGGCCTTTGTGCTTTTTCAGTGTTGGAAAGACTTTCTTGCACTGAGGTCTGCTTATTGTAAATATCTTGTACTTGTTTGAACACCTTTTAATGTCAAAGTTGGCCTCTGTGCTTTTTCAGTGTTGGAAAGACTCTTTCTTGCACTGAGGCCTGCTTATTGTAAATATCTTGTACTTGTTTGAACACCTTTTAATGTCAAAGTTGGCCTCTGTGCTTATCAGTGTTGGAAAGACTCTTTCTTGCACTAAGGTCTGCTTATTGTAAATATCTTGTACTTGTTTTTACACCTTTTCATGTCAAAGTTGGCCTCTGTGCTTTTTCAGTGTTGGAAAGACTCTTTCTTGCACTGAGGTCTGCTTATTGTAAATATCTTGTACTTGTTTTTACACCTTTTCATGTCAAAGTTGGCCTCTGTGCTTATCAGTGTTGGAAAGACTCTTTCTTGCACTGAGGTCTGCTTATTGTAAATATCTTGTACTTGATTTTTAAACCTTTTAATGTCAAAGTTGGCCTCTGTGCTTTTTCAGTGTTGGAAAGACTCTTTCTTGCACCGAGGTCTGCTTATTGTAAATACCTTGTACTTGTTTTTACACCTTTTCATGTCAAAGTTGGCCTCTGTGCTTTTTCAGTGTTGGAAAGACTCTTTCTTGCACTGAGGCCTGCTTATTGTAAATATCTTGTACTTGTTTGAACACCTTTTAATGTCAAAGTTGGCCTCTGTGCTTATCAGTGTTGGAAAGACTCTTTCTTGCACTAAGGTCTGCTTATTGTAAATATCTTGTACTTGTTTTTACACCTTTTAATGTCAAAGTTGGCCTCTGTGCTTATCAGTGTTGGAAAGACTCTTTCTTGCACTAAGGTCTGCTTATTGTAAATATCTTGTACTTGTTTTTACACCTTTTAATGTCAAAGTTGGCCTCTGTGCTTATCAGTGTTGGAAAGACTCTTTCTTGCACTAAGGTCTGCTTATTGTAAATATCTTGTACTTGTTTTTACACCTTTTCATGTCAAAGTTGGCCTCTGTGCTTTTTCAGTGTTGGAAAGACTCTTTCTTGCACTGAGGCCTGCTTATTGTAAATATCTTGTACTTGTTTGAACACCTTTTAATGTCAAAGTTGGCCTCTGTGCTTATCAGTGTTGGAAAGACTCTTTCTTGCACTAAGGTCTGCTTATTGTAAATATCTTGTACTTGTTTTTACACCTTTTCATGTCAAAGTTGGCCTCTGTGCTTTTCCGTGTTGGAAAGACTCTTTCTTGCACTGAGGTCTGCTTATTGTAAATATCTTGTACTTGTTTGAACACCTTTTAATGTCAAAGTTGGCCTCTGTGCTTTTTCAGTGTTGGAAAGACTCTTTCTTGCACTGAGGTCTGCTTATTGTAAATATCTTGTACTTGTTTGAACACCTTTTCATGTCAAAGTTGGCCTCTGTGCTTGTCAGTGTTGGAAAGACACGTTTTTGCACTGAGGTCTGCTTATTGTAAATATCTTGTACTGGTTTGAACACCTTTTAATGTCAAAGTTGGCCTCTGTGCTTTTTCAGTGTTGGAAAGACTCTTTCTTGCACTGAGGTCTGCTTATTGTAAATATCTTGTACTTGTTTGAACACCTTTTCATGTCAAAGTTGGCCTCTGTGCTTGTCAGTGTTGGAAAGACACGTTTTTGCACTGAGGTCTGCTTATTGTAAATATCTTGTACTTGTTTGAACACCTTTTAATGTCACAGTTGGCCTCTGTGCTTTTTCAGTGTTGGAAAGACTCTTTCTTGCACTGAGGTCTGCTTATTGTAAATATCTTGTACTTGTTTGAACACCTTTTAATGTCAAAGTTGGCCTCTGTGCTTTTCAGTGTTGGAAAGACTCTTTCTTGCACTGAGGTCTGCTTATTGTAAATATCTTGTACTTGTTTGAACACCTTTTAATGTCAAAGTTGGCCTCTGCGCTTCTGCAGTGTTAAAAAGACTCTTTCTTGCACTGAGGTCTGCTTATTGTAAATATCTTGTACTTGATTTTACACCTTTTAATGTCAAAGTTGGCCTCTGCGCTTCTGCAGTGTTAGAAAGACTCTTTCTTGCACTGAGGTCTGCTTATTGTAAATATCTTGTACTTGTTTGAACACCTTTTCATGTCAAAGTTGGCCTCTGTGCTTGTCAGTGTTGGAAAGACACGTTTTTGCACTGAGGTCTGCTTATTGTAAATATCTTGTACTTGTTTGAACACCTTTTAATGTCAAAGTTGGCCTCTGTGCTTTTTCCGTGTTGGAAAGACTCTTTCTTGCACCGAGGTCTGCTTATTGTAAATATCTTGTACTTGTTTTTACACCTTTTCATGTCAAAGTTGGCCTCTGAGCTTATCAGTGATGGAAAGACTCTTTCTTGCACTGAGGTCTGCTTATTGTAAATATCTTGTACTTGTTTTTACACCTTTTCATGTCAAAGTTGGCCTCTGTGCTTATCAGTGTTGGAAAGACTCTTTCTTGCACTGAGGCCTGCTTATTGTAAATATCTTGTACTTGTTTGAACACCTTTTAATGTCAAAGTTGGCCTCTGTGCTTATCAGTGTTGGAAAGACTCTTTCTTGCACTAAGGTCTGCTTATTGTAAATATCTTGTACTTGTTTTTACACCTTTTCATGTCAAAGTTGGCCTCTGTGCTTATCAGTGTTGGAAAGACTCTTTCTTGCACTGAGGTCTGCTTATTGTAAATATCTTGTACTTGTTTGAACACCTTTTAATGTCAAAGTTGGCCTCTGCGCTTCCTCAGTGTTAGAAAGACTCTTTCTTGCACTGAGGTCTGCTTATTGTAAATATCTTGTACTTGTTTGAACACCTTTTCATGTCAAAGTTGGCCTCTGTGCTTGTCAGTGTTGGAAAGACACGTTTTTGCACTGAGGTCTGCTTATTGTAAATATCTTGTACTTGTTTGAACACCTTTTAATGTCAAAGTTGGCCTCTGTGCTTTTTCAGTGTTGGAAAGACTCTTTCTTGCACTAAGGTCTGCTTATTGTAAATATCTTGTACTTGTTTTTACACCTTTTCATGTCAAAGTTGGCCTCTGTGCTTATCAGTGTTGGAAAGACTCTTTCTTGCACTGAGGTCTGCTTATTGTAAATATCTTGTACTTGTTTGAACACCTTTTAATGTCAAAGTTGGCCTCTGTGCTTTTTCAGTGTTGGAAAGACTCTTTCTTGCACTGAGGTCTGCTTATTGTAAATATCTTGTACTTGTTTGAACACCTTTTAATGTCAAAGTTGGCCTCTGCGCTTCTGCAGTGTTAGAAAGACTCTTTCTTGCACTGAGGTCTGCTTATTGTAAATATCTTGTACTTGTTTGAACACCTTTTAATGTCAAAGTTGGCCTCTGTGCTTTTTCAGTGTTGAAAAGACTCTTTCTTGCACTGAGGTCTGCTTATTGTAAATATCTTGTAATTGTTTGAACACCTTTTAATGTCAAAGTTGGCCTCTGTGCTTATCAGTGTTGGAAAGACTCTTTCTTGCACTAAGGTCTGCTTATTGTAAATATCTTGTACTTGTTTTTACACCTTTTCATGTCAAAGTTGGCCTCTGTGCTTATCAGTGTTGGAAAGACTCTTTCTTGCACTGAGGTCTGCTTATTGTAAATATCTTGTACTTGTTTGAACACCTTTTAATGTCAAAGTTGGCCTCTGCGCTTCCTCAGTGTTAGAAAGACTCTTTCTTGCACTGAGGTCTGCTTATTGTAAATATCTTGTACTTGTTTGAACACCTTTTCATGTCAAAGTTGGCCTCTGTGCTTGTCAGTGTTGGAAAGACACGTTTTTACACTGAGGTCTGCTTATTGTAAATATCTTGTACTTGTTTGAACACCTTTTAATGTCAAAGTTGGCCTCTGTGCTTTTTCAGTGTTGGAAAGACTCTTTCTTGCACTGAGGTCTGCTTATTGTAAATATCTTGTACTTGTTTGAACACCTTTTAATGTCAAAGTTGGCGTCTGTGCTTTTTCAGTGTTGGAAAGACTCTTTCTTGCACTGAGGTCTGCTTATTGTAAATATCTTGTACTTGTTTGAACACCTTTTAATGTCAAAGTTGGCCTCTGTGCTTTTTCAGTGTTGAAAAGACTCTTTCTTGCACTGAGGTCTGCTTATTGTAAATATCTTGTAATTGTTTGAACACCTTTTAATGTCAAAGTTGGCCTCTGCGCTTCTGCAGTGTTAGAAAGACTCTTTCTTGCACTGAGGTCTGCTTATTGTAAATATCTTGTACTTGTTTGAACACCTTTTAATGTCAAAGTTGGCCTCTGTGCTTTTTCAGTGTTGAAAAGACTCTTTCTTGCACTGAGGTCTGCTTATTGTAAATATCTTGTAATTGTTTGAACACCTTTTAATGTCAAAGTTGGCCTCTGCGCTTCTGCAGTGTTAGAAAGACTCTTTCTTGCACTGAGGTCTGCTTATTGTAAATATCTTGTACTTTTTTTTTTAAACCTTTTAATGTCAAAGTTGGCCTCTGTGCTTTTTCAGTGTTGGAAAGACTCTTTCTTGCACTGAGGCCTGCTTATTGTAAATATCTTGTACTTGTTTGAACACCTTTTAATGTCAAAGTTGGCCTCTGTGCTTATCAGTGTTGGAAAGACTCTTTCTTGCACTAAGGTCTGCTTATTGTAAATATCTTGTACTTGTTTTTACACCTTTTAATGTCAAAGTTGGCCTCTGTGCTTATCAGTGTTGGAAAGACTCTTTCTTGCACTAAGGTCTGCTTATTGTAAATATCTTGTACTTGTTTTTACACCTTTTCATGTCAAAGTTGGCCTCTGTGCTTTTTCAGTGTTGGAAAGACTCTTTCTTGCACTGAGGTCTGCTTATTGTAAATACCTTGTACTTGTTTTTACACCTTTTAATGTCAAAGTTGGCCTCTGTGCTTTTTCAGTGTTGGAAAGACACGTTTTTGCACTGAGGTCTGCTTATTGTAAATACCTTGTACTTGTTTGAACACCTTTTAATGTCAAAGTTGGCCTCTGTGCTTTTTCAGTGTTGGAAAGACACGTTTTTGCACTGAGGTCTGCTTATTGTAAATATATTGTACTTGTTTTTACACCTTTTAATGTCAAAGTTGGCCTCTGTGCTTTTTCAGTGTTGGAAAGACACGTTTTTGCACTGAGGTCTGCTTATTGTAAATATCTTGTACTTGTTTGAACACCTTTTAATGTCAAAGTTGGCCTCTGTGCTTTTTCAGTGTTGGAAAGACTCTTTCTTGCACTGAGGTCTGCTTATTGTAAATATCTTGTACTTGTTTGAACACCTTTTAATGTCAAAGTTGGCCTCTGTGCTTTTTCAGTGTTGGAAAGACTCTTTCTTGCACTGAGGTCTGCTTATTGTAAATATCTTGTACTTGTTTGAACACCTTTTAATGTCAAAGTTGGCCTCTGCGCTTCTGCAGTGTTAGAAAGACTCTTTCTTGCACTGAGGTCTGCTTATTGTAAATATCTTGTACTTGATTTTTAAACCTTTTAATGTCAAAGTTGGCCTCTGTGCTTTTTCAGTGTTGGAAAGACTCTTTCTTGCACCGAGGTCTGCTTATTGTAAATACCTTGTACTTGTTTTTACACCTTTTCATGTCAAAGTTGGCCTCTGTGCTTTTTCAGTGTTGGAAAGACTCTTTCTTGCACTGAGGCCTGCTTATTGTAAATATCTTGTACTTGTTTGAACACCTTTTAATGTCAAAGTTGGCCTCTGTGCTTATCAGTGTTGGAAAGACTCTTTCTTGCACTAAGGTTTGCTTATTGTAAATATCTTGTACTTGTTTTTACACCTTTTAATGTCAAAGTTGGCCTCTGTGCTTATCAGTGTTGGAAAGACTCTTTCTTGCACTAAGGTCTGCTTATTGTAAATATCTTGTACTTGTTTTTACACCTTTTAATGTCAAAGTTGGCCTCTGTGCTTATCAGTGTTGGAAAGACTCTTTCTTGCACTAAGGTCTGCTTATTGTAAATATCTTGTACTTGTTTTTACACCTTTTCATGTCAAAGTTGGCCTCTGTGCTTTTTCAGTGTTGGAAAGACTCTTTCTTGCACTGAGGCCTGCTTATTGTAAATATCTTGTACTTGTTTGAACACCTTTTAATGTCAAAGTTGGCCTCTGTGCTTATCAGTGTTGGAAAGACTCTTTCTTGCACTAAGGTCTGCTTATTGTAAATATCTTGTACTTGTTTTTACACCTTTTCATGTCAAAGTTGGCCTCTGTGCTTTTTCAGTGTTGGAAAGACTCTTTCTTGCACTGAGGTCTGCTTATTGTAAATATCTTGTACTTGTTTTTACACCTTTTAATGTCAAAGTTGGCCTCTGTGCTTATCAGTGTTGGAAAGACTCTTTCTTGCACTAAGGTCTGCTTATTGTAAATATCTTGTACTTGTTTTTACACCTTTTCATGTCAAAGTTGGCCTCTGTGCTTTTTCAGTGTTGGAAAGACTCTTTCTTGCACTGAGGTCTGCTTATTGTAAATATCTTGTACTTGTTTGAACACCTTTTAATGTCAAAGTTGGCCTCTGTGCTTTTCAGTGTTGGAAAGACTCTTTATTGCACTGAGGTCTGCTTATTGTAAATATCTTGTACTTGTTTGAACACCTTTTAATGTCAAAGTTGGCCTCTGCGCTTCCTCAGTGTTAGAAAGACTCTTTCTTGCACTGAGGTCTGCTTATTGTAAATATCTTGTACTTGTTTGAACACCTTTTCATGTCAAAGTTGGCCTCTGTGCTTTTCAGTGTTGGAAAGACACGTTTTTGCACTGAGGTCTGCTTATTGTAAATATCTTGTACTTGTTTGAACACCTTTTAATGTCAAAGTTGGCCTCTGTGCTTTTTCAGTGTTGAAAAGACTCTTTCTTGCACTGAGGTCTGCTTATTGTAAATATCTTGTAATTGTTTGAACACCTTTTAATGTCAAAGTTGGCCTCTGCGCTTCTGCAGTGTTAGAAAGACTCTTTCTTGCACTGAGGTCTGCTTATTGTAAATATCTTGTACTTGATTTTTAAACCTTTTAATGTCAAAGTTGGCCTCTGTGCTTATCAGTGTTGGAAAGACTCTTTCTTGCACTAAGGTCTGCTTATTGTAAATATCTTGTACTTGTTTTTACACCTTTTCATGTCAAAGTTGGCCTCTGTGCTTTTTCAGTGTTGGAAAGACTCTTTCTTGCACTAAGGTCTGCTTATTGTAAATATCTTGTACTTGTTTTTACACCTTTTCATGTCAAAGTTGGCCTCTGTGCTTATCAGTGTTGGAAAGACTCTTTCTTGCACTGAGGTCTGCTTATTGTAAATATCTTGTACTTGTTTGAACACCTTTTAATGTCAAAGTTGGCCTCTGTGCTTTTTCAGTGTTGGAAAGACTCTTTCTTGCACTGAGGTCTGCTTATTGTAAATATCTTGTACTTGTTTGAACACCTTTTAATGTCAAAGTTGGCCTCTGCGCTTCTGCAGTGTTAGAAAGACTCTTTCTTGCACTGAGGTCTGCTTATTGTAAATATCTTGTACTTGTTTGAACACCTTTTAATGTCAAAGTTGGCCTCTGTGCTTTTTCAGTGTTGAAAAGACTCTTTCTTGCACTGAGGTCTGCTTATTGTAAATATCTTGTAATTGTTTGAACACCTTTTAATGTAAAAGTTGGCCTCTGTGCTTATCAGTGTTGGAAAGACTCTTTCTTGCACTAAGGTCTGCTTATTGTAAATATCTTGTACTTGTTTTTACACCTTTTCATGTCAAAGTTGGCCTCTGTGCTTATCAGTGTTGGAAAGACTCTTTCTTGCACTGAGGTCTGCTTATTGTAAATATCTTGTACTTGTTTGAACACCTTTTAATGTCAAAGTTGGCCTCTGCGCTTCCTCAGTGTTAGAAAGACTCTTTCTTGCACTGAGGTCTGCTTATTGTAAATATCTTGTACTTGTTTGAACACCTTTTCATGTCAAAGTTGGCCTCTGTGCTTGTCAGTGTTGGAAAGACACGTTTTTACACTGAGGTCTGCTTATTGTAAATATCTTGTACTTGTTTGAACACCTTTTAATGTCAAAGTTGGCCTCTGTGCTTTTTCAGTGTTGGAAAGACTCTTTCTTGCACTGAGGTCTGCTTATTGTAAATATCTTGTACTTGTTTGAACACCTTTTAATGTCAAAGTTGGCCTCTGTGCTTTTTCAGTGTTGGAAAGACTCTTTCTTGCACTGAGGTCTGCTTATTGTAAATATCTTGTACTTGTTTGAACACCTTTTAATGTCAAAGTTGGCCTCTGTGCTTATCAGTGTTGGAAAGACTCTTTCTTGCACTAAGGTCTGCTTATTGTAAATATCTTGTACTTGTTTTTACACCTTTTCATGTCAAAGTTGGCCTCTGTGCTTTTTCAGTGTTGGAAAGACTCTTTCTTGCACTGAGGTCTGCTTATTGTAAATATCTTGTACTTGTTTGAACACCTTTTAATGTCAAAGTTGGCCTCTGTGCTTTTCAGTGTTGGAAAGACTCTTTATTGCACTGAGGTCTGCTTATTGTAAATATCTTGTACTTGTTTGAACACCTTTTAATGTCAAAGTTGGCCTCTGCGCTTCCTCAGTGTTAGAAAGACTCTTTCTTGCACTGAGGTCTGCTTATTGTAAATATCTTGTACTTGTTTGAACACCTTTTCATGTCAAAGTTGGCCTCTGTGCTTTTCAGTGTTGGAAAGACACGTTTTTGCACTGAGGTCTGCTTATTGTAAATATCTTGTACTTGTTTGAACACCTTTTAATGTCAAAGTTGGCCTCTGTGCTTTTTCAGTGTTGAAAAGACTCTTTCTTGCACTGAGGTCTGCTTATTGTAAATATCTTGTAATTGTTTGAACACCTTTTAATGTCAAAGTTGGCCTCTGCGCTTCTGCAGTGTTAGAAAGACTCTTTCTTGCACTGAGGTCTGCTTATTGTAAATATCTTGTACTTGATTTTTAAACCTTTTAATGTCAAAGTTGGCCTCTGTGCTTATCAGTGTTGGAAAGACTCTTTCTTGCACTAAGGTCTGCTTATTGTAAATATCTTGTACTTGTTTTTACACCTTTTCATGTCAAAGTTGGCCTCTGTGCTTTTTCAGTGTTGGAAAGACTCTTTCTTGCACTAAGGTCTGCTTATTGTAAATATCTTGTACTTGTTTTTACACCTTTTCATGTCAAAGTTGGCCTCTGTGCTTATCAGTGTTGGAAAGACTCTTTCTTGCACTGAGGTCTGCTTATTGTAAATATCTTGTACTTGTTTGAACACCTTTTAATGTCAAAGTTGGCCTCTGTGCTTTTTCAGTGTTGGAAAGACTCTTTCTTGCACTGAGGTCTGCTTATTGTAAATATCTTGTACTTGTTTGAACACCTTTTAATGTCAAAGTTGGCCTCTGCGCTTCTGCAGTGTTAGAAAGACTCTTTCTTGCACTGAGGTCTGCTTATTGTAAATATCTTGTACTTGTTTGAACACCTTTTAATGTCAAAGTTGGCCTCTGTGCTTTTTCAGTGTTGAAAAGACTCTTTCTTGCACTGAGGTCTGCTTATTGTAAATATCTTGTAATTGTTTGAACACCTTTTAATGTCAAAGTTGGCCTCTGTGCTTATCAGTGTTGGAAAGACTCTTTCTTGCACTAAGGTCTGCTTATTGTAAATATCTTGTACTTGTTTTTACACCTTTTCATGTCAAAGTTGGCCTCTGTGCTTATCAGTGTTGGAAAGACTCTTTCTTGCACTGAGGTCTGCTTATTGTAAATACCTTGTACTTGTTTTTACACCTTTTAATGTCAAAGTTGGCCTCTGTGCTTTTTCAGTGTTGGAAAGACACGTTTTTGCACTGAGGTCTGCTTATTGTAAATACCTTGTACTTGTTTGAACACCTTTTAATGTCAAAGTTGGCCTCTGTGCTTTTTCAGTGTTGGAAAGACACGTTTTTGCACTGAGGTCTGCTTATTGTAAATACCTTGTACTTGTTTTTACACCTTTTAATGTCAAAGTTGGCCTCTGTGCTTTTTCAGTGTTGGAAAGACACGTTTTTGCACTGAGGTCTGCTTATTGTAAATATCTTGTACTTGTTTGAACACCTTTTAATGTCAAAGTTGGCCTCTGTGCTTTTTCAGTGTTGGAAAGACTCTTTCTTGCACTGAGGTCTGCTTATTGTAAATATCTTGTACTTGTTTGAACACCTTTTAATGTCAAAGTTGGCCTTTGTGCTTTTTCAGTGTTGGAAAGACTCTTTCTTGCACTGAGGTCTGCTTATTGTAAATATCTTGTACTTGTTTGAACACCTTTTAATGTCAAAGTTGGCCTCTGCGCTTCTGCAGTGTTAGAAAGACTCTTTCTTGCACTGAGGTCTGCTTATTGTAAATATCTTGTAATTGTTTGAACACCTTTTAATGTCAAAGTTGGCCTCTGCGCTTCTGCAGTGTTAGAAAGACTCTTTCTTGCACTGAGGTCTGCTTATTGTAAATATCTTGTACTTGATTTTTAAACCTTTTAATGTCAAAGTTGGCCTCTGTGCTTTTTCAGTGTTGGAAAGACTCTTTCTTGCACCGAGGTCTGCTTATTGTAAATACCTTGTACTTGTTTTTACACCTTTTCATGTCAAAGTTGGCCTCTGTGCTTTTTCAGTGTTGGAAAGACTCTTTCTTGCACTGAGGCCTGCTTATTGTAAATATCTTGTACTTGTTTGAACACCTTTTAATGTCAAAGTTGGCCTCTGTGCTTATCAGTGTTGGAAAGACTCTTTCTTGCACTAAGGTCTGCTTATTGTAAATATCTTGTACTTGTTTTTACACCTTTTAATGTCAAAGTTGGCCTCTGTGCTTATCAGTGTTGGAAAGACTCTTTCTTGCACTAAGGTCTGCTTATTGTAAATATCTTGTACTTGTTTTTACACCTTTTAATGTCAAAGTTGGCCTCTGTGCTTATCAGTGTTGGAAAGACTCTTTCTTGCACTAAGGTCTGCTTATTGTAAATATCTTGTACTTGTTTTTACACCTTTTCATGTCAAAGTTGGCCTCTGTGCTTTTTCAGTGTTGGAAAGACTCTTTCTTGCACTGAGGCCTGCTTATTGTAAATATCTTGTACTTGTTTGAACACCTTTTAATGTCAAAGTTGGCCTCTGTGCTTATCAGTGTTGGAAAGACTCTTTCTTGCACTAAGGTCTGCTTATTGTAAATATCTTGTACTTGTTTTTACACCTTTTCATGTCAAAGTTGGCCTCTGTGCTTTTCCGTGTTGGAAAGACTCTTTCTTGCACTGAGGTCTGCTTATTGTAAATATCTTGTACTTGTTTGAACACCTTTTAATGTCAAAGTTGGCCTCTGTGCTTTTTCAGTGTTGGAAAGACTCTTTCTTGCACTGAGGTCTGCTTATTGTAAATATCTTGTACTTGTTTGAACACCTTTTCATGTCAAAGTTGGCCTCTGTGCTTGTCAGTGTTGGAAAGACACGTTTTTGCACTGAGGTCTGCTTATTGTAAATATCTTGTACTGGTTTGAACACCTTTTAATGTCAAAGTTGGCCTCTGTGCTTTTTCAGTGTTGGAAAGACTCTTTCTTGCACTGAGGTCTGCTTATTGTAAATATCTTGTACTTGTTTGAACACCTTTTCATGTCAAAGTTGGCCTCTGTGCTTGTCAGTGTTGGAAAGACACGTTTTTGCACTGAGGTCTGCTTATTGTAAATATCTTGTACTTGTTTGAACACCTTTTAATGTCACAGTTGGCCTCTGTGCTTTTTCAGTGTTGGAAAGACTCTTTCTTGCACTGAGGTCTGCTTATTGTAAATATCTTGTACTTGTTTGAACACCTTTTAATGTCAAAGTTGGCCTCTGTGCTTTTCAGTGTTGGAAAGACTCTTTCTTGCACTGAGGTCTGCTTATTGTAAATATCTTGTACTTGTTTGAACACCTTTTAATGTCAAAGTTGGCCTCTGCGCTTCTGCAGTGTTAAAAAGACTCTTTCTTGCACTGAGGTCTGCTTATTGTAAATATCTTGTACTTGATTTTACACCTTTTAATGTCAAAGTTGGCCTCTGCGCTTCTGCAGTGTTAGAAAGACTCTTTCTTGCACTGAGGTCTGCTTATTGTAAATATCTTGTACTTGTTTGAACACCTTTTCATGTCAAAGTTGGCCTCTGTGCTTGTCAGTGTTGGAAAGACACGTTTTTGCACTGAGGTCTGCTTATTGTAAATATCTTGTACTTGTTTGAACACCTTTTAATGTCAAAGTTGGCCTCTGTGCTTTTTCCGTGTTGGAAAGACTCTTTCTTGCACCGAGGTCTGCTTATTGTAAATATCTTGTACTTGTTTTTACACCTTTTCATGTCAAAGTTGGCCTCTGAGCTTATCAGTGATGGAAAGACTCTTTCTTGCACTGAGGTCTGCTTATTGTAAATATCTTGTACTTGTTTTTACACCTTTTCATGTCAAAGTTGGCCTCTGTGCTTATCAGTGTTGGAAAGACTCTTTCTTGCACTGAGGCCTGCTTATTGTAAATATCTTGTACTTGTTTGAACACCTTTTAATGTCAAAGTTGGCCTCTGTGCTTATCAGTGTTGGAAAGACTCTTTCTTGCACTAAGGTCTGCTTATTGTAAATATCTTGTACTTGTTTTTACACCTTTTCATGTCAAAGTTGGCCTCTGTGCTTATCAGTGTTGGAAAGACTCTTTCTTGCACTGAGGTCTGCTTATTGTAAATATCTTGTACTTGTTTGAACACCTTTTAATGTCAAAGTTGGCCTCTGCGCTTCCTCAGTGTTAGAAAGACTCTTTCTTGCACTGAGGTCTGCTTATTGTAAATATCTTGTACTTGTTTGAACACCTTTTCATGTCAAAGTTGGCCTCTGTGCTTGTCAGTGTTGGAAAGACACGTTTTTGCACTGAGGTCTGCTTATTGTAAATATCTTGTACTTGTTTGAACACCTTTTAATGTCAAAGTTGGCCTCTGTGCTTTTTCAGTGTTGGAAAGACTCTTTCTTGCACTAAGGTCTGCTTATTGTAAATATCTTGTACTTGTTTTTACACCTTTTCATGTCAAAGTTGGCCTCTGTGCTTATCAGTGTTGGAAAGACTCTTTCTTGCACTGAGGTCTGCTTATTGTAAATATCTTGTACTTGTTTGAACACCTTTTAATGTCAAAGTTGGCCTCTGTGCTTTTTCAGTGTTGGAAAGACTCTTTCTTGCACTGAGGTCTGCTTATTGTAAATATCTTGTACTTGTTTGAACACCTTTTAATGTCAAAGTTGGCCTCTGCGCTTCTGCAGTGTTAGAAAGACTCTTTCTTGCACTGAGGTCTGCTTATTGTAAATATCTTGTACTTGTTTGAACACCTTTTAATGTCAAAGTTGGCCTCTGTGCTTTTTCAGTGTTGAAAAGACTCTTTCTTGCACTGAGGTCTGCTTATTGTAAATATCTTGTAATTGTTTGAACACCTTTTAATGTCAAAGTTGGCCTCTGTGCTTATCAGTGTTGGAAAGACTCTTTCTTGCACTAAGGTCTGCTTATTGTAAATATCTTGTACTTGTTTTTACACCTTTTCATGTCAAAGTTGGCCTCTGTGCTTATCAGTGTTGGAAAGACTCTTTCTTGCACTGAGGTCTGCTTATTGTAAATATCTTGTACTTGTTTGAACACCTTTTAATGTCAAAGTTGGCCTCTGCGCTTCCTCAGTGTTAGAAAGACTCTTTCTTGCACTGAGGTCTGCTTATTGTAAATATCTTGTACTTGTTTGAACACCTTTTCATGTCAAAGTTGGCCTCTGTGCTTGTCAGTGTTGGAAAGACACGTTTTTACACTGAGGTCTGCTTATTGTAAATATCTTGTACTTGTTTGAACACCTTTTAATGTCAAAGTTGGCCTCTGTGCTTTTTCAGTGTTGGAAAGACTCTTTCTTGCACTGAGGTCTGCTTATTGTAAATATCTTGTACTTGTTTGAACACCTTTTAATGTCAAAGTTGGCGTCTGTGCTTTTTCAGTGTTGGAAAGACTCTTTCTTGCACTGAGGTCTGCTTATTGTAAATATCTTGTACTTGTTTGAACACCTTTTAATGTCAAAGTTGGCCTCTGTGCTTTTTCAGTGTTGAAAAGACTCTTTCTTGCACTGAGGTCTGCTTATTGTAAATATCTTGTAATTGTTTGAACACCTTTTAATGTCAAAGTTGGCCTCTGCGCTTCTGCAGTGTTAGAAAGACTCTTTCTTGCACTGAGGTCTGCTTATTGTAAATATCTTGTACTTGTTTGAACACCTTTTAATGTCAAAGTTGGCCTCTGTGCTTTTTCAGTGTTGAAAAGACTCTTTCTTGCACTGAGGTCTGCTTATTGTAAATATCTTGTAATTGTTTGAACACCTTTTAATGTCAAAGTTGGCCTCTGCGCTTCTGCAGTGTTAGAAAGACTCTTTCTTGCACTGAGGTCTGCTTATTGTAAATATCTTGTACTTTTTTTTTTAAACCTTTTAATGTCAAAGTTGGCCTCTGTGCTTTTTCAGTGTTGGAAAGACTCTTTCTTGCACTGAGGCCTGCTTATTGTAAATATCTTGTACTTGTTTGAACACCTTTTAATGTCAAAGTTGGCCTCTGTGCTTATCAGTGTTGGAAAGACTCTTTCTTGCACTAAGGTCTGCTTATTGTAAATATCTTGTACTTGTTTTTACACCTTTTAATGTCAAAGTTGGCCTCTGTGCTTATCAGTGTTGGAAAGACTCTTTCTTGCACTAAGGTCTGCTTATTGTAAATATCTTGTACTTGTTTTTACACCTTTTCATGTCAAAGTTGGCCTCTGTGCTTTTTCAGTGTTGGAAAGACTCTTTCTTGCACTGAGGTCTGCTTATTGTAAATACCTTGTACTTGTTTTTACACCTTTTAATGTCAAAGTTGGCCTCTGTGCTTTTTCAGTGTTGGAAAGACACGTTTTTGCACTGAGGTCTGCTTATTGTAAATACCTTGTACTTGTTTGAACACCTTTTAATGTCAAAGTTGGCCTCTGTGCTTTTTCAGTGTTGGAAAGACACGTTTTTGCACTGAGGTCTGCTTATTGTAAATATATTGTACTTGTTTTTACACCTTTTAATGTCAAAGTTGGCCTCTGTGCTTTTTCAGTGTTGGAAAGACACGTTTTTGCACTGAGGTCTGCTTATTGTAAATATCTTGTACTTGTTTGAACACCTTTTAATGTCAAAGTTGGCCTCTGTGCTTTTTCAGTGTTGGAAAGACTCTTTCTTGCACTGAGGTCTGCTTATTGTAAATATCTTGTACTTGTTTGAACACCTTTTAATGTCAAAGTTGGCCTCTGTGCTTTTTCAGTGTTGGAAAGACTCTTTCTTGCACTGAGGTCTGCTTATTGTAAATATCTTGTACTTGTTTGAACACCTTTTAATGTCAAAGTTGGCCTCTGCGCTTCTGCAGTGTTAGAAAGACTCTTTCTTGCACTGAGGTCTGCTTATTGTAAATATCTTGTACTTGATTTTTAAACCTTTTAATGTCAAAGTTGGCCTCTGTGCTTTTTCAGTGTTGGAAAGACTCTTTCTTGCACCGAGGTCTGCTTATTGTAAATACCTTGTACTTGTTTTTACACCTTTTCATGTCAAAGTTGGCCTCTGTGCTTTTTCAGTGTTGGAAAGACTCTTTCTTGCACTGAGGCCTGCTTATTGTAAATATCTTGTACTTGTTTGAACACCTTTTAATGTCAAAGTTGGCCTCTGTGCTTATCAGTGTTGGAAAGACTCTTTCTTGCACTAAGGTCTGCTTATTGTAAATATCTTGTACTTGTTTTTACACCTTTTAATGTCAAAGTTGGCCTCTGTGCTTATCAGTGTTGGAAAGACTCTTTCTTGCACTAAGGTCTGCTTATTGTAAATATCTTGTACTTGTTTTTACACCTTTTAATGTCAAAGTTGGCCTCTGTGCTTATCAGTGTTGGAAAGACTCTTTCTTGCACTAAGGTCTGCTTATTGTAAATATCTTGTACTTGTTTTTACACCTTTTCATGTCAAAGTTGGCCTCTGTGCTTTTTCAGTGTTGGAAAGACTCTTTCTTGCACTGAGGCCTGCTTATTGTAAATATCTTGTACTTGTTTGAACACCTTTTAATGTCAAAGTTGGCCTCTGTGCTTATCAGTGTTGGAAAGACTCTTTCTTGCACTAAGGTCTGCTTATTGTAAATATCTTGTACTTGTTTTTACACCTTTTCATGTCAAAGTTGGCCTCTGTGCTTTTTCAGTGTTGGAAAGACTCTTTCTTGCACTGAGGTCTGCTTATTGTAAATATCTTGTACTTGTTTTTACACCTTTTAATGTCAAAGTTGGCCTCTGTGCTTATCAGTGTTGGAAAGACTCTTTCTTGCACTAAGGTCTGCTTATTGTAAATATCTTGTACTTGTTTTTACACCTTTTCATGTCAAAGTTGGCCTCTGTGCTTTTTCAGTGTTGGAAAGACTCTTTCTTGCACTGAGGTCTGCTTATTGTAAATATCTTGTAATTGTTTGAACACCTTTTAATGTCAAAGTTGGCCTCTGTGCTTTTCAGTGTTGGAAAGACTCTTTATTGCACTGAGGTCTGCTTATTGTAAATATCTTGTACTTGTTTGAACACCTTTTAATGTCAAAGTTGGCCTCTGCGCTTCCTCAGTGTTAGAAAGACTCTTTCTTGCACTGAGGTCTGCTTATTGTAAATATCTTGTACTTGTTTGAACACCTTTTCATGTCAAAGTTGGCCTCTGTGCTTTTCAGTGTTGGAAAGACACGTTTTTGCACTGAGGTCTGCTTATTGTAAATATCTTGTACTTGTTTGAACACCTTTTAATGTCAAAGTTGGCCTCTGTGCTTTTTCAGTGTTGAAAAGACTCTTTCTTGCACTGAGGTCTGCTTATTGTAAATATCTTGTAATTGTTTGAACACCTTTTAATGTCAAAGTTGGCCTCTGCGCTTCTGCAGTGTTAGAAAGACTCTTTCTTGCACTGAGGTCTGCTTATTGTAAATATCTTGTACTTGATTTTTAAACCTTTTAATGTCAAAGTTGGCCTCTGTGCTTATCAGTGTTGGAAAGACTCTTTCTTGCACTAAGGTCTGCTTATTGTAAATATCTTGTACTTGTTTTTACACCTTTTCATGTCAAAGTTGGCCTCTGTGCTTTTTCAGTGTTGGAAAGACTCTTTCTTGCACTAAGGTCTGCTTATTGTAAATATCTTGTACTTGTTTTTACACCTTTTCATGTCAAAGTTGGCCTCTGTGCTTATCAGTGTTGGAAAGACTCTTTCTTGCACTGAGGTCTGCTTATTGTAAATATCTTGTACTTGTTTGAACACCTTTTAATGTCAAAGTTGGCCTCTGTGCTTTTTCAGTGTTGGAAAGACTCTTTCTTGCACTGAGGTCTGCTTATTGTAAATATCTTGTACTTGTTTGAACACCTTTTAATGTCAAAGTTGGCCTCTGCGCTTCTGCAGTGTTAGAAAGACTCTTTCTTGCACTGAGGTCTGCTTATTGTAAATATCTTGTACTTGTTTGAACACCTTTTAATGTCAAAGTTGGCCTCTGTGCTTTTTCAGTGTTGAAAAGACTCTTTCTTGCACTGAGGTCTGCTTATTGTAAATATCTTGTAATTGTTTGAACACCTTTTAATGTCAAAGTTGGCCTCTGTGCTTATCAGTGTTGGAAAGACTCTTTCTTGCACTAAGGTCTGCTTATTGTAAATATCTTGTACTTGTTTTTACACCTTTTCATGTCAAAGTTGGCCTCTGTGCTTATCAGTGTTGGAAAGACTCTTTCTTGCACTGAGGTCTGCTTATTGTAAATATCTTGTACTTGTTTGAACACCTTTTAATGTCAAAGTTGGCCTCTGCGCTTCCTCAGTGTTAGAAAGACTCTTTCTTGCACTGAGGTCTGCTTATTGTAAATATCTTGTACTTGTTTGAACACCTTTTCATGTCAAAGTTGGCCTCTGTGCTTGTCAGTGTTGGAAAGACACGTTTTTACACTGAGGTCTGCTTATTGTAAATATCTTGTACTTGTTTGAACACCTTTTAATGTCAAAGTTGGCCTCTGTGCTTTTTCAGTGTTGGAAAGACTCTTTCTTGCACTGAGGTCTGCTTATTGTAAATATCTTGTACTTGTTTGAACACCTTTTAATGTCAAAGTTGGCCTCTGTGCTTTTTCAGTGTTGGAAAGACTCTTTCTTGCACTGAGGTCTGCTTATTGTAAATATCTTGTACTTGTTTGAACACCTTTTAATGTCAAAGTTGGCCTCTGTGCTTTTTCAGTGTTGAAAAGACTCTTTCTTGCACTGAGGTCTGCTTATTGTAAATATCTTGTAATTGTTTGAACACCTTTTAATGTCAAAGTTGGCCTCTGCGCTTCTGCAGTGTTAGAAAGACTCTTTCTTGCACTGAGGTCTGCTTATTGTAAATATCTTGTACTTGTTTGAACACCTTTTAATGTCAAAGTTGGCCTCTGTGCTTTTTCAGTGTTGAAAAGACTCTTTCTTGCACTGAGGTCTGCTTATTGTAAATATCTTGTAATTGTTTGAACACCTTTTAATGTCAAAGTTGGCCTCTGCGCTTCTGCAGTGTTAGAAAGACTCTTTCTTGCACTGAGGTCTGCTTATTGTAAATATCTTGTACTTTTTTTTTTAAACCTTTTAATGTCAAAGTTGGCCTCTGTGCTTTTTCAGTGTTGGAAAGACTCTTTCTTGCACTGAGGCCTGCTTATTGTAAATATCTTGTACTTGTTTGAACACCTTTTAATGTCAAAGTTGGCCTCTGTGCTTATCAGTGTTGGAAAGACTCTTTCTTGCACTAAGGTCTGCTTATTGTAAATATCTTGTACTTGTTTTTACACCTTTTAATGTCAAAGTTGGCCTCTGTGCTTATCAGTGTTGGAAAGACTCTTTCTTGCACTAAGGTCTGCTTATTGTAAATATCTTGTACTTGTTTTTACACCTTTTAATGTCAAAGTTGGCCTCTGTGCTTATCAGTGTTGGAAAGACTCTTTCTTGCACTAAGGTCTGCTTATTGTAAATATCTTGTACTTGTTTTTACACCTTTTCATGTCAAAGTTGGCCTCTGTGCTTTTTCAGTGTTGGAAAGACTCTTTCTTGCACTGAGGTCTGCTTATTGTAAATACCTTGTACTTGTTTTTACACCTTTTAATGTCAAAGTTGGCCTCTGTGCTTTTTCAGTGTTGGAAAGACACGTTTTTGCACTGAGGTCTGCTTATTGTAAATACCTTGTACTTGTTTGAACACCTTTTAATGTCAAAGTTGGCCTCTGTGCTTTTTCAGTGTTGGAAAGACACGTTTTTGCACTGAGGTCTGCTTATTGTAAATACCTTGTACTTGTTTTTACACCTTTTAATGTCAAAGTTGGCCTCTGTGCTTTTTCAGTGTTGGAAAGACACGTTTTTGCACTGAGGTCTGCTTATTGTAAATATCTTGTACTTGTTTGAACACCTTTTAATGTCAAAGTTGGCCTCTGTGCTTTTTCAGTGTTGGAAAGACTCTTTCTTGCACTGAGGTCTGCTTATTGTAAATATCTTGTACTTGTTTGAACACCTTTTAATGTCAAAGTTGGCCTCTGTGCTTTTTCAGTGTTGGAAAGACTCTTTCTTGCACTGAGGTCTGCTTATTGTAAATATCTTGTACTTGTTTGAACACCTTTTAATGTCAAAGTTGGCCTCTGCGCTTCTGCAGTGTTAGAAAGACTCTTTCTTGCACTGAGGTCTGCTTATTGTAAATATCTTGTAATTGTTTGAACACCTTTTAATGTCAAAGTTGGCCTCTGCGCTTCTGCAGTGTTAGAAAGACTCTTTCTTGCACTGAGGTCTGCTTATTGTAAATATCTTGTACTTGATTTTTAAACCTTTTAATGTCAAAGTTGGCCTCTGTGCTTTTTCAGTGTTGGAAAGACTCTTTCTTGCACCGAGGTCTGCTTATTGTAAATACCTTGTACTTGTTTTTACACCTTTTCATGTCAAAGTTGGCCTCTGTGCTTTTTCAGTGTTGGAAAGACTCTTTCTTGCACTGAGGCCTGCTTATTGTAAATATCTTGTACTTGTTTGAACACCTTTTAATGTCAAAGTTGGCCTCTGTGCTTATCAGTGTTGGAAAGACTCTTTCTTGCACTAAGGTCTGCTTATTGTAAATATCTTGTACTTGTTTTTACACCTTTTAATGTCAAAGTTGGCCTCTGTGCTTATCAGTGTTGGAAAGACTCTTTCTTGCACTAAGGTCTGCTTATTGTAAATATCTTGTACTTGTTTTTACACCTTTTAATGTCAAAGTTGGCCTCTGTGCTTATCAGTGTTGGAAAGACTCTTTCTTGCACTAAGGTCTGCTTATTGTAAATATCTTGTACTTGTTTTTACACCTTTTCATGTCAAAGTTGGCCTCTGTGCTTTTTCAGTGTTGGAAAGACTCTTTCTTGCACTGAGGCCTGCTTATTGTAAATATCTTGTACTTGTTTGAACACCTTTTAATGTCAAAGTTGGCCTCTGTGCTTATCAGTGTTGGAAAGACTCTTTCTTGCACTAAGGTCTGCTTATTGTAAATATCTTGTACTTGTTTTTACACCTTTTCATGTCAAAGTTGGCCTCTGTGCTTTTTCAGTGTTGGAAAGACTCTTTCTTGCACTGAGGTCTGCTTATTGTAAATATCTTGTACTTGTTTTTACACCTTTTAATGTCAAAGTTGGCCTCTGTGCTTATCAGTGTTGGAAAGACTCTTTCTTGCACTAAGGTCTGCTTATTGTAAATATCTTGTACTTGTTTTTACACCTTTTCATGTCAAAGTTGGCCTCTGTGCTTTTTCAGTGTTGGAAAGACTCTTTCTTGCACTGAGGTCTGCTTATTGTAAATATCTTGTACTTGTTTGAACACCTTTTAATGTCAAAGTTGGCCTCTGTGCTTTTCAGTGTTGGAAAGACTCTTTATTGCACTGAGGTCTGCTTATTGTAAATATCTTGTACTTGTTTGAACACCTTTTAATGTCAAAGTTGGCCTCTGCGCTTCCTCAGTGTTAGAAAGACTCTTTCTTGCACTGAGGTCTGCTTATTGTAAATATCTTGTACTTGTTTTTACACCTTTTCATGTCAAAGTTGGCCTCTGTGCTTATCAGTGTTGGAAAGACTCTTTCTTGCACTAAGGTCTGCTTATTGTAAATATCTTGTACTTGTTTGAACACCTTTTAATGTCAAAGTTGGCCTCTGTGCTTTTTCAGTGTTGAAAAGACTCTTTCTTGCACTGAGGTCTGCTTATTGTAAATATCTTGTAATTGTTTGAACACCTTTTAATGTCAAAGTTGGCCTCTGCGCTTCTGCAGTGTTAGAAAGACTCTTTCTTGCACTGAGGTCTGCTTATTGTAAATATCTTGTACTTGATTTTTAAACCTTTTAATGTCAAAGTTGGCCTCTGTGCTTATCAGTGTTGGAAAGACTCTTTCTTGCACTAAGGTCTGCTTATTGTAAATATCTTGTACTTGTTTTTACACCTTTTAATGTCAAAGTTGGCCTCTGTGCTTATCAGTGTTGGAAAGACTCTTTCTTGCACTAAGGTCTGCTTATTGTAAATATCTTGTACTTGTTTTTACACCTTTTCATGTCAAAGTTGGCCTCTGTGCTTTTTCAGTGTTGGAAAGACTCTTTCTTGCACTGAGGTCTGCTTATTGTAAATATCTTGTACTTGTTTGAACACCTTTTCATGTCAAAGTTGGCCTCTGTGGTTTTCAGTGTTGGAAAGACTCTTTCTTGCACTGAGGTCTGCTTATTGTAAATATCTTGTACTTGTTTGAACACCTTTTCATGTCAAAGTTGGCCTCTGTGCTTGTCAGTGTTGGAAAGACACGTTTTTGCACTGAGGTCTGCTTATTGTAAATATCTTGTACTTGTTTGAACACCTTTTAATGTCAAAGTTGGCCTCTGAGCTTATCAGTGATGGAAAGACTCTTTCTTGCACTGAGGTCTGCTTATTGTAAATATCTTGTACTTGTTTTTACACCTTTTCATGTCAAAGTTGGCCTCTGTGCTTATCAGTGTTGGAAAGACTCTTTCTTGCACTGAGGTCTGCTTATTGTAAATATCTTGTACTTGTTTGAACACCTTTTCATGTCAAAGTTGGCCTCTGTGCTTTTCAGTGTTGGAAAGACACGTTTTTGCACTGAGGTCTGCTTATTGTAAATATCTTGTACTTGTTTGAACACCTTTTAATGTCAAAGTTGGCCTCTGTGCTTTTTCAGTGTTGAAAAGACTCTTTCTTGCACTGAGGTCTGCTTATTGTAAATATCTTGTAATTGTTTGAACACCTTTTAATGTCAAAGTTGGCCTCTGCGCTTCTGCAGTGTTAGAAAGACTCTTTCTTGCACTGAGGTCTGCTTATTGTAAATATCTTGTACTTGATTTTTAAACCTTTTAATGTCAAAGTTGGCCTCTGTGCTTTTTCAGTGTTGGAAAGACTCTTTCTTGCACTGAGGCCTGCTTATTGTAAATATCTTGTACTTGTTTGAACACCTTTTAATGTCAAAGTTGGCCTCTGTGCTTATCAGTGTTGGAAAGACTCTTTCTTGCACTAAGGTCTGCTTATTGTAAATATCTTGTACTTGTTTTTACACCTTTTAATGTCAAAGTTGGCCTCTGTGCTTATCAGTGTTGGAAAGACTCTTTCTTGCACTAAGGTCTGCTTATTGTAAATATCTTGTACTTGTTTTTACACCTTTTAATGTCAAAGTTGGCCTCTGTGCTTTTTCAGTGTTGGAAAGACTCTTTCTTGCACTGAGGCCTGCTTATTGTAAATATCTTGTACTTGTTTGAACACCTTTTAATGTCAAAGTTGGCCTCTGTGCTTATCAGTGTTGGAAAGACTCTTTCTTGCACTAAGGTCTGCTTATTGTAAATATCTTGTACTTGTTTGAACACCTTTTAATGTCAAAGTTGGCCTCTGTGCTTATCAGTGTTGGAAAGACTCTTTCTTGCACTAAGGTCTGCTTATTGTAAATATCTTGTACTTGTTTTTACACCTTTTCATGTCAAAGTTGGCCTCTGTGCTTTTTCAGTGTTGGAAAGACTCTTTCTTGCACTGAGGTCTGCTTATTGTAAATATCTTGTACTTGTTTTTACACCTTTTAATGTCAAAGTTGGCCTCTGTGCTTATCAGTGTTGGAAAGACTCTTTCTTGCACTAAGGTCTGCTTATTGTAAATATCTTGTACTTGTTTTTACACCTTTTCATGTCAAAGTTGGCCTCTGTGCTTTTCAGTGTTGGAAAGACACGTTTTTGCACTGAGGTCTGCTTATTGTAAATATCTTGTACTTGTTTGAACACCTTTTAATGTCAAAGTTGGCCTCTGTGCTTTTTCAGTGTTGAAAAGACTCTTTCTTGCACTGAGGTCTGCTTATTGTAAATATCTTGTAATTGTTTGAACACCTTTTAATGTCAAAGTTGGCCTCTGCGCTTCTGCAGTGTTAGAAAGACTCTTTCTTGCACTGAGGTCTGCTTATTGTAAATATCTTGTACTTGATTTTTAAACCTTTTAATGTCAAAGTTGGCCTCTGTGCTTTTTCAGTGTTGGAAAGACTCTTTCTTGCACTGAGGCCTGCTTATTGTAAATATCTTGTACTTGTTTGAACACCTTTTAATGTCAAAGTTGGCCTCTGTGCTTATCAGTGTTGGAAAGACTCTTTCTTGCACTAAGGTCTGCTTATTGTAAATATCTTGTACTTGTTTTTACACCTTTTAATGTCAAAGTTGGCCTCTGTGCTTATCAGTGTTGGAAAGACTCTTTCTTGCACTAAGGTCTGCTTATTGTAAATATCTTGTACTTGTTTTTACACCTTTTCATGTCAAAGTTGGCCTCTGTGCTTTTTCAGTGTTGGAAAGACTCTTTCTTGCACTGAGGTCTGCTTATTGTAAATACCTTGTACTTGTTTTTACACCTTTTAATGTCAAAGTTGGCCTCTGTGCTTTTTCAGTGTTGGAAAGACACGTTTTAGCACTGAGGTCTGCTTATTGTAAATATCTTGTACTTGTTTTTACACCTTTTAATGTCAAAGTTGGCCTCTGTGCTTTTTCAGTGTTGGAAAGACTCTTTCTTGCACTGAGGTCTGCTTATTGTAAATACCTTGTACTTGTTTTTACACCTTTTAATGTCAAAGTTGGCCTCTGTGCTTTTTCAGTGTTGGAAAGACTCTTTCTTGCACTGAGGTCTGCTTATTGTAAATACCTTGTACTTGTTTTTACACCTTTTCATGTCAAAGTTGGCCTCTGTGCTTTTTCAGTGTTGGAAAGACTCTTTCTTGCACTGAGGCCTGCTTATTGTAAATATCTTGTACTTGTTTGAACACCTTTTAATGTCAAAGTTGGCCTCTGTGCTTATCAGTGTTGGAAAGACTCTTTCTTGCACTAAGGTCTGCTTATTGTAAATATCTTGTACTTGTTTTTACACCTTTTAATGTCAAAGTTGGCCTCTGTGCTTATCGGTGTTGGAAAGACTCTTTCTTGCACTAGGGTCTGCTTATTGTAAATATCTTGTACTTGTTTTTACACCTTTTAATGTCAAAGTTGGCCTCTGTGCTTATCAGTGTTGGAAAGACTCTTTCTTGCACTAAGGTCTGCTTATTGTAAATATCTTGTACTTGTTTTTACACCTTTTCATGTCAAAGTTGGCCTCTGTGCTTTTTCAGTGTTGGAAAGACTCTTTCTTGCACTGAGGTCTGCTTATTGTAAATATCTTGTACTTGTTTGAACACCTTTTAATGTCAAAGTTGGCCTCTGTGCTTTTCAGTGTTGGAAAGACTCTTTCTTGCACTGAGGTCTGCTTATTGTAAATATCTTGTACTTGTTTGAACACCTTTTAATGTCAAAGTTGGCCTCTGTGCTTTTTCAGTGTTGGAAAGACTCTTTCTTGCACTGAGGTCTGCTTATTGTAAATATCTTGTACTTGTTTTTACACCTTTTAATGTCAAAGTTGGCCTCTGCGCTTCTGCAGTGTTAGAAAGACTCTTTCTTGCACTGAGGTCTGCTTATTGTAAATATCTTGTACTTGTTTTTACACCTTTTCATGTCAAAGTTGGCCTCTGAGCTTATCAGTGATGGAAAGACTCTTTCTTGCACTGAGGTCTGCTTATTGTAAATATCTTGTACTTGTTTTTACACCTTTTCATGTCAAAGTTGGCCTCTGTGCTTTTTCAGTGTTGGAAAGACTCTTTCTTGCACTGAGGTCTGCTTATTGTAAATATCTTGTACTTGTTTTTACACTTTTTATGTCAAAGTTGGCCTCTGACCTTATCAGTGTTGGAAAGACTCTTTCTTGCACTGAGGTCTGCTTATTGTAAATATCTTGTACTTGTTTGAACACCTTTTCATGTCAAAGTTGGCCTCTGTGCTTTTTCAGTGTTGGAAAGACTCTTTCTTGCACTGAGGTCTGCTTATTGTAAATATCTTGTACTTGTTTGAACACCTTTTAATGTCAAAGTTGGCCTCTGTGCTTTTCAGTGTTGGAAAGACTCTTTCTTGCACTGAGGTCTGCTTATTGTAAATATCTTGTACTTGTTTGAACACCTTTTAATGTCAAAGTTGGCCTCTGCGCTTCCTCAGTGTTAGAAAGACTCTTTCTTGCACTGAGGTCTGCTTATTGTAAATATCTTGTAATTGTTTGAACACCTTTTCATGTCAAAGTTGGCCTCTGTGCTTGTCAGTGTTGGAAAGACACGTTTTTGCACTGAGGTCTGCTTATTGTAAATATCTTGTACTTGTTTGAACACCTTTTAATGTCAAAGTTGGCCTCTGCGCTTCCTCAGTGTTAGAAAGACTCTTTCTTGCACTGAGGTCTGCTTATTGTAAATATCTTGTAATTGTTTGAACACCTTTTCATGTCAAAGTTGGCCTCTGTGCTTTTTCAGTGTTGGAAAGACTCTTTCTTGCACTGAGGTCTGCTTATTGTAAATATCTTGTACTTGTTTAAACACCTTTTAATGTCAAAGTTGGCCTTTGTGCTTTTTCAGTGTTGGAAAGACTCTTTCTTGCACTGAGGTCTGCTTATTGTAAATATCTTGTACTTGTTTGAACACCTTTTCATGTCAAAGTTGGCCTCTGTGCTTTTCAGTGTTGGAAAGACTCTTTCTTGCACTGAGGTCTGCTTATTGTAAATATCTTGTACTTGTTTGAACACCTTTTAATGTCAAAGTTGGCCTCTGCGCTTCTGCAGTGTTAGAAAGACTCTTTCTTGCACTGAGGTCTGCTTATTGTAAATATCTTGTACTTGTTTGAACACCTTTTAATGTCAAAGTTGGCCTCTGTGCTTTTTCAGTGTTGAAAAGACTCTTTCTTGCACTGAGGTCTGCTTATTGTAAATATCTTGTACTTGTTTGAACACCTTTTAATGTCAAAGTTGGCCTCTGTGCTTTTTCAGTGTTGAAAAGACTCTTTCTTGCACTGAGATCTGCTTATTGTAAATATCTTGTACTTGATTTTACACCTTTTAATTTCAAAGTTGGCCTCTGTGCTTATCAGTGTTGGAAAGACTCTTTCTTGCACTGAGATCTGCTTATTGTAAATATCTTGTACTTGTTTTTACACTTTTTATGTCAAAGTTGGCCTCTGTGCTTTTTCAGTGTTGAAAAGGCTCTTTCTTGCACTGAGGTCTGCTTATTGTAAATATCTTGTACTTGATTTTACACCTTTTAATGTCAAAGTTGGCCTCTGTGCTTATCAGTGTTGGAAAGACTCTTTCTTGCACTGAGATCTGCTTATTGTAAATATCTTGTACTTGTTTTTACACTTTTTATGTCAAAGTTGGCCTCTGTGCTTTTTCAGTGTTGAAAAGACTCTTTCTTGCACTGAGGTCTGCTTATTGTAAATATCTTGTACTTGATTTTACACCTTTTAATGTCAAAGTTGGCCTCTGTGCTTATCAGTGTTGAAAAGACTCTTTCTTGCACTGAGGTCTGCTTATTGTAAATATCTTGTACTTGATTTTACACCTTTTAATGTCAAAGTTGGCCTCTGTGCTTATCAGTGTTGGAAAGACTCTTTCTTGCACTGAGGTCTGCTTATTGTAAATATCTTGTACTTGTTTGAACACCTTTTAATGTCAAAGTTGGCCTTTGTGCTTTTTCAGTGTTGGAAAGACTCTTTCTTGCACTGAGGTCTGCTTATTGTAAATATCTTGTACTTGTTTGAACACCTTTTCATGTCAAAGTTGGCCTCTGTGGTTTTCAGTGTTGGAAAGACTCTTTCTTGCACTGAGGTCTGCTTATTGTAAATATCTTGTACTTGTTTTTACACTTTTTATGTCAAAGTTGGCCTCTGTGCTTTTTCAGTGTTGAAAAGGCTCTTTCTTGCACTGAGGTCTGCTTATTGTAAATATCTTGTACTTGATTTTACACCTTTTAATGTCAAAGTTGGCCTCTGTGCTTATCAGTGTTGGAAAGACTCTTTCTTGCACTGAGATCTGCTTATTGTAAATATCTTGTACTTGTTTTTACACTTTTTATGTCAAAGTTGGCCTCTGTGCTTTTTCAGTGTTGAAAAGACTCTTTCTTGCACTGAGGTCTGCTTATTGTAAATATCTTGTACTTGATTTTACACCTTTTAATGTCAAAGTTGGCCTCTGTGCTTATCAGTGTTGAAAAGACTCTTTCTTGCACTGAGGTCTGCTTATTGTAAATATCTTGTACTTGATTTTACACCTTTTAATGTCAAAGTTGGCCTCTGTGCTTATCAGTGTTGGAAAGACTCTTTCTTGCACTGAGGTCTGCTTATTGTAAATATCTTGTACTTGATTTTACACCTTTTAATGTCAAAGTTGGCCTCTGTGCTTATCAGTGTTGAAAAGACTCTTTCTTGCACTGAGGTCTGCTTATTGTAAATATCTTGTACTTGATTTTACACCTTTTAATGTCAAAGTTGGCCTCTGTGCTTATCAGTGTTGGAAAGACTCTTTCTTACACTGAGATCTGCTTATTGTAAATATCTTGTACTTGTTTTTACACCTTTTCATGTCAAAGTTGGCCTCTGTGCTTTTCAGTGTTGGAAAGACTCTTTCTTGCACTGAGGTCTGCTTATTGTAAATATCTTGTACTTGTTTGAACACCTTTTCATGTCAAAGTTGGCCTCTGTGCTTTTTCAGTGTTGGAAAGACTCTTTCTTGCACTGAGGTCTGCTTATTGTAAATATCTTGTACTTGTTTGAACACCTTTTAATGTCAAAGTTGGCCTCTGTGCTTTTCAGTGTTGGAAAGACTCTTTCTTGCACTGAGGTCTGCTTATTGTAAATATCTTGTACTTGTTTGAACACCTTTTAATGTCAAAGTTGGCCTCTGCGCTTCCTCAGTGTTAGAAAGACTCTTTCTTGCACTGAGGTCTGCTTATTGTAAATATCTTGTAATTGTTTGAACACCTTTTCATGTCAAAGTTGGCCTCTGTGCTTATCAGTGTTAGAAAGACTCTTTCTTGCACTGAGGTCTGCTTATTGTAAATATCTTGTAATTGTTTGAACACCTTTTCATGTCAAAGTTGGCCTCTGTGCTTATCAGTGTTAGAAAGACTCTTTCTTGCACTGAGGTCTGCTTATTGTAAATATCTTGTACTTGTTTGAACACCTTTTAATGTCAAAGTTGGCCTCTGCGCTTCCTCAGTGTTAGAAAGACTCTTTCTTGCACTGAGGTCTGCTTATTGTAAATATCTTGTACTTGTTTGAACACCTTTTAATGTCAAAGTTGGCCTCTGTGCTTTTTCAGTGTTGGAAAGACTCTTTCTTGCACTGAGGTCTGCTTATTGTAAATATCTTGTACTTGTTTGAACACCTTTTAATGTCAAAGTTGGCCTTTGTGCTTTTTCAGTGTTGGAAAGACTCTTTCTTGCACTGAGGTCTGCTTATTGTAAATATCTTGTACTTGTTTGAACACCTTTTCATGTCAAAGTTGGCCTCTGTGGTTTTCAGTGTTGGAAAGACTCTTTCTTGCACTGAGGTCTGCTTATTGTAAATATCTTGTACTTGTTTGAACACCTTTTCATGTCAAAGTTGGCCTCTGTGCTTGTCAGTGTTGGAAAGACACGTTTTTGCACTGAGGTCTGCTTATTGTAAATATCTTGTACTTGTTTGAACACCTTTTAATGTCAAAGTTGGCCTCTGAGCTTATCAGTGATGGAAAGACTCTTTCTTGCACTGAGGTCTGCTTATTGTAAATATCTTGTACTTGTTTTTACACCTTTTCATGTCAAAGTTGGCCTCTGTGCTTATCAGTGTTGGAAAGACTCTTTCTTGCACTGAGGTCTGCTTATTGTAAATATCTTGTACTTGTTTTTACACCTTTTCATGTCAAAGTTGGCCTCTGTGCTTATCAGTGTTGGAAAGACTCTTTCTTGCACTGAGGTCTGCTTATTGTAAATATCTTGTACTTGTTTTTACACCTTTTCATGTCAAAGTTGGCCTCTGTGCTTTTTCAGTGTTGGAAAGACTCTTTCTTGCACTGAGGTCTGCTTATTGTAAATATCTTGTACTTGTTTTTACACCTTTTCATGTCAAAGTTGGCCTCTGTGCTTATCAGTGTTGGAAAGACTCTTTCTTGCACTGAGGTCTGCTTATTGTAAATATCTTGTACTTGTTTTTACACCTTTTCATGTCAAAGTTGGCCTCTGTGCTTTTTCAGTGTTGGAAAGACTCTTTCTTGCACTGAGGTCTGCTTATTGTAAATATCTTGTACTTGTTTGAACACCTTTTCATGTCAAAGTTGGCCTCTGTGCTTGTCAGTGTTGGAAAGACTCTATCTTGCACTGAGGTCTGCTTATTGTAAATATCTTGTACTTGTTTGAACACCTTTTCATGTCAAAGTTGGCCTCTGTGCTTTTTCAGTGTTGGAAAGACTCTTTCTTGCACTGAAGTCTGCTTATTGTAAATATCTTGTACTTGTTTGAAGACCTTTTAATGTCAAAGTTGGCCTCTGTGCTTATCAGTGTTGGAAAGACTCTTTCTTGCACTGAGGTCTGCTTATTGTAAATATCTTGTACTTGTTTTTACACCTTTTAATGTCAAAGTTGGCCTCTGCGCTTCGGCAGTGTTAGAAAGACTCTTTCTTGCACTGAGGTCTGCTTATTGTAAATATCTTGTACTTGTTTGAACACCTTTTCATGTCAAAGTTGGCCTCTGTGCTTATCAGTGTTGGAAAGACTCTTTCTTGCACTGAGGTCTGCTTATTGTAAATATCTTGTACTTGTTTTAACACCTTTTAATGTCAAAGTTGGCCTCTGTGCTTATCAGTGTTGGAAAGACTCTTTCTTGTACTGAGGTCTGCTTATTGTAAATATCTTGTACTTGTTTGAACACCTTTTCATGTCAAAGTTGGCCTCTGTTCTTTTTCAGTGTTGGAAAGAATCTTTCTTGCACTGAGGCCTGCTTATTGTAAATATCTTGTACTTGTTTTTACACCTTTTAATGTCAAAGTTGGCCTCTGCGCTTCGGCAGTGTTAGAAAGACTCTTTCTTGCACTGAGGTCTGCTTATTGTAAATATCTTGTACTTGTTTGAACACCTTTTCATGTCAAAGTTGGCCTCTGTGCTTATCAGTGTTGGAAAGGCTCTTTCTTGCACTGAGGTCTGCTTATTGTAAATATCTTGTACTTGTTTGAACACCTTTTAATGTCAAAGTTGGCCTCTGTGCTTATCAGTGTTGGAAAGGCTCTTTCTTGCACTGAGGTCTGCTTATTGTAAATATCTTGTACTTGTTTGAACACCTTTTAATGTCAAAGTTGGCCTCTGTGCTTATCAGTGTTGGAAAGACTCTTTCTTGCACTGAGGTCTGCTTATTGTAAATATCTTGTACTTGTTTTAACACCTTTTAATGTCAAAGTTGGCCTCTGTGCTTATCAGTGTTGGAAAGACTCTTTCTTGTACTGAGGTCTGCTTATTGTAAATATCTTGTACTTGTTTGAACACCTTTTCATGTCAAAGTTGGCCTCTGTTCTTTTTCAGTGTTGGAAAGAATCTTTCTTGCACTGAGGCCTGCTTATTGTAAATATCTTGTACTTGTTTTTACACCTTTTAATGTCAAAGTTGGCCTCTGCGCTTCGGCAGTGTTAGAAAGACTCTTTCTTGCACTGAGGTCTGCTTATTGTAAATATCTTGTACTTGTTTGAACACCTTTTAATGTCAAAGTTGGCCTCTGCGCTTATCAGTGTTAGAAAGACTCTTTCTTGCACTGAGGTCTGCTTATTGTAAATATCTTGTACTTGTTTGAACACCTTTTAATGTCAAAGTTGGCCTCTGCGCTTCCTCAGTGTTAGAAAGACTCTTTCTTGCACTGAGGTCTGCTTATTGTAAATATCTTGTACTTGTTTGAACACCTTTTAATGTCAAAGTTGGCCTCTGTGCTTTTTCAGTGTTGGAAAGACTCTTTCTTGCACTGAGGTCTGCTTATTGTAAATATCTTGTACTTGTTTGAACACCTTTTAATGTCAAAGTTGGCCTTTGTGCTTTTTCAGTGTTGGAAAGACTCTTTCTTGCACTGAGGTCTGCTTATTGTAAATATCTTGTACTTGTTTGAACACCTTTTCATGTCAAAGTTGGCCTCTGTGGTTTTCAGTGTTGGAAAGACTCTTTCTTGCACTGAGGTCTGCTTATTGTAAATATCTTGTACTTGTTTGAACACCTTTTCATGTCAAAGTTGGCCTCTGTGCTTGTCAGTGTTGGAAAGACACGTTTTTGCACTGAGGTCTGCTTATTGTAAATATCTTGTACTTGTTTGAACACCTTTTAATGTCAAAGTTGGCCTCTGAGCTTATCAGTGATGGAAAGACTCTTTCTTGCACTGAGGTCTGCTTATTGTAAATATCTTGTACTTGTTTTTACACCTTTTCATGTCAAAGTTGGCCTCTGTGCTTATCAGTGTTGGAAAGACTCTTTCTTGCACTGAGGTCTGCTTATTGTAAATATCTTGTACTTGTTTTTACACCTTTTCATGTCAAAGTTGGCCTCTGTGCTTATCAGTGTTGGAAAGACTCTTTCTTGCACTGAGGTCTGCTTATTGTAAATATCTTGTACTTGTTTTTACACCTTTTCATGTCAAAGTTGGCCTCTGTGCTTTTTCAGTGTTGGAAAGACTCTTTCTTGCACTGAGGTCTGCTTATTGTAAATATCTTGTACTTGTTTTTACACCTTTTCATGTCAAAGTTGGCCTCTGTGCTTATCAGTGTTGGAAAGACTCTTTCTTGCACTGAGGTCTGCTTATTGTAAATATCTTGTACTTGTTTTTACACCTTTTCATGTCAAAGTTGGCCTCTGTGCTTTTTCAGTGTTGGAAAGACTCTTTCTTGCACTGAGGTCTGCTTATTGTAAATATCTTGTACTTGTTTGAACACCTTTTCATGTCAAAGTTGGCCTCTGTGCTTGTCAGTGTTGGAAAGACTCTATCTTGCACTGAGGTCTGCTTATTGTAAATATCTTGTACTTGTTTGAACACCTTTTCATGTCAAAGTTGGCCTCTGTGCTTTTTCAGTGTTGGAAAGACTCTTTCTTGCACTGAAGTCTGCTTATTGTAAATATCTTGTACTTGTTTGAAGACCTTTTAATGTCAAAGTTGGCCTCTGTGCTTATCAGTGTTGGAAAGACTCTTTCTTGCACTGAGGTCTGCTTATTGTAAATATCTTGTACTTGTTTTTACACCTTTTAATGTCAAAGTTGGCCTCTGCGCTTCGGCAGTGTTAGAAAGACTCTTTCTTGCACTGAGGTCTGCTTATTGTAAATATCTTGTACTTGTTTGAACACCTTTTCATGTCAAAGTTGGCCTCTGTGCTTATCAGTGTTGGAAAGACTCTTTCTTGCACTGAGGTCTGCTTATTGTAAATATCTTGTACTTGTTTTAACACCTTTTAATGTCAAAGTTGGCCTCTGTGCTTATCAGTGTTGGAAAGACTCTTTCTTGTACTGAGGTCTGCTTATTGTAAATATCTTGTACTTGTTTGAACACCTTTTCATGTCAAAGTTGGCCTCTGTTCTTTTTCAGTGTTGGAAAGAATCTTTCTTGCACTGAGGCCTGCTTATTGTAAATATCTTGTACTTGTTTTTACACCTTTTAATGTCAAAGTTGGCCTCTGCGCTTCGGCAGTGTTAGAAAGACTCTTTCTTGCACTGAGGTCTGCTTATTGTAAATATCTTGTACTTGTTTGAACACCTTTTCATGTCAAAGTTGGCCTCTGTGCTTATCAGTGTTGGAAAGGCTCTTTCTTGCACTGAGGTCTGCTTATTGTAAATATCTTGTACTTGTTTGAACACCTTTTAATGTCAAAGTTGGCCTCTGTGCTTATCAGTGTTGGAAAGGCTCTTTCTTGCACTGAGGTCTGCTTATTGTAAATATCTTGTACTTGTTTGAACACCTTTTAATGTCAAAGTTGGCCTCTGTGCTTATCAGTGTTGGAAAGACTCTTTCTTGCACTGAGGTCTGCTTATTGTAAATATCTTGTACTTGTTTTAACACCTTTTAATGTCAAAGTTGGCCTCTGTGCTTATCAGTGTTGGAAAGACTCTTTCTTGTACTGAGGTCTGCTTATTGTAAATATCTTGTACTTGTTTGAACACCTTTTCATGTCAAAGTTGGCCTCTGTTCTTTTTCAGTGTTGGAAAGAATCTTTCTTGCACTGAGGCCTGCTTATTGTAAATATCTTGTACTTGTTTTTACACCTTTTAATGTCAAAGTTGGCCTCTGCGCTTCGGCAGTGTTAGAAAGACTCTTTCTTGCACTGAGGTCTGCTTATTGTAAATATCTTGTACTTGTTTGAACACCTTTTCATGTCAAAGTTGGCCTCTGTGCTTATCAGTGTTGGAAAGGCTCTTTCTTGCACTGAGGTCTGCTTATTGTAAATATCTTGTACTTGTTTGAACACCTTTTAATGTCAAAGTTGGCCTCTGTGCTTATCAGTGTTGGAAAGGCTCTTTCTTGCACTGAGGTCTGCTTATTGTAAATATCTTGTACTTGTTTGAACACCTTTTAATGTCAAAGTTGGCCTCTGTGCTTATCAGTGTTGGAAAGACTCTTTCTTGCACTAAGGTCTGCTTATTGTAAATATCTTGTACTTGTATTTACACCTTTTCATGTCAAAGTTGGCCTCTGTGCGTTTCTGACGATTACATGCATTTGAATGGGGAACTCGCACGAAACAAAGTATAGGTTTTCATTATGTGAATAACTTGAAAATCTTAGCTCAAACAGCTGCAAAACCTTTTTGCCCAGCACGGGGATATTGAATTCTATAGTATAAACGCCATAAATATGTATTTCTGAGTCTTCTATCAGAAGTTACACCCATTTATATGAAGTTGTGCAAAAACGCTTTATTTCGCCAAGACAGTGCGTTTCTGACGATTACGTGCATTTGAATGGGGAACTCGCACGAAACAAAGTATAGGTTTTCATTATGTGAATAACTTGAAAATCTTAGCTCAAACAGCTGCAAAACCTTTTTGCCCAGCACGGGGATATTGAATTCTATAGTATAAACGCCATAAATATGTATTTCTGAATCTTCTATCAAAAGTTACACCGATTTATATGAAGTTTTGCAAAAACGCTTTATTTCGCCAAGACAGTGCGTTTCTGATGATTACATGAATTTGAATGGGGAAATCGCACGAAACAAAGTATAGGTTTTCATTATGTGAATAACTTGAAAATCTTAGCTCAAACAGCTGCAAAACCTGTTTGCCCAGCACGGGGATATTGAATTCTATAGTATAAAAGCCATAAATATGTATTTCTGAGCCTTCTATCAAAAGTTACAGCTGTCTTTATGAAGACCATGAAAAAGGCTTTATTTCACCACGTTAGTGCGTTTCTGACGATTACATGCATTTGAATGGCGTTTTCGCACGAAACAAAGTATAGGTTTTCATTATGTGAATAACTTGGAAATCTTAGCTCAAACAGCTGCAAAACCTGTTTTCCCAGCACGGAGACCTTGAGTTCTATAAGATAAAGCCATAAACATGTGTATCCGAGTCTTCTATCAAAAGTTACAGCTATTTATATGAAGTTGTACAAAATAGCTTTCTTTCGCCAAGACAGTGCGTTTCTCACTGTTACATGCATTTGAATGGGGAACTCGACCGAAACAAAGTATAGGTTTTCATTATGTGAATAACTTGGAAATCTTAGCTCAAACAGCTGCAAAACCTGTTTGCCCAGCACGGAGACCTTGAGTTCTATAAGATAAAGCCATAAACATGTGTATCCGAGTCTTCTATCAAAAGTTACAGCTATTTATATGAAGTTGTACAAAAACGTCTTCTTTCGCCAAGACAGTGCGTTTCTCACTGTTGCATGCATTTGAATGGGGAACTCGACCGAAACAAAGTATAGGTTTTCATTATGTGAATAACTTGGAAATCTTAGCTCAAACAGCTGCAAAACCTGTTTTCCCAGCACGGAGACCTTGAGTTCTATAAGATAAAGCCATAAACATGTTTGTCTGAGTCTTCTATCAAAAGTTACAGCTATTTATATGAAGTTGTACAAAATAGCTTTCTTTCGCCAAGACAGTGCGTTTCTCACTGTTACATGCATTTGAATGGGGAACTCGACCGAAACAAAGTATAGGTTTTCATTATGTGAATAACTTGGAAATCTTAGCTCAAACAGCTGCAAAACCTGTTTTCCCAGCACGGAGACCTTGAGTTCTATAAGATAAAGCCATAAACATGTTTGTCTGAGTCTTCTATCAAAAGTTACAGCTATTTATATGAAGTTGTACAAAATAGCTTTCTTTCGCCAAGACAGTGCGTTTCTCACTGTTACATGCATTTGAATGGGGAACTCGACCGAAACAAAGTATAGGTTTTCATTATGTGAATAACTTGGAAATCTTAGGTCAAACAGCTGCAAAACCTGTTTTCCCAGCACGGAGACCTTGAGTTCTATAAGATAAAGCCATAAACATGTGTATCCGAGTCTTCTATCAAAAGTTACAGCTATTTATATGAAGTTGTACAAAATAGCTTTCTTTCGCCAAGACAGTGCGTTTCTCACTGTTACATGCATTTGAATGGGGAACTCGACCGAAACAAAGTATAGGTTTTCATTATGTGAATAACTTGGAAATCTTAGCTCAAACAGCTGCAAAACCTGTTTTCCCAGCACGGAGACCTTGAGTTCTATAAGATAAAGCCATAAACATGTGTATCCGAGTCTTCTATCAAAAGTTACAGCTATTTATATGAAGTTGTACAAAATAGCTTTCTTTCGCCAAGACAGTGCGTTTCTCACTGTTACATGCATTTGAATGGGGAACTCGACCGAAACAAAGTATAGGTTTTCATTATGTGAATAACTTGGAAATCTTAGCTCAAACAGCTGCAAAACCTGTTTTCCCAGCACGGAGACCTTGAGTTCTATAAGATAAAGCCATAAACATGTTTGTCTGAGTCTTCTATCAAAAGTTACAGCTATTTATATGAAGTTGTACAAAATAGCTTTCTTTCGCCAAGACAGTGCGTTTCTCACTGTTACATGCATTTTGAATGGGGAACTCGACCGAAACAAAGTATAGGTTTTCATTATGTGAATAACTTGGAAATCTTAGCTCAAACAGCTGCAAAACCTGTTTTCCCAGCACGGAGACCTTGAGTTCTATAAGATAAAGCCATAAACATGTGTATCCGAGTCTTCTATCAAAAGTTACAGCTATTTATATGAAGTTGTACAAAAACGCTTTCTTTCGCCAAGACAGTGCGTTTCTCACTGTTACATGCATTTGAATGGGGAACTCGACCGAAACAAAGTATAGGTTTTCATTATGTGAATAACTTGGAAATCTTAGCTCAAACAGCTGCAAAACCTGTTTTCCCAGCACGGAGACCTTGAGTTCTATAATATAAGGCCATAAACATGTTTGTCTGAGTCTTCTATCAAAAGTTACAGCTATTTCTATGAAGTTGTATAAAAACGCTTTCTTTCGCCAAGACAGTGCGTTTCTCACTGTTACATGCATTTTGAATGGGGAACTCGACCAAAACAAAGTATAGGTTTTCATTATGTGAATAACTTGGAAATCTTAGCTCAAACAGCTGCAAAACCTGTTTTCCCAGCACGGAGACCTTGAGTTCTATAAGATAAAGCCATAAACATGTTTGTCTGAGTCTTCTATCAAAAGTTACAGCTATTTATATGAAGTTGTACAAAATAGCTTTCTTTCGCCAAGACAGTGCGTTTCTCACTGTTACATGCATTTGAATGGGGAACTCGACCGAAACAAAGTATAGGTTTTCATTATGTGAATAACTTGGAAATCTTAGGTCAAACAGCTGCAAAACCTGTTTTCCCAGCACGGAGACCTTGAGTTCTATAAGATAAAGCCATAAACATGTGTATCCGAGTCTTCTATCAAAAGTTACAGCTATTTATATGAAGTTGTACAAAATAGCTTTCTTTCGCCAAGACAGTGCGTTTCTCACTGTTACATGCATTTGAATGGGGAACTCGACCGAAACAAAGTATAGGTTTTCATTATGTGAATAACTTGGAAATCTTAGCTCAAACAGCTGCAAAACCTGTTTTCCCAGCACGGAGACCTTGAGTTCTATAAGATAAAGCCATAAACATGTGTATCCGAGTCTTCTATCAAAAGTTACAGCTATTTATATGAAGTTGTACAAAATAGCTTTCTTTCGCCAAGACAGTGCGTTTCTCACTGTTACATGCATTTGAATGGGGAACTCGACCGAAACAAAGTATAGGTTTTCATTATGTGAATAACTTGGAAATCTTAGCTCAAACAGCTGCAAAACCTGTTTTCCCAGCACGGAGACCTTGAGTTCTATAAGATAAAGCCATAAACATGTTTGTCTGAGTCTTCTATCAAAAGTTACAGCTATTTATATGAAGTTGTACAAAATAGCTTTCTTTCGCCAAGACAGTGCGTTTCTCACTGTTACATGCATTTTGAATGGGGAACTCGACCGAAACAAAGTATAGGTTTTCATTATGTGAATAACTTGGAAATCTTAGCTCAAACAGCTGCAAAACCTGTTTTCCCAGCACGGAGACCTTGAGTTCTATAAGATAAAGCCATAAACATGTGTATCCGAGTCTTCTATCAAAAGTTACAGCTATTTATATGAAGTTGTACAAAAACGCTTTCTTTCGCCAAGACAGTGCGTTTCTCACTGTTACATGCATTTGAATGGGGAACTCGACCGAAACAAAGTATAGGTTTTCATTATGTGAATAACTTGGAAATCTTAGCTCAAACAGCTGCAAAACCTGTTTTCCCAGCACGGAGACCTTGAGTTCTATAATATAAGGCCATAAACATGTTTGTCTGAGTCTTCTATCAAAAGTTACAGCTATTTCTATGAAGTTGTATAAAAACGCTTTCTTTCGCCAAGACAGTGCGTTTCTCACTGTTACATGCATTTTGAATGGGGAACTCGACCGAAACAAAGTATAGGTTTTCATTATGTGAATAACTTGGAAATCTTAGCTCAAACAGCTGCAAAACCTGTTTTCCCAGCACGGAGACCTTGAGTTCTATAAGATAAAGCCATAAACATGTGTATCCGAGTCTTCTATCAAAAGTTACAGCTATTTATATGAAGTTGTACAAAAACGTCTTCTTTCGCCAAGACAGTGCGTTTCTCACTGTTACATGCATTTGAATGGGGAACTCGACCGAAACAAAGTATAGGTTTTCATTATGTGAATAACTTGGAAATCTTAGCTCAAACAGCTGCAAAACCTGTTTGCCCAGCACGGAGACCTTGAGTTCTATAAGATAAAGCCATAAACATGTGTATCCGAGTCTTCTATCAAAAGTTACAGCTATTTATATGAAGTTGTACAAAATAGCTTTCTTTTGCCAAGACAGTGCGTTTCTCACTGTTACATGCATTTTGAATGGGGAACTCGACCGAAACAAAGTATAGGTTTTCATTATGTGAATAACTTGGAAATCTTAGCTCAAACAGCTGCAAAACCTGTTTTCCCAGCACGGAGACCTTGAGTTCTATAAGATAAAGCCATAAACATGTGTATCCGAGTCTTCTATCAAAAGTTACAGCTATTTATATGAAGTTGTACAAAATAGCTTTCTTTCGCCAAGACAGTGCGTTTCTCACTGTTACATGCATTTGAATGGGGAACTCGACCGAAACAAAGTATAGGTTTTCATTATGTGAATAACTTGGAAATCTTAGCTCAAACAGCTGCAAAACCTGTTTTCCCAGCACGGAGACCTTGAGTTCTATAAGATAAAGCCATAAACATGTGTATCCGAGTCTTCTATCAAAAGTTACAGCTATTTATATGAAGTTGTACAAAAACGCTTTCTTTCGCCAAGACAGTGCGTTTCTCACTGTTACATGCATTTGAATGGGGAACTCGACCGAAACAAAGTATAAGTTTTCATTATGTGAATAACTTGGAAATCTTAGCTCAAACAGCTGCAAAACCTGTTTTCCCAGCACGGAGACCTTGAGTTCTATAATATAAGGCCATAAACATGTTTGTCTGAGTCTTCTATCAAAAGTTACAGCTATTTCTATGAAGTTGTACAAAATAGCTTTCTTTCGCCAAGACAGTGCGTTTCTCACTGTTACATGCTTTTGAATGGGGAACTCGACCGAAACAAAGTATAGGTTTTCATTATGTGAATAACTTGGAAATCTTAGCTCAAACAGCTGCAAAACCTGTTTGCCCAGCACGGAGACCTTGAGTTCTATAAGATAAAGCCATAAACATGTGTATCCGAGTCTTCTATCAAAAGTTACAGCTATTTATATGAAGTTGTACAAAAACGCTTTCTTTCGCCAAGACAGTGCGTTTCTCACTGTTACATGCATTTGAATGGGGAACTCGACCGAAACAAAGTATAGGTTTTCATTATGTGAATAACTTGGAAATCTTAGCTCAAACAGCTGCAAAACCTGTTTTCCCAGCACGGAGACCTTGAGTTCTATAAGATAAAGCCATAAACATGTTTGTCTGAGTCTTCTATCAAAAGTTACAGCTATTTATATGAAGTTGTACAAAAACGCTTTCTTTCGCCAAGACAGTGCGTTTCTCACTGTTACATGCATTTGAATGGGGAACTCGACCGAAACAAAGTATAAGTTTTCATTATGTGAATAACTTGGAAATCTTAGCTCAAACAGCTGCAAAACCTGTTTTCCCAGCACGGAGACCTTGAGTTCTATAATATAAGGCCATAAACATGTTTGTCTGAGTCTTCTATCAAAAGTTACAGCTATTTCTATGAAGTTGTACAAAATAGCTTTCTTTCGCCAAGACAGTGCGTTTCTCACTGTTACATGCTTTTGAATGGGGAACTCGACCGAAACAAAGTATAGGTTTTCATTATGTGAATAACTTGGAAATCTTAGCTCAAACAGCTGCAAAACCTGTTTGCCCAGCACGGAGACCTTGAGTTCTATAAGATAAAGCCATAAACATGTGTATCCGAGTCTTCTATCAAAAGTTACAGCTATTTATATGAAGTTGTACAAAAACGCTTTCTTTCGCCAAGACAGTGCGTTTCTCACTGTTACATGCATTTGAATGGGGAACTCGACCGAAACAAAGTATAGGTTTTCATTATGTGAATAACTTGGAAATCTTAGCTCAAACAGCTGCAAAACCTGTTTTCCCAGCACGGAGACCTTGAGTTCTATAAGATAAAGCCATAAACATGTTTGTCTGAGTCTTCTATCAAAAGTTACAGCTATTTATATGAAGTTGTACAAAAACGCTTTCTTTCGCCAAGACAGTGCGTTTCTCACTGTTACATGCATTTGAATGGGGAACTCGACCGAAACAAAGTATAGGTTTTCATTATGTGAATAACTTGGAAATCTTAGCTCAAACAGCTGCAAAACCTGTTTTCCCAGCACGGAGACCTTGAGTTCTATAATATAAGGCCATAAACATGTGTATCCGAGTCTTCTATCAAAAGTTACAGCTATTTATATGAAGTTGTACAAAAACGCTTTCTTTCGCCAAGACAGTGCGTTTCTCACTGTTACATGCATTTGAATGGGGAACTCGACCGAAACAAAGTATAGGTTTTCATTATGTGAATAACTTGGAAATCTTAGCTCAAACAGCTGCAAAACCTGTTTTCCCAGCACGGAGACCTTGAGTTCTATAATATAAGGCCATAAACATGTTTGTCTGAGTCTTCTATCAAAAGTTACAGCTATTTCTATGAAGTTGTACAAAAACGCTTTCTTTCGCCAAGACAGTGCGTTTCTCACTGTTACATGCATTTTGAATGGGGAACTCGACCGAAACAAAGTATAGGTTTTCATTATGTGAATAACTTGGAAATCTTAGGTCAAACAGCTGCAAAACCTGTTTGCCCAGCACGGAGACCTTGAGTTCTATAAGATAAAGCCATAAACATGTGTATCCGAGTCTTCTATCAAAAGTTACAGCTATTTATATGAAGTTGTACAAAATAGCTTTCTTTCGCCAAGACAGTGCGTTTCTCACTGTTACATGCATTTGAATGGGGAACTCGACCGAAACAAAGTATAGGTTTTCATTATGTGAATAACTTGGAAATCTTAGCTCAAACAGCTGCAAAACCTGTTTGCCCAGCACGGAGACCTTGAGTTCTATAAGATAAAGCCATAAACATGTTTGTCTGAGTCTTCTATCAAAAGTTACAGCTATTTCTATGAAGTTGTATAAAAACGCTTTCTTTCGCCAAGACAGTGCGTTTCTCACTGTTACATGCATTTTGAATGGGGAACTCGACCGAAACAAAGTATAGGTTTTCATTATGTGAATAACTTGGAAATCTTAGCTCAAACAGCTGCAAAACCTGTTTTCCCAGCACGGAGACCTTGAGTTCTATAAGATAAAGCCATAAACATGTGTATCCGAGTCTTCTATCAAAAGTTACAGCTATTTATATGAAGTTGTACAAAAACGTCTTCTTTCGCCAAGACAGTGCGTTTCTCACTGTTACATGCATTTGAATGGGGAACTCGACCGAAACAAAGTATAGGTTTTCATTATGTGAATAACTTGGAAATCTTAGCTCAAACAGCTGCAAAACCTGTTTGCCCAGCACGGAGACCTTGAGTTCTATAAGATAAAGCCATAAACATGTGTATCCGAGTCTTCTATCAAAAGTTACAGCTATTTATATGAAGTTGTACAAAATAGCTTTCTTTCGCCAAGACAGTGCGTTTCTCACTGTTACATGCATTTTGAATGGGGAACTCGACCGAAACAAAGTATAGGTTTTCATTATGTGAATAACTTGGAAATCTTAGCTCAAACAGCTGCAAAACCTGTTTTCCCAGCACGGAGACCTTGAGTTCTATAAGATAAAGCCATAAACATGTGTATCCGAGTCTTCTATCAAAAGTTACAGCTATTTATATGAAGTTGTACAAAATAGCTTTCTTTCGCCAAGACAGTGCGTTTCTCACTGTTACATGCATTTGAATGGGGAACTCGACCGAAACAAAGTATAGGTTTTCATTATGTGAATAACTTGGAAATCTTAGCTCAAACAGCTGCAAAACCTGTTTTCCCAGCACGGAGACCTTGAGTTCTATAAGATAAAGCCATAAACATGTGTATCCGAGTCTTCTATCAAAAGTTACAGCTATTTATATGAAGTTGTACAAAAACGCTTTCTTTCGCCAAGACAGTGCGTTTCTCACTGTTACATGCATTTGAATGGGGAACTCGACCGAAACAAAGTATAAGTTTTCATTATGTGAATAACTTGGAAATCTTAGCTCAAACAGCTGCAAAACCTGTTTTCCCAGCACGGAGACCTTGAGTTCTATAATATAAGGCCATAAACATGTTTGTCTGAGTCTTCTATCAAAAGTTACAGCTATTTCTATGAAGTTGTACAAAATAGCTTTCTTTCGCCAAGACAGTGCGTTTCTCACTGTTACATGCTTTTGAATGGGGAACTCGACCGAAACAAAGTATAGGTTTTCATTATGTGAATAACTTGGAAATCTTAGCTCAAACAGCTGCAAAACCTGTTTGCCCAGCACGGAGACCTTGAGTTCTATAAGATAAAGCCATAAACATGTGTATCCGAGTCTTCTATCAAAAGTTACAGCTATTTATATGAAGTTGTACAAAAACGCTTTCTTTCGCCAAGACAGTGCGTTTCTCACTGTTACATGCATTTGAATGGGGAACTCGACCGAAACAAAGTATAGGTTTTCATTATGTGAATAACTTGGAAATCTTAGCTCAAACAGCTGCAAAACCTGTTTTCCCAGCACGGAGACCTTGAGTTCTATAAGATAAAGCCATAAACATGTTTGTCTGAGTCTTCTATCAAAAGTTACAGCTATTTATATGAAGTTGTACAAAAACGCTTTCTTTCGCCAAGACAGTGCGTTTCTCACTGTTACATGCATTTGAATGGGGAACTCGACCGAAACAAAGTATAGGTTTTCATTATGTGAATAACTTGGAAATCTTAGCTCAAACAGCTGCAAAACCTGTTTTCCCAGCACGGAGACCTTGAGTTCTATAATATAAGGCCATAAACATGTTTGTCTGAGTCTTCTATCAAAAGTTACAGCTATTTCTATGAAGTTGTACAAAATAGCTTTCTTTCGCCAAGACAGTGCGTTTCTCACTGTTACATGCTTTTGAATGGGGAACTCGACCGAAACAAAGTATAGGTTTTCATTATGTGAATAACTTGGAAATCTTAGCTCAAACAGCTGCAAAACCTGTTTGCCCAGCACGGAGACCTTGAGTTCTATAAGATAAAGCCATAAACATGTGTATCCGAGTCTTCTATCAAAAGTTACAGCTATTTATATGAAGTTGTACAAAAACGCTTTCTTTCGCCAAGACAGTGCGTTTCTCACTGTTACATGCATTTGAATGGGGAACTCGACCGAAACAAAGTATAGGTTTTCATTATGTGAATAACTTGGAAATCTTAGCTCAAACAGCTGCAAAACCTGTTTTCCCAGCACGGAGACCTTGAGTTCTATAAGATAAAGCCATAAACATGTTTGTCTGAGTCTTCTATCAAAAGTTACAGCTATTTATATGAAGTTGTACAAAAACGCTTTCTTTCGCCAAGACAGTGCGTTTCTCACTGTTACATGCATTTGAATGGGGAACTCGACCGAAACAAAGTATAGGTTTTCATTATGTGAATAACTTGGAAATCTTAGCTCAAACAGCTGCAAAACCTGTTTTCCCAGCACGGAGACCTTGAGTTCTATAATATAAGGCCATAAACATGTGTATCCGAGTCTTCTATCAAAAGTTACAGCTATTTATATGAAGTTGTACAAAAACGCTTTCTTTCGCCAAGACAGTGCGTTTCTCACTGTTACATGCATTTGAATGGGGAACTCGACCGAAACAAAGTATAGGTTTTCATTATGTGAATAACTTGGAAATCTTAGCTCAAACAGCTGCAAAACCTGTTTTCCCAGCACGGAGACCTTGAGTTCTATAATATAAGGCCATAAACATGTTTGTCTGAGTCTTCTATCAAAAGTTACAGCTATTTCTATGAAGTTGTACAAAAACGCTTTCTTTCGCCAAGACAGTGCGTTTCTCACTGTTACATGCATTTTGAATGGGGAACTCGACCGAAACAAAGTATAGGTTTTCATTATGTGAATAACTTGGAAATCTTAGGTCAAACAGCTGCAAAACCTGTTTGCCCAGCACGGAGACCTTGAGTTCTATAAGATAAAGCCATAAACATGTGTATCCGAGTCTTCTATCAAAAGTTACAGCTATTTATATGAAGTTGTACAAAATAGCTTTCTTTCGCCAAGACAGTGCATTTCTCACTGTTACATGCATTTGAATGGGGAACTCGACCGAAACAAAGTATAGGTTTTCATTATGTGAATAACTTGGAAATCATAGCTCAAACAGCTGCAAAACCTGTTTGCCCAGCACGGAGACCTTGAGTTCTATAAGATAAAGCCATAAACATGTTTGTCTGAGTCTTCTATCAAAAGTTACAGCTATTTATATGAAGTTGTACAAAATAGCTTTCTTTCGCCAAGACAGTGCGTTTCTCACTGTTACATGCATTTGAATGGGGAACTCGACCGAAACAAAGTATAGGTTTTCATTATGTGAATAACTTGGAAATCTTAGCTCAAACAGCTGCAAAACCTGTTTTCCCAGCACGGAGACCTTGAGTTCTATAAGATAAAGCCATAAACATGTTTGTCTGAGTCTTCTATCAAAAGTTACAGCTATTTATATGAAGTTGTACAAAATAGCTTTCTTTCGCCAAGACAGTGCGTTTCTCACTGTTACATGCATTTGAATGGGGAACTCGACCGAAACAAAGTATAGGTTTTCATTATGTGAATAACTTGGAAATCTTAGGTCAAACAGCTGCAAAACCTGTTTTCCCAGCACGGAGACCTTGAGTTCTATAAGATAAAGCCATAAACATGTGTATCCGAGTCTTCTATCAAAAGTTACAGCTATTTATATGAAGTTGTACAAAATAGCTTTCTTTCGCCAAGACAGTGCGTTTCTCACTGTTACATGCATTTGAATGGGGAACTCGACCGAAACAAAGTATAGGTTTTCATTATGTGAATAACTTGGAAATCTTAGCTCAAACAGCTGCAAAACCTGTTTTCCCAGCACGGAGACCTTGAGTTCTATAAGATAAAGCCATAAACATGTGTATCCGAGTCTTCTATCAAAAGTTACAGCTATTTATATGAAGTTGTACAAAATAGCTTTCTTTCGCCAAGACAGTGCGTTTCTCACTGTTACATGCATTTGAATGGGGAACTCGACCGAAACAAAGTATAGGTTTTCATTATGTGAATAACTTGGAAATCTTAGCTCAAACAGCTGCAAAACCTGTTTTCCCAGCACGGAGACCTTGAGTTCTATAAGATAAAGCCATAAACATGTGTATCCGAGTCTTCTATCAAAAGTTACAGCTATTTATATGAAGTTGTACAAAAACGCTTTCTTTCGCCAAGACAGTGCGTTTCTCACTGTTACATGCATTTGAATGGGGAACTCGACCGAAACAAAGTATAGGTTTTCATTATGTGAATAACTTGGAAATCTTAGCTCAAACAGCTGCAAAACCTGTTTTCCCAGCACGGAGACCTTGAGTTCTATAAGATAAAGCCATAAACATGTTTGTCTGAGTCTTCTATCAAAAGTTACAGCTATTTATATGAAGTTGTACAAAATAGCTTTCTTTCGCCAAGACAGTGCGTTTCTCACTGTTACATGCATTTTGAATGGGGAACTCGACCGAAACAAAGTATAGGTTTTCATTATGTGAATAACTTGGAAATCTTAGCTCAAACAGCTGCAAAACCTGTTTTCCCAGCACGGAGACCTTGAGTTCTATAAGATAAAGCCATAAACATGTGTATCCGAGTCTTCTATCAAAAGTTACAGCTATTTATATGAAGTTGTACAAAAACGCTTTCTTTCGCCAAGACAGTGCGTTTCTCACTGTTACATGCATTTGAATGGGGAACTCGACCGAAACAAAGTATAGGTTTTCATTATGTGAATAACTTGGAAATCTTAGCTCAAACAGCTGCAAAACCTGTTTTCCCAGCACGGAGACCTTGAGTTCTATAATATAAGGCCATAAACATGTTTGTCTGAGTCTTCTATCAAAAGTTACAGCTATTTCTATGAAGTTGTATAAAAACGCTTTCTTTCGCCAAGACAGTGCGTTTCTCACTGTTACATGCATTTTGAATGGGGAACTCGACCGAAACAAAGTATAGGTTTTCATTATGTGAATAACTTGGAAATCTTAGCTCAAACAGCTGCAAAACCTGTTTTCCCAGCACGGAGACCTTGAGTTCTATAAGATAAAGCCATAAACATGTGTATCCGAGTCTTCTATCAAAAGTTACAGCTATTTATATGAAGTTGTACAAAAACGTCTTCTTTCGCCAAGACAGTGCGTTTCTCACTGTTACATGCATTTGAATGGGGAACTCGACCGAAACAAAGTATAGGTTTTCATTATGTGAATAACTTGGAAATCTTAGCTCAAACAGCTGCAAAACCTGTTTGCCCAGCACGGAGACCTTGAGTTCTATAAGATAAAGCCATAAACATGTGTATCCGAGTCTTCTATCAAAAGTTACAGCTATTTATATGAAGTTGTACAAAATAGCTTTCTTTTGCCAAGACAGTGCGTTTCTCACTGTTACATGCATTTGAATGGGGAACTCGACCGAAACAAAGTATAGGTTTTCATTATGTGAATAACTTGGAAATCTTAGCTCAAACAGCTGCAAAACCTGTTTTCCCAGCATGGAGACCTTGAGTTCTATAAGATAAAGCCATAAACATGTGTATCCGAGTCTTCTATCAAAAGTTACAGCTATTTATATGAAGTTGTACAAAAACGTCTTCTTTCGCCAAGACAGTGCGTTTCTCACTGTTACATGCATTTGAATGGGGAACTCGACCGAAACAAAGTATAGGTTTTCATTATGTGAATAACTTGGAAATCTTAGCTCAAACAGCTGCAAAACCTGTTTGCCCAGCACGGAGACCTTGAGTTCTATAAGATAAAGCCATAAACATGTGTATCCGAGTCTTCTATCAAAAGTTACAGCTATTTATATGAAGTTGTACAAAATAGCTTTCTTTTGCCAAGACAGTGCGTTTCTCACTGTTACATGCATTTGAATGGGGAACTCGACCGAAACAAAGTATAGGTTTTCATTATGTGAATAACTTGGAAATCTTAGCTCAAACAGCTGCAAAACCTGTTTTCCCAGCATGGAGACCTTGAGTTCTATAAGATAAAGCCATAAACATGTGTATCCGAGTCTTCTATCAAAAGTTACAGCTATTTATATGAAGTTGTACAAAAACGTCTTCTTTCGCCAAGACAGTGCGTTTCTCACTGTTACATGCATTTGAATGGGGAACTCGACCGAAACAAAGTATAGGTTTTCATTATGTGAATAACTTGGAAATCTTAGCTCAAACAGCTGCAAAACCTGTTTTCCCAGCACGGAGACCTTGAGTTCTATAAGATAAAGCCATAAACATGTTTGTCTGAGTCTTCTATCAAAAGTTACAGCTATTTATATGAAGTTGTACAAAATAGCCTTCTTTCGCCAAGACAGTGCGTTTCTCACTGTTACGTGCATTTTGAATGGGGAACTCGACCGAAACAAAGTATAGGTTTTCATTATGTGAATAACTTGGAAATCTTAGCTCAAACAGCTGCAAAACCTGTTTTCCCAGCACGGAGACCTTGAGTTCTATAAGATAAAGCCATAAACATGTTTGTCTGAGTCTTCTATCAAAAGTTACAGCTATTTATATGAAGTTGTACAAAATAGCTTTCTTTCGCCAAGACAGTGCGTTTCTCACTGTTACATGCATTTTGAATGGGGAACTCGACCGAAACAAAGTATAGGTTTTCATTATGTGAATAACTTGGAAATCTTAGCTCAAACAGCTGCAAAACCTGTTTTCCCAGCACGGAGACCTTGAGTTCTATAAGATAAAGCCATAAACATGTTTGTCTGAGTCTTCTATCAAAAGTTACAGCTATTTCTATGAAGTTGTACAAAAACGCTTTCTTTCGCCAAGACAGTGCGTTTCTCACTGTTACATGCATTTTGAATGGGGAACTCGACCGAAACAAAGTATAGGTTTTCATTATGTGAATAACTTGGAAATCTTAGGTCAAACAGCTGCAAAACCTGTTTGCCCAGCACGGAGACCTTGAGTTCTATAAGATAAAGCCATAAACATGTGTATCCGAGTCTTCTATCAAAAGTTACAGCTATTTATATGAAGTTGTACAAAATAGCTTTCTTTCGCCAAGACAGTGCATTTCTCACTGTTACATGCATTTGAATGGGGAACTCGACCGAAACAAAGTATAGGTTTTCATTATGTGAATAACTTGGAAATCATAGCTCAAACAGCTGCAAAACCTGTTTGCCCAGCACGGAGACCTTGAGTTCTATAAGATAAAGCCATAAACATGTGTATCCGAGTCTTCTATCAAAAGTTACAGCTATTTATATGAAGTTGTACAAAAACGTCTTCTTTCGCCAAGACAGTGCGTTTCTCACTGTTACATGCATTTGAATGGGGAACTAGACCGAAACAAAGTATAGGTTTTCATTATGTGAATAACTTGGAAATCTTAGCTCAAACAGCTGCAAAACCTGTTTTCCCAGCACGGAGACCTTGAGTTCTATAAGATAAAGCCATAAACATGTTTGTCTGAGTCTTCTATCAAAAGTTACAGCTATTTCTATGAAGTTGTACAAAAACGCTTTCTTTCGCCAAGACAGTGCGTTTCTCACTGTTACATGCATTTTGAATGGGGAACTCGACCGAAACAAAGTATAGGTTTTCATTATGTGAATAACTTGGAAATCTTAGCTCAAACAGCTGCAAAACCTGTTTTCCCAGCACGGAGACCTTGAGTTCTATAAGATAAAGCCATAAACATGTGTATCCGAGTCTTCTATCAAAAGTTACAGCTATTTATATGAAGTTGTACAAAAACGCTTTCTTTCGCCAAGACAGTGCGTTTCTCACTGTTACATGCATTTGAATGGGGAACTCGACCGAAACAAAGTATAGGTTTTCATTATGTGAATAACTTGGAAATCTTAGCTCAAACAGCTGCAAAACCTGTTTGCCCAGCACGGAGACCTTGAGTTCTATAAGATAAAGCCATAAACATGTGTATCCGAGTCTTCTATCAAAAGTTACAGCTATTTATATGAAGTTGTACAAAAACGTCTTCTTTCGCCAAGACAGTGCGTTTCTCACTGTTACATGCATTTGAATGGGGAACTAGACCGAAACAAAGTATAGGTTTTCATTATGTGAATAACTTGGAAATCTTAGCTCAAACAGCTGCAAAACCTGTTTTCCCAGCACGGAGACCTTGAGTTCTATAAGATAAAGCCATAAACATGTTTGTCTGAGTCTTCTATCAAAAGTTACAGCTATTTCTATGAAGTTGTACAAAATAGCTTTCTTTCGCCAAGACAGTGCGTTTCTCACTGTTACATGCTTTTGAATGGGGAACTCGACCGAAACAAAGTATAGGTTTTCATTATGTGAATAACTTGGAAATCTTAGCTCAAACAGCTGCAAAACCTGTTTGCCCAGCACGGAGACCTTGAGTTCTATAAGATAAAGCCATAAACATGTGTATCCGAGTCTTCTATCAAAAGTTACAGCTATTTATATGAAGTTGTACAAAATAGCCTTCTTTCGCCAAGACAGTGCGTTTCTCACTGTTACATGCATTTTGAATGGGGAACTCGACCGAAACAAAGTATAGGTTTTCATTATGTGAATAACTTGGAAATCTTAGCTCAAACAGCTGCAAAACCTGTTTTCCCAGCACGGAGACCTTGAGTTCTATAAGATAAAGCCATAAACATGTGTATCCGAGTCTTCTATCAAAAGTTACAGCTATTTATATGAAGTTGTACAAAATAGCTTTCTTTCGCCAAGACAGTGCGTTTCTCACTGTTACATGCATTTGAATGGGGAACTCGACCGAAACAAAGTATAGGTTTTCATTATGTGAATAACTTGGAAATCTTAGCTCAAACAGCTGCAAAACCTGTTTTCCCAGCACGGAGACCTTGAGTTCTATAAGATAAAGCCATAAACATGTGTATCCGAGTCTTCTATCAAAAGTTACAGCTATTTATATGAAGTTGTACAAAAACGCTTTCTTTCGCCAAGACAGTGCGTTTCTCACTGTTACATGCATTTGAATGGGGAACTCGACCGAAACAAAGTATAAGTTTTCATTATGTGAATAACTTGGAAATCTTAGCTCAAACAGCTGCAAAACCTGTTTTCCCAGCACGGAGACCTTGAGTTCTATAATATAAGGCCATAAACATGTTTGTCTGAGTCTTCTATCAAAAGTTACAGCTATTTCTATGAAGTTGTACAAAATAGCTTTCTTTCGCCAAGACAGTGCGTTTCTCACTGTTACATGCTTTTGAATGGGGAACTCGACCGAAACAAAGTATAGGTTTTCATTATGTGAATAACTTGGAAATCTTAGCTCAAACAGCTGCAAAACCTGTTTTCCCAGCACGGAGACCTTGAGTTCTATAAGATAAAGCCATAAACATGTGTATCTGAGTCTTCTATCAAAAGTTACAGCTATTTATATGAAGTTGTACAAAAACGTCTTCTTTCGCCAAGACAGTGCGTTTCTCACTGTTACATGCATTTGAATGGGGAACTCGACCGAAACAAAGTATAGGTTTTCATTATGTGAATAACTTGGAAATCTTAGCTCAAACAGCTGCAAAACCTGTTTGCCCAGCACGGAGACCTTGAGTTCTATAAGATAAAGCCATAAACATGTGTATCCGAGTCTTCTATCAAAAGTTACAGCTATTTATATGAAGTTGTACAAAAACGTCTTCTTTCGCCAAGACAGTGCGTTTCTCACTGTTACATGCATTTGAATGGGGAACTAGACCGAAACAAAGTATAGGTTTTCATTATGTGAATAACTTGGAAATCTTAGCTCAAACAGCTGCAAAACCTGTTTTCCCAGCACGGAGACCTTGAGTTCTATAAGATAAAGCCATAAACATGTTTGTCTGAGTCTTCTATCAAAAGTTACAGCTATTTCTATGAAGTTGTACAAAATAGCTTTCTTTCGCCAAGACAGTGCGTTTCTCACTGTTACATGCTTTTGAATGGGGAACTCGACCGAAACAAAGTATAGGTTTTCATTATGTGAATAACTTGGAAATCTTAGCTCAAACAGCTGCAAAACCTGTTTGCCCAGCACGGAGACCTTGAGTTCTATAAGATAAAGCCATAAACATGTGTATCCGAGTCTTCTATCAAAAGTTACAGCTATTTATATGAAGTTGTACAAAATAGCCTTCTTTCGCCAAGACAGTGCGTTTCTCACTGTTACATGCATTTTGAATGGGGAACTCGACCGAAACAAAGTATAGGTTTTCATTATGTGAATAACTTGGAAATCTTAGCTCAAACAGCTGCAAAACCTGTTTTCCCAGCACGGAGACCTTGAGTTCTATAAGATAAAGCCATAAACATGTGTATCCGAGTCTTCTATCAAAAGTTACAGCTATTTATATGAAGTTGTACAAAATAGCTTTCTTTCGCCAAGACAGTGCGTTTCTCACTGTTACATGCATTTGAATGGGGAACTCGACCGAAACAAAGTATAGGTTTTCATTATGTGAATAACTTGGAAATCTTAGCTCAAACAGCTGCAAAACCTGTTTTCCCAGCACGGAGACCTTGAGTTCTATAAGATAAAGCCATAAACATGTGTATCCGAGTCTTCTATCAAAAGTTACAGCTATTTATATGAAGTTGTACAAAAACGCTTTCTTTCGCCAAGACAGTGCGTTTCTCACTGTTACATGCATTTGAATGGGGAACTCGACCGAAACAAAGTATAAGTTTTCATTATGTGAATAACTTGGAAATCTTAGCTCAAACAGCTGCAAAACCTGTTTTCCCAGCACGGAGACCTTGAGTTCTATAATATAAGGCCATAAACATGTTTGTCTGAGTCTTCTATCAAAAGTTACAGCTATTTCTATGAAGTTGTACAAAATAGCTTTCTTTCGCCAAGACAGTGCGTTTCTCACTGTTACATGCTTTTGAATGGGGAACTCGACCGAAACAAAGTATAGGTTTTCATTATGTGAATAACTTGGAAATCTTAGCTCAAACAGCTGCAAAACCTGTTTTCCCAGCACGGAGACCTTGAGTTCTATAAGATAAAGCCATAAACATGTGTATCTGAGTCTTCTATCAAAAGTTACAGCTATTTATATGAAGTTGTACAAAAACGTCTTCTTTCGCCAAGACAGTGCGTTTCTCACTGTTACATGCATTTTGAATGGGGAACTCGACCGAAACAAAGTATAGGTTTTCATTATGTGAATAACTTGGAAATCTTAGCTCAAACAGCTGCAAAACCTGTTTTCCCAGCACGGAGACCTTGAGTTCTATAAGATAAAGCCATAAACATGTGTATCCGAGTCTTCTATCAAAAGTTACAGCTATTTATATGAAGTTGTACAAAATAGCTTTCTTTCGCCAAGACAGTGCGTTTCTCACTGTTACATGCATTTGAATGGGGAACTCGACCGAAACAAAGTATAGGTTTTCATTATGTGAATAACTTGGAAATCTTAGCTCAAACAGCTGCAAAACCTGTTTTCCCAGCACGGAGACCTTGAGTTCTATAAGATAAAGCCATAAACATGTGTATCCGAGTCTTCTATCAAAAGTTACAGCTATTTATATGAAGTTGTACAAAAACGCTTTCTTTCGCCAAGACAGTGCGTTTCTCACTGTTACATGCATTTGAATGGGGAACTCGACCGAAACAAAGTATAAGTTTTAATTATGTGAATAACTTGGAAATCTTAGCTCAAACAGCTGCAAAACCTGTTTTCCCAGCACGGAGACCTTGAGTTCTATAATATAAGGCCATAAACATGTTTGTCTGAGTCTTCTATCAAAAGTTACAGCTATTTCTATGAAGTTGTACAAAATAGCTTTCTTTCGCCAAGACAGTGCGTTTCTCACTGTTACATGCTTTTGAATGGGGAACTCGACCGAAACAAAGTATAGGTTTTCATTATGTGAATAACTTGGAAATCTTAGCTCAAACAGCTGCAAAACCTGTTTTCCCAGCACGGAGACCTTGAGTTCTATAAGATAAAGCCATAAACATGTGTATCTGAGTCTTCTATCAAAAGTTACAGCTATTTATATGAAGTTGTACAAAAACGTCTTCTTTCGCCAAGACAGTGCGTTTCTCACTGTTACATGCATTTGAATGGGGAACTCGACCGAAACAAAGTATAGGTTTTCATTATGTGAATAACTTGGAAATCTTAGCTCAAACAGCTGCAAAACCTGTTTGCCCAGCACGGAGACCTTGAGTTCTATAAGATAAAGCCATAAACATGTGTATCCGAGTCTTCTATCAAAAGTTACAGCTATTTATATGAAGTTGTACAAAAACGTCTTCTTTCGCCAAGACAGTGCGTTTCTCACTGTTACATGCATTTGAATGGGGAACTAGACCGAAACAAAGTATAGGTTTTCATTATGTGAATAACTTGGAAATCTTAGCTCAAACAGCTGCAAAACCTGTTTTCCCAGCACGGAGACCTTGAGTTCTATAAGATAAAGCCATAAACATGTTTGTCTGAGTCTTCTATCAAAAGTTACAGCTATTTCTATGAAGTTGTACAAAATAGCTTTCTTTCGCCAAGACAGTGCGTTTCTCACTGTTACATGCTTTTGAATGGGGAACTCGACCGAAACAAAGTATAGGTTTTCATTATGTGAATAACTTGGAAATCTTAGCTCAAACAGCTGCAAAACCTGTTTGCCCAGCACGGAGACCTTGAGTTCTATAAGATAAAGCCATAAACATGTGTATCCGAGTCTTCTATCAAAAGTTACAGCTATTTATATGAAGTTGTACAAAATAGCCTTCTTTCGCCAAGACAGTGCGTTTCTCACTGTTACATGCATTTTGAATGGGGAACTCGACCGAAACAAAGTATAGGTTTTCATTATGTGAATAACTTGGAAATCTTAGCTCAAACAGCTGCAAAACCTGTTTTCCCAGCACGGAGACCTTGAGTTCTATAAGATAAAGCCATAAACATGTGTATCCGAGTCTTCTATCAAAAGTTACAGCTATTTATATGAAGTTGTACAAAATAGCTTTCTTTCGCCAAGACAGTGCGTTTCTCACTGTTACATGCATTTGAATGGGGAACTCGACCGAAACAAAGTATAGGTTTTCATTATGTGAATAACTTGGAAATCTTAGCTCAAACAGCTGCAAAACCTGTTTTCCCAGCACGGAGACCTTGAGTTCTATAAGATAAAGCCATAAACATGTGTATCCGAGTCTTCTATCAAAAGTTACAGCTATTTATATGAAGTTGTACAAAAACGCTTTCTTTCGCCAAGACAGTGCGTTTCTCACTGTTACATGCATTTGAATGGGGAACTCGACCGAAACAAAGTATAAGTTTTCATTATGTGAATAACTTGGAAATCTTAGCTCAAACAGCTGCAAAACCTGTTTTCCCAGCACGGAGACCTTGAGTTCTATAATATAAGGCCATAAACATGTTTGTCTGAGTCTTCTATCAAAAGTTACAGCTATTTCTATGAAGTTGTACAAAATAGCTTTCTTTCGCCAAGACAGTGCGTTTCTCACTGTTACATGCTTTTGAATGGGGAACTCGACCGAAACAAAGTATAGGTTTTCATTATGTGAATAACTTGGAAATCTTAGCTCAAACAGCTGCAAAACCTGTTTTCCCAGCACGGAGACCTTGAGTTCTATAAGATAAAGCCATAAACATGTGTATCTGAGTCTTCTATCAAAAGTTACAGCTATTTATATGAAGTTGTACAAAAACGTCTTCTTTCGCCAAGACAGTGCGTTTCTCACTGTTACATGCATTTGAATGGGGAACTCGACCGAAACAAAGTATAGGTTTTCATTATGTGAATAACTTGGAAATCTTAGCTCAAACAGCTGCAAAACCTGTTTTCCCAGCACGGAGACCTTGAGTTCTATAAGATAAAGCCATAAACATGTGTATCCGAGTCTTCTATCAAAAGTTACAGCTATTTATATGAAGTTGTACAAAATAGCTTTCTTTCGCCAAGACAGTGCGTTTCTCACTGTTACATGCATTTGAATGGGGAACTCGACCGAAACAAAGTATAGGTTTTCATTATGTGAATAACTTGGAAATCTTAGCTCAAACAGCTGCAAAACCTGTTTTCCCAGCACGGAGACCTTGAGTTCTATAAGATAAAGCCATAAACATGTGTATCCGAGTCTTCTATCAAAAGTTACAGCTATTTATATGAAGTTGTACAAAAACGCTTTCTTTCGCCAAGACAGTGCGTTTCTCACTGTTACATGCATTTGAATGGGGAACTCGACCGAAACAAAGTATAAGTTTTCATTATGTGAATAACTTGGAAATCTTAGCTCAAACAGCTGCAAAACCTGTTTTCCCAGCACGGAGACCTTGAGTTCTATAATATAAGGCCATAAACATGTTTGTATGAGTCTTCTATCAAAAGTTACAGCTATTTCTATGAAGTTGTACAAAATAGCTTTCTTTCGCCAAGACAGTGCGTTTCTCACTGTTACATGCTTTTGAATGGGGAACTCGACCGAAACAAAGTATAGGTTTTCATTATGTGAATAACTTGGAAATCTTAGCTCAAACAGCTGCAAAACCTGTTTGCCCAGCACGGAGACCTTGAGTTCTATAAGATAAAGCCATAAACATGTGTATCCGAGTCTTCTATCAAAAGTTACAGCTATTTATATGAAGTTGTACAAAAACGCTTTCTTTCGCCAAGACAGTGCGTTTCTCACTGTTACATGCATTTGAATGGGGAACTCGACCGAAACAAAGTATAGGTTTTCATTATGTGAATAACTTGGAAATCTTAGCTCAAACAGCTGCAAAACCTGTTTTCCCAGCACGGAGACCTTGAGTTCTATAAGATAAAGCCATAAACATGTGTATCCGAGTCTTCTATCAAAAGTTACAGCTATTTATATGAAGTTGTACAAAAACGCTTTCTTTCGCCAAGACAGTGCGTTTCTCACTGTTACATGCATTTGAATGGGGAACTCGACCGAAACAAAGTATAAGTTTTCATTATGTGAATAACTTGGAAATCTTAGCTCAAACAGCTGCAAAACCTGTTTTCCCAGCACGGAGACCTTGAGTTCTATAATATAAGGCCATAAACATGTTTGTCTGAGTCTTCTATCAAAAGTTACAGCTATTTCTATGAAGTTGTACAAAATAGCTTTCTTTCGCCAAGACAGTGCGTTTCTCACTGTTACATGCTTTTGAATGGGGAACTCGACCGAAACAAAGTATAGGTTTTCATTATGTGAATAACTTGGAAATCTTAGCTCAAACAGCTGCAAAACCTGTTTGCCCAGCACGGAGACCTTGAGTTCTATAAGATAAAGCCATAAACATGTGTATCCGAGTCTTCTATCAAAAGTTACAGCTATTTATATGAAGTTGTACAAAAACGCTTTCTTTCGCCAAGACAGTGCGTTTCTCACTGTTACATGCATTTGAATGGGGAACTCGACCGAAACAAAGTATAAGTTTTCATTATGTGAATAACTTGGAAATCTTAGCTCAAACAGCTGCAAAACCTGTTTTCCCAGCACGGAGACCTTGAGTTCTATAAGATAAAGCCATAAACATGTGTATCCGAGTCTTCTATCAAAAGTTACAGCTATTTATATGAAGTTGTACAAAAACGTCTTCTTTCGCCAAGACAGTGCGTTTCTCACTGTTACATGCATTTGAATGGGGAACTCGACCGAAACAAAGTATAGGTTTTCATTATGTGAATAACTTGGAAATCTTAGCTCAAACAGCTGCAAAACCTGTTTTCCCAGCACGGAGACCTTGAGTTCTATAAGATAAAGCCATAAACATGTGTATCCGAGTCTTCTATCAAAAGTTACAGCTATTTATATGAAGTTGTACAAAAACGCTTTCTTTCGCCAAGACAGTGCGTTTCTCACTGTTACATGCATTTGAATGGGGAACTCGACCGAAACAAAGTATAAGTTTTCATTATGTGAATAACTTGGAAATCTTAGCTCAAACAGCTGCAAAACCTGTTTTCCCAGCACGGAGACCTTGAGTTCTATAATATAAGGCCATAAACATGTTTGTCTGAGTCTTCTATCAAAAGTTACAGCTATTTCTATGAAGTTGTACAAAATAGCTTTCTTTCGCCAAGACAGTGCGTTTCTCACTGTTACATGCTTTTGAATGGGGAACTCGACCGAAACAAAGTATAGGTTTTCATTATGTGAATAACTTGGAAATCTTAGCTCAAACAGCTGCAAAACCTGTTTGCCCAGCACGGAGACCTTGAGTTCTATAAGATAAAGCCATAAACATGTGTATCCGAGTCTTCTATCAAAAGTTACAGCTATTTATATGAAGTTGTACAAAAACGCTTTCTTTCGCCAAGACAGTGCGTTTCTCACTGTTACATGCATTTGAATGGGGAACTCGACCGAAACAAAGTATAGGTTTTCATTATGTGAATAACTTGGAAATCTTAGCTCAAACAGCTGCAAAACCTGTTTGCCCAGCACGGAGACCTTGAGTTCTATAAGATAAAGCCATAAACATGTTTGTCTGAGTCTTCTATCAAAAGTTACAGCTATTTATATGAAGTTGTACAAAAACGCTTTCTTTCGCCAAGACAGTGCGTTTCTCACTGTTACATGCATTTGAATGGGGAACTCCACCGAAACAAAGTATAGGTTTTCATTATGTGAATAACTTGGAAATCTTAGCTCAAACAGCTGCAAAACCTGTTTTCCCAGCACGGAGACCTTGAGTTCTATAATATAAGGCCATAAACATGTGTATCCGAGTCTTCTATCAAAAGTTACAGCTATTTATATGAAGTTGTACAAAAACGCTTTCTTTCGCCAAGACAGTGCGTTTCTCACTGTTACATGCATTTGAATGGGGAACTCGACCGAAACAAAGTATAGGTTTTCATTATGTGAATAACTTGGAAATCTTAGCTCAAACAGCTGCAAAACCTGTTTTCCCAGCACGGAGACCTTGAGTTCTATAATATAAGGCCATAAACATGTTTGTCTGAGTCTTCTATCAAAAGTTACAGCTATTTCTATGAAGTTGTACAAAAACGCTTTCTTTCGCCAAGACAGTGCGTTTCTCACTGTTACATGCATTTTGAATGGGGAACTCGACCGAAACAAAGTATAGGTTTTCATTATGTGAATAACTTGGAAATCTTAGGTCAAACAGCTGCAAAACCTGTTTGCCCAGCACGGAGACCTTGAGTTCTATAAGATAAAGCCATAAACATGTGTATCCGAGTCTTCTATCAAAAGTTACAGCTATTTATATGAAGTTGTACAAAAACGCTTTCTTTCGCCAAGACAGTGCGTTTCTCACTGTTACATGCATTTGAATGGGGAACTCGACCGAAACAAAGTATAGGTTTTCATTATGTGAATAACTTGGAAATCTTAGCTCAAACAGCTGCAAAACCTGTTTGCCCAGCACGGAGACCTTGAGTTCTATAAGATAAAGCCATAAACATGTGTATCCGAGTCTTCTATCAAAAGTTACAGCTATTTATATGAAGTTGTACAAAAACGTCTTCTTTCGCCAAGACAGTGCGTTTCTCACTGTTACATGCATTTGAATGGGGAACTAGACCGAAACAAAGTATAGGTTTTCATTATGTGAATAACTTGGAAATCTTAGCTCAAACAGCTGCAAAACCTGTTTTCCCAGCACGGAGACCTTGAGTTCTATAAGATAAAGCCATAAACATGTGTATCCGAGTCTTCTATCAAAAGTTACAGCTATTTATATGAAGTTGTACAAAAACGCTTTCTTTCGCCAAGACAGTGCGTTTCTCACTGTTACATGCATTTGAATGGGGAACTCGACCGAAACAAAGTATAGGTTTTCATTATGTGAATAACTTGGAAATCTTAGGTCAAACAGCTGCAAAACCTGTTTGCCCAGCACGGAGACCTTGAGTTCTATAAGATAAAGCCATAAACATGTGTATCCGAGTCTTCTATCAAAAGTTACAGCTATTTATATGAAGTTGTACAAAAACGTCTTCTTTCGCCAAGACAGTGCGTTTCTCACTGTTACATGCATTTGAATGGGGAACTAGACCGAAACAAAGTATAGGTTTTCATTATGTGAATAACTTGGAAATCTTAGCTCAAACAGCTGCAAAACCTGTTTTCCCAGCACGGAGACCTTGAGTTCTATAAGATAAAGCCATCAACATGTTTGTCTGAGTCTTCTATCAAAAGTTACAGCTATTTCTATGAAGTTGTACAAAATAGCTTTCTTTCGCCAAGACAGTGCGTTTCTCACTGTTACATGCTTTTGAATGGGGAACTCGACCGAAACAAAGTATAGGTTTTCATTATATGAATAACTTGGAAATCTTAGCTCAAACAGCTGCAAAACCTGTTTGCCCAGCACGGAGACCTTGAGTTCTATAAGATAAAGCCATAAACATGTGTATCCGAGTCTTCTATCAAAAGTTACAGCTATTTATATGAAGTTGTACAAAATAGCTTTCTTTCGCCAAGACAGTGCGTTTCTCACTGTTACATGCATTTGAATGGGGAACTCGACCGAAACAAAGTATAAGTTTTCATTATGTGAATAACTTGGAAATCTTAGCTCAAACAGCTGCAAAACCTGTTTTCCCAGCACGGAGACCTTGAGTTCTATAATATAAGGCCATAAACATGTTTGTCTGAGTCTTCTATCAAAAGTTACAGCTATTTCTATGAAGTTGTACAAAATAGCTTTCTTTCGCCAAGACAGTGCGTTTCTCACTGTTACATGCTTTTGAATGGGGAACTCGACCGAAACAAAGTATAGGTTTTCATTATGTGAATAACTTGGAAATCTTAGCTCAAACAGCTGCAAAACCTGTTTGCCCAGCACGGAGACCTTGAGTTCTATAAGATAAAGCCATAAACATGTGTATCCGAGTCTTCTATCAAAAGTTACAGCTATTTATATGAAGTTGTACAAAAACGCTTTCTTTCGCCAAGACAGTGCGTTTCTCACTGTTACATGCATTTGAATGGGGAACTCGACCGAAACAAAGTATAGGTTTTCATTATGTGAATAACTTGGAAATCTTAGCTCAAACAGCTGCAAAACCTGTTTGCCCAGCACGGAGACCTTGAGTTCTATAAGATAAAGCCATAAACATGTGTATCCGAGTCTTCTATCAAAAGTTACAGCTATTTATATGAAGTTGTACAAAAACGCTTTCTTTCGCCAAGACAGTGCGTTTCTCACTGTTACATGCATTTGAATGGGGAACTCGACCGAAACAAAGTATAGGTTTTCATTATGTGAATAACTTGGAAATCTTAGCTCAAACAGCTGCAAAACCTGTTTTCCCAGCACGGAGACCTTGAGTTCTATAAGATAAAGCCATAAACATGTGTATCCGAGTCTTCTATCAAAAGTTACAGCTATTTATATGAAGTTGTACAAAAACGTCTTCTTTCGCCAAGACAGTGCGTTTCTCACTGTTACATGCATTTGAATGGGGAACTCGACCGAAACAAAGTATAGGTTTTCATTATGTGAATAACTTGGAAATCTTAGCTCAAACAGCTGCAAAACCTGTTTTCCCAGCACGGAGACCTTGAGTTCTATAAGATAAAGCCATAAACATGTGTATCCGAGTCTTCTATCAAAAGTTACAGCTATTTATATGAAGTTGTACAAAAACGCTTTCTTTCGCCAAGACAGTGCGTTTCTCACTGTTACATGCATTTGAATGGGGAACTCGACCGAAACAAAGTATAAGTTTTCATTATGTGAATAACTTGGAAATCTTAGCTCAAACAGCTGCAAAACCTGTTTTCCCAGCACGGAGACCTTGAGTTCTATAATATAAGGCCATAAACATGTTTGTCTGAGTCTTCTATCAAAAGTTACAGCTATTTCTATGAAGTTGTACAAAATAGCTTTCTTTCGCCAAGACAGTGCGTTTCTCACTGTTACATGCTTTTGAATGGGGAACTCGACCGAAACAAAGTATAGGTTTTCATTATGTGAATAACTTGGAAATCTTAGCTCAAACAGCTGCAAAACCTGTTTGCCCAGCACGGAGACCTTGAGTTCTATAAGATAAAGCCATAAACATGTGTATCCGAGTCTTCTATCAAAAGTTACAGCTATTTATATGAAGTTGTACAAAAACGCTTTCTTTCGCCAAGACAGTGCGTTTCTCACTGTTACATGCATTTGAATGGGGAACTCGACCGAAACAAAGTATAGGTTTTCATTATGTGAATAACTTGGAAATCTTAGCTCAAACAGCTGCAAAACCTGTTTGCCCAGCACGGAGACCTTGAGTTCTATAAGATAAAGCCATAAACATGTGTATCCGAGTCTTCTATCAAAAGTTACAGCTATTTATATGAAGTTGTACAAAAACGCTTTCTTTCGCCAAGACAGTGCGTTTCTCACTGTTACATGCATTTGAATGGGGAACTCGACCGAAACAAAGTATAGGTTTTCATTATGTGAATAACTTGGAAATCTTAGCTCAAACAGCTGCAAAACCTGTTTGCCCAGCACGGAGACCTTGAGTTCTATAAGATAAAGCCATAAACATGTGTATCCGAGTCTTCTATCAAAAGTTACAGCTATTTATATGAAGTTGTACAAAAACGCTTTCTTTCGCCAAGACAGTGCGTTTCTCACTGTTACATGCATTTGAATGGGGAACTCGACCGAAACAAAGTATAGGTTTTCATTATGTGAATAACTTGGAAATCTTAGCTCAAACAGCTGCAAAACCTGTTTTCCCAGCACGGAGACCTTGAGTTCTATAAGATAAAGCCATAAACATGTTTGTCTGAGTCTTCTATCAAAAGTTACAGCTATTTATATGAAGTTGTACAAAAACGCTTTCTTTCGCCAAGACAGTGCGTTTCTCACTGTTACATGCATTTGAATGGGGAACTCGACCGAAACAAAGTATAGGTTTTCATTATGTGAATAACTTGGAAATCTTAGCTCAAACAGCTGCAAAACCTGTTTTCCCAGCACGGAGACCTTGAGTTCTATAAGATAAAGCCATAAACATGTGTATCCGAGTCTTCTATCAAAAGTTACAGCTATTTATATGAAGTTGTACAAAAACGCTTTCTTTCGCCAAGACAGTGCGTTTCTCACTGTTACATGCATTTGAATGGGGAACTCGACCGAAACAAAGTATAGGTTTTCATTATGTGAATAACTTGGAAATCTTAGCTCAAACAGCTGCAAAACCTGTTTTCCCAGCACGGAGACCTTGAGTTCTATAAGATAAAGCCATAAACATGTTTGTCTGAGTCTTCTATCAAAAGTTACAGCTATTTATATGAAGTTGTACAAAAACGCTTTCTTTCGCCAAGACAGTGCGTTTCTCACTGTTACATGCATTTGAATGGGGAACTCGACCGAAACAAAGTATAGGTTTTCATTATGTGAATAACTTGGAAATCTTAGCTCAAACAGCTGCAAAACCTGTTTTCCCAGCACGGAGACCTTGAGTTCTATAAGATAAAGCCATAAACATGTTTGTCTGAGTCTTCTATCAAAAGTTACAGCTATTTCTATGAAGTTGTACAAAATAGCTTTCTTTCGCCAAGACAGTGCGTTTCTCACTGTTACATGCTTTTGAATGGGGAACTCGACCGAAACAAAGTATAGGTTTTCATTATGTGAATAACTTGGAAATCTTAGCTCAAACAGCTGCAAAACCTGTTTGCCCAGCACGGAGACCTTGAGTTCTATAAGATAAAGCCATAAACATGTGTATCCGAGTCTTCTATCAAAAGTTACAGCTATTTATATGAAGTTGTACAAAAACGCTTTCTTTCGCCAAGACAGTGCGTTTCTCACTGTTACATGCATTTGAATGGGGAACTCGACCGAAACAAAGTATAGGTTTTCATTATGTGAATAACTTGGAAATCTTAGCTCAAACAGCTGCAAAACCTGTTTTCCCAGCACGGAGACCTTGAGTTCTATAAGATAAAGCCATAAACATGTGTATCCGAGTCTTCTATCAAAAGTTACAGCTATTTATATGAAGTTGTACAAAAACGTCTTCTTTCGCCAAGACAGTGCGTTTCTCACTGTTACATGCATTTGAATGGGGAACTCGACCGAAACAAAGTATAAGTTTTCATTATGTGAATAACTTGGAAATCTTAGCTCAAACAGCTGCAAAACCTGTTTTCCCAGCACGGAGACCTTGAGTTCTATAAGATAAAGCCATAAACATGTTTGTCTGAGTCTTCTATCAAAAGTTACAGCTATTTCTATGAAGTTGTACAAAATAGCTTTCTTTCGCCAAGACAGTGCGTTTCTCACTGTTACATGCTTTTGAATGGGGAACTCGACCGAAACAAAGTATAGGTTTTCATTATGTGAATAACTTGGAAATCTTAGCTCAAACAGCTGCAAAACCTGTTTGCCCAGCACGGAGACCTTGAGTTCTATAAGATAAAGCCATAAACATGTGTATCCGAGTCTTCTATCAAAAGTTACAGCTATTTATATGAAGTTGTACAAAAACGCTTTCTTTCGCCAAGACAGTGCGTTTCTCACTGTTACATGCATTTGAATGGGGAACTCGACCGAAACAAAGTATAGGTTTTCATTATGTGAATAACTTGGAAATCTTAGCTCAAACAGCTGCAAAACCTGTTTGCCCAGCATGGAGACCTTGAGTTCTATAAGATAAAGCCATAAACATGTTTGTCTGAGTCTTCTATCAAAAGTTACAGCTATTTATATGAAGTTGTACAAAAACGCTTTCTTTCGCCAAGACAGTGCGTTTCTCACTGTTACATGCATTTGAATGGGGAACTCCACCGAAACAAAGTATAGGTTTTCATTATGTGAATAACTTGGAAATCTTAGCTCAAACAGCTGCAAAACCTGTTTTCCCAGCACGGAGACCTTGAGTTCTATAATATAAGGCCATAAACATGTGTATCCGAGTCTTCTATCAAAAGTTACAGCTATTTATATGAAGTTGTACAAAAACGCTTTCTTTCGCCAAGACAGTGCGTTTCTCACTGTTACATGCATTTGAATGGGGAACTCGACCGAAACAAAGTATAGGTTTTCATTATGTGAATAACTTGGAAATCTTAGCTCAAACAGCTGCAAAACCTGTTTTCCCAGCACGGAGACCTTGAGTTCTATAATATAAGGCCATAAACATGTTTGTCTGAGTCTTCTATCAAAAGTTACAGCTATTTCTATGAAGTTGTACAAAAACGCTTTCTTTCGCCAAGACAGTGCGTTTCTCACTGTTACATGCATTTGAATGGGGAACTCGACCGAAACAAAGTATAGGTTTTCATTATGTGAATAACTTGGAAATCTTAGCTCAAACAGCTGCAAAACCTGTTTTCCCAGCACGGAGACCTTGAGTTCTATAAGATAAAGCCATAAACATGTGTATCCGAGTCTTCTATCAAAAGTTACAGCTATTTATATGAAGTTGTACAAAAACGCTTTCTTTCGCCAAGACAGTGCGTTTCTCACTGTTACATGCATTTGAATGGGGAACTCGACCGAAACAAAGTATAAGTTTTCATTATGTGAATAACTTGGAAATCTTAGCTCAAACAGCTGCAAAACCTGTTTTCCCAGCACGGAGACCTTGAGTTCTATAAGATAAAGCCATAAACATGTGTATCCGAGTCTTCTATCAAAAGTTACAGCTATTTATATGAAGTTGTACAAAATAGCTTTCTTTCGCCAAGACAGTGCGTTTCTCACTGTTACATGCATTTGAATGGGGAACTCGACCGAAACAAAGTATAAGTTTTCATTATGTGAATAACTTGGAAATCTTAGCTCAAACAGCTGCAAAACCTGTTTGCCCAGCACGGAGACCTTGAGTTCTATAAGATAAAGCCATAAACATGTGTATCCGAGTCTTCTATCAAAAGTTACAGCTATTTATATGAAGTTGTACAAAAACGCTTTCTTTCGCCAAGACAGTGCGTTTCTCACTGTTACATGCATTTGAATGGGGAACTCGACCGAAACAAAGTATAGGTTTTCATTATGTGAATAACTTGGAAATCTTAGCTCAAACAGCTGCAAAACCTGTTTTCCCAGCACGGAGACCTTGAGTTCTATAAGATAAAGCCATAAACATGTGTATCCGAGTCTTCTATCAAAAGTTACAGCTATTTATATGAAGTTGTACAAAATAGCTTTCTTTTGCCAAGACAGTGCGTTTCTCACTGTTACATGCATTTGAATGGGGAACTCGACCGAAACAAAGTATAAGTTCTCATTATGTGAATAACTTGGAAATCTTAGCTCAAACAGCTGCAAAACCTGTTTTCCCAGCACGGGAACTTTGAGTTCTATAAGATAAAGCCATAAACATGTTTGTCTGAGTCTTCTATCAAAAGTTACAGCTATTTATATGAAGTTGTACAAAAACGCTTTCTTTCGCCAAGACAGTACGTTTCTCACTGTTACATGCATTTTGAATGGGGAACTCGACCGAAACAAAGTATAGGTTTTCATTATGTGAATAACTTGGAAATCTTAGCTCAAACAGCTGCAAAACCTGTTTTCCCAGCACGGAGACCTTGAGTTCTATAAGATAAAGCCATAAACATGTTTGTCTGAGTCTTCTATCAAAAGTTACAGCTATTTATATGAAGTTGTACAAAAACGCTTTCTTTCGCCAAGACAGTGCGTTTCTCACTGTTACATGCATTTGAATGGGGAACTCGACCGAAACAAAGTATAGGTTTTCATTATGTGAATAACTTGGAAATCTTAGCTCAAACAGCTGCAAAACCTGTTTTCCCAGCACGGAGACCTTGAGTTCTATAAGATAAAGCCATAAACATGTGTATCCGAGTCTTCTATCAAAAGTTACAGCTATTTATATGAAGTTGTACAAAAACGCTTTCTTTCGCCAAGACAGTGCGTTTCTCACTGTTACATGCATTTGAATGGGGAACTCGACCGAAACAAAGTATAAGTTTTCATTATGTGAATAACTTGGAAATCTTAGCTCAAACAGCTGCAAAACCTGTTTTCCCAGCACGGAGACCTTGAGTTCTATAATATAAGGCCATAAACATGTTTGTTTGAGTCTTCTATCAAAAGTTACAGCTATTTATATGAAGTTGTACAAAATAGCTTTCTTTCGCCAAGACAGTGCGTTTCTCACTGTTACATGCATTTGAATGGGGAACTCGACCGAAACAAAGTATAGGTTTTCATTATGTGAATAACTTGGAAATCTTAGCTCAAACAGCTGCAAAACCTGTTTGCCCAGCACGGGAACCTTGAGTTCTATAAGATAAAGCCATAAACATGTGTATCCGAGTCTTCTATCAAAAGTTACAGCTATTTATATGAAGTTGTACAAAAACGCTTTCTTTCGCCAAGACAGTGCGTTTCTCACTGTTACATGCATTTGAATGGGGAACTCGACCGAAACAAAGTATAAGTTTTCATTATGTGAATAACTTGGAAATCTTAGCTCAAACAGCTGCAAAACCTGTTTTCCCAGCACGGAGACCTTGAGTTCTATAAGATAAAGCCATAAACATGTGTATCCGAGTCTTCTATCAAAAGTTACAGCTATTTATATGAAGTTGTACAAAATAGCTTTCTTTCGCCAAGACAGTGCGTTTCTCACTGTTACATGCATTTGAATGGGGAACTCGACCGAAACAAAGTATAAGTTTTCATTATGTGAATAACTTGGAAATCTTAGCTCAAACAGCTGCAAAACCTGTTTGCCCAGCACGGAGACCTTGAGTTCTATAAGATAAAGCCATAAACATGTGTATCCGAGTCTTCTATCAAAAGTTACAGCTATTTATATGAAGTTGTACAAAAACGCTTTCTTTCGCCAAGACAGTGCGTTTCTCACTGTTACATGCATTTTGAATGGGGAACTCGACCGAAACAAAGTATAGGTTTTCATTATGTGAATAACTTGGAAATCTTAGCTCAAACAGCTGCAAAACCTGTTTTCCCAGCACGGAGACCTTGAGTTCTATAAGATAAAGCCATAAACATGTTTGTCTGAGTCTTCTATCAAAAGTTACAGCTATTTATATGAAGTTGTACAAAAACGCTTTCTTTCGCCAAGACAGTGCGTTTCTCACTGTTACATGCATTTGAATGGGGAACTCGACCGAAACAAAGTATAGGTTTTCATTATGTGAATAACTTGGAAATCTTAGCTCAAACAGCTGCAAAACCTGTTTTCCCAGCACGGAGACCTTGAGTTCTATAAGATAAAGCCATAAACATGTGTATCCGAGTCTTCTATCAAAAGTTACAGCTATTTATATGAAGTTGTACAAAAACGCTTTCTTTCGCCAAGACAGTGCGTTTCTCACTGTTACATGCATTTGAATGGGGAACTCGACCGAAACAAAGTATAGGTTTTCATTATGTGAATAACTTGGAAATCTTAGCTCAAACAGCTGCAAAACCTGTTTTCCCAGCACGGAGACCTTGAGTTCTATAAGATAAAGCCATAAACATGTGTATCCGAGTCTTCTATCAAAAGTTACAGCTATTTATATGAAGTTGTACAAAAACGCTTTCTTTCGCCAAGACAGTGCGTTTCTCACTGTTACATGCATTTGAATGGGGAACTCGACCGAAACAAAGTATAAGTTTTCATTATGTGAATAACTTGGAAATCTTAGCTCAAACAGCTGCAAAACCTGTTTTCCCAGCACGGAGACCTTGAGTTCTATAATATAAGGCCATAAACATGTTTGTTTGAGTCTTCTATCAAAAGTTACAGCTATTTATATGAAGTTGTACAAAATAGCTTTCTTTCGCCAAGACAGTGCGTTTCTCACTGTTACATGCATTTGAATGGGGAACTCGACCGAAACAAAGTATAGGTTTTCATTATGTGAATAACTTGGAAATCTTAGCTCAAACAGCTGCAAAACCTGTTTGCCCAGCACGGGAACCTTGAGTTCTATAAGATAAAGCCATAAACATGTGTATCCGAGTCTTCTATCAAAAGTTACAGCTATTTATATGAAGTTGTACAAAAACGCTTTCTTTCGCCAAGACAGTGCGTTTCTCACTGTTACATGCATTTGAATGGGGAACTCGACCGAAACAAAGTATAAGTTTTCATTATGTGAATAACTTGGAAATCTTAGCTCAAACAGCTGCAAAACCTGTTTTCCCAGCACGGAGACCTTGAGTTCTATAAGATAAAGCCATAAACATGTGTATCCGAGTCTTCTATCAAAAGTTACAGCTATTTATATGAAGTTGTACAAAAACGCTTTCTTTCGCCAAGACAGTGCGTTTCTCACTGTTACATGCATTTGAATGGGGAACTCGACCGAAACAAAGTATAAGTTTTCATTATGTGAATAACTTGGAAATCTTAGCTCAAACAGCTGCAAAACCTGTTTGCCCAGCACGGAGACCTTGAGTTCTATAAGATAAAGCCATAAACATGTGTATCCGAGTCTTCTATCAAAAGTTACAGCTATTTATATGAAGTTGTACAAAAACGCTTTCTTTCGCCAAGACAGTGCGTTTCTCACTGTTACATGCATTTGAATGGGGAACTCGACCGAAACAAAGTATAAGTTTTCATTATGTGAATAACTTGGAAATCTTAGCTCAAACAGCTGCAAAACCTGTTTTCCCAGCACGGAGACCTTGAGTTCTATAATATAAAGCCATAAACATGTTTGTTTGAGTCTTCTATCAAAAGTTACAGCTATTTATATGAAGTTGTACAAAATAGCTTTCTTTCGCCAAGACAGTGCGTTTCTCACTGTTACATGCATTTGAATGGGGAACTCGACCGAAACAAAGTATAGGTTTTCATTATGTGAATAACTTGGAAATCTTAGCTCAAACAGCTGCAAAACCTGTTTGCCCAGCACGGGAACCTTGAGTTCTATAAGATAAAGCCATAAACATGTGTATCCGAGTCTTCTATCAAAAGTTACAGCTATTTATATGAAGTTGTACAAAAACGCTTTCTTTCGCCAAGACAGTGCGTTTCTCACTGTTACATGCATTTGAATGGGGAACTCGACCGAAACAAAGTATAAGTTTTCATTATGTGAATAACTTGGAAATCTTAGCTCAAACAGCTGCAAAACCTGTTTTCCCAGCACGGAGACCTTGAGTTCTATAAGATAAAGCCATAAACATGTGTATCCGAGTCTTCTATCAAAAGTTACAGCTATTTCTATGAAGTTGTACAAAATAGCTTTCTTTCGCCAAGACAGTGCGTTTCTCACTGTTACATGCATTTGAATGGGGAACTCGACCGAAACAAAGTATAGGTTTTCATTATGTGAATAACTTGGAAATCTTAGCTCAAACAGCTGCAAAACCTGTTTGCCCAGCACGGGAACCTTGAGTTCTATAAGATAAAGCCATAAACATGTGTATCCGAGTCTTCTATCAAAAGTTACAGCTATTTATATGAAGTTGTACAAAAACGCTTTCTTTCGCCAAGACAGTGCGTTTCTCACTGTTACATGCATTTGAATGGGGAACTCGACCGAAACAAAGTATAAGTTTTCATTATGTGAATAACTTGGAAATCTTAGCTCAAACAGCTGCAAAACCTGTTTTCCCAGCACGGAGACCTTGAGTTCTATAAGATAAAGCCATAAACATGTGTATCCGAGTCTTCTATCAAAAGTTACAGCTATTTATATGAAGTTGTACAAAATAGCTTTCTTTCGCCAAGACAGTGCGTTTCTCACTGTTACATGCATTTGAATGGGGAACTCGACCGAAACAAAGTATAAGTTTTCATTATGTGAATAACTTGGAAATCTTAGCTCAAACAGCTGCAAAACCTGTTTTCCCAGCACGGAGACCTTGAGTTCTATAAGATAAAGCCATAAACATGTTTGTCTGAGTCTTCTATCAAAAGTTACAGCTATTTATATGAAGTTGTACAAAAACGCTTTCTTTCGCCAAGACAGTGCGTTTCTCACTGTTACATGCATTTGAATGGGGAACTCGACCGAAACAAAGTATAGGTTTTCATTATGTGAATAACTTGGAAATCTTAGCTCAAACAGCTGCAAAACCTGTTTTCCCAGCACGGAGACCTTGAGTTCTATAAGATAAAGCCATAAACATGTGTATCCGAGTCTTCTATCAAAAGTTACAGCTATTTATATGAAGTTGTGCAAAAACGCTTTCTTTCGCCAAGACAGTGCGTTTCTCACTGTTACATGCATTTGAATGGGGAACTCGACCGAAACAAAGTATAAGTTTTCATTATGTGAATAACTTGGAAATCTTAGCTCAAACAGCTGCAAAACCTGTTTTCCCAGCACGGAGACCTTGAGTTCTATGATATAAGGCCATAAACATGTTTGTATGAGTCTTCTATCAAAAGTTACAGCTATTTCTATGAAGTTGTACAAAAACGCTTTCTTTCGCCAAGACAGTGCGTTTCTCACTGTTACATGCATTTGAATGGGGAACTCGACCGAAACAAAGTATAGGTTTTCATTATGTGAATAACTTGGAAATCTTAGCTCAAACAGCTGCAAAACCTGTTTGCCCAGCACGGGAACCTTGAGTTCTATAAGATAAAGCCATAAACATGTGTATCCGAGTCTTCTATCAAAAGTTACAGCTATTTATATGAAGTTGTACAAAAACGCTTTCTTTCGCCAAGACAGTGCGTTTCTCACTGTTACATGCTTTTGAATGGGGAACTCGACCGAAACAAAGTATAGGTTTTCATTATGTGAATAACTTGGAAATCTTAGCTCAAACAGCTGCAAAACCTGTTTGCCCAGCACGGAGACCTTGAGTTCTATAAGATAAAGCCATAAACATGTGTATCCGAGTCTTCTATCAAAAGTTACAGCTATTTCTATGAAGTTGTACAAAATAGCTTTCTTTCGCCAAGACAGTGCGTTTCTCACTGTTACATGCATTTGAATGGGGAACTCGACCGAAACAAAGTATAGGTTTTCATTATGTGAATAACTTGGAAATCTTAGCTCAAACAGCTGCAAAACCTGTTTGCCCAGCACGGGAACCTTGAGTTCTATAAGATAAAGCCATAAACATGTGTATCCGAGTCTTCTATCAAAAGTTACAGCTATTTATATGAAGTTGTACAAAAACGCTTTCTTTCGCCAAGACAGTGCGTTTCTCACTGTTACATGCATTTGAATGGGGAACTCGACCGAAACAAAGTATAAGTTTTCATTATGTGAATAACTTGGAAATCTTAGCTCAAACAGCTGCAAAACCTGTTTTCCCAGCACGGAGACCTTGAGTTCTATAAGATAAAGCCATAAACATGTGTATCCGAGTCTTCTATCAAAAGTTACAGCTATTTATATGAAGTTGTACAAAAACGCTTTCTTTCGCCAAGACAGTGCGTTTCTCACTGTTACATGCATTTGAATGGGGAACTCGACCGAAACAAAGTATAAGTTTTCATTATGTGAATAACTTGGAAATCTTAGCTCAAACAGCTGCAAAACCTGTTTTCCCAGCACGGAGACCTTGAGTTCTATAATATAAAGCCATAAACATGTTTGTTTGAGTCTTCTATCAAAAGTTACAGCTATTTATATGAAGTTGTACAAAATAGCTTTCTTTCGCCAAGACAGTGCGTTTCTCACTGTTACATGCATTTGAATGGGGAACTCGACCGAAACAAAGTATAGGTTTTCATTATGTGAATAACTTGGAAATCTTAGCTCAAACAGCTGCAAAACCTGTTTGCCCAGCACGGGAACCTTGAGTTCTATAAGATAAAGCCATAAACATGTGTATCCGAGTCTTCTATCAAAAGTTACAGCTATTTATATGAAGTTGTACAAAAACGCTTTCTTTCGCCAAGACAGTGCGTTTCTCACTGTTACATGCATTTGAATGGGGAACTCGACCGAAACAAAGTATAAGTTTTCATTATGTGAATAACTTGGAAATCTTAGCTCAAACAGCTGCAAAACCTGTTTTCCCAGCACGGAGACCTTGAGTTCTATAAGATAAAGCCATAAACATGTGTATCCGAGTCTTCTATCAAAAGTTACAGCTATTTATATGAAGTTGTACAAAATAGCTTTCTTTCGCCAAGACAGTGCGTTTCTCACTGTTACATGCATTTGAATGGGGAACTCGACCGAAACAAAGTATAAGTTTTCATTATGTGAATAACTTGGAAATCTTAGCTCAAACAGCTGCAAAACCTGTTTTCCCAGCACGGAGACCTTGAGTTCTATAAGATAAAGCCATAAACATGTTTGTCTGAGTCTTCTATCAAAAGTTACAGCTATTTATATGAAGTTGTACAAAAACGCTTTCTTTCGCCAAGACAGTGCGTTTCTCACTGTTACATGCATTTGAATGGGGAACTCGACCGAAACAAAGTATAGGTTTTCATTATGTGAATAACTTGGAAATCTTAGCTCAAACAGCTGCAAAACCTGTTTTCCCAGCACGGAGACCTTGAGTTCTATAAGATAAAGCCATAAACATGTGTATCCGAGTCTTCTATCAAAAGTTACAGCTATTTATATGAAGTTGTGCAAAAACGCTTTCTTTCGCCAAGACAGTGCGTTTCTCACTGTTACATGCATTTGAATGGGGAACTCGACCGAAACAAAGTATAAGTTTTCATTATGTGAATAACTTGGAAATCTTAGCTCAAACAGCTGCAAAACCTGTTTTCCCAGCACGGAGACCTTGAGTTCTATGATATAAGGCCATAAACATGTTTGTATGAGTCTTCTATCAAAAGTTACAGCTATTTCTATGAAGTTGTACAAAAACGCTTTCTTTCGCCAAGACAGTGCGTTTCTCACTGTTACATGCATTTGAATGGGGAACTCGACCGAAACAAAGTATAGGTTTTCATTATGTGAATAACTTGGAAATCTTAGCTCAAACAGCTGCAAAACCTGTTTGCCCAGCACGGGAACCTTGAGTTCTATAAGATAAAGCCATAAACATGTGTATCCGAGTCTTCTATCAAAAGTTACAGCTATTTATATGAAGTTGTACAAAAACGCTTTCTTTCGCCAAGACAGTGCGTTTCTCACTGTTACATGCATTTGAATGGGGAACTCGACCGAAACAAAGTATAAGTTTTCATTATGTGAATAACTTGGAAATCTTAGCTCAAACAGCTGCAAAACCTGTTTTCCCAGCACGGAGACCTTGAGTTCTATAAGGCCATAAACATGTTTGTATGAGTCTTCTATCAAAAGTTACAGCTATTTCTATGAAGTTGTACAAAAACGTCTTCTTTCGCCAAGACAGTGCGTTTCTCACTGTTACATGCATTTGAATGGGGAACTCGACCGAAACAAAGTATAGGTTTTCATTATGTGAATAACTTGGAAATCTTAGCTCAAACAGCTGCAAAACCTGTTTGCCCAGCACGGGAACCTTGAGTTCTATAAGATAAAGCCATAAACATGTGTATCCAAGTCTTCTATCAAAAGTTACAGCTATTTATATGAAGTTGTACAAAAACGCTTTCTTTCGCCAAGACAGTGCGTTTCTCACTGTTACATGCATTTGAATGGGGAACTCGACCGAAACAAAGTATAAGTTTTCATTATGTGAATAACTTGGAAATCTTAGCTCAAACAGCTGCAAAACCTGTTTTCCCAGCACGGAACCTTGAGTTCTATAAGATAAAGCCATAAACATGTGTATCCGAGTCTTCTATCAAAAGTTACAGCTATTTATATGAAGTTGTACAAAATAGCTTTCTTTCGCCAAGACAGTGCGTTTCTCACTGTTACATGCATTTGAATGGGGAACTCGACCGAAACAAAGTATAGGTTTTCATTATGTGAATAACTTGGAAATCTTAGCTCAAACAGCTGCAAAACCTGTTTTCCCAGCACGGAGACCTTGAGTTCTATAAGATAAAGCCATAAACATGTGTATCCGAGTCTTCTATCAAAAGTTACAGCTATTTATATGAAGTTGTACAAAAACGCTTTCTTTCGCCAAGACAGTGCGTTTCTCACTGTTACATGCATTTGAATGGGGAACTCGACCGAAACAAAGTATAAGTTTTCATTATGTGAATAACTTGGAAATCTTAGCTCAAACAGCTGCAAAACCTGTTTTCCCAGCACGGAGACCTTGAGTTCTATAAGATAAAGCCATAAACATGTGTATCCGAGTCTTCTATCAAAAGTTACAGCTATTTATATGAAGTTGTACAAAATAGCTTTCTTTCGCCAAGACAGTGCGTTTCTCACTGTTACATGCATTTGAATGGGGAACTCGACCGAAACAAAGTATAAGTTTTCATTATGTGAATAACTTGGAAATCTTAGCTCAAACAGCTGCAAAACCTGTTTGCCCAGCACGGAGACCTTGAGTTCTATAAGATAAAGCCATAAACATGTGTATCCGAGTCTTCTATCAAAAGTTACAGCTATTTATATGAAGTTGTACAAAAACGCTTTCTTTCGCCAAGACAGTGCGTTTCTCACTGTTACATGCATTTGAATGGGGAACTCGACCGAAACAAAGTATAGGTTTTCATTATGTGAATAACTTGGAAATCTTAGCTCAAACAGCTGCAAAACCTGTTTTCCCAGCACGGAGACCTTGAGTTCTATAAGATAAAGCCATAAACATGTGTATCCGAGTCTTCTATCAAAAGTTACAGCTATTTATATGAAGTTGTACAAAATAGCTTTCTTTCGCCAAGACAGTGCGTTTCTCACTGTTACATGCATTTGAATGGGGAACTCGACCGAAACAAAGTATAGGTTTTCATTATGTGAATAACTTGGAAATCTTAGCTCAAACAGCTGCAAAACCTGTTTTCCCAGCACGGAACCTTGAGTTCTATAAGATAAAGCCATAAACATGTGTATCCGAGTCTTCTATGAAAAGTTACAGCTATTTATATGAAGTTGTACAAAATAGCTTTCTTTCGCCAAGACAGTGCGTTTCTCACTGTTACATGCATTTGAATGGGGAACTCGACCGAAACAAAGTATAGGTTTTCATTATGTGAATAACTTGGAAATCTTAGCTCAAACAGCTGCAAAACCTGTTTGCCCAGCACGGGAACCTTGAGTTCTATAAGATAAAGCCATAAACATGTGTATCCGAGTCTTCTATCAAAAGTTACAGCTATTTATATGAAGTTGTACAAAAACGCTTTCTTTCGCCAAGACAGTGCGTTTCTCACTGTTACATGCATTTGAATGGGGAACTCGACCGACACAAAGTATAAGTTTTCATTATGTGAATAACTTGGAAATCTTAGCTCAAACAGCTGCAAAACCTGTTTTCCCAGCACGGAGACCTTGAGTTCTATAAGATAAAGCCATAAACATGTGTATCCGAGTCTTCTATCAAAAGTTACAGCTATTTATATGAAGTTGTACAAAATAGCTTTCTTTCGCCAAGACAGTGCGTTTCTCACTGTTACATGCATTTGAATGGGGAACTCGACCGAAACAAAGTATAAGTTTTCATTATGTGAATAACTTGGAAATCTTAGCTCAAACAGCTGCAAAACCTGTTTGCCCAGCACGGAGACCTTGAGTTCTATAAGATAAAGCCATAAACATGTGTATCCGAGTCTTCTATCAAAAGTTACAGCTATTTATATGAAGTTGTACAAAAACGCTTTCTTTCGCCAAGACAGTGCGTTTCTCACTGTTACATGCATTTGAATGGGGAACTCGACCGAAACAAAGTATAGGTTTTCATTATGTGAATAACTTGGAAATCTTAGCTCAAACAGCTGCAAAACCTGTTTTCCCAGCACGGAGACCTTGAGTTCTATAAGATAAAGCCATAAACATGTGTATCCGAGTCTTCTATCAAAAGTTACAGCTATTTATATGAAGTTGTACAAAATAGCTTTCTTTCGCCAAGACAGTGCGTTTCTCACTGTTACATGCATTTGAATGGGGAACTCGACCGAAACAAAGTATAGGTTTTCATTATGTGAATAACTTGGAAATCTTAGCTCAAACAGCTGCAAAACCTGTTTTCCCAGCACGGAACCTTGAGTTCTATAAGATAAAGCCATAAACATGTGTATCCGAGTCTTCTATGAAAAGTTACAGCTATTTATATGAAGTTGTACAAAATAGCTTTCTTTCGCCAAGACAGTGCGTTTCTCACTGTTACATGCATTTGAATGGGGAACTCGACCGAAACAAAGTATAGGTTTTCATTATGTGAATAACTTGGAAATCTTAGCTCAAACAGCTGCAAAACCTGTTTGCCCAGCACGGGAACCTTGAGTTCTATAAGATAAAGCCATAAACATGTGTATCCGAGTCTTCTATCAAAAGTTACAGCTATTTATATGAAGTTGTACAAAAACGCTTTCTTTCGCCAAGACAGTGCGTTTCTCACTGTTACATGCATTTGAATGGGGAACTCGACCGACACAAAGTATAAGTTTTCATTATGTGAATAACTTGGAAATCTTAGCTCAAACAGCTGCAAAACCTGTTTTCCCAGCACGGAGACCTTGAGTTCTATAAGATAAAGCCATAAACATGTGTATCCGAGTCTTCTATCAAAAGTTACAGCTATTTATATGAAGTTGTACAAAATAGCTTTCTTTCGCCAAGACAGTGCGTTTCTCACTGTTACATGCATTTGAATGGGGAACTCGACCGAAACAAAGTATAAGTTTTCATTATGTGAATAACTTGGAAATCTTAGCTCAAACAGCTGCAAAACCTGTTTGCCCAGCACGGAGACCTTGAGTTCTATAAGATAAAGCCATAAACATGTGTATCCGAGTCTTCTATCAAAAGTTACAGCTATTTATATGAAGTTGTACAAAAACGCTTTCTTTCGCCAAGACAGTGCGTTTCTCACTGTTACATGCATTTTGAATGGGGAACTCGACCGAAACAAAGTATAGGTTTTCATTATGTGAATAACTTGGAAATCTTAGCTCAAACAGCTGCAAAACCTGTTTTCCCAGCACGGAGACCTTGAGTTCTATAAGATAAAGCCATAAACATGTTTGTCTGAGTCTTCTATCAAAAGTTACAGCTATTTATATGAAGTTGTACAAAAACGCTTTCTTTCGCCAAGACAGTGCGTTTCTCACTGTTACATGCATTTGAATGGGGAACTCGACCGAAACAAAGTATAGGTTTTCATTATGTGAATAACTTGGAAATCTTAGCTCAAACAGCTGCAAAACCTGTTTTCCCAGCACGGAGACCTTGAGTTCTATAAGATAAAGCCATAAACATGTTTGTCTGAGTCTTCTATCAAAAGTTACAGCTATTTCTATGAAGTTGTACAAAAACGCTTTCTTTCGCCAAGACAGTGCGTTTCTCACTGTTACATGCATTTGAATGGGGAACTCGACCGAAACAAAGTATAGGTTTTCATTATGTGAATAACTTGGAAATCTTAGCTCAAACAGCTGCAAAACCTGTTTTCCCAGCACGGGAACTTTGAGTTCTATACGATAAAGCCATAAACATGTTTGTCTGAGTCTTCTATCAAAAGTTACAGCTATTTATATGAAGTTGTACAAAAACGCTTTCTTTCGCCAAGACAGTGCGTTTCTCACTGTTACATGCATTTTGAATGGGGAACTCGACCGAAACAAAGTATAGGTTTTCATTATGTGAATAACTTGGAAATCTTAGCTCAAACAGCTGCAAAACCTGTTTTCCCAGCACGGAGACCTTGAGTTCTATAAGATAAAGCCATAAACATGTGTATCCGAGTCTTCTATCAAAAGTTACAGCTATTTATATGAAGTTGTACAAAAACGCTTTCTTTCGCCAAGACAGTGCGTTTCTCACTGTTACATGCATTTGAATGGGGAACTCGACCGAAACAAAGTATAAGTTTTCATTATGTGAATAACTTGGAAATCTTAGCTCAAACAGCTGCAAAACCTGTTTTCCCAGCACGGAGACCTTGAGTTCTATAATATAAGGCCATAAACATGTTTGTATGAGTCTTCTATCAAAAGTTACAGCTATTTCTATGAAGTTGTACAAAAACGCTTTCTTTCGCCAAGACAGTGCGTTTCTCACTGTTACATGCATTTGAATGGGGAACTCGACCGAAACAAAGTATAGGTTTTCATTATGTGAATAACTTGGAAATCTTAGCTCAAACAGCTGCAAAACCTGTTTGCCCAGCACGGGAACCTTGAGTTCTATAAGATAAAGCCATAAACATGTGTATCCGAGTCTTCTATCAAAAGTTACAGCTATTTCTATGAAGTTGTACAAAATAGCTTTCTTTCGCCAAGACAGTGCGTTTCTCACTGTTACATGCATTTGAATGGGGAACTCGACCGAAACAAAGTATAGGTTTTCATTATGTGAATAACTTGGAAATCTTAGCTCAAACAGCTGCAAAACCTGTTTGCCCAGCACGGGAACCTTGAGTTCTATAAGATAAAGCCATAAACATGTGTATCCGAGTCTTCTATCAAAAGTTACAGCTATTTATATGAAGTTGTACAAAAACGCTTTCTTTCGCCAAGACAGTGCGTTTCTCACTGTTACATGCATTTGAATGGGGAACTCGACCGAAACAAAGTATAAGTTTTCATTATGTGAATAACTTGGAAATCTTAGCTCAAACAGCTGCAAAACCTGTTTTCCCAGCACGGAGACCTTGAGTTCTATAAGATAAAGCCATAAACATGTGTATCCGAGTCTTCTATCAAAAGTTACAGCTATTTATATGAAGTTGTACAAAAACGCTTTCTTTCGCCAAGACAGTGCGTTTCTCACTGTTACATGCATTTTGAATGGGGAACTCGACCGAAACAAAGTATAGGTTTTCATTATGTGAATAACTTGGAAATCTTAGCTCAAACAGCTGCAAAACCTGTTTTCCCAGCACGGAGACCTTGAGTTCTATAAGATAAAGCCATAAACATGTGTATCCGAGTCTTCTATCAAAAGTTACAGCTATTTATATGAAGTTGTACAAAAACGCTTTCTTTCGCCAAGACAGTGCGTTTCTCACTGTTACATGCATTTGAATGGGGAACTCGACCGAAACAAAGTATAGGTTTTCATTATGTGAATAACTTGGAAATCTTAGCTCAAACAGCTGCAAAACCTGTTTTCCCAGCACGGGAACTTTGAGTTCTATAAGATAAAGCCATAAACATGTTTGTCTGAGTCTTCTATCAAAAGTTACAGCTATTTATATGAAGTTGTACAAAAACGCTTTCTTTCGCCAAGACAGTGCGTTTCTCACTGTTACATGCATTTTGAATGGGGAACTCGACCGAAACAAAGTATAGGTTTTCATTATGTGAATAACTTGGAAATCTTAGCTCAAACAGCTGCAAAACCTGTTTTCCCAGCACGGAGACCTTGAGTTCTATAAGATAAAGCCATAAACATGTGTATCCGAGTCTTCTATCAAAAGTTACAGCTATTTATATGAAGTTGTACAAAAACGCTTTCTTTCGCCAAGACAGTGCGTTTCTCACTGTTACATGCATTTGAATGGGGAACTCGACCGAAACAAAGTATAAGTTTTCATTATGTGAATAACTTGGAAATCTTAGCTCAAACAGCTGCAAAACCTGTTTTCCCAGCACGGAGACCTTGAGTTCTATAATATAAGGCCATAAACATGTTTGTATGAGTCTTCTATCAAAAGTTACAGCTATTTCTATGAAGTTGTACAAAAACGTCTTCTTTCGCCAAGACAGTGCGTTTCTCACTGTTACATGCATTTGAATGGGGAACTCGACCGAAACAAAGTATAGGTTTTCATTATGTGAATAACTTGGAAATCTTAGCTCAAACAGCTGCAAAACCTGTTTGCCCAGCACGGGAACCTTGAGTTCTATAAGATAAAGCCATAAACATGTGTATCCAAGTCTTCTATCAAAAGTTACAGCTATTTATATGAAGTTGTACAAAAACGCTTTCTTTCGCCAAGACAGTGCGTTTCTCACTGTTACATGCATTTGAATGGGGAACTCGACCGAAACAAAGTATAAGTTTTCATTATGTGAATAACTTGGAAATCTTAGCTCAAACAGCTGCAAAACCTGTTTTCCCAGCACGGAACCTTGAGTTCTATAAGATAAAGCCATAAACATGTGTATCCGAGTCTTCTATCAAAAGTTACAGCTATTTATATGAAGTTGTACAAAATAGCTTTCTTTCGCCAAGACAGTGCGTTTCTCACTGTTACATGCATTTGAATGGGGAACTCGACCGAAACAAAGTATAGGTTTTCATTATGTGAATAACTTGGAAATCTTAGCTCAAACAGCTGCAAAACCTGTTTGCCCAGCACGGGAACCTTGAGTTCTATAAGATAAAGCCATAAACATGTGTATCCGAGTCTTCTATCAAAAGTTACAGCTATTTATATGAAGTTGTACAAAATAGCTTTCTTTCGCCAAGACAGTGCGTTTCTCACTGTTACATGCATTTGAATGGGGAACTCGACCGAAACAAAGTATAGGTTTTCATTATGTGAATAACTTGGAAATCTTAGCTCAAACAGCTGCAAAACCTGTTTTCCCAGCACGGAGACCTTGAGTTCTATAAGATAAAGCCATAAACATGTGTATCCGAGTCTTCTATCAAAAGTTACAGCTATTTATATGAAGTTGTACAAAAACGCTTTCTTTCGCCAAGACAGTGCGTTTCTCACTGTTACATGCATTTGAATGGGGAACTCGACCGAAACAAAGTATAGGTTTTCATTATGTGAATAACTTGGAAATCTTAGCTCAAACAGCTGCAAAACCTGTTTTCCCAGCACGGAGACCTTGAGTTCTATAAGATAAAGCCATAAACATGTTTGTCTGAGTCTTCTATCAAAAGTTACAGCTATTTCTATGAAGTTGTACAAAAACGCTTTCTTTCGCCAAGACAGTGCGTTTCTCACTGTTACATGCATTTGAATGGGGAACTCGACCGAAACAAAGTATAGGTTTTCATTATGTGAATAACTTGGAAATCTTAGCTCAAACAGCTGCAAAACCTGTTTTCCCAGCACGGGAACTTTGAGTTCTATACGATAAAGCCATAAACATGTTTGTCTGAGTCTTCTATCAAAAGTTACAGCTATTTATATGAAGTTGTACAAAAACGCTTTCTTTCGCCAAGACAGTGCGTTTCTCACTGTTACATGCATTTGAATGGGGAACTCGACCGAAACAAAGTATAGGTTTTCATTATGTGAATAACTTGGAAATCTTAGCTCAAACAGCTGCAAAACCTGTTTGCCCAGCACGGGAACCTTGAGTTCTATAAGATAAAGCCATAAACATGTGTATCCGAGTCTTCTATCAAAAGTTACAGCTATTTATATGAAGTTGTACAAAAACGCTTTCTTTCGCCAAGACAGTGCGTTTCTCACTGTTACATGCATTTGAATGGGGAACTCGACCGAAACAAAGTATAAGTTTTCATTATGTGAATAACTTGGAAATCTTAGCTCAAACAGCTGCAAAACCTGTTTTCCCAGCACGGAGACCTTGAGTTCTATAAGATAAAGCCATAAACATGTGTATCCGAGTCTTCTATCAAAAGTTACAGCTATTTCTATGAAGTTGTACAAAATAGCTTTCTTTCGCCAAGACAGTGCGTTTCTCACTGTTACATGCATTTGAATGGGGAACTCGACCGAAACAAAGTATAGGTTTTCATTATGTGAATAACTTGGAAATCTTAGCTCAAACAGCTGCAAAACCTGTTTGCCCAGCACGGGAACCTTGAGTTCTATAAGATAAAGCCATAAACATGTGTATCCGAGTCTTCTATCAAAAGTTACAGCTATTTCTATGAAGTTGTACAAAAACGCTTTCTTTCGCCAAGACAGTGCGTTTCTCACTGTTACATGCATTTGAATGGGGAACTCGACCGAAACAAAGTATAAGTTTTCATTATGTGAATAACTTGGAAATCTTAGCTCAAACAGCTGCAAAACCTGTTTTCCCAGCACGGAGACCTTGAGTTCTATAAGATAAAGCCATAAACATGTGTATCCGAGTCTTCTATCAAAAGTTACAGCTATTTATATGAAGTTGTACAAAAACGCTTTCTTTCGCCAAGACAGTGCGTTTCTCACTGTTACATGCATTTTGAATGGGGAACTCGACCGAAACAAAGTATAGGTTTTCATTATGTGAATAACTTGGAAATCTTAGCTCAAACAGCTGCAAAACCTGTTTTCCCAGCACGGAGACCTTGAGTTCTATAAGATAAAGCCATAAACATGTGTATCCGAGTCTTCTATCAAAAGTTACAGCTATTTATATGAAGTTGTACAAAAACGCTTTCTTTCGCCAAGACAGTGCGTTTCTCACTGTTACATGCATTTGAATGGGGAACTCGACCGAAACAAAGTATAGGTTTTCATTATGTGAATAACTTGGAAATCTTAGCTCAAACAGCTGCAAAACCTGTTTTCCCAGCACGGGAACTTTGAGTTCTATAAGATAAAGCCATAAACATGTTTGTCTGAGTCTTCTATCAAAAGTTACAGCTATTTATATGAAGTTGTACAAAAACGCTTTCTTTCGCCAAGACAGTGCGTTTCTCACTGTTACATGCATTTTGAATGGGGAACTCGACCGAAACAAAGTATAGGTTTTCATTATGTGAATAACTTGGAAATCTTAGCTCAAACAGCTGCAAAACCTGTTTGCCCAGCACGGGAACCTTGAGTTCTATAAGATAAAGCCATAAACATGTGTATCCGAGTCTTCTATCAAAAGTTACAGCTATTTCTATGAAGTTGTACAAAATAGCTTTCTTTCGCCAAGACAGTGCGTTTCTCACTGTTACATGCATTTGAATGGGGAACTCGACCGAAACAAAGTATAGGTTTTCATTATGTGAATAACTTGGAAATCTTAGCTCAAACAGCTGCAAAACCTGTTTGCCCAACACGGGAACCTTGAGTTCTATAAGATAAAGCCATAAACATGTGTATCCGAGTCTTCTATCAAAAGTTACAGCTATTTATATGAAGTTGTACAAAAACGCTTTCTTTCGCCAAGACAGTGCGTTTCTCACTGTTACATGCATTTGAATGGGGAACTCGACCGAAACAAAGTATAAGTTTTCATTATGTGAATAACTTGGAAATCTTAGCTCAAACAGCTGCAAAACCTGTTTTCCCAGCACGGAGACCTTGAGTTCTATAAGATAAAGCCATAAACATGTGTATCCGAGTCTTCTATCAAAAGTTACAGCTATTTATATGAAGTTGTACAAAAACGCTTTCTTTCGCCAAGACAGTGCGTTTCTCACTGTTACATGCATTTTGAATGGGGAACTCGACCGAAACAAAGTATAGGTTTTCATTATGTGAATAACTTGGAAATCTTAGCTCAAACAGCTGCAAAACCTGTTTTCCCAGCACGGAGACCTTGAGTTCTATAAGATAAAGCCATAAACATGTGTATCCGAGTCTTCTATCAAAAGTTACAGCTATTTATATGAAGTTGTACAAAAACGCTTTCTTTCGCCAAGACAGTGCGTTTCTCACTGTTACATGCATTTGAATGGGGAACTCGACCGAAACAAAGTATAGGTTTTCATTATGTGAATAACTTGGAAATCTTAGCTCAAACAGCTGCAAAACCTGTTTTCCCAGCACGGGAACTTTGAGTTCTATAAGATAAAGCCATAAACATGTTTGTCTGAGTCTTCTATCAAAAGTTACAGCTATTTATATGAAGTTGTACAAAAACGCTTTCTTTCGCCAAGACAGTGCGTTTCTCACTGTTACATGCATTTTGAATGGGGAACTCGACCGAAACAAAGTATAGGTTTTCATTATGTGAATAACTTGGAAATCTTAGCTCAAACAGCTGCAAAACCTGTTTTCCCAGCACGGAGACCTTGAGTTCTATAAGATAAAGCCATAAACATGTGTATCCGAGTCTTCTATCAAAAGTTACAGCTATTTATATGAAGTTGTACAAAAACGCTTTCTTTCGCCAAGACAGTGCGTTTCTCACTGTTACATGCATTTGAATGGGGAACTCGACCGAAACAAAGTATAAGTTTTCATTATGTGAATAACTTGGAAATCTTAGCTCAAACAGCTGCAAAACCTGTTTTCCCAGCACGGAGACCTTGAGTTCTATAATATAAGGCCATAAACATGTTTGTCTGAGTCTTCTATCAAAAGTTACAGCTATTTCTATGAAGTTGTACAAAAACGTCTTCTTTCGCCAAGACAGTGCGTTTCTCACTGTTACATGCATTTGAATGGGGAACTCGACCGAAACAAAGTATAGGTTTTCATTATGTGAATAACTTGGAAATCTTAGCTCAAACAGCTGCAAAACCTGTTTGCCCAGCACGGGAACCTTGAGTTCTATAAGATAAAGCCATAAACATGTGTATCCAAGTCTTCTATCAAAAGTTACAGCTATTTATATGAAGTTGTACAAAAACGCTTTCTTTCGCCAAGACAGTGCGTTTCTCACTGTTACATGCATTTGAATGGGGAACTCGACCGAAACAAAGTATAGGTTTTCATTATGTGAATAACTTGGAAATCTTAGCTCAAACAGCTGCAAAACCTGTTTTCCCAGCACGGAGACCTTGAGTTCTATAAGATAAAGCCATAAACATGTGTATCCGAGTCTTCTATCAAAAGTTACAGCTATTTATATGAAGTTGTACAAAAACGCTTTCTTTCGCCAAGACAGTGCGTTTCTCACTGTTACATGCATTTGAATGGGGAACTCGACCGAAACAAAGTATAGGTTTTCATTATGTGAATAACTTGGAAATCTTAGCTCAAACAGCTGCAAAACCTGTTTTCCCAGCACGGAGACCTTGAGTTCTATAATATAAGGCCATAAACATGTTTGTATGAGTCTTCTATCAAAAGTTACAGCTATTTCTATGAAGTTGTACAAAAACGCTTTCTTTCGCCAAGACAGTGCGTTTCTCACTGTTACATGCATTTGAATGGGGAACTCGACCGAAACAAAGTATAGGTTTTCATTATGTGAATAACTTGGAAATCTTAGCTCAAACAGCTGCAAAACCTGTTTGCCCAGCACGGGAACCTTGAGTTCTATAAGATAAAGCCATAAACATGTGTATCCGAGTCTTCTATCAAAAGTTACAGCTATTTATATGAAGTTGTACAAAAACGCTTTCTTTCGCCAAGACAGTGCGTTTCTCACTGTTACATGCATTTGAATGGGGAACTCGACCGAAACAAAGTATAGGTTTTCATTATGTGAATAACTTGGAAATCTTAGCTCAAACAGCTGCAAAACCTGTTTGCCCAGCACGGGAACCTTGAGTTCTATAAGATAAAGCCATAAACATGTGTATCCGAGTCTTCTATCAAAAGTTACAGCTATTTCTATGAAGTTGTACAAAAACGCTTTCTTTCGCCAAGACAGTGCGTTTCTCACTGTTACATGCATTTGAATGGGGAACTCGACCGAAACAAAGTATAAGTTTTCATTATGTGAATAACTTGGAAATCTTAGCTCAAACAGCTGCAAAACCTGTTTGCCCAGCACGGGAACCTTGAGTTCTATAAGATAAAGCCATAAACATGTTTATCCGAGTCTTCTATCAAAAGTTACAGCTATTTATATGAAGTTGTACAAAAACGCTTTCTTTCGCCAAGACAGTGCGTTTCTCACTGTTACATGCATTTGAATGGGGAACTCGACCGAAACAAAGTATAAGTTTTCATTATGTGAATAACTTGGAAATCTTAGCTCAAACAGCTGCAAAACCTGTTTTCCCAGCACGGAGACCTTGAGTTCTATAATATAAGGCCATAAACATGTTTGTATGAGTCTTCTATCAAAAGTTACAGCTATTTCTATGAAGTTGTACAAAAACGCTTTCTTTCGCCAAGACAGTGCGTTTCTCACTGTTACATGCATTTGAATGGGGAACTCGACCGAAACAAAGTATAGGTTTTCATTATGTGAATAACTTGGAAATCTTAGCTCAAACAGCTGCAAAACCTGTTTGCCCAGCACGGGAACCTTGAGTTCTATAAGATAAAGCCATAAACATGTGTATCCGAGTCTTCTATCAAAAGTTACAGCTATTTATATGAAGTTGTACAAAAACGCTTTCTTTCGCCAAGACAGTGCGTTTCTCACTGTTACATGCATTTGAATGGGGAACTCGACCGAAACAAAGTATAAGTTTTCATTATGTGAATAACTTGGAAATCTTAGCTCAAACAGCTGCAAAACCTGTTTTCCCAGCACGGAGACCTTGAGTTCTATAAGATAAAGCCATAAACATGTGTATCCGAGTCTTCTATCAAAAGTTACAGCTATTTCTATGAAGTTGTACAAAATAGCTTTCTTTCGCCAAGACAGTGCGTTTCTCACTGTTACATGCATTTGAATGGGGAACTCGACCGAAACAAAGTATAGGTTTTCATTATGTGAATAACTTGGAAATCTTAGCTCAAACAGCTGCAAAACCTGTTTTCCCAGCACGGAGACCTTGAGTTCTATAAGATAAAGCCATAAACATGTGTATCCGAGTCTTCTATCAAAAGTTACAGCTATTTATATGAAGTTGTACAAAAACGCTTTCTTTCGCCAAGACAGTGCGTTTCTCACTGTTACATGCATTTGAATGGGGAACTCGACCGAAACAAAGTATAGGTTTTCATTATGTGAATAACTTGGAAATCTTAGCTCAAACAGCTGCAAAACCTGTTTTCCCAGCACGGAGACCTTGAGTTCTATAAGATAAAGCCATAAACATGTTTGTCTGAGTCTTCTATCAAAAGTTACAGCTATTTCTATGAAGTTGTACAAAAACGCTTTCTTTCGCCAAGACAGTGCGTTTCTCACTGTTACATGCATTTGAATGGGGAACTCGACCGAAACAAAGTATAGGTTTTCATTATGTGAATAACTTGGAAATCTTAGCTCAAACAGCTGCAAAACCTGTTTTCCCAGCACGGGAACTTTGAGTTCTATACGATAAAGCCATAAACATGTTTGTCTGAGTCTTCTATCAAAAGTTACAGCTATTTATATGAAGTTGTACAAAAACGCTTTCTTTCGCCAAGACAGTGCGTTTCTCACTGTTACATGCATTTTGAATGGGGAACTCGACCGAAACAAAGTATAGGTTTTCATTATGTGAATAACTTGGAAATCTTAGCTCAAACAGCTGCAAAACCTGTTTTCCCAGCACGGAGACCTTGAGTTCTATAAGATAAAGCCATAAACATGTGTATCCGAGTCTTCTATCAAAAGTTACAGCTATTTATATGAAGTTGTACAAAAACGCTTTCTTTCGCCAAGACAGTGCGTTTCTCACTGTTACATGCATTTGAATGGGGAACTCGACCGAAACAAAGTATAAGTTTTCATTATGTGAATAACTTGGAAATCTTAGCTCAAACAGCTGCAAAACCTGTTTTCCCAGCACGGAGACCTTGAGTTCTATAATATAAGGCCATAAACATGTTTGTATGAGTCTTCTATCAAAAGTTACAGCTATTTCTATGAAGTTGTACAAAAACGCTTTCTTTCGCCAAGACAGTGCGTTTCTCACTGTTACATGCATTTGAATGGGGAACTCGACCGAAACAAAGTATAGGTTTTCATTATGTGAATAACTTGGAAATCTTAGCTCAAACAGCTGCAAAACCTGTTTGCCCAGCACGGGAACCTTGAGTTCTATAAGATAAAGCCATAAACATGTGTATCCGAGTCTTCTATCAAAAGTTACAGCTATTTATATGAAGTTGTACAAAAACGCTTTCTTTCGCCAAGACAGTGCGTTTCTCACTGTTACATGCATTTGAATGGGGAACTCGACCGAAACAAAGTATAAGTTTTCATTATGTGAATAACTTGGAAATCTTAGCTCAAACAGCTGCAAAACCTGTTTTCCCAGCACGGAGACCTTGAGTTCTATAAGATAAAGCCATAAACATGTGTATCCGAGTCTTCTATCAAAAGTTACAGCTATTTCTATGAAGTTGTACAAAATAGCTTTCTTTCGCCAAGACAGTGCGTTTCTCACTGTTACATGCATTTGAATGGGGAACTCGACCGAAACAAAGTATAGGTTTTCATTATGTGAATAACTTGGAAATCTTAGCTCAAACAGCTGCAAAACCTGTTTGCCCAGCACGGGAACCTTGAGTTCTATAAGATAAAGCCATAAACATGTGTATCCGAGTCTTCTATCAAAAGTTACAGCTATTTATATGAAGTTGTACAAAAACGCTTTCTTTCGCCAAGACAGTGCGTTTCTCACTGTTACATGCATTTGAATGGGGAACTCGACCGAAACAAAGTATAAGTTTTCATTATGTGAATAACTTGGAAATCTTAGCTCAAACAGCTGCAAAACCTGTTTTCCCAGCACGGAGACCTTGAGTTCTATAAGATAAAGCCATAAACATGTGTATCCGAGTCTTCTATCAAAAGTTACAGCTATTTATATGAAGTTGTACAAAAACGCTTTCTTTCGCCAAGACAGTGCGTTTCTCACTGTTACATGCATTTTGAATGGGGAACTCGACCGAAACAAAGTATAGGTTTTCATTATGTGAATAACTTGGAAATCTTAGCTCAAACAGCTGCAAAACCTGTTTTCCCAGCACGGAGACCTTGAGTTCTATAAGATAAAGCCATAAACATGTGTATCCGAGTCTTCTATCAAAAGTTACAGCTATTTATATGAAGTTGTACAAAAACGCTTTCTTTCGCCAAGACAGTGCGTTTCTCACTGTTACATGCATTTGAATGGGGAACTCGACCGAAACAAAGTATAGGTTTTCATTATGTGAATAACTTGGAAATCTTAGCTCAAACAGCTGCAAAACCTGTTTTCCCAGCACGGGAACTTTGAGTTCTATAAGATAAAGCCATAAACATGTTTGTCTGAGTCTTCTATCAAAAGTTACAGCTATTTATATGAAGTTGTACAAAAACGCTTTCTTTCGCCAAGACAGTGCGTTTCTCACTGTTACATGCATTTTGAATGGGGAACTCGACCGAAACAAAGTATAGGTTTTCATTATGTGAATAACTTGGAAATCTTAGCTCAAACAGCTGCAAAACCTGTTTTCCCAGCACGGAGACCTTGAGTTCTATAATATAAGGCCATAAACATGTTTGTATGAGTCTTCTATCAAAAGTTACAGCTATTTCTATGAAGTTGTACAAAAACGCTTTCTTTCGCCAAGACAGTGCGTTTCTCACTGTTACATGCATTTGAATGGGGAACTCGACCGAAACAAAGTATAAGTTTTCATTATGTGAATAACTTGGAAATCTTAGCTCAAACAGCTGCAAAACCTGTTTTCCCAGCACGGAGACCTTGAGTTCTATAATATAAGGCCATAAACATGTTTGTATGAGTCTTCTATCAAAAGTTACAGCTATTTCTATGAAGTTGTACAAAAACGTCTTCTTTCGCCAAGACAGTGCGTTTCTCACTGTTACATGCATTTGAATGGGGAACTCGACCGAAACAAAGTATAGGTTTTCATTATGTGAATAACTTGGAAATCTTAGCTCAAACAGCTGCAAAACCTGTTTGCCCAGCACGGGAACCTTGAGTTCTATAAGATAAAGCCATAAACATGTGTATCCAAGTCTTCTATCAAAAGTTACAGCTATTTATATGAAGTTGTACAAAAACGCTTTCTTTCGCCAAGACAGTGCGTTTCTCACTGTTACATGCATTTGAATGGGGAACTCGACCGAAACAAAGTATAGGTTTTCATTATGTGAATAACTTGGAAATCTTAGCTCAAACAGCTGCAAAACCTGTTTTCCCAGCACGGAGACCTTGAGTTCTATAAGATAAAGCCATAAACATGTGTATCCGAGTCTTCTATCAAAAGTTACAGCTATTTATATGAAGTTGTACAAAAACGCTTTCTTTCGCCAAGACAGTGCGTTTCTCACTGTTACATGCATTTGAATGGGGAACTCGACCGAAACAAAGTATAAGTTTTCATTATGTGAATAACTTGGAAATCTTAGCTCAAACAGCTGCAAAACCTGTTTTCCCAGCACGGAGACCTTGAGTTCTATAAGATAAAGCCATAAACATGTGTATCCGAGTCTTCTATCAAAAGTTACAGCTATTTATATGAAGTTGTACAAAATAGCTTTCTTTCGCCAAGACAGTGCGTTTCTCACTGTTACATGCATTTGAATGGGGAACTCGACCGAAACAAAGTATAAGTTTTCATTATGTGAATAACTTGGAAATCTTAGCTCAAACAGCTGCAAAACCTGTTTGCCCAGCACGGAGACCTTGAGTTCTATAAGATAAAGCCATAAACATGTGTATCCGAGTCTTCTATCAAAAGTTACAGCTATTTATATGAAGTTGTACAAAAACGCTTTCTTTCGCCAAGACAGTGCGTTTCTCACTGTTACATGCATTTGAATGGGGAACTCGACCGAAACAAAGTATAGGTTTTCATTATGTGAATAACTTGGAAATCTTAGCTCAAACAGCTGCAAAACCTGTTTTCCCAGCACGGGAACTTTGAGTTCTATAAGATAAAGCCATAAACATGTTTGTCTGAGTCTTCTATCAAAAGTTACAGCTATTTATATGAAGTTGTACAAAAACGCTTTCTTTCGCCAAGACAGTGCGTTTCTCACTGTTACATGCATTTTGAATGGGGAACTCGACCGAAACAAAGTATAGGTTTTCATTATGTGAATAACTTGGAAATCTTAGCTCAAACAGCTGCAAAACCTGTTTTCCCAGCACGGAGACCTTGAGTTCTATAAGATAAAGCCATAAACATGTGTATCCGAGTCTTCTATCAAAAGTTACAGCTATTTATATGAAGTTGTACAAAAACGCTTTCTTTCGCCAAGACAGTGCGTTTCTCACTGTTACATGCATTTGAATGGGGAACTCGACCGAAACAAAGTATAGGTTTTCATTATGTGAATAACTTGGAAATCTTAGCTCAAACAGCTGCAAAACCTGTTTTCCCAGCACGGAGACCTTGAGTTCTATAATATAAGGCCATAAACATGTTTGTATGAGTCTTCTATCAAAAGTTACAGCTATTTCTATGAAGTTGTACAAAAACGCTTTCTTTCGCCAAGACAGTGCGTTTCTCACTGTTACATGCATTTGAATGGGGAACTCGACCGAAACAAAGTATAAGTTTTCATTATGTGAATAACTTGGAAATCTTAGCTCAAACAGCTGCAAAACCTGTTTTCCCAGCACGGAGACCTTGAGTTCTATAATATAAGGCCATAAACATGTTTGTATGAGTCTTCTATCAAAAGTTACAGCTATTTCTATGAAGTTGTACAAAAACGTCTTCTTTCGCCAAGACAGTGCGTTTCTCACTGTTACATGCATTTGAATGGGGAACTCGACCGAAACAAAGTATAGGTTTTCATTATGTGAATAACTTGGAAATCTTAGCTCAAACAGCTGCAAAACCTGTTTGCCCAGCACGGGAACCTTGAGTTCTATAAGATAAAGCCATAAACATGTGTATCCAAGTCTTCTATCAAAAGTTACAGCTATTTATATGAAGTTGTACAAAAACGCTTTCTTTCGCCAAGACAGTGCGTTTCTCACTGTTACATGCATTTGAATGGGGAACTCGACCGAAACAAAGTATAGGTTTTCATTATGTGAATAACTTGGAAATCTTAGCTCAAACAGCTGCAAAACCTGTTTTCCCAGCACGGAGACCTTGAGTTCTATAAGATAAAGCCATAAACATGTGTATCCGAGTCTTCTATCAAAAGTTACAGCTATTTATATGAAGTTGTACAAAAACGCTTTCTTTCGCCAAGACAGTGCGTTTCTCACTGTTACATGCATTTGAATGGGGAACTCGACCGAAACAAAGTATAAGTTTTCATTATGTGAATAACTTGGAAATCTTAGCTCAAACAGCTGCAAAACCTGTTTTCCCAGCACGGAGACCTTGAGTTCTATAAGATAAAGCCATAAACATGTGTATCCGAGTCTTCTATCAAAAGTTACAGCTATTTATATGAAGTTGTACAAAATAGCTTTCTTTCGCCAAGACAGTGCGTTTCTCACTGTTACATGCATTTGAATGGGGAACTCGACCGAAACAAAGTATAAGTTTTCATTATGTGAATAACTTGGAAATCTTAGCTCAAACAGCTGCAAAACCTGTTTGCCCAGCACGGAGACCTTGAGTTCTATAAGATAAAGCCATAAACATGTGTATCCGAGTCTTCTATCAAAAGTTACAGCTATTTATATGAAGTTGTACAAAAACGCTTTCTTTCGCCAAGACAGTGCGTTTCTCACTGTTACATGCATTTGAATGGGGAACTCGACCGAAACAAAGTATAGGTTTTCATTATGTGAATAACTTGGAAATCTTAGCTCAAACAGCTGCAAAACCTGTTTTCCCAGCACGGAGACCTTGAGTTCTATAAGATAAAGCCATAAACATGTGTATCCGAGTCTTCTATCAAAAGTTACAGCTATTTATATGAAGTTGTACAAAATAGCTTTCTTTCGCCAAGACAGTGCGTTTCTCACTGTTACATGCATTTGAATGGGGAACTCGACCGAAACAAAGTATAGGTTTTCATTATGTGGATAACTTGGAAATCTTAGCTCAAACAGCTGCAAAACCTGTTTGCCCAGCACGGGAACCTTGAGTTCTATAAGATAAAGCCATAAACATGTGTATCCGAGTCTTCTATCAAAAGTTACAGCTATTTATATGAAGTTGTACAAAAACGCTTTCTTTCGCCAAGACAGTGCGTTTCTCACTGTTACATGCATTTGAATGGGGAACTCGACCGAAACAAAGTATAAGTTTTCATTATGTGAATAACTTGGAAATCTTAGCTCAAACAGCTGCAAAACCTGTTTTCCCAGCACGGAGACCTTGAGTTCTATAAGATAAAGCCATAAACATGTGTATCCGAGTCTTCTATCAAAAGTTACAGCTATTTATATGAAGTTGTACAAAAACGCTTTCTTTCGCCAAGACAGTGCGTTTCTCACTGTTACATGCATTTTGAATGGGGAACTCGACCGAAACAAAGTATAGGTTTTCATTATGTGAATAACTTGGAAATCTTAGCTCAAACAGCTGCAAAACCTGTTTTCCCAGCACGGAGACCTTGAGTTCTATAAGATAAAGCCATAAACATGTGTATCCGAGTCTTCTATCAAAAGTTACAGCTATTTATATGAAGTTGTACAAAAACGCTTTCTTTCGCCAAGACAGTGCGTTTCTCACTGTTACATGCATTTGAATGGGGAACTCGACCGAAACAAAGTATAGGTTTTCATTATGTGAATAACTTGGAAATCTTAGCTCAAACAGCTGCAAAACCTGTTTTCCCAGCACGGGAACTTTGAGTTCTATAAGATAAAGCCATAAACATGTTTGTCTGAGTCTTCTATCAAAAGTTACAGCTATTTATATGAAGTTGTACAAAAACGCTTTCTTTCGCCAAGACAGTGCGTTTCTCACTGTTACATGCATTTTGAATGGGGAACTCGACCGAAACAAAGTATAGGTTTTCATTATGTGAATAACTTGGAAATCTTAGCTCAAACAGCTGCAAAACCTGTTTTCCCAGCACGGAGACCTTGAGTTCTATAAGATAAAGCCATAAACATGTGTATCCGAGTCTTCTATCAAAAGTTACAGCTATTTATATGAAGTTGTACAAAAACGCTTTCTTTCGCCAAGACAGTGCGTTTCTCACTGTTACATGCATTTGAATGGGGAACTCGACCGAAACAAAGTATAAGTTTTCATTATGTGAATAACTTGGAAATCTTAGCTCAAACAGCTGCAAAACCTGTTTTCCCAGCACGGAGACCTTGAGTTCTATAATATAAGGCCATAAACATGTTTGTATGAGTCTTCTATCAAAAGTTACAGCTATTTCTATGAAGTTGTACAAAAACGTCTTCTTTCGCCAAGACAGTGCGTTTCTCACTGTTACATGCATTTGAATGGGGAACTCGACCGAAACAAAGTATAGGTTTTCATTATGTGAATAACTTGGAAATCTTAGCTCAAACAGCTGCAAAACCTGTTTGCCCAGCACGGGAACCTTGAGTTCTATAAGATAAAGCCATAAACATGTGTATCCAAGTCTTCTATCAAAAGTTACAGCTATTTATATGAAGTTGTACAAAAACGCTTTCTTTCGCCAAGACAGTGCGTTTCTCACTGTTACATGCATTTGAATGGGGAACTCGACCGAAACAAAGTATAAGTTTTCATTATGTGAATAACTTGGAAATCTTAGCTCAAACAGCTGCAAAACCTGTTTTCCCAGCACGGAACCTTGAGTTCTATAAGATAAAGCCATAAACATGTGTATCCGAGTCTTCTATCAAAAGTTACAGCTATTTATATGAAGTTGTACAAAATAGCTTTCTTTCGCCAAGACAGTGCGTTTCTCACTGTTACATGCATTTGAATGGGGAACTCGACCGAAACAAAGTATAGGTTTTCATTATGTGAATAACTTGGAAATCTTAGCTCAAACAGCTGCAAAACCTGTTTGCCCAGCACGGGAACCTTGAGTTCTATAAGATAAAGCCATAAACATGTGTATCCGAGTCTTCTATCAAAAGTTACAGCTATTTATATGAAGTTGTACAAAATAGCTTTCTTTCGCCAAGACAGTGCGTTTCTCACTGTTACATGCATTTGAATGGGGAACTCGACCGAAACAAAGTATAGGTTTTCATTATGTGAATAACTTGGAAATCTTAGCTCAAACAGCTGCAAAACCTGTTTTCCCAGCACGGAGACCTTGAGTTCTATAAGATAAAGCCATAAACATGTGTATCCGAGTCTTCTATCAAAAGTTACAGCTATTTATATGAAGTTGTACAAAAACGCTTTCTTTCGCCAAGACAGTGCGTTTCTCACTGTTACATGCATTTGAATGGGGAACTCGACCGAAACAAAGTATAGGTTTTCATTATGTGAATAACTTGGAAATCTTAGCTCAAACAGCTGCAAAACCTGTTTTCCCAGCACGGAGACCTTGAGTTCTATAAGATAAAGCCATAAACATGTTTGTCTGAGTCTTCTATCAAAAGTTACAGCTATTTCTATGAAGTTGTACAAAAACGCTTTCTTTCGCCAAGACAGTGCGTTTCTCACTGTTACATGCATTTGAATGGGGAACTCGACCGAAACAAAGTATAGGTTTTCATTATGTGAATAACTTGGAAATCTTAGCTCAAACAGCTGCAAAACCTGTTTTCCCAGCACGGGAACTTTGAGTTCTATACGATAAAGCCATAAACATGTTTGTCTGAGTCTTCTATCAAAAGTTACAGCTATTTATATGAAGTTGTACAAAAACGCTTTCTTTCGCCAAGACAGTGCGTTTCTCACTGTTACATGCATTTTGAATGGGGAACTCGACCGAAACAAAGTATAGGTTTTCATTATGTGAATAACTTGGAAATCTTAGCTCAAACAGCTGCAAAACCTGTTTTCCCAGCACGGAGACCTTGAGTTCTATAAGATAAAGCCATAAACATGTGTATCCGAGTCTTCTATCAAAAGTTACAGCTATTTATATGAAGTTGTACAAAAACGCTTTCTTTCGCCAAGACAGTGCGTTTCTCACTGTTACATGCATTTGAATGGGGAACTCGACCGAAACAAAGTATAAGTTTTCATTATGTGAATAACTTGGAAATCTTAGCTCAAACAGCTGCAAAACCTGTTTTCCCAGCACGGAGACCTTGAGTTCTATAATATAAGGCCATAAACATGTTTGTATGAGTCTTCTATCAAAAGTTACAGCTATTTCTATGAAGTTGTACAAAAACGCTTTCTTTCGCCAAGACAGTGCGTTTCTCACTGTTACATGCATTTGAATGGGGAACTCGACCGAAACAAAGTATAGGTTTTCATTATGTGAATAACTTGGAAATCTTAGCTCAAACAGCTGCAAAACCTGTTTGCCCAGCACGGGAACCTTGAGTTCTATAAGATAAAGCCATAAACATGTGTATCCGAGTCTTCTATCAAAAGTTACAGCTATTTATATGAAGTTGTACAAAAACGCTTTCTTTCGCCAAGACAGTGCGTTTCTCACTGTTACATGCATTTGAATGGGGAACTCGACCGAAACAAAGTATAAGTTTTCATTATGTGAATAACTTGGAAATCTTAGCTCAAACAGCTGCAAAACCTGTTTTCCCAGCACGGAGACCTTGAGTTCTATAAGATAAAGCCATAAACATGTGTATCCGAGTCTTCTATCAAAAGTTACAGCTATTTCTATGAAGTTGTACAAAATAGCTTTCTTTCGCCAAGACAGTGCGTTTCTCACTGTTACATGCATTTGAATGGGGAACTCGACCGAAACAAAGTATAGGTTTTCATTATGTGAATAACTTGGAAATCTTAGCTCAAACAGCTGCAAAACCTGTTTGCCCAGCACGGGAACCTTGAGTTCTATAAGATAAAGCCATAAACATGTGTATCCGAGTCTTCTATCAAAAGTTACAGCTATTTATATGAAGTTGTACAAAAACGCTTTCTTTCGCCAAGACAGTGCGTTTCTCACTGTTACATGCATTTGAATGGGGAACTCGACCGAAACAAAGTATAAGTTTTCATTATGTGAATAACTTGGAAATCTTAGCTCAAACAGCTGCAAAACCTGTTTTCCCAGCACGGAGACCTTGAGTTCTATAAGATAAAGCCATAAACATGTGTATCCGAGTCTTCTATCAAAAGTTACAGCTATTTATATGAAGTTGTACAAAAACGCTTTCTTTCGCCAAGACAGTGCGTTTCTCACTGTTACATGCATTTTGAATGGGGAACTCGACCGAAACAAAGTATAGGTTTTCATTATGTGAATAACTTGGAAATCTTAGCTCAAACAGCTGCAAAACCTGTTTTCCCAGCACGGAGACCTTGAGTTCTATAAGATAAAGCCATAAACATGTGTATCCGAGTCTTCTATCAAAAGTTACAGCTATTTATATGAAGTTGTACAAAAACGCTTTCTTTCGCCAAGACAGTGCGTTTCTCACTGTTACATGCATTTGAATGGGGAACTCGACCGAAACAAAGTATAGGTTTTCATTATGTGAATAACTTGGAAATCTTAGCTCAAACAGCTGCAAAACCTGTTTTCCCAGCACGGGAACTTTGAGTTCTATAAGATAAAGCCATAAACATGTTTGTCTGAGTCTTCTATCAAAAGTTACAGCTATTTATATGAAGTTGTACAAAAACGCTTTCTTTCGCCAAGACAGTGCGTTTCTCACTGTTACATGCATTTTGAATGGGGAACTCGACCGAAACAAAGTATAGGTTTTCATTATGTGAATAACTTGGAAATCTTAGCTCAAACAGCTGCAAAACCTGTTTTCCCAGCACGGAGACCTTGAGTTCTATAAGATAAAGCCATAAACATGTGTATCCGAGTCTTCTATCAAAAGTTACAGCTATTTATATGAAGTTGTACAAAAACGCTTTCTTTCGCCAAGACAGTGCGTTTCTCACTGTTACATGCATTTGAATGGGGAACTCGACCGAAACAAAGTATAGGTTTTCATTATGTGAATAACTTGGAAATCTTAGCTCAAACAGCTGCAAAACCTGTTTTCCCAGCACGGAGACCTTGAGTTCTATAATATAAGGCCATAAACATGTTTGTATGAGTCTTCTATCAAAAGTTACAGCTATTTCTATGAAGTTGTACAAAAACGCTTTCTTTCGCCAAGACAGTGCGTTTCTCACTGTTACATGCATTTGAATGGGGAACTCGACCGAAACAAAGTATAAGTTTTCATTATGTGAATAACTTGGAAATCTTAGCTCAAACAGCTGCAAAACCTGTTTTCCCAGCACGGAGACCTTGAGTTCTATAATATAAGGCCATAAACATGTTTGTATGAGTCTTCTATCAAAAGTTACAGCTATTTCTATGAAGTTGTACAAAAACGTCTTCTTTCGCCAAGACAGTGCGTTTCTCACTGTTACATGCATTTGAATGGGGAACTCGACCGAAACAAAGTATAGGTTTTCATTATGTGAATAACTTGGAAATCTTAGCTCAAACAGCTGCAAAACCTGTTTGCCCAGCACGGGAACCTTGAGTTCTATAAGATAAAGCCATAAACATGTGTATCCAAGTCTTCTATCAAAAGTTACAGCTATTTCTATGAAGTTGTACAAAAACGCTTTCTTTCGCCAAGACAGTGCGTTTCTCACTGTTACATGCATTTGAATGGGGAACTCGACCGAAACAAAGTATAGGTTTTCATTATGTGAATAACTTGGAAATCTTAGCTCAAACAGCTGCAAAACCTGTTTTCCCAGCACGGAGACCTTGAGTTCTATAAGATAAAGCCATAAACATGTGTATCCGAGTCTTCTATCAAAAGTTACAGCTATTTATATGAAGTTGTACAAAAACGCTTTCTTTCGCCAAGACAGTGCGTTTCTCACTGTTACATGCATTTGAATGGGGAACTCGACCGAAACAAAGTATAAGTTTTCATTATGTGAATAACTTGGAAATCTTAGCTCAAACAGCTGCAAAACCTGTTTGCCCAGCACGGAGACCTTGAGTTCTATAAGATAAAGCCATAAACATGTGTATCCGAGTCTTCTATCAAAAGTTACAGCTATTTATATGAAGTTGTACAAAATAGCTTTCTTTCGCCAAGACAGTGCGTTTCTCACTGTTACATGCATTTGAATGGGGAACTCGACCGAAACAAAGTATAAGTTTTCATTATGTGAATAACTTGGAAATCTTAGCTCAAACAGCTGCAAAACCTGTTTGCCCAGCACGGAGACCTTGAGTTCTATAAGATAAAGCCATAAACATGTGTATCCAAGTCTTCTATCAAAAGTTACAGCTATTTATATGAAGTTGTACAAAAACGCTTTCTTTCGCCAAGACAGTGCGTTTCTCACTGTTACATGCATTTGAATGGGGAACTCGACCGAAACAAAGTATAAGTTTTCATTATGTGAATAACTTGGAAATCTTAGCTCAAACAGCTGCAAAACCTGTTTGCCCAGCACGGGAACTTTGAGTTCTATAAGATAAAGCCATAAACATGTGTATCCGAGTCTTCTATCAAAAGTTACAGCTATTTATATGAAGTTGTACAAAAACGCTTTCTTTCGCCAAGACAGTGCGTTTCTCACTGTTACATGCATTTGAATGGGGAACTCGACCGAAACAAAGTATAAGTTTTCATTATGTGAATAACTTGGAAATCTTAGCTCAAACAGCTGCAAAACCTGTTTTCCCAGCACGGAGACCTTGAGTTCTATAAGATAAAGCCATAAACATGTGTATCCGAGTCTTCTATCAAAAGTTACAGCTATTTATATGAAGTTGTACAAAATAGCTTTCTTTCGCCAAGACAGTGCGTTTCTCACTGTTACATGCATTTGAATGGGGAACTCGACCGAAACAAAGTATAAGTTTTCATTATGTGAATAACTTGGAAATCTTAGCTCAAACAGCTGCAAAACCTGTTTGCCCAGCACGGAGACCTTGAGTTCTATAAGATAAAGCCATAAACATGTGTATCCGAGTCTTCTATCAAAAGTTACAGCTATTTATATGAAGTTGTACAAAAACGCTTTCTTTCGCCAAGACAGTGCGTTTCTCACTGTTACATGCATTTTGAATGGGGAACTCGACCGAAACAAAGTATAGGTTTTCATTATGTGAATAACTTGGAAATCTTAGCTCAAACAGCTGCAAAACCTGTTTTCCCAGCACGGAGACCTTGAGTTCTATAAGATAAAGCCATAAACATGTTTGTCTGAGTCTTCTATCAAAAGTTATAGCTATTTATATGAAGTTGTACAAAAACGCTTTCTTTCGCCAAGACAGTGCGTTTCTCACTGTTACATGCATTTGAATGGGGAACTCGACCGAAACAAAGTATAGGTTTTCATTATGTGAATAACTTGGAAATCTTAGCTCAAACAGCTGCAAAACCTGTTTTCCCAGCACGGGAACTTTGAGTTCTATAAGATAAAGCCATAAACATGTTTGTCTGAGTCTTCTATCAAAAGTTACAGCTATTTCTATGAAGTTGTACAAAAACGCTTTCTTTCGCCAAGACAGTGCGTTTCTCACTGTTACATGCATTTTGAATGGGGAACTCGACCGAAACAAAGTATAGGTTTTCATTATGTGAATAACTTGGAAATCTTAGCTCAAACAGCTGCAAAACCTGTTTTCCCAGCACGGAGACCTTGAGTTCTATAAGATAAAGCCATAAACATGTGTATCCGAGTCTTCTATCAAAAGTTACAGCTATTTATATGAAGTTGTACAAAAACGCTTTCTTTCGCCAAGACAGTGCGTTTCTCACTGTTACATGCATTTGAATGGGGAACTCGACCGAAACAAAGTATAAGTTTTCATTATGTGAATAACTTGGAAATCTTAGCTCAAACAGCTGCAAAACCTGTTTTCCCAGCACGGAGACCTTGAGTTCTATAAGATAAAGCCATAAACATGTGTATCCGAGTCTTCTATCAAAAGTTACAGCTATTTATATGAAGTTGTACAAAATAGCTTTCTTTCGCCAAGACAGTGCGTTTCTCACTGTTACATGCATTTGAATGGGGAACTCGACCGAAACAAAGTATAAGTTTTCATTATGTGAATAACTTGGAAATCTTAGCTCAAACAGCTGCAAAACCTGTTTGCCCAGCACGGAGACCTTGAGTTCTATAAGATAAAGCCATAAACATGTGTATCCAAGTCTTCTATCAAAAGTTACAGCTATTTATATGAAGTTGTACAAAAACGCTTTCTTTCGCCAAGACAGTGCGTTTCTCACTGTTACATGCATTTGAATGGGGAACTCGACCGAAACAAAGTATAAGTTTTCATTATGTGAATAACTTGGAAATCTTAGCTCAAACAGCTGCAAAACCTGTTTTCCCAGCACGGAACCTTGAGTTCTATAAGATAAAGCCATAAACATGTGTATCCGAGTCTTCTATCAAAAGTTACAGCTATTTATATGAAGTTGTACAAAATAGCTTTCTTTCGCCAAGACAGTGCGTTTCTCACTGTTACATGCATTTGAATGGGGAACTCGACCGAAACAAAGTATAGGTTTTCATTATGTGAATAACTTGGAAATCTTAGCTCAAACAGCTGCAAAACCTGTTTGCCCAGCACGGGAACCTTGAGTTCTATAAGATAAAGCCATAAACATGTGTATCCGAGTCTTCTATCAAAAGTTACAGCTATTTATATGAAGTTGTACAAAAACGCTTTCTTTCGCCAAGACAGTGCGTTTCTCACTGTTACATGCATTTGAATGGGGAACTCGACCGAAACAAAGTATAAGTTTTCATTATGTGAATAACTTGGAAATCTTAGCTCAAACAGCTGCAAAACCTGTTTTCCCAGCACGGAGACCTTGAGTTCTATAATATAAGGCCATAAACATGTTTGTATGAGTCTTCTATCAAAAGTTACAGCTATTTCTATGAAGTTGTACAAAAACGTCTTCTTTCGCCAAGACAGTGCGTTTCTCACTGTTACATGCATTTGAATGGGGAACTCGACCGAAACAAAGTATAGGTTTTCATTATGTGAATAACTTGGAAATCTTAGCTCAAACAGCTGCAAAACCTGTTTGCCCAGCACGGGAACCTTGAGTTCTATAAGATAAAGCCATAAACATGTGTATCCAAGTCTTCTATCAAAAGTTACAGCTATTTATATGAAGTTGTACAAAAACGCTTTCTTTCGCCAAGACAGTGCGTTTCTCACTGTTACATGCATTTGAATGGGGAACTCGACCGAAACAAAGTATAGGTTTTCATTATGTGAATAACTTGGAAATCTTAGCTCAAACAGCTGCAAAACCTGTTTTCCCAGCACGGAGACCTTGAGTTCTATAAGATAAAGCCATAAACATGTGTATCCGAGTCTTCTATCAAAAGTTACAACTATTTATATGAAGTTGTACAAAAACGCTTTCTTTCGCCAAGACAGTGCGTTTCTCACTGTTACATGCATTTGAATGGGGAACTCGACCGAAACAAAGTATAAGTTTTCATTATGTGAATAACTTGGAAATCTTAGCTCAAACAGCTGCAAAACCTGTTTGCCCAGCACGGAGACCTTGAGTTCTATAAGATAAAGCCATAAACATGTGTATCCGAGTCTTCTATCAAAAGTTACAGCTATTTATATGAAGTTGTACAAAATAGCTTTCTTTCGCCAAGACAGTGCGTTTCTCACTGTTACATGCATTTGAATGGGGAACTCGACCGAAACAAAGTATAAGTTTTCATTATGTGAATAACTTGGAAATCTTAGCTCAAACAGCTGCAAAACCTGTTTGCCCAGCACGGAGACCTTGAGTTCTATAAGATAAAGCCATAAACATGTGTATCCAAGTCTTCTATCAAAAGTTACAGCTATTTATATGAAGTTGTACAAAAACGCTTTCTTTCGCCAAGACAGTGCGTTTCTCACTGTTACATGCATTTGAATGGGGAACTCGACCGAAACAAAGTATAAGTTTTCATTATGTGAATAACTTGGAAATCTTAGCTCAAACAGCTGCAAAACCTGTTTGCCCAGCACGGGAACTTTGAGTTCTATAAGATAAAGCCATAAACATGTGTATCCGAGTCTTCTATCAAAAGTTACAGCTATTTATATGAAGTTGTACAAAAACGCTTTCTTTCGCCAAGACAGTGCGTTTCTCACTGTTACATGCATTTGAATGGGGAACTCGACCGAAACAAAGTATAAGTTTTCATTATGTGAATAACTTGGAAATCTTAGCTCAAACAGCTGCAAAACCTGTTTTCCCAGCACGGAGACCTTGAGTTCTATAAGATAAAGCCATAAACATGTGTATCCGAGTCTTCTATCAAAAGTTACAGCTATTTATATGAAGTTGTACAAAATAGCTTTCTTTCGCCAAGACAGTGCGTTTCTCACTGTTACATGCATTTGAATGGGGAACTCGACCGAAACAAAGTATAAGTTTTCATTATGTGAATAACTTGGAAATCTTAGCTCAAACAGCTGCAAAACCTGTTTGCCCAGCACGGAGACCTTGAGTTCTATAAGATAAAGCCATAAACATGTGTATCCGAGTCTTCTATCAAAAGTTACAGCTATTTATATGAAGTTGTACAAAAACGCTTTCTTTCGCCAAGACAGTGCGTTTCTCACTGTTACATGCATTTTGAATGGGGAACTCGACCGAAACAAAGTATAGGTTTTCATTATGTGAATAACTTGGAAATCTTAGCTCAAACAGCTGCAAAACCTGTTTTCCCAGCACGGAGACCTTGAGTTCTATAAGATAAAGCCATAAACATGTTTGTCTGAGTCTTCTATCAAAAGTTATAGCTATTTATATGAAGTTGTACAAAAACGCTTTCTTTCGCCAAGACAGTGCGTTTCTCACTGTTACATGCATTTGAATGGGGAACTCGACCGAAACAAAGTATAGGTTTTCATTATGTGAATAACTTGGAAATCTTAGCTCAAACAGCTGCAAAACCTGTTTTCCCAGCACGGGAACTTTGAGTTCTATAAGATAAAGCCATAAACATGTTTGTCTGAGTCTTCTATCAAAAGTTACAGCTATTTCTATGAAGTTGTACAAAAACGCTTTCTTTCGCCAAGACAGTGCGTTTCTCACTGTTACATGCATTTTGAATGGGGAACTCGACCGAAACAAAGTATAGGTTTTCATTATGTGAATAACTTGGAAATCTTAGCTCAAACAGCTGCAAAACCTGTTTTCCCAGCACGGAGACCTTGAGTTCTATAAGATAAAGCCATAAACATGTGTATCCGAGTCTTCTATCAAAAGTTACAGCTATTTATATGAAGTTGTACAAAAACGCTTTCTTTCGCCAAGACAGTGCGTTTCTCACTGTTACATGCATTTGAATGGGGAACTCGACCGAAACAAAGTATAAGTTTTCATTATGTGAATAACTTGGAAATCTTAGCTCAAACAGCTGCAAAACCTGTTTTCCCAGCACGGAGACCTTGAGTTCTATAAGATAAAGCCATAAACATGTGTATCCGAGTCTTCTATCAAAAGTTACAGCTATTTATATGAAGTTGTACAAAATAGCTTTCTTTCGCCCAGACAGTGCGTTTCTCACTGTTACATGCATTTGAATGGGGAACTCGACCGAAACAAAGTATAAGTTTTCATTATGTGAATAACTTGGAAATCTTAGCTCAAACAGCTGCAAAACCTGTTTGCCCAGCACGGAGACCTTGAGTTCTATAAGATAAAGCCATAAACATGTGTATCCAAGTCTTCTATCAAAAGTTACAGCTATTTATATGAAGTTGTACAAAAACGCTTTCTTTCGCCAAGACAGTGCGTTTCTCACTGTTACATGCATTTGAATGGGGAACTCGACCGAAACAAAGTATAAGTTTTCATTATGTGAATAACTTGGAAATCTTAGCTCAAACAGCTGCAAAACCTGTTTTCCCAGCACGGAACCTTGAGTTCTATAAGATAAAGCCATAAACATGTGTATCCGAGTCTTCTATCAAAAGTTACAGCTATTTATATGAAGTTGTACAAAATAGCTTTCTTTCGCCAAGACAGTGCGTTTCTCACTGTTACATGCATTTGAATGGGGAACTCGACCGAAACAAAGTATAGGTTTTCATTATGTGAATAACTTGGAAATCTTAGCTCAAACAGCTGCAAAACCTGTTTGCCCAGCACGGGAACCTTGAGTTCTATAAGATAAAGCCATAAACATGTGTATCCGAGTCTTCTATCAAAAGTTACAGCTATTTATATGAAGTTGTACAAAAACGCTTTCTTTCGCCAAGACAGTGCGTTTCTCACTGTTACATGCATTTGAATGGGGAACTCGACCGAAACAAAGTATAAGTTTTCATTATGTGAATAACTTGGAAATCTTAGCTCAAACAGCTGCAAAACCTGTTTTCCCAGCACGGAGACCTTGAGTTCTATAATATAAGGCCATAAACATGTTTGTATGAGTCTTCTATCAAAAGTTACAGCTATTTATATGAAGTTGTACAAAAACGTCTTCTTTCGCCAAGACAGTGCGTTTCTCACTGTTACATGCATTTGAATGGGGAACTCGACCGAAACAAAGTATAGGTTTTCATTATGTGAATAACTTGGAAATCTTAGCTCAAACAGCTGCAAAACCTGTTTGCCCAGCACGGGAACCTTGAGTTCTATAAGATAAAGCCATAAACATGTGTATCCAAGTCTTCTATCAAAAGTTACAGCTATTTATATGAAGTTGTACAAAAACGCTTTCTTTCGCCAAGACAGTGCGTTTCTCACTGTTACATGCATTTGAATGGGGAACTCGACCGAAACAAAGTATAAGTTTTCATTATGTGAATAACTTGGAAATCTTAGCTCAAACAGCTGCAAAACCTGTTTTCCCAGCACGGAACCTTGAGTTCTATAAGATAAAGCCATAAACATGTGTATCCGAGTCTTCTATCAAAAGTTACAGCTATTTATATGAAGTTGTACAAAATAGCTTTCTTTCGCCAAGACAGTGCGTTTCTCACTGTTACATGCATTTGAATGGGGAACTCGACCGAAACAAAGTATAGGTTTTCATTATGTGAATAACTTGGAAATCTTAGCTCAAACAGCTGCAAAACCTGTTTGCCCAGCACGGAGACCTTGAGTTCTATAAGATAAAGCCATAAACATGTTTGTCTGAGTCTTCTATCAAAAGTTACAGCTATTTATATGAAGTTGTACAAAAACGCATTCTTTCGCCAAGACAGTGCGTTTCTCACTGTTACATGCATTTTGAATGGGGAACTCGACCGAAACAAAGTATAGGTTTTCATTATGTGAATAACTTGGAAATCTTAGCTCAAACAGCTGCAAAACCTGTTTTCCCAGCACGGAGACCTTGAGTTCTATAAGATAAAGCCATAAACATGTGTATCCGAGTCTTCTATCAAAAGTTACAGCTATTTCTATGAAGTTGTACAAAAACGCTTTCTTTCGCCAAGACAGTGCGTTTCTCACTGTTACATGCATTTTGAATGGGGAACTCGACCGAAACAAAGTATAAGTTTTCATTATGTGAATAACTTGGAAATCTTAGCTCAAACAGCTGCAAAACCTGTTTTCCCAGCACGGAGACCTTGAGTTCTATAAGATAAAGCCATAAACATGTGTATCCGAGTCTTCTATCAAAAGTTACAGCTATTTATATGAAGTTGTACAAAAACGCTTTCTTTCGCCAAGACAGTGCGTTTCTCACTGTTACATGCATTTGAATGGGGAACTCGACCGAAACAAAGTATAAGTTTTCATTATGTGAATAACTTGGAAATCTTAGCTCAAACAGCTGCAAAACCTGTTTTCCCAGCACGGAGACCTTGAGTTCTATAAGATAAAGCCATAAACATGTGTATCCGAGTCTTCTATCAAAAGTTACAGCTATTTATATGAAGTTGTACAAAATAGCTTTCTTTCGCCAAGACAGTGCGTTTCTCACTGTTACATGCATTTGAATGGGGAACTCGACCGAAACAAAGTATAGGTTTTCATTATGTGAATAACTTGGAAATCTTAGCTCAAACAGCTGCAAAACCTGTTTGCCCAGCACGGGAACCTTGAGTTCTATAAGATAAAGCCATAAACATGTGTATCCGAGTCTTCTATCAAAAGTTACAGCTATTTATATGAAGTTGTACAAAAACGCTTTCTTTCGCCAAGACAGTGCGTTTCTCACTGTTACATGCATTTGAATGGGGAACTCGACCGAAACAAAGTATAGGTTTTCATTATGTGAATAACTTGGAAATCTTAGCTCAAACAGCTGCAAAACCTGTTTGCCCAGCACGGAGACCTTGAGTTCTATAAGATAAAGCCATAAACATGTTTGTCTGAGTCTTCTATCAAAAGTTACAGCTATTTATATGAAGTTGTACAAAAACGCATTCTTTCGCCAAGACAGTGCGTTTCTCACTGTTACATGCATTTTGAATGGGGAACTCGACCGAAACAAAGTATAGGTTTTCATTATGTGAATAACTTGGAAATCTTAGCTCAAACAGCTGCAAAACCTGTTTTCCCAGCACGGAGACCTTGAGTTCTATAAGATAAAGCCATAAACATGTGTATCCGAGTCTTCTATCAAAAGTTACAGCTATTTCTATGAAGTTGTACAAAAACGCTTTCTTTCGCCAAGACAGTGCGTTTCTCACTGTTACATGCATTTTGAATGGGGAACTCGACCGAAACAAAGTATAAGTTTTCATTATGTGAATAACTTGGAAATCTTAGCTCAAACAGCTGCAAAACCTGTTTTCCCAGCACGGAGACCTTGAGTTCTATAAGATAAAGCCATAAACATGTGTATCCGAGTCTTCTATCAAAAGTTACAGCTATTTATATGAAGTTGTACAAAATAGCTTTCTTTCGCCAAGACAGTGCGTTTCTCACTGTTACATGCATTTGAATGGGGAACTCGACCGAAACAAAGTATAGGTTTTCATTATGTGAATAACTTGGAAATCTTAGCTCAAACAGCTGCAAAACCTGTTTGCCCAGCACGGGAACCTTGAGTTCTATAAGATAAAGCCATAAACATGTGTATCCGAGTCTTCTATCAAAAGTTACAGCTATTTATATGAAGTTGTACAAAAACGCTTTCTTTCGCCAAGACAGTGCGTTTCTCACTGTTACATGCATTTGAATGGGGAACTCGACCGAAACAAAGTATAAGTTTTCATTATGTGAATAACTTGGAAATCTTAGCTCAAACAGCTGCAAAACCTGTTTTCCCAGCACGGAGACCTTGAGTTCTATAATATAAGGCCATAAACATGTTTGTATGAGTCTTCTATCAAAAGTTACAGCTATTTATATGAAGTTGTACAAAAACGTCTTCTTTCGCCAAGACAGTGCGTTTCTCACTGTTACATGCATTTGAATGGGGAACTCGACCGAAACAAAGTATAGGTTTTCATTATGTGAATAACTTGGAAATCTTAGCTCAAACAGCTGCAAAACCTGTTTGCCCAGCACGGGAACCTTGAGTTCTATAAGATAAAGCCATAAACATGTGTATCCAAGTCTTCTATCAAAAGTTACAGCTATTTATATGAAGTTGTACAAAATAGCTTTCTTTCGCCAAGACAGTGCGTTTCTCACTGTTACATGCATTTGAATGGGGAACTCGACCGAAACAAAGTATAGGTTTTCATTATGTGAATAACTTGGAAATCTTAGCTCAAACAGCTGCAAAACCTGTTTGCCCAGCACGGAGACCTTGAGTTCTATAAGATAAAGCCATAAACATGTTTGTCTGAGTCTTCTATCAAAAGTTACAGCTATTTATATGAAGTTGTACAAAAACGCATTCTTTCGCCAAGACAGTGCGTTTCTCACTGTTACATGCATTTTGAATGGGGAACTCGACCGAAACAAAGTATAGGTTTTCATTATGTGAATAACTTGGAAATCTTAGCTCAAACAGCTGCAAAACCTGTTTTCCCAGCACGGAGACCTTGAGTTCTATAAGATAAAGCCATAAACATGTGTATCCGAGTCTTCTATCAAAAGTTACAGCTATTTCTATGAAGTTGTACAAAAACGCTTTCTTTCGCCAAGACAGTGCGTTTCTCACTGTTACATGCATTTTGAATGGGGAACTCGACCGAAACAAAGTATAAGTTTTCATTATGTGAATAACTTGGAAATCTTAGCTCAAACAGCTGCAAAACCTGTTTTCCCAGCACGGAGACCTTGAGTTCTATAAGATAAAGCCATAAACATGTGTATCCGAGTCTTCTATCAAAAGTTACAGCTATTTATATGAAGTTGTACAAAAACGCTTTCTTTCGCCAAGACAGTGCGTTTCTCACTGTTACATGCATTTGAATGGGGAACTCGACCGAAACAAAGTATAAGTTTTCATTATGTGAATAACTTGGAAATCTTAGCTCAAACAGCTGCAAAACCTGTTTTCCCAGCACGGAGACCTTGAGTTCTATAAGATAAAGCCATAAACATGTGTATCCGAGTCTTCTATCAAAAGTTACAGCTATTTATATGAAGTTGTACAAAATAGCTTTCTTTCGCCAAGACAGTGCGTTTCTCACTGTTACATGCATTTGAATGGGGAACTCGACCGAAACAAAGTATAAGTTTTCATTATGTGAATAACTTGGAAATCTTAGCTCAAACAGCTGCAAAACCTGTTTGCCCAGCACGGAGACCTTGAGTTCTATAAGATAAAGCCATAAACATGTGTATCCAAGTCTTCTATCAAAAGTTACAGCTATTTATATGAAGTTGTACAAAAACGCTTTCTTTCGCCAAGACAGTGCGTTTCTCACTGTTACATGCATTTGAATGGGGAACTCGACCGAAACAAAGTATAAGTTTTCATTATGTGAATAACTTGGAAATCTTAGCTCAAACAGCTGCAAAACCTGTTTTCCCAGCACGGAACCTTGAGTTCTATAAGATAAAGCCATAAACATGTGTATCCGAGTCTTCTATCAAAAGTTACAGCTATTTATATGAAGTTGTACAAAATAGCTTTCTTTCGCCAAGACAGTGCGTTTCTCACTGTTACATGCATTTGAATGGGGAACTCGACCGAAACAAAGTATAGGTTTTCATTATGTGAATAACTTGGAAATCTTAGCTCAAACAGCTGCAAAACCTGTTTTCCCAGCACGGAGACCTTGAGTTCTATAATATAAGGCCATAAACATGTTTGTATGAGTCTTCTATCAAAAGTTACAGCTATTTATATGAAGTTGTACAAAAACGTCTTCTTTCGCCAAGACAGTGCGTTTCTCACTGTTACATGCATTTGAATGGGGAACTCGACCGAAACAAAGTATAGGTTTTCATTATGTGAATAACTTGGAAATCTTAGCTCAAACAGCTGCAAAACCTGTTTGCCCAGCACGGGAACCTTGAGTTCTATAAGATAAAGCCATAAACATGTGTATCCAAGTCTTCTATCAAAAGTTACAGCTATTTATATGAAGTTGTACAAAAACGCTTTCTTTCGCCAAGACAGTGCGTTTCTCACTGTTACATGCATTTGAATGGGGAACTCGACCGAAACAAAGTATAAGTTTTCATTATGTGAATAACTTGGAAATCTTAGCTCAAACAGCTGCAAAACCTGTTTTCCCAGCACGGAACCTTGAGTTCTATAAGATAAAGCCATAAACATGTGTATCCGAGTCTTCTATCAAAAGTTACAGCTATTTATATGAAGTTGTACAAAATAGCTTTCTTTCGCCAAGACAGTGCGTTTCTCACTGTTACATGCATTTGAATGGGGAACTCGACCGAAACAAAGTATAGGTTTTCATTATGTGAATAACTTGGAAATCTTAGCTCAAACAGCTGCAAAACCTGTTTGCCCAGCACGGAGACCTTGAGTTCTATAAGATAAAGCCATAAACATGTTTGTCTGAGTCTTCTATCAAAAGTTACAGCTATTTATATGAAGTTGTACAAAAACGCATTCTTTCGCCAAGACAGTGCGTTTCTCACTGTTACATGCATTTTGAATGGGGAACTCGACCGAAACAAAGTATAAGTTTTCATTATGTGAATAACTTGGAAATCTTAGCTCAAACAGCTGCAAAACCTGTTTTCCCAGCACGGAGACCTTGAGTTCTATAAGATAAAGCCATAAACATGTGTATCCGAGTCTTCTATCAAAAGTTACAGCTATTTATATGAAGTTGTACAAAATAGCTTTCTTTCGCCAAGACAGTGCGTTTCTCACTGTTACATGCATTTGAATGGGGAACTCGACCGAAACAAAGTATAGGTTTTCATTATGTGAATAACTTGGAAATCTTAGCTCAAACAGCTGCAAAACCTGTTTGCCCAGCACGGGAACCTTGAGTTCTATAAGATAAAGCCATAAACATGTGTATCCGAGTCTTCTATCAAAAGTTACAGCTATTTATATGAAGTTGTACAAAAACGCTTTCTTTCGCCAAGACAGTGCGTTTCTCACTGTTACATGCATTTGAATGGGGAACTCGACCGAAACAAAGTATAGGTTTTCATTATGTGAATAACTTGGAAATCTTAGCTCAAACAGCTGCAAAACCTGTTTGCCCAGCACGGAGACCTTGAGTTCTATAAGATAAAGCCATAAACATGTTTGTCTGAGTCTTCTATCAAAAGTTACAGCTATTTATATGAAGTTGTACAAAAACGCATTCTTTCGCCAAGACAGTGCGTTTCTCACTGTTACATGCATTTTGAATGGGGAACTCGACCGAAACAAAGTATAGGTTTTCATTATGTGAATAACTTGGAAATCTTAGCTCAAACAGCTGCAAAACCTGTTTTCCCAGCACGGAGACCTTGAGTTCTATAAGATAAAGCCATAAACATGTGTATCCGAGTCTTCTATCAAAAGTTACAGCTATTTCTATGAAGTTGTACAAAAACGCTTTCTTTCGCCAAGACAGTGCGTTTCTCACTGTTACATGCATTTTGAATGGGGAACTCGACCGAAACAAAGTATAAGTTTTCATTATGTGAATAACTTGGAAATCTTAGCTCAAACAGCTGCAAAACCTGTTTTCCCAGCACGGAGACCTTGAGTTCTATAAGATAAAGCCATAAACATGTGTATCCGAGTCTTCTATCAAAAGTTACAGCTATTTATATGAAGTTGTACAAAATAGCTTTCTTTCGCCAAGACAGTGCGTTTCTCACTGTTACATGCATTTGAATGGGGAACTCGACCGAAACAAAGTATAGGTTTTCATTATGTGAATAACTTGGAAATCTTAGCTCAAACAGCTGCAAAACCTGTTTGCCCAGCACGGGAACCTTGAGTTCTATAAGATAAAGCCATAAACATGTGTATCCGAGTCTTCTATCAAAAGTTACAGCTATTTATATGAAGTTGTACAAAAACGCTTTCTTTCGCCAAGACAGTGCGTTTCTCACTGTTACATGCATTTGAATGGGGAACTCGACCGAAACAAAGTATAAGTTTTCATTATGTGAATAACTTGGAAATCTTAGCTCAAACAGCTGCAAAACCTGTTTTCCCAGCACGGAGACCTTGAGTTCTATAATATAAGGCCATAAACATGTTTGTATGAGTCTTCTATCAAAAGTTACAGCTATTTATATGAAGTTGTACAAAAACGTCTTCTTTCGCCAAGACAGTGCGTTTCTCACTGTTACATGCATTTGAATGGGGAACTCGACCGAAACAAAGTATAGGTTTTCATTATGTGAATAACTTGGAAATCTTAGCTCAAACAGCTGCAAAACCTGTTTGCCCAGCACGGGAACCTTGAGTTCTATAAGATAAAGCCATAAACATGTGTATCCAAGTCTTCTATCAAAAGTTACAGCTATTTATATGAAGTTGTACAAAAACGCTTTCTTTCGCCAAGACAGTGCGTTTCTCACTGTTACATGCATTTGAATGGGGAACTCGACCGAAACAATGTATAAGTTTTCATTATGTGAATAACTTGGAAATCTTAGCTCAAACAGCTGCAAAACCTGTTTTCCCAGCACGGAACCTTGAGTTCTATAAGATAAAGCCATAAACATGTGTATCCGAGTCTTCTATCAAAAGTTACAGCTATTTATATGAAGTTGTACAAAATAGCTTTCTTTCGCCAAGACAGTGCGTTTCTCACTGTTACATGCATTTGAATGGGGAACTCGACCGAAACAAAGTATAGGTTTTCATTATGTGAATAACTTGGAAATCTTAGCTCAAACAGCTGCAAAACCTGTTTGCCCAGCACGGAGACCTTGAGTTCTATAAGATAAAGCCATAAACATGTTTGTCTGAGTCTTCTATCAAAAGTTACAGCTATTTATATGAAGTTGTACAAAAACGCATTCTTTCGCCAAGACAGTGCGTTTCTCACTGTTACATGCATTTTGAATGGGGAACTCGACCGAAACAAAGTATAGGTTTTCATTATGTGAATAACTTGGAAATCTTAGCTCAAACAGCTGCAAAACCTGTTTTCCCAGCACGGAGACCTTGAGTTCTATAAGATAAAGCCATAAACATGTGTATCCGAGTCTTCTATCAAAAGTTACAGCTATTTCTATGAAGTTGTACAAAAACGCTTTCTTTCGCCAAGACAGTGCGTTTCTCACTGTTACATGCATTTTGAATGGGGAACTCGACCGAAACAAAGTATAAGTTTTCATTATGTGAATAACTTGGAAATCTTAGCTCAAACAGCTGCAAAACCTGTTTTCCCAGCACGGAGACCTTGAGTTCTATAAGATAAAGCCATAAACATGTGTATCCGAGTCTTCTATCAAAAGTTACAGCTATTTATATGAAGTTGTACAAAATAGCTTTCTTTCGCCAAGACAGTGCGTTTCTCACTGTTACATGCATTTGAATGGGGAACTCGACCGAAACAAAGTATAGGTTTTCATTATGTGAATAACTTGGAAATCTTAGCTCAAACAGCTGCAAAACCTGTTTGCCCAGCACGGGAACCTTGAGTTCTATAAGATAAAGCCATAAACATGTGTATCCGAGTCTTCTATCAAAAGTTACAGCTATTTATATGAAGTTGTACAAAAACGCTTTCTTTCGCCAAGACAGTGCGTTTCTCACTGTTACATGCATTTGAATGGGGAACTCGACCGAAACAAAGTATAAGTTTTCATTATGTGAATAACTTGGAAATCTTAGCTCAAACAGCTGCAAAACCTGTTTTCCCAGCACGGAGACCTTGAGTTCTATAATATAAGGCCATAAACATGTTTGTATGAGTCTTCTATCAAAAGTTACAGCTATTTATATGAAGTTGTACAAAAACGTCTTCTTTCGCCAAGACAGTGCGTTTCTCACTGTTACATGCATTTGAATGGGGAACTCGACCGAAACAAAGTATAGGTTTTCATTATGTGAATAACTTGGAAATCTTAGCTCAAACAGCTGCAAAACCTGTTTGCCCAGCACGGGAACCTTGAGTTCTATAAGATAAAGCCATAAACATGTGTATCCAAGTCTTCTATCAAAAGTTACAGCTATTTATATGAAGTTGTACAAAAACGCTTTCTTTCGCCAAGACAGTGCGTTTCTCACTGTTACATGCATTTGAATGGGGAACTCGACCGAAACAATGTATAAGTTTTCATTATGTGAATAACTTGGAAATCTTAGCTCAAACAGCTGCAAAACCTGTTTTCCCAGCACGGAACCTTGAGTTCTATAAGATAAAGCCATAAACATGTGTATCCGAGTCTTCTATCAAAAGTTACAGCTATTTATATGAAGTTGTACAAAATAGCTTTCTTTCGCCAAGACAGTGCGTTTCTCACTGTTACATGCATTTGAATGGGGAACTCGACCGAAACAAAGTATAGGTTTTCATTATGTGAATAACTTGGAAATCTTAGCTCAAACAGCTGCAAAACCTGTTTGCCCAGCACGGAGACCTTGAGTTCTATAAGATAAAGCCATAAACATGTTTGTCTGAGTCTTCTATCAAAAGTTACAGCTATTTATATGAAGTTGTACAAAAACGCATTCTTTCGCCAAGACAGTGCGTTTCTCACTGTTACATGCATTTTGAATGGGGAACTCGACCGAAACAAAGTATAGGTTTTCATTATGTGAATAACTTGGAAATCTTAGCTCAAACAGCTGCAAAACCTGTTTTCCCAGCACGGAGACCTTGAGTTCTATAAGATAAAGCCATAAACATGTGTATCCGAGTCTTCTATCAAAAGTTACAGCTATTTCTATGAAGTTGTACAAAAACGCTTTCTTTCGCCAAGACAGTGCGTTTCTCACTGTTACATGCATTTTGAATGGGGAACTCGACCGAAACAAAGTATAAGTTTTCATTATGTGAATAACTTGGAAATCTTAGCTCAAACAGCTGCAAAACCTGTTTTCCCAGCACGGAGACCTTGAGTTCTATAAGATAAAGCCATAAACATGTGTATCCGAGTCTTCTATCAAAAGTTACAGCTATTTATATGAAGTTGTACAAAAACGCTTTCTTTCGCCAAGACAGTGCGTTTCTCACTGTTACATGCATTTGAATGGGGAACTCGACCGAAACAAAGTATAAGTTTTCATTATGTGAATAACTTGGAAATCTTAGCTCAAACAGCTGCAAAACCTGTTTTCCCAGCACGGAGACCTTGAGTTCTATAAGATAAAGCCATAAACATGTGTATCCGAGTCTTCTATCAAAAGTTACAGCTATTTATATGAAGTTGTACAAAATAGCTTTCTTTCGCCAAGACAGTGCGTTTCTCACTGTTACATGCATTTGAATGGGGAACTCGACCGAAACAAAGTATAAGTTTTCATTATGTGAATAACTTGGAAATCTTAGCTCAAACAGCTGCAAAACCTGTTTGCCCAGCACGGAGACCTTGAGTTCTATAAGATAAAGCCATAAACATGTGTATCCAAGTCTTCTATCAAAAGTTACAGCTATTTATATGAAGTTGTACAAAAACGCTTTCTTTCGCCAAGACAGTGCGTTTCTCACTGTTACATGCATTTGAATGGGGAACTCGACCGAAACAAAGTATAAGTTTTCATTATGTGAATAACTTGGAAATCTTAGCTCAAACAGCTGCAAAACCTGTTTTCCCAGCACGGAACCTTGAGTTCTATAAGATAAAGCCATAAACATGTGTATCCGAGTCTTCTATCAAAAGTTACAGCTATTTATATGAAGTTGTACAAAATAGCTTTCTTTCGCCAAGACAGTGCGTTTCTCACTGTTACATGCATTTGAATGGGGAACTCGACCGAAACAAAGTATAGGTTTTCATTATGTGAATAACTTGGAAATCTTAGCTCAAACAGCTGCAAAACCTGTTTTCCCAGCACGGAGACCTTGAGTTCTATAATATAAGGCCATAAACATGTTTGTATGAGTCTTCTATCAAAAGTTACAGCTATTTATATGAAGTTGTACAAAAACGTCTTCTTTCGCCAAGACAGTGCGTTTCTCACTGTTACATGCATTTGAATGGGGAACTCGACCGAAACAAAGTATAGGTTTTCATTATGTGAATAACTTGGAAATCTTAGCTCAAACAGCTGCAAAACCTGTTTGCCCAGCACGGGAACCTTGAGTTCTATAAGATAAAGCCATAAACATGTGTATCCAAGTCTTCTATCAAAAGTTACAGCTATTTATATGAAGTTGTACAAAAACGCTTTCTTTCGCCAAGACAGTGCGTTTCTCACTGTTACATGCATTTGAATGGGGAACTCGACCGAAACAAAGTATAAGTTTTCATTATGTGAATAACTTGGAAATCTTAGCTCAAACAGCTGCAAAACCTGTTTTCCCAGCACGGAACCTTGAGTTCTATAAGATAAAGCCATAAACATGTGTATCCGAGTCTTCTATCAAAAGTTACAGCTATTTATATGAAGTTGTACAAAATAGCTTTCTTTCGCCAAGACAGTGCGTTTCTCACTGTTACATGCATTTGAATGGGGAACTCGACCGAAACAAAGTATAGGTTTTCATTATGTGAATAACTTGGAAATCTTAGCTCAAACAGCTGCAAAACCTGTTTGCCCAGCACGGAGACCTTGAGTTCTATAAGATAAAGCCATAAACATGTTTGTCTGAGTCTTCTATCAAAAGTTACAGCTATTTATATGAAGTTGTACAAAAACGCATTCTTTCGCCAAGACAGTGCGTTTCTCACTGTTACATGCATTTTGAATGGGGAACTCGACCGAAACAAAGTATAAGTTTTCATTATGTGAATAACTTGGAAATCTTAGCTCAAACAGCTGCAAAACCTGTTTTCCCAGCACGGAGACCTTGAGTTCTATAAGATAAAGCCATAAACATGTGTATCCGAGTCTTCTATCAAAAGTTACAGCTATTTATATGAAGTTGTACAAAATAGCTTTCTTTCGCCAAGACAGTGCGTTTCTCACTGTTACATGCATTTGAATGGGGAACTCGACCGAAACAAAGTATAGGTTTTCATTATGTGAATAACTTGGAAATCTTAGCTCAAACAGCTGCAAAACCTGTTTGCCCAGCACGGGAACCTTGAGTTCTATAAGATAAAGCCATAAACATGTGTATCCGAGTCTTCTATCAAAAGTTACAGCTATTTATATGAAGTTGTACAAAAACGCTTTCTTTCGCCAAGACAGTGCGTTTCTCACTGTTACATGCATTTGAATGGGGAACTCGACCGAAACAAAGTATAGGTTTTCATTATGTGAATAACTTGGAAATCTTAGCTCAAACAGCTGCAAAACCTGTTTGCCCAGCACGGAGACCTTGAGTTCTATAAGATAAAGCCATAAACATGTTTGTCTGAGTCTTCTATCAAAAGTTACAGCTATTTATATGAAGTTGTACAAAAACGCATTCTTTCGCCAAGACAGTGCGTTTCTCACTGTTACATGCATTTTGAATGGGGAACTCGACCGAAACAAAGTATAGGTTTTCATTATGTGAATAACTTGGAAATCTTAGCTCAAACAGCTGCAAAACCTGTTTTCCCAGCACGGAGACCTTGAGTTCTATAAGATAAAGCCATAAACATGTGTATCCGAGTCTTCTATCAAAAGTTACAGCTATTTCTATGAAGTTGTACAAAAACGCTTTCTTTCGCCAAGACAGTGCGTTTCTCACTGTTACATGCATTTTGAATGGGGAACTCGACCGAAACAAAGTATAAGTTTTCATTATGTGAATAACTTGGAAATCTTAGCTCAAACAGCTGCAAAACCTGTTTTCCCAGCACGGAGACCTTGAGTTCTATAAGATAAAGCCATAAACATGTGTATCCGAGTCTTCTATCAAAAGTTACAGCTATTTATATGAAGTTGTACAAAATAGCTTTCTTTCGCCAAGACAGTGCGTTTCTCACTGTTACATGCATTTGAATGGGGAACTCGACCGAAACAAAGTATAGGTTTTCATTATGTGAATAACTTGGAAATCTTAGCTCAAACAGCTGCAAAACCTGTTTGCCCAGCACGGGAACCTTGAGTTCTATAAGATAAAGCCATAAACATGTGTATCCGAGTCTTCTATCAAAAGTTACAGCTATTTATATGAAGTTGTACAAAAACGCTTTCTTTCGCCAAGACAGTGCGTTTCTCACTGTTACATGCATTTGAATGGGGAACTCGACCGAAACAAAGTATAAGTTTTCATTATGTGAATAACTTGGAAATCTTAGCTCAAACAGCTGCAAAACCTGTTTTCCCAGCACGGAGACCTTGAGTTCTATAATATAAGGCCATAAACATGTTTGTATGAGTCTTCTATCAAAAGTTACAGCTATTTATATGAAGTTGTACAAAAACGTCTTCTTTCGCCAAGACAGTGCGTTTCTCACTGTTACATGCATTTGAATGGGGAACTCGACCGAAACAAAGTATAGGTTTTCATTATGTGAATAACTTGGAAATCTTAGCTCAAACAGCTGCAAAACCTGTTTGCCCAGCACGGGAACCTTGAGTTCTATAAGATAAAGCCATAAACATGTGTATCCAAGTCTTCTATCAAAAGTTACAGCTATTTATATGAAGTTGTACAAAAACGCTTTCTTTCGCCAAGACAGTGCGTTTCTCACTGTTACATGCATTTGAATGGGGAACTCGACCGAAACAATGTATAAGTTTTCATTATGTGAATAACTTGGAAATCTTAGCTCAAACAGCTGCAAAACCTGTTTTCCCAGCACGGAACCTTGAGTTCTATAAGATAAAGCCATAAACATGTGTATCCGAGTCTTCTATCAAAAGTTACAGCTATTTATATGAAGTTGTACAAAATAGCTTTCTTTCGCCAAGACAGTGCGTTTCTCACTGTTACATGCATTTGAATGGGGAACTCGACCGAAACAAAGTATAGGTTTTCATTATGTGAATAACTTGGAAATCTTAGCTCAAACAGCTGCAAAACCTGTTTGCCCAGCACGGAGACCTTGAGTTCTATAAGATAAAGCCATAAACATGTTTGTCTGAGTCTTCTATCAAAAGTTACAGCTATTTATATGAAGTTGTACAAAAACGCATTCTTTCGCCAAGACAGTGCGTTTCTCACTGTTACATGCATTTTGAATGGGGAACTCGACCGAAACAAAGTATAGGTTTTCATTATGTGAATAACTTGGAAATCTTAGCTCAAACAGCTGCAAAACCTGTTTTCCCAGCACGGAGACCTTGAGTTCTATAAGATAAAGCCATAAACATGTGTATCCGAGTCTTCTATCAAAAGTTACAGCTATTTCTATGAAGTTGTACAAAAACGCTTTCTTTCGCCAAGACAGTGCGTTTCTCACTGTTACATGCATTTTGAATGGGGAACTCGACCGAAACAAAGTATAAGTTTTCATTATGTGAATAACTTGGAAATCTTAGCTCAAACAGCTGCAAAACCTGTTTTCCCAGCACGGAGACCTTGAGTTCTATAAGATAAAGCCATAAACATGTGTATCCGAGTCTTCTATCAAAAGTTACAGCTATTTATATGAAGTTGTACAAAAACGCTTTCTTTCGCCAAGACAGTGCGTTTCTCACTGTTACATGCATTTGAATGGGGAACTCGACCGAAACAAAGTATAAGTTTTCATTATGTGAATAACTTGGAAATCTTAGCTCAAACAGCTGCAAAACCTGTTTTCCCAGCACGGAGACCTTGAGTTCTATAAGATAAAGCCATAAACATGTGTATCCGAGTCTTCTATCAAAAGTTACAGCTATTTATATGAAGTTGTACAAAATAGCTTTCTTTCGCCAAGACAGTGCGTTTCTCACTGTTACATGCATTTGAATGGGGAACTCGACCGAAACAAAGTATAAGTTTTCATTATGTGAATAACTTGGAAATCTTAGCTCAAACAGCTGCAAAACCTGTTTGCCCAGCACGGAGACCTTGAGTTCTATAAGATAAAGCCATAAACATGTGTATCCAAGTCTTCTATCAAAAGTTACAGCTATTTATATGAAGTTGTACAAAAACGCTTTCTTTCGCCAAGACAGTGCGTTTCTCACTGTTACATGCATTTGAATGGGGAACTCGACCGAAACAAAGTATAAGTTTTCATTATGTGAATAACTTGGAAATCTTAGCTCAAACAGCTGCAAAACCTGTTTTCCCAGCACGGAACCTTGAGTTCTATAAGATAAAGCCATAAACATGTGTATCCGAGTCTTCTATCAAAAGTTACAGCTATTTATATGAAGTTGTACAAAATAGCTTTCTTTCGCCAAGACAGTGCGTTTCTCACTGTTACATGCATTTGAATGGGGAACTCGACCGAAACAAAGTATAGGTTTTCATTATGTGAATAACTTGGAAATCTTAGCTCAAACAGCTGCAAAACCTGTTTTCCCAGCACGGAGACCTTGAGTTCTATAATATAAGGCCATAAACATGTTTGTATGAGTCTTCTATCAAAAGTTACAGCTATTTATATGAAGTTGTACAAAAACGTCTTCTTTCGCCAAGACAGTGCGTTTCTCACTGTTACATGCATTTGAATGGGGAACTCGACCGAAACAAAGTATAGGTTTTCATTATGTGAATAACTTGGAAATCTTAGCTCAAACAGCTGCAAAACCTGTTTGCCCAGCACGGGAACCTTGAGTTCTATAAGATAAAGCCATAAACATGTGTATCCAAGTCTTCTATCAAAAGTTACAGCTATTTATATGAAGTTGTACAAAAACGCTTTCTTTCGCCAAGACAGTGCGTTTCTCACTGTTACATGCATTTGAATGGGGAACTCGACCGAAACAAAGTATAAGTTTTCATTATGTGAATAACTTGGAAATCTTAGCTCAAACAGCTGCAAAACCTGTTTTCCCAGCACGGAACCTTGAGTTCTATAAGATAAAGCCATAAACATGTGTATCCGAGTCTTCTATCAAAAGTTACAGCTATTTATATGAAGTTGTACAAAATAGCTTTCTTTCGCCAAGACAGTGCGTTTCTCACTGTTACATGCATTTGAATGGGGAACTCGACCGAAACAAAGTATAGGTTTTCATTATGTGAATAACTTGGAAATCTTAGCTCAAACAGCTGCAAAACCTGTTTGCCCAGCACGGAGACCTTGAGTTCTATAAGATAAAGCCATAAACATGTTTGTCTGAGTCTTCTATCAAAAGTTACAGCTATTTATATGAAGTTGTACAAAAACGCATTCTTTCGCCAAGACAGTGCGTTTCTCACTGTTACATGCATTTTGAATGGGGAACTCGACCGAAACAAAGTATAAGTTTTCATTATGTGAATAACTTGGAAATCTTAGCTCAAACAGCTGCAAAACCTGTTTTCCCAGCACGGAGACCTTGAGTTCTATAAGATAAAGCCATAAACATGTGTATCCGAGTCTTCTATCAAAAGTTACAGCTATTTATATGAAGTTGTACAAAATAGCTTTCTTTCGCCAAGACAGTGCGTTTCTCACTGTTACATGCATTTGAATGGGGAACTCGACCGAAACAAAGTATAAGTTTTCATTATGTGAATAACTTGGAAATCTTAGCTCAAACAGCTGCAAAACCTGTTTGCCCAGCACGGAGACCTTGAGTTCTATAAGATAAAGCCATAAACATGTGTATCCGAGTCTTCTATCAAAAGTTACCGCTATTTATATGAAGTTGTACAAAAACGCTTTCTTTCGCCAAGACAGTGCGTTTCTCACTGTTACATGCATTTTGAATGGGGAACTCGACCGAAACAAAGTATAGGTTTTCATTATGTGAATAACTTGGAAATCTTAGCTCAAACAGCTGCAAAACCTGTTTTCCCAGCACGGAGACCTTGAGTTCTATAAGATAAAGCCATAAACATGTTTGTCTGAGTCTTCTATCAAAAGTTACAGCTATTTATATGAAGTTGTACAAAAACGCTTTCTTTCGCCAAGACAGTGCGTTTCTCACTGTTACATGCATTTGAATGGGGAACTCGACCGAAACAAAGTATAGGTTTTCATTATGTGAATAACTTGGAAATCTTAGCTCAAACAGCTGCAAAACCTGTTTTCCCAGCACGGAGACCTTGAGTTCTATAAGATAAAGCCATAAACATGTGTATCCGAGTCTTCTATCAAAAGTTACAGCTATTTATATGAAGTTGTACAAAAACGCTTTCTTTCGCCAAGACAGTGCGTTTCTCACTGTTACATGCATTTGAATGGGGAACTCGACCGAAACAAAGTATAAGTTTTCATTATGTGAATAACTTGGAAATCTTAGCTCAAACAGCTGCAAAACCTGTTTTCCCAGCACGGAGACCTTGAGTTCTATAAGATAAAGCCATAAACATGTGTATCCGAGTCTTCTATCAAAAGTTACAGCTATTTATATGAAGTTGTACAAAATAGCTTTCTTTCGCCAAGACAGTGCGTTTCTCACTGTTACATGCATTTGAATGGGGAACTCGACCGAAACAAAGTATAAGTTTTCATTATGTGAATAACTTGGAAATCTTAGCTCAAACAGCTGCAAAACCTGTTTGCCCAGCACGGAGACCTTGAGTTCTATAAGATAAAGCCATAAACATGTGTATCCAAGTCTTCTATCAAAAGTTACAGCTATTTATATGAAGTTGTACAAAAACGCTTTCTTTCGCCAAGACAGTGCGTTTCTCACTGTTACATGCATTTGAATGGGGAACTCGACCGAAACAAAGTATAAGTTTTCATTATGTGAATAACTTGGAAATCTTAGCTCAAACAGCTGCAAAACCTGTTTTCCCAGCACGGAACCTTGAGTTCTATAAGATAAAGCCATAAACATGTGTATCCGAGTCTTCTATCAAAAGTTACAGCTATTTATATGAAGTTGTACAAAAACGCTTTCTTTCGCCAAGACAGTGCGTTTCTCACTGTTACATGCATTTGAATGGGGAACTCGACCGAAACAAAGTATAGGTTTTCATTATGTGAATAACTTGGAAATCTTAGCTCAAACAGCTGCAAAACCTGTTTTCCCAGCACGGAGACCTTGAGTTCTATAAGATAAAGCCATAAACATGTGTATCCAAGTCTTCTATCAAAAGTTACAGCTATTTATATGAAGTTGTACAAAAACGCTTTCTTTCGCCAAGACAGTGCGTTTCTCACTGTTACATGCATTTGAATGGGGAACTCGACCGAAACAAAGTATAGGTTTTCATTATGTGAATAACTTGGAAATCTTAGCTCAAACAGCTGCAAAACCTGTTTTCCCAGCACGGAGACCTTGAGTTCTATAAGATAAAGCCATAAACATGTGTATCCGAGTCTTCTATCAAAAGTTACAGCTATTTCTATGAAGTTGTACAAAAACGCTTTCTTTCGCCAAGACAGTGCGTTTCTCACTGTTACATGCATTTTGAATGGGGAACTCGACCGAAACAAAGTATAAGTTTTCATTATGTGAATAACTTGGAAATCTTAGCTCAAACAGCTGCAAAACCTGTTTTCCCAGCACGGAGACCTTGAGTTCTATAAGATAAAGCCATAAACATGTGTATCCGAGTCTTCTATCAAAAGTTACAGCTATTTATATGAAGTTGTACAAAAACGCTTTCTTTCGCCAAGACAGTGCGTTTCTCACTGTTACATGCATTTGAATGGGGAACTCGACCGAAACAAAGTATAACTTTTCATTATGTGAATAACTTGGAAATCTTAGCTCAAACAGCTGCAAAACCTGTTTTCCCAGCACGGAGACCTTGAGTTCTATAAGATAAAGCCATAAACATGTGTATCCGAGTCTTCTATCAAAAGTTACAGCTATTTATATGAAGTTGTACAAAATAGCTTTCTTTCGCCAAGACAGTGCGTTTCTCACTGTTACATGCATTTGAATGGGGAACTCGACCGAAACAAAGTATAGGTTTTCATTATGTGAATAACTTGGAAATCTTAGCTCAAACAGCTGCAAAACCTGTTTGCCCAGCACGGGAACCTTGAGTTCTATAAGATAAAGCCATAAACATGTGTATCCGAGTCTTCTATCAAAAGTTACAGCTATTTATATGAAGTTGTACAAAAACGCTTTCTTTCGCCAAGACAGTGCGTTTCTCACTGTTACATGCATTTGAATGGGGAACTCGACCGAAACAAAGTATAGGTTTTCATTATGTGAATAACTTGGAAATCTTAGCTCAAACAGCTGCAAAACCTGTTTGCCCAGCACGGAGACCTTGAGTTCTATAAGATAAAGCCATAAACATGTTTGTCTGAGTCTTCTATCAAAAGTTACAGCTATTTCTATGAAGTTGTACAAAAACGCATTCTTTCGCCAAGACAGTGCGTTTCTCACTGTTACATGCATTTTGAATGGGGAACTCGACCGAAACAAAGTATAGGTTTTCATTATGTGAATAACTTGGAAATCTTAGCTCAAACAGCTGCAAAACCTGTTTTCCCAGCACGGAGACCTTGAGTTCTATAAGATAAAGCCATAAACATGTGTATCCGAGTCTTCTATCAAAAGTTACAGCTATTTCTATGAAGTTGTACAAAAACGCTTTCTTTCGCCAAGACAGTGCGTTTCTCACTGTTACATGCATTTTGAATGGGGAACTCGACCGAAACAAAGTATAAGTTTTCATTATGTGAATAACTTGGAAATCTTAGCTCAAACAGCTGCAAAACCTGTTTTCCCAGCACGGAGACCTTGAGTTCTATAAGATAAAGCCATAAACATGTGTATCCGAGTCTTCTATCAAAAGTTACAGCTATTTATATGAAGTTGTACAAAAACGCTTTCTTTCGCCAAGACAGTGCGTTTCTCACTGTTACATGCATTTGAATGGGGAACTCGACCGAAACAAAGTATAAGTTTTCATTATGTGAATAACTTGGAAATCTTAGCTCAAACAGCTGCAAAACCTGTTTTCCCAGCACGGAGACCTTGAGTTCTATAAGATAAAGCCATAAACATGTGTATCCGAGTCTTCTATCAAAAGTTACAGCTATTTATATGAAGTTGTACAAAATAGCTTTCTTTCGCCAAGACAGTGCGTTTCTCACTGTTACATGCATTTGAATGGGGAACTCGACCGAAACAAAGTATAGGTTTTCATTATGTGAATAACTTGGAAATCTTAGCTCAAACAGCTGCAAAACCTGTTTGCCCAGCACGGGAACCTTGAGTTCTATAAGATAAAGCCATAAACATGTGTATCCGAGTCTTCTATCAAAAGTTACAGCTATTTATATGAAGTTGTACAAAAACGCTTTCTTTCGCCAAGACAGTGCGTTTCTCACTGTTACATGCATTTGAATGGGGAACTCGACCGAAACAAAGTATAAGTTTTCATTATGTGAATAACTTGGAAATCTTAGCTCAAACAGCTGCAAAACCTGTTTTCCCAGCACGGAGACCTTGAGTTCTATAATATAAGGCCATAAACATGTTTGTATGAGTCTTCTATCAAAAGTTACAGCTATTTATATGAAGTTGTACAAAAACGTCTTCTTTCGCCAAGACAGTGCGTTTCTCACTGTTACATGCATTTGAATGGGGAACTCGACCGAAACAAAGTATAGGTTTTCATTATGTGAATAACTTGGAAATCTTAGCTCAAACAGCTGCAAAACCTGTTTGCCCAGCACGGGAACCTTGAGTTCTATAAGATAAAGCCATAAACATGTGTATCCAAGTCTTCTATCAAAAGTTACAGCTATTTATATGAAGTTGTACAAAAACGCTTTCTTTCGCCAAGACAGTGCGTTTCTCACTGTTACATGCATTTGAATGGGGAACTCGACCGAAACAATGTATAAGTTTTCATTATGTGAATAACTTGGAAATCTTAGCTCAAACAGCTGCAAAACCTGTTTTCCCAGCACGGAACCTTGAGTTCTATAAGATAAAGCCATAAACATGTGTATCCGAGTCTTCTATCAAAAGTTACAGCTATTTATATGAAGTTGTACAAAATAGCTTTCTTTCGCCAAGACAGTGCGTTTCTCACTGTTACATGCATTTGAATGGGGAACTCGACCGAAACAAAGTATAGGTTTTCATTATGTGAATAACTTGGAAATCTTAGCTCAAACAGCTGCAAAACCTGTTTGCCCAGCACGGAGACCTTGAGTTCTATAAGATAAAGCCATAAACATGTTTGTCTGAGTCTTCTATCAAAAGTTACAGCTATTTATATGAAGTTGTACAAAAACGCATTCTTTCGCCAAGACAGTGCGTTTCTCACTGTTACATGCATTTTGAATGGGGAACTCGACCGAAACAAAGTATAGGTTTTCATTATGTGAATAACTTGGAAATCTTAGCTCAAACAGCTGCAAAACCTGTTTTCCCAGCACGGAGACCTTGAGTTCTATAAGATAAAGCCATAAACATGTGTATCCGAGTCTTCTATCAAAAGTTACAGCTATTTCTATGAAGTTGTACAAAAACGCTTTCTTTCGCCAAGACAGTGCGTTTCTCACTGTTACATGCATTTTGAATGGGGAACTCGACCGAAACAAAGTATAAGTTTTCATTATGTGAATAACTTGGAAATCTTAGCTCAAACAGCTGCAAAACCTGTTTTCCCAGCACGGAGACCTTGAGTTCTATAAGATAAAGCCATAAACATGTGTATCCGAGTCTTCTATCAAAAGTTACAGCTATTTATATGAAGTTGTACAAAAACGCTTTCTTTCGCCAAGACAGTGCGTTTCTCACTGTTACATGCATTTGAATGGGGAACTCGACCGAAACAAAGTATAAGTTTTCATTATGTGAATAACTTGGAAATCTTAGCTCAAACAGCTGCAAAACCTGTTTTCCCAGCACGGAGACCTTGAGTTCTATAAGATAAAGCCATAAACATGTGTATCCGAGTCTTCTATCAAAAGTTACAGCTATTTATATGAAGTTGTACAAAATAGCTTTCTTTCGCCAAGACAGTGCGTTTCTCACTGTTACATGCATTTGAATGGGGAACTCGACCGAAACAAAGTATAAGTTTTCATTATGTGAATAACTTGGAAATCTTAGCTCAAACAGCTGCAAAACCTGTTTGCCCAGCACGGAGACCTTGAGTTCTATAAGATAAAGCCATAAACATGTGTATCCAAGTCTTCTATCAAAAGTTACAGCTATTTATATGAAGTTGTACAAAAACGCTTTCTTTCGCCAAGACAGTGCGTTTCTCACTGTTACATGCATTTGAATGGGGAACTCGACCGAAACAAAGTATAAGTTTTCATTATGTGAATAACTTGGAAATCTTAGCTCAAACAGCTGCAAAACCTGTTTTCCCAGCACGGAACCTTGAGTTCTATAAGATAAAGCCATAAACATGTGTATCCGAGTCTTCTATCAAAAGTTACAGCTATTTATATGAAGTTGTACAAAATAGCTTTCTTTCGCCAAGACAGTGCGTTTCTCACTGTTACATGCATTTGAATGGGGAACTCGACCGAAACAAAGTATAGGTTTTCATTATGTGAATAACTTGGAAATCTTAGCTCAAACAGCTGCAAAACCTGTTTGCCCAGCACGGGAACCTTGAGTTCTATAAGATAAAGCCATAAACATGTGTATCCGAGTCTTCTATCAAAAGTTACAGCTATTTATATGAAGTTGTACAAAAACGCTTTCTTTCGCCAAGACAGTGCGTTTCTCACTGTTACATGCATTTGAATGGGGAACTCGACCGAAACAAAGTATAAGTTTTCATTATGTGAATAACTTGGAAATCTTAGCTCAAACAGCTGCAAAACCTGTTTTCCCAGCACGGAGACCTTGAGTTCTATAATATAAGGCCATAAACATGTTTGTATGAGTCTTCTATCAAAAGTTACAGCTATTTATATGAAGTTGTACAAAAACGTCTTCTTTCGCCAAGACAGTGCGTTTCTCACTGTTACATGCATTTGAATGGGGAACTCGACCGAAACAAAGTATAGGTTTTCATTATGTGAATAACTTGGAAATCTTAGCTCAAACAGCTGCAAAACCTGTTTGCCCAGCACGGGAACCTTGAGTTCTATAAGATAAAGCCATAAACATGTGTATCCAAGTCTTCTATCAAAAGTTACAGCTATTTATATGAAGTTGTACAAAAACGCTTTCTTTCGCCAAGACAGTGCGTTTCTCACTGTTACATGCATTTGAATGGGGAACTCGACCGAAACAAAGTATAAGTTTTCATTATGTGAATAACTTGGAAATCTTAGCTCAAACAGCTGCAAAACCTGTTTTCCCAGCACGGAACCTTGAGTTCTATAAGATAAAGCCATAAACATGTGTATCCGAGTCTTCTATCAAAAGTTACAGCTATTTATATGAAGTTGTACAAAATAGCTTTCTTTCGCCAAGACAGTGCGTTTCTCACTGTTACATGCATTTGAATGGGGAACTCGACCGAAACAAAGTATAGGTTTTCATTATGTGAATAACTTGGAAATCTTAGCTCAAACAGCTGCAAAACCTGTTTTCCCAGCACGGAACCTTGAGTTCTATAAGATAAAGCCATAAACATGTGTATCCGAGTCTTCTATCAAAAGTTACAGCTATTTATATGAAGTTGTACAAAAACGCTTTCTTTCGCCAAGACAGTGCGTTTCTCACTGTTACATGCATTTGAATGGGGAACTCGACCGAAACAAAGTATAAGTTTTCATTATGTGAATAACTTGGAAATCTTAGCTCAAACAGCTGCAAAACCTGTTTTCCCAGCACGGAGACCTTGAGTTCTATAATATAAGGCCATAAACATGTTTGTATGAGTCTTCTATCAAAAGTTACAGCTATTTATATGAAGTTGTACAAAAACGTCTTCTTTCGCCAAGACAGTGCGTTTCTCACTGTTACATGCATTTGAATGGGGAACTCGACCGAAACAAAGTATAGGTTTTCATTATGTGAATAACTTGGAAATCTTAGCTCAAACAGCTGCAAAACCTGTTTGCCCAGCACGGGAACCTTGAGTTCTATAAGATAAAGCCATAAACATGTGTATCCAAGTCTTCTATCAAAAGTTACAGCTATTTATATGAAGTTGTACAAAAACGCTTTCTTTCGCCAAGACAGTGCGTTTCTCACTGTTACATGCATTTGAATGGGGAACTCGACCGAAACAAAGTATAAGTTTTCATTATGTGAATAACTTGGAAATCTTAGCTCAAACAGCTGCAAAACCTGTTTTCCCAGCACGGAACCTTGAGTTCTATAAGATAAAGCCATAAACATGTGTATCCGAGTCTTCTATCAAAAGTTACAGCTATTTATATGAAGTTGTACAAAATAGCTTTCTTTCGCCAAGACAGTGCGTTTCTCACTGTTACATGCATTTGAATGGGGAACTCGACCGAAACAAAGTATAGGTTTTCATTATGTGAATAACTTGGAAATCTTAGCTCAAACAGCTGCAAAACCTGTTTTCCCAGCACGGAACCTTGAGTTCTATAAGATAAAGCCATAAACATGTGTATCCGAGTCTTCTATCAAAAGTTACAGCTATTTATATGAAGTTGTACAAAATAGCTTTCTTTCGCCAAGACAGTGCGTTTCTCACTGTTACATGCATTTGAATGGGGAACTCGACCGAAACAAAGTATAGGTTTTCATTATGTGAATAACTTGGAAATCTTAGCTCAAACAGCTGCAAAACCTGTTTGCCCAGCACGGAGACCTTGAGTTCTATAAGATAAAGCCATAAACATGTTTGTCTGAGTCTTCTATCAAAAGTTACAGCTATTTATATGAAGTTGTACAAAAACGCATTCTTTCGCCAAGACAGTGCGTTTCTCACTGTTACATGCATTTTGAATGGGGAACTCGACCGAAACAAAGTATAGGTTTTCATTATGTGAATAACTTGGAAATCTTAGCTCAAACAGCTGCAAAACCTGTTTTCCCAGCACGGAGACCTTGAGTTCTATAAGATAAAGCCATAAACATGTGTATCCGAGTCTTCTATCAAAAGTTACAGCTATTTCTATGAAGTTGTACAAAAACGCTTTCTTTCGCCAAGACAGTGCGTTTCTCACTGTTACATGCATTTTGAATGGGGAACTCGACCGAAACAAAGTATAAGTTTTCATTATGTGAATAACTTGGAAATCTTAGCTCAAACAGCTGCAAAACCTGTTTTCCCAGCACGGAGACCTTGAGTTCTATAAGATAAAGCCATAAACATGTGTATCCGAGTCTTCTATCAAAAGTTACAGCTATTTATATGAAGTTGTACAAAAACGCTTTCTTTCGCCAAGACAGTGCGTTTCTCACTGTTACATGCATTTGAATGGGGAACTCGACCGAAACAAAGTATAAGTTTTCATTATGTGAATAACTTGGAAATCTTAGCTCAAACAGCTGCAAAACCTGTTTTCCCAGCACGGAGACCTTGAGTTCTATAAGATAAAGCCATAAACATGTGTATCCGAGTCTTCTATCAAAAGTTACAGCTATTTATATGAAGTTGTACAAAATAGCTTTCTTTCGCCAAGACAGTGCGTTTCTCACTGTTACATGCATTTGAATGGGGAACTCGACCGAAACAAAGTATAAGTTTTCATTATGTGAATAACTTGGAAATCTTAGCTCAAACAGCTGCAAAACCTGTTTGCCCAGCACGGAGACCTTGAGTTCTATAAGATAAAGCCATAAACATGTGTATCCAAGTCTTCTATCAAAAGTTACAGCTATTTATATGAAGTTGTACAAAAACGCTTTCTTTCGCCAAGACAGTGCGTTTCTCACTGTTACATGCATTTGAATGGGGAACTCGACCGAAACAAAGTATAAGTTTTCATTATGTGAATAACTTGGAAATCTTAGCTCAAACAGCTGCAAAACCTGTTTTCCCAGCACGGAACCTTGAGTTCTATAAGATAAAGCCATAAACATGTGTATCCGAGTCTTCTATCAAAAGTTACAGCTATTTATATGAAGTTGTACAAAATAGCTTTCTTTCGCCAAGACAGTGCGTTTCTCACTGTTACATGCATTTGAATGGGGAACTCGACCGAAACAAAGTATAGGTTTTCATTATGTGAATAACTTGGAAATCTTAGCTCAAACAGCTGCAAAACCTGTTTGCCCAGCACGGGAACCTTGAGTTCTATAAGATAAAGCCATAAACATGTGTATCCGAGTCTTCTATCAAAAGTTACAGCTATTTATATGAAGTTGTACAAAAACGCTTTCTTTCGCCAAGACAGTGCGTTTCTCACTGTTACATGCATTTGAATGGGGAACTCGACCGAAACAAAGTATAAGTTTTCATTATGTGAATAACTTGGAAATCTTAGCTCAAACAGCTGCAAAACCTGTTTTCCCAGCACGGAGACCTTGAGTTCTATAATATAAGGCCATAAACATGTTTGTATGAGTCTTCTATCAAAAGTTACAGCTATTTATATGAAGTTGTACAAAAACGTCTTCTTTCGCCAAGACAGTGCGTTTCTCACTGTTACATGCATTTGAATGGGGAACTCGACCGAAACAAAGTATAGGTTTTCATTATGTGAATAACTTGGAAATCTTAGCTCAAACAGCTGCAAAACCTGTTTGCCCAGCACGGGAACCTTGAGTTCTATAAGATAAAGCCATAAACATGTGTATCCAAGTCTTCTATCAAAAGTTACAGCTATTTATATGAAGTTGTACAAAAACGCTTTCTTTCGCCAAGACAGTGCGTTTCTCACTGTTACATGCATTTGAATGGGGAACTCGACCGAAACAAAGTATAAGTTTTCATTATGTGAATAACTTGGAAATCTTAGCTCAAACAGCTGCAAAACCTGTTTTCCCAGCACGGAACCTTGAGTTCTATAAGATAAAGCCATAAACATGTGTATCCGAGTCTTCTATCAAAAGTTACAGCTATTTATATGAAGTTGTACAAAATAGCTTTCTTTCGCCAAGACAGTACGTTTCTCACTGTTACATGCATTTGAATGGGGAACTCGACCGAAACAAAGTATAAGTTTTCATTATGTGAATAACTTGGAAATCTTAGCTCAAACAGCTGCAAAACCTGTTTGCCCAGCACGGAGACCTTGAGTTCTATAAGATAAAGCCATAAACATGTGTATCCGAGTCTTCTATCAAAAGTTACCGCTATTTATATGAAGTTGTACAAAAACGCTTTCTTTCGCCAAGACAGTGCGTTTCTCACTGTTACATGCATTTTGAATGGGGAACTCGACCGAAACAAAGTATAGGTTTTCATTATGTGAATAACTTGGAAATCTTAGCTCAAACAGCTGCAAAACCTGTTTTCCCAGCACGGAGACCTTGAGTTCTATAAGATAAAGCCATAAACATGTTTGTCTGAGTCTTCTATCAAAAGTTACAGCTATTTATATGAAGTTGTACAAAAACGCTTTCTTTCGCCAAGACAGTGCGTTTCTCACTGTTACATGCATTTGAATGGGGAACTCGACCGAAACAAAGTATAGGTTTTCATTATGTGAATAACTTGGAAATCTTAGCTCAAACAGCTGCAAAACCTGTTTTCCCAGCACGGAGACCTTGAGTTCTATAAGATAAAGCCATAAACATGTGTATCCGAGTCTTCTATCAAAAGTTACAGCTATTTATATGAAGTTGTACAAAAACGCTTTCTTTCGCCAAGACAGTGCGTTTCTCACTGTTACATGCATTTGAATGGGGAACTCGACCGAAACAAAGTATAAGTTTTCATTATGTGAATAACTTGGAAATCTTAGCTCAAACAGCTGCAAAACCTGTTTTCCCAGCACGGAGACCTTGAGTTCTATAAGATAAAGCCATAAACATGTGTATCCGAGTCTTCTATCAAAAGTTACAGCTATTTATATGAAGTTGTACAAAATAGCTTTCTTTCGCCAAGACAGTGCGTTTCTCACTGTTACATGCATTTGAATGGGGAACTCGACCGAAACAAAGTATAAGTTTTCATTATGTGAATAACTTGGAAATCTTAGCTCAAACAGCTGCAAAACCTGTTTGCCCAGCACGGAGACCTTGAGTTCTATAAGATAAAGCCATAAACATGTGTATCCAAGTCTTCTATCAAAAGTTACAGCTATTTATATGAAGTTGTACAAAAACGCTTTCTTTCGCCAAGACAGTGCGTTTCTCACTGTTACATGCATTTGAATGGGGAACTCGACCGAAACAAAGTATAAGTTTTCATTATGTGAATAACTTGGAAATCTTAGCTCAAACAGCTGCAAAACCTGTTTTCCCAGCACGGAACCTTGAGTTCTATAAGATAAAGCCATAAACATGTGTATCCGAGTCTTCTATCAAAAGTTACAGCTATTTATATGAAGTTGTACAAAAACGCTTTCTTTCGCCAAGACAGTGCGTTTCTCACTGTTACATGCATTTGAATGGGGAACTCGACCGAAACAAAGTATAGGTTTTCATTATGTGAATAACTTGGAAATCTTAGCTCAAACAGCTGCAAAACCTGTTTTCCCAGCACGGAGACCTTGAGTTCTATAAGATAAAGCCATAAACATGTGTATCCAAGTCTTCTATCAAAAGTTACAGCTATTTATATGAAGTTGTACAAAAACGCTTTCTTTCGCCAAGACAGTGCGTTTCTCACTGTTACATGCATTTGAATGGGGAACTCGACCGAAACAAAGTATAGGTTTTCATTATGTGAATAACTTGGAAATCTTAGCTCAAACAGCTGCAAAACCTGTTTTCCCAGCACGGAGACCTTGAGTTCTATAAGATAAAGCCATAAACATGTGTATCCGAGTCTTCTATCAAAAGTTACAGCTATTTCTATGAAGTTGTACAAAAACGCTTTCTTTCGCCAAGACAGTGCGTTTCTCACTGTTACATGCATTTTGAATGGGGAACTCGACCGAAACAAAGTATAAGTTTTCATTATGTGAATAACTTGGAAATCTTAGCTCAAACAGCTGCAAAACCTGTTTTCCCAGCACGGAGACCTTGAGTTCTATAAGATAAAGCCATAAACATGTGTATCCGAGTCTTCTATCAAAAGTTACAGCTATTTATATGAAGTTGTACAAAATAGCTTTCTTTCGCCAAGACAGTGCGTTTCTCACTGTTACATGCATTTGAATGGGGAACTCGACCGAAACAAAGTATAAGTTTTCATTATGTGAATAACTTGGAAATCTTAGCTCAAACAGCTGCAAAACCTGTTTGCCCAGCACGGAGACCTTGAGTTCTATAAGATAAAGCCATAAACATGTGTATCCAAGTCTTCTATCAAAAGTTACAGCTATTTATATGAAGTTGTACAAAAACGCTTTCTTTCGCCAAGACAGTGCGTTTCTCACTGTTACATGCATTTGAATGGGGAACTCGACCGAAACAAAGTATAGGTTTTCATTATGTGAATAACTTGGAAATCTTAGCTCAAACAGCTGCAAAACCTGTTTTCCCAGCACGGAGACCTTGAGTTCTATAATATAAGGCCATAAACATGTTTGTATGAGTCTTCTATCAAAAGTTACAGCTATTTCTATGAAGTTGTACAAAAACGTCTTCTTTCGCCAAGACAGTGCGTTTCTCACTGTTACATGCATTTGAATGGGGAACTCGACCGAAACAAAGTATAAGTTTTCATTATGTGAATAACTTGGAAATCTTAGCTCAAACAGCTGCAAAACCTGTTTTCCCAGCACGGAGACCTTGAGTTCTATAAGATAAAGCCATAAACATGTGTATCCGAGTCTTCTATCAAAAGTTACAGCTATTTATATGAAGTTGTACAAAATAGCTTTCTTTCGCCAAGACAGTGCGTTTCTCACTGTTACATGCATTTGAATGGGGAACTCGACCGAAACAAAGTATAAGTTTTCATTATGTGAATAACTTGGAAATCTTAGCTCAAACAGCTGCAAAACCTGTTTGCCCAGCACGGAGACCTTGAGTTCTATAAGATAAAGCCATAAACATGTGTATCCAAGTCTTCTATCAAAAGTTACAGCTATTTATATGAAGTTGTACAAAAACGCTTTCTTTCGCCAAGACAGTGCGTTTCTCACTGTTACATGCATTTGAATGGGGAACTCGACCGAAACAAAGTATAAGTTTTCATTATGTGAATAACTTGGAAATCTTAGCTCAAACAGCTGCAAAACCTGTTTTCCCAGCACGGAACCTTGAGTTCTATAAGATAAAGCCATAAACATGTGTATCCGAGTCTTCTATCAAAAGTTACAGCTATTTATATGAAGTTGTACAAAAACGCTTTCTTTCGCCAAGACAGTGCGTTTCTCACTGTTACATGCATTTGAATGGGGAACTCGACCGAAACAAAGTATAGGTTTTCATTATGTGAATAACTTGGAAATCTTAGCTCAAACAGCTGCAAAACCTGTTTTCCCAGCACGGAGACCTTGAGTTCTATAAGATAAAGCCATAAACATGTGTATCCAAGTCTTCTATCAAAAGTTACAGCTATTTATATGAAGTTGTACAAAAACGCTTTCTTTCGCCAAGACAGTGCGTTTCTCACTGTTACATGCATTTGAATGGGGAACTCGACCGAAACAAAGTATAGGTTTTCATTATGTGAATAACTTGGAAATCTTAGCTCAAACAGCTGCAAAACCTGTTTTCCCAGCACGGAGACCTTGAGTTCTATAAGATAAAGCCATAAACATGTGTATCCGAGTCTTCTATCAAAAGTTACAGCTATTTCTATGAAGTTGTACAAAAACGCTTTCTTTCGCCAAGACAGTGCGTTTCTCACTGTTACATGCATTTTGAATGGGGAACTCGACCGAAACAAAGTATAAGTTTTCATTATGTGAATAACTTGGAAATCTTAGCTCAAACAGCTGCAAAACCTGTTTTCCCAGCACGGAGACCTTGAGTTCTATAAGATAAAGCCATAAACATGTGTATCCGAGTCTTCTATCAAAAGTTACAGCTATTTATATGAAGTTGTACAAAATAGCTTTCTTTCGCCAAGACAGTGCGTTTCTCACTGTTACATGCATTTGAATGGGGAACTCGACCGAAACAAAGTATAAGTTTTCATTATGTGAATAACTTGGAAATCTTAGCTCAAACAGCTGCAAAACCTGTTTGCCCAGCACGGAGACCTTGAGTTCTATAAGATAAAGCCATAAACATGTGTATCCAAGTCTTCTATCAAAAGTTACAGCTATTTATATGAAGTTGTACAAAAACGCTTTCTTTCGCCAAGACAGTGCGTTTCTCACTGTTACATGCATTTGAATGGGGAACTCGACCGAAACAAAGTATAGGTTTTCATTATGTGAATAACTTGGAAATCTTAGCTCAAACAGCTGCAAAACCTGTTTTCCCAGCACGGAGACCTTGAGTTCTATAATATAAGGCCATAAACATGTTTGTATGAGTCTTCTATCAAAAGTTACAGCTATTTCTATGAAGTTGTACAAAAACGTCTTCTTTCGCCAAGACAGTGCGTTTCTCACTGTTACATGCATTTGAATGGGGAACTCGACCGAAACAAAGTATAAGTTTTCATTATGTGAATAACTTGGAAATCTTAGCTCAAACAGCTGCAAAACCTGTTTTCCCAGCACGGAGACCTTGAGTTCTATAAGATAAAGCCATAAACATGTGTATCCGAGTCTTCTATCAAAAGTTACAGCTATTTATATGAAGTTGTACAAAATAGCTTTCTTTCGCCAAGACAGTGCGTTTCTCACTGTTACATGCATTTGAATGGGGAACTCGACCGAAACAAAGTATAGGTTTTCATTATGTGAATAACTTGGAAATCTTAGCTCAAACAGCTGCAAAACCTGTTTGCCCAGCACGGGAACCTTGAGTTCTATAAGATAAAGCCATAAACATGTGTATCCGAGTCTTCTATCAAAAGTTACAGCTATTTATATGAAGTTGTACAAAAACGCTTTCTTTCGCCAAGACAGTGCGTTTCTCACTGTTACATGCATTTGAATGGGGAACTCGACCGAAACAAAGTATAGGTTTTCATTATGTGAATAACTTGGAAATCTTAGCTCAAACAGCTGCAAAACCTGTTTTCCCAGCACGGAGACCTTGAGTTCTATAAGATAAAGCCATAAACATGTGTATCCGAGTCTTCTATCAAAAGTTACAGCTATTTCTATGAAGTTGTACAAAAACGCTTTCTTTCGCCAAGACAGTGCGTTTCTCACTGTTACATGCATTTTGAATGGGGAACTCGACCGAAACAAAGTATAAGTTTTCATTATGTGAATAACTTGGAAATCTTAGCTCAAACAGCTGCAAAACCTGTTTTCCCAGCACGGAGACCTTGAGTTCTATAAGATAAAGCCATAAACATGTGTATCCGAGTCTTCTATCAAAAGTTACAGCTATTTATATGAAGTTGTACAAAATAGCTTTCTTTCGCCAAGACAGTGCGTTTCTCACTGTTACATGCATTTGAATGGGGAACTCGACCGAAACAAAGTATAAGTTTTCATTATGTGAATAACTTGGAAATCTTAGCTCAAACAGCTGCAAAACCTGTTTGCCCAGCACGGAGACCTTGAGTTCTATAAGATAAAGCCATAAACATGTGTATCCAAGTCTTCTATCAAAAGTTACAGCTATTTATATGAAGTTGTACAAAAACGCTTTCTTTCGCCAAGACAGTGCGTTTCTCACTGTTACATGCATTTGAATGGGGAACTCGACCGAAACAAAGTATAGGTTTTCATTATGTGAATAACTTGGAAATCTTAGCTCAAACAGCTGCAAAACCTGTTTTCCCAGCACGGAGACCTTGAGTTCTATAATATAAGGCCATAAACATGTTTGTATGAGTCTTCTATCAAAAGTTACAGCTATTTCTATGAAGTTGTACAAAAACGTCTTCTTTCGCCAAGACAGTGCGTTTCTCACTGTTACATGCATTTGAATGGGGAACTCGACCGAAACAAAGTATAGGTTTTCATTATGTGAATAACTTGGAAATCTTAGCTCAAACAGCTGCAAAACCTGTTTTCCCAGCACGGAGACCTTGAGTTCTATAAGATAAAGCCATAAACATGTGTATCCGAGTCTTCTATCAAAAGTTACAGCTATTTATATGAAGTTGTACAAAATAGCTTTCTTTCGCCAAGACAGTGCGTTTCTCACTGTTACATGCATTTGAATGGGGAACTCGACCGAAACAAAGTATAGGTTTTCATTATGTGAATAACTTGGAAATCTTAGCTCAAACAGCTGCAAAACCTGTTTGCCCAGCACGGAGACCTTGAGTTCTATAAGATAAAGCCATAAACATGTGTATCCGAGTCTTCTATCAAAAGTTACAGCTATTTATATGAAGTTGTACAAAAACGCTTTCTTTCGCCAAGACAGTGCGTTTCTCACTGTTACATGCATTTTGAATGGGGAACTCGACCGAAACAAAGTATAGGTTTTCATTATGTGAATAACTTGGAAATCTTAGCTCAAACAGCTGCAAAACCTGTTTTCCCAGCACGGAGACCTTGAGTTCTATAAGATAAAGCCATAAACATGTTTGTCTGAGTCTTCTATCAAAAGTTACAGCTATTTATATGAAGTTGTACAAAAACGCTTTCTTTCGCCAAGACAGTGCGTTTCTCACTGTTACATGCATTTTGAATGGGGAACTCGACCGAAACAAAGTATAGGTTTTCATTATGTGAATAACTTGGAAATCTTAGCTCAAACAGCTGCAAAACCTGTTTTCCCAGCACGGAGACCTTGAGTTCTATAAGATAAAGCCATAAACATGTGTATCCGAGTCTTCTATCAAAAGTTACAGCTATTTATATGAAGTTGTACAAAAACGCTTTCTTTCGCCAAGACAGTGCGTTTCTCACTGTTACATGCATTTGAATGGGGAACTCGACCGAAACAAAGTATAAGTTTTCATTATGTGAATAACTTGGAAATCTTAGCTCAAACAGCTGCAAAACCTGTTTTCCCAGCACGGAGACCTTGAGTTCTATAAGATAAAGCCATAAACATGTGTATCCGAGTCTTCTATCAAAAGTTACAGCTATTTATATGAAGTTGTACAAAATAGCTTTCTTTCGCCAAGACAGTGCGTTTCTCACTGTTACATGCATTTGAATGGGGAACTCGACCGAAACAAAGTATAAGTTTTCATTATGTGAATAACTTGGAAATCTTAGCTCAAACAGCTGCAAAACCTGTTTGCCCAGCACGGAGACCTTGAGTTCTATAAGATAAAGCCATAAACATGTGTATCCAAGTCTTCTATCAAAAGTTACAGCTATTTATATGAAGTTGTACAAAAACGCTTTCTTTCGCCAAGACAGTGCGTTTCTCACTGTTACATGCATTTGAATGGGGAACTCGACCGAAACAAAGTATAAGTTTTCATTATGTGAATAACTTGGAAATCTTAGCTCAAACAGCTGCAAAACCTGTTTTCCCAGCACGGAACCTTGAGTTCTATAAGATAAAGCCATAAACATGTGTATCCGAGTCTTCTATCAAAAGTTACAGCTATTTATATGAAGTTGTACAAAATAGCTTTCTTTCGCCAAGACAGTGCGTTTCTCACTGTTACATGCATTTGAATGGGGAACTCGACCGAAACAAAGTATAGGTTTTCATTATGTGAATAACTTGGAAATCTTAGCTCAAACAGCTGCAAAACCTGTTTGCCCAGCACGGGAACCTTGAGTTCTATAAGATAAAGCCATAAACATGTGTATCCGAGTCTTCTATCAAAAGTTACAGCTATTTATATGAAGTTGTACAAAAACGCTTTCTTTCGCCAAGACAGTGCGTTTCTCACTGTTACATGCATTTGAATGGGGAACTCGACCGAAACAAAGTATAAGTTTTCATTATGTGAATAACTTGGAAATCTTAGCTCAAACAGCTGCAAAACCTGTTTTCCCAGCACGGAGACCTTGAGTTCTATAATATAAGGCCATAAACATGTTTGTATGAGTCTTCTATCAAAAGTTACAGCTATTTCTATGAAGTTGTACAAAAACGTCTTCTTTCGCCAAGACAGTGCATTTCTCACTGTTACATGCATTTGAATGGGGAACTCGACCGAAACAAAGTATAGGTTTTCATTATGTGAATAACTTGGAAATCTTAGCTCAAACAGCTGCAAAACCTGTTTGCCCAGCACGGGAACCTTGAGTTCTATAAGATAAAGCCATAAACATGTGTATCCAAGTCTTCTATCAAAAGTTACAGCTATTTATATGAAGTTGTACAAAAACGCTTTCTTTCGCCAAGACAGTGCGTTTCTCACTGTTACATGCATTTGAATGGGGAACTCGACCGAAACAAAGTATAAGTTTTCATTATGTGAAAAACTTGGAAATCTTAGCTCAAACAGCTGCAAAACCTGTTTTCCCAGCACGGAGACCTTGAGTTCTATAATATAAGGCCATAAACATGTTTGTATGAGTCTTCTATCAAAAGTTACAGCTATTTCTATGAAGTTGTACAAAAACGTCTTCTTTCGCCAAGACAGTGCGTTTCTCACTGTTACATGCATTTGAATGGGGAACTCGACCGAAACAAAGTATAGGTTTTCATTATGTGAATAACTTGGAAATCTTAGCTCAAACAGCTGCAAAACCTGTTTGCCCAGCACGGGAACCTTGAGTTCTATAAGATAAAGCCATAAACATGTGTATCCAAGTCTTCTATCAAAAGTTACAGCTATTTATATGAAGTTGTACAAAAACGCTTTCTTTCGCCAAGACAGTGCGTTTCTCACTGTTACATGCATTTGAATGGGGAACTCGACCGAAACAAAGTATAAGTTTTCATTATGTGAATAACTTGGAAATCTTAGCTCAAACAGCTGCAAAACCTGTTTTCCCAGCACGGAACCTTGAGTTCTATAAGATAAAGCCATAAACATGTGTATCCGAGTCTTCTATCAAAAGTTACAGCTATTTATATGAAGTTGTACAAAATAGCTTTCTTTCGCCAAGACAGTGCGTTTCTCACTGTTACATGCATTTGAATGGGGAACTCGACCGAAACAAAGTATAGGTTTTCATTATGTGAATAACTTGGAAATCTTAGCTCAAACAGCTGCAAAACCTGTTTGCCCAGCACGGGAACCTTGAGTTCTATAAGATAAAGCCATAAACATGTGTATCCGAGTCTTCTATCAAAAGTTACAGCTATTTATATGAAGTTGTACAAAAACGCTTTCTTTCGCCAAGACAGTGCGTTTCTCACTGTTACATGCATTTGAATGGGGAACTCGACCGAAACAAAGTATAAGTTTTCATTATGTGAATAACTTGGAAATCTTAGCTCAAACAGCTGCAAAACCTGTTTTCCCAGCACGGAGACCTTGAGTTCTATAATATAAGGCCATAAACATGTTTGTATGAGTCTTCTATCAAAAGTTACAGCTATTTCTATGAAGTTGTACAAAAACGTCTTCTTTCGCCAAGACAGTGCATTTCTCACTGTTACATGCATTTGAATGGGGAACTCGACCGAAACAAAGTATAGGTTTTCATTATGTGAATAACTTGGAAATCTTAGCTCAAACAGCTGCAAAACCTGTTTGCCCAGCACGGGAACCTTGAGTTCTATAAGATAAAGCCATAAACATGTGTATCCAAGTCTTCTATCAAAAGTTACAGCTATTTATATGAAGTTGTACAAAAACGCTTTCTTTCGCCAAGACAGTGCGTTTCTCACTGTTACATGCATTTGAATGGGGAACTCGACCGAAACAAAGTATAAGTTTTCATTATGTGAATAACTTGGAAATCTTAGCTCAAACAGCTGCAAAACCTGTTTTCCCAGCACGGAGACCTTGAGTTCTATAATATAAGGCCATAAACATGTTTGTATGAGTCTTCTATCAAAAGTTACAGCTATTTCTATGAAGTTGTACAAAAACGTCTTCTTTCGCCAAGACAGTGCGTTTCTCACTGTTACATGCATTTGAATGGGGAACTCGACCGAAACAAAGTATAGGTTTTCATTATGTGAATAACTTGGAAATCTTAGCTCAAACAGCTGCAAAACCTGTTTGCCCAGCACGGGAACCTTGAGTTCTATAAGATAAAGCCATAAACATGTGTATCCAAGTCTTCTATCAAAAGTTACAGCTATTTATATGAAGTTGTACAAAAACGCTTTCTTTCGCCAAGACAGTGCGTTTCTCACTGTTACATGCATTTGAATGGGGAACTCGACCGAAACAAAGTATACGTTTTCATTATGTGAATAACTTGGAAATCTTAGCTCAAACAGCTGCAAAACCTGTTTTCCCAGCACGGAACCTTGAGTTCTATAAGATAAAGCCATAAACATGTGTATCCGAGTCTTCTATCAAAAGTTACAGCTATTTATATGAAGTTGTACAAAATAGCTTTCTTTCGCCAAGACAGTGCGTTTCTCACTGTTACATGCATTTGAATGGGGAACTCGACCGAAACAAAGTATAGGTTTTCATTATGTGAATAACTTGGAAATCTTAGCTCAAACAGCTGCAAAACCTGTTTTCCCAGCACGGAGACCTTGAGTTCTATAAGATAAAGCCATAAACATGTGTATCCGAGTCTTCTATCAAAAGTTACAGCTATTTATATGAAGTTGTACAAAAACGCTTTCTTTCGCCAAGACAGTGCGTTTCTCACTGTTACATGCATTTGAATGGGGAACTCGACCGAAACAAAGTATAAGTTTTCATTATGTGAATAACTTGGAAATCTTAGCTCAAACAGCTGCAAAACCTGTTTTCCCAGCACAGAACCTTGAGTTCTATAAGATAAAGCCATAAACATGTGTATCCGAGTCTTCTATCAAAAGTTACAGCTATTTATATGAAGTTGTACAAAAACGCTTTCTTTCGCCAAGACAGTGCGTTTCTCACTGTTACATGCATTTGAATGGGGAACTCGACCGAAACAAAGTATAGGTTTTCATTATGTGAATAACTTGGAAATCTTAGCTCAAACAGCTGCAAAACCTGTTTGCCCAGCACGGGAACCTTGAGTTCTATAAGATAAAGCCATAAACATGTGTATCCGAGTCTTCTATCAAAAGTTACAGCTATTTATATGAAGTTGTACAAAAACGCTTTCTTTCGCCAAGACAGTGCGTTTCTCACTGTTACATGCATTTGAATGGGGAACTCGACCGAAACAAAGTATAAGTTTTCATTATGTGAATAACTTGGAAATCTTAGCTCAAACAGCTGCAAAACCTGTTTTCCCAGCACGGAGACCTTGAGTTCTATAATATAAGGCCATAAACATGTTTGTATGAGTCTTCTATCAAAAGTTACAGCTATTTCTATGAAGTTGTACAAAAACGTCTTCTTTCGCCAAGACAGTGCGTTTCTCACTGTTACATGCATTTGAATGGGGAACTCGACCGAAACAAAGTATAGGTTTTCATTATGTGAATAACTTGGAAATCTTAGCTCAAACAGCTGCAAAACCTGTTTGCCCAGCACGGGAACCTTGAGTTCTATAAGATAAAGCCATAAACATGTGTATCCAAGTCTTCTATCAAAAGTTACAGCTATTTATATGAAGTTGTACAAAAACGCTTTCTTTCGCCAAGACAGTGCGTTTCTCACTGTTACATGCATTTGAATGGGGAACTCGACCGAAACAAAGTATAAGTTTTCATTATGTGAATAACTTGGAAATCTTAGCTCAAACAGCTGCAAAACCTGTTTTCCCAGCACGGAACCTTGAGTTCTATAAGATAAAGCCATAAACATGTGTATCCGAGTCTTCTATCAAAAGTTACAGCTATTTATATGAAGTTGTACAAAATAGCTTTCTTTCGCCAAGACAGTGCGTTTCTCACTGTTACATGCATTTGAATGGGGAACTCGACCGAAACAAAGTATAGGTTTTCATTATGTGAATAACTTGGAAATCTTAGCTCAAACAGCTGCAAAACCTGTTTGCCCAGCACGGGAACCTTGAGTTCTATAAGATAAAGCCATAAACATGTGTATCCGAGTCTTCTATCAAAAGTTACAGCTATTTATATGAAGTTGTACAAAAACGCTTTCTTTCGCCAAGACAGTGCGTTTCTCACTGTTACATGCATTTGAATGGGGAACTCGACCGAAACAAAGTATAAGTTTTCATTATGTGAATAACTTGGAAATCTTAGCTCAAACAGCTGCAAAACCTGTTTTCCCAGCACGGAGACCTTGAGTTCTATAATATAAGGCCATAAACATGTTTGTATGAGTCTTCTATCAAAAGTTACAGCTATTTCTATGAAGTTGTACAAAAACGTCTTCTTTCGCCAAGACAGTGCGTTTCTCACTGTTACATGCATTTGAATGGGGAACTCGACCGAAACAAAGTATAAGTTTTCATTATGTGAATAACTTGGAAATCTTAGCTCAAACAGCTGCAAAACCTGTTTTCCCAGCACAGAACCTTGAGTTCTATAAGATAAAGCCATAAACATGTGTATCCGAGTCTTCTATCAAAAGTTACAGCTATTTATATGAAGTTGTACAAAAACGCTTTCTTTCGCCAAGACAGTGCGTTTCTCACTGTTACATGCATTTGAATGGGGAACTCGACCGAAACAAAGTATAGGTTTTCATTATGTGAATAACTTGGAAATCTTAGCTCAAACAGCTGCAAAACCTGTTTGCCCAGCACGGGAACCTTGAGTTCTATAAGATAAAGCCATAAACATGTGTATCCGAGTCTTCTATCAAAAGTTACAGCTATTTATATGAAGTTGTACAAAAACGCTTTCTTTCGCCAAGACAGTGCATTTCTCACTGTTACATGCATTTGAATGGGGAACTCGACCGAAACAAAGTATAAGTTTTCATTATGTGAATAACTTGGAAATCTTAGCTCAAACAGCTGCAAAACCTGTTTTCCCAGCACGGAGACCTTGAGTTCTATAATATAAGGCCATAAACATGTTTGTATGAGTCTTCTATCAAAAGTTACAGCTATTTCTATGAAGTTGTACAAAAACGTCTTCTTTCGCCAAGACAGTGCGTTTCTCACTGTTACATGCATTTGAATGGGGAACTCGACCGAAACAAAGTATAGGTTTTCATTATGTGAATAACTTGGAAATCTTAGCTCAAACAGCTGCAAAACCTGTTTGCCCAGCACGGGAACCTTGAGTTCTATAAGATAAAGCCATAAACATGTGTATCCAAGTCTTCTATCAAAAGTTACAGCTATTTATATGAAGTTGTACAAAAACGCTTTCTTTCGCCAAGACAGTGCGTTTCTCACTGTTACATGCATTTGAATGGGGAACTCGACCGAAACAAAGTATAAGTTTTCATTATGTGAATAACTTGGAAATCTTAGCTCAAACAGCTGCAAAACCTGTTTTCCCAGCACGGAACCTTGAGTTCTATAAGATAAAGCCATAAACATGTGTATCCGAGTCTTCTATCAAAAGTTACAGCTATTTATATGAAGTTGTACAAAATAGCTTTCTTTCGCCAAGACAGTGCGTTTCTCACTGTTACATGCATTTGAATGGGGAACTCGACCGAAACAAAGTATAGGTTTTCATTATGTGAATAACTTGGAAATCTTAGCTCAAACAGCTGCAAAACCTGTTTGCCCAGCACGGGAACCTTGAGTTCTATAAGATAAAGCCATAAACATGTGTATCCGAGTCTTCTATCAAAAGTTACAGCTATTTATATGAAGTTGTACAAAAACGCTTTCTTTCGCCAAGACAGTGCGTTTCTCACTGTTACATGCATTTGAATGGGGAACTCGACCGAAACAAAGTATAAGTTTTCATTATGTGAATAACTTGGAAATCTTAGCTCAAACAGCTGCAAAACCTGTTTTCCCAGCACGGAGACCTTGAGTTCTATAATATAAGGCCATAAACATGTTTGTATGAGTCTTCTATCAAAAGTTACAGCTATTTCTATGAAGTTGTACAAAAACGTCTTCTTTCGCCAAGACAGTGCGTTTCTCACTGTTACATGCATTTGAATGGGGAACTCGACCGAAACAAAGTATAGGTTTTCATTATGTGAATAACTTGGAAATCTTAGCTCAAACAGCTGCAAAACCTGTTTGCCCAGCATGGGAACCTTGAGTTCTATAAGATAAAGCCATAAACATGTGTATCCAAGTCTTCTATCAAAAGTTACAGCTATTTATATGAAGTTGTACAAAAACGCTTTCTTTCGCCAAGACAGTGCGTTTCTCAATGTTACATGCATTTTGAATGGGGAACTCGACCGAAACAAAGTATAGGTTTTCATTATGTGAATAACTTGGAAATCTTAGCTCAAACAGCTGCAAAACCTGTTTTCCCAGCACGGAGACCTTGAGTTCTATAAGATAAAGCCATAAACATGTGTATCCGAGTCTTCTATCAAAAGTTACAGCTATTTATATGAAGTTGTACAAAAACGCTTTCTTTCGCCAAGACAGTGCGTTTCTCACTGTTACATGCATTTGAATGGGGAACTCGACCGAAACAAAGTATAAGTTTTCATTATGTGAATAACTTGGAAATCTTAGCTCAAACAGCTGCAAAACATGTTTTCCCAGCACGGAGACCTTGAGTTCTATAAGATAAAGCCATAAACATGTTTGTCTGAGTCTTCTATCAAAAGTTACAGCTATTTATATGAAGTTGTACAAAATAGCTTTCTTTCGCCAAGACAATGCGTTTCTCACTGTTACATGCATTTGAATGGGGAACTCGACCGAAACAAAGTATAGGTTTTCATTATGTGAATAACTTGGAAATCTTAGCTCAAACAGCTGCAAAACCTGTTTGCCCAGCACGGGAACCTTGAGTTCTATAAGATAAAGCCATAAACATGTGTATCCAAGTCTTCTATCAAAAGTTACAGCTATTTATATGAAGTTGTACAAAAACGCTTTCTTTCGCCAAGACAGTGCGTTTCTCACTGTTACATGCATTTGAATGGGGAACTCGACCGAAACAAAGTATAAGTTTTCATTATGTGAATAACTTGGAAATCTTAGCTCAAACAGCTGCAAAACCTGTTTTCCCAGCACGGAACCTTGAGTTCTATAAGATAAAGCCATAAACATGTGTATCCGAGTCTTCTATCAAAAGTTACAGCTATTTATATGAAGTTGTACAAAATAGCTTTCTTTCGCCAAGACAGTGCGTTTCTCACTGTTACATGCATTTGAATGGGGAACTCGACCGAAACAAAGTATAGGTTTTCATTATGTGAATAACTTGGAAATCTTAGCTCAAACAGCTGCAAAACCTGTTTGCCCAGCACGGGAACCTTGAGTTCTATAAGATAAAGCCATAAACATGTGTATCCGAGTCTTCTATCAAAAGTTACAGCTATTTATATGAAGTTGTACAAAATAGCTTTCTTTCGCCAAGACAGTGCGTTTCTCACTGTTACATGCATTTTGAATGGGGAACTCGACCGAAACAAAGTATAGGTTTTCATTATGTGAATAACTTGGAAATCTTAGCTCAAACAGCTGCAAAACCTGTTTTCCCAGCACGGAGACCTTGAGTTCTATAATATAAGGCCATAAACATGTTTGTATGAGTCTTCTATCAAAAGTTACAGCTATTTCTATGAAGTTGTACAAAAACGTCTTCTTTCGCCAAGACAGTGCGTTTCTCACTGTTACATGCATTTGAATGGGGAACTCGACCGAAACAAAGTATAGGTTTTCATTATGTGAATAACTTGGAAATCTTAGCTCAAACAGCTGCAAAACCTGTTTGCCCAGCACGGGAACCTTGAGTTCTATAAGATAAAGCCATAAACATGTGTATCCAAGTCTTCTATCAAAAGTTACAGCTATTTATATGAAGTTGTACAAAAACGCTTTCTTTCGCCAAGACAGTGCGTTTCTCACTGTTACATGCATTTGAATGGGGAACTCGACCGAAACAAAGTATACGTTTTCATTATGTGAATAACTTGGAAATCTTAGCTCAAACAGCTGCAAAACCTGTTTTCCCAGCACGGAACCTTGAGTTCTATAAGATAAAGCCATAAACATGTGTATCCGAGTCTTCTATCAAAAGTTACAGCTATTTATATGAAGTTGTACAAAATAGCTTTCTTTCGCCAAGACAGTGCGTTTCTCACTGTTACATGCATTTGAATGGGGAACTCGACCGAAACAAAGTATAGGTTTTCATTATGTGAATAACTTGGAAATCTTAGCTCAAACAGCTGCAAAACCTGTTTTCCCAGCACGGAGACCTTGAGTTCTATAAGATAAAGCCATAAACATGTGTATCCGAGTCTTCTATCAAAAGTTACAGCTATTTATATGAAGTTGTACAAAAACGCTTTCTTTCGCCAAGACAGTGCGTTTCTCACTGTTACATGCATTTGAATGGGGAACTCGACCGAAACAAAGTATAAGTTTTCATTATGTGAATAACTTGGAAATCTTAGCTCAAACAGCTGCAAAACCTGTTTTCCCAGCACAGAACCTTGAGTTCTATATGATAAAGCCATAAACATGTGTATCCGAGTCTTCTATCAAAAGTTACAGCTATTTATATGAAGTTGTACAAAATAGCTTTCTTTCGCCAAGACAGTGCGTTTCTCACTGTTACATGCATTTGAATGGGGAACTCGACCGAAACAAAGTATAAGTTTTCATTATGTGAATAACTTGGAAATCTTAGCTCAAACAGCTGCAAAACCTGTTTTCCCAGCACGGAGACCTTGAGTTCTATAATATAAGGCCATAAACATGTTTGTATGAGTCTTCTATCAAAAGTTACAGCTATTTCTATGAAGTTGTACAAAAACGTCTTCTTTCGCCAAGACAGTGCGTTTCTCACTGTTACATGCATTTGAATGGGGAACTCGACCGAAACAAAGTATAGGTTTTCATTATGTGAATAACTTGGAAATCTTAGCTCAAACAGCTGCAAAACCTGTTTGCCCAGCATGGGAACCTTGAGTTCTATAAGATAAAGCCATAAACATGTGTATCCAAGTCTTCTATCAAAAGTTACAGCTATTTATATGAAGTTGTACAAAAACGCTTTCTTTCGCCAAGACAGTGCGTTTCTCAATGTTACATGCATTTTGAATGGGGAACTCGACCGAAACAAAGTATAGGTTTTCATTATGTGAATAACTTGGAAATCTTAGCTCAAACAGCTGCAAAACCTGTTTTCCCAGCACGGAGACCTTGAGTTCTATAAGATAAAGCCATAAACATGTGTATCCGAGTCTTCTATCAAAAGTTACAGCTATTTATATGAAGTTGTACAAAAACGCTTTCTTTCGCCAAGACAGTGCGTTTCTCACTGTTACATGCATTTGAATGGGGAACTCGACCGAAACAAAGTATAAGTTTTCATTATGTGAATAACTTGGAAATCTTAGCTCAAACAGCTGCAAAACATGTTTTCCCAGCACGGAGACCTTGAGTTCTATAAGATAAAGCCATAAACATGTTTGTCTGAGTCTTCTATCAAAAGTTACAGCTATTTATATGAAGTTGTACAAAATAGCTTTCTTTCGCCAAGACAATGCGTTTCTCACTGTTACATGCATTTGAATGGGGAACTCGACCGAAACAAAGTATAGGTTTTCATTATGTGAATAACTTGGAAATCTTAGCTCAAACAGCTGCAAAACCTGTTTGCCCAGCACGGGAACCTTGAGTTCTATAAGATAAAGCCATAAACATGTGTATCCAAGTCTTCTATCAAAAGTTACAGCTATTTATATGAAGTTGTACAAAAACGCTTTCTTTCGCCAAGACAGTGCGTTTCTCACTGTTACATGCATTTGAATGGGGAACTCGACCGAAACAAAGTATAAGTTTTCATTATGTGAATAACTTGGAAATCTTAGCTCAAACAGCTGCAAAACCTGTTTTCCCAGCACGGAACCTTGAGTTCTATAAGATAAAGCCATAAACATGTGTATCCGAGTCTTCTATCAAAAGTTACAGCTATTTATATGAAGTTGTACAAAATAGCTTTCTTTCGCCAAGACAGTGCGTTTCTCACTGTTACATGCATTTGAATGGGGAACTCGACCGAAACAAAGTATAGGTTTTCATTATGTGAATAACTTGGAAATCTTAGCTCAAACAGCTGCAAAACCTGTTTGCCCAGCACGGGAACCTTGAGTTCTATAAGATAAAGCCATAAACATGTGTATCCGAGTCTTCTATCAAAAGTTACAGCTATTTATATGAAGTTGTACAAAATAGCTTTCTTTCGCCAAGACAGTGCGTTTCTCACTGTTACATGCATTTTGAATGGGGAACTCGACCGAAACAAAGTATAGGTTTTCATTATGTGAATAACTTGGAAATCTTAGCTCAAACAGCTGCAAAACCTGTTTTCCCAGCACGGAGACCTTGAGTTCTATAATATAAGGCCATAAACATGTTTGTATGAGTCTTCTATCAAAAGTTACAGCTATTTCTATGAAGTTGTACAAAAACGTCTTCTTTCGCCAAGACAGTGCGTTTCTCACTGTTACATGCATTTGAATGGGGAACTCGACCGAAACAAAGTATAGGTTTTCATTATGTGAATAACTTGGAAATCTTAGCTCAAACAGCTGCAAAACCTGTTTGCCCAGCACGGGAACCTTGAGTTCTATAAGATAAAGCCATAAACATGTGTATCCAAGTCTTCTATCAAAAGTTACAGCTATTTATATGAAGTTGTACAAAAACGCTTTCTTTCGCCAAGACAGTGCGTTTCTCACTGTTACATGCATTTGAATGGGGAACTCGACCGAAACAAAGTATACGTTTTCATTATGTGAATAACTTGGAAATCTTAGCTCAAACAGCTGCAAAACCTGTTTTCCCAGCACGGAACCTTGAGTTCTATAAGATAAAGCCATAAACATGTGTATCCGAGTCTTCTATCAAAAGTTACAGCTATTTATATGAAGTTGTACAAAATAGCTTTCTTTCGCCAAGACAGTGCGTTTCTCACTGTTACATGCATTTGAATGGGGAACTCGACCGAAACAAAGTATAGGTTTTCATTATGTGAATAACTTGGAAATCTTAGCTCAAACAGCTGCAAAACCTGTTTTCCCAGCACGGAGACCTTGAGTTCTATAAGATAAAGCCATAAACATGTGTATCCGAGTCTTCTATCAAAAGTTACAGCTATTTATATGAAGTTGTACAAAAACGCTTTCTTTCGCCAAGACAGTGCGTTTCTCACTGTTACATGCATTTGAATGGGGAACTCGACCGAAACAAAGTATAAGTTTTCATTATGTGAATAACTTGGAAATCTTAGCTCAAACAGCTGCAAAACCTGTTTTCCCAGCACAGAACCTTGAGTTCTATAAGATAAAGCCATAAACATGTGTATCCGAGTCTTCTATCAAAAGTTACAGCTATTTATATGAAGTTGTACAAAAACGCTTTCTTTCGCCAAGACAGTGCGTTTCTCACTGTTACATGCATTTGAATGGGGAACTCGACCGAAACAAAGTATAGGTTTTCATTATGTGAATAACTTGGAAATCTTAGCTCAAACAGCTGCAAAACCTGTTTGCCCAGCACGGGAACCTTGAGTTCTATAAGATAAAGCCATAAACATGTGTATCCGAGTCTTCTATCAAAAGTTACAGCTATTTATATGAAGTTGTACAAAAACGCTTTCTTTCGCCAAGACAGTGCGTTTCTCACTGTTACATGCATTTGAATGGGGAACTCGACCGAAACAAAGTATAAGTTTTCATTATGTGAATAACTTGGAAATCTTAGCTCAAACAGCTGCAAAACCTGTTTTCCCAGCACGGAGACCTTGAGTTCTATAATATAAGGCCATAAACATGTTTGTATGAGTCTTCTATCAAAAGTTACAGCTATTTCTATGAAGTTGTACAAAAACGTCTTCTTTCGCCAAGACAGTGCGTTTCTCACTGTTACATGCATTTGAATGGGGAACTCGACCGAAACAAAGTATAGGTTTTCATTATGTGAATAACTTGGAAATCTTAGCTCAAACAGCTGCAAAACCTGTTTGCCCAGCATGGGAACCTTGAGTTCTATAAGATAAAGCCATAAACATGTGTATCCAAGTCTTCTATCAAAAGTTACAGCTATTTATATGAAGTTGTACAAAAACGCTTTCTTTCGCCAAGACAGTGCGTTTCTCAATGTTACATGCATTTTGAATGGGGAACTCGACCGAAACAAAGTATAGGTTTTCATTATGTGAATAACTTGGAAATCTTAGCTCAAACAGCTGCAAAACCTGTTTTCCCAGCACGGAGACCTTGAGTTCTATAAGATAAAGCCATAAACATGTGTATCCGAGTCTTCTATCAAAAGTTACAGCTATTTATATGAAGTTGTACAAAAACGCTTTCTTTCGCCAAGACAGTGCGTTTCTCACTGTTACATGCATTTGAATGGGGAACTCGACCGAAACAAAGTATAAGTTTTCATTATGTGAATAACTTGGAAATCTTAGCTCAAACAGCTGCAAAACCTGTTTTCCCAGCACGGAGACCTTGAGTTCTATAAGATAAAGCCATAAACATGTTTGTCTGAGTCTTCTATCAAAAGTTACAGCTATTTATATGAAGTTGTACAAAATAGCTTTCTTTCGCCAAGACAGTGCGTTTCTCACTGTTACATGCATTTGAATGGGGAACTCGACCGAAACAAAGTATAGGTTTTCATTATGTGAATAACTTGGAAATCTTAGCTCAAACAGCTGCAAAACCTGTTTGCCCAGCACGGGAACCTTGAGTTCTATAAGATAAAGCCATAAACATGTGTATCCGAGTCTTCTATCAAAAGTTACAGCTATTTATATGAAGTTGTACAAAAACGCTTTCTTTCGCCAAGACAGTGCGTTTCTCACTGTTACATGCATTTGAATGGGGAACTCGACCGAAACAAAGTATACGTTTTCATTATGTGAATAACTTGGAAATCTTAGCTCAAACAGCTGCAAAACCTGTTTTCCCAGCACGGAACCTTGAGTTCTATAAGATAAAGCCATAAACATGTGTATCCGAGTCTTCTATCAAAAGTTACAGCTATTTATATGAAGTTGTACAAAATAGCTTTCTTTCGCCAAGACAGTGCGTTTCTCACTGTTACATGCATTTGAATGGGGAACTCGACCGAAACAAAGTATAGGTTTTCATTATGTGAATAACTTGGAAATCTTAGCTCAAACAGCTGCAAAACCTGTTTGCCCAGCACGGGAACCTTGAGTTCTATAAGATAAAGCCATAAACATGTGTATCCGAGTCTTCTATCAAAAGTTACAGCTATTTATATGAAGTTGTACAAAATAGCTTTCTTTCGCCAAGACAGTGCGTTTCTCACTGTTACATGCATTTTGAATGGGGAACTCGACCGAAACAAAGTATAGGTTTTCATTATGTGAATAACTTGGAAATCTTAGCTCAAACAGCTGCAAAACCTGTTTTCCCAGCACGGAGACCTTGAGTTCTATAATATAAGGCCATAAACATGTTTGTCTGAGTCTTCTATCAAAAGTTACAGCTATTTATATGAAGTTGTACAAAAACGCTTTCTTTCGCCAAGACAGTGCGTTTCTCACTGTTACATGCATTTTGAATGGGGAACTCGACCGAAACAAAGTATAGGTTTTCATTATGTGAATAACTTGGAAATCTTAGCTCAAACAGCTGCAAAACCTGTTTTCCCAGCACGGAGACCTTGAGTTCTATAATATAAGGCCATAAACATGTTTGTCTGAGTCTTCTATCAAAAGTTACAGCTATTTCTATGAAGTTGTACAAAAACGCTTTCTTTCGCCAAGACAGTGCGTTTCTCACTGTTACATGCATTTTGAATGGGGAACTCGACCGAAACAAAGTATAGGTTTTCATTATGTGAATAACTTGGAAATCTTAGCTCAAACAGCTGCAAAACCTGTTTTCCCAGCACGGAGACCTTGAGTTCTATAATATAAGGCCATAAACATGTTTGTCTGAGTCTTCTATCAAAAGTTACAGCTATTTCTATGAAGTTGTACAAAAACGCTTTCTTTCGCCAAGACAGTGCGTTTCTCACTGTTACATGCATTTTGAATGGGGAACTCGACCGAAACAAAGTATAGGTTTTCATTATGTGAATAACTTGGAAATCTTAGCTCAAACAGCTGCAAAACCTGTTTTCCCAGCACGGAGACCTTGAGTTCTATAAGATAAAGCCATAAACATGTGTATCCGAGTCTTCTATCAAAAGTTACAGCTATTTATATGAAGTTGTACAAAATAGCTTTCTTTCGCCAAGACAGTGCGTTTCTCACTGTTACATGCATTTGAATGGGGAACTCGACCGAAACAAAGTATAAGTTTTCATTATGTGAATAACTTGGAAATCTTAGCTCAAACAGCTGCAAAACCTGTTTTCCCAGCACGGAACCCTGAGTTCTATAAGATAAAGCCATAAACATGTGTATCCGAGTCTTCTATCAAAAGTTACAGCTATTTATATGAAGTTGTACAAAATAGCTTTCTTTCGCCAAGACAGTGCGTTTCTCACTGTTACATGCATTTGAATGGGGAACTCGACCGAAACAAAGTATAGGTTTTCATTATGTGAATAACTTGGAAATCTTAGCTCAAACAGCTGCAAAACCTGTTTGCCCAGCACGGAGACCTTGAGTTCTATAAGATAAAGCCATAAACATGTGTATCCGAGTCTTCTATCAAAAGTTACAGCTATTTATATGAAGTTGTACAAAAACGCTTTCTTTCGCCAAGACAGTGCGTTTCTCACTGTTACATGCATTTGAATGGGGAACTCGACCGAAACAAAGTATAAGTTTTCATTATGTGAATAACTTGGAAATCTTAGCTCAAACAGCTGCAAAACCTGTTTTCCCAGCACGGAGACCTTGAATTCTATAAGATAAAGCCATAAACATGTTTGTCTGAGTCTTCTATCAAAAGTTACAGCTATTTATATGAAGTTGTACAAAAACGCTTTCTTTCGCCAAGACAGTGCGTTTCTCACTGTTACATGCATTTGAATGGGGAACTCGACCGAAACAAAGTATAAGTTTTCATTATGTGAATAACTTGGAAATCTTAGCTCAAACAGCTGCAAAACCTGTTTTCCCAGCACAGAACCTTGAGTTCTATAAGATAAAGCCATAAACATGTGTATCCGAGTCTTCTATCAAAAGTTACAGCTATTTATATGAAGTTGTACAAAAACGCTTTCTTTCGCCAAGACAGTGCGTTTCTCACTGTTACATGCATTTGAATGGGGAACTCGACCGAAACAAAGTATAGGTTTTCATTATGTGAATAACTTGGAAATCTTAGCTCAAACAGCTGCAAAACCTGTTTGCCCAGCACGGGAACCTTGAGTTCTATAAGATAAAGCCATAAACATGTGTATCCGAGTCTTCTATCAAAAGTTACAGCTATTTATATGAAGTTGTACAAAAACGCTTTCTTTCGCCAAGACAGTGCGTTTCTCACTGTTACATGCATTTGAATGGGGAACTCGACCGAAACAAAGTATAAGTTTTCATTATGTGAATAACTTGGAAATCTTAGCTCAAACAGCTGCAAAACCTGTTTTCCCAGCACGGAGACCTTGAGTTCTATAATATAAGGCCATAAACATGTTTGTATGAGTCTTCTATCAAAAGTTACAGCTATTTCTATGAAGTTGTACAAAAACGTCTTCTTTCGCCAAGACAGTGCGTTTCTCACTGTTACATGCATTTGAATGGGGAACTCGACCGAAACAAAGTATAGGTTTTCATTATGTGAATAACTTGGAAATCTTAGCTCAAACAGCTGCAAAACCTGTTTGCCCAGCACGGGAACCTTGAGTTCTATAAGATAAAGCCATAAACATGTGTATCCAAGTCTTCTATCAAAAGTTACAGCTATTTATATGAAGTTGTACAAAAACGCTTTCTTTCGCCAAGACAGTGCGTTTCTCACTGTTACATGCATTTGAATGGGGAACTCGACCGAAACAAAGTATAAGTTTTCATTATGTGAATAACTTGGAAATCTTAGCTCAAACAGCTGCAAAACCTGTTTTCCCAGCACGGAACCTTGAGTTCTATAAGATAAAGCCATAAACATGTGTATCCGAGTCTTCTATCAAAAGTTACAGCTATTTATATGAAGTTGTACAAAATAGCTTTCTTTCGCCAAGACAGTGCGTTTCTCACTGTTACATGCATTTGAATGGGGAACTCGACCGAAACAAAGTATAGGTTTTCATTATGTGAATAACTTGGAAATCTTAGCTCAAACAGCTGCAAAACCTGTTTGCCCAGCACGGGAACCTTGAGTTCTATAAGATAAAGCCATAAACATGTGTATCCGAGTCTTCTATCAAAAGTTACAGCTATTTATATGAAGTTGTACAAAAACGCTTTCTTTCGCCAAGACAGTGCGTTTCTCACTGTTACATGCATTTGAATGGGGAACTCGACCGAAACAAAGTATAAGTTTTCATTATGTGAATAACTTGGAAATCTTAGCTCAAACAGCTGCAAAACCTGTTTTCCCAGCACGGAGACCTTGAGTTCTATAATATAAGGCCATAAACATGTTTGTATGAGTCTTCTATCAAAAGTTACAGCTATTTCTATGAAGTTGTACAAAAACGTCTTCTTTCGCCAAGACAGTGCGTTTCTCACTGTTACATGCATTTGAATGGGGAACTCGACCGAAACAAAGTATAAGTTTTCATTATGTGAATAACTTGGAAATCTTAGCTCAAACAGCTGCAAAACCTGTTTTCCCAGCACAGAACCTTGAGTTTTATAAGATAAAGCCATAAACATGTGTATCCGAGTCTTCTATCAAAAGTTACAGCTATTTATATGAAGTTGTACAAAAACGCTTTCTTTCGCCAAGACAGTGCGTTTCTCACTGTTACATGCATTTGAATGGGGAACTCGACCGAAACAAAGTATAGGTTTTCATTATGTGAATAACTTGGAAATCTTAGCTCAAACAGCTGCAAAACCTGTTTGCCCAGCACGGGAACCTTGAGTTCTATAAGATAAAGCCATAAACATGTGTATCCGAGTCTTCTATCAAAAGTTACAGCTATTTATATGAAGTTGTACAAAAACGCTTTCTTTCGCCAAGACAGTGCATTTCTCACTGTTACATGCATTTGAATGGGGAACTCGACCGAAACAAAGTATAAGTTTTCATTATGTGAATAACTTGGAAATCTTAGCTCAAACAGCTGCAAAACCTGTTTTCCCAGCACGGAGACCTTGAGTTCTATAATATAAGGCCATAAACATGTTTGTATGAGTCTTCTATCAAAAGTTACAGCTATTTCTATGAAGTTGTACAAAAACGTCTTCTTTCGCCAAGACAGTGCGTTTCTCACTGTTACATGCATTTGAATGGGGAACTCGACCGAAACAAAGTATAGGTTTTCATTATGTGAATAACTTGGAAATCTTAGCTCAAACAGCTGCAAAACCTGTTTGCCCAGCACGGGAACCTTGAGTTCTATAAGATAAAGCCATAAACATGTGTATCCAAGTCTTCTATCAAAAGTTACAGCTATTTATATGAAGTTGTACAAAAACGCTTTCTTTCGCCAAGACAGTGCGTTTCTCACTGTTACATGCATTTGAATGGGGAACTCGACCGAAACAAAGTATAAGTTTTCATTATGTGAATAACTTGGAAATCTTAGCTCAAACAGCTGCAAAACCTGTTTTCCCAGCACGGAACCTTGAGTTCTATAAGATAAAGCCATAAACATGTGTATCCGAGTCTTCTATCAAAAGTTACAGCTATTTATATGAAGTTGTACAAAATAGCTTTCTTTCGCCAAGACAGTGCGTTTCTCACTGTTACATGCATTTGAATGGGGAACTCGACCGAAACAAAGTATAGGTTTTCATTATGTGAATAACTTGGAAATCTTAGCTCAAACAGCTGCAAAACCTGTTTGCCCAGCACGGGAACCTTGAGTTCTATAAGATAAAGCCATAAACATGTGTATCCGAGTCTTCTATCAAAAGTTACAGCTATTTATATGAAGTTGTACAAAAACGCTTTCTTTCGCCAAGACAGTGCGTTTCTCACTGTTACATGCATTTGAATGGGGAACTCGACCGAAACAAAGTATAAGTTTTCATTATGTGAATAACTTGGAAATCTTAGCTCAAACAGCTGCAAAACCTGTTTTCCCAGCACGGAGACCTTGAGTTCTATAATATAAGGCCATAAACATGTTTGTATGAGTCTTCTATCAAAAGTTACAGCTATTTCTATGAAGTTGTACAAAAACGTCTTCTTTCGCCAAGACAGTGCGTTTCTCACTGTTACATGCATTTGAATGGGGAACTCGACCGAAACAAAGTATAGGTTTTCATTATGTGAATAACTTGGAAATCTTAGCTCAAACAGCTGCAAAACCTGTTTGCCCAGCATGGGAACCTTGAGTTCTATAAGATAAAGCCATAAACATGTGTATCCAAGTCTTCTATCAAAAGTTACAGCTATTTATATGAAGTTGTACAAAAACGCTTTCTTTCGCCAAGACAGTGCGTTTCTCAATGTTACATGCATTTTGAATGGGGAACTCGACCGAAACAAAGTATAGGTTTTCATTATGTGAATAACTTGGAAATCTTAGCTCAAACAGCTGCAAAACCTGTTTTCCCAGCACGGAGACCTTGAGTTCTATAAGATAAAGCCATAAACATGTGTATCCGAGTCTTCTATCAAAAGTTACAGCTATTTATATGAAGTTGTACAAAAACGCTTTCTTTCGCCAAGACAGTGCGTTTCTCACTGTTACATGCATTTGAATGGGGAACTCGACCGAAACAAAGTATAAGTTTTCATTATGTGAATAACTTGGAAATCTTAGCTCAAACAGCTGCAAAACATGTTTTCCCAGCACGGAGACCTTGAGTTCTATAAGATAAAGCCATAAACATGTTTGTCTGAGTCTTCTATCAAAAGTTACAGCTATTTATATGAAGTTGTACAAAATAGCTTTCTTTCGCCAAGACAATGCGTTTCTCACTGTTACATGCATTTGAATGGGGAACTCGACCGAAACAAAGTATAGGTTTTCATTATGTGAATAACTTGGAAATCTTAGCTCAAACAGCTGCAAAACCTGTTTGCCCAGCACGGGAACCTTGAGTTCTATAAGATAAAGCCATAAACATGTGTATCCAAGTCTTCTATCAAAAGTTACAGCTATTTATATGAAGTTGTACAAAAACGCTTTCTTTCGCCAAGACAGTGCGTTTCTCACTGTTACATGCATTTGAATGGGGAACTCGACCGAAACAAAGTATAGGTTTTCATTATGTGAATAACTTGGAAATCTTAGCTCAAACAGCTGCAAAACCTGTTTGCCCAGCACGGGAACCTTGAGTTCTATAAGATAAAGCCATAAACATGTGTATCCGAGTCTTCTATCAAAAGTTACAGCTATTTATATGAAGTTGTACAAAATAGCTTTCTTTCGCCAAGACAGTGCGTTTCTCACTGTTACATGCATTTTGAATGGGGAACTCGACCGAAACAAAGTATAGGTTTTCATTATGTGAATAACTTGGAAATCTTAGCTCAAACAGCTGCAAAACCTGTTTTCCCAGCACGGAGACCTTGAGTTCTATAATATAAGGCCATAAACATGTTTGTATGAGTCTTCTATCAAAAGTTACAGCTATTTCTATGAAGTTGTACAAAAACGTCTTCTTTCGCCAAGACAGTGCGTTTCTCACTGTTACATGCATTTGAATGGGGAACTCGACCGAAACAAAGTATAGGTTTTCATTATGTGAATAACTTGGAAATCTTAGCTCAAACAGCTGCAAAACCTGTTTGCCCAGCACGGGAACCTTGAGTTCTATACGATAAAGCCATAAACATGTGTATCCAAGTCTTCTATCAAAAGTTACAGCTATTTATATGAAGTTGTACAAAAACGCTTTCTTTCGCCAAGACAGTGCGTTTCTCACTGTTACATGCATTTGAATGGGGAACTCGACCGAAACAAAGTATACGTTTTCATTATGTGAATAACTTGGAAATCTTAGCTCAAACAGCTGCAAAACCTGTTTTCCCAGCACGGAACCTTGAGTTCTATAAGATAAAGCCATAAACATGTGTATCCGAGTCTTCTATCAAAAGTTACAGCTATTTATATGAAGTTGTACAAAATAGCTTTCTTTCGCCAAGACAGTGCGTTTCTCACTGTTACATGCATTTGAATGGGGAACTCGACCGAAACAAAGTATAGGTTTTCATTATGTGAATAACTTGGAAATCTTAGCTCAAACAGCTGCAAAACCTGTTTTCCCAGCACGGAGACCTTGAGTTCTATAAGATAAAGCCATAAACATGTGTATCCGAGTCTTCTATCAAAAGTTACAGCTATTTATATGAAGTTGTACAAAAACGCTTTCTTTCGCCAAGACAGTGCGTTTCTCACTGTTACATGCATTTGAATGGGGAACTCGACCGAAACAAAGTATAAGTTTTCATTATGTGAATAACTTGGAAATCTTAGCTCAAACAGCTGCAAAACCTGTTTTCCCAGCACAGAACCTTGAGTTCTATAAGATAAAGCCATAAACATGTGTATCCGAGTCTTCTATCAAAAGTTACAGCTATTTATATGAAGTTGTACAAAAACGCTTTCTTTCGCCAAGACAGTGCGTTTCTCACTGTTACATGCATTTGAATGGGGAACTCGACCGAAACAAAGTATAGGTTTTCATTATGTGAATAACTTGGAAATCTTAGCTCAAACAGCTGCAAAACCTGTTTGCCCAGCACGGGAACCTTGAGTTCTATAAGATAAAGCCATAAACATGTGTATCCGAGTCTTCTATCAAAAGTTACAGCTATTTATATGAAGTTGTACAAAAACGCTTTCTTTCGCCAAGACAGTGCGTTTCTCACTGTTACATGCATTTGAATGGGGAACTCGACCGAAACAAAGTATAAGTTTTCATTATGTGAATAACTTGGAAATCTTAGCTCAAACAGCTGCAAAACCTGTTTTCCCAGCACGGAGACCTTGAGTTCTATAATATAAGGCCATAAACATGTTTGTATGAGTCTTCTATCAAAAGTTACAGCTATTTCTATGAAGTTGTACAAAAACGTCTTCTTTCGCCAAGACAGTGCGTTTCTCACTGTTACATGCATTTGAATGGGGAACTCGACCGAAACAAAGTATAGGTTTTCATTATGTGAATAACTTGGAAATCTTAGCTCAAACAGCTGCAAAACCTGTTTGCCCAGCATGGGAACCTTGAGTTCTATAAGATAAAGCCATAAACATGTGTATCCAAGTCTTCTATCAAAAGTTACAGCTATTTATATGAAGTTGTACAAAAACGCTTTCTTTCGCCAAGACAGTGCGTTTCTCAATGTTACATGCATTTTGAATGGGGAACTCGACCGAAACAAAGTATAGGTTTTCATTATGTGAATAACTTGGAAATCTTAGCTCAAACAGCTGCAAAACCTGTTTTCCCAGCACGGAGACCTTGAGTTCTATAAGATAAAGCCATAAACATGTGTATCCGAGTCTTCTATCAAAAGTTACAGCTATTTATATGAAGTTGTACAAAAACGCTTTCTTTCGCCAAGACAGTGCGTTTCTCACTGTTACATGCATTTGAATGGGGAACTCGACCGAAACAAAGTATAAGTTTTCATTATGTGAATAACTTGGAAATCTTAGCTCAAACAGCTGCAAAACATGTTTTCCCAGCACGGAGACCTTGAGTTCTATAAGATAAAGCCATAAACATGTTTGTCTGAGTCTTCTATCAAAAGTTACAGCTATTTATATGAAGTTGTACAAAATAGCTTTCTTTCGCCAAGACAATGCGTTTCTCACTGTTACATGCATTTGAATGGGGAACTCGACCGAAACAAAGTATAGGTTTTCATTATGTGAATAACTTGGAAATCTTAGCTCAAACAGCTGCAAAACCTGTTTGCCCAGCACGGGAACCTTGAGTTCTATAAGATAAAGTCATAAACATGTGTATCCAAGTCTTCTATCAAAAGTTACAGCTATTTATATGAAGTTGTACAAAAACGCTTTCTTTCGCCAAGACAGTGCGTTTCTCACTGTTACATGCATTTGAATGGGGAACTCGACCGAAACAAAGTATAAGTTTTCATTATGTGAATAACTTGGAAATCTTAGCTCAAACAGCTGCAAAACCTGTTTTCCCAGCACGGAACCTTGAGTTCTATAAGATAAAGCCATAAACATGTGTATCCGAGTCTTCTATCAAAAGTTACAGCTATTTATATGAAGTTGTACAAAATAGCTTTCTTTCGCCAAGACAGTGCGTTTCTCACTGTTACATGCATTTGAATGGGGAACTCGACCGAAACAAAGTATAGGTTTTCATTATGTGAATAACTTGGAAATCTTAGCTCAAACAGCTGCAAAACCTGTTTGCCCAGCACGGGAACCTTGAGTTCTATAAGATAAAGCCATAAACATGTGTATCCGAGTCTTCTATCAAAAGTTACAGCTATTTATATGAAGTTGTACAAAATAGCTTTCTTTCGCCAAGACAGTGCGTTTCTCACTGTTACATGCATTTTGAATGGGGAACTCGACCGAAACAAAGTATAGGTTTTCATTATGTGAATAACTTGGAAATCTTAGCTCAAACAGCTGCAAAACCTGTTTTCCCAGCACGGAGACCTTGAGTTCTATAATATAAGGCCATAAACATGTTTGTCTGAGTCTTCTATCAAAAGTTACAGCTATTTCTATGAAGTTGTACAAAAACGCTTTCTTTCGCCAAGACAGTGCGTTTCTCACTGTTACATGCATTTTGAATGGGGAACTCGACCGAAACAAAGTATAGGTTTTCATTATGTGAATAACTTGGAAATCTTAGCTCAAACAGCTGCAAAACCTGTTTTCCCAGCACGGAGACCTTGAGTTCTATAATATAAGGCCATAAACATGTTTGTCTGAGTCTTCTATCAAAAGTTACAGCTATTTCTATGAAGTTGTACAAAAACGCTTTCTTTCGCCAAGACAGTGCGTTTCTCACTGTTACATGCATTTTGAATGGGGAACTCGACCGAAACAAAGTATAGGTTTTCATTATGTGAATAACTTGGAAATCTTAGCTCAAACAGCTGCAAAACCTGTTTTCCCAGCACGGAGACCTTGAGTTCTATAATATAAGGCCATAAACATGTTTGTCTGAGTCTTCTATCAAAAGTTACAGCTATTTCTATGAAGTTGTACAAAAACGCTTTCTTTCGCCAAGACAGTGCGTTTCTCACTGTTACATGCATTTTGAATGGGGAACTCGACCGAAACAAAGTATAGGTTTTCATTATGTGAATAACTTGGAAATCTTAGCTCAAACAGCTGCAAAACCTGTTTTCCCAGCACGGAGACCTTGAGTTCTATAAGATAAAGCCATAAACATGTGTATCCGAGTCTTCTATCAAAAGTTACAGCTATTTATATGAAGTTGTACAAAATAGCTTTCTTTCGCCAAGACAGTGCGTTTCTCACTGTTACATGCATTTGAATGGGGAACTCGACCGAAACAAAGTATAAGTTTTCATTATGTGAATAACTTGGAAATCTTAGCTCAAACAGCTGCAAAACCTGTTTTCCCAGCACGGAACCCTGAGTTCTATAAGATAAAGCCATAAACATGTGTATCCGAGTCTTCTATCAAAAGTTACAGCTATTTATATGAAGTTGTACAAAATAGCTTTCTTTCGCCAAGACAGTGCGTTTCTCACTGTTACATGCATTTGAATGGGGAACTCGACCGAAACAAAGTATAGGTTTTCATTATGTGAATAACTTGGAAATCTTAGCTCAAACAGCTGCAAAACCTGTTTGCCCAGCACGGAGACCTTGAGTTCTATAAGATAAAGCCATAAACATGTGTATCCGAGTCTTCTATCAAAAGTTACAGCTATTTATATGAAGTTGTACAAAAACGCTTTCTTTCGCCAAGACAGTGCGTTTCTCACTGTTACATGCATTTGAATGGGGAACTCGACCGAAACAAAGTATAAGTTTTCATTATGTGAATAACTTGGAAATCTTAGCTCAAACAGCTGCAAAACCTGTTTTCCCAGCACGGAGACCTTGAGTTCTATAAGATAAAGCCATAAACATGTTTGTCTGAGTCTTCTATCAAAAGTTACAGCTATTTATATGAAGTTGTACAAAATAGCTTTCTTTCGCCAAGACAGTGCGTTTCTCACTGTTACATGCATTTGAATGGGGAACTCGACCGAAACAAAGTATAGGTTTTCATTATGTGAATAACTTGGAAATCTTAGCTCAAACAGCTGCAAAACCTGTTTGCCCAGCACGGGAACCTTGAGTTCTATAAGATAAAGCCATAAACATGTGTATCCAAGTCTTCTATCAAAAGTTACAGCTATTTATATGAAGTTGTACAAAAACGCTTTCTTTCGCCAAGACAGTGCGTTTCTCACTGTTACATGCATTTGAATGGGGAACTCGACCGAAACAAAGTATAAGTTTTCATTATGTGAATAACTTGGAAATCTTAGCTCAAACAGCTGCAAAACCTGTTTGCCCAGCACGGGAACCTTGAGTTCTATAAGATAAAGCCATAAACATGTGTATCCGAGTCTTCTATCAAAAGTTACAGCTATTTATATGAAGTTGTACAAAATAGCTTTCTTTCGCCAAGACAGTGCGTTTCTCACTGTTACATGCATTTGAATGGGGAACTCGACCGAAACAAAGTATAGGTTTTCATTATGTGAATAACTTGGAAATCTTAGCTCAAACAGCTGCAAAACCTGTTTTCCCAGCACGGAACCTTGAGTTCTATAAGATAAAGCCATAAACATGTGTATCCGAGTCTTCTATCAAAAGTTACAGCTATTTATATGAAGTTGTACAAAAACGCTTTCTTTCGCCAAGACAGTGCGTTTCTCACTGTTACATGCATTTGAATGGGGAACTCGACCGAAACAAAGTTTTCATTATGTGAATAACTTGGAAATCTTAGCTCAAACAGCTGCAAAACCTGTTTTCCCAGCACGGAGACCTTGAGTTCTATAATATAAGGCCATAAACATGTTTGTATGAGTCTTCTATCAAAAGTTACAGCTATTTATATGAAGTTGTACAAAAACGCTTTCTTTCGCCAAGACAGTGCGTTTCTCACTGTTACATGCATTTTGAATGGGGAACTCCACCGAAACAAAGTATAGGTTTTCATTATGTGAATAACTTGGAAATCTTAGCTCAAACAGCTGCAAAACCTGTTTTCCCAGCACGGAACCTTAAGTTCTATAAGATAAAGCCATAAACATGTGTATCCGAGTCTTCTATCAAAAGTTACAGCTATTTATATGAAGTTGTACAAAATAGCTTTCTTTCGCCAAGACAGTGCGTTTCTCACTGTTACATGCATTTTGAATGGGGAACTCGACCGAAACAAAGTATAGGTTTTCATTATGTGAATAACTTGGAAATCTTAGCTCAAACAGCTGCAAAACCTGTTTGCCCAGCACGGGAACCTTGAGTTCTATAAGATAAAGCCATAAACATGTGTATCCGAGTCTTCTATCAAAAGTTACAGCTATTTATATGAAGTTGTACAAAAACGCTTTCTTTCGCCAAGACAGTGCGTTTCTCACTGTTACATGCATTTGAATGGGGAACTCGACCGAAACAAAGTATAAGTTTTCATTATGTGAATAACTTGGAAATCTTAGCTCAAACAGCTGCAAAACCTGTTTTCCCAGCACGGAGACCTTGAGTTCTATAAGATAAAGCCATAAACATGTGTATCCGAGTCTTCTATCAAAAGTTACAGCTATTTATATGAAGTTGTACAAAATAGCTTTCTTTCGCCAAGACAGTGCGTTTCTCACTGTTACATGCATTTTGAATGGGGAACTCGACCGAAACAAAGTATAGGTTTTCATTATGTGAATAACTTGGAAATCTTAGCTCAAACAGCTGCAAAACCTGTTTGCCCAGCACGGAGACCTTGAGTTCTATAAGATAAAGCCATAAACATGTGTATCCGAGTCTTCTATCAAAAGTTACAGCTATTTATATGAAGTTGTACAAAAACGCTTTCTTTCGCCAAGACAGTGCGTTTCTCACTGTTACATGCATTTTGAATGGGGAACTCGACCGAAACAAAGTATAGGTTTTCATTATGTGAATAACTTGGAAATCTTAGCTCAAACAGCTGCAAAACCTGTTTTCCCAGCACGGAGACCTTGAGTTCTATAAGATAAAGCCATAAACATGTTTGTCTGAGTCTTCTATCAAAAGTTACAGCTATTTATATGAAGTTGTACAAAAACGCTTTCTTTCGCCAAGACAGTGCGTTTCTCACTGTTACATGCATTTGAATGGGGAACTCGACCGAAACAAAGTATAGGTTTTCATTATGTGAATAACTTGGAAATCTTAGCTCAAACAGCTGCAAAACCTGTTTTCCCAGCACGGGAACTTTGAGTTCTATAAGATAAAGCCATAAACATGTTTGTCTGAGTCTTCTATCAAAAGTTACAGCTATTTATATGAAGTTGTACAAAAACGCTTTCTTTCGCCAAGACAGTGCGTTTCTCAATGTTACATGCATTTTGAATGGGGAACTCGACCGAAACAAAGTATAGGTTTTCATTATGTGAATAACTTGGAAATCTTAGCTCAAACAGCTGCAAAACCTGTTTTCCCAGCACGGAGACCTTGAGTTCTATAAGATAAAGCCATAAACATGTGTATCCGAGTCTTCTATCAAAAGTTACAGCTATTTATATGAAGTTGTACAAAAACGCTTTCTTTCGCCAAGACAGTGCGTTTCTCACTGTTACATGCATTTGAATGGGGAACTCGACCGAAACAAAGTATAAGTTTTCATTATGTGAATAACTTGGAAATCTTAGCTCAAACAGCTGCAAAACATGTTTTCCCAGCACGGAGACCTTGAGTTCTATAAGATAAAGCCATAAACATGTTTGTCTGAGTCTTCTATCAAAAGTTACAGCTATTTATATGAAGTTGTACAAAATAGCTTTCTTTCGCCAAGACAATGCGTTTCTCACTGTTACATGCATTTGAATGGGGAACTCGACCGAAACAAAGTATAGGTTTTCATTATGTGAATAACTTGGAAATCTTAGCTCAAACAGCTGCAAAACCTGTTTGCCCAGCACGGGAACCTTGAGTTCTATAAGATAAAGCCATAAACATGTGTATCCAAGTCTTCTATCAAAAGTTACAGCTATTTATATGAAGTTGTACAAAAACGCTTTCTTTCGCCAAGACAGTGCGTTTCTCACTGTTACATGCATTTGAATGGGGAACTCGACCGAAACAAAGTATAAGTTTTCATTATGTGAATAACTTGGAAATCTTAGCTCAAACAGCTGCAAAACCTGTTTTCCCAGCACGGAACCTTGAGTTCTATAAGATAAAGCCATAAACATGTGTATCCGAGTCTTCTATCAAAAGTTACAGCTATTTATATGAAGTTGTACAAAATAGCTTTCTTTCGCCAAGACAGTGCGTTTCTCACTGTTACATGCATTTGAATGGGGAACTCGACCGAAACAAAGTATAGGTTTTCATTATGTGAATAACTTGGAAATCTTAGCTCAAACAGCTGCAAAACCTGTTTGCCCAGCACGGGAACCTTGAGTTCTATAAGATAAAGCCATAAACATGTGTATCCGAGTCTTCTATCAAAAGTTACAGCTATTTATATGAAGTTGTACAAAATAGCTTTCTTTCGCCAAGACAGTGCGTTTCTCACTGTTACATGCATTTTGAATGGGGAACTCGACCGAAACAAAGTATAGGTTTTCATTATGTGAATAACTTGGAAATCTTAGCTCAAACAGCTGCAAAACCTGTTTTCCCAGCACGGAGACCTTGAGTTCTATAATATAAGGCCATAAACATGTTTGTCTGAGTCTTCTATCAAAAGTTACAGCTATTTCTATGAAGTTGTACAAAAACGCTTTCTTTCGCCAAGACAGTGCGTTTCTCACTGTTACATGCATTTTGAATGGGGAACTCGACCGAAACAAAGTATAGGTTTTCATTATGTGAATAACTTGGAAATCTTAGCTCAAACAGCTGCAAAACCTGTTTTCCCAGCACGGAGACCTTGAGTTCTATAATATAAGGCCATAAACATGTTTGTCTGAGTCTTCTATCAAAAGTTACAGCTATTTCTATGAAGTTGTACAAAAACGCTTTCTTTCGCCAAGACAGTGCGTTTCTCACTGTTACATGCATTTTGAATGGGGAACTCGACCGAAACAAAGTATAGGTTTTCATTATGTGAATAACTTGGAAATCTTAGCTCAAACAGCTGCAAAACCTGTTTTCCCAGCACGGAGACCTTGAGTTCTATAATATAAGGCCATAAACATGTTTGTCTGAGTCTTCTATCAAAAGTTACAGCTATTTCTATGAAGTTGTACAAAAACGCTTTCTTTCGCCAAGACAGTGCGTTTCTCACTGTTACATGCATTTTGAATGGGGAACTCGACCGAAACAAAGTATAGGTTTTCATTATGTGAATAACTTGGAAATCTTAGCTCAAACAGCTGCAAAACCTGTTTTCCCAGCACGGAGACCTTGAGTTCTATAAGATAAAGCCATAAACATGTGTATCCGAGTCTTCTATCAAAAGTTACAGCTATTTATATGAAGTTGTACAAAATAGCTTTCTTTCGCCAAGACAGTGCGTTTCTCACTGTTACATGCATTTGAATGGGGAACTCGACCGAAACAAAGTATAAGTTTTCATTATGTGAATAACTTGGAAATCTTAGCTCAAACAGCTGCAAAACCTGTTTTCCCAGCACGGAACCCTGAGTTCTATAAGATAAAGCCATAAACATGTGTATCCGAGTCTTCTATCAAAAGTTACAGCTATTTATATGAAGTTGTACAAAATAGCTTTCTTTCGCCAAGACAGTGCGTTTCTCACTGTTACATGCATTTGAATGGGGAACTCGACCGAAACAAAGTATAGGTTTTCATTATGTGAATAACTTGGAAATCTTAGCTCAAACAGCTGCAAAACCTGTTTGCCCAGCACGGAGACCTTGAGTTCTATAAGATAAAGCCATAAACATGTGTATCCGAGTCTTCTATCAAAAGTTACAGCTATTTATATGAAGTTGTACAAAAACGCTTTCTTTCGCCAAGACAGTGCGTTTCTCACTGTTACATGCATTTGAATGGGGAACTCGACCGAAACAAAGTATAAGTTTTCATTATGTGAATAACTTGGAAATCTTAGCTCAAACAGCTGCAAAACCTGTTTTCCCAGCACGGAGACCTTGAGTTCTATAAGATAAAGCCATAAACATGTTTGTCTGAGTCTTCTATCAAAAGTTACAGCTATTTATATGAAGTTGTACAAAATAGCTTTCTTTCGCCAAGACAGTGCGTTTCTCACTGTTACATGCATTTGAATGGGGAACTCGACCGAAACAAAGTATAGGTTTTCATTATGTGAATAACTTGGAAATCTTAGCTCAAACAGCTGCAAAACCTGTTTGCCCAGCACGGGAACCTTGAGTTCTATAAGATAAAGCCATAAACATGTGTATCCAAGTCTTCTATCAAAAGTTACAGCTATTTATATGAAGTTGTACAAAAACGCTTTCTTTCGCCAAGACAGTGCGTTTCTCACTGTTACATGCATTTGAATGGGGAACTCGACCGAAACAAAGTATAAGTTTTCATTATGTGAATAACTTGGAAATCTTAGCTCAAACAGCTGCAAAACCTGTTTGCCCAGCACGGGAACCTTGAGTTCTATAAGATAAAGCCATAAACATGTGTATCCGAGTCTTCTATCAAAAGTTACAGCTATTTATATGAAGTTGTACAAAATAGCTTTCTTTCGCCAAGACAGTGCGTTTCTCACTGTTACATGCATTTGAATGGGGAACTCGACCGAAACAAAGTATAGGTTTTCATTATGTGAATAACTTGGAAATCTTAGCTCAAACAGCTGCAAAACCTGTTTTCCCAGCACGGAACCTTGAGTTCTATAAGATAAAGCCATAAACATGTGTATCCGAGTCTTCTATCAAAAGTTACAGCTATTTATATGAAGTTGTACAAAAACGCTTTCTTTCGCCAAGACAGTGCGTTTCTCACTGTTACATGCATTTGAATGGGGAACTCGACCGAAACAAAGTTTTCATTATGTGAATAACTTGGAAATCTTAGCTCAAACAGCTGCAAAACCTGTTTTCCCAGCACGGAGACCTTGAGTTCTATAATATAAGGCCATAAACATGTTTGTATGAGTCTTCTATCAAAAGTTACAGCTATTTATATGAAGTTGTACAAAAACGCTTTCTTTCGCCAAGACAGTGCGTTTCTCACTGTTACATGCATTTTGAATGGGGAACTCCACCGAAACAAAGTATAGGTTTTCATTATGTGAATAACTTGGAAATCTTAGCTCAAACAGCTGCAAAACCTGTTTTCCCAGCACGGAACCTTAAGTTCTATAAGATAAAGCCATAAACATGTGTATCCGAGTCTTCTATCAAAAGTTACAGCTATTTATATGAAGTTGTACAAAATAGCTTTCTTTCGCCAAGACAGTGCGTTTCTCACTGTTACATGCATTTTGAATGGGGAACTCGACCGAAACAAAGTATAGGTTTTCATTATGTGAATAACTTGGAAATCTTAGCTCAAACAGCTGCAAAACCTGTTTGCCCAGCACGGGAACCTTGAGTTCTATAAGATAAAGCCATAAACATGTGTATCCGAGTCTTCTATCAAAAGTTACAGCTATTTATATGAAGTTGTACAAAAACGCTTTCTTTCGCCAAGACAGTGCGTTTCTCACTGTTACATGCATTTGAATGGGGAACTCGACCGAAACAAAGTATAAGTTTTCATTATGTGAATAACTTGGAAATCTTAGCTCAAACAGCTGCAAAACCTGTTTTCCCAGCACGGAGACCTTGAGTTCTATAAGATAAAGCCATAAACATGTGTATCCGAGTCTTCTATCAAAAGTTACAGCTATTTATATGAAGTTGTACAAAATAGCTTTCTTTCGCCAAGACAGTGCGTTTCTCACTGTTACATGCATTTTGAATGGGGAACTCGACCGAAACAAAGTATAGGTTTTCATTATGTGAATAACTTGGAAATCTTAGCTCAAACAGCTGCAAAACCTGTTTGCCCAGCACGGAGACCTTGAGTTCTATAAGATAAAGCCATAAACATGTGTATCCGAGTCTTCTATCAAAAGTTACAGCTATTTATATGAAGTTGTACAAAAACGCTTTCTTTCGCCAAGACAGTGCGTTTCTCACTGTTACATGCATTTTGAATGGGGAACTCGACCGAAACAAAGTATAGGTTTTCATTATGTGAATAACTTGGAAATCTTAGCTCAAACAGCTGCAAAACCTGTTTTCCCAGCACGGAGACCTTGAGTTCTATAAGATAAAGCCATAAACATGTTTGTCTGAGTCTTCTATCAAAAGTTACAGCTATTTATATGAAGTTGTACAAAAACGCTTTCTTTCGCCAAGACAGTGCGTTTCTCACTGTTACATGCATTTGAATGGGGAACTCGACCGAAACAAAGTATAGGTTTTCATTATGTGAATAACTTGGAAATCTTAGCTCAAACAGCTGCAAAACCTGTTTTCCCAGCACGGGAACTTTGAGTTCTATAAGATAAAGCCATAAACATGTTTGTCTGAGTCTTCTATCAAAAGTTACAGCTATTTATATGAAGTTGTACAAAAACGCTTTCTTTCGCCAAGACAGTGCGTTTCTCACTGTTACATGCATTTTGAATGGGGAACTCGACCGAAACAAAGTATAGGTTTTCATTATGTGAATAACTTGGAAATCTTAGCTCAAACAGCTGCAAAACCTGTTTTCCCAGCACGGAGACCTTGAGTTCTATAAGATAAAGCCATAAACATGTGTATCCGAGTCTTCTATCAAAAGTTACAGCTATTTATATGAAGTTGTACAAAAACGCTTTCTTTCGCCAAGACAGTGCGTTTCTCACTGTTACATGCATTTGAATGGGGAACTCGACCGAAACAAAGTATAAGTTTTCATTATGTGAATAACTTGGAAATCTTAGCTCAAACAGCTGCAAAACCTGTTTTCCCAGCACGGAGACCTTGAGTTCTATAAGATAAAGCCATAAACATGTGTATCCGAGTCTTCTATCAAAAGTTACAGCTATTTATATGAAGTTGTACAAAATAGCTTTCTTTCGCCAAGACAGTGCGTTTCTCACTGTTACATGCATTTGAATGGGGAACTCGACCGAAACAAAGTATAAGTTTTCATTATGTGAATAACTTGGAAATCTTAGCTCAAACAGCTGCAAAACCTGTTTGCCCAGCACGGAGACCTTGAGTTCTATAAGATAAAGCCATAAACATGTGTATCCAAGTCTTCTATCAAAAGTTACAGCTATTTATATGAAGTTGTACAAAAACGCTTTCTTTCGCCAAGACAGTGCGTTTCTCACTGTTACATGCATTTGAATGGGGAACTCGACCGAAACAAAGTATAAGTTTTCATTATGTGAATAACTTGGAAATCTTAGCTCAAACAGCTGCAAAACCTGTTTTCCCAGCACGGAACCTTGAGTTCTATAAGATAAAGCCATAAACATGTGTATCCGAGTCTTCTATCAAAAGTTACAGCTATTTATATGAAGTTGTACAAAATAGCTTTCTTTCGCCAAGACAGTGCGTTTCTCACTGTTACATGCATTTGAATGGGGAACTCGACCGAAACAAAGTATAGGTTTTCATTATGTGAATAACTTGGAAATCTTAGCTCAAACAGCTGCAAAACCTGTTTGCCCAGCACGGGAACCTTGAGTTCTATAAGATAAAGCCATAAACATGTGTATCCGAGTCTTCTATCAAAAGTTACAGCTATTTATATGAAGTTGTACAAAAACGCTTTCTTTCGCCAAGACAGTGCGTTTCTCACTGTTACATGCATTTGAATGGGGAACTCGACCGAAACAAAGTATAAGTTTTCATTATGTGAATAACTTGGAAATCTTAGCTCAAACAGCTGCAAAACCTGTTTTCCCAGCACGGAGACCTTGAGTTCTATAATATAAGGCCATAAACATGTTTGTATGAGTCTTCTATCAAAAGTTACAGCTATTTCTATGAAGTTGTACAAAAACGTCTTCTTTCGCCAAGACAGTGCATTTCTCACTGTTACATGCATTTGAATGGGGAACTCGACCGAAACAAAGTATAGGTTTTCATTATGTGAATAACTTGGAAATCTTAGCTCAAACAGCTGCAAAACCTGTTTGCCCAGCACGGGAACCTTGAGTTCTATAAGATAAAGCCATAAACATGTGTATCCAAGTCTTCTATCAAAAGTTACAGCTATTTATATGAAGTTGTACAAAAACGCTTTCTTTCGCCAAGACAGTGCGTTTCTCACTGTTACATGCATTTGAATGGGGAACTCGACCGAAACAAAGTATAAGTTTTCATTATGTGAATAACTTGGAAATCTTAGCTCAAACAGCTGCAAAACCTGTTTTCCCAGCACGGAGACCTTGAGTTCTATAATATAAGGCCATAAACATGTTTGTATGAGTCTTCTATCAAAAGTTACAGCTATTTCTATGAAGTTGTACAAAAACGTCTTCTTTCGCCAAGACAGTGCGTTTCTCACTGTTACATGCATTTGAATGGGGAACTCGACCGAAACAAAGTATAGGTTTTCATTATGTGAATAACTTGGAAATCTTAGCTCAAACAGCTGCAAAACCTGTTTGCCCAGCACGGGAACCTTGAGTTCTATAAGATAAAGCCATAAACATGTGTATCCAAGTCTTCTATCAAAAGTTACAGCTATTTATATGAAGTTGTACAAAAACGCTTTCTTTCGCCAAGACAGTGCGTTTCTCACTGTTACATGCATTTGAATGGGGAACTCGACCGAAACAAAGTATACGTTTTCATTATGTGAATAACTTGGAAATCTTAGCTCAAACAGCTGCAAAACCTGTTTTCCCAGCACGGAACCTTGAGTTCTATAAGATAAAGCCATAAACATGTGTATCCGAGTCTTCTATCAAAAGTTACAGCTATTTATATGAAGTTGTACAAAATAGCTTTCTTTCGCCAAGACAGTGCGTTTCTCACTGTTACATGCATTTGAATGGGGAACTCGACCGAAACAAAGTATAGGTTTTCATTATGTGAATAACTTGGAAATCTTAGCTCAAACAGCTGCAAAACCTGTTTTCCCAGCACGGAGACCTTGAGTTCTATAAGATAAAGCCATAAACATGTGTATCCGAGTCTTCTATCAAAAGTTACAGCTATTTATATGAAGTTGTACAAAAACGCTTTCTTTCGCCAAGACAGTGCGTTTCTCACTGTTACATGCATTTGAATGGGGAACTCGACCGAAACAAAGTATAAGTTTTCATTATGTGAATAACTTGGAAATCTTAGCTCAAACAGCTGCAAAACCTGTTTTCCCAGCACAGAACCTTGAGTTCTATAAGATAAAGCCATAAACATGTGTATCCGAGTCTTCTATCAAAAGTTACAGCTATTTATATGAAGTTGTACAAAAACGCTTTCTTTCGCCAAGACAGTGCGTTTCTCACTGTTACATGCATTTGAATGGGGAACTCGACCGAAACAAAGTATAGGTTTTCATTATGTGAATAACTTGGAAATCTTAGCTCAAACAGCTGCAAAACCTGTTTGCCCAGCACGGGAACCTTGAGTTCTATAAGATAAAGCCATAAACATGTGTATCCGAGTCTTCTATCAAAAGTTACAGCTATTTATATGAAGTTGTACAAAAACGCTTTCTTTCGCCAAGACAGTGCGTTTCTCACTGTTACATGCATTTGAATGGGGAACTCGACCGAAACAAAGTATAAGTTTTCATTATGTGAATAACTTGGAAATCTTAGCTCAAACAGCTGCAAAACCTGTTTTCCCAGCACGGAGACCTTGAGTTCTATAATATAAGGCCATAAACATGTTTGTATGAGTCTTCTATCAAAAGTTACAGCTATTTCTATGAAGTTGTACAAAAACGTCTTCTTTCGCCAAGACAGTGCGTTTCTCACTGTTACATGCATTTGAATGGGGAACTCGACCGAAACAAAGTATAGGTTTTCATTATGTGAATAACTTGGAAATCTTAGCTCAAACAGCTGCAAAACCTGTTTGCCCAGCACGGGAACCTTGAGTTCTATAAGATAAAGCCATAAACATGTGTATCCAAGTCTTCTATCAAAAGTTACAGCTATTTATATGAAGTTGTACAAAAACGCTTTCTTTCGCCAAGACAGTGCGTTTCTCACTGTTACATGCATTTGAATGGGGAACTCGACCGAAACAAAGTATAAGTTTTCATTATGTGAATAACTTGGAAATCTTAGCTCAAACAGCTGCAAAACCTGTTTTCCCAGCACGGAACCTTGAGTTCTATAAGATAAAGCCATAAACATGTGTATCCGAGTCTTCTATCAAAAGTTACAGCTATTTATATGAAGTTGTACAAAATAGCTTTCTTTCGCCAAGACAGTGCGTTTCTCACTGTTACATGCATTTGAATGGGGAACTCGACCGAAACAAAGTATAGGTTTTCATTATGTGAATAACTTGGAAATCTTAGCTCAAACAGCTGCAAAACCTGTTTGCCCAGCACGGGAACCTTGAGTTCTATAAGATAAAGCCATAAACATGTGTATCCGAGTCTTCTATCAAAAGTTACAGCTATTTATATGAAGTTGTACAAAATAGCTTTCTTTCGCCAAGACAGTGCGTTTCTCACTGTTACATGCATTTGAATGGGGAACTCGACCGAAACAAAGTATAGGTTTTCATTATGTGAATAACTTGGAAATCTTAGCTCAAACAGCTGCAAAACCTGTTTTCCCAGCACGGAGACCTTGAGTTCTATAAGATAAAGCCATAAACATGTGTATCCGAGTCTTCTATCAAAAGTTACAGCTATTTATATGAAGTTGTACAAAAACGCTTTCTTTCGCCAAGACAGTGCGTTTCTCACTGTTACATGCATTTGAATGGGGAACTCGACCGAAACAAAGTATAAGTTTTCATTATGTGAATAACTTGGAAATCTTAGCTCAAACAGCTGCAAAACCTGTTTTCCCAGCACAGAACCTTGAGTTCTATAAGATAAAGCCATAAACATGTGTATCCGAGTCTTCTATCAAAAGTTACAGCTATTTATATGAAGTTGTACAAAAACGCTTTCTTTCGCCAAGACAGTGCGTTTCTCACTGTTACATGCATTTGAATGGGGAACTCGACCGAAACAAAGTATAGGTTTTCATTATGTGAATAACTTGGAAATCTTAGCTCAAACAGCTGCAAAACCTGTTTGCCCAGCACGGGAACCTTGAGTTCTATAAGATAAAGCCATAAACATGTGTATCCGAGTCTTCTATCAAAAGTTACAGCTATTTATATGAAGTTGTACAAAAACGCTTTCTTTCGCCAAGACAGTGCGTTTCTCACTGTTACATGCATTTGAATGGGGAACTCGACCGAAACAAAGTATAAGTTTTCATTATGTGAATAACTTGGAAATCTTAGCTCAAACAGCTGCAAAACCTGTTTTCCCAGCACGGAGACCTTGAGTTCTATAATATAAGGCCATAAACATGTTTGTATGAGTCTTCTATCAAAAGTTACAGCTATTTCTATGAAGTTGTACAAAAACGTCTTCTTTCGCCAAGACAGTGCGTTTCTCACTGTTACATGCATTTGAATGGGGAACTCGACCGAAACAAAGTATAGGTTTTCATTATGTGAATAACTTGGAAATCTTAGCTCAAACAGCTGCAAAACCTGTTTGCCCAGCACGGGAACCTTGAGTTCTATAAGATAAAGCCATAAACATGTGTATCCGAGTCTTCTATCAAAAGTTACAGCTATTTATATGAAGTTGTACAAAAACGCTTTCTTTCGCCAAGACAGTGCGTTTCTCACTGTTACATGCATTTGAATGGGGAACTCGACCGAAACAAAGTATAAGTTTTCATTATGTGAATAACTTGGAAATCTTAGCTCAAACAGCTGCAAAACCTGTTTTCCCAGCACGGAGACCTTGAGTTCTATAATATAAGGCCATAAACATGTTTGTATGAGTCTTCTATCAAAAGTTACAGCTATTTCTATGAAGTTGTACAAAAACGTCTTCTTTCGCCAAGACAGTGCGTTTCTCACTGTTACATGCATTTGAATGGGGAACTCGACCGAAACAAAGTATAGGTTTTCATTATGTGAATAACTTGGAAATCTTAGCTCAAACAGCTGCAAAACCTGTTTGCCCAGCATGGGAACCTTGAGTTCTATAAGATAAAGCCATAAACATGTGTATCCAAGTCTTCTATCAAAAGTTACAGCTATTTATATGAAGTTGTACAAAAACGCTTTCTTTCGCCAAGACAGTGCGTTTCTCAATGTTACATGCATTTTGAATGGGGAACTCGACCGAAACAAAGTATAGGTTTTCATTATGTGAATAACTTGGAAATCTTAGCTCAAACAGCTGCAAAACCTGTTTTCCCAGCACGGAACCTTGAGTTCTATAAGATAAAGCCATAAACATGTGTATCCGAGTCTTCTATCAAAAGTTACAGCTATTTATATGAAGTTGTACAAAATAGCTTTCTTTCGCCAAGACAGTGCGTTTCTCACTGTTACATGCATTTGAATGGGGAACTCGACCGAAACAAAGTATAGGTTTTCATTATGTGAATAACTTGGAAATCTTAGCTCAAACAGCTGCAAAACCTGTTTTCCCAGCACGGAGACCTTGAGTTCTATAAGATAAAGCCATAAACATGTGTATCCGAGTCTTCTATCAAAAGTTACAGCTATTTATATGAAGTTGTACAAAAACGCTTTCTTTCGCCAAGACAGTGCGTTTCTCACTGTTACATGCATTTGAATGGGGAACTCGACCGAAACAAAGTATAAGTTTTCATTATGTGAATAACTTGGAAATCTTAGCTCAAACAGCTGCAAAACCTGTTTTCCCAGCACAGAACCTTGAGTTCTATAAGATAAAGCCATAAACATGTGTATCCGAGTCTTCTATCAAAAGTTACAGCTATTTATATGAAGTTGTACAAAAACGCTTTCTTTCGCCAAGACAGTGCGTTTCTCACTGTTACATGCATTTGAATGGGGAACTCGACCGAAACAAAGTATAAGTTTTCATTATGTGAATAACTTGGAAATCTTAGCTCAAACAGCTGCAAAACCTGTTTTCCCAGCACAGAACCTTGAGTTCTATAAGATAAAGCCATAAACATGTTTGTCTGAGTCTTCTATCAAAAGTTACAGCTATTTATATGAAGTTGTACAAAAACGCTTTCTTTCGCCAAGACAGTGCGTTTCTCACTGTTACATGCATTTGAATGGGGAACTCGACCGAAACAAAGTATAAGTTTTCATTATGTGAATAACTTGGAAATCTTAGCTCAAACAGCTGCAAAACATGTTTTCCCAGCACGGAGACCTTGAGTTCTATAAGATAAAGCCATAAACATGTTTGTCTGAGTCTTCTATCAAAAGTTACAGCTATTTATATGAAGTTGTACAAAATAGCTTTCTTTCGCCAAGACAGTGCGTTTCTCACTGTTACATGCATTTGAATGGGGAACTCGACCGAAACAAAGTATAGGTTTTCATTATGTGAATAACTTGGAAATCTTAGCTCAAACAGCTGCAAAACCTGTTTGCCCAGCACGGGAACCTTGAGTTCTATAAGATAAAGCCATAAACATGTGTATCCAAGTCTTTTATCAAAAGTTACAGCTATTTATATGAAGTTGTACAAAAACGCTTTCTTTCGCCAAGACAGTGCGTTTCTCACTGTTACATGCATTTGAATGGGGAACTCGACCGAAACAAAGTATAAGTTTTCATTATGTGAATAACTTGGAAATCTTAGCTCAAACAGCTGCAAAACCTGTTTTCCCAGCACGGAACCTTGAGTTCTGTAAGATAAAGCCATAAACATGTGTATCCGAGTCTTCTATCAAAAGTTACAGCTATTTATATGAAGTTGTACAAAATAGCTTTCTTTCGCCAAGACAGTGCGTTTCTCACTGTTACATGCATTTGAATGGGGAACTCGACCGAAACAAAGTATAGGTTTTCATTATGTGAATAACTTGGAAATCTTAGCTCAAACAGCTGCAAAACCTGTTTGCCCAGCACGGGAACCTTGAGTTCTATAAGATAAAGCCATAAACATGTGTATCCGAGTCTTCTATCAAAAGTTACAGCTATTTATATGAAGTTGTACAAAATAGCTTTCTTTCGCCAAGACAGTGCGTTTCTCACTGTTACATGCATTTTGAATGGGGAACTCGACCGAAACAAAGTATAGGTTTTCATTATGTGAATAACTTGGAAATCTTAGCTCAAACAGCTGCAAAACCTGTTTTCCCAGCACGGAGACCTTGAGTTCTATAAGATAAAGCCATAAACATGTGTATCCGAGTCTTCTATCAAAAGTTACAGCTATTTATATGAAGTTGTACAAAATAGCTTTCTTTCGCCAAGACAGTGCGTTTCTCACTGTTACATGCATTTGAATGGGGAACTCGACCGAAACAAAGTATAAGTTTTCATTATGTGAATAACTTGGAAATCTTAGCTCAAACAGCTGCAAAACCTGTTTTCCCAGCACGGAACCCTGAGTTCTATAAGATAAAGCCATAAACATGTGTATCCGAGTCTTCTATCAAAAGTTACAGCTATTTATATGAAGTTGTACAAAATAGCTTTCTTTCGCCAAGACAGTGCGTTTCTCACTGTTACATGCATTTGAATGGGGAACTCGACCGAAACAAAGTATAGGTTTTCATTATGTGAATAACTTGGAAATCTTAGCTCAAACAGCTGCAAAACCTGTTTTCCCAGCACGGAGACCTTGAGTTCTATAATATAAGGCCATAAACATGTTTGTCTGAGTCTTCTATCAAAAGTTACAGCTATTTCTATGAAGTTGTACAAAAACGCTTTCTTTCGCCAAGACAGTGCGTTTCTCACTGTTACATGCATTTTGAATGGGGAACTCGACCGAAACAAAGTATAGGTTTTCATTATGTGAATAACTTGGAAATCTTAGCTCAAACAGCTGCAAAACCTGTTTTCCCAGCACGGAGACCTTGAGTTCTATAAGATAAAGCCATAAACATGTGTATCCGAGTCTTCTATCAAAAGTTACAGCTATTTATATGAAGTTGTACAAAATAGCTTTCTTTCGCCAAGACAGTGCGTTTCTCACTGTTACATGCATTTGAATGGGGAACTCGACCGAAACAAAGTATAAGTTTTCATTATGTGAATAACTTGGAAATCTTAGCTCAAACAGCTGCAAAACCTGTTTTCCCAGCACGGAACCCTGAGTTCTATAAGATAAAGCCATAAACATGTGTATCCGAGTCTTCTATCAAAAGTTACAGCTATTTATATGAAGTTGTACAAAATAGCTTTCTTTCGCCAAGACAGTGCGTTTCTCACTGTTACATGCATTTGAATGGGGAACTCGACCGAAACAAAGTATAAGTTTTCATTATGTGAATAACTTGGAAATCTTAGCTCAAACAGCTGCAAAACCTGTTTTCCCAGCACGGAGACCTTGAGTTCTATAATATAAGGCCATAAACATGTTTGTATGAGTCTTCTATCAAAAGTTACAGCTATTTCTATGAAGTTGTACAAAAACGTCTTCTTTCGCCAAGACAGTGCATTTCTCACTGTTACATGCATTTGAATGGGGAACTCGACCGAAACAAAGTATAGGTTTTCATTATGTGAATAACTTGGAAATCTTAGCTCAAACAGCTGCAAAACCTGTTTGCCCAGCACGGAGACCTTGAGTTCTATAAGATAAAGCCATAAACATGTTTGTCTGAGTCTTCTATCAAAAGTTACAGCTATTTATATGAAGTTGTACAAAATAGCTTTCTTTCGCCAAGACAGTGCGTTTCTCACTGTTACATGCATTTGAATGGGGAACTCGACCGAAACAAAGTATAGGTTTTCATTATGTGAATATCTTGGAAATCTTAGCTCAAACAGCTGCAAAACCTGTTTGCCCAGCACGGGAACCTTGAGTTCTATAAGATAAAGCCATAAACATGTGTATCCAAGTCTTCTATCAAAAGTTACAGCTATTTATATGAAGTTGTACAAAAACGCTTTCTTTCGCCAAGACAGTGCGTTTCTCACTGTTACATGCATTTGAATGGGGAACTCGACCGAAACAAAGTATAAGTTTTCATTATGTGAATAACTTGGAAATCTTAGCTCAAACAGCTGCAAAACCTGTTTTCCCAGCACGGAACCTTGAGTTCTATAAGATAAAGCCATAAACATGTGTATCCGAGTCTTCTATCAAAAGTTACAGCTATTTATATGAAGTTGTACAAAATAGCTTTCTTTCGCCAAGACAGTGCGTTTCTCACTGTTACATGCATTTGAATGGGGAACTCGACCGAAACAAAGTATAGGTTTTCATTATGTGAATAACTTGGAAATCTTAGCTCAAACAGCTGCAAAACCTGTTTGCCCAGCACGGGAACCTTGAGTTCTATAAGATAAAGCCATAAACATGTGTATCCGAGTCTTCTATCAAAAGTTACAGCTATTTATATGAAGTTGTACAAAATAGCTTTCTTTCGCCAAGACAGTGCGTTTCTCACTGTTACATGCATTTTGAATGGGGAACTCGACCGAAACAAAGTATAGGTTTTCATTATGTGAATAACTTGGAAATCTTAGCTCAAACAGCTGCAAAACCTGTTTTCCCAGCACGGAGACCTTGAGTTCTATAATATAAGGCCATAAACATGTTTGTCTGAGTCTTCTATCAAAAGTTACAGCTATTTCTATGAAGTTGTACAAAAACGCTTTCTTTCGCCAAGACAGTGCGTTTCTCACTGTTACATGCATTTTGAATGGGGAACTCGACCGAAACAAAGTATAGGTTTTCATTATGTGAATAACTTGGAAATCTTAGCTCAAACAGCTGCAAAACCTGTTTTCCCAGCACGGAGACCTTGAGTTCTATAATATAAGGCCATAAACATGTTTGTCTGAGTCTTCTATCAAAAGTTACAGCTATTTCTATGAAGTTGTACAAAAACGCTTTCTTTCGCCAAGACAGTGCGTTTCTCACTGTTACATGCATTTTGAATGGGGAACTCGACCGAAACAAAGTATAGGTTTTCATTATGTGAATAACTTGGAAATCTTAGCTCAAACAGCTGCAAAACCTGTTTTCCCAGCACGGAACCTTGAGTTCTATAAGATAAAGCCATAAACATGTGTATCCGAGTCTTCTATCAAAAGTTACAGCTATTTATATGAAGTTGTACAAAATAGCTTTCTTTCGCCAAGACAGTGCGTTTCTCACTGTTACATGCATTTGAATGGGGAACTCGACCGAAACAAAGTATAGGTTTTCATTATGTGAATAACTTGGAAATCTTAGCTCAAACAGCTGCAAAACCTGTTTGCCCAGCACGGGAACCTTGAGTTCTATAAGATAAAGCCATAAACATGTGTATCCGAGTCTTCTATCAAAAGTTACAGCTATTTATATGAAGTTGTACAAAATAGCTTTCTTTCGCCAAGACAGTGCGTTTCTCACTGTTACATGCATTTTGAATGGGGAACTCGACCGAAACAAAGTATAGGTTTTCATTATGTGAATAACTTGGAAATCTTAGCTCAAACAGCTGCAAAACCTGTTTTCCCAGCACGGAGACCTTGAGTTCTATAATATAAGGCCATAAACATGTTTGTCTGAGTCTTCTATCAAAAGTTACAGCTATTTCTATGAAGTTGTACAAAAACGCTTTCTTTCGCCAAGACAGTGCGTTTCTCACTGTTACATGCATTTTGAATGGGGAACTCGACCGAAACAAAGTATAGGTTTTCATTATGTGAATAACTTGGAAATCTTAGCTCAAACAGCTGCAAAACCTGTTTTCCCAGCACGGAGACCTTGAGTTCTATAAGATAAAGCCATAAACATGTGTATCCGAGTCTTCTATCAAAAGTTACAGCTATTTATATGAAGTTGTACAAAATAGCTTTCTTTCGCCAAGACAGTGCGTTTCTCACTGTTACATGCATTTGAATGGGGAACTCGACCGAAACAAAGTATAAGTTTTCATTATGTGAATAACTTGGAAATCTTAGCTCAAACAGCTGCAAAACCTGTTTTCCCAGCACGGAACCCTGAGTTCTATAAGATAAAGCCATAAACATGTGTATCCGAGTCTTCTATCAAAAGTTACAGCTATTTATATGAAGTTGTACAAAATAGCTTTCTTTCGCCAAGACAGTGCGTTTCTCACTGTTACATGCATTTGAATGGGGAACTCGACCGAAACAAAGTATAGGTTTTCATTATGTGAATAACTTGGAAATCTTAGCTCAAACAGCTGCAAAACCTGTTTGCCCAGCACGGAGACCTTGAGTTCTATAAGATAAAGCCATAAACATGTGTATCCGAGTCTTCTATCAAAAGTTACAGCTATTTATATGAAGTTGTACAAAAACGCTTTCTTTCGCCAAGACAGTGCGTTTCTCACTGTTACATGCATTTGAATGGGGAACTCGACCGAAACAAAGTATAAGTTTTCATTATGTGAATAACTTGGAAATCTTAGCTCAAACAGCTGCAAAACCTGTTTTCCCAGCACGGAGACCTTGAGTTCTATAAGATAAAGCCATAAACATGTTTGTCTGAGTCTTCTATCAAAAGTTACAGCTATTTATATGAAGTTGTACAAAATAGCTTTCTTTCGCCAAGACAGTGCGTTTCTCACTGTTACATGCATTTGAATGGGGAACTCGACCGAAACAAAGTATAGGTTTTCATTATGTGAATAACTTGGAAATCTTAGCTCAAACAGCTGCAAAACCTGTTTGCCCAGCACGGGAACCTTGAGTTCTATAAGATAAAGCCATAAACATGTGTATCCAAGTCTTCTATCAAAAGTTACAGCTATTTATATGAAGTTGTACAAAAACGCTTTCTTTCGCCAAGACAGTGCGTTTCTCACTGTTACATGCATTTGAATGGGGAACTCGACCGAAACAAAGTATAAGTTTTCATTATGTGAATAACTTGGAAATCTTAGCTCAAACAGCTGCAAAACCTGTTTGCCCAGCACGGGAACCTTGAGTTCTATAAGATAAAGCCATAAACATGTGTATCCGAGTCTTCTATCAAAAGTTACAGCTATTTATATGAAGTTGTACAAAATAGCTTTCTTTCGCCAAGACAGTGCGTTTCTCACTGTTACATGCATTTGAATGGGGAACTCGACCGAAACAAAGTATAGGTTTTCATTATGTGAATAACTTGGAAATCTTAGCTCAAACAGCTGCAAAACCTGTTTTCCCAGCACGGAACCTTGAGTTCTATAAGATAAAGCCATAAACATGTGTATCCGAGTCTTCTATCAAAAGTTACAGCTATTTATATGAAGTTGTACAAAAACGCTTTCTTTCGCCAAGACAGTGCGTTTCTCTCTGTTACATGCATTTGAATGGGGAACTCGACCGAAACAAAGTTTTCATTATGTGAATAACTTGGAAATCTTAGCTCAAACAGCTGCAAAACCTGTTTTCCCAGCACGGAGACCTTGAGTTCTATAATATAAGGCCATAAACATGTTTGTATGAGTCTTCTATCAAAAGTTACAGCTATTTATATGAAGTTGTACAAAAACGCTTTCTTTCGCCAAGACAGTGCGTTTCTCACTGTTACATGCATTTTGAATGGGGAACTCCACCGAAACAAAGTATAGGTTTTCATTATGTGAATAACTTGGAAATCTTAGCTCAAACAGCTGCAAAACCTGTTTTCCCAGCACGGAACCTTGAGTTCTATAAGATAAAGCCATAAACATGTGTATCCGAGTCTTCTATCAAAAGTTACAGCTATTTATATGAAGTTGTACAAAATAGCTTTCTTTCGCCAAGACAGTGCGTTTCTCACTGTTACATGCATTTTGAATGGGGAACTCGACCGAAACAAAGTATAGGTTTTCATTATGTGAATAACTTGGAAATCTTAGCTCAAACAGCTGCAAAACCTGTTTGCCCAGCACGGGAACCTTGAGTTCTATAAGATAAAGCCATAAACATGTGTATCCGAGTCTTCTATCAAAAGTTACAGCTATTTATATGAAGTTGTACAAAATAGCTTTCTTTCGCCAAGACAGTGCGTTTCTCACTGTTACATGCATTTTGAATGGGGAACTCGACCGAAACAAAGTATAGGTTTTCATTATGTGAATAACTTGGAAATCTTAGCTCAAACAGCTGCAAAACCTGTTTTCCCAGCACGGAGACATTGAGTTCTATAATATAAGGCCATAAACATGTTTGTCTGAGTCTTCTATCAAAAGTTACAGCTATTTCTATGAAGTTGTACAAAAACGCTTTCTTTCGCCAAGACAGTGCGTTTCTCACTGTTACATGCATTTTGAATGGGGAACTCGACCAAAACAAAGTATAGGTTTTCATTATGTGAATAACTTGGAAATCTTAGCTCAAACAGCTGCAAAACCTGTTTTCCCAGCACGGAGACCTTGAGTTCTATAAGATAAAGCCATAAACATGTGTATCCGAGTCTTCTATCAAAAGTTACAGCTATTTATATGAAGTTGTACAAAATAGCTTTCTTTCGCCAAGACAGTGCGTTTCTCACTGTTACATGCATTTGAATGGGGAACTCGACCGAAACAAAGTATAAGTTTTCATTATGTGAATAACTTGGAAATCTTAGCTCAAACAGCTGCAAAACCTGTTTTCCCAGCACGGAACCCTGAGTTCTATAAGATAAAGCCATAAACATGTGTATCCGAGTCTTCTATCAAAAGTTACAGCTATTTATATGAAGTTGTACAAAATAGCTTTCTTTCGCCAAGACAGTGCGTTTCTCACTGTTACATGCATTTGAATGGGGAACTCGACCGAAACAAAGTATAGGTTTTCATTATGTGAATAACTTGGAAATCTTAGCTCAAACAGCTGCAAAACCTGTTTGCCCAGCACGGAGACCTTGAGTTCTATAAGATAAAGCCATAAACATGTGTATCCGAGTCTTCTATCAAAAGTTACAGCTATTTATATGAAGTTGTACAAAATAGCTTTCTTTCGCCAAGACAGTGCGTTTCTCACTGTTACATGCATTTTGAATGGGGAACTCGACCGAAACAAAGTATAGGTTTTCATTATGTGAATAACTTGGAAATCTTAGCTCAAACAGCTGCAAAACCTGTTTGCCCAGCACGGAGACCTTGAGTTCTATAAGATAAAGCCATAAACATGTGTATCCGAGTCTTCTATCAAAAGTTACAGCTATTTATATGAAGTTGTACAAAAACGCTTTCTTTCGCCAAGACAGTGCGTTTCTCACTGTTACATGCATTTTGAATGGGGAACTCGACCGAAACAAAGTATAGGTTTTCATTATGTGAATAACTTGGAAATCTTAGCTCAAACAGCTGCAAAACCTGTTTGCCCAGCACGGGAACCTTGAGTTCTATAAGATAAAGCCATAAACATGTGTATCCGAGTCTTCTATCAAAAGTTACAGCTATTTATATGAAGTTGTACAAAATAGCTTTCTTTCGCCAAGACAGTGCGTTTCTCACTGTTACATGCATTTTGAATGGGGAACTCGACCGAAACAAAGTATAGGTTTTCATTATGTGAATAACTTGGAAATCTTAGCTCAAACAGCTGCAAAACCTGTTTTCCCAGCACGGAACCTTGAGTTCTATAAGATAAAGCCATAAACATGTGTATCCGAGTCTTCTATCAAAAGTTACAGCTATTTATATGAAGTTGTACAAAATAGCTTTCTTTCGCCAAGACAGTGCGTTTCTCACTGTTACATGCATTTTGAATGGGGAACTCGACCGAAACAAAGTATAGGTTTTCATTATGTGAATAACTTGGAAATCTTAGCTCAAACAGCTGCAAAACCTGTTTGCCCAGCACGGGAACCTTGAGTTCTATAAGATAAAGCCATAAACATGTGTATCCGAGTCTTCTATCAAAAGTTACAGCTATTTATATGAAGTTGTACAAAATAGCTTTCTTTCGCCAAGACAGTGCGTTTCTCACTGTTACATGCATTTTGAATGGGGAACTCGACCGAAACAAAGTATAGGTTTTCATTATGTGAATAACTTGGAAATCTTAGCTCAAACAGCTGCAAAACCTGTTTTCCCAGCACGGAGACCTTGAGTTCTATAATATAAGGCCATAAACATGTTTGTCTGAGTCTTCTATCAAAAGTTACAGCTATTTCTATGAAGTTGTACAAAAACGCTTTCTTTCGCCAAGACAGTGCGTTTCTCACTGTTACATGCATTTGAATGGGGAACTCGACCGAAACAAAGTATAAGTTTTCATTATGTGAATAACTTGGAAATCTTAGCTCAAACAGCTGCAAAACCTGTTTGCCCAGCACGGGAACCTTGAGTTCTATAAGATAAAGCCATAAACATGTGTATCCGAGTCTTCTATCAAAAGTTACAGCTATTTATATGAAGTTGTACAAAATAGCTTTCTTTCGCCAAGACAGTGCGTTTCTCACTGTTACATGCATTTGAATGGGGAACTCGACCGAAACAAAGTATAGGTTTTCATTATGTGAATAACTTGGAAATCTTAGCTCAAACAGCTGCAAAACCTGTTTTCCCAGCACGGAACCTTGAGTTCTATAAGATAAAGCCATAAACATGTGTATCCGAGTCTTCTATCAAAAGTTACAGCTATTTATATGAAGTTGTACAAAAACGCTTTCTTTCGCCAAGACAGTGCGTTTCTCACTGTTACATGCATTTGAATGGGGAACTCGACCGAAACAAAGTTTTCATTATGTGAATAACTTGGAAATCTTAGCTCAAACAGCTGCAAAACCTGTTTTCCCAGCATGGGAACCTTGAGTTCTATAAGATAAAGCCATAAACATGTGTATCCAAGTCTTCTATCAAAAGTTACAGCTATTTATATGAAGTTGTACAAAAACGCTTTCTTTCGCCAAGACAGTGCGTTTCTCACTGTTACATGCATTTGAATGGGGAACTCGACCGAAACAAAGTATAGGTTTTCATTATGTGAATAACTTGGAAATCTTAGCTCAAACAGCTGCAAAACCTGTTTTCCCAGCATGGAACCTTGAGTTCTATAAGATAAAGCCATAAACATGTGTATCCGAGTCTTCTATCAAAAGTTACAGCTATTTATATGAAGTTGTACAAAAACGCTTTCTTTCGCCAAGACAGTGCGTTTCTCACTGTTACATGCATTTGAATGGGGAACTCGACCGAAACAAAGTTTTCATTATGTGAATAACTTGGAAATCTTAGCTCAAACAGCTGCAAAACCTGTTTTCCCAGCACGGAGACCTTGAGTTCTATAATATAAGGCCATAAACATGTTTGTCTGAGTCTTCTATCAAAAGTTACAGCTATTTCTATGAAGTTGTACAAAAACGCTTTCTTTCGCCAAGACAGTGCGTTTCTCACTGTTACATGCATTTTGAATGGGGAACTCGACCGAAACAAAGTATAGGTTTTCATTATGTGAATAACTTGGAAATCTTAGCTCAAACAGCTGCAAAACCTGTTTTCCCAGCACGGAGACCTTGAGTTCTATAATATAGGGCCATAAACATGTTTGTCTGAGTCTTCTATCAAAAGTTACAGCTATTTCTATGAAGTTGTACAAAAACGCTTTCTTTCGCCAAGACAGTGCGTTTCTCACTGTTACATGCATTTTGAATGGGGAACTCGACCGAAACAAAGTATAGGTTTTCATTATGTGAATAACTTGGAAATCTTAGCTCAAACAGCTGCAAAACCTGTTTTCCCAGCACGGAGACCTTGAGTTCTATAAGATAAAGCCATAAACATGTGTATCTGAGTCTTCTATCAAAAGTTACAGCTATTTATATGAAGTTGTACAAAATAGCTTTCTTTCGCCAAGACAGTGCGTTTCTCACTGTTACATGCATTTGAATGGGGAACTCGACCGAAACAAAGTATAAGTTTTCATTATGTGAATAACTTGGAAATCTTAGCTCAAACAGCTGCAAAACCTGTTTTCCCAGCACGGAACCCTGAGTTCTATAAGATAAAGCCATAAACATGTGTATCCGAGTCTTCTATCAAAAGTTACAGCTATTTATATGAAGTTGTACAAAATAGCTTTCTTTCGCCAAGACAGTGCGTTTCTCACTGTTACATGCATTTGAATGGGGAACTCGACCGAAACAAAGTATAGGTTTTCATTATGTGAATAACTTGGAAATCTTAGCTCAAACAGCTGCAAAACCTGTTTGCCCAGCACGGAGACCTTGAGTTCTATAAGATAAAGCCATAAACATGTGTATCCGAGTCTTCTATCAAAAGTTACAGCTATTTATATGAAGTTGTACAAAAACGCTTTCTTTCGCCAAGACAGTGCGTTTCTCACTGTTACATGCATTTGAATGGGGAACTCGACCGAAACAAAGTATAAGTTTTCATTATGTGAATAACTTGGAAATCTTAGCTCAAACAGCTGCAAAACCTGTTTTCCCAGCACGGAGACCTTGAGTTCTATAAGATAAAGCCATAAACATGTTTGTCTGAGTCTTCTATCAAAAGTTACAGCTATTTATATGAAGTTGTACAAAATAGCTTTCTTTCGCCAAGACAGTGCGTTTCTCACTGTTACATGCATTTGAATGGGGAACTCGACCGAAACAAAGTATAGGTTTTCATTATGTGAATAACTTGGAAATCTTAGCTCAAACAGCTGCAAAACCTGTTTGCCCAGCACGGGAACCTTGAGTTCTATAAGATAAAGCCATAAACATGTGTATCCAAGTCTTCTATCAAAAGTTACAGCTATTTATATGAAGTTGTACAAAAACGCTTTCTTTCGCCAAGACAGTGCGTTTCTCACTGTTACATGCATTTGAATGGGGAACTCGACCGAAACAAAGTATAAGTTTTCATTATGTGAATAACTTGGAAATCTTAGCTCAAACAGCTGCAAAACCTGTTTGCCCAGCACGGGAACCTTGAGTTCTATAAGATAAAGCCATAAACATGTGTATCCGAGTCTTCTATCAAAAGTTACAGCTATTTATATGAAGTTGTACAAAATAGCTTTCTTTCGCCAAGACAGTGCGTTTCTCACTGTTACATGCATTTGAATGGGGAACTCGACCGAAACAAAGTATAGGTTTTCATTATGTGAATAACTTGGAAATCTTAGCTCAAACAGCTGCAAAACCTGTTTTCCCAGCACGGAACCTTGAGTTCTATAAGATAAAGCCATAAACATGTGTATCCGAGTCTTCTATCAAAAGTTACAGCTATTTATATGAAGTTGTACAAAAACGCTTTCTTTCGCCAAGACAGTGCGTTTCTCACTGTTACATGCATTTGAATGGGGAACTCGACCGAAACAAAGTTTTCATTATGTGAATAACTTGGAAATCTTAGCTCAAACAGCTGCAAAACCTGTTTTCCCAGCACGGAGACCTTGAGTTCTATAATATAAGGCCATAAACATGTTTGTATGAGTCTTCTATCAAAAGTTACAGCTATTTATATGAAGTTGTACAAAAACGCTTTCTTTCGCCAAGACAGTGCGTTTCTCACTGTTACATGCATTTTGAATGGGGAACTCCACCGAAACAAAGTATAGGTTTTCATTATGTGAATAACTTGGAAATCTTAGCTCAAACAGCTGCAAAACCTGTTTTCCCAGCACGGAACCTTGAGTTCTATAAGATAAAGCCATAAACATGTGTATCCGAGTCTTCTATCAAAAGTTACAGCTATTTATATGAAGTTGTACAAAATAGCTTTCTTTCGCCAAGACAGTGCGTTTCTCACTGTTACATGCATTTTGAATGGGGAACTCGACCGAAACAAAGTATAGGTTTTCATTATGTGAATAACTTGGAAATCTTAGCTCAAACAGCTGCAAAACCTGTTTGCCCAGCACGGGAACCTTGAGTTCTATAAGATAAAGCCATAAACATGTGTATCCGAGTCTTCTATCAAAAGTTACAGCTATTTATATGAAGTTGTACAAAATAGCTTTCTTTCGCCAAGACAGTGCGTTTCTCACTGTTACATGCATTTTGAATGGGGAACTCGACCGAAACAAAGTATAGGTTTTCATTATGTGAATAACTTGGAAATCTTAGCTCAAACAGCTGCAAAACCTGTTTTCCCAGCACGGAGACCTTGAGTTCTATAATATAAGGCCATAAACATGTTTGTCTGAGTCTTCTATCAAAAGTTACAGCTATTTCTATGAAGTTGTACAAAAACGCTTTCTTTCGCCAAGACAGTGCGTTTCTCACTGTTACATGCATTTTGAATGGGGAACTCGACCGAAACAAAGTATAGGTTTTCATTATGTGAATAACTTGGAAATCTTAGCTCAAACAGCTGCAAAACCTGTTTTCCCAGCACGGAGACCTTGAGTTCTATAAGATAAAGCCATAAACATGTGTATCCGAGTCTTCTATCAAAAGTTACAGCTATTTATATGAAGTTGTACAAAATAGCTTTCTTTCGCCAAGACAGTGCGTTTCTCACTGTTACATGCATTTGAATGGGGAACTCGACCGAAACAAAGTATAAGTTTTCATTATGTGAATAACTTGGAAATCTTAGCTCAAACAGCTGCAAAACCTGTTTTCCCAGCACGGAACCCTGAGTTCTATAAGATAAAGCCATAAACATGTGTATCCGAGTCTTCTATCAAAAGTTACAGCTATTTATATGAAGTTGTACAAAATAGCTTTCTTTCGCCAAGACAGTGCGTTTCTCACTGTTACATGCATTTTGAATGGGGAACTCGACCGAAACAAAGTATAGGTTTTCATTATGTGAATAACTTGGAAATCTTAGCTCAAACAGCTGCAAAACCTGTTTTCCCAGCACGGAGACCTTGAGTTCTATAAGATAAAGCCATAAACATGTGTATCCGAGTCTTCTATCAAAAGTTACAGCTATTTATATGAAGTTGTACAAAATAGCTTTCTTTCGCCAAGACAGTGCGTTTCTCACTGTTACATGCATTTGAATGGGGAACTCGACCGAAACAAAGTATAAGTTTTCATTATGTGAATAACTTGGAAATCTTAGCTCAAACAGCTGCAAAACCTGTTTGCCCAGCACGGGAACCTTGAGTTCTATAAGATAAAGCCATAAACATGTGTATCCGAGTCTTCTATCAAAAGTTACAGCTATTTATATGAAGTTGTACAAAATAGCTTTCTTTCGCCAAGACAGTGCGTTTCTCACTGTTACATGCATTTTGAATGGGGAACTCGACCGAAACAAAGTATAGGTTTTCATTATGTGAATAACTTGGAAATCTTAGCTCAAACAGCTGCAAAACCTGTTTTCCCAGCACGGAACCTTGAGTTCTATAAGATAAAGCCATAAACATGTGTATCCGAGTCTTCTATCAAAAGTTACAGCTATTTATATGAAGTTGTACAAAATAGCTTTCTTTCGCCAAGACAGTGCGTTTCTCACTGTTACATGCATTTTGAATGGGGAACTCGACCGAAACAAAGTATAGGTTTTCATTATGTGAATAACTTGGAAATCTTAGCTCAAACAGCTGCAAAACCTGTTTGCCCAGCACGGGAACCTTGAGTTCTATAAGATAAAGCCATAAACATGTGTATCCGAGTCTTCTATCAAAAGTTACAGCTATTTATATGAAGTTGTACAAAATAGCTTTCTTTCGCCAAGACAGTGCGTTTCTCACTGTTACATGCATTTTGAATGGGGAACTCGACCGAAACAAAGTATAGGTTTTCATTATGTGAATAACTTGGAAATCTTAGCTCAAACAGCTGCAAAACCTGTTTTCCCAGCACGGAGACCTTGAGTTCTATAATATAAGGCCATAAACATGTTTGTCTGAGTCTTCTATCAAAAGTTACAGCTATTTCTATGAAGTTGTACAAAAACGCTTTCTTTCGCCAAGACAGTGCGTTTCTCACTGTTACATGCATTTTGAATGGGGAACTCGACCGAAACAAAGTATAGGTTTTCATTATGTGAATAACTTGGAAATCTTAGCTCAAACAGCTGCAAAACCTGTTTGCCCAGCACGGAGACCTTGAGTTCTATAAGATAAAGCCATAAACATGTGTATCCGAGTCTTCTATCAAAAGTTACAGCTATTTATATGAAGTTGTACAAAAACGCTTTCTTTCGCCAAGACAGTGCGTTTCTCACTGTTACATGCATTTGAATGGGGAACTCGACCGAAACAAAGTATAAGTTTTCATTATGTGAATAACTTGGAAATCTTAGCTCAAACAGCTGCAAAACCTGTTTGCCCAGCACGGGAACCTTGAGTTCTATAAGATAAAGCCATAAACATGTGTATCCGAGTCTTCTATCAAAAGTTACAGCTATTTATATGAAGTTGTACAAAATAGCTTTCTTTCGCCAAGACAGTGCGTTTCTCACTGTTACATGCATTTGAATGGGGAACTCGACCGAAACAAAGTATAGGTTTTCATTATGTGAATAACTTGGAAATCTTAGCTCAAACAGCTGCAAAACCTGTTTTCCCAGCACGGAACCTTGAGTTCTATAAGATAAAGCCATAAACATGTGTATCCGAGTCTTCTATCAAAAGTTACAGCTATTTATATGAAGTTGTACAAAAACGCTTTCTTTCGCCAAGACAGTGCGTTTCTCACTGTTACATGCATTTGAATGGGGAACTCGACCGAAACAAAGTTTTCATTATGTGAATAACTTGGAAATCTTAGCTCAAACAGCTGCAAAACCTGTTTTCCCAGCATGGGAACCTTGAGTTCTATAAGATAAAGCCATAAACATGTGTATCCAAGTCTTCTATCAAAAGTTACAGCTATTTATATGAAGTTGTACAAAAACGCTTTCTTTCGCCAAGACAGTGCGTTTCTCACTGTTACATGCATTTTGAATGGGGAACTCCACCGAAACAAAGTATAGGTTTTCATTATGTGAATAACTTGGAAATCTTAGCTCAAACAGCTGCAAAACCTGTTTTCCCAGCACGGAACCCTGAGTTCTATAAGATAAAGCCATAAACATGTGTATCCGAGTCTTCTATCAAAAGTTACAGCTATTTATATGAAGTTGTACAAAAACGCTTTCTTTCGCCAAGACAGTGCGTTTCTCACTGTTACATGCATTTGAATGGGGAACTCGACCGAAACAAAGTATAGGTTTTCATTATGTGAATAACTTGGAAATCTTAGCTCAAACAGCTGCAAAACCTGTTTTCCCAGCATGGAACCTTGAGTTCTATAAGATAAAGCCATAAACATGTGTATCCGAGTCTTCTATCAAAAGTTACAGCTATTTATATGAAGTTGTACAAAAACGCTTTCTTTCGCCAAGACAGTGCGTTTCTCACTGTTACATGCATTTGAATGGGGAACTCGACCGAAACAAAGTTTTCATTATGTGAATAACTTGGAAATCTTAGCTCAAACAGCTGCAAAACCTGTTTTCCCAGCACGGAGACCTTGAGTTCTATAATATAAGGCCATAAACATGTTTGTCTGAGTCTTCTATCAAAAGTTACAGCTATTTCTATGAAGTTGTACAAAAACGCTTTCTTTCGCCAAGACAGTGCGTTTCTCACTGTTACATGCATTTTGAATGGGGAACTCGACCGAAACAAAGTATAGGTTTTCATTATGTGAATAACTTGGAAATCTTAGCTCAAACAGCTGCAAAACCTGTTTTCCCAGCACGGAGACCTTGAGTTCTATAATATAGGGCCATAAACATGTTTGTCTGAGTCTTCTATCAAAAGTTACAGCTATTTCTATGAAGTTGTACAAAAACGCTTTCTTTCGCCAAGACAGTGCGTTTCTCACTGTTACATGCATTTTGAATGGGGAACTCGACCGAAACAAAGTATAGGTTTTCATTATGTGAATAACTTGGAAATCTTAGCTCAAACAGCTGCAAAACCTGTTTTCCCAGCACGGAGACCTTGAGTTCTATAAGATAAAGCCATAAACATGTGTATCTGAGTCTTCTATCAAAAGTTACAGCTATTTATATGAAGTTGTACAAAATAGCTTTCTTTCGCCAAGACAGTGCGTTTCTCACTGTTACATGCATTTGAATGGGGAACTCGACCGAAACAAAGTATAAGTTTTCATTATGTGAATAACTTGGAAATCTTAGCTCAAACAGCTGCAAAACCTGTTTTCCCAGCACGGAACCCTGAGTTCTATAAGATAAAGCCATAAACATGTGTATCCGAGTCTTCTATCAAAAGTTACAGCTATTTATATGAAGTTGTACAAAATAGCTTTCTTTCGCCAAGACAGTGCGTTTCTCACTGTTACATGCATTTGAATGGGGAACTCGACCGAAACAAAGTATAGGTTTTCATTATGTGAATAACTTGGAAATCTTAGCTCAAACAGCTGCAAAACCTGTTTGCCCAGCACGGAGACCTTGAGTTCTATAAGATAAAGCCATAAACATGTGTATCCGAGTCTTCTATCAAAAGTTACAGCTATTTATATGAAGTTGTACAAAAACGCTTTCTTTCGCCAAGACAGTGCGTTTCTCACTGTTACATGCATTTGAATGGGGAACTCGACCGAAACAAAGTATAAGTTTTCATTATGTGAATAACTTGGAAATCTTAGCTCAAACAGCTGCAAAACCTGTTTTCCCAGCACGGAGACCTTGAGTTCTATAAGATAAAGCCATAAACATGTTTGTCTGAGTCTTCTATCAAAAGTTACAGCTATTTATATGAAGTTGTACAAAATAGCTTTCTTTCGCCAAGACAGTGCGTTTCTCACTGTTACATGCATTTGAATGGGGAACTCGACCGAAACAAAGTATAGGTTTTCATTATGTGAATAACTTGGAAATCTTAGCTCAAACAGCTGCAAAACCTGTTTGCCCAGCACGGGAACCTTGAGTTCTATAAGATAAAGCCATAAACATGTGTATCCAAGTCTTCTATCAAAAGTTACAGCTATTTATATGAAGTTGTACAAAAACGCTTTCTTTCGCCAAGACAGTGCGTTTCTCACTGTTACATGCATTTGAATGGGGAACTCGACCGAAACAAAGTATAAGTTTTCATTATGTGAATAACTTGGAAATCTTAGCTCAAACAGCTGCAAAACCTGTTTGCCCAGCACGGGAACCTTGAGTTCTATAAGATAAAGCCATAAACATGTGTATCCGAGTCTTCTATCAAAAGTTACAGCTATTTATATGAAGTTGTACAAAATAGCTTTCTTTCGCCAAGACAGTGCGTTTCTCACTGTTACATGCATTTGAATGGGGAACTCGACCGAAACAAAGTATAGGTTTTCATTATGTGAATAACTTGGAAATCTTAGCTCAAACAGCTGCAAAACCTGTTTTCCCAGCACGGAACCTTGAGTTCTATAAGATAAAGCCATAAACATGTGTATCCGAGTCTTCTATCAAAAGTTACAGCTATTTATATGAAGTTGTACAAAAACGCTTTCTTTCGCCAAGACAGTGCGTTTCTCACTGTTACATGCATTTGAATGGGGAACTCGACCGAAACAAAGTTTTCATTATGTGAATAACTTGGAAATCTTAGCTCAAACAGCTGCAAAACCTGTTTTCCCAGCACGGAGACCTTGAGTTCTATAATATAAGGCCATAAACATGTTTGTATGAGTCTTCTATCAAAAGTTACAGCTATTTATATGAAGTTGTACAAAAACGCTTTCTTTCGCCAAGACAGTGCGTTTCTCACTGTTACCGGTACATGCATTTTGAATGGGGAACTCGACCGAAACAAAGTATAGGTTTTCATTATGTGAATAACTTGGAAATCTTAGCTCAAACAGCTGCAAAACCTGTTTTCCCAGCACGGAACCTTGAGTTCTATAAGATAAAGCCATAAACATGTGTATCCGAGTCTTCTATCAAAAGTTACAGCTATTTATATGAAGTTGTACAAAATAGCTTTCTTTCGCCAAGACAGTGCGTTTCTCACTGTTACATGCATTTTGAATGGGGAACTCGACCGAAACAAAGTATAGGTTTTCATTATGTGAATAACTTGGAAATCTTAGCTCAAACAGCTGCAAAACCTGTTTGCCCAGCACGGGAACCTTGAGTTCTATAAGATAAAGCCATAAACATGTGTATCCGAGTCTTCTATCAAAAGTTACAGCTATTTATATGAAGTTGTACAAAATAGCTTTCTTTCGCCAAGACAGTGCGTTTCTCACTGTTACATGCATTTTGAATGGGGAACTCGACCGAAACAAAGTATAGGTTTTCATTATGTGAATAACTTGGAAATCTTAGCTCAAACAGCTGCAAAACCTGTTTTCCCAGCACGGAGACCTTGAGTTCTATAATATAAGGCCATAAACATGTTTGTCTGAGTCTTCTATCAAAAGTTACAGCTATTTCTATGAAGTTGTACAAAAACGCTTTCTTTCGCCAAGACAGTGCGTTTCTCACTGTTACATGCATTTTGAATGGGGAACTCGACCGAAACAAAGTATAGGTTTTCATTATGTGAATAACTTGGAAATCTTAGCTCAAACAGCTGCAAAACCTGTTTTCCCAGCACGGAGACCTTGAGTTCTATAAGATAAAGCCATAAACATGTGTATCCGAGTCTTCTATCAAAAGTTACAGCTATTTATATGAAGTTGTACAAAATAGCTTTCTTTCGCCAAGACAGTGCGTTTCTCACTGTTACATGCATTTGAATGGGGAACTCGACCGAAACAAAGTATAAGTTTTCATTATGTGAATAACTTGGAAATCTTAGCTCAAACAGCTGCAAAACCTGTTTTCCCAGCACGGAACCCTGAGTTCTATAAGATAAAGCCATAAACATGTGTATCCGAGTCTTCTATCAAAAGTTACAGCTATTTATATGAAGTTGTACAAAATAGCTTTCTTTCGCCAAGACAGTGCGTTTCTCACTGTTACATGCATTTTGAATGGGGAACTCGACCGAAACAAAGTATAGGTTTTCATTATGTGAATAACTTGGAAATCTTAGCTCAAACAGCTGCAAAACCTGTTTTCCCAGCACGGAGACCTTGAGTTCTATAAGATAAAGCCATAAACATGTGTATCCGAGTCTTCTATCAAAAGTTACAGCTATTTATATGAAGTTGTACAAAATAGCTTTCTTTCGCCAAGACAGTGCGTTTCTCACTGTTACATGCATTTGAATGGGGAACTCGACCGAAACAAAGTATAAGTTTTCATTATGTGAATAACTTGGAAATCTTAGCTCAAACAGCTGCAAAACCTGTTTTCCCAGCACGGAACCCTGAGTTCTATAAGATAAAGCCATAAACATGTGTATCCGAGTCTTCTATCAAAAGTTACAGCTATTTATATGAAGTTGTACAAAATAGCTTTCTTTCGCCAAGACAGTGCGTTTCTCACTGTTACATGCATTTGAATGGGGAACTCGACCGAAACAAAGTATAGGTTTTCATTATGTGAATAACTTGGAAATCTTAGCTCAAACAGCTGCAAAACCTGTTTGCCCAGCACGGAGACCTTGAGTTCTATAAGATAAAGCCATAAACATGTGTATCCGAGTCTTCTATCAAAAGTTACAGCTATTTATATGAAGTTGTACAAAATAGCTTTCTTTCGCCAAGACAGTGCGTTTCTCACTGTTACATGCATTTTGAATGGGGAACTCGACCGAAACAAAGTATAGGTTTTCATTATGTGAATAACTTGGAAATCTTAGCTCAAACAGCTGCAAAACCTGTTTGCCCAGCACGGAGACCTTGAGTTCTATAAGATAAAGCCATAAACATGTGTATCCGAGTCTTCTATCAAAAGTTACAGCTATTTATATGAAGTTGTACAAAAACGCTTTCTTTCGCCAAGACAGTGCGTTTCTCACTGTTACATGCATTTTGAATGGGGAACTCGACCGAAACAAAGTATAGGTTTTCATTATGTGAATAACTTGGAAATCTTAGCTCAAACAGCTGCAAAACCTGTTTGCCCAGCACGGGAACCTTGAGTTCTATAAGATAAAGCCATAAACATGTGTATCCGAGTCTTCTATCAAAAGTTACAGCTATTTATATGAAGTTGTACAAAATAGCTTTCTTTCGCCAAGACAGTGCGTTTCTCACTGTTACATGCATTTTGAATGGGGAACTCGACCGAAACAAAGTATAGGTTTTCATTATGTGAATAACTTGGAAATCTTAGCTCAAACAGCTGCAAAACCTGTTTGCCCAGCACGGGAACCTTGAGTTCTATAAGATAAAGCCATAAACATGTGTATCCGAGTCTTCTATCAAAAGTTACAGCTATTTATATGAAGTTGTACAAAATAGCTTTCTTTCGCCAAGACAGTGCGTTTCTCACTGTTACATGCATTTTGAATGGGGAACTCGACCGAAACAAAGTATAGGTTTTCATTATGTGAATAACTTGGAAATCTTAGCTCAAACAGCTGCAAAACCTGTTTTCCCAGCACGGAACCTTGAGTTCTATAAGATAAAGCCATAAACATGTGTATCCGAGTCTTCTATCAAAAGTTACAGCTATTTATATGAAGTTGTACAAAATAGCTTTCTTTCGCCAAGACAGTGCGTTTCTCACTGTTACATGCATTTTGAATGGGGAACTCGACCGAAACAAAGTATAGGTTTTCATTATGTGAATAACTTGGAAATCTTAGCTCAAACAGCTGCAAAACCTGTTTTCCCAGCACGGAACCTTGAGTTCTATAAGATAAAGCCATAAACATGTGTATCCGAGTCTTCTATCAAAAGTTACAGCTATTTATATGAAGTTGTACAAAATAGCTTTCTTTCGCCAAGACAGTGCGTTTCTCACTGTTACATGCATTTTGAATGGGGAACTCGACCGAAACAAAGTATAGGTTTTCATTATGTGAATAACTTGGAAATCTTAGCTCAAACAGCTGCAAAACCTGTTTGCCCAGCACGGGAACCTTGAGTTCTATAAGATAAAGCCATAAACATGTGTATCCGAGTCTTCTATCAAAAGTTACAGCTATTTATATGAAGTTGTACAAAATAGCTTTCTTTCGCCAAGACAGTGCGTTTCTCACTGTTACATGCATTTTGAATGGGGAACTCGACCGAAACAAAGTATAGGTTTTCATTATGTGAATAACTTGGAAATCTTAGCTCAAACAGCTGCAAAACCTGTTTTCCCAGCACGGAGACCTTGAGTTCTATAAGATAAAGCCATAAACATGTGTATCCGAGTCTTCTATCAAAAGTTACAGCTATTTATATGAAGTTGTACAAAATAGCTTTCTTTCGCCAAGACAGTGCGTTTCTCACTGTTACATGCATTTGAATGGGGAACTCGACCGAAACAAAGTATAAGTTTTCATTATGTGAATAACTTGGAAATCTTAGCTCAAACAGCTGCAAAACCTGTTTTCCCAGCACGGAACCCTGAGTTCTATAAGATAAAGCCATAAACATGTGTATCCGAGTCTTCTATCAAAAGTTACAGCTATTTATATGAAGTTGTACAAAATAGCTTTCTTTCGCCAAGACAGTGCGTTTCTCACTGTTACATGCATTTGAATGGGGAACTCGACCGAAACAAAGTATAGGTTTTCATTATGTGAATAACTTGGAAATCTTAGCTCAAACAGCTGCAAAACCTGTTTGCCCAGCACGGAGACCTTGAGTTCTATAAGATAAAGCCATAAACATGTGTATCCGAGTCTTCTATCAAAAGTTACAGCTATTTATATGAAGTTGTACAAAAACGCTTTCTTTCGCCAAGACAGTGCGTTTCTCACTGTTACATGCATTTGAATGGGGAACTCGACCGAAACAAAGTATAAGTTTTCATTATGTGAATAACTTGGAAATCTTAGCTCAAACAGCTGCAAAACCTGTTTGCCCAGCACGGGAACCTTGAGTTCTATAAGATAAAGCCATAAACATGTGTATCCGAGTCTTCTATCAAAAGTTACAGCTATTTATATGAAGTTGTACAAAATAGCTTTCTTTCGCCAAGACAGTGCGTTTCTCACTGTTACATGCATTTGAATGGGGAACTCGACCGAAACAAAGTATAGGTTTTCATTATGTGAATAACTTGGAAATCTTAGCTCAAACAGCTGCAAAACCTGTTTTCCCAGCACGGAACCTTGAGTTCTATAAGATAAAGCCATAAACATGTGTATCCGAGTCTTCTATCAAAAGTTACAGCTATTTATATGAAGTTGTACAAAAACGCTTTCTTTCGCCAAGACAGTGCGTTTCTCACTGTTACATGCATTTGAATGGGGAACTCGACCGAAACAAAGTTTTCATTATGTGAATAACTTGGAAATCTTAGCTCAAACAGCTGCAAAACCTGTTTTCCCAGCACGGAGACCTTGAGTTCTATAATATAAGGCCATAAACATGTTTGTATGAGTCTTCTATCAAAAGTTACAGCTATTTCTATGAAGTTGTACAAAAACGTCTTCTTTCGCCAAGACAGTGCGTTTCTCACTGTTACATGCATTTGAATGGGGAACTCGACCGAAACAAAGTATAGGTTTTCATTATGTGAATAACTTGGAAATCTTAGCTCAAACAGCTGCAAAACCTGTTTGCCCAGCATGGGAACCTTGAGTTCTATAAGATAAAGCCATAAACATGTGTATCCAAGTCTTCTATCAAAAGTTACAGCTATTTATATGAAGTTGTACAAAAACGCTTTCTTTCGCCAAGACAGTGCGTTTCTCACTGTTACATGCATTTTGAATGGGGAACTCCACCGAAACAAAGTATAGGTTTTCATTATGTGAATAACTTGGAAATCTTAGCTCAAACAGCTGCAAAACCTGTTTTCCCAGCACGGAACCCTGAGTTCTATAAGATAAAGCCATAAACATGTGTATCCGAGTCTTCTATCAAAAGTTACAGCTATTTATATGAAGTTGTACAAAAACGCTTTCTTTCGCCAAGACAGTGCGTTTCTCACTGTTACATGCATTTGAATGGGGAACTCGACCGAAACAAAGTATAGGTTTTCATTATGTGAATAACTTGGAAATCTTAGCTCAAACAGCTGCAAAACCTGTTTTCCCAGCACGGAACCTTGAGTTCTATAAGATAAAGCCATAAACATGTGTATCCGAGTCTTCTATCAAAAGTTACAGCTATTTATATGAAGTTGTACAAAAACGCTTTCTTTCGCCAAGACAGTGCGTTTCTCACTGTTACATGCATTTGAATGGGGAACTCGACCGAAACAAAGTTTTCATTATGTGAATAACTTGGAAATCTTAGCTCAAACAGCTGCAAAACCTGTTTTCCCAGCACGGAGACCTTGAGTTCTATAATATAAGGCCATAAACATGTTTGTATGAGTCTTCTATCAAAAGTTACAGCTATTTATATGAAGTTGTACAAAAACGCTTTCTTTCGCCAAGACAGTGCGTTTCTCACTGTTACATGCATTTGAATGGGGAACTCGACCGAAACAAAGTATAAGTTTTCATTATGTGAATAACTTGGAAATCTTAGCTCAAACAGCTGCAAAACCTGTTTTCCCAGCACGGAGACCTTGAGTTCTATAAGATAAAGCCATAAACATGTGTATCCGAGTCTTCTATCAAAAGTTACAGCTATTTATATGAAGTTGTACAAAATAGCTTTCTTTCGCCAAGACAGTGCGTTTCTCACTGTTACATGCATTTGAATGGGGAACTCGACCGAAACAAAGTATAAGTTTTCATTATGTGAATAACTTGGAAATCTTAGCTCAAACAGCTGCAAAACCTGTTTTCCCAGCACGGAACCCTGAGTTCTATAAGATAAAGCCATAAACATGTGTATCCGAGTCTTCTATCAAAAGTTACAGCTATTTATATGAAGTTGTACAAAATAGCTTTCTTTCGCCAAGACAGTGCGTTTCTCACTGTTACATGCATTTGAATGGGGAACTCGACCGAAACAAAGTATAGGTTTTCATTATGTGAATAACTTGGAAATCTTAGCTCAAACAGCTGCAAAACCTGTTTTCCCAGCACGGAGACCTTGAGTTCTATAAGATAAAGCCATAAACATGTGTATCCGAGTCTTCTATCAAAAGTTACAGCTATTTATATGAAGTTGTACAAAAACGCTTTCTTTCGCCAAGACAGTGCGTTTCTCACTGTTACATGCATTTGAATGGGGAACTCGACCGAAACAAAGTATAAGTTTTCATTATGTGAATAACTTGGAAATCTTAGCTCAAACAGCTGCAAAACCTGTTTTCCCAGCACGGAACCCTGAGTTCTATAAGATAAAGCCATAAACATGTGTATCCGAGTCTTCTATCAAAAGTTACAGCTATTTATATGAAGTTGTACAAAATAGCTTTCTTTCGCCAAGACAGTGCGTTTCTCACTGTTACATGCATTTGAATGGGGAACTCGACCGAAACAAAGTATAGGTTTTCATTATGTGAATAACTTGGAAATCTTAGCTCAAACAGCTGCAAAACCTGTTTTCCCAGCACGGAGACCTTGAGTTCTATAAGATAAAGCCATAAACATGTGTATCCGAGTCTTCTATCAAAAGTTACAGCTATTTATATGAAGTTGTACAAAAACGCTTTCTTTCGCCAAGACAGTGCGTTTCTCACTGTTACATGCATTTGAATGGGGAACTCGACCGAAACAAAGTATAAGTTTTCATTATGTGAATAACTTGGAAATCTTAGCTCAAACAGCTGCAAAACCTGTTTGCCCAGCACGGGAACCTTGAGTTCTATAAGATAAAGCCATAAACATGTGTATCCGAGTCTTCTATCAAAAGTTACAGCTATTTATATGAAGTTGTACAAAATAGCTTTCTTTCGCCAAGACAGTGCGTTTCTCACTGTTACATGCATTTGAATGGGGAACTCGACCGAAACAAAGTATAGGTTTTCATTATGTGAATAACTTGGAAATCTTAGCTCAAACAGCTGCAAAACCTGTTTTCCCAGCACGGAACCTTGAGTTCTATAAGATAAAGCCATAAACATGTGTATCCGAGTCTTCTATCAAAAGTTACAGCTATTTATATGAAGTTGTACAAAAACGCTTTCTTTCGCCAAGACAGTGCGTTTCTCACTGTTACATGCATTTGAATGGGGAACTCGACCGAAACAAAGTATAAGTTTTCATTATGTGAATAACTTGGAAATCTTAGCTCAAACAGCTGCAAAACCTGTTTTCCCAGCACGGAGACCTTGAGTTCTATAATATAAGGCCATAAACATGTTTGTATGAGTCTTCTATCAAAAGTTACAGCTATTTCTATGAAGTTGTACAAAAACGCTTTCTTTCGCCAAGACAGTGCGTTTCTCACTGTTACATGCATTTGAATGGGGAACTCGACCGAAACAAAGTATAAGTTTTCATTATGTGAATAACTTGGAAATCTTAGCTCAAACAGCTGCAAAACCTGTTTGCCCAGCACGGGAACCTTGAGTTCTATAAGATAAAGCCATAAACATGTGTATCCGAGTCTTCTATCAAAAGTTACAGCTATTTATATGAAGTTGTACAAAATAGCTTTCTTTCGCCAAGACAGTGCGTTTCTCACTGTTACATGCATTTGAATGGGGAACTCGACCGAAACAAAGTATAGGTTTTCATTATGTGAATAACTTGGAAATCTTAGCTCAAACAGCTGCAAAACCTGTTTTCCCAGCACGGAACCTTGAGTTCTATAAGATAAAGCCATAAACATGTGTATCCGAGTCTTCTATCAAAAGTTACAGCTATTTATATGAAGTTGTACAAAAACGCTTTCTTTCGCCAAGACAGTGCGTTTCTCACTGTTACATGCATTTGAATGGGGAACTCGACCGAAACAAAGTTTTCATTATGTGAATAACTTGGAAATCTTAGCTCAAACAGCTGCAAAACCTGTTTTCCCAGCACGGAGACCTTGAGTTCTATAATATAAGGCCATAAACATGTTTGTATGAGTCTTCTATCAAAAGTTACAGCTATTTCTATGAAGTTGTACAAAAACGTCTTCTTTCGCCAAGACAGTGCGTTTCTCACTGTTACATGCATTTGAATGGGGAACTCGACCGAAACAAAGTATAGGTTTTCATTATGTGAATAACTTGGAAATCTTAGCTCAAACAGCTGCAAAACCTGTTTGCCCAGCACGGGAACCTTGAGTTCTATAAGATAAAGCCATAAACATGTGTATCCGAGTCTTCTATCAAAAGTTACAGCTATTTATATGAAGTTGTACAAAATAGCTTTCTTTCGCCAAGACAGTGCGTTTCTCACTGTTACATGCATTTGAATGGGGAACTCGACCGAAACAAAGTATAGGTTTTCATTATGTGAATAACTTGGAAATCTTAGCTCAAACAGCTGCAAAACCTGTTTTCCCAGCACGGAACCTTGAGTTCTATAAGATAAAGCCATAAACATGTGTATCCGAGTCTTCTATCAAAAGTTACAGCTATTTATATGAAGTTGTACAAAAACGCTTTCTTTCGCCAAGACAGTGCGTTTCTCACTGTTACATGCATTTGAATGGGGAACTCGACCGAAACAAAGTTTTCATTATGTGAATAACTTGGAAATCTTAGCTCAAACAGCTGCAAAACCTGTTTTCCCAGCACGGAGACCTTGAGTTCTATAATATAAGGCCATAAACATGTTTGTATGAGTCTTCTATCAAAAGTTACAGCTATTTCTATGAAGTTGTACAAAAACGTCTTCTTTCGCCAAGACAGTGCGTTTCTCACTGTTACATGCATTTGAATGGGGAACTCGACCGAAACAAAGTATAGGTTTTCATTATGTGAATAACTTGGAAATCTTAGCTCAAACAGCTGCAAAACCTGTTTGCCCAGCATGGGAACCTTGAGTTCTATAAGATAAAGCCATAAACATGTGTATCTAAGTCTTCTATCAAAAGTTACAGCTATTTATATGAAGTTGTACAAAAACGCTTTCTTTCGCCAAGACAGTGCGTTTCTCACTGTTACATGCATTTGAATGGGGAACTCGACCGAAACAAAGTATAAGTTTTCATTATGTGAATAACTTGGAAATCTTAGCTCAAACAGCTGCAAAACCTGTTTGCCCAGCACGGGAACCTTGAGTTCTATAAGATAAAGCCATAAACATGTGTATCCGAGTCTTCTATCAAAAGTTACAGCTATTTATATGAAGTTGTACAAAATAGCTTTCTTTCGCCAAGACAGTGCGTTTCTCACTGTTACATGCATTTGAATGGGGAACTCGACCGAAACAAAGTATAGGTTTTCATTATGTGAATAACTTGGAAATCTTAGCTCAAACAGCTGCAAAACCTGTTTTCCCAGCACGGAACCTTGAGTTCTATAAGATAAAGCCATAAACATGTGTATCCGAGTCTTCTATCAAAAGTTACAGCTATTTATATGAAGTTGTACAAAAACGCTTTCTTTCGCCAAGACAGTGCGTTTCTCACTGTTACATGCATTTGAATGGGGAACTCGACCGAAACAAAGTTTTCATTATGTGAATAACTTGGAAATCTTAGCTCAAACAGCTGCAAAACCTGTTTTCCCAGCACGGAGACCTTGAGTTCTATAATATAAGGCCATAAACATGTTTGTATGAGTCTTCTATCAAAAGTTACAGCTATTTATATGAAGTTGTACAAAAACGCTTTCTTTCGCCAAGACAGTGCGTTTCTCACTGTTACATGCATTTGAATGGGGAACTCGACCGAAACAAAGTATAAGTTTTCATTATGTGAATAACTTGGAAATCTTAGCTCAAACAGCTGCAAAACCTGTTTTCCCAGCACGGAGACCTTGAGTTCTATAATATAAGGCCATAAACATGTTTGTCTGAGTCTTCTATCAAAAGTTACAGCTATTTATATGAAGTTGTACAAAAACGCTTTCTTTCGCCAAGACAGTGCGTTTCTCACTGTTACATGCATTTTGAATGGGGAACTCGACCGAAACAAAGTATAGGTTTTCATTATGTGAATAACTTGGAAATCTTAGCTCAAACAGCTGCAAAACCTGTTTTCCCAGCACGGAGACCTTGAGTTCTATAAGATAAAGCCATAAACATGTGTATCCGAGTCTTCTATCAAAAGTTACAGCTATTTATATGAAGTTGTACAAAATAGCTTTCTTTCGCCAAGACAGTGCGTTTCTCACTGTTACATGCATTTGAATGGGGAACTCGACCGAAACAAAGTATAAGTTTTCATTATGTGAATAACTTGGAAATCTTAGCTCAAACAGCTGCAAAACCTGTTTTCCCAGCACGGAACCCTGAGTTCTATAAGATAAAGCCATAAACATGTGTATCCGAGTCTTCTATCAAAAGTTACAGCTATTTATATGAAGTTGTACAAAATAGCTTTCTTTCGCCAAGACAGTGCGTTTCTCACTGTTACATGCATTTGAATGGGGAACTCGACCGAAACAAAGTATAGGTTTTCATTATGTGAATAACTTGGAAATCTTAGCTCAAACAGCTGCAAAACCTGTTTTCCCAGCACGGAGACCTTGAGTTCTATAAGATAAAGCCATAAACATGTGTATCCGAGTCTTCTATCAAAAGTTACAGCTATTTATATGAAGTTGTACAAAAACGCTTTCTTTCGCCAAGACAGTGCGTTTCTCACTGTTACATGCATTTGAATGGGGAACTCGACCGAAACAAAGTATAAGTTTTCATTATGTGAATAACTTGGAAATCTTAGCTCAAACAGCTGCAAAACCTGTTTTCCCAGCACGGAGACCTTGAGTTCTATAAGATAAAGCCATAAACATGTGTATCCGAGTCTTCTATCAAAAGTTACAGCTATTTATATGAAGTTGTACAAAATAGCTTTCTTTCGCCAAGACAGTGCGTTTCTCACTGTTACATGCATTTGAATGGGGAACTCGACCGAAACAAAGTATACGTTTTCATTATGTGAATAACTTGGAAATCTTAGCTCAAACAGCTGCAAAACCTGTTTTCCCAGCACGGAGACCTTGAGTTCTATAAGATAAAGCCATAAACATGTGTATCCGAGTCTTCTATCAAAAGTTACAGCTATTTATATGAAGTTGTACAAAATAGCTTTCTTTCGCCAAGACAGTGCGTTTCTCACTGTTACATGCATTTGAATGGGGAACTCGACCGAAACAAAGTATAGGTTTTCATTATGTGAATAACTTGGAAATCTTAGCTCAAACAGCTGCAAAACCTGTTTTCCCAGCACGGAGACCTTGAGTTCTATAAGATAAAGCCATAAACATGTGTATCCGAGTCTTCTATCAAAAGTTACAGCTATTTATATGAAGTTGTACAAAAACGCTTTCTTTCGCCAAGACAGTGCGTTTCTCACTGTTACATGCATTTGAATGGGGAACTCGACCGAAACAAAGTATAAGTTTTCATTATGTGAATAACTTGGAAATCTTAGCTCAAACAGCTGCAAAACCTGTTTGCCCAGCACGGGAACCTTGAGTTCTATAAGATAAAGCCATAAACATGTGTATCCGAGTCTTCTATCAAAAGTTACAGCTATTTATATGAAGTTGTACAAAAACGCTTTCTTTCGCCAAGACAGTGCGTTTCTCACTGTTACATGCATTTGAATGGGGAACTCGACCGAAACAAAGTATAAGTTTTCATTATGTGAATAACTTGGAAATCTTAGCTCAAACAGCTGCAAAACCTGTTTTCCCAGCACGGAGACCTTGAGTTCTATAAGATAAAGCCATAAACATGTGTATCCAAGTCTTCTATCAAAAGTTACAGCTATTTATATGAAGTTGTACAAAAACGCTTTCTTTCGCCAAGACAGTGCGTTTCTCACTGTTACATGCATTTGAATGGGGAACTCGACCGAAACAAAGTATAAGTTTTCATTATGTGAATAACTTGGAAATCTTAGCTCAAACAGCTGCAAAACCTGTTTTCCCAGCACGGAGACCTTGAGTTCTATAATATAAGGCCATAAACATGTTTGTATGAGTCTTCTATCAAAAGTTACAGCTATTTCTATGAAGTTGTACAAAAACGCTTTCTTTCGCCAAGACAGTGCGTTTCTCACTGTTACATGCATTTGAATGGGGAACTCGACCGAAACAAAGTATAAGTTTTCATTATGTGAATAACTTGGAAATCTTAGCTCAAACAGCTGCAAAACCTGTTTGCCCAGCACGGGAACCTTGAGTTCTATAAGATAAAGCCATAAACATGTGTATCCGAGTCTTCTATCAAAAGTTACAGCTATTTATATGAAGTTGTACAAAATAGCTTTCTTTCGCCAAGACAGTGCGTTTCTCACTGTTACATGCATTTGAATGGGGAACTCGACCGAAACAAAGTATAGGTTTTCATTATGTGAATAACTTGGAAATCTTAGCTCAAACAGCTGCAAAACCTGTTTTCCCAGCACGGAACCTTGAGTTCTATAAGATAAAGCCATAAACATGTGTATCCGAGTCTTCTATCAAAAGTTACAGCTATTTATATGAAGTTGTACAAAAACGCTTTCTTTCGCCAAGACAGTGCGTTTCTCACTGTTACATGCATTTGAATGGGGAACTCGACCGAAACAAAGTATAAGTTTTCATTATGTGAATAACTTGGAAATCTTAGCTCAAACAGCTGCAAAACCTGTTTTCCCAGCACGGAACCCTGAGTTCTATAAGATAAAGCCATAAACATGTGTATCCGAGTCTTCTATCAAAAGTTACAGCTATTTATATGAAGTTGTACAAAATAGCTTTCTTTCGCCAAGACAGTGCGTTTCTCACTGTTACATGCATTTGAATGGGGAACTCGACCGAAACAAAGTATAGGTTTTCATTATGTGAATAACTTGGAAATCTTAGCTCAAACAGCTGCAAAACCTGTTTTCCCAGCACGGAGACCTTGAGTTCTATAAGATAAAGCCATAAACATGTGTATCCGAGTCTTCTATCAAAAGTTACAGCTATTTATATGAAGTTGTACAAAAACGCTTTCTTTCGCCAAGACAGTGCGTTTCTCACTGTTACATGCATTTGAATGGGGAACTCGACCGAAACAAAGTATAAGTTTTCATTATGTGAATAACTTGGAAATCTTAGCTCAAACAGCTGCAAAACCTGTTTGCCCAGCACGGGAACCTTGAGTTCTATAAGATAAAGCCATAAACATGTGTATCCGAGTCTTCTATCAAAAGTTACAGCTATTTATATGAAGTTGTACAAAATAGCTTTCTTTCGCCAAGACAGTGCGTTTCTCACTGTTACATGCATTTGAATGGGGAACTCGACCGAAACAAAGTATAGGTTTTCATTATGTGAATAACTTGGAAATCTTAGCTCAAACAGCTGCAAAACCTGTTTTCCCAGCACGGAACCTTGAGTTCTATAAGATAAAGCCATAAACATGTGTATCCGAGTCTTCTATCAAAAGTTACAGCTATTTATATGAAGTTGTACAAAAACGCTTTCTTTCGCCAAGACAGTGCGTTTCTCACTGTTACATGCATTTGAATGGGGAACTCGACCGAAACAAAGTATAAGTTTTCATTATGTGAATAACTTGGAAATCTTAGCTCAAACAGCTGCAAAACCTGTTTTCCCAGCACGGAGACCTTGAGTTCTATAATATAAGGCCATAAACATGTTTGTATGAGTCTTCTATCAAAAGTTACAGCTATTTCTATGAAGTTGTACAAAAACGCTTTCTTTCGCCAAGACAGTGCGTTTCTCACTGTTACATGCATTTGAATGGGGAACTCGACCGAAACAAAGTATAAGTTTTCATTATGTGAATAACTTGGAAATCTTAGCTCAAACAGCTGCAAAACCTGTTTGCCCAGCACGGGAACCTTGAGTTCTATAAGATAAAGCCATAAACATGTGTATCCGAGTCTTCTATCAAAAGTTACAGCTATTTATATGAAGTTGTACAAAATAGCTTTCTTTCGCCAAGACAGTGCGTTTCTCACTGTTACATGCATTTGAATGGGGAACTCGACCGAAACAAAGTATAGGTTTTCATTATGTGAATAACTTGGAAATCTTAGCTCAAACAGCTGCAAAACCTGTTTTCCCAGCACGGAACCTTGAGTTCTATAAGATAAAGCCATAAACATGTGTATCCGAGTCTTCTATCAAAAGTTACAGCTATTTATATGAAGTTGTACAAAAACGCTTTCTTTCGCCAAGACAGTGCGTTTCTCACTGTTACATGCATTTGAATGGGGAACTCGACCGAAACAAAGTTTTCATTATGTGAATAACTTGGAAATCTTAGCTCAAACAGCTGCAAAACCTGTTTTCCCAGCACGGAGACCTTGAGTTCTATAATATAAGGCCATAAACATGTTTGTATGAGTCTTCTATCAAAAGTTACAGCTATTTCTATGAAGTTGTACAAAAACGTCTTCTTTCGCCAAGACAGTGCGTTTCTCACTGTTACATGCATTTGAATGGGGAACTCGACCGAAACAAAGTATAGGTTTTCATTATGTGAATAACTTGGAAATCTTAGCTCAAACAGCTGCAAAACCTGTTTGCCCAGCACGGGAACCTTGAGTTCTATAAGATAAAGCCATAAACATGTGTATCCGAGTCTTCTATCAAAAGTTACAGCTATTTATATGAAGTTGTACAAAATAGCTTTCTTTCGCCAAGACAGTGCGTTTCTCACTGTTACATGCATTTGAATGGGGAACTCGACCGAAACAAAGTATAGGTTTTCATTATGTGAATAACTTGGAAATCTTAGCTCAAACAGCTGCAAAACCTGTTTTCCCAGCACGGAACCTTGAGTTCTATAAGATAAAGCCATAAACATGTGTATCCGAGTCTTCTATCAAAAGTTACAGCTATTTATATGAAGTTGTACAAAAACGCTTTCTTTCGCCAAGACAGTGCGTTTCTCACTGTTACATGCATTTGAATGGGGAACTCGACCGAAACAAAGTTTTCATTATGTGAATAACTTGGAAATCTTAGCTCAAACAGCTGCAAAACCTGTTTTCCCAGCACGGAGACCTTGAGTTCTATAATATAAGGCCATAAACATGTTTGTATGAGTCTTCTATCAAAAGTTACAGCTATTTCTATGAAGTTGTACAAAAACGTCTTCTTTCGCCAAGACAGTGCGTTTCTCACTGTTACATGCATTTGAATGGGGAACTCGACCGAAACAAAGTATAGGTTTTCATTATGTGAATAACTTGGAAATCTTAGCTCAAACAGCTGCAAAACCTGTTTGCCCAGCATGGGAACCTTGAGTTCTATAAGATAAAGCCATAAACATGTGTATCTAAGTCTTCTATCAAAAGTTACAGCTATTTATATGAAGTTGTACAAAAACGCTTTCTTTCGCCAAGACAGTGCGTTTCTCACTGTTACATGCATTTGAATGGGGAACTCGACCGAAACAAAGTATAAGTTTTCATTATGTGAATAACTTGGAAATCTTAGCTCAAACAGCTGCAAAACCTGTTTGCCCAGCACGGGAACCTTGAGTTCTATAAGATAAAGCCATAAACATGTGTATCCGAGTCTTCTATCAAAAGTTACAGCTATTTATATGAAGTTGTACAAAATAGCTTTCTTTCGCCAAGACAGTGCGTTTCTCACTGTTACATGCATTTGAATGGGGAACTCGACCGAAACAAAGTATAGGTTTTCATTATGTGAATAACTTGGAAATCTTAGCTCAAACAGCTGCAAAACCTGTTTTCCCAGCACGGAACCTTGAGTTCTATAAGATAAAGCCATAAACATGTGTATCCGAGTCTTCTATCAAAAGTTACAGCTATTTATATGAAGTTGTACAAAAACGCTTTCTTTCGCCAAGACAGTGCGTTTCTCACTGTTACATGCATTTGAATGGGGAACTCGACCGAAACAAAGTTTTCATTATGTGAATAACTTGGAAATCTTAGCTCAAACAGCTGCAAAACCTGTTTTCCCAGCACGGAGACCTTGAGTTCTATAATATAAGGCCATAAACATGTTTGTATGAGTCTTCTATCAAAAGTTACAGCTATTTATATGAAGTTGTACAAAAACGCTTTCTTTCGCCAAGACAGTGCGTTTCTCACTGTTACATGCATTTGAATGGGGAACTCGACCGAAACAAAGTATAAGTTTTCATTATGTGAATAACTTGGAAATCTTAGCTCAAACAGCTGCAAAACCTGTTTTCCCAGCACGGAGACCTTGAGTTCTATAATATAAGGCCATAAACATGTTTGTCTGAGTCTTCTATCAAAAGTTACAGCTATTTATATGAAGTTGTACAAAAACGCTTTCTTTCGCCAAGACAGTGCGTTTCTCACTGTTACATGCATTTTGAATGGGGAACTCGACCGAAACAAAGTATAGGTTTTCATTATGTGAATAACTTGGAAATCTTAGCTCAAACAGCTGCAAAACCTGTTTTCCCAGCACGGAGACCTTGAGTTCTATAAGATAAAGCCATAAACATGTGTATCCGAGTCTTCTATCAAAAGTTACAGCTATTTATATGAAGTTGTACAAAATAGCTTTCTTTCGCCAAGACAGTGCGTTTCTCACTGTTACATGCATTTGAATGGGGAACTCGACCGAAACAAAGTATAAGTTTTCATTATGTGAATAACTTGGAAATCTTAGCTCAAACAGCTGCAAAACCTGTTTTCCCAGCACGGAACCCTGAGTTCTATAAGATAAAGCCATAAACATGTGTATCCGAGTCTTCTATCAAAAGTTACAGCTATTTATATGAAGTTGTACAAAATAGCTTTCTTTCGCCAAGACAGTGCGTTTCTCACTGTTACATGCATTTGAATGGGGAACTCGACCGAAACAAAGTATAGGTTTTCATTATGTGAATAACTTGGAAATCTTAGCTCAAACAGCTGCAAAACCTGTTTTCCCAGCACGGAGACCTTGAGTTCTATAAGATAAAGCCATAAACATGTGTATCCGAGTCTTCTATCAAAAGTTACAGCTATTTATATGAAGTTGTACAAAAACGCTTTCTTTCGCCAAGACAGTGCGTTTCTCACTGTTACATGCATTTGAATGGGGAACTCGACCGAAACAAAGTATAAGTTTTCATTATGTGAATAACTTGGAAATCTTAGCTCAAACAGCTGCAAAACCTGTTTTCCCAGCACGGAGACCTTGAGTTCTATAAGATAAAGCCATAAACATGTGTATCCGAGTCTTCTATCAAAAGTTACAGCTATTTATATGAAGTTGTACAAAATAGCTTTCTTTCGCCAAGACAGTGCGTTTCTCACTGTTACATGCATTTGAATGGGGAACTCGACCGAAACAAAGTATAAGTTTTCATTATGTGAATAACTTGGAAATCTTAGCTCAAACAGCTGCAAAACCTGTTTTCCCAGCACGGAGACCTTGAGTTCTATAAGATAAAGCCATAAACATGTGTATCCGAGTCTTCTATCAAAAGTTACAGCTATTTATATGAAGTTGTACAAAATAGCTTTCTTTCGCCAAGACAGTGCGTTTCTCACTGTTACATGCATTTGAATGGGGAACTCGACCGAAACAAAGTATAGGTTTTCATTATGTGAATAACTTGGAAATCTTAGCTCAAACAGCTGCAAAACCTGTTTTCCCAGCACGGAGACCTTGAGTTCTATAAGATAAAGCCATAAACATGTGTATCCGAGTCTTCTATCAAAAGTTACAGCTATTTATATGAAGTTGTACAAAAACGCTTTCTTTCGCCAAGACAGTGCGTTTCTCACTGTTACATGCATTTGAATGGGGAACTCGACCGAAACAAAGTATAAGTTTTCATTATGTGAATAACTTGGAAATCTTAGCTCAAACAGCTGCAAAACCTGTTTGCCCAGCACGGGAACCTTGAGTTCTATAAGATAAAGCCATAAACATGTGTATCCGAGTCTTCTATCAAAAGTTACAGCTATTTATATGAAGTTGTACAAAAACGCTTTCTTTCGCCAAGACAGTGCGTTTCTCACTGTTACATGCATTTGAATGGGGAACTCGACCGAAACAAAGTATAAGTTTTCATTATGTGAATAACTTGGAAATCTTAGCTCAAACAGCTGCAAAACCTGTTTTCCCAGCACGGAGACCTTGAGTTCTATAAGATAAAGCCATAAACATGTGTATCCAAGTCTTCTATCAAAAGTTACAGCTATTTATATGAAGTTGTACAAAAACGCTTTCTTTCGCCAAGACAGTGCGTTTCTCACTGTTACATGCATTTGAATGGGGAACTCGACCGAAACAAAGTATAAGTTTTCATTATGTGAATAACTTGGAAATCTTAGCTCAAACAGCTGCAAAACCTGTTTTCCCAGCACGGAGACCTTGAGTTCTATAATATAAGGCCATAAACATGTTTGTATGAGTCTTCTATCAAAAGTTACAGCTATTTCTATGAAGTTGTACAAAAACGCTTTCTTTCGCCAAGACAGTGCGTTTCTCACTGTTACATGCATTTGAATGGGGAACTCGACCGAAACAAAGTATAAGTTTTCATTATGTGAATAACTTGGAAATCTTAGCTCAAACAGCTGCAAAACCTGTTTGCCCAGCACGGGAACCTTGAGTTCTATAAGATAAAGCCATAAACATGTGTATCCGAGTCTTCTATCAAAAGTTACAGCTATTTATATGAAGTTGTACAAAATAGCTTTCTTTCGCCAAGACAGTGCGTTTCTCACTGTTACATGCATTTGAATGGGGAACTCGACCGAAACAAAGTATAGGTTTTCATTATGTGAATAACTTGGAAATCTTAGCTCAAACAGCTGCAAAACCTGTTTTCCCAGCACGGAACCTTGAGTTCTATAAGATAAAGCCATAAACATGTGTATCCGAGTCTTCTATCAAAAGTTACAGCTATTTATATGAAGTTGTACAAAAACGCTTTCTTTCGCCAAGACAGTGCGTTTCTCACTGTTACATGCATTTGAATGGGGAACTCGACCGAAACAAAGTTTTCATTATGTGAATAACTTGGAAATCTTAGCTCAAACAGCTGCAAAACCTGTTTTCCCAGCACGGAGACCTTGAGTTCTATAATATAAGGCCATAAACATGTTTGTATGAGTCTTCTATCAAAAGTTACAGCTATTTCTATGAAGTTGTACAAAAACGTCTTCTTTCGCCAAGACAGTGCGTTTCTCACTGTTACATGCATTTGAATGGGGAACTCGACCGAAACAAAGTATAGGTTTTCATTATGTGAATAACTTGGAAATCTTAGCTCAAACAGCTGCAAAACCTGTTTGCCCAGCACGGGAACCTTGAGTTCTATAAGATAAAGCCATAAACATGTGTATCCGAGTCTTCTATCAAAAGTTACAGCTATTTATATGAAGTTGTACAAAATAGCTTTCTTTCGCCAAGACAGTGCGTTTCTCACTGTTACATGCATTTGAATGGGGAACTCGACCGAAACAAAGTATAGGTTTTCATTATGTGAATAACTTGGAAATCTTAGCTCAAACAGCTGCAAAACCTATTTTCCCAGCACGGAGACCTTGAGTTCTATAAGATAAAGCCATAAACATGTGTATCCGAGTCTTCTATCAAAAGTTACAGCTATTTATATGAAGTTGTACAAAAACGCTTTCTTTCGCCAAGACAGTGCGTTACTCACTGTTACATGCATTTGAATGGGGAACTCGACCGAAACAAAGTATAAGTTTTCATTATGTGAATAACTTGGAAATCTTAGCTCAAACAGCTGCAAAACCTGTTTGCCCAGCACGGAGACCTTGAGTTCTATAAGATAAAGCCATAAACATGTGTATCCGAGTCTTCTATCAAAAGTTACAGCTATTTATATGAAGTTGTACAAAAACGCTTTCTTTCGCCAAGACAGTGCGTTTCTCACTGTTACATGCATTTGAATGGGGAACTCGACCGAAACAAAGTATAGGTTTTCATTATGTGAATAACTTGGAAATCTTAGCTCAAACAGCTGCAAAACCTGTTTTCCCAGCACGGAGACCTTGAGTTCTATAAGATAAAGCCATAAACATGTTTGTCTGAGTCTTCTATCAAAAGTTACAGCTATTTATATGAAGTTGTACAAAAACGCTTTCTTTCGCCAAGACAGTGCGTTTCTCACTGTTACATGCATTTTGAATGGGGAACCCGACCGAGACAAAGTATAGGTTTTCATTATGTGAATAACTTGGAAATCTTAGCTCAAACAGCTGCAAAACCTATTTTCCCAGCACGGAGACCTTGAGTTCTATAAGATAAAGCCATAAACATGTGTATCCGAGTCTTCTATCAAAAGTTACAGCTATTTATATGAAGTTGTACAAAAACGCTTTCTTTCGCCAAGACAGTGCGTTACTCACTGTTACATGCATTTGAATGGGGAACTCGACCGAAACAAAGTATAGGTTTTCATTATGTGAATAACTTGGAAATCTTAGCTCAAACAGCTGCAAAACCTGTTTTCCCAGCACGGAGACCTTGAGTTCTATAAGATAAAGCCATAAACATGTGTATCCGAGTCTTCTATCAAAAGTTACAGCTATTTATATGAAGTTGTACAAAAACGCATTCTTTCGCCAAGACAGTGCGTTTCTCACTGTTACATGCATTTGAATGGGGAACTCGACCGAAACAAAGTATAAGTTTTCATTATGTGAATAACTTGGAAATCTTAGCTCAAACAGCTGCAAAACCTGTTTTCCCAGCACGGAGACCTTGAGTTCTATAATATAAGGCCATAAACATGTTTGTCTGAGTCTTCTATCAAAAGTTACAGCTATTTATATGAAGTTGTACAAAAACGCTTTCTTTCGCCAAGACAGTGCGTTTCTCACTGTTACATGCATTTGAATGGGGAACTCCACCGAAACAAAGTATAGGTTTTCATTATGTGAATAACTTGGAAATCTTAGCTCAAACAGCTGCAAAACCTGTTTTCCCAGCACGGAGACCTTGAGTTCTATAAGATAAAGCCATAAACATGTGTATCCGAGTCTTCTATCAAAAGTTACAGCTATTTATATGAAGTTGTACAAAAACGCTTTCTTTCGCCAAGACAGTGCGTTTCTCACTGTTACATGCATTTGAATGGGGAACTCGACCGAAACAAAGTATAAGTTTTCATTATGTGAATAACTTGGAAATCTTAGCTCAAACAGCTGCAAAACCTGTTTGCCCAGCACGGAGACCTTGAGTTCTATAAGATAAAGCCATAAACATGTGTATCCAAGTCTTCTATCAAAAGTTACAGCTATTTATATGAAGTTGTACAAAAACGCTTTCTTTCGCCAAGACAGTGCGTTTCTCACTGTTACATGCATTTGAATGGGGAACTCGACCGAAACAAAGTATAAGTTTTCATTATGTGAATAACTTGGAAATCTTAGCTCAAACAGCTGCAAAACCTGTTTTCCCAGCACGGAGACCTTGAGTTCTATAATATAAGGCCATAAACATGTTTGTATGAGTCTTCTATCAAAAGTTACAGCTATTTCTATGAAGTTGTACAAAAACGCTTTCTTTCGCCAAGACAGTGCGTTTCTCACTGTTACATGCATTTGAATGGGGAACTCGACCGAAACAAAGTATAAGTTTTCATTATGTGAATAACTTGGAAATCTTAGCTCAAACAGCTGCAAAACCTGTTTGCCCAGCACGGGAACCTTGAGTTCTATAAGATAAAGCCATAAACATGTGTATCCGAGTCTTCTATCAAAAGTTACAGCTATTTATATGAAGTTGTACAAAATAGCTTTCTTTCGCCAAGACAGTGCGTTTCTCACTGTTACATGCATTTGAATGGGGAACTCGACCGAAACAAAGTATAGGTTTTCATTATGTGAATAACTTGGAAATCTTAGCTCAAACAGCTGCAAAACCTGTTTTCCCAGCACGGAACCTTGAGTTCTATAAGATAAAGCCATAAACATGTGTATCCGAGTCTTCTATCAAAAGTTACAGCTATTTATATGAAGTTGTACAAAAACGCTTTCTTTCGCCAAGACAGTGCGTTTCTCACTGTTACATGCATTTGAATGGGGAACTCGACCGAAACAAAGTTTTCATTATGTGAATAACTTGGAAATCTTAGCTCAAACAGCTGCAAAACCTGTTTTCCCAGCACGGAGACCTTGAGTTCTATAATATAAGGCCATAAACATGTTTGTATGAGTCTTCTATCAAAAGTTACAGCTATTTCTATGAAGTTGTACAAAAACGTCTTCTTTCGCCAAGACAGTGCGTTTCTCACTGTTACATGCATTTGAATGGGGAACTCGACCGAAACAAAGTATAGGTTTTCATTATGTGAATAACTTGGAAATCTTAGCTCAAACAGCTGCAAAACCTGTTTGCCCAGCACGGGAACCTTGAGTTCTATAAGATAAAGCCATAAACATGTGTATCCGAGTCTTCTATCAAAAGTTACAGCTATTTATATGAAGTTGTACAAAATAGCTTTCTTTCGCCAAGACAGTGCGTTTCTCACTGTTACATGCATTTGAATGGGGAACTCGACCGAAACAAAGTATAGGTTTTCATTATGTGAATAACTTGGAAATCTTAGCTCAAACAGCTGCAAAACCTGTTTTCCCAGCACGGAACCTTGAGTTCTATAAGATAAAGCCATAAACATGTGTATCCGAGTCTTCTATCAAAAGTTACAGCTATTTATATGAAGTTGTACAAAAACGCTTTCTTTCGCCAAGACAGTGCGTTTCTCACTGTTACATGCATTTGAATGGGGAACTCGACCGAAACAAAGTTTTCATTATGTGAATAACTTGGAAATCTTAGCTCAAACAGCTGCAAAACCTGTTTTCCCAGCACGGAGACCTTGAGTTCTATAATATAAGGCCATAAACATGTTTGTATGAGTCTTCTATCAAAAGTTACAGCTATTTCTATGAAGTTGTACAAAAACGTCTTCTTTCGCCAAGACAGTGCGTTTCTCACTGTTACATGCATTTGAATGGGGAACTCGACCGAAACAAAGTATAGGTTTTCATTATGTGAATAACTTGGAAATCTTAGCTCAAACAGCTGCAAAACCTGTTTGCCCAGCATGGGAACCTTGAGTTCTATAAGATAAAGCCATAAACATGTGTATCCAAGTCTTCTATCAAAAGTTACAGCTATTTATATGAAGTTGTACAAAAACGCTTTCTTTCGCCAAGACAGTGCGTTTCTCACTGTTACATGCATTTGAATGGGGAACTCGACCGAAACAAAGTTTTCATTATGTGAATAACTTGGAAATCTTAGCTCAAACAGCTGCAAAACCTGTTTTCCCAGCACGGAGACCTTGAGTTCTATAATATAAGGCCATAAACATGTTTGTATGAGTCTTCTATCAAAAGTTACAGCTATTTCTATGAAGTTGTACAAAAACGTCTTCTTTCGCCAAGACAGTGCGTTTCTCACTGTTACATGCATTTGAATGGGGAACTCGACCGAAACAAAGTATAGGTTTTCATTATGTGAATAACTTGGAAATCTTAGCTCAAACAGCTGCAAAACCTGTTTGCCCAGCATGGGAACCTTGAGTTCTATAAGATAAAGCCATAAACATGTGTATCTAAGTCTTCTATCAAAAGTTACAGCTATTTATATGAAGTTGTACAAAAACGCTTTCTTTCGCCAAGACAGTGCGTTTCTCACTGTTACATGCATTTTGAATGGGGAACCCGACCGAAACAAAGTATAGGTTTTCATTATGTGAATAACTTGGAAATCTTAGCTCAAACAGCTGCAAAACCTATTTTCCCAGCACGGAGACCTTGAGTTCTATAAGATAAAGCCATAAACATGTGTATCCGAGTCTTCTATCAAAAGTTACAGCTATTTATATGAAGTTGTACAAAAACGCTTTCTTTCGCCAAGACAGTGCGTTACTCACTGTTACATGCATTTGAATGGGGAACTCGACCGAAACAAAGTATAAGTTTTCATTATGTGAATAACTTGGAAATCTTAGCTCAAACAGCTGCAAAACCTGTTTTCCCAGCACGGAACCTTGAGTTCTATAAGATAAAGCCATAAACATGTGTATCCGAGTCTTCTATCAAAAGTTACAGCTATTTATATGAAGTTGTACAAAAACGCTTTCTTTCGCCAAGACAGTGCGTTACTCACTGTTACATGCATTTGAATGGGGAACTCGACCGAAACAAAGTATAAGTTTTCATTATGTGAATAACTTGGAAATCTTAGCTCAAACAGCTGCAAAACCTGTTTGCCCAGCACGGAGACCTTGAGTTCTATAAGATAAAGCCATAAACATGTGTATCCGAGTCTTCTATCAAAAGTTACAGCTATTTATATGAAGTTGTACAAAAACGCTTTCTTTCGCCAAGACAGTGCGTTTCTCACTGTTACATGCATTTGAATGGGGAACTCGACCGAAACAAAGTATAGGTTTTCATTATGTGAATAACTTGGAAATCTTAGCTCAAACAGCTGCAAAACCTGTTTTCCCAGCACGGAGACCTTGAGTTCTATAAGATAAAGCCATAAACATGTTTGTCTGAGTCTTCTATCAAAAGTTACAGCTATTTATATGAAGTTGTACAAAAACGCTTTCTTTCGCCAAGACAGTGCGTTTCTCACTGTTACATGCATTTTGAATGGGGAACCCGACCGAAACAAAGTATAGGTTTTCATTATGTGAATAACTTGGAAATCTTAGCTCAAACAGCTGCAAAACCTATTTTCCCAGCACGGAGACCTTGAGTTCTATAAGATAAAGCCATAAACATGTGTATCCGAGTCTTCTATCAAAAGTTACAGCTATTTATATGAAGTTGTACAAAAACGCTTTCTTTCGCCAAGACAGTGCGTTACTCACTGTTACATGCATTTGAATGGGGAACTCGACCGAAACAAAGTATAGGTTTTCATTATGTGAATAACTTGGAAATCTTAGCTCAAACAGCTGCAAAACCTGTTTTCCCAGCACGGAGACCTTGAGTTCTATAAGATAAAGCCATAAACATGTGTATCCGAGTCTTCTATCAAAAGTTACAGCTATTTATATGAAGTTGTACAAAAACGCATTCTTTCGCCAAGACAGTGCGTTTCTCACTGTTACATGCATTTGAATGGGGAACTCGACCGAAACAAAGTATAAGTTTTCATTATGTGAATAACTTGGAAATCTTAGCTCAAACAGCTGCAAAACCTGTTTTCCCAGCACGGAGACCTTGAGTTCTATAATATAAGGCCATAAACATGTTTGTCTGAGTCTTCTATCAAAAGTTACAGCTATTTATATGAAGTTGTACAAAAACGCTTTCTTTCGCCAAGACAGTGCGTTTCTCACTGTTACATGCATTTGAATGGGGAACTCCACCGAAACAAAGTATAGGTTTTCATTATGTGAATAACTTGGAAATCTTAGCTCAAACAGCTGCAAAACCTGTTTTCCCAGCACGGAACCTTGAGTTCTATAAGATAAAGCCATAAACATGTGTATCCGAGTCTTCTATCAAAAGTTACAGCTATTTATATGAAGTTGTACAAAAACGCTTTCTTTCGCCAAGACAGTGCGTTTCTCACTGTTACATGCATTTGAATGGGGAACTCGACCGAAACAAAGTTTTCATTATGTGAATAACTTGGAAATCTTAGCTCAAACAGCTGCAAAACCTGTTTTCCCAGCACGGAGACCTTGAGTTCTATAATATAAGGCCATAAACATGTTTGTATGAGTCTTCTATCAAAAGTTACAGCTATTTCTATGAAGTTGTACAAAAACGTCTTCTTTCGCCAAGACAGTGCGTTTCTCACTGTTACATGCATTTGAATGGGGAACTCGACCGAAACAAAGTATAGGTTTTCATTATGTGAATAACTTGGAAATCTTAGCTCAAACAGCTGCAAAACCTGTTTGCCCAGCACGGGAACCTTGAGTTCTATAAGATAAAGCCATAAACATGTGTATCCGAGTCTTCTATCAAAAGTTACAGCTATTTATATGAAGTTGTACAAAATAGCTTTCTTTCGCCAAGACAGTGCGTTTCTCACTGTTACATGCATTTGAATGGGGAACTCGACCGAAACAAAGTATAGGTTTTCATTATGTGAATAACTTGGAAATCTTAGCTCAAACAGCTGCAAAACCTGTTTTCCCAGCACGGAACCTTGAGTTCTATAAGATAAAGCCATAAACATGTGTATCCGAGTCTTCTATCAAAAGTTACAGCTATTTATATGAAGTTGTACAAAAACGCTTTCTTTCGCCAAGACAGTGCGTTTCTCACTGTTACATGCATTTGAATGGGGAACTCGACCGAAACAAAGTATAGGTTTTCATTATGTGAATAACTTGGAAATCTTAGCTCAAACAGCTGCAAAACCTGTTTGCCCAGCACGGAGACCTTGAGTTCTATAAGATAAAGCCATAAACATGTGTATCCGAGTCTTCTATCAAAAGTTACAGCTATTTATATGAAGTTGTACAAAAACGCTTTCTTTCGCCAAGACAGTGCGTTTCTCACTGTTACATGCATTTGAATGGGGAACTCGACCGAAACAAAGTATAGGTTTTCATTATGTGAATAACTTGGAAATCTTAGCTCAAACAGCTGCAAAACCTGTTTTCCCAGCACGGAGACCTTGAGTTCTATAAGATAAAGCCATAAACATGTTTGTCTGAGTCTTCTATCAAAAGTTACAGCTATTTATATGAAGTTGTACAAAAACGCTTTCTTTCGCCAAGACAGTGCGTTTCTCACTGTTACATGCATTTTGAATGGGGAACCCGACCGAAACAAAGTATAGGTTTTCATTATGTGAATAACTTGGAAATCTTAGCTCAAACAGCTGCAAAACCTATTTTCCCAGCACGGAGACCTTGAGTTCTATAAGATAAAGCCATAAACATGTGTATCCGAGTCTTCTATCAAAAGTTACAGCTATTTATATGAAGTTGTACAAAATAGCTTTCTTTCGCCAAGACAGTGCGTTTCTCACTGTTACATGCATTTGAATGGGGAACTCGACCGAAACAAAGTATAGGTTTTCATTATGTGAATAACTTGGAAATCTTAGCTCAAACAGCTGCAAAACCTGTTTTCCCAGCACGGAACCTTGAGTTCTATAAGATAAAGCCATAAACATGTGTATCCGAGTCTTCTATCAAAAGTTACAGCTATTTATATGAAGTTGTACAAAAACGCTTTCTTTCGCCAAGACAGTGCGTTTCTCACTGTTACATGCATTTGAATGGGGAACTCGACCGAAACAAAGTATAGGTTTTCATTATGTGAATAACTTGGAAATCTTAGCTCAAACAGCTGCAAAACCTGTTTGCCCAGCACGGAGACCTTGAGTTCTATAAGATAAAGCCATAAACATGTGTATCCGAGTCTTCTATCAAAAGTTACAGCTATTTATATGAAGTTGTACAAAAACGCTTTCTTTCGCCAAGACAGTGCGTTTCTCACTGTTACATGCATTTGAATGGGGAACTCGACCGAAACAAAGTATAGGTTTTCATTATGTGAATAACTTGGAAATCTTAGCTCAAACAGCTGCAAAACCTGTTTTCCCAGCACGGAGACCTTGAGTTCTATAAGATAAAGCCATAAACATGTTTGTCTGAGTCTTCTATCAAAAGATACAGCTATTTATATGAAGTTGTACAAAAACGCTTTCTTTCGCCAAGACAGTGCGTTTCTCACTGTTACATGCATTTTGAATGGGGAACCCGACCGAAACAAAGTATAGGTTTTCATTATGTGAATAACTTGGAAATCTTAGCTCAAACAGCTGCAAAACCTATTTTCCCAGCACGGAGACCTTGAGTTCTATAAGATAAAGCCATAAACATGTGTATCCGAGTCTTCTATCAAAAGTTACAGCTATTTATATGAAGTTGTACAAAAACGCTTTCTTTCGCCAAGACAGTGCGTTACTCACTGTTACATGCATTTGAATGGGGAACTCGACCGAAACAAAGTATAAGTTTTCATTATGTGAATAACTTGGAAATCTTAGCTCAAACAGCTGCAAAACCTGTTTTCCCAGCACGGAACCTTGAGTTCTATAAGATAAAGCCATAAACATGTGTATCCGAGTCTTCTATCAAAAGTTACAGCTATTTATATGAAGTTGTACAAAAACGCTTTCTTTCGCCAAGACAGTGCGTTACTCACTGTTACATGCATTTGAATGGGGAACTCGACCGAAACAAAGTATAAGTTTTCATTATGTGAATAACTTGGAAATCTTAGCTCAAACAGCTGCAAAACCTGTTTGCCCAGCACGGAGACCTTGAGTTCTATAAGATAAAGCCATAAACATGTGTATCCGAGTCTTCTATCAAAAGTTACAGCTATTTATATGAAGTTGTACAAAAACGCTTTCTTTCGCCAAGACAGTGCGTTTCTCACTGTTACATGCATTTGAATGGGGAACTCGACCGAAACAAAGTATAGGTTTTCATTATGTGAATAACTTGGAAATCTTAGCTCAAACAGCTGCAAAACCTGTTTTCCCAGCACGGAGACCTTGAGTTCTATAAGATAAAGCCATAAACATGTTTGTCTGAGTCTTCTATCAAAAGTTACAGCTATTTATATGAAGTTGTACAAAAACGCTTTCTTTCGCCAAGACAGTGCGTTTCTCACTGTTACATGCATTTTGAATGGGGAACCCGACCGAAACAAAGTATAGGTTTTCATTATGTGAATAACTTGGAAATCTTAGCTCAAACAGCTGCAAAACCTATTTTCCCAGCACGGAGACCTTGAGTTCTATAAGATAAAGCCATAAACATGTGTATCCGAGTCTTCTATCAAAAGTTACAGCTATTTATATGAAGTTGTACAAAAACGCTTTCTTTCGCCAAGACAGTGCGTTACTCACTGTTACATGCATTTGAATGGGGAACTCGACCGAAACAAAGTATAGGTTTTCATTATGTGAATAACTTGGAAATCTTAGCTCAAACAGCTGCAAAACCTGTTTTCCCAGCACGGAGACCTTGAGTTCTATAAGATAAAGCCATAAACATGTGTATCCGAGTCTTCTATCAAAAGTTACAGCTATTTATATGAAGTTGTACAAAAACGCATTCTTTCGCCAAGACAGTGCGTTTCTCACTGTTACATGCATTTGAATGGGGAACTCGACCGAAACAAAGTATAAGTTTTCATTATGTGAATAACTTGGAAATCTTAGCTCAAACAGCTGCAAAACCTGTTTTCCCAGCACGGAGACCTTGAGTTCTATAATATAAGGCCATAAACATGTTTGTCTGAGTCTTCTATCAAAAGTTACAGCTATTTATATGAAGTTGTACAAAAACGCTTTCTTTCGCCAAGACAGTGCGTTTCTCACTGTTACATGCATTTGAATGGGGAACTCCACCGAAACAAAGTATAGGTTTTCATTATGTGAATAACTTGGAAATCTTAGCTCAAACAGCTGCAAAACCTGTTTTCCCAGCACGGAGACCTTGAGTTCTATAAGATAAAGCCATAAACATGTGTATCCGAGTCTTCTATCAAAAGTTACAGCTATTTATATGAAGTTGTACAAAAACGCTTTCTTTCGCCAAGACAGTGCGTTTCTCACTGTTACATGCATTTGAATGGGGAACTCGACCGAAACAAAGTATAAGTTTTCATTATGTGAATAACTTGGAAATCTTAGCTCAAACAGCTGCAAAACCTGTTTGCCCAGCACGGAGACCTTGAGTTCTATAAGATAAAGCCATAAACATGTGTATCCAAGTCTTCTATCAAAAGTTACAGCTATTTCTATGAAGTTGTACAAAAACGCTTTCTTTCGCCAAGACAGTGCGTTTCTCACTGTTACATGCATTTGAATGGGGAACTCGACCGAAACAAAGTATAAGTTTTCATTATGTGAATAACTTGGAAATCTTAGCTCAAACAGCTGCAAAACCTGTTTTCCCAGCACGGAGACCTTGAGTTCTATAATATAAGGCCATAAACATGTTTGTATGAGTCTTCTATCAAAAGTTACAGCTATTTCTATGAAGTTGTACAAAAACGCTTTCTTTCGCCAAGACAGTGCGTTTCTCACTGTTACATGCATTTGAATGGGGAACTCGACCGAAACAAAGTATAAGTTTTCATTATGTGAATAACTTGGAAATCTTAGCTCAAACAGCTGCAAAACCTGTTTTCCCAGCACGGAGACCTTGAGTTCTATAATATAAGGCCATAAACATGTTTGTATGAGTCTTCTATCAAAAGTTACAGCTATTTCTATGAAGTTGTACAAAAACGTCTTCTTTCGCCAAGACAGTGCGTTTCTCACTGTTACATGCATTTGAATGGGGAACTCGACCGAAACAAAGTATAGGTTTTCATTATGTGAATAACTTGGAAATCTTAGCTCAAACAGCTGCAAAACCTGTTTGCCCAGCACGGAGACCTTGAGTTCTATAAGATAAAGCCATAAACATGTGTATCCGAGTCTTCTATCAAAAGTTACAGCTATTTATATGAAGTTGTACAAAAACGCTTTCTTTCGCCAAGACAGTGCGTTTCTCACTGTTACATGCATTTGAATGGGGAACTCGACCGAAACAAAGTATAGGTTTTCATTATGTGAATAACTTGGAAATCTTAGCTCAAACAGCTGCAAAACCTGTTTTCCCAGCACGGAGACCTTGAGTTCTATAAGATAAAGCCATAAACATGTTTGTCTGAGTCTTCTATCAAAAGTTACAGCTATTTATATGAAGTTGTACAAAAACGCTTTCTTTCGCCAAGACAGTGCGTTTCTCACTGTTACATGCATTTTGAATGGGGAACCCGACCGAAACAAAGTATAGGTTTTCATTATGTGAATAACTTGGAAATCTTAGCTCAAACAGCTGCAAAACCTATTTTCCCAGCACGGAGACCTTGAGTTCTATAAGATAAAGCCATAAACATGTGTATCCGAGTCTTCTATCAAAAGTTACAGCTATTTATATGAAGTTGTACAAAAACGCTTTCTTTCGCCAAGACAGTGCGTTACTCACTGTTACATGCATTTGAATGGGGAACTCGACCGAAACAAAGTATAAGTTTTCATTATGTGAATAACTTGGAAATCTTAGCTCAAACAGCTGCAAAACCTGTTTTCCCAGCACGGAACCTTGAGTTCTATAAGATAAAGCCATAAACATGTGTATCCGAGTCTTCTATCAAAAGTTACAGCTATTTATATGAAGTTGTACAAAAACGCTTTCTTTCGCCAAGACAGTGCGTTACTCACTGTTACATGCATTTGAATGGGGAACTCGACCGAAACAAAGTATAAGTTTTCATTATGTGAATAACTTGGAAATCTTAGCTCAAACAGCTGCAAAACCTGTTTGCCCAGCACGGAGACCTTGAGTTCTATAAGATAAAGCCATAAACATGTGTATCCGAGTCTTCTATCAAAAGTTACAGCTATTTATATGAAGTTGTACAAAAACGCTTTCTTTCGCCAAGACAGTGCGTTTCTCACTGTTACATGCATTTGAATGGGGAACTCGACCGAAACAAAGTATAGGTTTTCATTATGTGAATAACTTGGAAATCTTAGCTCAAACAGCTGCAAAACCTGTTTTCCCAGCACGGAGACCTTGAGTTCTATAAGATAAAGCCATAAACATGTTTGTCTGAGTCTTCTATCAAAAGTTACAGCTATTTATATGAAGTTGTACAAAAACGCTTTCTTTCGCCAAGACAGTGCGTTTCTCACTGTTACATGCATTTGAATGGGGAACTCGACCGAAACAAAGTATAGGTTTTCATTATGTGAATAACTTGGAAATCTTAGCTCAAACAGCTGCAAAACCTGTTTTCCCAGCACGGAGACCTTGAGTTCTATAAGATAAAGCCATAAACATGTTTGTCTGAGTCTTCTATCAAAAGTTACAGCTATTTATATGAAGTTGTACAAAAACGCTTTCTTTCGCCAAGACAGTGCGTTTCTCACTGTTACATGCATTTTGAATGGGGAACCCGACCGAAACAAAGTATAGGTTTTCATTATGTGAATAACTTGGAAATCTTAGCTCAAACAGCTGCAAAACCTATTTTCCCAGCACGGAGACCTTGAGTTCTATAAGATAAAGCCATAAACATGTGTATCCGAGTCTTCTATCAAAAGTTACAGCTATTTATATGAAGTTGTACAAAAACGCTTTCTTTCGCCAAGACAGTGCGTTACTCACTGTTACATGCATTTGAATGGGGAACTCGACCGAAACAAAGTATAAGTTTTCATTATGTGAATAACTTGGAAATCTTAGCTCAAACAGCTGCAAAACCTGTTTTCCCAGCACGGAACCTTGAGTTCTATAAGATAAAGCCATAAACATGTGTATCCGAGTCTTCTATCAAAAGTTACAGCTATTTATATGAAGTTGTACAAAAACGCTTTCTTTCGCCAAGACAGTGCGTTACTCACTGTTACATGCATTTGAATGGGGAACTCGACCGAAACAAAGTATAAGTTTTCATTATGTGAATAACTTGGAAATCTTAGCTCAAACAGCTGCAAAACCTGTTTGCCCAGCACGGAGACCTTGAGTTCTATAAGATAAAGCCATAAACATGTGTATCCGAGTCTTCTATCAAAAGTTACAGCTATTTATATGAAGTTGTACAAAAACGCTTTCTTTCGCCAAGACAGTGCGTTTCTCACTGTTACATGCATTTGAATGGGGAACTCGACCGAAACAAAGTATAGGTTTTCATTATGTGAATAACTTGGAAATCTTAGCTCAAACAGCTGCAAAACCTGTTTTCCCAGCACGGAGACCTTGAGTTCTATAAGATAAAGCCATAAACATGTTTGTCTGAGTCTTCTATCAAAAGTTACAGCTATTTATATGAAGTTGTACAAAAACGCTTTCTTTCGCCAAGACAGTGCGTTTCTCACTGTTACATGCATTTTGAATGGGGAACCCGACCGAAACAAAGTATAGGTTTTCATTATGTGAATAACTTGGAAATCTTAGCTCAAACAGCTGCAAAACCTATTTTCCCAGCACGGAGACCTTGAGTTCTATAAGATAAAGCCATAAACATGTGTATCCGAGTCTTCTATCAAAAGTTACAGCTATTTATATGAAGTTGTACAAAAACGCTTTCTTTCGCCAAGACAGTGCGTTACTCACTGTTACATGCATTTGAATGGGGAACTCGACCGAAACAAAGTATAGGTTTTCATTATGTGAATAACTTGGAAATCTTAGCTCAAACAGCTGCAAAACCTGTTTTCCCAGCACGGAGACCTTGAGTTCTATAAGATAAAGCCATAAACATGTGTATCCGAGTCTTCTATCAAAAGTTACAGCTATTTATATGAAGTTGTACAAAAACGCATTCTTTCGCCAAGACAGTGCGTTTCTCACTGTTACATGCATTTGAATGGGGAACTCGACCGAAACAAAGTATAAGTTTTCATTATGTGAATAACTTGGAAATCTTAGCTCAAACAGCTGCAAAACCTGTTTTCCCAGCACGGAGACCTTGAGTTCTATAATATAAGGCCATAAACATGTTTGTCTGAGTCTTCTATCAAAAGTTACAGCTATTTATATGAAGTTGTACAAAAACGCTTTCTTTCGCCAAGACAGTGCGTTTCTCACTGTTACATGCATTTGAATGGGGAACTCCACCGAAACAAAGTATAGGTTTTCATTATGTGAATAACTTGGAAATCTTAGCTCAAACAGCTGCAAAACCTGTTTTCCCAGCACGGAGACCTTGAGTTCTATAAGATAAAGCCATAAACATGTGTATCCGAGTCTTCTATCAAAAGTTACAGCTATTTATATGAAGTTGTACAAAAACGCTTTCTTTCGCCAAGACAGTGCGTTTCTCACTGTTACATGCATTTGAATGGGGAACTCGACCGAAACAAAGTATAAGTTTTCATTATGTGAATAACTTGGAAATCTTAGCTCAAACAGCTGCAAAACCTGTTTGCCCAGCACGGAGACCTTGAGTTCTATAAGATAAAGCCATAAACATGTGTATCCAAGTCTTCTATCAAAAGTTACAGCTATTTATATGAAGTTGTACAAAAACGCTTTCTTTCGCCAAGACAGTGCGTTTCTCACTGTTACATGCATTTGAATGGGGAACTCGACCGAAACAAAGTATAAGTTTTCATTATGTGAATAACTTGGAAATCTTAGCTCAAACAGCTGCAAAACCTGTTTTCCCAGCACGGAGACCTTGAGTTCTATAATATAAGGCCATAAACATGTTTGTATGAGTCTTCTATCAAAAGTTACAGCTATTTCTATGAAGTTGTACAAAAACGCTTTCTTTCGCCAAGACAGTGCGTTTCTCACTGTTACATGCATTTGAATGGGGAACTCGACCGAAACAAAGTATAAGTTTTCATTATGTGAATAACTTGGAAATCTTAGCTCAAACAGCTGCAAAACCTGTTTGCCCAGCACGGGAACCTTGAGTTCTATAAGATAAAGCCATAAACATGTGTATCCGAGTCTTCTATCAAAAGTTACAGCTATTTATATGAAGTTGTACAAAATAGCTTTCTTTCGCCAAGACAGTGCGTTTCTCACTGTTACATGCATTTGAATGGGGAACTCGACCGAAACAAAGTATAGGTTTTCATTATGTGAATAACTTGGAAATCTTAGCTCAAACAGCTGCAAAACCTGTTTTCCCAGCACGGAACCTTGAGTTCTATAAGATAAAGCCATAAACATGTGTATCCGAGTCTTCTATCAAAAGTTACAGCTATTTATATGAAGTTGTACAAAAACGCTTTCTTTCGCCAAGACAGTGCGTTTCTCACTGTTACATGCATTTGAATGGGGAACTCGACCGAAACAAAGTTTTCATTATGTGAATAACTTGGAAATCTTAGCTCAAACAGCTGCAAAACCTGTTTTCCCAGCACGGAGACCTTGAGTTCTATAATATAAGGCCATAAACATGTTTGTATGAGTCTTCTATCAAAAGTTACAGCTATTTCTATGAAGTTGTACAAAAACGTCTTCTTTCGCCAAGACAGTGCGTTTCTCACTGTTACATGCATTTGAATGGGGAACTCGACCGAAACAAAGTATAGGTTTTCATTATGTGAATAACTTGGAAATCTTAGCTCAAACAGCTGCAAAACCTGTTTGCCCAGCACGGGAACCTTGAGTTCTATAAGATAAAGCCATAAACATGTGTATCCGAGTCTTCTATCAAAAGTTACAGCTATTTATATGAAGTTGTACAAAATAGCTTTCTTTCGCCAAGACAGTGCGTTTCTCACTGTTACATGCATTTGAATGGGGAACTCGACCGAAACAAAGTATAGGTTTTCATTATGTGAATAACTTGGAAATCTTAGCTCAAACAGCTGCAAAACCTGTTTTCCCAGCACGGAACCTTGAGTTCTATAAGATAAAGCCATAAACATGTGTATCCAAGTCTTCTATCAAAAGTTACAGCTATTTATATGAAGTTGTACAAAAACGCTTTCTTTCGCCAAGACAGTGCGTTTCTCACTGTTACATGCATTTGAATGGGGAACTCGACCGAAACAAAGTTTTCATTATGTGAATAACTTGGAAATCTTAGCTCAAACAGCTGCAAAACCTGTTTTCCCAGCACGGAGACCTTGAGTTCTATAATATAAGGCCATAAACATGTTTGTATGAGTCTTCTATCAAAAGTTACAGCTATTTCTATGAAGTTGTACAAAAACGTCTTCTTTCGCCAAGACAGTGCGTTTCTCACTGTTACATGCATTTGAATGGGGAACTCGACCGAAACAAAGTATAGGTTTTCATTATGTGAATAACTTGGAAATCTTAGCTCAAACAGCTGCAAAACCTGTTTGCCCAGCATGGGAACCTTGAGTTCTATAAGATAAAGCCATAAACATGTGTATCCAAGTCTTCTATCAAAAGTTACAGCTATTTATATGAAGTTGTACAAAAACGCTTTCTTTCGCCAAGACAGTGCGTTTCTCACTGTTACATGCATTTGAATGGGGAACTCGACCGAAACAAAGTTTTCATTATGTGAATAACTTGGAAATCTTAGCTCAAACAGCTGCAAAACCTGTTTTCCCAGCACGGAGACCTTGAGTTCTATAATATAAGGCCATAAACATGTTTGTATGAGTCTTCTATCAAAAGTTACAGCTATTTCTATGAAGTTGTACAAAAACGTCTTCTTTCGCCAAGACAGTGCGTTTCTCACTGTTACATGCATTTGAATGGGGAACTCGACCGAAACAAAGTATAGGTTTTCATTATGTGAATAACTTGGAAATCTTAGCTCAAACAGCTGCAAAACCTGTTTGCCCAGCATGGGAACCTTGAGTTCTATAAGATAAAGCCATAAACATGTGTATCTAAGTCTTCTATCAAAAGTTACAGCTATTTATATGAAGTTGTACAAAAACGCTTTCTTTCGCCAAGACAGTGCGTTTCTCACTGTTACATGCATTTTGAATGGGGAACTCCACCGAAACAAAGTATAGGTTTTCATTATGTGAATAACTTGGAAATCTTAGCTCAAACAGCTGCAAAACCTGTTTTCCCAGCACGGAGACCTTGAGTTCTATAAGATAAAGCCATAAACATGTGTATCCGAGTCTTCTATCAAAAGTTACAGCTATTTCTATGAAGTTGTACAAAAACGCTTTCTTTCGCCAAGACAGTGCGTTTCTCACTGTTACATGCATTTGAATGGGGAACTCGACCGAAACAAAGTATAAGTTTTCATTATGTGAATAACTTGGAAATCTTAGCTCAAACAGCTGCAAAACCTGTTTGCCCAGCACGGGAACCTTGAGTTCTATAAGATAAAGCCATAAACATGTGTATCCGAGTCTTCTATCAAAAGTTACAGCTATTTATATGAAGTTGTACAAAATAGCTTTCTTTCGCCAAGACAGTGCGTTTCTCACTGTTACATGCATTTGAATGGGGAACTCGACCGAAACAAAGTATAGGTTTTCATTATGTGAATAACTTGGAAATCTTAGCTCAAACAGCTGCAAAACCTGTTTTCCCAGCACGGAACCTTGAGTTCTATAAGATAAAGCCATAAACATGTGTATCCGAGTCTTCTATCAAAAGTTACAGCTATTTATATGAAGTTGTACAAAAACGCTTTCTTTCGCCAAGACAGTGCGTTTCTCACTGTTACATGCATTTGAATGGGGAACTCGACCGAAACAAAGTATAGGTTTTCATTATGTGAATAACTTGGAAATCTTAGCTCAAACAGCTGCAAAACCTGTTTGCCCAGCACGGAGACCTTGAGTTCTATAAGATAAAGCCATAAACATGTGTATCCGAGTCTTCTATCAAAAGTTACAGCTATTTATATGAAGTTGTACAAAAACGCTTTCTTTCGCCAAGACAGTGCGTTTCTCACTGTTACATGCATTTGAATGGGGAACTCGACCGAAACAAAGTATAGGTTTTCATTATGTGAATAACTTGGAAATCTTAGCTCAAACAGCTGCAAAACCTGTTTTCCCAGCACGGAGACCTTGAGTTCTATAAGATAAAGCCATAAACATGTTTGTCTGAGTCTTCTATCAAAAGTTACAGCTATTTATATGAAGTTGTACAAAAACGCTTTCTTTCGCCAAGACAGTGCGTTTCTCACTGTTACATGCATTTTGAATGGGGAACCCGACCGAAACAAAGTATAGGTTTTCATTATGTGAATAACTTGGAAATCTTAGCTCAAACAGCTGCAAAACCTGTTTTCCCAGCACGGAGACCTTGAGTTCTATAAGATAAAGCCATAAACATGTGTATCCGAGTCTTCTATCAAAAGTTACAGCTATTTATATGAAGTTGTACAAAAACGCTTTCTTTCGCCAAGACAGTGCGTTTCTCACTGTTACATGCATTTGAATGGGGAACTCGACCGAAACAAAGTATAGGTTTTCATTATGTGAATAACTTGGAAATCTTAGCTCAAACAGCTGCAAAACCTGTTTTCCCAGCACGGAGACCTTGAGTTCTATAAGATAAAGCCATAAACATGTTTGTCTGAGTCTTCTATCAAAAGTTACAGCTATTTATATGAAGTTGTACAAAAACGCTTTCTTTCGCCAAGACAGTGCGTTTCTCACTGTTACATGCATTTTGAATGGGGAACCCGACCGAAACAAAGTATAGGTTTTCATTATGTGAATAACTTGGAAATCTTAGCTCAAACAGCTGCAAAACCTATTTTCCCAGCACGGAGACCTTGAGTTCTATAAGATAAAGCCATAAACATGTGTATCCGAGTCTTCTATCAAAAGTTACAGCTATTTATATGAAGTTGTACAAAAACGCTTTCTTTCGCCAAGACAGTGCGTTACTCACTGTTACATGCATTTGAATGGGGAACTCGACCGAAACAAAGTATAGGTTTTCATTATGTGAATAACTTGGAAATCTTAGCTCAAACAGCTGCAAAACCTGTTTTCCCAGCACGGAGACCTTGAGTTCTATAAGATAAAGCCATAAACATGTGTATCCGAGTCTTCTATCAAAAGTTACAGCTATTTATATGAAGTTGTACAAAAACGCATTCTTTCGCCAAGACAGTGCGTTTCTCACTGTTACATGCATTTGAATGGGGAACTCGACCGAAACAAAGTATAAGTTTTCATTATGTGAATAACTTGGAAATCTTAGCTCAAACAGCTGCAAAACCTGTTTTCCCAGCACGGAGACCTTGAGTTCTATAATATAAGGCCATAAACATGTTTGTCTGAGTCTTCTATCAAAAGTTACAGCTATTTATATGAAGTTGTACAAAAACGCTTTCTTTCGCCAAGACAGTGCGTTTCTCACTGTTACATGCATTTGAATGGGGAACTCCACCGAAACAAAGTATAGGTTTTCATTATGTGAATAACTTGGAAATCTTAGCTCAAACAGCTGCAAAACCTGTTTTCCCAGCACGGAGACCTTGAGTTCTATAAGATAAAGCCATAAACATGTGTATCCGAGTCTTCTATCAAAAGTTACAGCTATTTATATGAAGTTGTACAAAAACGCTTTCTTTCGCCAAGACAGTGCGTTTCTCACTGTTACATGCATTTGAATGGGGAACTCGACCGAAACAAAGTATAAGTTTTCATTATGTGAATAACTTGGAAATCTTAGCTCAAACAGCTGCAAAACCTGTTTTCCCAGCACGGAGACCTTGAGTTCTATAATATAAGGCCATAAACATGTTTGTATGAGTCTTCTATCAAAAGTTACAGCTATTTCTATGAAGTTGTACAAAAACGCTTTCTTTCGCCAAGACAGTGCGTTTCTCACTGTTACATGCATTTGAATGGGGAACTCGACCGAAACAAAGTATAAGTTTTCATTATGTGAATAACTTGGAAATCTTAGCTCAAACAGCTGCAAAACCTGTTTGCCCAGCACGGGAACCTTGAGTTCTATAAGATAAAGCCATAAACATGTGTATCCGAGTCTTCTATCAAAAGTTACAGCTATTTATATGAAGTTGTACAAAATAGCTTTCTTTCGCCAAGACAGTGCGTTTCTCACTGTTACATGCATTTGAATGGGGAACTCGACCGAAACAAAGTATAGGTTTTCATTATGTGAATAACTTGGAAATCTTAGCTCAAACAGCTGCAAAACCTGTTTTCCCAGCACGGAACCTTGAGTTCTATAAGATAAAGCCATAAACATGTGTATCCGAGTCTTCTATCAAAAGTTACAGCTATTTATATGAAGTTGTACAAAAACGCTTTCTTTCGCCAAGACAGTGCGTTTCTCACTGTTACATGCATTTGAATGGGGAACTCGACCGAAACAAAGTTTTCATTATGTGAATAACTTGGAAATCTTAGCTCAAACAGCTGCAAAACCTGTTTTCCCAGCACGGAGACCTTGAGTTCTATAATATAAGGCCATAAACATGTTTGTATGAGTCTTCTATCAAAAGTTACAGCTATTTCTATGAAGTTGTACAAAAACGTCTTCTTTCGCCAAGACAGTGCGTTTCTCACTGTTACATGCATTTGAATGGGGAACTCGACCGAAACAAAGTATAGGTTTTCATTATGTGAATAACTTGGAAATCTTAGCTCAAACAGCTGCAAAACCTGTTTGCCCAGCACGGGAACCTTGAGTTCTATAAGATAAAGCCATAAACATGTGTATCCGAGTCTTCTATCAAAAGTTACAGCTATTTATATGAAGTTGTACAAAATAGCTTTCTTTCGCCAAGACAGTGCGTTTCTCACTGTTACATGCATTTGAATGGGGAACTCGACCGAAACAAAGTATAGGTTTTCATTATGTGAATAACTTGGAAATCTTAGCTCAAACAGCTGCAAAACCTGTTTTCCCAGCACGGAACCTTGAGTTCTATAAGATAAAGCCATAAACATGTGTATCCGAGTCTTCTATCAAAAGTTACAGCTATTTATATGAAGTTGTACAAAAACGCTTTCTTTCGCCAAGACAGTGCGTTTCTCACTGTTACATGCATTTGAATGGGGAACTCGACCGAAACAAAGTTTTCATTATGTGAATAACTTGGAAATCTTAGCTCAAACAGCTGCAAAACCTGTTTTCCCAGCACGGAGACCTTGAGTTCTATAATATAAGGCCATAAACATGTTTGTATGAGTCTTCTATCAAAAGTTACAGCTATTTCTATGAAGTTGTACAAAAACGTCTTCTTTCGCCAAGACAGTGCGTTTCTCACTGTTACATGCATTTGAATGGGGAACTCGACCGAAACAAAGTATAGGTTTTCATTATGTGAATAACTTGGAAATCTTAGCTCAAACAGCTGCAAAACCTGTTTGCCCAGCATGGGAACCTTGAGTTCTATAAGATAAAGCCATAAACATGTGTATCCAAGTCTTCTATCAAAAGTTACAGCTATTTATATGAAGTTGTACAAAAACGCTTTCTTTCGCCAAGACAGTGCGTTTCTCACTGTTACATGCATTTGAATGGGGAACTCGACCGAAACAAAGTTTTCATTATGTGAATAACTTGGAAATCTTAGCTCAAACAGCTGCAAAACCTGTTTTCCCAGCACGGAGACCTTGAGTTCTATAATATAAGGCCATAAACATGTTTGTATGAGTCTTCTATCAAAAGTTACAGCTATTTCTATGAAGTTGTACAAAAACGTCTTCTTTCGCCAAGACAGTGCGTTTCTCACTGTTACATGCATTTGAATGGGGAACTCGACCGAAACAAAGTATAGGTTTTCATTATGTGAATAACTTGGAAATCTTAGCTCAAACAGCTGCAAAACCTGTTTGCCCAGCATGGGAACCTTGAGTTCTATAAGATAAAGCCATAAACATGTGTATCTAAGTCTTCTATCAAAAGTTACAGCTATTTATATGAAGTTGTACAAAAACGCTTTCTTTCGCCAAGACAGTGCGTTTCTCACTGTTACATGCATTTTGAATGGGGAACTCCACCGAAACAAAGTATAGGTTTTCATTATGTGAATAACTTGGAAATCTTAGCTCAAACAGCTGCAAAACCTGTTTTCCCAGCACGGAGACCTTGAGTTCTATAAGATAAAGCCATAAACATGTGTATCCGAGTCTTCTATCAAAAGTTACAGCTATTTCTATGAAGTTGTACAAAAACGCTTTCTTTCGCCAAGACAGTGCGTTTCTCACTGTTACATGCATTTGAATGGGGAACTCGACCGAAACAAAGTATAAGTTTTCATTATGTGAATAACTTGGAAATCTTAGCTCAAACAGCTGCAAAACCTGTTTGCCCAGCACGGGAACCTTGAGTTCTATAAGATAAAGCCATAAACATGTGTATCCGAGTCTTCTATCAAAAGTTACAGCTATTTATATGAAGTTGTACAAAATAGCTTTCTTTCGCCAAGACAGTGCGTTTCTCACTGTTACATGCATTTGAATGGGGAACTCGACCGAAACAAAGTATAGGTTTTCATTATGTGAATAACTTGGAAATCTTAGCTCAAACAGCTGCAAAACCTGTTTTCCCAGCACGGAACCTTGAGTTCTATAAGATAAAGCCATAAACATGTGTATCCGAGTCTTCTATCAAAAGTTACAGCTATTTATATGAAGTTGTACAAAAACGCTTTCTTTCGCCAAGACAGTGCGTTTCTCACTGTTACATGCATTTGAATGGGGAACTCGACCGAAACAAAGTATAGGTTTTCATTATGTGAATAACTTGGAAATCTTAGCTCAAACAGCTGCAAAACCTGTTTGCCCAGCACGGAGACCTTGAGTTCTATAAGATAAAGCCATAAACATGTGTATCCGAGTCTTCTATCAAAAGTTACAGCTATTTATATGAAGTTGTACAAAAACGCTTTCTTTCGCCAAGACAGTGCGTTTCTCACTGTTACATGCATTTGAATGGGGAACTCGACCGAAACAAAGTATAGGTTTTCATTATGTGAATAACTTGGAAATCTTAGCTCAAACAGCTGCAAAACCTGTTTTCCCAGCACGGAGACCTTGAGTTCTATAAGATAAAGCCATAAACATGTTTGTCTGAGTCTTCTATCAAAAGTTACAGCTATTTATATGAAGTTGTACAAAAACGCTTTCTTTCGCCAAGACAGTGCGTTTCTCACTGTTACATGCATTTTGAATGGGGAACCCGACCGAAACAAAGTATAGGTTTTCATTATGTGAATAACTTGGAAATCTTAGCTCAAACAGCTGCAAAACCTGTTTTCCCAGCACGGAGACCTTGAGTTCTATAAGATAAAGCCATAAACATGTGTATCCGAGTCTTCTATCAAAAGTTACAGCTATTTATATGAAGTTGTACAAAAACGCTTTCTTTCGCCAAGACAGTGCGTTTCTCACTGTTACATGCATTTGAATGGGGAACTCGACCGAAACAAAGTATAGGTTTTCATTATGTGAATAACTTGGAAATCTTAGCTCAAACAGCTGCAAAACCTGTTTTCCCAGCACGGAGACCTTGAGTTCTATAAGATAAAGCCATAAACATGTTTGTCTGAGTCTTCTATCAAAAGTTACAGCTATTTATATGAAGTTGTACAAAAACGCTTTCTTTCGCCAAGACAGTGCGTTTCTCACTGTTACATGCATTTTGAATGGGGAACCCGACCGAAACAAAGTATAGGTTTTCATTATGTGAATAACTTGGAAATCTTAGCTCAAACAGCTGCAAAACCTATTTTCCCAGCACGGAGACCTTGAGTTCTATAAGATAAAGCCATAAACATGTGTATCCGAGTCTTCTATCAAAAGTTACAGCTATTTATATGAAGTTGTACAAAAACGCTTTCTTTCGCCAAGACAGTGCGTTACTCACTGTTACATGCATTTGAATGGGGAACTCGACCGAAACAAAGTATAGGTTTTCATTATGTGAATAACTTGGAAATCTTAGCTCAAACAGCTGCAAAACCTGTTTTCCCAGCACGGAGACCTTGAGTTCTATAAGATAAAGCCATAAACATGTGTATCCGAGTCTTCTATCAAAAGTTACAGCTATTTATATGAAGTTGTACAAAAACGCATTCTTTCGCCAAGACAGTGCGTTTCTCACTGTTACATGCATTTGAATGGGGAACTCGACCGAAACAAAGTATAAGTTTTCATTATGTGAATAACTTGGAAATCTTAGCTCAAACAGCTGCAAAACCTGTTTTCCCAGCACGGAGACCTTGAGTTCTATAATATAAGGCCATAAACATGTTTGTCTGAGTCTTCTATCAAAAGTTACAGCTATTTATATGAAGTTGTACAAAAACGCTTTCTTTCGCCAAGACAGTGCGTTTCTCACTGTTACATGCATTTGAATGGGGAACTCCACCGAAACAAAGTATAGGTTTTCATTATGTGAATAACTTGGAAATCTTAGCTCAAACAGCTGCAAAACCTGTTTTCCCAGCACGGAGACCTTGAGTTCTATAAGATAAAGCCATAAACATGTGTATCCGAGTCTTCTATCAAAAGTTACAGCTATTTATATGAAGTTGTACAAAAACGCTTTCTTTCGCCAAGACAGTGCGTTTCTCACTGTTACATGCATTTGAATGGGGAACTCGACCGAAACAAAGTATAAGTTTTCATTATGTGAATAACTTGGAAATCTTAGCTCAAACAGCTGCAAAACCTGTTTTCCCAGCACGGAGACCTTGAGTTCTATAATATAAGGCCATAAACATGTTTGTATGAGTCTTCTATCAAAAGTTACAGCTATTTCTATGAAGTTGTACAAAAACGCTTTCTTTCGCCAAGACAGTGCGTTTCTCACTGTTACATGCATTTGAATGGGGAACTCGACCGAAACAAAGTATAAGTTTTCATTATGTGAATAACTTGGAAATCTTAGCTCAAACAGCTGCAAAACCTGTTTGCCCAGCACGGGAACCTTGAGTTCTATAAGATAAAGCCATAAACATGTGTATCCGAGTCTTCTATCAAAAGTTACAGCTATTTATATGAAGTTGTACAAAATAGCTTTCTTTCGCCAAGACAGTGCGTTTCTCACTGTTACATGCATTTGAATGGGGAACTCGACCGAAACAAAGTATAGGTTTTCATTATGTGAATAACTTGGAAATCTTAGCTCAAACAGCTGCAAAACCTGTTTTCCCAGCACGGAACCTTGAGTTCTATAAGATAAAGCCATAAACATGTGTATCCGAGTCTTCTATCAAAAGTTACAGCTATTTATATGAAGTTGTACAAAAACGCTTTCTTTCGCCAAGACAGTGCGTTTCTCACTGTTACATGCATTTGAATGGGGAACTCGACCGAAACAAAGTTTTCATTATGTGAATAACTTGGAAATCTTAGCTCAAACAGCTGCAAAACCTGTTTTCCCAGCACGGAGACCTTGAGTTCTATAATATAAGGCCATAAACATGTTTGTATGAGTCTTCTATCAAAAGTTACAGCTATTTCTATGAAGTTGTACAAAAACGTCTTCTTTCGCCAAGACAGTGCGTTTCTCACTGTTACATGCATTTGAATGGGGAACTCGACCGAAACAAAGTATAGGTTTTCATTATGTGAATAACTTGGAAATCTTAGCTCAAACAGCTGCAAAACCTGTTTGCCCAGCACGGGAACCTTGAGTTCTATAAGATAAAGCCATAAACATGTGTATCCGAGTCTTCTATCAAAAGTTACAGCTATTTATATGAAGTTGTACAAAATAGCTTTCTTTCGCCAAGACAGTGCGTTTCTCACTGTTACATGCATTTGAATGGGGAACTCGACCGAAACAAAGTATAGGTTTTCATTATGTGAATAACTTGGAAATCTTAGCTCAAACAGCTGCAAAACCTGTTTTCCCAGCACGGAACCTTGAGTTCTATAAGATAAAGCCATAAACATGTGTATCCGAGTCTTCTATCAAAAGTTACAGCTATTTATATGAAGTTGTACAAAAACGCTTTCTTTCGCCAAGACAGTGCGTTTCTCACTGTTACATGCATTTGAATGGGGAACTCGACCGAAACAAAGTTTTCATTATGTGAATAACTTGGAAATCTTAGCTCAAACAGCTGCAAAACCTGTTTTCCCAGCACGGAGACCTTGAGTTCTATAATATAAGGCCATAAACATGTTTGTATGAGTCTTCTATCAAAAGTTACAGCTATTTCTATGAAGTTGTACAAAAACGTCTTCTTTCGCCAAGACAGTGCGTTTCTCACTGTTACATGCATTTGAATGGGGAACTCGACCGAAACAAAGTATAGGTTTTCATTATGTGAATAACTTGGAAATCTTAGCTCAAACAGCTGCAAAACCTGTTTGCCCAGCATGGGAACCTTGAGTTCTATAAGATAAAGCCATAAACATGTGTATCCAAGTCTTCTATCAAAAGTTACAGCTATTTATATGAAGTTGTACAAAAACGCTTTCTTTCGCCAAGACAGTGCGTTTCTCACTGTTACATGCATTTGAATGGGGAACTCGACCGAAACAAAGTTTTCATTATGTGAATAACTTGGAAATCTTAGCTCAAACAGCTGCAAAACCTGTTTTCCCAGCACGGAGACCTTGAGTTCTATAATATAAGGCCATAAACATGTTTGTATGAGTCTTCTATCAAAAGTTACAGCTATTTCTATGAAGTTGTACAAAAACGTCTTCTTTCGCCAAGACAGTGCGTTTCTCACTGTTACATGCATTTGAATGGGGAACTCGACCGAAACAAAGTATAGGTTTTCATTATGTGAATAACTTGGAAATCTTAGCTCAAACAGCTGCAAAACCTGTTTGCCCAGCATGGGAACCTTGAGTTCTATAAGATAAAGCCATAAACATGTGTATCTAAGTCTTCTATCAAAAGTTACAGCTATTTATATGAAGTTGTACAAAAACGCTTTCTTTCGCCAAGACAGTGCGTTTCTCACTGTTACATGCATTTTGAATGGGGAACTCCACCGAAACAAAGTATAGGTTTTCATTATGTGAATAACTTGGAAATCTTAGCTCAAACAGCTGCAAAACCTGTTTTCCCAGCACGGAGACCTTGAGTTCTATAAGATAAAGCCATAAACATGTGTATCCGAGTCTTCTATCAAAAGTTACAGCTATTTCTATGAAGTTGTACAAAAACGCTTTCTTTCGCCAAGACAGTGCGTTTCTCACTGTTACATGCATTTGAATGGGGAACTCGACCGAAACAAAGTATAAGTTTTCATTATGTGAATAACTTGGAAATCTTAGCTCAAACAGCTGCAAAACCTATTTTCCCAGCACGGAGACCTTGAGTTCTATAAGATAAAGCCATAAACATGTGTATCCGAGTCTTCTATCAAAAGTTACAGCTATTTATATGAAGTTGTACAAAAACGCTTTCTTTCGCCAAGACAGTGCGTTTCTCACTGTTACATGCATTTGAATGGGGAACTCGACCGAAACAAAGTATAGGTTTTCATTATGTGAATAACTTGGAAATCTTAGCTCAAACAGCTGCAAAACCTGTTTTCCCAGCACGGAGACCTTGAGTTCTATAAGATAAAGCCATAAACATGTGTATCCGAGTCTTCTATCAAAAGTTACAGCTATTTATATGAAGTTGTACAAAAACGCATTCTTTCGCCAAGACAGTGCGTTTCTCACTGTTACATGCATTTGAATGGGGAACTCGACCGAAACAAAGTATAAGTTTTCATTATGTGAATAACTTGGAAATCTTAGCTCAAACAGCTGCAAAACCTGTTTTCCCAGCACGGAGACCTTGAGTTCTATAATATAAGGCCATAAACATGTTTGTCTGAGTCTTCTATCAAAAGTTACAGCTATTTATATGAAGTTGTACAAAAACGCTTTCTTTCGCCAAGACAGTGCGTTTCTCACTGTTACATGCATTTGAATGGGGAACTCCACCGAAACAAAGTATAGGTTTTCATTATGTGAATAACTTGGAAATCTTAGCTCAAACAGCTGCAAAACCTGTTTTCCCAGCACGGAGACCTTGAGTTCTATAAGATAAAGCCATAAACATGTGTATCCGAGTCTTCTATCAAAAGTTACAGCTATTTATATGAAGTTGTACAAAAACGCTTTCTTTCGCCAAGACAGTGCGTTTCTCACTGTTACATGCATTTGAATGGGGAACTCGACCGAAACAAAGTATAGGTTTTCATTATCTGAATAACTTGGAAATCTTAGCTCAAACAGCTGCAAAACCTGTTTTCCCAGCACGGAGACCTTGAGTTCTATAAGATAAAGCCATAAACATGTGTATCCGAGTCTTCTATCAAAAGTTACAGCTATTTATATGAAGTTGTACAAAAACGCTTTCTTTCGCCAAGACAGTGCGTTTCTCACTGTTACATGCATTTGAATGGGGAACTCGACCGAAACAAAGTATAAGTTTTCATTATGTGAATAACTTGGAAATCTTAGCTCAAACAGCTGCAAAACCTGTTTTCCCAGCACGGAGACCTTGAGTTCTATAATATAAGGCCATAAACATGTTTGTCTGAGTCTTCTATCAAAAGTTACAGCTATTTCTATGAAGTTGTACAAAAACGCTTTCTTTCGCCAAGACAGTGCGTTTCTCACTGTTACATGCATTTTGAATGGGGAACTCCACCGAAACAAAGTATAGGTTTTCATTATGTGAATAACTTGGAAATCTTAGCTCAAACAGCTGCAAAACCTGTTTTCCCAGCACGGAGACCTTGAGTTCTATAAGATAAAGCCATAAACATGTGTATCCGAGTCTTCTATCAAAAGTTACAGCTATTTATATGAAGTTGTACAAAAACGCTTTCTTTCGCCAAGACAGTGCGTTTCTCACTGTTACATGCATTTGAATGGGGAACTCGACCGAAACAAAGTATAAGTTTTCATTATGTGAATAACTTGGAAATCTTAGCTCAAACAGCTGCAAAACCTGTTTTCCCAGCACGGAACCTTGAGTTCTATAAGATAAAGCCATAAACATGTGTATCCGAGTCTTCTATCAAAAGTTACAGCTATTTATATGAAGTTGTACAAAAACGCTTTCTTTCGCCAAGACAGTGCGTTTCTCACTGTTACATGCATTTGAATGGGGAACTCGACCGAAACAAAGTATAAGTTTTCATTATGTGAATAACTTGGAAATCTTAGCTCAAACAGCTGCAAAACCTGTTTTCCCAGCACGGAACCTTGAGTTCTATAAGATAAAGCCATAAACATGTGTATCCGAGTCTTCTATCAAAAGTTACAGCTATTTATATGAAGTTGTACAAAAACGCTTTCTTTCGCCAAGACAGTGCGTTTCTCACTGTTACATGCATTTGAATGGGGAACTCGACCGAAACAAAGTATAAGTTTTCATTATGTGAATAACTTGGAAATCTTAGCTCAAACAGCTGCAAAACCTGTTTTCCCAGCACGGAGACCTTGAGTTCTATAATATAAGGCCATAAACATGTTTGTCTGAGTCTTCTATCAAAAGTTACAGCTATTTATATGAAGTTGTACAAAAACGCTTTCTTTCGCCAAGACAGTGCGTTTCTCACTGTTACATGCATTTTGAATGGGGAACTCGACCGAAACAAAGTATAGGTTTTCATTATGTGAATAACTTGGAAATCTTAGCTCAAACAGCTGCAAAACCTGTTTTCCCAGCACGGAGACCTTGAGTTCTATAAGATAAAGCCATAAACATGTGTATCCGAGTCTTCTATCAAAAGTTACAGCTATTTATATGAAGTTGTACAAAATAGCTTTCTTTCGCCAAGACAGTGCGTTTCTCACTGTTACATGCATTTGAATGGGGAACTCCACCGAAACAAAGTATAGGTTTTCATTATGTGAATAACTTGGAAATCTTAGCTCAAACAGCTGCAAAACCTGTTTTCCCAGCACGGAGACCTTGAGTTCTATAAGATAAAGCCATAAACATGTGTATCCGAGTCTTCTATCAAAAGTTACAGCTATTTATATGAAGTTGTACAAAAACGCATTCTTTCGCCAAGACAGTGCGTTTCTCACTGTTACATGCATTTGAATGGGGAACTCGACCGAAACAAAGTATAAGTTTTCATTATGTGAATAACTTGGAAATCTTAGCTCAAACAGCTGCAAAACCTGTTTTCCCAGCACGGAGACGTTGAGTTCTATAATATAAGGCCATAAACATGTTTGTATGAGTCTTCTATCAAAAGTTACAGCTATTTCTATGAAGTTGTACAAAAATGTCTTCTTTCGCCAAGACAGTGCGTTTCTCACTGTTACATGCATTTGAATGGGGAACTCGACCGAAACAAAGTATAAGTTTTCATTATGTGAATAACTTGGAAATCTTAGCTCAAACAGCTGCAAAACCTGTTTTCCCAGCACGGAGACCTTGAGTTCTATAATATAAGGCCATAAACATGTTTGTCTGAGTCTTCTATCAAAAGTTACAGCTATTTCTATGAAGTTGTACAAAAACGCTTTCTTTCGCCAAGACAGTGCGTTTCTCACTGTTACATGCATTTGAATGGGGAACTCCACCGAAACAAAGTATAGGTTTTCATTATGTGAATAACTTGGAAATCTTAGCTCAAACAGCTGCAAAACCTGTTTTCCCAGCACGGAGACCTTGAGTTCTATAAGATAAAGCCATAAACATGTGTATCCGAGTCTTCTATCAAAAGTTACAGCTATTTATATGAAGTTGTACAAAAACGCTTTCTTTCGCCAAGACAGTGCGTTTCTCACTGTTACATGCATTTGAATGGGGAACTCGACCGAAACAAAGTATAGGTTTTCATTATCTGAATAACTTGGAAATCTTAGCTCAAACAGCTGCAAAACCTGTTTTCCCAGCACGGAGACCTTGAGTTCTATAAGATAAAGCCATAAACATGTGTATCCGAGTCTTCTATCAAAAGTTACAGCTATTTATATGAAGTTGTACAAAAACGCTTTCTTTCGCCAAGACAGTGCGTTTCTCACTGTTACATGCATTTGAATGGGGAACTCGACCGAAACAAAGTATAAGTTTTCATTATGTGAATAACTTGGAAATCTTAGCTCAAACAGCTGCAAAACCTGTTTTCCCAGCACGGAGACCTTGAGTTCTATAATATAAGGCCATAAACATGTTTGTCTGAGTCTTCTATCAAAAGTTACAGCTATTTCTATGAAGTTGTACAAAAACGCTTTCTTTCGCCAAGACAGTGCGTTTCTCACTGTTACATGCATTTTGAATGGGGAACTCCACCGAAACAAAGTATAGGTTTTCATTATGTGAATAACTTGGAAATCTTAGCTCAAACAGCTGCAAAACCTGTTTTCCCAGCACGGAGACCTTGAGTTCTATAAGATAAAGCCATAAACATGTGTATCCGAGTCTTCTATCAAAAGTTACAGCTATTTATATGAAGTTGTACAAAAACGCTTTCTTTCGCCAAGACAGTGCGTTTCTCACTGTTACATGCATTTGAATGGGGAACTCGACCGAAACAAAGTATAAGTTTTCATTATGTGAATAACTTGGAAATCTTAGCTCAAACAGCTGCAAAACCTGTTTTCCCAGCACGGAACCTTGAGTTCTATAAGATAAAGCCATAAACATGTGTATCCGAGTCTTCTATCAAAAGTTACAGCTATTTATATGAAGTTGTACAAAAACGCTTTCTTTCGCCAAGACAGTGCGTTTCTCACTGTTACATGCATTTGAATGGGGAACTCGACCGAAACAAAGTATAAGTTTTCATTATGTGAATAACTTGGAAATCTTAGCTCAAACAGCTGCAAAACCTGTTTTCCCAGCACGGAGACCTTGAGTTCTATAATATAAGGCCATAAACATGTTTGTCTGAGTCTTCTATCAAAAGTTACAGCTATTTATATGAAGTTGTACAAAAACGCTTTCTTTCGCCAAGACAGTGCGTTTCTCACTGTTACATGCATTTTGAATGGGGAACTCGACCGAAACAAAGTATAGGTTTTCATTATGTGAATAACTTGGAAATCTTAGCTCAAACAGCTGCAAAACCTGTTTTCCCAGCACGGAGACCTTGAGTTCTATAAGATAAAGCCATAAACATGTGTATCCGAGTCTTCTATCAAAAGTTACAGCTATTTATATGAAGTTGTACAAAATAGCTTTCTTTCGCCAAGACAGTGCGTTTCTCACTGTTACATGCATTTGAATGGGGAACTCCACCGAAACAAAGTATAGGTTTTCATTATGTGAATAACTTGGAAATCTTAGCTCAAACAGCTGCAAAACCTGTTTTCCCAGCACGGAGACCTTGAGTTCTATAAGATAAAGCCATAAACATGTGTATCCGAGTCTTCTATCAAAAGTTACAGCTATTTATATGAAGTTGTACAAAAACGCATTCTTTCGCCAAGACAGTGCGTTTCTCACTGTTACATGCATTTGAATGGGGAACTCGACCGAAACAAAGTATAAGTTTTCATTATGTGAATAACTTGGAAATCTTAGCTCAAACAGCTGCAAAACCTGTTTTCCCAGCACGGAGACGTTGAGTTCTATAATATAAGGCCATAAACATGTTTGTATGAGTCTTCTATCAAAAGTTACAGCTATTTCTATGAAGTTGTACAAAAATGTCTTCTTTCGCCAAGACAGTGCGTTTCTCACTGTTACATGCATTTGAATGGGGAACTCGACCGAAACAAAGTATAAGTTTTCATTATGTGAATAACTTGGAAATCTTAGCTCAAACAGCTGCAAAACCTGTTTTCCCAGCACGGAGACCTTGAGTTCTATAATATAAGGCCATAAACATGTTTGTCTGAGTCTTCTATCAAAAGTTACAGCTATTTCTATGAAGTTGTACAAAAACGCTTTCTTTCGCCAAGACAGTGCGTTTCTCACTGTTACATGCATTTGAATGGGGAACTCCACCGAAACAAAGTATAGGTTTTCATTATGTGAATAACTTGGAAATCTTAGCTCAAACAGCTGCAAAACCTGTTTTCCCAGCACGGAGACCTTGAGTTCTATAAGATAAAGCCATAAACATGTGTATCCGAGTCTTCTATCAAAAGTTACAGCTATTTATATGAAGTTGTACAAAAACGCTTTCTTTCGCCAAGACAGTGCGTTTCTCACTGTTACATGCATTTGAATGGGGAACTCGACCGAAACAAAGTATAGGTTTTCATTATCTGAATAACTTGGAAATCTTAGCTCAAACAGCTGCAAAACCTGTTTTCCCAGCACGGAGACCTTGAGTTCTATAAGATAAAGCCATAAACATGTGTATCCGAGTCTTCTATCAAAAGTTACAGCTATTTATATGAAGTTGTACAAAAACGCTTTCTTTCGCCAAGACAGTGCGTTTCTCACTGTTACATGCATTTGAATGGGGAACTCGACCGAAACAAAGTATAAGTTTTCATTATGTGAATAACTTGGAAATCTTAGCTCAAACAGCTGCAAAACCTGTTTTCCCAGCACGGAGACCTTGAGTTCTATAATATAAGGCCATAAACATGTTTGTCTGAGTCTTCTATCAAAAGTTACAGCTATTTCTATGAAGTTGTACAAAAACGCTTTCTTTCGCCAAGACAGTGCGTTTCTCACTGTTACATGCATTTTGAATGGGGAACTCCACCGAAACAAAGTATAGGTTTTCATTATGTGAATAACTTGGAAATCTTAGCTCAAACAGCTGCAAAACCTGTTTTCCCAGCACGGAGACCTTGAGTTCTATAAGATAAAGCCATAAACATGTGTATCCGAGTCTTCTATCAAAAGTTACAGCTATTTATATGAAGTTGTACAAAAACGCTTTCTTTCGCCAAGACAGTGCGTTTCTCACTGTTACATGCATTTGAATGGGGAACTCGACCGAAACAAAGTATAAGTTTTCATTATGTGAATAACTTGGAAATCTTAGCTCAAACAGCTGCAAAACCTGTTTTCCCAGCACGGAACCTTGAGTTCTATAAGATAAAGCCATAAACATGTGTATCCGAGTCTTCTATCAAAAGTTACAGCTATTTATATGAAGTTGTACAAAAACGCTTTCTTTCGCCAAGACAGTGCGTTTCTCACTGTTACATGCATTTGAATGGGGAACTCGACCGAAACAAAGTATAAGTTTTCATTATGTGAATAACTTGGAAATCTTAGCTCAAACAGCTGCAAAACCTGTTTTCCCAGCACGGAGACGTTGAGTTCTATAATATAAGGCCATAAACATGTTTGTATGAGTCTTCTATCAAAAGTTACAGCTATTTATATGAAGTTGTACAAAATAGCTTTCTTTCGCCAAGACAGTGCGTTTCTCACTGTTACATGCATTTTGAATGGGGAACCCGACCGAAACAAAGTATAGGTTTTCATTATGTGAATAACTTGGAAATCTTAGCTCAAACAGCTGCAAAACCTGTTTTCCCAGCACGGAGACCTTGAGTTCTATAAGATAAAGCCATAAACATGTGTATCCGAGTCTTCTATCAAAAGTTACAGCTATTTATATGAAGTTGTACAAAAACGCTTTCTTTCGCCAAGACAGTGCGTTTCTCACTGTTACATGCATTTGAATGGGGAACTCGACCGAAACAAAGTATAAGTTTTCATTATGTGAATAACTTGGAAATCTTAGCTCAAACAGCTGCAAAACCTGTTTTCCCAGCACGGAGACCTTGAGTTCTATAAGATAAGGCCATAAACATGTTTGTATGAGTCTTCTATCAAAAGTTACAGCTATTTCTATGAAGTTGTACAAAAATGTCTTCTTTCGCCAAGACAGTGCGTTTCTCACTGTTACATGCATTTGAATGGGGAACTCGACCGAAACAAAGTATAGGTTTTCATTATGTGAATAACTTGGAAATCTTAGCTCAAACAGCTGCAAAACCTGTTTTCCCAGCACGGAGACCTTGAGTTCTATAAGATAAAGCCATAAACATGTGTATCCGAGTCTTCTATCAAAAGTTACAGCTATTTATATGAAGTTGTACAAAAACGCTTTCTTTCGCCAAGACAGTGCGTTTCTCACTGTTACATGCATTTGAATGGGGAACTCGACCGAAACAAAGTATAAGTTTTCATTATGTGAATAACTTGGAAATCTTAGCTCAAACAGCTGCAAAACCTGTTTTCCCAGCACGGAGACCTTGAGTTCTATAATATAAGGCCATAAACATGTTTGTCTGAGTCTTCTATCAAAAGTTACAGCTATTTCTATGAAGTTGTACAAAAACGCTTTCTTTCGCCAAGACAGTGCGTTTCTCACTGTTACATGCATTTGAATGGGGAACTCCACCGAAACAAAGTATAGGTTTTCATTATGTGAATAACTTGGAAATCTTAGCTCAAACAGCTGCAAAACCTGTTTTCCCAGCACGGAGACCTTGAGTTCTATAAGATAAAGCCATAAACATGTGTATCCGAGTCTTCTATCAAAAGTTACAGCTATTTATATGAAGTTGTACAAAATAGCTTTCTTTCGCCAAGACAGTGCGTTTCTCACTGTTACATGCATTTGAATGGGGAACTCGACCGAAACAAAGTATAGGTTTTCATTATGTGAATAACTTGGAAATCTTAGCTCAAACAGCTGCAAAACCTGTTTTCCCAGCACGGAGACCTTGAGTTCTATAAGATAAAGCCATAAACATGTGTATCCGAGTCTTCTATCAAAAGTTACAGCTATTTATATGAAGTTGTACAAAAACGCTTTCTTTCGCCAAGACAGTGCGTTTCTCACTGTTACATGCATTTGAATGGGGAACTCGACCGAAACAAAGTATAAGTTTTCATTATGTGAATAACTTGGAAATCTTAGCTCAAACAGCTGCAAAACCTGTTTTCCCAGCACGGAGACGTTGAGTTCTATAATATAAGGCCATAAACATGTTTGTATGAGTCTTCTATCAAAAGTTACAGCTATTTCTATGAAGTTGTACAAAAACGCTTTCTTTCGCCAAGACAGTGCGTTTCTCACTGTTACATGCATTTGAATGGGGAACTCGACCGAAACAAAGTATAGGTTTTCATTATGTGAATAACTTGGAAATCTTAGCTCAAACAGCTGCAAAACCTGTTTTCCCAGCACGGAGACCTTGAGTTCTATAATATAAGGCCATAAACATGTGTATCCGAGTCTTCTAGCAAAAGTTACAGCTATTTATATGAAGTTGTACAAAAACGCTTTCTTTCACCAAGACAGTGCGTTTCTCACTGTTACATGCATTTGAATGGGGAACTCGACCGAAACAAAGTATAAGTTTTCATTATGTGAATAACTTGGAAATCTTAGCTCAAACAGCTGCAAAACCTGTTTTCCCAGCACGGAGACCTTGAGTTCTATAAGATAAAGCCATAAACATGTGTATCCGAGTCTTCTATCAAAAGTTACAGCTATTTATATGAAGTTGTACAAAAACGCTTTCTTTCGCCAAGACAGTGCGTTTCTCACTGTTACATGCATTTGAATGGGGAACTCGACCGAAACAAAGTATAAGTTTTCATTATGTGAATAACTTGGAAATCTTAGCTCAAACAGCTGCAAAACCTGTTTGCCCAGCACGGAGACGTTGAGTTCTATAATATAAGGCCATAAACATGTTTGTATGAGTCTTCTATCAAAAGTTACAGCTATTTCTATGAAGTTGTACAAAAACGCTTTCTTTCGCCAAGACAGTGCGTTTCTCACTGTTACATGCATTTGAATGGGGAACTCCACCGAAAGAAAGTATAGGTTTTCATTATCTGAATAACTTGGAAATCTTAGCTCAAACAGCTGCAAAACCTGTTTTCCCAGCACGGAGACCTTGAGTTCTATAAGATAAAGCCATAAACATGTGTATCCGAGTCTTCTATCAAAAGTTACAGCTATTTATATGAAGTTGTACAAAATAGCTTTCTTTCGCCAAGACAGTGCGTTTCTCACTGTTACATGCATTTGAATGGGGAACTCGACCGAAACAAAGTATAGGTTTTCATTATGTGAATAACTTGGAAATCTTAGCTCAAACAGCTGCAAAACCTGTTTTCCCAGCACGGAGACCTTGAGTTCTATAAGATAAAGCCATAAACATGTGTATCCGAGTCTTCTATCAAAAGTTACAGCTATTTATATGAAGTTGTACAAAAACGTCTTCTTTCGCCAAGACAGTGCGTTTCTCACTGTTACATGCATTTGAATGGGGAACTCGACCGAAACAAAGTATAGGTTTTCATTATGTGAATAACTTGGAAATCTTAGCTCAAACAGCTGCAAAACCTGTTTTCCCAGCACGGAGACCTTGAGTTCTATAAGATAAAGCCATAAACATGTTTGTCTGAGTCTTCTATCAAAAGTTACAGCTATTTATATGAAGTTGTACAAAATAGCTTTCTTTCGCCAAGACAGTGCGTTTCTCACTGTTACATGCATTTGAATGGGGAACTCGACCGAAACAAAGTATAGGTTTTCATTATGTGAATAACTTGGAAATCTTAGCTCAAACAGCTGCAAAACCTGTTTTCCCAGCACGGAGACCTTGAGTTCTATAAGATAAAGCCATAAACATGTGTATCCGAGTCTTCTATCAAAAGTTACAGCTATTTATATGAAGTTGTACAAAAACGCTTTCTTTCGCCAAGACAGTGCGTTTCTCACTGTTACATGCATTTGAATGGGGAACTCCACCGAAAGAAAGTATAGGTTTTCATTATCTGAATAACTTGGAAATCTTAGCTCAAACAGCTGCAAAACCTGTTTTCCCAGCACGGAGACCTTGAGTTCTATAAGATAAAGCCATAAACATGTGTATCCGAGTCTTCTATCAAAAGTTACAGCTATTTATATGAAGTTGTACAAAAACGCTTTCTTTCGCCAAGACAGTGCGTTTCTCACTGTTACATGCATTTGAATGGGGAACTCGACCGAAACAAAGTATAAGTTTTCATTATGTGAATAACTTGGAAATCTTAGCTCAAACAGCTGCAAAACCTGTTTTCCCAGCACGGAGACGTTGAGTTCTATAATATAAGGCCATAAACATGTTTGTATGAGTCTTCTATCAAAAGTTACAGCTATTTCTATGAAGTTGTACAAAAATGTCTTCTTTCGCCAAGACAGTGCGTTTCTCACTGTTACATGCATTTGAATGGGGAACTCGACCGAAACAAAGTATAAGTTTTCATTATGTGAATAACTTGGAAATCTTAGCTCAAACAGCTGCAAAACCTGTTTTCCCAGCACGGAGACCTTGAGTTCTATAATATAAGGCCATAAACATGTTTGTCTGAGTCTTCTATCAAAAGTTACAGCTATTTCTATGAAGTTGTACAAAAACGCTTTCTTTCGCCAAGACAGTGCGTTTCTCACTGTTACATGCATTTGAATGGGGAACTCGACCGAAACAAAGTATAGGTTTTCATTATGTGAATAACTTGGAAATCTTAGCTCAAACAGCTGCAAAACCTGTTTTCCCAGCACGGAGACCTTGAGTTCTATAAGATAAAGCCATAAACATGTGTATCCGAGTCTTCTATCAAAAGTTACAGCTATTTATATGAAGTTGTACAAAAACGCTTTCTTTCGCCAAGACAGTGCGTTTCTCACTGTTACATGCATTTGAATGGGGAACTCGACCGAAACAAAGTATAAGTTTTCATTATGTGAATAACTTGGAAATCTTAGCTCAAACAGCTGCAAAACCTGTTTTCCCAGCACGGAGACCTTGAGTTCTATAATATAAGGCCATAAACATGTTTGTCTGAGTCTTCTATCAAAAGTTACAGCTATTTCTATGAAGTTGTACAAAAACGCTTTCTTTCGCCAAGACAGTGCGTTTCTCACTGTTACATGCATTTTGAATGGGGAACCCGACCGAAACAAAGTATAGGTTTTCATTATGTGAATAACTTGGAAATCTTAGCTCAAACAGCTGCAAAACCTGTTTTCCCAGCACGGAGACCTTGAGTTCTATAAGATAAAGCCATAAACATGTGTATCCGAGTCTTCTATCAAAAGTTACAGCTATTTATATGAAGTTGTACAAAAACGCTTTCTTTCGCCAAGACAGTGCGTTTCTCACTGTTACATGCATTTGAATGGGGAACTCGACCGAAACAAAGTATAAGTTTTCATTATGTGAATAACTTGGAAATCTTAGCTCAAACAGCTGCAAAACCTGTTTTCCCAGCACGGAGACCTTGAGTTCTATAATATAAGGCCATAAACATGTTTGTCTGAGTCTTCTATCAAAAGTTACAGCTATTTCTATGAAGTTGTACAAAAACGCTTTCTTTCGCCAAGACAGTGCGTTTCTCACTGTTACATGCATTTGAATGGGGAACTCCACCGAAACAAAGTATAGGTTTTCATTATGTGAATAACTTGGAAATCTTAGCTCAAACAGCTGCAAAACCTGTTTTCCCAGCACGGAGACCTTGAGTTCTATAAGATAAAGCCATAAACATGTGTATCCGAGTCTTCTATCAAAAGTTACAGCTATTTATATGAAGTTGTACAAAAACGCTTTCTTTCGCCAAGACAGTGCGTTTCTCACTGTTACATGCATTTGAATGGGGAACTCCACCGAAACAAAGTATAGGTTTTCATTATGTGAATAACTTGGAAATCTTAGCTCAAACAGCTGCAAAACCTGTTTTCCCAGCACGGAACCTTGAGTTCTATAATATAAGGCCATAAACATGTTTGTCTGAGTCTTCTATCAAAAGTTACAGCTATTTCTATGAAGTTGTACAAAATAGCTTTCTTTCGCCAAGACAGTGCGTTTCTCACTGTTACATGCATTTGAATGGGGAACTCGACCGAAACAAAGTATAGGTTTTCATTATGTGAATAACTTGGAAATCTTAGCTCAAACAGCTGCAAAACCTGTTTTCCCAGCACGGAGACCTTGAGTTCTATAAGATAAAGCCATAAACATGTGTATCCGAGTCTTCTATCAAAAGTTACAGCTATTTATATGAAGTTGTACAAAAACGTCTTCTTTCGCCAAGACAGTGCGTTTCTCACTGTTACATGCATTTGAATGGGGAACTCGACCGAAACAAAGTATAGGTTTTCATTATGTGAATAACTTGGAAATCTTAGCTCAAACAGCTGCAAAACCTGTTTTCCCAGCACGGAGACCTTGAGTTCTATAAGATAAAGCCATAAACATGTTTGTCTGAGTCTTCTATCAAAAGTTACAGCTATTTCTATGAAGTTGTACAAAAACGCTTTCTTTCGCCAAGACAGTGCGTTTCTCACTGTTACATGCATTTGAATGGGGAACTCGACCGAAACAAAGTATAGGTTTTCATTATGTGAATAACTTGGAAATCTTAGCTCAAACAGCTGCAAAACCTGTTTTCCCAGCACGGAGACCTTGAGTTCTATAAGATAAAGCCATAAACATGTGTATCCGAGTCTTCTATCAAAAGTTACAGCTATTTATATGAAGTTGTACAAAATAGCTTTCTTTCGCCAAGACAGTGCGTTTCTCACTGTTACATGCATTTGAATGGGGAACTCGACCGAAACAAAGTATAGGTTTTCATTATGTGAATAACTTGGAAATCTTAGCTCAAACAGCTGCAAAACCTGTTTTCCCAGCACGGAGACCTTGAGTTCTATAATATAAGGCCATAAACATGTTTGTCTGAGTCTTCTATCAAAAGTTACAGCTATTTCTATGAAGTTGTACAAAAACGCTTTCTTTCGCCAAGACAGTGCGTTTCTCACTGTTACATGCATTTTGAATGGGGAACCCGACCGAAACAAAGTATAGGTTTTCATTATGTGAATAACTTGGAAATCTTAGCTCAAACAGCTGCAAAACCTGTTTTCCCAGCACGGAGACCTTGAGTTCTATAAGATAAAGCCATAAACATGTGTATCCGAGTCTTCTATCAAAAGTTACAGCTATTTATATGAAGTTGTACAAAAACGCTTTCTTTCGCCAAGACAGTGCGTTTCTCACTGTTACATGCATTTGAATGGGGAACTCGACCGAAACAAAGTATAAGTTTTCATTATGTGAATAACTTGGAAATCTTAGCTCAAACAGCTGCAAAACCTGTTTTCCCAGCACGGAGACCTTGAGTTCTATAATATAAGGCCATAAACATGTTTGTCTGAGTCTTCTATCAAAAGTTACAGCTATTTCTATGAAGTTGTACAAAAACGCTTTCTTTCGCCAAGACAGTGCGTTTCTCACTGTTACATGCATTTGAATGGGGAACTCCACCGAAACAAAGTATAGGTTTTCATTATGTGAATAACTTGGAAATCTTAGCTCAAACAGCTGCAAAACCTGTTTTCCCAGCACGGAGACCTTGAGTTCTATAAGATAAAGCCATAAACATGTGTATCCGAGTCTTCTATCAAAAGTTACAGCTATTTATATGAAGTTGTACAAAAACGCTTTCTTTCGCCAAGACAGTGCGTTTCTCACTGTTACATGCATTTGAATGGGGAACTCCACCGAAACAAAGTATAGGTTTTCATTATGTGAATAACTTGGAAATCTTAGCTCAAACAGCTGCAAAACCTGTTTTCCCAGCACGGAACCTTGAGTTCTATAATATAAGGCCATAAACATGTTTGTCTGAGTCTTCTATCAAAAGTTACAGCTATTTCTATGAAGTTGTACAAAATAGCTTTCTTTCGCCAAGACAGTGCGTTTCTCACTGTTACATGCATTTGAATGGGGAACTCGACCGAAACAAAGTATAGGTTTTCATTATGTGAATAACTTGGAAATCTTAGCTCAAACAGCTGCAAAACCTGTTTTCCCAGCACGGAGACCTTGAGTTCTATAAGATAAAGCCATAAACATGTGTATCCGAGTCTTCTATCAAAAGTTACAGCTATTTATATGAAGTTGTACAAAAACGTCTTCTTTCGCCAAGACAGTGCGTTTCTCACTGTTACATGCATTTGAATGGGGAACTCGACCGAAACAAAGTATAGGTTTTCATTATGTGAATAACTTGGAAATCTTAGCTCAAACAGCTGCAAAACCTGTTTTCCCAGCACGGAGACCTTGAGTTCTATAAGATAAAGCCATAAACATGTTTGTCTGAGTCTTCTATCAAAAGTTACAGCTATTTATATGAAGTTGTACAAAATAGCTTTCTTTCGCCAAGACAGTGCGTTTCTCACTGTTACATGCATTTGAATGGGGAACTCGACCGAAACAAAGTATAGGTTTTCATTATGTGAATAACTTGGAAATCTTAGCTCAAACAGCTGCAAAACCTGTTTTCCCAGCACGGAGACCTTGAGTTCTATAAGATAAAGCCATAAACATGTGTATCCGAGTCTTCTATCAAAAGTTACAGCTATTTATATGAAGTTGTACAAAAACGTCTTCTTTCGCCAAGACAGTGCGTTTCTCACTGTTACATGCATTTGAATGGGGAACTCCACCGAAAGAAAGTATAGGTTTTCATTATGTGAATAACTTGGAAATCTTAGCTCAAACAGCTGCAAAACCTGTTTTCCCAGCACGGAGACCTTGAGTTCTATAAGATAAAGCCATAAACATGTGTATCCGAGTCTTCTATCAAAAGTTACAGCTATTTATATGAAGTTGTACAAAATAGCTTTCTTTCGCCAAGACAGTGCGTTTCTCACTGTTACATGCATTTGAATGGGGAACTCGACCGAAACAAAGTATAGGTTTTCATTATGTGAATAACTTGGAAATCTTAGCTCAAACAGCTGCAAAACCTGTTTTCCCAGCACGGAGACCTTGAGTTCTATAAGATAAAGCCATAAACATGTGTATCCGAGTCTTCTATCAAAAGTTACAGCTATTTATATGAAGTTGTACAAAAACGCTTTCTTTCGCCAAGACAGTGCGTTTCTCACTGTTACATGCATTTGAATGGGGAACTCGACCGAAACAAAGTATAAGTTTTCATTATGTGAATAACTTGGAAATCTTAGCTCAAACAGCTGCAAAACCTGTTTTCCCAGCACGGAGACCTTGAGTTCTATAAGATAAGGCCATAAACATGTTTGTATGAGTCTTCTATCAAAAGTTACAGCTATTTCTATGAAGTTGTACAAAAATGTCTTCTTTCGCCAAGACAGTGCGTTTCTCACTGTTACATGCATTTGAATGGGGAACTCGACCGAAACAAAGTATAGGTTTTCATTATGTGAATAACTTGGAAATCTTAGCTCAAACAGCTGCAAAACCTGTTTTCCCAGCACGGAGACCTTGAGTTCTATAAGATAAAGCCATAAACATGTGTATCCGAGTCTTCTATCAAAAGTTACAGCTATTTATATGAAGTTGTACAAAAACGCTTTCTTTCGCCAAGACAGTGCGTTTCTCACTGTTACATGCATTTGAATGGGGAACTCGACCGAAACAAAGTATAAGTTTTCATTATGTGAATAACTTGGAAATCTTAGCTCAAACAGCTGCAAAACCTGTTTTCCCAGCACGGAGACCTTGAGTTCTATAATATAAGGCCATAAACATGTTTGTCTGAGTCTTCTATCAAAAGTTACAGCTATTTCTATGAAGTTGTACAAAAACGCTTTCTTTCGCCAAGACAGTGCGTTTCTCACTGTTACATGCATTTGAATGGGGAACTCCACCGAAACAAAGTATAGGTTTTCATTATGTGAATAACTTGGAAATCTTAGCTCAAACAGCTGCAAAACCTGTTTTCCCAGCACGGAGACCTTGAGTTCTATAAGATAAAGCCATAAACATGTGTATCCGAGTCTTCTATCAAAAGTTACAGCTATTTATATGAAGTTGTACAAAAACGCTTTCTTTCGCCAAGACAGTGCGTTTCTCACTGTTACATGCATTTGAATGGGGAACTCCACCGAAACAAAGTATAGGTTTTCATTATGTGAATAACTTGGAAATCTTAGCTCAAACAGCTGCAAAACCTGTTTTCCCAGCACGGAACCTTGAGTTCTATAATATAAGGCCATAAACATGTTTGTCTGAGTCTTCTATCAAAAGTTACAGCTATTTCTATGAAGTTGTACAAAATAGCTTTCTTTCGCCAAGACAGTGCGTTTCTCACTGTTACATGCATTTGAATGGGGAACTCGACCGAAACAAAGTATAGGTTTTCATTATGTGAATAACTTGGAAATCTTAGCTCAAACAGCTGCAAAACCTGTTTTCCCAGCACGGAGACCTTGAGTTCTATAAGATAAAGCCATAAACATGTGTATCCGAGTCTTCTATCAAAAGTTACAGCTATTTATATGAAGTTGTACAAAAACGTCTTCTTTCGCCAAGACAGTGCGTTTCTCACTGTTACATGCATTTGAATGGGGAACTCGACCGAAACAAAGTATAGGTTTTCATTATGTGAATAACTTGGAAATCTTAGCTCAAACAGCTGCAAAACCTGTTTTCCCAGCACGGAGACCTTGAGTTCTATAAGATAAAGCCATAAACATGTTTGTCTGAGTCTTCTATCAAAAGTTACAGCTATTTATATGAAGTTGTACAAAATAGCTTTCTTTCGCCAAGACAGTGCGTTTCTCACTGTTACATGCATTTGAATGGGGAACTCGACCGAAACAAAGTATAGGTTTTCATTATGTGAATAACTTGGAAATCTTAGCTCAAACAGCTGCAAAACCTGTTTTCCCAGCACGGAGACCTTGAGTTCTATAAGATAAATCCATAAACATGTGTATCCGAGTCTTCTATCAAAAGTTACAGCTATTTATATGAAGTTGTACAAAAACGCTTTCTTTCGCCAAGACAGTGCGTTTCTCACTGTTACATGCATTTGAATGGGGAACTCCACCGAAAGAAAGTATAGGTTTTCATTATGTGAATAACTTGGAAATCTTAGCTCAAACAGCTGCAAAACCTGTTTTCCCAGCACGGAGACCTTGAGTTCTATAAGATAAAGCCATAAACATGTGTATCCGAGTCTTCTATCAAAAGTTACAGCTATTTATATGAAGTTGTACAAAATAGCTTTCTTTCGCCAAGACAGTGCGTTTCTCACTGTTACATGCATTTGAATGGGGAACTCGACCGAAACAAAGTATAGGTTTTCATTATGTGAATAACTTGGAAATCTTAGCTCAAACAGCTGCAAAACCTGTTTTCCCAGCACGGAACCTTGAGTTCTATAATATAAGGCCATAAACATGTTTGTCTGAGTCTTCTATCAAAAGTTACAGCTATTTCTATGAAGTTGTACAAAAACGCTTTCTTTCGCCAAGACAGTGCGTTTCTCACTGTTACATGCATTTTGAATGGGGAACTCGACCGAAACAAAGTATAGGTTTTCATTATGTGAATAACTTGGAAATCTTAGCTCAAACAGCTGCAAAACCTGTTTGCCCAGCACGGGAACCTTGAGTTCTATAAGATAAAGCCATAAACATGTGTATCCGAGTCTTCTATCAAAAGTTACAGCTATTTATATGAAGTTGTACAAAATAGCTTTCTTTCGCCAAGACAGTGCGTTTCTCACTGTTACATGCATTTGAATGGGGAACTCGACCGAAACAAAGTATACGTTTTCATTATGTGAATAACTTGGAAATCTTAGCTCAAACAGCTGCAAAACCTGTTTTCCCAGCACGGAGACCTTGAGTTCTATAAGATAAAGCCATAAACATGTGTATCCGAGTCTTCTATCAAAAGTTACAGCTATTTATATGAAGTTGTACAAAATAGCTTTCTTTCGCCAAGACAGTGCGTTTCTCACTGTTACATGCATTTGAATGGGGAACTCGACCGAAACAAAGTATAGGTTTTCATTATGTGAATAACTTGGAAATCTTAGCTCAAACAGCTGCAAAACCTGTTTTCCCAGCACGGAACCTTGAGTTCTATAATATAAGGCCATAAACATGTTTGTCTGAGTCTTCTATCAAAAGTTACAGCTATTTCTATGAAGTTGTACAAAAACGCTTTCTTTCGCCAAGACAGTGCGTTTCTCACTGTTACATGCATTTTGAATGGGGAACTCGACCGAAACAAAGTATAGGTTTTCATTATGTGAATAACTTGGAAATCTTAGCTCAAACAGCTGCAAAACCTGTTTTCCCAGCACGGAGACCTTGAGTTCTATAAGATAAAGCCATAAACGTGTTTGTCTGAGTCTTCTATCAAAAGTTACAGCTATTTATATGAAGTTGTACAAAATAGCTTTCTTTCGCCAAGACAGTGCGTTTCTCACTGTTACATGCATTTGAATGGGGAACTCCACCGAAACAAAGTATAGGTTTTCATTATGTGAATAACTTGGAAATCTTAGCTCAAACAGCTGCAAAACCTGTTTTCCCAGCACGGAACCTTGAGTTCTATAATATAAGGCCATAAACATGTTTGTCTGAGTCTTCTATCAAAAGTTACAGCTATTTCTATGAAGTTGTACAAAAACGCTTTCTTTCGCCAAGACAGTGCGTTTCTCACTGTTACATGCATTTTGAATGGGGAACTCGACCGAAACAAAGTATAGGTTTTCATTATGTGAATAACTTGGAAATCTTAGCTCAAACAGCTGCAAAACCTGTTTTCCCAGCACGGAGACCTTGAGTTCTATAAGATAAAGCCATAAACATGTGTATCCGAGTCTTCTATCAAAAGTTACAGCTATTTATATGAAGTTGTACAAAATAGCTTTCTTTCGCCAAGACAGTGCGTTTCTCACTGTTACATGCATTTGAATGGGGAACTCGACCGAAACAAAGTATAGGTTTTCATTATGTGAATAACTTGGAAATCTTAGCTCAAACAGCTGCAAAACCTGTTTTCCCAGCACGGAGACCTTGAGTTCTATAAGATAAAGCCATAAACATGTGTATCCGAGTCTTCTATCAAAAGTTACAGCTATTTATATGAAGTTGTACAAAATAGCTTTCTTTCGCCAAGACAGTGCGTTTCTCACTGTTACATGCATTTGAATGGGGAACTCCACCGAAACAAAGTATAGGTTTTCATTATGTGAATAACTTGGAAATCTTAGCTCAAACAGCTGCAAAACCTGTTTGCCCAGCACGGGAACCTTGAGTTCTATAAGATAAAGCCATAAACATGTGTATCCGAGTCTTCTATCAAAAGTTACAGCTATTTATATGAAGTTGTACAAAAACGCTTTCTTTCGCCAAGACAGTGCGTTTCTCACTGTTACATGCATTTGAATGGGGAACTCGACCGAAACAAAGTATAAGTTTTCATTATGTGAATAACTTGGAAATCTTAGCTCAAACAGCTGCAAAACCTGTTTTCCCAGCACGGAGACCTTGAGTTCTATAAGATAAAGCCATAAACATGTGTATCCGAGTCTTCTATCAAAAGTTACAGCTATTTATATGAAGTTGTACAAAAACGCTTTCTTTCGCCAAGACAGTGCGTTTCTCACTGTTACATGCATTTGAATGGGGAACTCGACCGAAACAAAGTATAAGTTTTCATTATGTGAATAACTTGGAAATCTTAGCTCAAACAGCTGCAAAACCTGTTTTCCCAGCACGGAACCTTGAGTTCTATAATATAAGGCCATAAACATGTTTGTCTGAGTCTTCTATCAAAAGTTACAGCTATTTCTATGAAGTTGTACAAAAACGCTTTCTTTCGCCAAGACAGTGCGTTTCTCACTGTTACATGCATTTGAATGGGGAACTCGACCGAAACAAAGTATAAGTTTTCATTATGTGAATAACTTGGAAATCTTAGCTCAAACAGCTGCAAAACCTGTTTTCCCAGCACGGAACCTTGAGTTCTATAATATAAAGCCATAAACATGTGTATCCGAGTCTTCTATCAAAAGTTACAGCTATTTATATGAAGTTGTACAAAATAGCTTTCTTTCGCCAAGACAGTGCGTTTCTCACTGTTACATGCATTTGAATGGGGAACTCGACCGAAACAAAGTATAAGTTTTCATTATGTGAATAACTTGGAAATCTTAGCTCAAACAGCTGCAAAACCTGTTTTCCCAGCACGGAACCTTGAGTTCTATAAGATAAAGCCATAAACATGTGTATCCGAGTCTTCTATCAAAAGTTACAGCTATTTATATGAAGTTGTACAAAATAGCTTTCTTTCGCCAAGACAGTGCGTTTCTCACTGTTACATGCATTTGAATGGGGAACTCGACCGAAACAAAGTATAGGTTTTCATTATGTGAATAACTTGGAAATCTTAGCTCAAACAGCTGCAAAACCTGTTTGCCCAGCACGGGAACCTTGAGTTCTATAAGATAAAGCCATAAACATGTGTATCCGAGTCTTCTATCAAAAGTTACAGCTATTTATATGAAGTTGTACAAAAACGCTTTCTTTCGCCAAGACAGTGCGTTTCTCACTGTTACATGCATTTGAATGGGGAACTCGACCGAAACAAAGTATAAGTTTTCATTATGTGAATAACTTGGAAATCTTAGCTCAAACAGCTGCAAAACCTGTTTGCCCAGCACGGGAACCTTGAGTTCTATAAGATAAAGCCATAAACATGTGTATCCGAGTCTTCTATCAAAAGTTACAGCTATTTATATGAAGTTGTACAAAATAGCTTTCTTTCGCCAAGACAGTGCGTTTCTCACTGTTACATGCATTTGAATGGGGAACTCGACCGAAACAAAGTATAGGTTTTCATTATGTGAATAACTTGGAAATCTTAGCTCAAACAGCTGCAAAACCTGTTTTCCCAGCACGGAACCTTGAGTTCTATAAGATAAAGCCATAAACATGTGTATCCGAGTTTTCTATCAAAAGTTACAGCTATTTATATGAAGTTGTACAAAAACGCTTTCTTTCGCCAAGACAGTGCGTTTCTCACTGTTACATGCATTTGAATGGGGAACTCGACCGAAACAAAGTATAAGTTTTCATTATGTGAATAACTTGGAAATCTTAGCTCAAACAGCTGCAAAACCTGTTTTCCCAGCACGGAGACCTTGAGTTCTATAATATAAGGCCATAAACATGTTTGTATGAGTCTTCTATCAAAAGTTACAGCTATTTCTATGAAGTTGTACAAAAACGCTTTCTTTCGCCAAGACAGTGCGTTTCTCACTGTTACATGCATTTGAATGGGGAACTCGGCCGAAACAAAGTATAAGTTTTCATTATGTGAATAACTTGGAAATCTTAGCTCAAACAGCTGCAAAACCTGTTTGCCGAGCACGGGAACCTTGAGTTCTATAAGATAAAGCCATAAACATGTGTATCCGAGTCTTCTATCAAAAGTTACAGCTATTTATATGAAGTTGTACAAAATAGCTTTCTTTCGCCAAGACAGTGCGTTTCTCACTGTTACATGCATTTGAATGGGGAACTCGACCGAAACAAAGTATAGGTTTTCATTATGTGAATAACTTGGAAATCTTAGCTCAAACAGCTGCAAAACCTGTTTTCCCAGCACGGAACCTTGAGTTCTATAAGATAAAGCCATAAACATGTGTATCCGAGTCTTCTATCAAAAGTTACAGCTATTTATATGAAGTTGTACAAAAACGCTTTCTTTCGCCAAGACAGTGCGTTTCTCACTGTTACATGCATTTGAATGGGGAACTCCACCGAAAGAAAGTATAGGTTTTCATTATCTGAATAACTTGGAAATCTTAGCTCAAACAGCTGCAAAACCTGTTTTCCCAGCACGGAGACCTTGAGTTCTATAAGATAAAGCCATAAACATGTGTATCCGAGTCTTCTATCAAAAGTTACAGCTATTTATATGAAGTTGTACAAAAACGCTTTCTTTCGCCAAGACAGTGCGTTTCTCACTGTTACATGCATTTGAATGGGGAACTCCACCGAAAGAAAGTATAGGTTTTCATTATCTGAATAACTTGGAAATCTTAGCTCAAACAGCTGCAAAACCTGTTTTCCCAGCACGGAGACCTTGAGTTCTATAAGATAAAGCCATAAACATGTGTATCCGAGTCTTCTATCAAAAGTTACAGCTATTTATATGAAGTTGTACAAAATAGCTTTCTTTCGCCAAGACAGTGCGTTTCTCACTGTTACATGCATTTGAATGGGGAACTCGACCGAAACAAAGTATAGGTTTTCATTATGTGAATAACTTGGAAATCTTAGCTCAAACAGCTGCAAAACCTGTTTGCCCAGCACGGAGACCTTGAGTTCTATAAGATAAAGCCATAAACATGTGTATCCGAGTCTTCTATCAAAAGTTACAGCTATTTATATGAAGTTGTACAAAAACGCTTTCTTTCGCCAAGACAGTGCGTTTCTCACTGTTACATGCATTTGAATGGGGAACTCGACCGAAACAAAGTATAAGTTTTCATTATGTGAATAACTTGGAAATCTTAGCTCAAACAGCTGCAAAACCTGTTTGCCCAGCACGGGAACCTTGAGTTCTATAAGATAAAGCCATAAACATGTGTATCCGAGTCTTCTATCAAAAGTTACAGCTATTTATATGAAGTTGTACAAAATAGCTTTCTTTCGCCAAGACAGTGCGTTTCTCACTGTTACATGCATTTGAATGGGGAACTCGACCGAAACAAAGTATAGGTTTTCATTATGTGAATAATTTGGAAATCTTAGCTCAAACAGCTGCAAAACCTGTTTTCCCAGCACGGAGACCTTGAGTTCTATAAGATAAAGCCATAAACATGTGTATCCGAGTCTTCTATCAAAAGTTACAGCTATTTATATGAAGTTGTACAAAATAGCTTTCTTTCGCCAAGACAGTGCGTTTCTCACTGTTACATGCATTTGAATGGGGAACTCGACCGAAACAAAGTATAGGTTTTCATTATGTGAATAACTTGGAAATCTTAGCTCAAACAGCTGCAAAACCTGTTTTCCCAGCACGGAACCTTGAGTTCTATAATATAAGGCCATAAACATGTTTGTCTGAGTCTTCTATCAAAAGTTACAGCTATTTCTATGAAGTTGTACAAAAACGCTTTCTTTCGCCAAGACAGTGCGTTTCTCACTGTTACATGCATTTTGAATGGGGAACTCGACCGAAACAAAGTATAGGTTTTCATTATGTGAATAACTTGGAAATCTTAGCTCAAACAGCTGCAAAACCTGTTTGCCCAGCACGGGAACCTTGAGTTCTATAAGATAAAGCCATAAACATGTGTATCCGAGTCTTCTATCAAAAGTTACAGCTATTTATATGAAGTTGTACAAAATAGCTTTCTTTCGCCAAGACAGTGCGTTTCTCACTGTTACATGCATTTGAATGGGGAACTCGACCGAAACAAAGTATAGGTTTTCATTATGTGAATAACTTGGAAATCTTAGCTCAAACAGCTGCAAAACCTGTTTTCCCAGCACGGAGACCTTGAGTTCTATAAGATAAAGCCATAAACATGTGTATCCGAGTCTTCTATCAAAAGTTACAGCTATTTATATGAAGTTGTACAAAATAGCTTTCTTTCGCCAAGACAGTGCGTTTCTCACTGTTACATGCATTTGAATGGGGAACTCGACCGAAACAAAGTATAGGTTTTCATTATGTGAATAACTTGGAAATCTTAGCTCAAACAGCTGCAAAACCTGTTTTCCCAGCACGGAACCTTGAGTTCTATAATATAAGGCCATAAACATGTTTGTCTGAGTCTTCTATCAAAAGTTACAGCTATTTCTATGAAGTTGTACAAAAACGCTTTCTTTCGCCAAGACAGTGCGTTTCTCACTGTTACATGCATTTTGAATGGGGAACTCGACCGAAACAAAGTATAGGTTTTCATTATGTGAATAACTTGGAAATCTTAGCTCAAACAGCTGCAAAACCTGTTTTCCCAGCACGGAGACCTTGAGTTCTATAAGATAAAGCCATAAACGTGTTTGTCTGAGTCTTCTATCAAAAGTTACAGCTATTTATATGAAGTTGTACAAAATAGCTTTCTTTCGCCAAGACAGTGCGTTTCTCACTGTTACATGCATTTGAATGGGGAACTCCACCGAAACAAAGTATAGGTTTTCATTATGTGAATAACTTGGAAATCTTAGCTCAAACAGCTGCAAAACCTGTTTTCCCAGCACGGAACCTTGAGTTCTATAATATAAGGCCATAAACATGTTTGTCTGAGTCTTCTATCAAAAGTTACAGCTATTTCTATGAAGTTGTACAAAAACGCTTTCTTTCGCCAAGACAGTGCGTTTCTCACTGTTACATGCATTTTGAATGGGGAACTCGACCGAAACAAAGTATAGGTTTTCATTATGTGAATAACTTGGAAATCTTAGCTCAAACAGCTGCAAAACCTGTTTTCCCAGCACGGAGACCTTGAGTTCTATAAGATAAAGCCATAAACATGTGTATCCGAGTCTTCTATCAAAAGTTACAGCTATTTATATGAAGTTGTACAAAATAGCTTTCTTTCGCCAAGACAGTGCGTTTCTCACTGTTACATGCATTTGAATGGGGAACTCGACCGAAACAAAGTATAGGTTTTCATTATGTGAATAACTTGGAAATCTTAGCTCAAACAGCTGCAAAACCTGTTTTCCCAGCACGGAGACCTTGAGTTCTATAAGATAACGCCATAAACATGTGTATCCGAGTCTTCTATCAAAAGTTACAGCTATTTATATGAAGTTGTACAAAATAGCTTTCTTTCGCCAAGACAGTGCGTTTCTCACTGTTACATGCATTTGAATGGGGAACTCCACCGAAACAAAGTATAGGTTTTCATTATGTGAATAACTTGGAAATCTTAGCTCAAACAGCTGCAAAACCTGTTTGCCCAGCACGGGAACCTTGAGTTCTATAAGATAAAGCCATAAACATGTGTATCCGAGTCTTCTATCAAAAGTTACAGCTATTTATATGAAGTTGTACAAAAACGCTTTCTTTCGCCAAGACAGTGCGTTTCTCACTGTTACATGCATTTGAATGGGGAACTCGACCGAAACAAAGTATAAGTTTTCATTATGTGAATAACTTGGAAATCTTAGCTCAAACAGCTGCAAAACCTGTTTTCCCAGCACGGAGACCTTGAGTTCTATAAGATAAAGCCATAAACATGTGTATCCGAGTCTTCTATCAAAAGTTACAGCTATTTATATGAAGTTGTACAAAAACGCTTTCTTTCGCCAAGACAGTGCGTTTCTCACTGTTACATGCATTTGAATGGGGAACTCGACCGAAACAAAGTATAAGTTTTCATTATGTGAATAACTTGGAAATCTTAGCTCAAACAGCTGCAAAACCTGTTTTCCCAGCACGGAACCTTGAGTTCTATAATATAAGGCCATAAACATGTTTGTCTGAGTCTTCTATCAAAAGTTACAGCTATTTCTATGAAGTTGTACAAAAACGCTTTCTTTCGCCAAGACAGTGCGTTTCTCACTGTTACATGCATTTGAATGGGGAACTCGACCGAAACAAAGTATAAGTTTTCATTATGTGAATAACTTGGAAATCTTAGCTCAAACAGCTGCAAAACCTGTTTTCCCAGCACGGAACCTTGAGTTCTATAATATAAAGCCATAAACATGTGTATCCGAGTCTTCTATCAAAAGTTACAGCTATTTATATGAAGTTGTACAAAATAGCTTTCTTTCGCCAAGACAGTGCGTTTCTCACTGTTACATGCATTTGAATGGGGAACTCGACCGAAACAAAGTATAAGTTTTCATTATGTGAATAACTTGGAAATCTTAGCTCAAACAGCTGCAAAACCTGTTTTCCCAGCACGGAACCTTGAGTTCTATAAGATAAAGCCATAAACATGTGTATCCGAGTCTTCTATCAAAAGTTACAGCTATTTATATGAAGTTGTACAAAATAGCTTTCTTTCGCCAAGACAGTGCGTTTCTCACTGTTACATGCATTTGAATGGGGAACTCGACCGAAACAAAGTATAGGTTTTCATTATGTGAATAACTTGGAAATCTTAGCTCAAACAGCTGCAAAACCTGTTTGCCCAGCACGGGAACCTTGAGTTCTATAAGATAAAGCCATAAACATGTGTATCCGAGTCTTCTATCAAAAGTTACAGCTATTTATATGAAGTTGTACAAAATAGCTTTCTTTCGCCAAGACAGTGCGTTTCTCACTGTTACATGCATTTGAATGGGGAACTCGACCGAAACAAAGTATAGGTTTTCATTATGTGAATAACTTGGAAATCTTAGCTCAAACAGCTGCAAAACCTGTTTTCCCAGCACGGAACCTTGAGTTCTATAAGATAAAGCCATAAACATGTGTATCCGAGTTTTCTATCAAAAGTTACAGCTATTTATATGAAGTTGTACAAAAACGCTTTCTTTCGCCAAGACAGTGCGTTTCTCACTGTTACATGCATTTGAATGGGGAACTCGACCGAAACAAAGTATAAGTTTTCATTATGTGAATAACTTGGAAATCTTAGCTCAAACAGCTGCAAAACCTGTTTTCCCAGCACGGAGACCTTGAGTTCTATAATATAAGGCCATAAACATGTTTGTATGAGTCTTCTATCAAAAGTTACAGCTATTTCTATGAAGTTGTACAAAAACGCTTTCTTTCGCCAAGACAGTGCGTTTCTCACTGTTACATGCATTTGAATGGGGAACTCGGCCGAAACAAAGTATAAGTTTTCATTATGTGAATAACTTGGAAATCTTAGCTCAAACAGCTGCAAAACCTGTTTGCCGAGCACGGGAACCTTGAGTTCTATAAGATAAAGCCATAAACATGTGTATCCGAGTCTTCTATCAAAAGTTACAGCTATTTATATGAAGTTGTACAAAATAGCTTTCTTTCGCCAAGACAGTGCGTTTCTCACTGTTACATGCATTTGAATGGGGAACTCGACCGAAACAAAGTATAGGTTTTCATTATGTGAATAACTTGGAAATCTTAGCTCAAACAGCTGCAAAACCTGTTTTCCCAGCACGGAACCTTGAGTTCTATAAGATAAAGCCATAAACATGTGTATCCGAGTCTTCTATCAAAAGTTACAGCTATTTATATGAAGTTGTACAAAAACGCTTTCTTTCGCCAAGACAGTGCGTTTCTCACTGTTACATGCATTTGAATGGGGAACTCGACCGAAACAAAGTATAAGTTTTCATTATGTGAATAACTTGGAAATCTTAGCTCAAACAGCTGCAAAACCTGTTTGCCCAGCACGGGAACCTTGAGTTCTATAAGATAAAGCCATAAACATGTGTATCCGAGTCTTCTATCAAAAGTTACAGCTATTTATATGAAGTTGTACAAAATAGCTTTCTTTCGCCAAGACAGTGCGTTTCTCACTGTTACATGCATTTGAATGGGGAACTCGACCGAAACAAAGTATAGGTTTTCATTATGTGAATAACTTGGAAATCTTAGCTCAAACAGCTGCAAAACCTGTTTTCCCAGCACGGAACCTTGAGTTCTATAAGATAAAGCCATAAACATGTGTATCCGAGTTTTCTATCAAAAGTTACAGCTATTTATATGAAGTTGTACAAAAACGCTTTCTTTCGCCAAGACAGTGCGTTTCTCACTGTTACATGCATTTGAATGGGGAACTCGACCGAAACAAAGTATAAGTTTTCATTATGTGAATAACTTGGAAATCTTAGCTCAAACAGCTGCAAAACCTGTTTTCCCAGCACGGAGACCTTGAGTTCTATAATATAAGGCCATAAACATGTTTGTATGAGTCTTCTATCAAAAGTTACAGCTATTTCTATGAAGTTGTACAAAAACGCTTTCTTTCGCCAAGACAGTGCGTTTCTCACTGTTACATGCATTTGAATGGGGAACTCGGCCGAAACAAAGTATAAGTTTTCATTATGTGAATAACTTGGAAATCTTAGCTCAAACAGCTGCAAAACCTGTTTGCCGAGCACGGGAACCTTGAGTTCTATAAGATAAAGCCATAAACATGTGTATCCGAGTCTTCTATCAAAAGTTACAGCTATTTATATGAAGTTGTACAAAATAGCTTTCTTTCGCCAAGACAGTGCGTTTCTCACTGTTACATGCATTTGAATGGGGAACTCGACCGAAACAAAGTATAGGTTTTCATTATGTGAATAACTTGGAAATCTTAGCTCAAACAGCTGCAAAACCTGTTTTCCCAGCACGGAACCTTGAGTTCTATAAGATAAAGCCATAAACATGTGTATCCGAGTCTTCTATCAAAAGTTACAGCTATTTATATGAAGTTGTACAAAAACGCTTTCTTTCGCCAAGACAGTGCGTTTCTCACTGTTACATGCATTTGAATGGGGAACTCGACCGAAACAAAGTATAAGTTTTCATTATGTGAATAACTTGGAAATCTTAGCTCAAACAGCTGCAAAACCTGTTTTCCCAGCACGGAGACCTTGAGTTCTATAATATAAGGCCATAAACATGTTTGTATGAGTCTTCTATCAAAAGTTACAGCTATTTCTATGAAGTTGTACAAAAACGCTTTCTTTCGCCAAGACAGTGCGTTTCTCACTGTTACATGCATTTGAATGGGGAACTCGACCGAAACAAAGTATAAGTTTTCATTATGTGAATAACTTGGAAATCTTAGCTCAAACAGCTGCAAAACCTGTTTGCCCAGCACGGGAACCTTGAGTTCTATAAGATAAAGCCATAAACATGTGTATCCGAGTCTTCTATCAAAAGTTACAGCTATTTATATGAAGTTGTACAAAATAGCTTTCTTTCGCCAAGACAGTGCGTTTCTCACTGTTACATGCATTTGAATGGGGAACTCGACCGAAACAAAGTATAGGTTTTCATTATGTGAATAACTTGGAAATCTTAGCTCAAACAGCTGCAAAACCTGTTTTCCCAGCACGGAACCTTGAGTTCTATAAGATAAAGCCATAAACATGTGTATCCGAGTCTTCTATCAAAAGTTACAGCTATTTATATGAAGTTGTACAAAAACGCTTTCTTTCGCCAAGACAGTGCGTTTCTCACTGTTACATGCATTTGAATGGGGAACTCGACCGAAACAAAGTATAGGTTTTCATTATGTGAATAACTTGGAAATCTTAGCTCAAACAGCTGCAAAACCTGTTTGCCCAGCACGGAGACCTTGAGTTCTATAAGATAAAGCCATAAACATGTGTATCCGAGTCTTCTATCAAAAGTTACAGCTATTTATATGAAGTTGTACAAAAACGCTTTCTTTCGCCAAGACAGTGCGTTTCTCACTGTTACATGCATTTGAATGGGGAACTCGACCGAAACAAAGTATAGGTTTTCATTATCTGAATAACTTGGAAATCTTAGCTCAAACAGCTGCAAAACCTGTTTTCCCAGCACGGAGACCTTGAGTTCTATAAGATAAAGCCATAAACATGTGTATCCGAGTCTTCTATCAAAAGTTACAGCTATTTATATGAAGTTGTACAAAATAGCTTTCTTTCGCCAAGACAGTGCGTTTCTCACTGTTACATGCATTTGAATGGGGAACTCGACCGAAACAAAGTATAGGTTTTCATTATGTGAATAACTTGGAAATCTTAGCTCAAACAGCTGCAAAACCTGTTTTCCCAGCACGGAGACCTTGAGTTCTATAAGATAAAGCCATAAACATGTGTATCCGAGTCTTCTATCAAAAGTTACAGCTATTTATATGAAGTTGTACAAAAACGCTTTCTTTCGCCAAGACAGTGCGTTTCTCACTGTTACATGCATTTGAATGGGGAACTCGACCGAAACAAAGTATAAGTTTTCATTATGTGAATAACTTGGAAATCTTAGCTCAAACAGCTGCAAAACCTGTTTGCCCAGCACGGAGACGTTGAGTTCTATAATATAAGGCCATAAACATGTTTGTATGAGTCTTCTATCAAAAGTTACAGCTATTTCTATGAAGTTGTACAAAAACGCTTTCTTTCGCCAAGACAGTGCGTTTCTCACTGTTACATGCATTTGAATGGGGAACTCGACCGAAACAAAGTATAGGTTTTCATTATGTGAATAACTTGGAAATCTTAGCTCAAACAGCTGCAAAACCTGTTTTCCCAGCACGGAGACCTTGAGTTCTATAAGATAAAGCCATAAACATGTGTATCCGAGTCTTCTATCAAAAGTTACAGCTATTTATATGAAGTTGTACAAAAACGCTTTCTTTCGCCAAGACAGTGCGTTTCTCACTGTTACATGCATTTGAATGGGGAACTCGACCGAAACAAAGTATAAGTTTTCATTATGTGAATAACTTGGAAATCTTAGCTCAAACAGCTGCAAAACCTGTTTTCCCAGCACGGAGACCTTGAGTTCTATAATATAAGGCCATAAACATGTTTGTCTGAGTCTTCTATCAAAAGTTACAGCTATTTCTATAAAGTTGTACAAAAACGCTTTCTTTCGCCAAGACAGTGCGTTTCTCACTGTTATATGCATTTTGAATGGGGAACTCGACCAAAACAAAGTATAGGTTTTCATTATGTGAATAACTTGGAAATCTTAGCTCAAACAGCTGCAAAACCTGTTTTCCCAGCACGGAGACCTTGAGTTCTATAAGATAAAGCCATAAACATGTGTATCCGAGTCTTCTATCAAAAGTTACAGCTATTTATATGAAGTTGTACAAAATAGCTTTCTTTCGCCAAGACAGTGCGTTTCTCACTGTTACATGCATTTGAATGGGGAACTCGACCGAAACAAAGTATAGGTTTTCATTATGTGAATAACTTGGAAATCTTAGCTCAAACAGCTGCAAAACCTGTTTTCCCAGCACGGAGACCTTGAGTTCTATAAGATAAAGCCATAAACATGTGTATCCGAGTCTTCTATCAAAAGTTACAGCTATTTATATGAAGTTGTACAAAAACGCTTTCTTTCGCCAAGACAGTGCGTTTCTCACTGTTACATGCATTTGAATGGGGAACTCGACCGAAACAAAGTATAAGTTTTCATTATGTGAATAACTTGGAAATCTTAGCTCAAACAGCTGCAAAACCTGTTTTCCCAGCACGGAGACGTTGAGTTCTATAATATAAGGCCATAAACATGTTTGTATGAGTCTTCTATCAAAAGTTACAGCTATTTCTATGAAGTTGTACAAAAACGCTTTCTTTCGCCAAGACAGTGCGTTTCTCACTGTTACATGCATTTGAATGGGGAACTCGACCGAAACAAAGTATAGGTTTTCATTATGTGAATAACTTGGAAATCTTAGCTCAAACAGCTGCAAAACCTGTTTTCCCAGCACGGAGACCTTGAGTTCTATAAGATAAAGCCATAAACATGTGTATCCGAGTCTTCTATCAAAAGTTACAGCTATTTATATGAAGTTGTACAAAAACGCTTTCTTTCGCCAAGACAGTGCGTTTCTCACTGTTACATGCATTTGAATGGGGAACTCGACCGAAACAAAGTATAAGTTTTCATTATGTGAATAACTTGGAAATCTTAGCTCAAACAGCTGCAAAACCTGTTTTCCCAGCACGGAGACCTTGAGTTCTATAATATAAGGCCATAAACATGTTTGTCTGAGTCTTCTATCAAAAGTTACAGCTATTTCTATGAAGTTGTACAAAAACGCTTTCTTTCGCCAAGACAGTGCGTTTCTCACTGTTATATGCATTTTGAATGGGGAACTCGACCAAAACAAAGTATAGGTTTTCATTATGTGAATAACTTGGAAATCTTAGCTCAAACAGCTGCAAAACCTGTTTTCCCAGCACGGAGACCTTGAGTTCTATAATATAAGGCCATAAACATGTGTATCCGAGTCTTCTATCAAAAGTTACAGCTATTTATATGAAGTTGTACAAAATAGCTTTCTTTCGCCAAGACAGTGCGTTTCTCACTGTTACATGCATTTGAATGGGGAACTCGACCGAAACAAAGTATAGGTTTTCATTATGTGAATAACTTGGAAATCTTAGCTCAAACAGCTGCAAAACCTGTTTTCCCAGCACGGAGACCTTGAGTTCTATAATATAAGGCCATAAACATGTTTGTCTGAGTCTTCTATCAAAAGTTACAGCTATTTCTATGAAGTTGTACAAAAACGCTTTCTTTCGCCAAGACAGTGCGTTTCTCACTGTTACATGCATTTGAATGGGGAACTCGACCGAAACAAAGTATAAGTTTTCATTATGTGAATAACTTGGAAATCTTAGCTCAAACAGCTGCAAAACCTGTTTTCCCAGCACGGAGACCTTGAGTTCTATAATATAAGGCCATAAACATGTTTGTCTGAGTCTTCTATCAAAAGTTACAGCTATTTCTATGAAGTTGTACAAAAACGCTTTCTTTCGCCAAGACAGTGCGTTTCTCACTGTTATATGCATTTTGAATGGGGAACTCGACCAAAACAAAGTATAGGTTTTCATTATGTGAATAACTTGGAAATCTTAGCTCAAACAGCTGCAAAACCTGTTTTCCCAGCACGGAGACCTTGAGTTCTATAATATAAGGCCATAAACATGTGTATCCGAGTCTTCTATCAAAAGTTACAGCTATTTATATGAAGTTGTACAAAATAGCTTTCTTTCGCCAAGACAGTGCGTTTCTCACTGTTACATGCATTTGAATGGGGAACTCGACCGAAACAAAGTATAGGTTTTCATTATGTGAATAACTTGGAAATCTTAGCTCAAACAGCTGCAAAACCTGTTTTCCCAGCACGGAGACCTTGAGTTCTATAAGATAAAGCCATAAACATGTGTATCCGAGTCTTCTATCAAAAGTTACAGCTATTTATATGAAGTTGTACAAAAACGCTTTCTTTCGCCAAGACAGTGCGTTTCTCACTGTTACATGCATTTGAATGGGGAACTCGACCGAAACAAAGTATAGGTTTTCATTATGTGAATAACTTGGAAATCTTAGCTCAAACAGCTGCAAAACCTGTTTTCCCAGCACGGAGACCTTGAGTTCTATAAGATAAAGCCATAAACATGTGTATCCGAGTCTTCTATCAAAAGTTACAGCTATTTATATGAAGTTGTACAAAAACGCTTTCTTTCGCCAAGACAGTGCGTTTCTCACTGTTACATGCATTTGAATGGGGAACTCGACCGAAACAAAGTATAAGTTTTCATTATGTGAATAACTTGGAAATCTTAGCTCAAACAGCTGCAAAACCTGTTTTCCCAGCACGGAGACGTTGAGTTCTATAATATAAGGCCATAAACATGTTTGTATGAGTCTTCTATCAAAAGTTACAGCTATTTCTATGAAGTTGTACAAAAACGCTTTCTTTCGCCAAGACAGTGCGTTTCTCACTGTTACATGCATTTGAATGGGGAACTCGACCGAAACAAAGTATAGGTTTTCATTATGTGAATAACTTGGAAATCTTAGCTCAAACAGCTGCAAAACCTGTTTTCCCAGCACGGAGACCTTGAGTTCTATAAGATAAAGCCATAAACATGTGTATCCGAGTCTTCTATCAAAAGTTACAGCTATTTATATGAAGTTGTACAAAAACGCTTTCTTTCGCCAAGACAGTGCGTTTCTCACTGTTACATGCATTTGAATGGGGAACTCGACCGAAACAAAGTATAAGTTTTCATTATGTGAATAACTTGGAAATCTTAGCTCAAACAGCTGCAAAACCTGTTTTCCCAGCACGGAGACCTTGAGTTCTATAATATAAGGCCATAAACATGTTTGTCTGAGTCTTCTATCAAAAGTTACAGCTATTTATATGAAGTTGTACAAAAACGCTTTCTTTCGCCAAGACAGTGCGTTTCTCACTGTTATATGCATTTTGAATGGGGAACTCGACCAAAACAAAGTATAGGTTTTCATTATGTGAATAACTTGGAAATCTTAGCTCAAACAGCTGCAAAACCTGTTTTCCCAGCACGGAGACCTTGAGTTCTATAAGATAAAGCCATAAACATGTGTATCCGAGTCTTCTATCAAAAGTTACAGCTATTTATATGAAGTTGTACAAAATAGCTTTCTTTCGCCAAGACAGTGCGTTTCTCACTGTTACATGCATTTGAATGGGGAACTCGACCGAAACAAAGTATAGGTTTTCATTATGTGAATAACTTGGAAATCTTAGCTCAAACAGCTGCAAAACCTGTTTTCCCAGCACGGAGACCTTGAGTTCTATAAGATAAAGCCATAAACATGTGTATCCGAGTCTTCTATCAAAAGTTACAGCTATTTATATGAAGTTGTACAAAAACGCTTTCTTTCGCCAAGACAGTGCGTTTCTCACTGTTACATGCATTTGAATGGGGAACTCGACCGAAACAAAGTATAAGTTTTCATTATGTGAATAACTTGGAAATCTTAGCTCAAACAGCTGCAAAACCTGTTTTCCCAGCACGGAGACGTTGAGTTCTATAATATAAGGCCATAAACATGTTTGTATGAGTCTTCTATCAAAAGTTACAGCTATTTCTATGAAGTTGTACAAAAACGCTTTCTTTCGCCAAGACAGTGCGTTTCTCACTGTTACATGCATTTGAATGGGGAACTCGACCGAAACAAAGTATAGGTTTTCATTATGTGAATAACTTGGAAATCTTAGCTCAAACAGCTGCAAAACCTGTTTTCCCAGCACGGAGACCTTGAGTTCTATAATATAAGGCCATAAACATGTGTATCCGAGTCTTCTAGCAAAAGTTACAGCTATTTATATGAAGTTGTACAAAAACGCTTTCTTTCACCAAGACAGTGCGTTTCTCACTGTTACATGCATTTGAATGGGGAACTCGACCGAAACAAAGTATAAGTTTTCATTATGTGAATAACTTGGAAATCTTAGCTCAAACAGCTGCAAAACCTGTTTTCCCAGCACGGAGACCTTGAGTTCTATAAGATAAAGCCATAAACATGTGTATCCGAGTCTTCTATCAAAAGTTACAGCTATTTATATGAAGTTGTACAAAAACGCTTTCTTTCGCCAAGACAGTGCGTTTCTCACTGTTACATGCATTTGAATGGGGAACTCGACCGAAACAAAGTATAAGTTTTCATTATGTGAATAACTTGGAAATCTTAGCTCAAACAGCTGCAAAACCTGTTTGCCCAGCACGGAGACGTTGAGTTCTATAATATAAGGCCATAAACATGTTTGTATGAGTCTTCTATCAAAAGTTACAGCTATTTCTATGAAGTTGTACAAAAACGCTTTCTTTCGCCAAGACAGTGCGTTTCTCACTGTTACATGCATTTGAATGGGGAACTCGACCGAAACAAAGTATAGGTTTTCATTATGTGAATAACTTGGAAATCTTAGCTCAAACAGCTGCAAAACCTGTTTTCCCAGCACGGAGACCTTGAGTTCTATAAGATAAAGCCATAAACATGTGTATCCGAGTCTTCTATCAAAAGTTACAGCTATTTATATGAAGTTGTACAAAAACGCTTTCTTTCGCCAAGACAGTGCGTTTCTCACTGTTACATGCATTTGAATGGGGAACTCGACCGAAACAAAGTATAAGTTTTCATTATGTGAATAACTTGGAAATCTTAGCTCAAACAGCTGCAAAACCTGTTTTCCCAGCACGGAGACCTTGAGTTCTATAATATAAGGCCATAAACATGTTTGTCTGAGTCTTCTATCAAAAGTTACAGCTATTTCTATGAAGTTGTACAAAAACGCTTTCTTTCGCCAAGACAGTGCGTTTCTCACTGTTATATGCATTTTGAATGGGGAACTCGACCAAAACAAAGTATAGGTTTTCATTATGTGAATAACTTGGAAATCTTAGCTCAAACAGCTGCAAAACCTGTTTTCCCAGCACGGAGACCTTGAGTTCTATAAGATAAAGCCATAAACATGTGTATCCGAGTCTTCTATCAAAAGTTACAGCTATTTATATGAAGTTGTACAAAATAGCTTTCTTTCGCCAAGACAGTGCGTTTCTCACTGTTACATGCATTTGAATGGGGAACTCGACCGAAACAAAGTATAGGTTTTCATTATGTGAATAACTTGGAAATCTTAGCTCAAACAGCTGCAAAACCTGTTTTCCCAGCACGGAGACCTTGAGTTCTATAAGATAAAGCCATAAACATGTGTATCCGAGTCTTCTATCAAAAGTTACAGCTATTTATATGAAGTTGTACAAAAACGCTTTCTTTCGCCAAGACAGTGCGTTTCTCACTGTTACATGCATTTGAATGGGGAACTCGACCGAAACAAAGTATAAGTTTTCATTATGTGAATAACTTGGAAATCTTAGCTCAAACAGCTGCAAAACCTGTTTTCCCAGCACGGAGACGTTGAGATCTATAATATAAGGCCATAAACATGTTTGTATGAGTCTTCTATCAAAAGTTACAGCTATTTCTATGAAGTTGTACAAAAACGCTTTCTTTCGCCAAGACAGTGCGTTTCTCACTGTTACATGCATTTGAATGGGGAACTCGACCGAAACAAAGTATAGGTTTTCATTATGTGAATAACTTGGAAATCTTAGCTCAAACAGCTGCAAAACCTGTTTTCCCAGCACGGAGACCTTGAGTTCTATAAGATAAAGCCATAAACATGTGTATCCGAGTCTTCTATCAAAAGTTACAGCTATTTATATGAAGTTGTACAAAAACGCTTTCTTTCACCAAGACAGTGCGTTTCTCACTGTTACATGCATTTGAATGGGGAACTCGACCGAAACAAAGTATAAGTTTTCATTATGTGAATAACTTGGAAATCTTAGCTCAAACAGCTGCAAAACCTGTTTTCCCAGCACGGAGACCTTGAGTTCTATAAGATAAAGCCATAAACATGTGTATCCGAGTCTTCTATCAAAAGTTACAGCTATTTATATGAAGTTGTACAAAAACGCTTTCTTTCACCAAGACAGTGCGTTTCTCACTGTTACATGCATTTGAATGGGGAATTCGACCGAAACAAAGTATAAGTTTTCATTATGTGAATAACTTGGAAATCTTAGCTCAAACAGCTGCAAAACCTGTTTTCCCAGCACGGAGACCTTGAGTTCTATAAGATAAAGCCATAAACATGTGTATCCGAGTCGTCTATCAAAAGTTACAGCTATTTATATGAAGTTGTACAAAAACGCTTTCTTTCGCCAAGACAGTGCGTTTCTCACTGTTACATGCATTTGAATGGGGAACTCGACCGAAACAAAGTATAGGTTTTCATTATGTGAATAACTTGGAAATCTTAGCTCAAACAGCTGCAAAACCTGTTTTCCCAGCACGGAGACCTTGAGTTCTATAAGATAAAGCCATAAACATGTGTATCCGAGTCTTCTATCAAAAGTTACAGCTATTTATATGAAGTTGTACAAAATAGCTTTCTTTCGCCAAGACAGTGCGTTTCTCACTGTTACATGCATTTGAATGGGGAACTCGACCGAAACAAAGTATAGGTTTTCATTATGTGAATAACTTGGAAATCTTAGCTCAAACAGCTGCAAAACCTGTTTTCCCAGCACGGAGACCTTGAGTTCTATAATATAAGGCCATAAACATGTTTGTCTGAGTCTTCTATCAAAAGTTACAGCTATTTCTATGAAGTTGTACAAAAACGCTTTCTTTCGCCAAGACAGTGCGTTTCTCACTGTTACATGCATTTTGAATGGGGAACTCGACCGAAACAAAGTATAGGTTTTCATTATGTGAATAACTTGGAAATCTTAGCTCAAACAGCTGCAAAACCTGTTTTCCCAGCACGGAGACGTTGAGTTCTATAAGATAAAGCCATAAACATGTGTATCCGAGTCTTCTATCAAAAGTTACAGCTATTTATATGAAGTTGTACAAAATAGCTTTCTTTCGCCAAGACAGTGCGTTTCTCACTGTTACATGCATTTGAATGGGGAACTCGACCGAAACAAAGTATAGGTTTTCATTATGTGAATAACTTGGAAATCTTAGCTCAAACAGCTGCAAAACCTGTTTTCCCAGCACGGACACCTTGAGTTCTATAATATAAGGCCATAAACATGTTTGTCTGAGTCTTCTATCAAAAGTTACAGCTATTTCTATGAAGTTGTACAAAAACGCTTTCTTTCGCCAAGACAGTGCGTTTCTCACTGTTACATGCATTTTGAATGGGGAACTCGACCGAAACAAAGTATAGGTTTTCATTATGTGAATAAGTTGGAAATCTTAGCTCAAACAGCTGCAAAACCTGTTTTCCCAGCACGGAGACCTTGAGTTCTATAAGATAAAGCCATAAACATGTGTATCCGAGTCTTCTATCAAAAGTTACAGCTATTTATATGAAGTTGTACAAAATAGCTTTCTTTCGCCAAGACAGTGCGTTTCTCACTGTTACATGCATTTGAATGGGGAACTCGACCGAAACAAAGTATAGGTTTTCATTATGTGAATAACTTGGAAATCTTAGCTCAAACAGCTGCAAAACCTGTTTTCCCAGCACGGAGACCTTGAGTTCTATAAGATAAAGCCATAAACATGTGTATCCGAGTCTTCTATCAAAAGTTACAGCTATTTATATGAAGTTGTACAAAAACACTTTCTTTCGCCAAGACAGTGCGTTTCTCACTGTTACATGCATTTGAATGGGGAACTCGACCGAAACAAAGTATAGGTTTTCATTATGTGAATAACTTGGAAATCTTAGCTCAAACAGCTGCAAAACCTGTTTTCCCAGCACGGAGACCTTGAGTTCTATAAGATAAAGCCATAAACATGTGTATCCGAGTCTTCTATCAAAAGTTACAGCTATTTATATGAAGTTGTACAAAAACGCTTTCTTTCGCCAAGACAGTGCGTTTCTCACTGTTACATGCATTTGAATGGGGAACTCGACCGAAACAAAGTATAAGTTTTCATTATGTGAATAACTTGGAAATCTTAGCTCAAACAGCTGCAAAACCTGTTTTCCCAGCACGGAGACCTTGAGTTCTATAATATAAGGCCATAAACATGTTTGTCTGAGTCTTCTATCAAAAGTTACAGCTATTTCTATGAAGTTGTACAAAAACGCTTTCTTTCGCCAAGACAGTGCGTTTCTCACTGTTACATGCATTTGAATGGGGAACTCGACCGAAACAAAGTATAAGTTTTCATTATGTGAATAACTTGGAAATCTTAGCTCAAACAGCTGCAAAACCTGTTTTCCCAGCACGGAGACCTTGAGTTCTATAAGATAAAGCCATAAACATGTGTATCCGAGTCTTCTATCAAAAGTTACAGCTATTTATATGAAGTTGTACAAAATAGCTTTCTTTCGCCAAGACAGTGCGTTTCTCACTGTTACATGCATTTGAATGGGGAACTCGACCGAAACAAAGTATAGGTTTTCATTATGTGAATAACTTGGAAATCTTAGCTCAAACAGCTGCAAAACCTGTTTTCCCAGCACGGAGACGTTGAGTTCTATAATATAAGGCCATAAACATGTTTGTATGAGTCTTCTATCAAAAGTTACAGCTATTTCTATGAAGTTGTACAAAAACGCTTTCTTTCGCCAAGACAGTGCGTTTCTCACTGTTACATGCATTTGAATGGGGAACTCGACCGAAACAAAGTATAGGTTTTCATTATGTGAATAACTTGGAAATCTTAGCTCAAACAGCTGCAAAACCTGTTTTCCCAGCACGGAGACCTTGAGTTCTATAAGATAAAGCCATAAACATGTGTATCCGAGTCTTCTATCAAAAGTTACAGCTATTTATATGAAGTTGTACAAAAACGCTTTCTTTCGCCAAGACAGTGCGTTTCTCACTGTTACATGCATTTGAATGGGGAACTCGACCGAAACAAAGTATAAGTTTTCATTATGTGAATAACTTGGAAATCTTAGCTCAAACAGCTGCAAAACCTGTTTTCCCAGCACGGAGACCTTGAGTTCTATAATATAAGGCCATAAACATGTTTGTCTGAGTCTTCTATCAAAAGTTACAGCTATTTCTATGAAGTTGTACAAAAACGCTTTCTTTCGCCAAGACAGTGCGTTTCTCACTGTTACATGCATTTGAATGGGGAACTCGACCGAAACAAAGTATAAGTTTTCATTATGTGAATAACTTGGAAATCTTAGCTCAAACAGCTGCAAAACCTGTTTTCCCAGCACGGAGACCTTGAGTTCTATAAGATAAAGCCATAAACATGTGTATCCGAGTCTTCTATCAAAAGTTACAGCTATTTATATGAAGTTGTACAAAATAGCTTTCTTTCGCCAAGACAGTGCGTTTCTCACTGTTACATGCATTTGAATGGGGAACTCGACCGAAACAAAGTATAGGTTTTCATTATGTGAATAACTTGGAAATCTTAGCTCAAACAGCTGCAAAACCTGTTTTCCCAGCACGGAGACCTTGAGTTCTATAAGATAAAGCCATAAACATGTGTATCCGAGTCTTCTATCAAAAGTTACAGCTATTTATATGAAGTTGTACAAAAACGCTTTCTTTCGCCAAGACAGTGCGTTTCTCACTGTTACATGCATTTGAATGGGGAACTCGACCGAAACAAAGTATAGGTTTTCATTATGTGAATAACTTGGAAATCTTAGCTCAAACAGCTGCAAAACCTGTTTTCCCAGCACGGAGACCTTGAGTTCTATAAGATAAAGCCATAAACATGTGTATCCGAGTCTTCTATCAAAAGTTACAGCTATTTATATGAAGTTGTACAAAAACGCTTTCTTTCGCCAAGACAGTGCGTTTCTCACTGTTACATGCATTTGAATGGGGAACTCGACCGAAACAAAGTATAAGTTTTCATTATGTGAATAACTTGGAAATCTTAGCTCAAACAGCTGCAAAACCTGTTTTCCCAGCACGGAGACCTTGAGTTCTATAATATAAGGCCATAAACATGTTTGTCTGAGTCTTCTATCAAAAGTTACAGCTATTTCTATGAAGTTGTACAAAAACGCTTTCTTTCGCCAAGACAGTGCGTTTCTCACTGTTACATGCATTTGAATGGGGAACTCGACCGAAACAAAGTATAGGTTTTCATTATGTGAATAACTTGGAAATCTTAGCTCAAACAGCTGCAAAACCTGTTTTCCCAGCACGGAGACCTTGAGTTCTATAAGATAAAGCCATAAACATGTGTATCCGAGTCTTCTATCAAAAGTTACAGCTATTTATATGAAGTTGTACAAAAACGCTTTCTTTCGCCAAGACAGTGCGTTTCTCACTGTTACATGCATTTGAATGGGGAACTCGACCGAAACAAAGTATAAGTTTTCATTATGTGAATAACTTGGAAATCTTAGCTCAAACAGCTGCAAAACCTGTTTTCCCAGCACGGAGACCTTGAGTTCTATAAGATAAAGCCATAAACATGTGTATCCGAGTCTTCTATCAAAAGTTACAGCTATTTATATGAAGTTGTACAAAATAGCTTTCTTTCGCCAAGACAGTGCGTTTCTCACTGTTACATGCATTTGAATGGGGAACTCGACCGAAACAAAGTATAGGTTTTCATTATGTGAATAACTTGGAAATCTTAGCTCAAACAGCTGCAAAACCTGTTTTCCCAGCACGGAGACCTTGAGTTCTATAAGATAAAGCCATAAACATGTGTATCCGAGTCTTCTATCAAAAGTTACAGCTATTTATATGAAGTTGTACAAAAACGCTTTCTTTCGCCAAGACAGTGCGTTTCTCACTGTTACATGCATTTGAATGGGGAACTCGACCGAAACAAAGTATAAGTTTTCATTATGTGAATAACTTGGAAATCTTAGCTCAAACAGCTGCAAAACCTGTTTTCCCAGCACGGAGACGTTGAGATCTATAATATAAGGCCATAAACATGTTTGTATGAGTCTTCTATCAAAAGTTACAGCTATTTCTATGAAGTTGTACAAAAACGCTTTCTTTCGCCAAGACAGTGCGTTTCTCACTGTTACATGCATTTGAATGGGGAACTCGACCGAAACAAAGTATAGGTTTTCATTATGTGAATAACTTGGAAATCTTAGCTCAAACAGCTGCAAAACCTGTTTTCCCAGCACGGAGACCTTGAGTTCTATAAGATAAAGCCATAAACATGTGTATCCGAGTCTTCTATCAAAAGTTACAGCTATTTATATGAAGTTGTACAAAAACGCTTTCTTTCACCAAGACAGTGCGTTTCTCACTGTTACATGCATTTGAATGGGGAACTCGACCGAAACAAAGTATAAGTTTTCATTATGTGAATAACTTGGAAATCTTAGCTCAAACAGCTGCAAAACCTGTTTTCCCAGCACGGAGACCTTGAGTTCTATAAGATAAAGCCATAAACATGTGTATCCGAGTCTTCTATCAAAAGTTACAGCTATTTATATGAAGTTGTACAAAAACGCTTTCTTTCACCAAGACAGTGCGTTTCTCACTGTTACATGCATTTGAATGGGGAATTCGACCGAAACAAAGTATAAGTTTTCATTATGTGAATAACTTGGAAATCTTAGCTCAAACAGCTGCAAAACCTGTTTTCCCAGCACGGAGACCTTGAGTTCTATAAGATAAAGCCATAAACATGTGTATCCGAGTCTTCTATCAAAAGTTACAGCTATTTATATGAAGTTGTACAAAATAGCTTTCTTTCGCCAAGACAGTGCGTTTCTCACTGTTACATGCATTTGAATGGGGAACTCGACCGAAACAAAGTATAGGTTTTCATTATGTGAATAACTTGGAAATCTTAGCTCAAACAGCTGCAAAACCTGTTTTCCCAGCACGGAGACCTTGAGTTCTATAATATAAGGCCATAAACATGTTTGTCTGAGTCTTCTATCAAAAGTTACAGCTATTTCTATGAAGTTGTACAAAAACGCTTTCTTTCGCCAAGACAGTGCGTTTCTCACTGTTACATGCATTTTGAATGGGGAACTCGACCGAAACAAAGTATAGGTTTTCATTATGTGAATAACTTGGAAATCTTAGCTCAAACAGCTGCAAAACCTGTTTTCCCAGCACGGAGACCTTGAGTTCTATAAGATAAAGCCATAAACATGTGTATCCGAGTCTTCTATCAAAAGTTACAGCTATTTATATGAAGTTGTACAAAATAGCTTTCTTTCGCCAAGACAGTGCGTTTCTCACTGTTACATGCATTTGAATGGGGAACTCGACCGAAACAAAGTATAGGTTTTCATTATGTGAATAACTTGGAAATCTTAGCTCAAACAGCTGCAAAACCTGTTTTCCCAGCACGGACACCTTGAGTTCTATAATATAAGGCCATAAACATGTTTGTCTGAGTCTTCTATCAAAAGTTACAGCTATTTCTATGAAGTTGTACAAAAACGCTTTCTTTCGCCAAGACAGTGCGTTTCTCACTGTTACATGCATTTTGAATGGGGAACTCGACCGAAACAAAGTATAGGTTTTCATTATGTGAATAAGTTGGAAATCTTAGCTCAAACAGCTGCAAAACCTGTTTTCCCAGCACGGAGACCTTGAGTTCTATAAGATAAAGCCATAAACATGTGTATCCGAGTCTTCTATCAAAAGTTACAGCTATTTATATGAAGTTGTACAAAATAGCTTTCTTTCGCCAAGACAGTGCGTTTCTCACTGTTACATGCATTTGAATGGGGAACTCGACCGAAACAAAGTATAGGTTTTCATTATGTGAATAACTTGGAAATCTTAGCTCAAACAGCTGCAAAACCTGTTTTCCCAGCACGGAGACCTTGAGTTCTATAAGATAAAGCCATAAACATGTGTATCCGAGTCTTCTATCAAAAGTTACAGCTATTTATATGAAGTTGTACAAAAACACTTTCTTTCGCCAAGACAGTGCGTTTCTCACTGTTACATGCATTTGAATGGGGAACTCGACCGAAACAAAGTATAGGTTTTCATTATGTGAATAACTTGGAAATCTTAGCTCAAACAGCTGCAAAACCTGTTTTCCCAGCACGGAGACCTTGAGTTCTATAAGATAAAGCCATAAACATGTGTATCCGAGTCTTCTATCAAAAGTTACAGCTATTTATATGAAGTTGTACAAAAACGCTTTCTTTCGCCAAGACAGTGCGTTTCTCACTGTTACATGCATTTGAATGGGGAACTCGACCGAAACAAAGTATAAGTTTTCATTATGTGAATAACTTGGAAATCTTAGCTCAAACAGCTGCAAAACCTGTTTTCCCAGCACGGAGACCTTGAGTTCTATAATATAAGGCCATAAACATGTTTGTCTGAGTCTTCTATCAAAAGTTACAGCTATTTCTATGAAGTTGTACAAAAACGCTTTCTTTCGCCAAGACAGTGCGTTTCTCACTGTTACATGCATTTGAATGGGGAACTCGACCGAAACAAAGTATAAGTTTTCATTATGTGAATAACTTGGAAATCTTAGCTCAAACAGCTGCAAAACCTGTTTTCCCAGCACGGAGACCTTGAGTTCTATAAGATAAAGCCATAAACATGTGTATCCGAGTCTTCTATCAAAAGTTACAGCTATTTATATGAAGTTGTACAAAATAGCTTTCTTTCGCCAAGACAGTGCGTTTCTCACTGTTACATGCATTTGAATGGGGAACTCGACCGAAACAAAGTATAGGTTTTCATTATGTGAATAACTTGGAAATCTTAGCTCAAACAGCTGCAAAACCTGTTTTCCCAGCACGGAGACGTTGAGTTCTATAATATAAGGCCATAAACATGTTTGTATGAGTCTTCTATCAAAAGTTACAGCTATTTCTATGAAGTTGTACAAAAACGCTTTCTTTCGCCAAGACAGTGCGTTTCTCACTGTTACATGCATTTGAATGGGGAACTCGACCGAAACAAAGTATAGGTTTTCATTATGTGAATAACTTGGAAATCTTAGCTCAAACAGCTGCAAAACCTGTTTTCCCAGCACGGAGACCTTGAGTTCTATAAGATAAAGCCATAAACATGTGTATCCGAGTCTTCTATCAAAAGTTACAGCTATTTATATGAAGTTGTACAAAAACGCTTTCTTTCGCCAAGACAGTGCGTTTCTCACTGTTACATGCATTTGAATGGGGAACTCGACCGAAACAAAGTATAAGTTTTCATTATGTGAATAACTTGGAAATCTTAGCTCAAACAGCTGCAAAACCTGTTTTCCCAGCACGGAGACCTTGAGTTCTATAATATAAGGCCATAAACATGTTTGTCTGAGTCTTCTATCAAAAGTTACAGCTATTTCTATGAAGTTGTACAAAAACGCTTTCTTTCGCCAAGACAGTGCGTTTCTCACTGTTACATGCATTTGAATGGGGAACTCGACCGAAACAAAGTATAAGTTTTCATTATGTGAATAACTTGGAAATCTTAGCTCAAACAGCTGCAAAACCTGTTTTCCCAGCACGGAGACCTTGAGTTCTATAAGATAAAGCCATAAACATGTGTATCCGAGTCTTCTATCAAAAGTTACAGCTATTTATATGAAGTTGTACAAAATAGCTTTCTTTCGCCAAGACAGTGCGTTTCTCACTGTTACATGCATTTGAATGGGGAACTCGACCGAAACAAAGTATAGGTTTTCATTATGTGAATAACTTGGAAATCTTAGCTCAAACAGCTGCAAAACCTGTTTTCCCAGCACGGAGACCTTGAGTTCTATAAGATAAAGCCATAAACATGTGTATCCGAGTCTTCTATCAAAAGTTACAGCTATTTATATGAAGTTGTACAAAAACGCTTTCTTTCGCCAAGACAGTGCGTTTCTCACTGTTACATGCATTTGAATGGGGAACTCGACCGAAACAAAGTATAGGTTTTCATTATGTGAATAACTTGGAAATCTTAGCTCAAACAGCTGCAAAACCTGTTTTCCCAGCACGGAGACCTTGAGTTCTATAAGATAAAGCCATAAACATGTGTATCCGAGTCTTCTATCAAAAGTTACAGCTATTTATATGAAGTTGTACAAAAACGCTTTCTTTCGCCAAGACAGTGCGTTTCTCACTGTTACATGCATTTGAATGGGGAACTCGACCGAAACAAAGTATAAGTTTTCATTATGTGAATAACTTGGAAATCTTAGCTCAAACAGCTGCAAAACCTGTTTTCCCAGCACGGAGACCTTGAGTTCTATAATATAAGGCCATAAACATGTTTGTCTGAGTCTTCTATCAAAAGTTACAGCTATTTCTATGAAGTTGTACAAAAACGCTTTCTTTCGCCAAGACAGTGCGTTTCTCACTGTTACATGCATTTGAATGGGGAACTCGACCGAAACAAAGTATAGGTTTTCATTATGTGAATAACTTGGAAATCTTAGCTCAAACAGCTGCAAAACCTGTTTTCCCAGCACGGAGACCTTGAGTTCTATAAGATAAAGCCATAAACATGTGTATCCGAGTCTTCTATCAAAAGTTACAGCTATTTATATGAAGTTGTACAAAAACGCTTTCTTTCGCCAAGACAGTGCGTTTCTCACTGTTACATGCATTTGAATGGGGAACTCGACCGAAACAAAGTATAAGTTTTCATTATGTGAATAACTTGGAAATCTTAGCTCAAACAGCTGCAAAACCTGTTTTCCCAGCACGGAGACCTTGAGTTCTATAAGATAAAGCCATAAACATGTGTATCCGAGTCTTCTATCAAAAGTTACAGCTATTTATATGAAGTTGTACAAAATAGCTTTCTTTCGCCAAGACAGTGCGTTTCTCACTGTTACATGCATTTGAATGGGGAACTCGACCGAAACAAAGTATAGGTTTTCATTATGTGAATAACTTGGAAATCTTAGCTCAAACAGCTGCAAAACCTGTTTTCCCAGCACGGAGACCTTGAGTTCTATAAGATAAAGCCATAAACATGTGTATCCGAGTCTTCTATCAAAAGTTACAGCTATTTATATGAAGTTGTACAAAAACGCTTTCTTTCGCCAAGACAGTGCGTTTCTCACTGTTACATGCATTTGAATGGGGAACTCGACCGAAACAAAGTATAAGTTTTCATTATGTGAATAACTTGGAAATCTTAGCTCAAACAGCTGCAAAACCTGTTTTCCCAGCACGGAGACGTTGAGATCTATAATATAAGGCCATAAACATGTTTGTATGAGTCTTCTATCAAAAGTTACAGCTATTTCTATGAAGTTGTACAAAAACGCTTTCTTTCGCCAAGACAGTGCGTTTCTCACTGTTACATGCATTTGAATGGGGAACTCGACCGAAACAAAGTATAGGTTTTCATTATGTGAATAACTTGGAAATCTTAGCTCAAACAGCTGCAAAACCTGTTTTCCCAGCACGGAGACCTTGAGTTCTATAAGATAAAGCCATAAACATGTGTATCCGAGTCTTCTATCAAAAGTTACAGCTATTTATATGAAGTTGTACAAAAACGCTTTCTTTCACCAAGACAGTGCGTTTCTCACTGTTACATGCATTTGAATGGGGAACTCGACCGAAACAAAGTATAAGTTTTCATTATGTGAATAACTTGGAAATCTTAGCTCAAACAGCTGCAAAACCTGTTTTCCCAGCACGGAGACCTTGAGTTCTATAAGATAAAGCCATAAACATGTGTATCCGAGTCTTCTATCAAAAGTTACAGCTATTTATATGAAGTTGTACAAAAACGCTTTCTTTCACCAAGACAGTGCGTTTCTCACTGTTACATGCATTTGAATGGGGAATTCGACCGAAACAAAGTATAAGTTTTCATTATGTGAATAACTTGGAAATCTTAGCTCAAACAGCTGCAAAACCTGTTTTCCCAGCACGGAGACCTTGAGTTCTATAAGATAAAGCCATAAACATGTGTATCCGAGTCTTCTATCAAAAGTTACAGCTATTTATATGAAGTTGTACAAAATAGCTTTCTTTCGCCAAGACAGTGCGTTTCTCACTGTTACATGCATTTGAATGGGGAACTCGACCGAAACAAAGTATAGGTTTTCATTATGTGAATAACTTGGAAATCTTAGCTCAAACAGCTGCAAAACCTGTTTTCCCAGCACGGAGACCTTGAGTTCTATAATATAAGGCCATAAACATGTTTGTCTGAGTCTTCTATCAAAAGTTACAGCTATTTCTATGAAGTTGTACAAAAACGCTTTCTTTCGCCAAGACAGTGCGTTTCTCACTGTTACATGCATTTTGAATGGGGAACTCGACCGAAACAAAGTATAGGTTTTCATTATGTGAATAACTTGGAAATCTTAGCTCAAACAGCTGCAAAACCTGTTTTCCCAGCACGGAGACGTTGAGTTCTATAAGATAAAGCCATAAACATGTGTATCCGAGTCTTCTATCAAAAGTTACAGCTATTTATATGAAGTTGTACAAAATAGCTTTCTTTCGCCAAGACAGTGCGTTTCTCACTGTTACATGCATTTGAATGGGGAACTCGACCGAAACAAAGTATAGGTTTTCATTATGTGAATAACTTGGAAATCTTAGCTCAAACAGCTGCAAAACCTGTTTTCCCAGCACGGACACCTTGAGTTCTATAATATAAGGCCATAAACATGTTTGTCTGAGTCTTCTATCAAAAGTTACAGCTATTTCTATGAAGTTGTACAAAAACGCTTTCTTTCGCCAAGACAGTGCGTTTCTCACTGTTACATGCATTTTGAATGGGGAACTCGACCGAAACAAAGTATAGGTTTTCATTATGTGAATAAGTTGGAAATCTTAGCTCAAACAGCTGCAAAACCTGTTTTCCCAGCACGGAGACCTTGAGTTCTATAAGATAAAGCCATAAACATGTGTATCCGAGTCTTCTATCAAAAGTTACAGCTATTTATATGAAGTTGTACAAAATAGCTTTCTTTCGCCAAGACAGTGCGTTTCTCACTGTTACATGCATTTGAATGGGGAACTCGACCGAAACAAAGTATAGGTTTTCATTATGTGAATAACTTGGAAATCTTAGCTCAAACAGCTGCAAAACCTGTTTTCCCAGCACGGAGACCTTGAGTTCTATAAGATAAAGCCATAAACATGTGTATCCGAGTCTTCTATCAAAAGTTACAGCTATTTATATGAAGTTGTACAAAAACACTTTCTTTCGCCAAGACAGTGCGTTTCTCACTGTTACATGCATTTGAATGGGGAACTCGACCGAAACAAAGTATAGGTTTTCATTATGTGAATAACTTGGAAATCTTAGCTCAAACAGCTGCAAAACCTGTTTTCCCAGCACGGAGACCTTGAGTTCTATAAGATAAAGCCATAAACATGTGTATCCGAGTCTTCTATCAAAAGTTACAGCTATTTATATGAAGTTGTACAAAAACGCTTTCTTTCGCCAAGACAGTGCGTTTCTCACTGTTACATGCATTTGAATGGGGAACTCGACCGAAACAAAGTATAAGTTTTCATTATGTGAATAACTTGGAAATCTTAGCTCAAACAGCTGCAAAACCTGTTTTCCCAGCACGGAGACCTTGAGTTCTATAATATAAGGCCATAAACATGTTTGTCTGAGTCTTCTATCAAAAGTTACAGCTATTTCTATGAAGTTGTACAAAAACGCTTTCTTTCGCCAAGACAGTGCGTTTCTCACTGTTACATGCATTTGAATGGGGAACTCGACCGAAACAAAGTATAAGTTTTCATTATGTGAATAACTTGGAAATCTTAGCTCAAACAGCTGCAAAACCTGTTTTCCCAGCACGGAGACCTTGAGTTCTATAAGATAAAGCCATAAACATGTGTATCCGAGTCTTCTATCAAAAGTTACAGCTATTTATATGAAGTTGTACAAAATAGCTTTCTTTCGCCAAGACAGTGCGTTTCTCACTGTTACATGCATTTGAATGGGGAACTCGACCGAAACAAAGTATAGGTTTTCATTATGTGAATAACTTGGAAATCTTAGCTCAAACAGCTGCAAAACCTGTTTTCCCAGCACGGAGACGTTGAGTTCTATAATATAAGGCCATAAACATGTTTGTATGAGTCTTCTATCAAAAGTTACAGCTATTTCTATGAAGTTGTACAAAAACGCTTTCTTTCGCCAAGACAGTGCGTTTCTCACTGTTACATGCATTTGAATGGGGAACTCGACCGAAACAAAGTATAGGTTTTCATTATGTGAATAACTTGGAAATCTTAGCTCAAACAGCTGCAAAACCTGTTTTCCCAGCACGGAGACCTTGAGTTCTATAAGATAAAGCCATAAACATGTGTATCCGAGTCTTCTATCAAAAGTTACAGCTATTTATATGAAGTTGTACAAAAACGCTTTCTTTCGCCAAGACAGTGCGTTTCTCACTGTTACATGCATTTGAATGGGGAACTCGACCGAAACAAAGTATAAGTTTTCATTATGTGAATAACTTGGAAATCTTAGCTCAAACAGCTGCAAAACCTGTTTTCCCAGCACGGAGACCTTGAGTTCTATAATATAAGGCCATAAACATGTTTGTCTGAGTCTTCTATCAAAAGTTACAGCTATTTCTATGAAGTTGTACAAAAACGCTTTCTTTCGCCAAGACAGTGCGTTTCTCACTGTTACATGCATTTGAATGGGGAACTCGACCGAAACAAAGTATAAGTTTTCATTATGTGAATAACTTGGAAATCTTAGCTCAAACAGCTGCAAAACCTGTTTTCCCAGCACGGAGACCTTGAGTTCTATAAGATAAAGCCATAAACATGTGTATCCGAGTCTTCTATCAAAAGTTACAGCTATTTATATGAAGTTGTACAAAATAGCTTTCTTTCGCCAAGACAGTGCGTTTCTCACTGTTACATGCATTTGAATGGGGAACTCGACCGAAACAAAGTATAGGTTTTCATTATGTGAATAACTTGGAAATCTTAGCTCAAACAGCTGCAAAACCTGTTTTCCCAGCACGGAGACCTTGAGTTCTATAAGATAAAGCCATAAACATGTGTATCCGAGTCTTCTATCAAAAGTTACAGCTATTTATATGAAGTTGTACAAAAACGCTTTCTTTCGCCAAGACAGTGCGTTTCTCACTGTTACATGCATTTGAATGGGGAACTCGACCGAAACAAAGTATAGGTTTTCATTATGTGAATAACTTGGAAATCTTAGCTCAAACAGCTGCAAAACCTGTTTTCCCAGCACGGAGACCTTGAGTTCTATAAGATAAAGCCATAAACATGTGTATCCGAGTCTTCTATCAAAAGTTACAGCTATTTATATGAAGTTGTACAAAAACGCTTTCTTTCGCCAAGACAGTGCGTTTCTCACTGTTACATGCATTTGAATGGGGAACTCGACCGAAACAAAGTATAAGTTTTCATTATGTGAATAACTTGGAAATCTTAGCTCAAACAGCTGCAAAACCTGTTTTCCCAGCACGGAGACCTTGAGTTCTATAATATAAGGCCATAAACATGTTTGTCTGAGTCTTCTATCAAAAGTTACAGCTATTTCTATGAAGTTGTACAAAAACGCTTTCTTTCGCCAAGACAGTGCGTTTCTCACTGTTACATGCATTTGAATGGGGAACTCGACCGAAACAAAGTATAGGTTTTCATTATGTGAATAACTTGGAAATCTTAGCTCAAACAGCTGCAAAACCTGTTTTCCCAGCACGGAGACCTTGAGTTCTATAAGATAAAGCCATAAACATGTGTATCCGAGTCTTCTATCAAAAGTTACAGCTATTTATATGAAGTTGTACAAAAACGCTTTCTTTCGCCAAGACAGTGCGTTTCTCACTGTTACATGCATTTGAATGGGGAACTCGACCGAAACAAAGTATAAGTTTTCATTATGTGAATAACTTGGAAATCTTAGCTCAAACAGCTGCAAAACCTGTTTTCCCAGCACGGAGACCTTGAGTTCTATAATATAAGGCCATAAACATGTTTGTCTGAGTCTTCTATCAAAAGTTACAGCTATTTCTATGAAGTTGTACAAAAACGCTTTCTTTCGCCAAGACAGTGCGTTTCTCACTGTTACATGCATTTGAATGGGGAACTCGACCGAAACAAAGTATAAGTTTTCATTATGTGAATAACTTGGAAATCTTAGCTCAAACAGCTGCAAAACCTGTTTTCCCAGCACGGAGACCTTGAGTTCTATAAGATAAAGCCATAAACATGTGTATCCGAGTCTTCTATCAAAAGTTACAGCTATTTATATGAAGTTGTACAAAATAGCTTTCTTTCGCCAAGACAGTGCGTTTCTCACTGTTACATGCATTTTGAATGGGGAACTCGACCGAAACAAAGTATAGGTTTTCATTATGTGAATAACTTGGAAATCTTAGCTCAAACAGCTGCAAAACCTGTTTTCCCAGCACGGAGACCTTGAGTTCTATAAGATAAAGCCATAAACATGTTTGTATGAGTCTTCTATCAAAAGTTACAGCTATTTATATGAAGTTGTACAAAAACGCTTTCTTTCGCCAAGACAGTGCGTTTCTCACTGTTACATGCATTTGAATGGGGAACTCGACCGAAACAAAGTATAGGTTTTCATTATGTGAATAACTTGGAAATCTTAGCTCAAACAGCTGCAAAACCTGTTTTCCCAGCACGGAGACCTTGAGTTCTATAAGATAAAGCCATAAACATGTGTATCCGAGTCTTCTATCAAAAGTTACAGCTATTTATATGAAGTTGTACAAAAACGCTTTCTTTCGCCAAGACAGTGCGTTTCTCACTGTTACATGCATTTGAATGGGGAACTCGACCGAAACAAAGTATAAGTTTTCATTATGTGAATAACTTGGAAATCTTAGCTCAAACAGCTGCAAAACCTGTTTGCCCAGCACGGAGACCTTGAGTTCTATAAGATAAAGCCATAAACATGTGTATCCGAGTCTTCTATCAAAAGTTACAGCTATTTATATGAAGTTGTACAAAAACGCTTTCTTTCGCCAAGACAGTGCGTTTCTCACTGTTACATGCATTTGAATGGGGAACTCGACCGAAACAAAGTATAAGTTTTCATTATGTGAATAACTTGGAAATCTTAGCTCAAACAGCTGCAAAACCTGTTTTCCCAGCACGGAGACCTTGAGTTCTATAAGATAAAACCATAAACATGTGTATCCGAGTCTTCTATCAAAAGTTACAGCTATTTATATGAAGTTGTACAAAATAGCTTTCTTTCGCCAAGACAGTGCGTTTCTCACTGTTACATGCATTTGAATGGGGAACTCGACCGAAACAAAGTATAGGTTTTCATTATGTGAATAACTTGGAAATCTTAGCTCAAACAGCTGCAAAACCTGTTTTCCCAGCACGGAGACCTTGAGTTCTATAAGATAAAGCCATAAACATGTGTATCCGAGTCTTCTATCAAAAGTTACAGCTATTTATATGAAGTTGTACAAAAACGCTTTCTTTCGCCAAGACAGTGCGTTTCTCACTGTTACATGCATTTGAATGGGGAACTCGACCGAAACAAAGTATAGGTTTTCATTATGTGAATAACTTGGAAATCTTAGCTCAAACAGCTGCAAAACCTGTTTTCCCAGCACGGAGACCTTGAGTTCTATAAGATAAAGCCATAAACATGTGTATCCGAGTCTTCTATCAAAAGTTACAGCTATTTATATGAAGTTGTACAAAAACGCTTTCTTTCGCCAAGACAGTGCGTTTCTCACTGTTACATGCATTTGAATGGGGAACTCGACCGAAACAAAGTATAAGTTTTCATTATGTGAATAACTTGGAAATCTTAGCTCAAACAGCTGCAAAACCTGTTTTCCCAGCACGGAGACCTTGAGTTCTATAATATAAGGCCATAAACATGTTTGTCTGAGTCTTCTATCAAAAGTTACAGCTATTTCTATGAAGTTGTACAAAAACGCTTTCTTTCGCCAAGACAGTGCGTTTCTCACTGTTACATGCATTTGAATGGGGAACTCGACCGAAACAAAGTATAAGTTTTCATTATGTGAATAACTTGGAAATCTTAGCTCAAACAGCTGCAAAACCTGTTTTCCCAGCACGGAGACCTTGAGTTCTATAAGATAAAGCCATAAACATGTGTATCCGAGTCTTCTATCAAAAGTTACAGCTATTTATATGAAGTTGTACAAAATAGCTTTCTTTCGCCAAGACAGTGCGTTTCTCACTGTTACATGCATTTTGAATGGGGAACTCGACCGAAACAAAGTATAGGTTTTCATTATGTGAATAACTTGGAAATCTTAGCTCAAACAGCTGCAAAACCTGTTTTCCCAGCACGGAGACCTTGAGTTCTATAAGATAAAGCCATAAACATGTTTGTATGAGTCTTCTATCAAAAGTTACAGCTATTTATATGAAGTTGTACAAAAACGCTTTCTTTCGCCAAGACAGTGCGTTTCTCACTGTTACATGCATTTGAATGGGGAACTCGACCGAAACAAAGTATAGGTTTTCATTATGTGAATAACTTGGAAATCTTAGCTCAAACAGCTGCAAAACCTGTTTTCCCAGCACGGAGACCTTGAGTTCTATAAGATAAAGCCATAAACATGTGTATCCGAGTCTTCTATCAAAAGTTACAGCTATTTATATGAAGTTGTACAAAAACGCTTTCTTTCGCCAAGACAGTGCGTTTCTCACTGTTACATGCATTTGAATGGGGAACTCGACCGAAACAAAGTATAAGTTTTCATTATGTGAATAACTTGGAAATCTTAGCTCAAACAGCTGCAAAACCTGTTTGCCCAGCACGGAGACCTTGAGTTCTATAAGATAAAGCCATAAACATGTGTATCCGAGTCTTCTATCAAAAGTTACAGCTATTTATATGAAGTTGTACAAAAACGCTTTCTTTCGCCAAGACAGTGCGTTTCTCACTGTTACATGCATTTGAATGGGGAACTCGACCGAAACAAAGTATAAGTTTTCATTATGTGAATAACTTGGAAATCTTAGCTCAAACAGCTGCAAAACCTGTTTTCCCAGCACGGAGACCTTGAGTTCTATAAGATAAAGCCATAAACATGTGTATCCGAGTCTTCTATCAAAAGTTACAGCTATTTATATGAAGTTGTACAAAATAGCTTTCTTTCGCCAAGACAGTGCGTTTCTCACTGTTACATGCATTTGAATGGGGAACTCGACCGAAACAAAGTATAGGTTTTCATTATGTGAATAACTTGGAAATCTTAGCTCAAACAGCTGCAAAACCTGTTTTCCCAGCACGGAGACCTTGAGTTCTATAAGATAAAACCATAAACATGTGTATCCGAGTCTTCTATCAAAAGTTACAGCTATTTATATGAAGTTGTACAAAATAGCTTTCTTTCGCCAAGACAGTGCGTTTCTCACTGTTACATGCATTTGAATGGGGAACTCGACCGAAACAAAGTATAGGTTTTCATTATGTGAATAACTTGGAAATCTTAGCTCAAACAGCTGCAAAACCTGTTTTCCCAGCACGGAGACCTTGAGTTCTATAAGATAAAGCCATAAACATGTGTATCCGAGTCTTCTATCAAAAGTTACAGCTATTTATATGAAGTTGTACAAAATAGCTTTCTTTCGCCAAGACAGTGCGTTTCTCACTGTTACATGCATTTGAATGGGGAACTCGACCGAAACAAAGTATAGGTTTTCATTATGTGAATAACTTGGAAATCTTAGCTCAAACAGCTGCAAAACCTGTTTTCCCAGCACGGAGACGTTGAGTTCTATAATATAAGGCCATAAACATGTTTGTATGAGTCTTCTATCAAAAGTTACAGCTATTTCTATGAAGTTGTACAAAAACGCTTTCTTTCGCCAAGACAGTGCGTTTCTCACTGTTACATGCATTTGAATGGGGAACTCGACCGAAACAAAGTATAGGTTTTCATTATGTGAATAACTTGGAAATCTTAGCTCAAACAGCTGCAAAACCTGTTTTCCCAGCACGGAGACCTTGAGTTCTATAAGATAAAGCCATAAACATGTGTATCCGAGTCTTCTATCAAAAGTTACAGCTATTTATATGAAGTTGTACAAAAACGCTTTCTTTCGCCAAGACAGTGCGTTTCTCACTGTTACATGCATTTGAATGGGGAACTCGACCGAAACAAAGTATAAGTTTTCATTATGTGAATAACTTGGAAATCTTAGCTCAAACAGCTGCAAAACCTGTTTTCCCAGCACGGAGACCTTGAGTTCTATAATATAAGGCCATAAACATGTTTGTCTGAGTCTTCTATCAAAAGTTACAGCTATTTCTATGAAGTTGTACAAAATAGCTTTCTTTCGCCAAGACAGTGCGTTTCTCACTGTTACATGCATTTGAATGGGGAACTCGACCGAAACAAAGTATAGGTTTTCATTATGTGAATAACTTGGAAATCTTAGCTCAAACAGCTGCAAAACCTGTTTTCCCAGCACGGAGACCTTGAGTTCTATAAGATAAAGCCATAAACATGTGTATCCGAGTCTTCTATCAAAAGTTACAGCTATTTATATGAAGTTGTACAAAATAGCTTTCTTTCGCCAAGACAGTGCGTTTCTCACTGTTACATGCATTTGAATGGGGAACTCGACCGAAACAAAGTATAGGTTTTCATTATGTGAATAACTTGGAAATCTTAGCTCAAACAGCTGCAAAACCTGTTTTCCCAGCACGGAGACGTTGAGTTCTATAATATAAGGCCATAAACATGTTTGTATGAGTCTTCTATCAAAAGTTACAGCTATTTCTATGAAGTTGTACAAAAACGCTTTCTTTCGCCAAGACAGTGCGTTTCTCACTGTTACATGCATTTGAATGGGGAACTCGACCGAAACAAAGTATAGGTTTTCATTATGTGAATAACTTGGAAATCTTAGCTCAAACAGCTGCAAAACCTGTTTTCCCAGCACGGAGACCTTGAGTTCTATAAGATAAAGCCATAAACATGTGTATCCGAGTCTTCTATCAAAAGTTACAGCTATTTATATGAAGTTGTACAAAATAGCTTTCTTTCGCCAAGACAGTGCGTTTCTCACTGTTACATGCATTTGAATGGGGAACTCGACCGAAACAAAGTATAGGTTTTCATTATGTGAATAACTTGGAAATCTTAGCTCAAACAGCTGCAAAACCTGTTTTCCCAGCACGGAGACGTTGAGTTCTATAATATAAGGCCATAAACATGTTTGTATGAGTCTTCTATCAAAAGTTACAGCTATTTCTATGAAGTTGTACAAAAACGCTTTCTTTCGCCAAGACAGTGCGTTTCTCACTGTTACATGCATTTGAATGGGGAACTCGACCGAAACAAAGTATAGGTTTTCATTATGTGAATAACTTGGAAATCTTAGCTCAAACAGCTGCAAAACCTGTTTTCCCAGCACGGAGACCTTGAGTTCTATAAGATAAAGCCATAAACATGTGTATCCGAGTCTTCTATCAAAAGTTACAGCTATTTATATGAAGTTGTACAAAAACGCTTTCTTTCGCCAAGACAGTGCGTTTCTCACTGTTACATGCATTTGAATGGGGAACTCGACCGAAACAAAGTATAAGTTTTCATTATGTGAATAACTTGGAAATCTTAGCTCAAACAGCTGCAAAACCTGTTTTCCCAGCACGGAGACCTTGAGTTCTATAATATAAGGCCATAAACATGTTTGTCTGAGTCTTCTATCAAAAGTTACAGCTATTTCTATGAAGTTGTACAAAATAGCTTTCTTTCGCCAAGACAGTGCGTTTCTCACTGTTACATGCATTTGAATGGGGAACTCGACCGAAACAAAGTATAGGTTTTCATTATGTGAATAACTTGGAAATCTTAGCTCAAACAGCTGCAAAACCTGTTTTCCCAGCACGGAGACCTTGAGTTCTATAAGATAAAGCCATAAACATGTGTATCCGAGTCTTCTATCAAAAGTTACAGCTATTTATATGAAGTTGTACAAAATAGCTTTCTTTCGCCAAGACAGTGCGTTTCTCACTGTTACATGCATTTGAATGGGGAACTCGACCGAAACAAAGTATAGGTTTTCATTATGTGAATAACTTGGAAATCTTAGCTCAAACAGCTGCAAAACCTGTTTTCCCAGCACGGAGACGTTGAGTTCTATAATATAAGGCCATAAACATGTTTGTATGAGTCTTCTATCAAAAGTTACAGCTATTTCTATGAAGTTGTACAAAAACGCTTTCTTTCGCCAAGACAGTGCGTTTCTCACTGTTACATGCATTTGAATGGGGAACTCGACCGAAACAAAGTATAGGTTTTCATTATGTGAATAACTTGGAAATCTTAGCTCAAACAGCTGCAAAACCTGTTTTCCCAGCACGGAGACCTTGAGTTCTATAAGATAAAGCCATAAACATGTGTATCCGAGTCTTCTATCAAAAGTTACAGCTATTTATATGAAGTTGTACAAAATAGCTTTCTTTCGCCAAGACAGTGCGTTTCTCACTGTTACATGCATTTGAATGGGGAACTCGACCGAAACAAAGTATAGGTTTTCATTATGTGAATAACTTGGAAATCTTAGCTCAAACAGCTGCAAAACCTGTTTTCCCAGCACGGAGACCTTGAGTTCTATAATATAAGGCCATAAACATGTTTGTATGAGTCTTCTATCAAAAGTTACAGCTATTTCTATGAAGTTGTACAAAAACGCTTTCTTTCGCCAAGACAGTGCGTTTCTCACTGTTACATGCATTTGAATGGGGAACTCGACCGAAACAAAGTATAGGTTTTCATTATGTGAATAACTTGGAAATCTTAGCTCAAACAGCTGCAAAACCTGTTTTCCCAGCACGGAGACCTTGAGTTCTATAAGATAAAGCCATAAACATGTGTATCCGAGTCTTCTATCAAAAGTTACAGCTATTTATATGAAGTTGTACAAAAACGCTTTCTTTCGCCAAGACAGTGCGTTTCTCACTGTTACATGCATTTGAATGGGGAACTCGACCGAAACAAAGTATAGGTTTTCATTATGTGAATAACTTGGAAATCTTAGCTCAAACAGCTGCAAAACCTGTTTTCCCAGCATGGAGACGTTGAGTTCTATAATATAAGGCCATAAACATGTTTGTATGAGTCTTCTATCAAAAGTTACAGCTATTTCTATGAAGTTGTACAAAAACGCTTTCTTTCGCCAAGACAGTGCGTTTCTCACTGTTACATGCATTTGAATGGGGAACTCGACCGAAACAAAGTATAGGTTTTCATTATGTGAATAACTTGGAAATCTTAGCTCAAACAGCTGCAAAACCTGTTTTCCCAGCACGGAGACCTTGAGTTCTATAAGATAAAGCCATAAACATGTGTATCCGAGTCTTCTATCAAAAGTTACAGCTATTTATATGAAGTTGTACAAAATAGCTTTCTTTCGCCAAGACAGTGCGTTTCTCACTGTTACATGCATTTGAATGGGGAACTCGACCGAAACAAAGTATAGGTTTTCATTATGTGAATAACTTGGAAATCTTAGCTCAAACAGCTGCAAAACCTGTTTTCCCAGCACGGAGACCTTGAGTTCTATAAGATAAAGCCATAAACATGTGTATCCGAGTCTTCTATCAAAAGTTACAGCTATTTATATGAAGTTGTACAAAAACGCTTTCTTTCGCCAAGACAGTGCGTTTCTCACTGTTACATGCATTTGAATGGGGAACTCGACCGAAACAAAGTATAGGTTTTCATTATGTGAATAACTTGGAAATCTTAGCTCAAACAGCTGCAAAACCTGTTTTCCCAGCACGGAGACCTTGAGTTCTATAAGATAAAGCCATAAACATGTGTATCCGAGTCTTCTATCAAAAGTTACAGCTATTTATATGAAGTTGTACAAAAACGCTTTCTTTCGCCAAGACAGTGCGTTTCTCACTGTTACATGCATTTGAATGGGGAACTCGACCGAAACAAAGTATAAGTTTTCATTATGTGAATAACTTGGAAATCTTAGCTCAAACAGCTGCAAAACCTGTTTTCCCAGCACGGAGACCTTGAGTTCTATAATATAAGGCCATAAACATGTTTGTCTGAGTCTTCTATCAAAAGTTACAGCTATTTCTATGAAGTTGTACAAAAACGCTTTCTTTCGCCAAGACAGTGCGTTTCTCACTGTTACATGCATTTGAATGGGGAACTCGACCGAAACAAAGTATAGGTTTTCATTATGTGAATAACTTGGAAATCTTAGCTCAAACAGCTGCAAAACCTGTTTGCCCAGCATGGGAACCTTGAGTTCTATAAGATAAAGCCATAAACATGTGTATCCAAGTCTTCTATCAAAAGTTACAGCTATTTATATGAAGTTGTACAAAAACGCTTTCTTTCGCCAAGACAGTGCGTTTCTCACTGTTACATGCATTTGAATGGGGAACTCGACCGAAACAAAGTATAAGTTTTCATTATGTGAATAACTTGGAAATCTTAGCTCAAACAGCTGCAAAACCTGTTTTCCCAGCACGGAGACCTTGAGTTCTATAATATAAGGCCATAAACATGTTTGTCTGAGTCTTCTATCAAAAGTTACAGCTATTTCTATGAAGTTGTACAAAAACGCTTTCTTTCGCCAAGACAGTGCGTTTCTCACTGTTACATGCATTTTGAATGGGGAACTCGACCGAAACAAAGTATAGGTTTTCATTATGTGAATAACTTGGAAATCTTAGCTCAAACAGCTGCAAAACCTGTTTGCCCAGCACGGAGACGTTGAGTTCTATAATATAAGGCCATAAACATGTTTGTATGAGTCTTCTATCAAAAGTTACAGCTATTTCTATGAAGTTGTACAAAAACGCTTTCTTTCGCCAAGACAGTGCGTTTCTCACTGTTACATGCATTTGAATGGAGAACTCGACCGAAACAAAGTATAGGTTTTCATTATGTGAATAACTTGGAAATCTTAGCTCAAACAGCTGCAAAACCTGTTTTCCCAGCACGGAGACCTTGAGTTCTATAAGATAAAACCATAAACATGTGTATCCGAGTCTTCTATCAAAAGTTACAGCTATTTATATGAAGTTGTACAAAATAGCTTTCTTTCGCCAAGACAGTGCGTTTCTCACTGTTACATGCATTTGAATGGGGAACTCGACCGAAACAAAGTATAGGTTTTCATTATGTGAATAACTTGGAAATCTTAGCTCAAACAGCTGCAAAACCTGTTTTCCCAGCACGGAGACCTTGAGTTCTATAAGATAAAGCCATAAACATGTGTATCCGAGTCTTCTATCAAAAGTTACAGCTATTTATATGAAGTTGTACAAAATAGCTTTCTTTCGCCAAGACAGTGCGTTTCTCACTGTTACATGCATTTGAATGGGGAACTCGACCGAAACAAAGTATAGGTTTTCATTATGTGAATAACTTGGAAATCTTAGCTCAAACAGCTGCAAAACCTGTTTTCCCAGCACGGAGACGTTGAGTTCTATAATATAAGGCCATAAACATGTTTGTATGAGTCTTCTATCAAAAGTTACAGCTATTTCTATGAAGTTGTACAAAAACGCTTTCTTTCGCCAAGACAGTGCGTTTCTCACTGTTACATGCATTTGAATGGGGAACTCGACCGAAACAAAGTATAGGTTTTCATTATGTGAATAACTTGGAAATCTTAGCTCAAACAGCTGCAAAACCTGTTTTCCCAGCACGGAGACCTTGAGTTCTATAAGATAAAGCCATAAACATGTGTATCCGAGTCTTCTATCAAAAGTTACAGCTATTTATATGAAGTTGTACAAAAACGCTTTCTTTCGCCAAGACAGTGCGTTTCTCACTGTTACATGCATTTGAATGGGGAACTCGACCGAAACAAAGTATAGGTTTTCATTATGTGAATAACTTGGAAATCTTAGCTCAAACAGCTGCAAAACCTGTTTTCCCAGCACGGAGACGTTGAGTTCTATAATATAAGGCCATAAACATGTTTGTATGAGTCTTCTATCAAAAGTTACAGCTATTTCTATGAAGTTGTACAAAAACGCTTTCTTTCGCCAAGACAGTGCGTTTCTCACTGTTACATGCATTTGAATGGGGAACTCGACCGAAACAAAGTATAGGTTTTCATTATGTGAATAACTTGGAAATCTTAGCTCAAACAGCTGCAAAACCTGTTTTCCCAGCACGGAGACCTTGAGTTCTATAAGATAAAGCCATAAACATGTGTATCCGAGTCTTCTATCAAAAGTTACAGCTATTTATATGAAGTTGTACAAAAACGCTTTCTTTCGCCAAGACAGTGCGTTTCTCACTGTTACATGCATTTGAATGGGGAACTCGACCGAAACAAAGTATAAGTTTTCATTATGTGAATAACTTGGAAATCTTAGCTCAAACAGCTGCAAAACCTGTTTGCCCAGCACGGAGACGTTGAGTTCTATAATATAAGGCCATAAACATGTTTGTATGAGTCTTCTATCAAAAGTTACAGCTATTTCTATGAAGTTGTACAAAAACGCTTTCTTTCGCCAAGACAGTGCGTTTCTCACTGTTACATGCATTTGAATGGGGAACTCGACCGAAACAAAGTATAGGTTTTCATTATGTGAATAACTTGGAAATCTTAGCTCAAACAGCTGCAAAACCTGTTTGCCCAGCACGGAGACCTTGAGTTCTATAAGATAAAGCCATAAACATGTGTATCCGAGTCTTCTATCAAAAGTTACAGCTATTTATATGAAGTTGTACAAAAACGCTTTCTTTCGCCAAGACAGTGCGTTTCTCACTGTTACATGCATTTGAATGGGGAACTCGACCGAAACAAAGTATAAGTTTTCATTATGTGAATAACTTGGAAATCTTAGCTCAAACAGCTGCAAAACCTGTTTTCCCAGCACGGAGACCTTGAGTTCTATAATATAAGGCCATAAACATGTTTGTCTGAGTCTTCTATCAAAAGTTACAGCTATTTCTATGAAGTTGTACAAAAACGCTTTCTTTCGCCAAGACAGTGCGTTTCTCACTGTTACATGCATTTTGAATGGGGAACTCGACCGAAACAAAGTATAGGTTTTCATTATGTGAATAACTTGGAAATCTTAGCTCAAACAGCTGCAAAACCTGTTTTCCCAGCACGGAGACCTTGAGTTCTATAAGATAAAGCCATAAACATGTGTATCCGAGTCTTCTATCAAAAGTTACAGCTATTTATATGAAGTTGTACAAAATAGCTTTCTTTCGCCAAGACAGTGCGTTTCTCACTGTTACATGCATTTGAATGGGGAACTCGACCGAAACAAAGTATAGGTTTTCATTATGTGAATAACTTGGAAATCTTAGCTCAAACAGCTGCAAAACCTGTTTTCCCAGCACGGAGACGTTGAGTTCTATAATATAAGGCCATAAACATGTTTGTATGAGTCTTCTATCAAAAGTTACAGCTATTTCTATGAAGTTGTACAAAAACGCTTTCTTTCGCCAAGACAGTGCGTTTCTCACTGTTACATGCATTTGAATGGGGAACTCGACCGAAACAAAGTATAGGTTTTCATTATGTGAATAACTTGGAAATCTTAGCTCAAACAGCTGCAAAACCTGTTTTCCCAGCACGGAGACCTTGAGTTCTATAAGATAAAGCCATAAACATGTGTATCCGAGTCTTCTATCAAAAGTTACAGCTATTTATATGAAGTTGTACAAAAACGCTTTCTTTCGCCAAGACAGTGCGTTTCTCACTGTTACATGCATTTGAATGGGGAACTCGACCGAAACAAAGTATAAGTTTTCATTATGTGAATAACTTGGAAATCTTAGCTCAAACAGCTGCAAAACCTGTTTTCCCAGCACGGAGACCTTGAGTTCTATAATATAAGGCCATAAACATGTTTGTCTGAGTCTTCTATCAAAAGTTACAGCTATTTCTATGAAGTTGTACAAAAATGCTTTCTTTCGCCAAGACAGTGCGTTTCTCACTGTTACATGCATTTTGAATGGGGAACTCGACCGAAACAAAGTATAGGTTTTCATTATGTGAATAACTTCGAAATCTTAGCTCAAACAGCTGCAAAACCTGTTTGCCCAGCACGGAGACGTTGAGTTCTATAATATAAGGCCATAAACATGTTTGTATGAGTCTTCTATCAAAAGTTACAGCTATTTCTATGAAGTTGTACAAAAACGCTTTCTTTCGCCAAGACAGTGCGTTTCTCACTGTTACATGCATTTGAATGGGGAACTCGACTGAAACAAAGTAGAAGTTTTCATTATGTGAATAACTTGGAAATCTTAGCTCAAACAGCTGCAAAACCTGTTTTCCCAGCACGGAGACCTTGAGTTCTATAATATAAGGCCATAAACATGTTTGTCTGAGTCTTCTATCAAAAGTTACAGCTATTTCTATGAAGTTGTACAAAAACGCTTTCTTTCGCCAAGACAGTGCGTTTCTCACTGTTACATGGATTTTGAATGGGGAACTCGACCGAAACAAAGTATAGGTTTTCATTATGTGAATAACTTGGAAATCTTAGCTCAAACAGCTGCAAAACCTGTTTTCCCAGCACGGAGACCTTGAGTTCTATAAGATAAAGCCATAAACATGTGTATCCGAGTCTTCTATCAAAAGTTACAGCTATTTCTATGAAGTTGTACAAAATAGCTTTCTTTTGCCAAGACAGTGCGTTTCTCACTGTTACATGCATTTGAATGGGGAACTCGACCGAAACAAAGTATAGGTTTTCATTATGTGAATAACTTGGAAATCTTAGCTCAAACAGCTGCAAAACCTGTTTTCCCAGCACGGAGACCTTGAGTTCTATAAGATAAAGCCATAAACATGTGTATCCGAGTCTTCTATCAAAAGTTACAGCTATTTATATGAAGTTGTACAAAATAGCTTTCTTTCGCCAAGACAGTGCGTTTCTCACTGTTACATGCATTTGAATGGGGAACTCGACCGAAACAAAGTATAAGTTTTCATTATGTGAATAACTTGGAAATCTTAGCTCAAACAGCTGCAAAACCTGTTTTCCCAGCACGGAGACGTTGAGTTCTATAATATAAGGCCATAAACATGTTTGTATGAGTCTTCTATCAAAAGTTACAGCTATTTCTATGAAGTTGTACAAAAACGCTTTCTTTCGCCAAGACAGTGCGTTTCTCACTGTTACATGCATTTGAATGGGGAATTCGACCGAAACAAAGTATAGGTTTTCATTATGTGAATAACTTGGAAATCTTAGCTCAAACAGCTGCAAAACCTGTTTTCCCAGCACGGAGACCTTGAGTTCTATAAGATAAAGCCATAAACATGTGTATCCGAGTCTTCTATCAAAAGTTACAGCTATTTATATGAAGTTGTACAAAATAGCTTTCTTTCGCCAAGACAGTGCGTTTCTCACTGTTACATGCATTTGAATGGGGAACTCGACCGAAACAAAGTATAGGTTTTCATTATGTGAATAACTTGGAAATCTTAGCTCAAACAGCTGCAAAACCTGTTTTCCCAGCACGGAGACCTTGAGTTCTATAAGATAAAGCCATAAACATGTGTATCCGAGTCTTCTATCAAAAGTTACAGCTATTTATATGAAGTTGTACAAAAACGCTTTCTTTCGCCAAGACAGTGCGTTTCTCACTGTTACATGCATTTGAATGGGGAACTCGACCGAAACAAAGTATAAGTTTTCATTATGTGAATAACTTGGAAATCTTAGCTCAAACAGCTGCAAAACCTGTTTTCCCAGCACGGAGACCTTGAGTTCTATAATATAAGGCCATAAACATGTTTGTCTGAGTCTTCTATCAAAAGTTACAGCTATTTCTATGAAGTTGTACAAAAACGCTTTCTTTCGCCAAGACAGTGCGTTTCTCACTGTTACATGCATTTTGAATGGGGAACTCGACCGAAACAAAGTATAGGTTTTCATTATGTGAATAACTTGGAAATCTTAGCTCAAACAGCTGCAAAACCTGTTTTCCCAGCACGGAGACCTTGAGTTCTATAAGATAAAGCCATAAACATGTGTATCCGAGTCTTCTATCAAAAGTTACAGCTATTTATATGAAGTTGTACAAAATAGCTTTCTTTCGCCAAGACAGTGCGTTTCTCACTGTTACATGCATTTGAATGGGGAACTCGACCGAAACAAAGTATAGGTTTTCATTATGTGAATAACTTGGAAATCTTAGCTCAAACAGCTGCAAAACCTGTTTTCCCAGCACGGAGACCTTGAGTTCTATAAGATAAAGCCATAAACATGTGTATCCGAGTCTTCTATCAAAAGTTACAGCTATTTATATGAAGTTGTACAAAAACGCTTTCTTTCGCCAAGACAGTGCGTTTCTCACTGTTACATGCATTTGAATGGGGAACTCGACCGAAACAAAGTATAAGTTTTCATTATGTGAATAACTTGGAAATCTTAGCTCAAACAGCTGCAAAACCTGTTTTCCCAGCACGGAGACCTTGAGTTCTATAATATAAGGCCATAAACATGTTTGTATGAGTCTTCTATCAAAAGTTACAGCTATTTCTATGAAGTTGTACAAAAACGCTTTCTTTCGCCAAGACAGTGCGTTTCTCACTGTTACATGCATTTGAATGGGGAACTCGACCGAAACAAAGTATAGGTTTTCATTATGTGAATAACTTGGAAATCTTAGCTCAAACAGCTGCAAAACCTGTTTTCCCAGCACGGAGACCTTGAGTTCTATAATATAAGGCCATAAACATGTTTGTCTGAATCTTCTATCAAAAGTTACAGCTATTTCTATGAAGTTGTACAAAAACGCTTTCTTTCGCCAAGACAGTGCGTTTCTCACTGTTACATGCATTTGAATGGGGAACTCGACCGAAACAAAGTATAGGTTTTCATTATGTGAATAACTTGGAAATCTTAGCTCAAACAGCTGCAAAACCTGTTTTCCCAGCACGGAGACCTTGAGTTCTATAAGATAAAGCCATAAACATGTGTATCCGAGTCTTCTATCAAAAGTTACAGCTATTTATATGAAGTTGTACAAAAACGCTTTCTTTCGCCAAGACAGTGCGTTTCTCACTGTTACATGCATTTGAATGGGGAACTCGACCGAAACAAAGTATAAGTTTTCATTATGTGAATAACTTGGAAATCTTAGCTCAAACAGCTGCAAAACCTGTTTGCCCAGCACGGAGACCTTGAGTTCTATAAGATAAAGCCATAAACATGTGTATCCGAGTCTTCTATCAAAAGTTACAGCTATTTATATGAAGTTGTACAAAAACGCTTTCTTTCGCCAAGACAGTGCGTTTCTCACTGTTACATGCATTTGAATGGTGAACTCGACCGAAACAAAGTATAAGTTTTCATTATGTGAATAACTTGGAAATCTTAGCTCAAACAGCTGCAAAACCTGTTTTCCCAGCACGGAGACCTTGAGTTCTATAAGATAAAGCCATAAACATGTGTATCCGAGTCTTCTATCAAAAGTTACAGCTATTTATATGAAGTTGTACAAAATAGCTTTCTTTCGCCAAGACAGTGCGTTTCTCACTGTTACATGCATTTGAATGGGGAACTCGACCGAAACAAAGTATAGGTTTTCATTATGTGAATAACTTGGAAATCTTAGCTCAAACAGCTGCAAAACCTGTTTTCCCAGCACGGAGACGTTGAGTTCTATAATATAAGGCCATAAACATGTTTGTATGAGTCTTCTATCAAAAGTTACAGCTATTTCTATGAAGTTGTACAAAAACGCTTTCTTTCGCCAAGACAGTGCGTTTCTCACTGTTACATGCATTTGAATGGGGAACTCGACCGAAACAAAGTATAGGTTTTCATTATGTGAATAACTTGGAAATCTTAGCTCAAACAGCTGCAAAACCTGTTTTCCCAGCACGGAGACCTTGAGTTCTATAAGATAAAGCCATAAACATGTGTATCCGAGTCTTCTATCAAAAGTTACAGCTATTTATATGAAGTTGTACAAAAACGCTTTCTTTCGCCAAGACAGTGCGTTTCTCACTGTTACATGCATTTGAATGGGGAACTCGACCGAAACAAAGTATAAGTTTTCATTATGTGAATAACTTGGAAATCTTAGCTCAAACAGCTGCAAAACCTGTTTTCCCAGCACGGAGACCTTGAGTTCTATAATATAAGGCCATAAACATGTTTGTCTGAGTCTTCTATCAAAAGTTACAGCTATTTCTATGAAGTTGTACAAAAACGCTTTCTTTCGCCAAGACAGTGCGTTTCTCACTGTTACATGCATTTTGAATGGGGAACTCGACCGAAACAAAGTATAGGTTTTCATTATGTGAATAACTTGGAAATCTTAGCTCAAACAGCTGCAAAACCTGTTTGCCCAGCACGGAGACGTTGAGTTCTATAATATAAGGCCATAAACATGTTTGTATGAGTCTTCTATCAAAAGTTACAACTATTTCTATGAAGTTGTACAAAAACGCTTTCTTTCGCCAAGACAGTGCGTTTCTCACTGTTACATGCATTTGAATGGGGAACTCGACCGAAACAAAGTATAGGTTTTCATTATGTGAATAACTTGGAAATCTTAGCTCAAACAGCTGCAAAACCTGTTTTCCCAGCACGGAGACCTTGAGTTCTATAAGATAAAACCATAAACATGTGTATCCGAGTCTTCTATCAAAAGTTACAGCTATTTATATGAAGTTGTACAAAATAGCTTTCTTTCGCCAAGACAGTGCGTTTCTCACTGTTACATGCATTTGAATGGGGAACTCGACCGAAACAAAGTATAGGTTTTCATTATGTGAATAACTTGGAAATCTTAGCTCAAACAGCTGCAAAACCTGTTTTCCCAGCACGGAGACCTTGAGTTCTATAAGATAAAGCCATAAACATGTGTATCCGAGTCTTCTATCAAAAGTTACAGCTATTTATATGAAGTTGTACAAAATAGCTTTCTTTCGCCAAGACAGTGCGTTTCTCACTGTTACATGCATTTGAATGGGGAACTCGACCGAAACAAAGTATAGGTTTTCATTATGTGAATAACTTGGAAATCTTAGCTCAAACAGCTGCAAAACCTGTTTTCCCAGCACGGAGACGTTGAGTTCTATAATATAAGGCCATAAACATGTTTGTATGAGTCTTCTATCAAAAGTTACAGCTATTTCTATGAAGTTGTACAAAAACGCTTTCTTTCGCCAAGACAGTGCGTTTCTCACTGTTACATGCATTTGAATGGGGAACTCGACCGAAACAAAGTATAGGTTTTCATTATGTGAATAACTTGGAAATCTTAGCTCAAACAGCTGCAAAACCTGTTTTCCCAGCACGGAGACCTTGAGTTCTATAAGATAAAGCCATAAACATGTGTATCCGAGTCTTCTATCAAAAGTTACAGCTATTTATATGAAGTTGTACAAAAACGCTTTCTTTCGCCAAGACAGTGCGTTTCTCACTGTTACATGCATTTGAATGGGGAACTCGACCGAAACAAAGTATAGGTTTTCATTATGTGAATAACTTGGAAATCTTAGCTCAAACAGCTGCAAAACCTGTTTTCCCAGCACGGAGACGTTGAGTTCTATAATATAAGGCCATAAACATGTTTGTATGAGTCTTCTATCAAAAGTTACAGCTATTTCTATGAAGTTGTACAAAAACGCTTTCTTTCGCCAAGACAGTGCGTTTCTCACTGTTACATGCATTTGAATGGGGAACTCGACCGAAACAAAGTATAGGTTTTCATTATGTGAATAACTTGGAAATCTTAGCTCAAACAGCTGCAAAACCTGTTTTCCCAGCACGGAGACCTTGAGTTCTATAAGATAAAGCCATAAACATGTGTATCCGAGTCTTCTATCAAAAGTTACAGCTATTTATATGAAGTTGTACAAAAACGCTTTCTTTCGCCAAGACAGTGCGTTTCTCACTGTTACATGCATTTGAATGGGGAACTCGACCGAAACAAAGTATAAGTTTTCATTATGTGAATAACTTGGAAATCTTAGCTCAAACAGCTGCAAAACCTGTTTTCCCAGCACGGAACCTTGAGTTCTATAAGATAAAGCCATAAACATGTGTATCCGAGTCTTCTATCAAAAGTTACAGCTATTTATATGAAGTTGTACAAAAACGCTTTCTTTCGCCAAGACAGTGCGTTTCTCACTGTTACATGCATTTGAATGGGGAACTCGACCGAAACAAAGTTTTCATTATGTGAATAACTTGGAAATCTTAGCTCAAACAGCTGCAAAACCTGTTTTCCCAGCACGGAGACCTTGAGTTCTATAATATAAGGCCATAAACATGTTTGTCTGAGTCTTCTATCAAAAGTTACAGCTATTTCTATGAAGTTGTACAAAAACGCTTTCTTTCGCCAAGACAGTGCGTTTCTCACTGTTACATGCATTTTGAATGGGGAACTCGACCGAAACAAAGTATAGGTTTTCATTATGTGAATAACTTGGAAATCTTAGCTCAAACAGCTGCAAAACCTGTTTTCCCAGCACGGAGACCTTGAGTTCTATAAGATAAAGCCATAAACATGTGTATCCGAGTCTTCTATCAAAAGTTACAGCTATTTATATGAAGTTGTACAAAATAGCTTTCTTTCGCCAAGACAGTGCGTTTCTCACTGTTACATGCATTTGAATGGGGAACTCGACCGAAACAAAGTATAGGTTTTCATTATGTGAATAACTTGGAAATCTTAGCTCAAACAGCTGCAAAACCTGTTTTCCCAGCACGGAGACGTTGAGTTCTATAATATAAGGCCATAAACATGTTTGTATGAGTCTTCTATCAAAAGTTACAGCTATTTCTATGAAGTTGTACAAAAACGCTTTCTTTCGCCAAGACAGTGCGTTTCTCACTGTTACATGCATTTGAATGGGGAACTCGACTGAAACAAATTATAAGTTTTCATTATGTGAATAACTTGGAAATCTTAGCTCAAACAGCTGCAAAACCTGTTTTCCCAGCACGGAGACCTTGAGTTCTATAATATAAGGCCATAAACATGTTTGTCTGAGTCTTCTATCAAAAGTTACAGCTATTTCTATGAAGTTGTACAAAAACGCTTTCTTTCGCCAAGACAGTGCGTTTCTCACTGTTACATGGATTTTGAATGGGGAACTCGACCGAAACAAAGTATAGGTTTTCATTATGTGAATAACTTGGAAATCTTAGCTCAAACAGCTGCAAAACCTGTTTTCCCAGCACGGAGACCTTGAGTTCTATAAGATAAAGCCATAAACATGTGTATCCGAGTCTTCTATCAAAAGTTACAGCTATTTCTATGAAGTTGTACAAAATAGCTTTCTTTTGCCAAGACAGTGCGTTTCTCACTGTTACATGCATTTGAATGGGGAACTCGACCGAAACAAAGTATAGGTTTTCATTATGTGAATAACTTGGAAATCTTAGCTCAAACAGCTGCAAAACCTGTTTTCCCAGCACGGAGACCTTGAGTTCTATAAGATAAAGCCATAAACATGTGTATCCGAGTCTTCTATCAAAAGTTACAGCTATTTATATGAAGTTGTACAAAATAGCTTTCTTTCGCCAAGACAGTGCGTTTCTCACTGTTACATGCATTTGAATGGGGAACTCGACCGAAACAAAGTATAAGTTTTCATTATGTGAATAACTTGGAAATCTTAGCTCAAACAGCTGCAAAACCTGTTTTCCCAGCACGGAGACGTTGAGTTCTATAATATAAGGCCATAAACATGTTTGTATGAGTCTTCTATCAAAAGTTACAGCTATTTCTATGAAGTTGTACAAAAACGCTTTCTTTCGCCAAGACAGTGCGTTTCTCACTGTTACATGCATTTGAATGGGGAATTCGACCGAAACAAAGTATAGGTTTTCATTATGTGAATAACTTGGAAATCTTAGCTCAAACAGCTGCAAAACCTGTTTTCCCAGCACGGAGACCTTGAGTTCTATAAGATAAAGCCATAAACATGTGTATCCGAGTCTTCTATCAAAAGTTACAGCTATTTATATGAAGTTGTACAAAATAGCTTTCTTTCGCCAAGACAGTGCGTTTCTCACTGTTACATGCATTTGAATGGGGAACTCGACCGAAACAAAGTATAGGTTTTCATTATGTGAATAACTTGGAAATCTTAGCTCAAACAGCTGCAAAACCTGTTTTCCCAGCACGGAGACCTTGAGTTCTATAAGATAAAGCCATAAACATGTGTATCCGAGTCTTCTATCAAAAGTTACAGCTATTTATATGAAGTTGTACAAAAACGCTTTCTTTCGCCAAGACAGTGCGTTTCTCACTGTTACATGCATTTGAATGGGGAACTCGACCGAAACAAAGTATAAGTTTTCATTATGTGAATAACTTGGAAATCTTAGCTCAAACAGCTGCAAAACCTGTTTTCCCAGCACGGAGACCTTGAGTTCTATAATATAAGGCCATAAACATGTTTGTCTGAGTCTTCTATCAAAAGTTACAGCTATTTCTATGAAGTTGTACAAAAACGCTTTCTTTCGCCAAGACAGTGCGTTTCTCACTGTTACATGCATTTTGAATGGGGAACTCGACCGAAACAAAGTATAGGTTTTCATTATGTGAATAACTTGGAAATCTTAGCTCAAACAGCTGCAAAACCTGTTTTCCCAGCACGGAGACCTTGAGTTCTATAAGATAAAGCCATAAACATGTGTATCCGAGTCTTCTATCAAAAGTTACAGCTATTTATATGAAGTTGTACAAAATAGCTTTCTTTCGCCAAGACAGTGCGTTTCTCACTGTTACATGCATTTGAATGGGGAACTCGACCGAAACAAAGTATAGGTTTTCATTATGTGAATAACTTGGAAATCTTAGCTCAAACAGCTGCAAAACCTGTTTTCCCAGCACGGAGACCTTGAGTTCTATAAGATAAAGCCATAAACATGTGTATCCGAGTCTTCTATCAAAAGTTACAGCTATTTATATGAAGTTGTACAAAAACGCTTTCTTTCGCCAAGACAGTGCGTTTCTCACTGTTACATGCATTTGAATGGGGAACGCGACCGAAACAAAGTATAAGTTTTCATTATGTGAATAACTTGGAAATCTTAGCTCAAACAGCTGCAAAACCTGTTTTCCCAGCACGGAGACCTTGAGTTCTATAATATAAGGCCATAAACATGTTTGTATGAGTCTTCTATCAAAAGTTACAGCTATTTCTATGAAGTTGTACAAAAACGCTTTCTTTCGCCAAGACAGTGCGTTTCTCACTGTTACATGCATTTGAATGGGGAACTCGACCGAAACAAAGTATAGGTTTTCATTATGTGAATAACTTGGAAATCTTAGCTCAAACAGCTGCAAAACCTGTTTTCCCAGCACGGAGACCTTGAGTTCTATAATATAAGGCCATAAACATGTTTGTCTGAATCTTCTATCAAAAGTTACAGCTATTTCTATGAAGTTGTACAAAAACGCTTTCTTTCGCCAAGACAGTGCGTTTCTCACTGTTACATGCATTTTGAATGGGGAACTCGACCGAAACAAAGTATAGGTTTTCATTATGTGAATAACTTGGAAATCTTAGCTCAAACAGCTGCAAAACCTGTTTTCCCAGCACGGAGACCTTGAGTTCTATAATATAAGGCCATAAACATGTGTATCCGAGTCTTCTATCAAAAGTTACAGCTATTTATATGAAGTTGTACAAAATAGCTTTCTTTCGCCAAGACAGTGCGTTTCTCACTGTTACATGCATTTGAATGGGGAACTCGACCGAAACAAAGTATAGGTTTTCATTATGTGAATAACTTGGAAATCTTAGCTCAAACAGCTGCAAAACCTGTTTTCCCAGCACGGAGACCTTGAGTTCTATAAGATAAAGCCATAAACATGTGTATCCGAGTCTTCTATCAAAAGTTACAGCTATTTATATGAAGTTGTACAAAAACGCTTTCTTTCGCCAAGACAGTGCGTTTCTCACTGTTACATGCATTTGAATGGGGAACTCGACCGAAACAAAGTATAAGTTTTCATTATGTGAATAACTTGGAAATCTTAGCTCAAACAGCTGCAAAACCTGTTTTCCCAGCACGGAGACCTTGAGTTCTATAATATAAGGCCATAAACATGTTTGTATGAGTCTTCTATCAAAAGTTACAGCTATTTCTATGAAGTTGTACAAAAACGCTTTCTTTCGCCAAGACAGTGCGTTTCTCACTGTTACATGCATTTGAATGGGGAACTCGACCGAAACAAAGTATAGGTTTTCATTATGTGAATAACTTGGAAATCTTAGCTCAAACAGCTGCAAAACCTGTTTTCCCAGCACGGAGACCTTGAGTTCTATAATATAAGGCCATAAACATGTTTGTCTGAATCTTCTATCAAAAGTTACAGCTATTTCTATGAAGTTGTACAAAAACGCTTTCTTTCGCCAAGACAGTGCGTTTCTCACTGTTACATGCATTTTGAATGGGGAACTCGACCGAAACAAAGTATAGGTTTTCATTATGTGAATAACTTGGAAATCTTAGCTCAAACAGCTGCAAAACCTGTTTTCCCAGCACGGAGACCTTGAGTTCTATAATATAAGGCCATAAACATGTTTGTCTGAGTCTTCTATCAAAAGTTACAGCTATTTCTATGAAGTTGTACAAAAACGCTTTCTTTCGCCAAGACAGTGCGTTTCTCACTGTTACATGCATTTTGAATGGGGAACTCGACCGAAACAAAGTATAGGTTTTCATTATGTGAATAACTTGGAAATCTTAGCTCAAACAGCTGCAAAACCTGTTTTCCCAGCACGGAGACCTTGAGTTCTATAAGATAAAGCCATAAACATGTGTATCCGAGTCTTCTATCAAAAGTTACAGCTATTTATATGAAGTTGTACAAAATAGCTTTCTTTCGCCAAGACAGTGCGTTTCTCACTGTTACATGCATTTGAATGGGGAACTCGACCGAAACAAAGTATAGGTTTTCATTATGTGAATAACTTGGAAATCTTAGCTCAAACAGCTGCAAAACCTGTTTTCCCAGCACGGAGACCTTGAGTTCTATAAGATAAAGCCATAAACATGTGTATCCGAGTCTTCTATCAAAAGTTACAGCTATTTATATGAAGTTGTACAAAAACGCTTTCTTTCGCCAAGACAGTGCGTTTCTCACTGTTACATGCATTTGAATGGGGAACTCGACCGAAACAAAGTATAAGTTTTCATTATGTGAATAACTTGGAAATCTTAGCTCAAACAGCTGCAAAACCTGTTTTCCCAGCACGGAGACCTTGAGTTCTATAAGATAAAGCCATAAACATGTGTATCCGAGTCTTCTATCAAAAGTTACAGCTATTTCTATGAAGTTGTACAAAATAGCTTTCTTTTGCCAAGACAGTGCGTTTCTCACTGTTACATGCATTTGAATGGGGAACTCGACCGAAACAAAGTATAGGTTTTCATTATGTGAATAACTTGGAAATCTTAGCTCAAACAGCTGCAAAACCTGTTTTCCCAGCACGGAGACCTTGAGTTCTATAAGATAAAGCCATAAACATGTGTATCCGAGTCTTCTATCAAAAGTTACAGCTATTTATATGAAGTTGTACAAAATAGCTTTCTTTCGCCAAGACAGTGCGTTTCTCACTGTTACATGCATTTGAATGGGGAACTCGACCGAAACAAAGTATAAGTTTTCATTATGTGAATAACTTGGAAATCTTAGCTCAAACAGCTGCAAAACCTGTTTTCCCAGCACGGAGACGTTGAGTTCTATAATATAAGGCCATAAACATGTTTGTATGAGTCTTCTATCAAAAGTTACAGCTATTTCTATGAAGTTGTACAAAAACGCTTTCTTTCGCCAAGACAGTGCGTTTCTCACTGTTACATGCATTTGAATGGGGAATTCGACCGAAACAAAGTATAGGTTTTCATTATGTGAATAACTTGGAAATCTTAGCTCAAACAGCTGCAAAACCTGTTTTCCCAGCACGGAGACCTTGAGTTCTATAAGATAAAGCCATAAACATGTGTATCCGAGTCTTCTATCAAAAGTTACAGCTATTTATATGAAGTTGTACAAAATAGCTTTCTTTCGCCAAGACAGTGCGTTTCTCACTGTTACATGCATTTGAATGGGGAACTCGACCGAAACAAAGTATAGGTTTTCATTATGTGAATAACTTGGAAATCTTAGCTCAAACAGCTGCAAAACCTGTTTTCCCAGCACGGAGACCTTGAGTTCTATAAGATAAAGCCATAAACATGTGTATCCGAGTCTTCTATCAAAAGTTACAGCTATTTATATGAAGTTGTACAAAAACGCTTTCTTTCGCCAAGACAGTGCGTTTCTCACTGTTACATGCATTTGAATGGGGAACTCGACCGAAACAAAGTATAAGTTTTCATTATGTGAATAACTTGGAAATCTTAGCTCAAACAGCTGCAAAACCTGTTTTCCCAGCACGGAGACCTTGAGTTCTATAATATAAGGCCATAAACATGTTTGTCTGAGTCTTCTATCAAAAGTTACAGCTATTTCTATGAAGTTGTACAAAAACGCTTTCTTTCGCCAAGACAGTGCGTTTCTCACTGTTACATGCATTTTGAATGGGGAACTCGACCGAAACAAAGTATAGGTTTTCATTATGTGAATAACTTGGAAATCTTAGCTCAAACAGCTGCAAAACCTGTTTTCCCAGCACGGAGACCTTGAGTTCTATAAGATAAAGCCATAAACATGTGTATCCGAGTCTTCTATCAAAAGTTACAGCTATTTATATGAAGTTGTACAAAATAGCTTTCTTTCGCCAAGACAGTGCGTTTCTCACTGTTACATGCATTTGAATGGGGAACTCGACCGAAACAAAGTATAGGTTTTCATTATGTGAATAACTTGGAAATCTTAGCTCAAACAGCTGCAAAACCTGTTTTCCCAGCACGGAGACCTTGAGTTCTATAAGATAAAGCCATAAACATGTGTATCCGAGTCTTCTATCAAAAGTTACAGCTATTTATATGAAGTTGTACAAAAACGCTTTCTTTCGCCAAGACAGTGCGTTTCTCACTGTTACATGCATTTGAATGGGGAACGCGACCGAAACAAAGTATAAGTTTTCATTATGTGAATAACTTGGAAATCTTAGCTCAAACAGCTGCAAAACCTGTTTTCCCAGCACGGAGACCTTGAGTTCTATAATATAAGGCCATAAACATGTTTGTATGAGTCTTCTATCAAAAGTTACAGCTATTTCTATGAAGTTGTACAAAAACGCTTTCTTTCGCCAAGACAGTGCGTTTCTCACTGTTACATGCATTTGAATGGGGAACTCGACCGAAACAAAGTATAGGTTTTCATTATGTGAATAACTTGGAAATCTTAGCTCAAACAGCTGCAAAACCTGTTTTCCCAGCACGGAGACCTTGAGTTCTATAATATAAGGCCATAAACATGTTTGTCTGAATCTTCTATCAAAAGTTACAGCTATTTCTATGAAGTTGTACAAAAACGCTTTCTTTCGCCAAGACAGTGCGTTTCTCACTGTTACATGCATTTTGAATGGGGAACTCGACCGAAACAAAGTATAGGTTTTCATTATGTGAATAACTTGGAAATCTTAGCTCAAACAGCTGCAAAACCTGTTTTCCCAGCACGGAGACCTTGAGTTCTATAATATAAGGCCATAAACATGTGTATCCGAGTCTTCTATCAAAAGTTACAGCTATTTATATGAAGTTGTACAAAATAGCTTTCTTTCGCCAAGACAGTGCGTTTCTCACTGTTACATGCATTTGAATGGGGAACTCGACCGAAACAAAGTATAGGTTTTCATTATGTGAATAACTTGGAAATCTTAGCTCAAACAGCTGCAAAACCTGTTTTCCCAGCACGGAGACCTTGAGTTCTATAAGATAAAGCCATAAACATGTGTATCCGAGTCTTCTATCAAAAGTTACAGCTATTTATATGAAGTTGTACAAAAACGCTTTCTTTCGCCAAGACAGTGCGTTTCTCACTGTTACATGCATTTGAATGGGGAACTCGACCGAAACAAAGTATAAGTTTTCATTATGTGAATAACTTGGAAATCTTAGCTCAAACAGCTGCAAAACCTGTTTTCCCAGCACGGAGACCTTGAGTTCTATAATATAAGGCCATAAACATGTTTGTATGAGTCTTCTATCAAAAGTTACAGCTATTTCTATGAAGTTGTACAAAAACGCTTTCTTTCGCCAAGACAGTGCGTTTCTCACTGTTACATGCATTTGAATGGGGAACTCGACCGAAACAAAGTATAGGTTTTCATTATGTGAATAACTTGGAAATCTTAGCTCAAACAGCTGCAAAACCTGTTTTCCCAGCACGGAGACCTTGAGTTCTATAATATAAGGCCATAAACATGTTTGTCTGAATCTTCTATCAAAAGTTACAGCTATTTCTATGAAGTTGTACAAAAACGCTTTCTTTCGCCAAGACAGTGCGTTTCTCACTGTTACATGCATTTTGAATGGGGAACTCGACCGAAACAAAGTATAGGTTTTCATTATGTGAATAACTTGGAAATCTTAGCTCAAACAGCTGCAAAACCTGTTTTCCCAGCACGGAGACCTTGAGTTCTATAATATAAGGCCATAAACATGTTTGTCTGAGTCTTCTATCAAAAGTTACAGCTATTTCTATGAAGTTGTACAAAAACGCTTTCTTTCGCCAAGACAGTGCGTTTCTCACTGTTACATGCATTTTGAATGGGGAACTCGACCGAAACAAAGTATAGGTTTTCATTATGTGAATAACTTGGAAATCTTAGCTCAAACAGCTGCAAAACCTGTTTTCCCAGCACGGAGACCTTGAGTTCTATAAGATAAAGCCATAAACATGTGTATCCGAGTCTTCTATCAAAAGTTACAGCTATTTATATGAAGTTGTACAAAATAGCTTTCTTTCGCCAAGACAGTGCGTTTCTCACTGTTACATGCATTTGAATGGGGAACTCGACCGAAACAAAGTATAGGTTTTCATTATGTGAATAACTTGGAAATCTTAGCTCAAACAGCTGCAAAACCTGTTTTCCCAGCACGGAGACCTTGAGTTCTATAAGATAAAGCCATAAACATGTGTATCCGAGTCTTCTATCAAAAGTTACAGCTATTTATATGAAGTTGTACAAAAACGCTTTCTTTCGCCAAGACAGTGCGTTTCTCACTGTTACATGCATTTGAATGGGGAACTCGACCGAAACAAAGTATAAGTTTTCATTATGTGAATAACTTGGAAATCTTAGCTCAAACAGCTGCAAAACCTGTTTTCCCAGCACGGAGACCTTGAGTTCTATAATATAAGGCCATAAACATGTTTGTATGAGTCTTCTATCAAAAGTTACAGCTATTTCTATGAAGTTGTACAAAAACGCTTTCTTTCGCCAAGACAGTGCGTTTCTCACTGTTACATGCATTTGAATGGGGAACTCGACCGAAACAAAGTATAGGTTTTCATTATGTGAATAACTTGGAAATCTTAGCTCAAACAGCTGCAAAACCTGTTTTCCCAGCACGGAGACCTTGAGTTCTATAATATAAGGCCATAAACATGTTTGTCTGAATCTTCTATCAAAAGTTACAGCTATTTCTATGAAGTTGTACAAAAACGCTTTCTTTCGCCAAGACAGTGCGTTTCTCACTGTTACATGCATTTTGAATGGGGAACTCGACCGAAACAAAGTATAGGTTTTCATTATGTGAATAACTTGGAAATCTTAGGTCAAACAGCTGCAAAACCTGTTTGCCCAGCACGGAGACCTTGAGTTCTATAAGATAAAGCCATAAACATGTGTATCCGAGTCTTCTATCAAAAGTTACAGCTATTTATATGAAGTTGTACAAAAACGCTTTCTTTCGCCAAGACAGTGCGTTTCTCACTGTTACATGCATTTGAATGGGGAACTCGACCGAAACAAAGTATAGGTTTTCATTATGTGAATAACTTGGAAATCTTAGCTCAAACAGCTGCAAAACCTGTTTTCCCAGCACGGAGACCTTGAGTTCTATAAGATAAAGCCATAAACATGTGTATCCGAGTCTTCTATCAAAAGTTACAGCTATTTATATGAAGTTGTACAAAAACGCTTTCTTTCGCCAAGACAGTGCGTTTCTCACTGTTACATGCATTTGAATGGGGAACTCGACCGAAACAAAGTATAGGTTTTCATTATGTGAATAACTTGGAAATCTTAGCTCAAACAGCTGCAAAACCTGTTTTCCCAGCACGGAGACCTTGAGTTCTATAAGATAAAGCCATAAACATGTGTATCCGAGTCTTCTATCAAAAGTTACAGCTATTTATATGAAGTTGTACAAAAACGCTTTCTTTCGCCAAGACAGTGCGTTTCTCACTGTTACATGCATTTGAATGGGGAACTCGACCGAAACAAAGTATAAGTTTTCATTATGTGAATAACTTGGAAATCTTAGCTCAAACAGCTGCAAAACCTGTTTTCCCAGCACGGAGACGTTGAGTTCTATAATATAAGGCCATAAACATGTTTGTATGAGTCTTCTATCAAAAGTTACAGCTATTTCTATGAAGTTGTACAAAAACGCTTTCTTTCGCCAAGACAGTGCGTTTCTCACTGTTACATGCATTTGAATGGGGAACTCGACCGAAACAAAGTATAAGTTTTCATTATGTGAATAACTTGGAAATCTTAGCTCAAACAGCTGCAAAACCTGTTTTCCCAGCACGGAGACGTTGAGTTCTATAATATAAGGCCATAAACATGTTTGTATGAGTCTTCTATCAAAAGTTACAGCTATTTCTATGAAGTTGTACAAAATAGCTTTCTTTTGCCAAGACAGTGCGTTTCTCACTGTTACATGCATTTGAATGGGGAACTCGACCGAAACAAAGTATAGGTTTTCATTATGTGAATAACTTGGAAATCTTAGCTCAAACAGCTGCAAAACCTGTTTTCCCAGCACGGAGACCTTGAGTTCTATAAGATAAAGCCATAAACATGTGTATCCGAGTCTTCTATCAAAAGTTACAGCTATTTATATGAAGTTGTACAAAATAGCTTTCTTTCGCCAAGACAGTGCGTTTCTCACTGTTACATGCATTTGAATGGGGAACTCGACCGAAACAAAGTATAAGTTTTCATTATGTGAATAACTTGGAAATCTTAGCTCAAACAGCTGCAAAACCTGTTTTCCCAGCACGGAGACGTTGAGTTCTATAATATAAGGCCATAAACATGTTTGTATGAGTCTTCTATCAAAAGTTACAGCTATTTCTATGAAGTTGTACAAAAACGCTTTCTTTCGCCAAGACAGTGCGTTTCTCACTGTTACATGCATTTGAATGGGGAATTCGACCGAAACAAAGTATAGGTTTTCATTATGTGAATAACTTGGAAATCTTAGCTCAAACAGCTGCAAAACCTGTTTTCCCAGCACGGAGACCTTGAGTTCTATAAGATAAAGCCATAAACATGTGTATCCGAGTCTTCTATCAAAAGTTACAGCTATTTATATGAAGTTGTACAAAAACGCTTTCTTTCGCCAAGACAGTGCGTTTCTCACTGTTACATGCATTTGAATGGGGAACTCGACCGAAACAAAGTATAGGTTTTCATTATGTGAATAACTTGGAAATCTTAGCTCAAACAGCTGCAAAACCTGTTTTCCCAGCACGGAGACCTTGAGTTCTATAAGATAAAGCCATAAACATGTGTATCCGAGTCTTCTATCAAAAGTTACAGCTATTTATATGAAGTTGTACAAAAACGCTTTCTTTCGCCAAGACAGTGCGTTTCTCACTGTTACATGCATTTGAATGGGGAACTCGACCGAAACAAAGTATAGGTTTTCATTATGTGAATAACTTGGAAATCTTAGCTCAAACAGCTGCAAAACCTGTTTTCCCAGCACGGAGACCTTGAGTTCTATAATATAAGGCCATAAACATGTTTGTCTGAATCTTCTATCAAAAGTTACAGCTATTTCTATGAAGTTGTACAAAAACGCTTTCTTTCGCCAAGACAGTGCGTTTCTCACTGTTACATGCATTTTGAATGGGGAACTCGACCGAAACAAAGTATAGGTTTTCATTATGTGAATAACTTGGAAATCTTAGGTCAAACAGCTGCAAAACCTGTTTGCCCAGCACGGAGACCTTGAGTTCTATAAGATAAAGCCATAAACATGTGTATCCGAGTCTTCTATCAAAAGTTACAGCTATTTATATGAAGTTGTACAAAAACGCTTTCTTTCGCCAAGACAGTGCGTTTCTCACTGTTACATGCATTTGAATGGGGAACTCGACCGAAACAAAGTATAGGTTTTCATTATGTGAATAACTTGGAAATCTTAGCTCAAACAGCTGCAAAACCTGTTTTCCCAGCACGGAGACCTTGAGTTCTATAAGATAAAGCCATAAACATGTGTATCCGAGTCTTCTATCAAAAGTTACAGCTATTTATATGAAGTTGTACAAAAACGCTTTCTTTCGCCAAGACAGTGCGTTTCTCACTGTTACATGCATTTGAATGGGGAACTCGACCGAAACAAAGTATAGGTTTTCATTATGTGAATAACTTGGAAATCTTAGCTCAAACAGCTGCAAAACCTGTTTTCCCAGCACGGAGACCTTGAGTTCTATAAGATAAAGCCATAAACATGTGTATCCGAGTCTTCTATCAAAAGTTACAGCTATTTATATGAAGTTGTACAAAAACGCTTTCTTTCGCCAAGACAGTGCGTTTCTCACTGTTACATGCATTTGAATGGGGAACTCGACCGAAACAAAGTATAAGTTTTCATTATGTGAATAACTTGGAAATCTTAGCTCAAACAGCTGCAAAACCTGTTTTCCCAGCACGGAGACGTTGAGTTCTATAATATAAGGCCATAAACATGTTTGTATGAGTCTTCTATCAAAAGTTACAGCTATTTCTATGAAGTTGTACAAAAACGCTTTCTTTCGCCAAGACAGTGCGTTTCTCACTGTTACATGCATTTGAATGGGGAACTCGACCGAAACAAAGTATAAGTTTTCATTATGTGAATAACTTGGAAATCTTAGCTCAAACAGCTGCAAAACCTGTTTTCCCAGCACGGAGACGTTGAGTTCTATAATATAAGGCCATAAACATGTTTGTATGAGTCTTCTATCAAAAGTTACAGCTATTTCTATGAAGTTGTACAAAATAGCTTTCTTTTGCCAAGACAGTGCGTTTCTCACTGTTACATGCATTTGAATGGGGAACTCGACCGAAACAAAGTATAGGTTTTCATTATGTGAATAACTTGGAAATCTTAGCTCAAACAGCTGCAAAACCTGTTTTCCCAGCACGGAGACCTTGAGTTCTATAAGATAAAGCCATAAACATGTGTATCCGAGTCTTCTATCAAAAGTTACAGCTATTTATATGAAGTTGTACAAAATAGCTTTCTTTCGCCAAGACAGTGCGTTTCTCACTGTTACATGCATTTGAATGGGGAACTCGACCGAAACAAAGTATAAGTTTTCATTATGTGAATAACTTGGAAATCTTAGCTCAAACAGCTGCAAAACCTGTTTTCCCAGCACGGAGACGTTGAGTTCTATAATATAAGGCCATAAACATGTTTGTATGAGTCTTCTATCAAAAGTTACAGCTATTTCTATGAAGTTGTACAAAAACGCTTTCTTTCGCCAAGACAGTGCGTTTCTCACTGTTACATGCATTTGAATGGGGAATTCGACCGAAACAAAGTATAGGTTTTCATTATGTGAATAACTTGGAAATCTTAGCTCAAACAGCTGCAAAACCTGTTTTCCCAGCACGGAGACCTTGAGTTCTATAAGATAAAGCCATAAACATGTGTATCCGAGTCTTCTATCAAAAGTTACAGCTATTTATATGAAGTTGTACAAAAACGCTTTCTTTCGCCAAGACAGTGCGTTTCTCACTGTTACATGCATTTGAATGGGGAACTCGACCGAAACAAAGTATAGGTTTTCATTATGTGAATAACTTGGAAATCTTAGCTCAAACAGCTGCAAAACCTGTTTTCCCAGCACGGAGACCTTGAGTTCTATAAGATAAAGCCATAAACATGTGTATCCGAGTCTTCTATCAAAAGTTACAGCTATTTATATGAAGTTGTACAAAAACGCTTTCTTTCGCCAAGACAGTGCGTTTCTCACTGTTACATGCATTTGAATGGGGAACTCGACCGAAACAAAGTATAAGTTTTCATTATGTGAATAACTTGGAAATCTTAGCTCAAACAGCTGCAAAACCTGTTTTCCCAGCACGGAGACCTTGAGTTCTATAATATAAGGCCATAAACATGTTTGTCTGAGTCTTCTATCAAAAGTTACAGCTATTTCTATGAAGTTGTACAAAAACGCTTTCTTTCGCCAAGACAGTGCGTTTCTCACTGTTACATGCATTTTGAATGGGGAACTCGACCGAAACAAAGTATAGGTTTTCATTATGTGAATAACTTGGAAATCTTAGCTCAAACAGCTGCAAAACCTGTTTTCCCAGCACGGAGACCTTGAGTTCTATAAGATAAAGCCATAAACATGTGTATCCGAGTCTTCTATCAAAAGTTACAGCTATTTATATGAAGTTGTACAAAATAGCTTTCTTTCGCCAAGACAGTGCGTTTCTCACTGTTACATGCATTTGAATGGGGAACTCGACCGAAACAAAGTATAGGTTTTCATTATGTGAATAACTTGGAAATCTTAGCTCAAACAGCTGCAAAACCTGTTTTCCCAGCACGGAGACCTTGAGTTCTATAAGATAAAGCCATAAACATGTGTATCCGAGTCTTCTATCAAAAGTTACAGCTATTTATATGAAGTTGTACAAAAACGCTTTCTTTCGCCAAGACAGTGCGTTTCTCACTGTTACATGCATTTGAATGGGGAACTCGACCGAAACAAAGTATAAGTTTTCATTATGTGAATAACTTGGAAATCTTAGCTCAAACAGCTGCAAAACCTGTTTTCCCAGCACGGAGACCTTGAGTTCTATAATATAAGGCCATAAACATGTTTGTATGAGTCTTCTATCAAAAGTTACAGCTATTTCTATGAAGTTGTACAAAAACGCTTTCTTTCGCCAAGACAGTGCGTTTCTCACTGTTACATGCATTTGAATGGGGAACTCGACCGAAACAAAGTATAGGTTTTCATTATGTGAATAACTTGGAAATCTTAGCTCAAACAGCTGCAAAACCTGTTTTCCCAGCACGGAGACCTTGAGTTCTATAATATAAGGCCATAAACATGTTTGTCTGAATCTTCTATCAAAAGTTACAGCTATTTCTATGAAGTTGTACAAAAACGCTTTCTTTCGCCAAGACAGTGCGTTTCTCACTGTTACATGCATTTTGAATGGGGAACTCGACCGAAACAAAGTATAGGTTTTCATTATGTGAATAACTTGGAAATCTTAGCTCAAACAGCTGCAAAACCTGTTTTCCCAGCACGGAGACCTTGAGTTCTATAATATAAGGCCATAAACATGTGTATCCGAGTCTTCTATCAAAAGTTACAGCTATTTATATGAAGTTGTACAAAATAGCTTTCTTTCGCCAAGACAGTGCGTTTCTCACTGTTACATGCATTTGAATGGGGAACTCGACCGAAACAAAGTATAGGTTTTCATTATGTGAATAACTTGGAAATCTTAGCTCAAACAGCTGCAAAACCTGTTTTCCCAGCACGGAGACCTTGAGTTCTATAAGATAAAGCCATAAACATGTGTATCCGAGTCTTCTATCAAAAGTTACAGCTATTTATATGAAGTTGTACAAAAACGCTTTCTTTCGCCAAGACAGTGCGTTTCTCACTGTTACATGCATTTGAATGGGGAACTCGACCGAAACAAAGTATAAGTTTTCATTATGTGAATAACTTGGAAATCTTAGCTCAAACAGCTGCAAAACCTGTTTTCCCAGCACGGAGACCTTGAGTTCTATAATATAAGGCCATAAACATGTTTGTATGAGTCTTCTATCAAAAGTTACAGCTATTTCTATGAAGTTGTACAAAAACGCTTTCTTTCGCCAAGACAGTGCGTTTCTCACTGTTACATGCATTTGAATGGGGAACTCGACCGAAACAAAGTATAGGTTTTCATTATGTGAATAACTTGGAAATCTTAGCTCAAACAGCTGCAAAACCTGTTTTCCCAGCACGGAGACCTTGAGTTCTATAATATAAGGCCATAAACATGTTTGTCTGAATCTTCTATCAAAAGTTACAGCTATTTCTATGAAGTTGTACAAAAACGCTTTCTTTCGCCAAGACAGTGCGTTTCTCACTGTTACATGCATTTTGAATGGGGAACTCGACCGAAACAAAGTATAGGTTTTCATTATGTGAATAACTTGGAAATCTTAGCTCAAACAGCTGCAAAACCTGTTTTCCCAGCACGGAGACCTTGAGTTCTATAATATAAGGCCATAAACATGTTTGTCTGAGTCTTCTATCAAAAGTTACAGCTATTTCTATGAAGTTGTACAAAAACGCTTTCTTTCGCCAAGACAGTGCGTTTCTCACTGTTACATGCATTTTGAATGGGGAACTCGACCGAAACAAAGTATAGGTTTTCATTATGTGAATAACTTGGAAATCTTAGCTCAAACAGCTGCAAAACCTGTTTTCCCAGCACGGAGACCTTGAGTTCTATAAGATAAAGCCATAAACATGTGTATCCGAGTCTTCTATCAAAAGTTACAGCTATTTATATGAAGTTGTACAAAATAGCTTTCTTTCGCCAAGACAGTGCGTTTCTCACTGTTACATGCATTTGAATGGGGAACTCGACCGAAACAAAGTATAGGTTTTCATTATGTGAATAACTTGGAAATCTTAGCTCAAACAGCTGCAAAACCTGTTTTCCCAGCACGGAGACCTTGAGTTCTATAAGATAAAGCCATAAACATGTGTATCCGAGTCTTCTATCAAAAGTTACAGCTATTTATATGAAGTTGTACAAAAACGCTTTCTTTCGCCAAGACAGTGCGTTTCTCACTGTTACATGCATTTGAATGGGGAACTCGACCGAAACAAAGTATAAGTTTTCATTATGTGAATAACTTGGAAATCTTAGCTCAAACAGCTGCAAAACCTGTTTTCCCAGCACGGAGACCTTGAGTTCTATAATATAAGGCCATAAACATGTTTGTATGAGTCTTCTATCAAAAGTTACAGCTATTTCTATGAAGTTGTACAAAAACGCTTTCTTTCGCCAAGACAGTGCGTTTCTCACTGTTACATGCATTTGAATGGGGAACTCGACCGAAACAAAGTATAGGTTTTCATTATGTGAATAACTTGGAAATCTTAGCTCAAACAGCTGCAAAACCTGTTTTCCCAGCACGGAGACCTTGAGTTCTATAATATAAGGCCATAAACATGTTTGTCTGAATCTTCTATCAAAAGTTACAGCTATTTCTATGAAGTTGTACAAAAACGCTTTCTTTCGCCAAGACAGTGCGTTTCTCACTGTTACATGCATTTTGAATGGGGAACTCGACCGAAACAAAGTATAGGTTTTCATTATGTGAATAACTTGGAAATCTTAGGTCAAACAGCTGCAAAACCTGTTTGCCCAGCACGGAGACCTTGAGTTCTATAAGATAAAGCCATAAACATGTGTATCCGAGTCTTCTATCAAAAGTTACAGCTATTTATATGAAGTTGTACAAAAACGCTTTCTTTCGCCAAGACAGTGCGTTTCTCACTGTTACATGCATTTGAATGGGGAACTCGACCGAAACAAAGTATAGGTTTTCATTATGTGAATAACTTGGAAATCTTAGCTCAAACAGCTGCAAAACCTGTTTTCCCAGCACGGAGACCTTGAGTTCTATAAGATAAAGCCATAAACATGTGTATCCGAGTCTTCTATCAAAAGTTACAGCTATTTATATGAAGTTGTACAAAAACGCTTTCTTTCGCCAAGACAGTGCGTTTCTCACTGTTACATGCATTTGAATGGGGAACTCGACCGAAACAAAGTATAGGTTTTCATTATGTGAATAACTTGGAAATCTTAGCTCAAACAGCTGCAAAACCTGTTTTCCCAGCACGGAGACCTTGAGTTCTATAAGATAAAGCCATAAACATGTGTATCCGAGTCTTCTATCAAAAGTTACAGCTATTTATATGAAGTTGTACAAAAACGCTTTCTTTCGCCAAGACAGTGCGTTTCTCACTGTTACATGCATTTGAATGGGGAACTCGACCGAAACAAAGTATAAGTTTTCATTATGTGAATAACTTGGAAATCTTAGCTCAAACAGCTGCAAAACCTGTTTTCCCAGCACGGAGACGTTGAGTTCTATAATATAAGGCCATAAACATGTTTGTATGAGTCTTCTATCAAAAGTTACAGCTATTTCTATGAAGTTGTACAAAAACGCTTTCTTTCGCCAAGACAGTGCGTTTCTCACTGTTACATGCATTTGAATGGGGAACTCGACCGAAACAAAGTATAGGTTTTCATTATGTGAATAACTTGGAAATCTTAGCTCAAACAGCTGCAAAACCTGTTTTCCCAGCACGGAGACCTTGAGTTCTATAAGATAAAGCCATAAACATGTGTATCCGAGTCTTCTATCAAAAGTTACAGCTATTTATATGAAGTTGTACAAAATAGCTTTCTTTCGCCAAGACAGTGCGTTTCTCACTGTTACATGCATTTGAATGGGGAACTCGACCGAAACAAAGTATAGGTTTTCATTATGTGAATAACTTGGAAATCTTAGCTCAAACAGCTGCAAAACCTGTTTTCCCAGCACGGAGACCTTGAGTTCTATAAGATAAAGCCATAAACATGTGTATCCGAGTCTTCTATCAAAAGTTACAGCTATTTATATGAAGTTGTACAAAAACGCTTTCTTTCGCCAAGACAGTGCATTTCTCACTGTTACATGCATTTGAATGGGGAACTCGACCGAAACAAAGTATAAGTTTTCATTATGTGAATAACTTGGAAATCTTAGCTCAAACAGCTGCAAAACCTGTTTTCCCAGCACGGAGACCTTGAGTTCTATAATATAAGGCCATAAACATGTTTGTCTGAGTCTTCTATCAAAAGTTACAGCTATTTCTATGAAGTTGTACAAAAACGCTTTCTTTCGCCAAGACAGTGCGTTTCTCACTGTTACATGCATTTTGAATGGGGAACTCGACCGAAACAAAGTATAGGTTTTCATTATGTGAATAACTTGGAAATCTTAGCTCAAACAGCTGCAAAACCTGTTTTCCCAGCACGGAGACCTTGAGTTCTATAAGATAAAGCCATAAACATGTGTATCCGAGTCTTCTATCAAAAGTTACAGCTATTTATATGAAGTTGTACAAAATAGCTTTCTTTCGCCAAGACAGTGCGTTTCTCACTGTTACATGCATTTGAATGGGGAACTCGACCGAAACAAAGTATAGGTTTTCATTATGTGAATAACTTGGAAATCTTAGCTCAAACAGCTGCAAAACCTGTTTTCCCAGCACGGAGACCTTGAGTTCTATAAGATAAAGCCATAAACATGTGTATCCGAGTCTTCTATCAAAAGTTACAGCTATTTCTATGAAGTTGTACAAAAACGCTTTCTTTCGCCAAGACAGTGCGTTTCTCACTGTTACATGCATTTGAATGGGGAACTCGACCGAAACAAAGTATAAGTTTTCATTATGTGAATAACTTGGAAATCTTAGCTCAAACAGCTGCAAAACCTGTTTTCCCAGCACGGAGACCTTGAGTTCTATAATATAAGGCCATAAACATGTTTGTATGAGTCTTCTATCAAAAGTTACAGCTATTTCTATGAAGTTGTACAAAAACGCTTTCTTTCGCCAAGACAGTGCGTTTCTCACTGTTACATGCATTTGAATGGGGAACTCGACCGAAACAAAGTATAGGTTTTCATTATGTGAATAACTTGGAAATCTTAGCTCAAACAGCTGCAAAACCTGTTTTCCCAGCACGGAGACCTTGAGTTCTATAATATAAGGCCATAAACATGTTTGTCTGAATCTTCTATCAAAAGTTACAGCTATTTCTATGAAGTTGTACAAAAACGCTTTCTTTCGCCAAGACAGTGCGTTTCTCACTGTTACATGCATTTTGAATGGGGAACTCGACCGAAACAAAGTATAGGTTTTCATTATGTGAATAACTTGGAAATCTTAGCTCAAACAGCTGCAAAACCTGTTTTCCCAGCACGGAGACCTTGAGTTCTATAATATAAGGCCATAAACATGTTTGTCTGAGTCTTCTATCAAAAGTTACAGCTATTTCTATGAAGTTGTACAAAAACGCTTTCTTTCGCCAAGACAGTGCGTTTCTCACTGTTACATGCATTTTGAATGGGGAACTCGACCGAAACAAAGTATAGGTTTTCATTATGTGAATAACTTGGAAATCTTAGCTCAAACAGCTGCAAAACCTGTTTTCCCAGCACGGAGACCTTGAGTTCTATAAGATAAAGCCATAAACATGTGTATCCGAGTCTTCTATCAAAAGTTACAGCTATTTATATGAAGTTGTACAAAATAGCTTTCTTTCGCCAAGACAGTGCGTTTCTCACTGTTACATGCATTTGAATGGGGAACTCGACCGAAACAAAGTATAGGTTTTCATTATGTGAATAAGTTGGAAATCTTAGCTCAAACAGCTGCAAAACCTGTTTTCCCAGCACGGAGACCTTGAGTTCTATAAGATAAAGCCATAAACATGTGTATCCGAGTCTTCTATCAAAAGTTACAGCTATTTATATGAAGTTGTACAAAAACGCTTTCTTTCGCCAAGACAGTGCGTTTCTCACTGTTACATGCATTTGAATGGGGAACTCGACCGAAACAAAGTATAAGTTTTCATTATGTGAATAACTTGGAAATCTTAGCTCAAACAGCTGCAAAACCTGTTTTCCCAGCACGGAGACCTTGAGTTCTATAATATAAGGCCATAAACATGTTTGTATGAGTCTTCTATCAAAAGTTACAGCTATTTCTATGAAGTTGTACAAAAACGCTTTCTTTCGCCAAGACAGTGCGTTTCTCACTGTTACATGCATTTGAATGGGGAACTCGACCGAAACAAAGTATAGGTTTTCATTATGTGAATAACTTGGAAATCTTAGCTCAAACAGCTGCAAAACCTGTTTTCCCAGCACGGAGACCTTGAGTTCTATAATATAAGGCCATAAACATGTTTGTCTGAATCTTCTATCAAAAGTTACAGCTATTTCTATGAAGTTGTACAAAAACGCTTTCTTTCGCCAAGACAGTGCGTTTCTCACTGTTACATGCATTTGAATGGGGAACTCGACCGAAACAAAGTATAGGTTTTCATTATGTGAATAACTTGGAAATCTTAGCTCAAACAGCTGCAAAACCTGTTTTCCCAGCACGGAGACCTTGAGTTCTATAAGATAAAGCCATAAACATGTGTATCCGAGTCTTCTATCAAAAGTTACAGCTATTTATATGAAGTTGTACAAAAACGCTTTCTTTCGCCAAGACAGTGCGTTTCTCACTGTTACATGCATTTGAATGGGGAACTCGACCGAAACAAAGTATAAGTTTTCATTATGTGAATAACTTGGAAATCTTAGCTCAAACAGCTGCAAAACCTGTTTTCCCAGCACGGAGACGTTGAGTTCTATAATATAAGGCCATAAACATGTTTGTATGAGTCTTCTATCAAAAGTTACAGCTATTTCTATGAAGTTGTACAAAAACGCTTTCTTTCGCCAAGACAGTGCGTTTCTCACTGTTACATGCATTTGAATGGGGAACTCGACCGAAACAAAGTATAGGTTTTCATTATGTGAATAACTTGGAAATCTTAGCTCAAACAGCTGCAAAACCTGTTTTCCCAGCACGGAGACCTTGAGTTCTATAAGATAAAGCCATAAACATGTGTATCCGAGTCTTCTATCAAAAGTTACAGCTATTTATATGAAGTTGTACAAAAACGCTTTCTTTCGCCAAGACAGTGCGTTTCTCACTGTTACATGCATTTGAATGGGGAACTCGACCGAAACAAAGTATAAGTTTTCATTATGTGAATAACTTGGAAATCTTAGCTCAAACAGCTGCAAAACCTGTTTTCCCAGCACGGAGACGTTGAGTTCTATAATATAAGGCCATAAACATGTTTGTATGAGTCTTCTATCAAAAGTTACAGCTATTTCTATGAAGTTGTACAAAAACGCTTTCTTTCGCCAAGACAGTGCGTTTCTCACTGTTACATGCATTTGAATGGGGAACTCGACCGAAACAAAGTATAGGTTTTCATTATGTGAATAACTTGGAAATCTTAGCTCAAACAGCTGCAAAACCTGTTTTCCCAGCACGGAGACCTTGAGTTCTATAAGATAAAGCCATAAACATGTGTATCCGAGTCTTCTATCAAAAGTTACAGCTATTTATATGAAGTTGTACAAAAACGCTTTCTTTCGCCAAGACAGTGCGTTTCTCACTGTTACATGCATTTGAATGGGGAACTCGACCGAAACAAAGTATAGGTTTTCATTATGTGAATAACTTGGAAATCTTAGCTCAAACAGCTGCAAAACCTGTTTTCCCAGCACGGAGACCTTGAGTTCTATAAGATAAAGCCATAAACATGTTTGTATGAGTCTTCTATCAAAAGTTACAGCTATTTCTATGAAGTTGTACAAAAACGCTTTCTTTCGCCAAGACAGTGCGTTTCTCACTGTTACATGCATTTGAATGGGGAACTCGACCGAAACAAAGTATAAGTTTTCATTATGTGAATAACTTGGAAATCTTAGCTCAAACAGCTGCAAAACCTGTTTTCCCAGCACGGAGACGTTGAGTTCTATAATATAAGGCCATAAACATGTTTGTATGAGTCTTCTATCAAAAGTTACAGCTATTTCTATGAAGTTGTACAAAAACGCTTTCTTTCGCCAAGACAGTGCGTTTCTCACTGTTACATGCATTTGAATGGGGAACTCGACCGAAACAAAGTATAGGTTTTCATTATGTGAATAACTTGGAAATCTTAGCTCAAACAGCTGCAAAACCTGTTTTCCCAGCACGGAGACCTTGAGTTCTATAAGATAAAGCCATAAACATGTTTGTATGAGTCTTCTATCAAAAGTTACAGCTATTTATATGAAGTTGTACAAAAACGCTTTCTTTCGCCAAGACAGTGCGTTTCTCACTGTTACATGCATTTGAATGGGGAACTCGACCGAAACAAAGTATAAGTTTTCATTATGTGAATAACTTGGAAATCTTAGCTCAAACAGCTGCAAAACCTGTTTTCCCAGCACGGAGACGTTGAGTTCTATAATATAAGGCCATAAACATGTTTGTATGAGTCTTCTATCAAAAGTTACAGCTATTTCTATGAAGTTGTACAAAAACGCTTTCTTTCGCCAAGACAGTGCGTTTCTCACTGTTACATGCATTTGAATGGGGAACTCGACCGAAACAAAGTATAGGTTTTCATTATGTGAATAACTTGGAAATCTTAGCTCAAACAGCTGCAAAACCTGTTTTCCCAGCACGGAGACCTTGAGTTCTATAAGATAAAGCCATAAACATGTGTATCCGAGTCTTCTATCAAAAGTTACAGCTATTTATATGAAGTTGTACAAAAACGCTTTCTTTCGCCAAGACAGTGCGTTTCTCACTGTTACATGCATTTGAATGGGGAACTCGACCGAAACAAAGTATAAGTTTTCATTATGTGAATAACTTGGAAATCTTAGCTCAAACAGCTGCAAAACCTGTTTTCCCAGCACGGAGACCTTGAGTTCTATAAGATAAAGCCATAAACATGTGTATCCGAGTCTTCTATCAAAAGTTACAGCTATTTATATGAAGTTGTACAAAATAGCTTTCTTTCGCCAAGACAGTGCGTTTCTCACTGTTACATGCATTTGAATGGGGAACTCGACCGAAACAAAGTATAGGTTTTCATTATGTGAATAACTTGGAAATCTTAGCTCAAACAGCTGCAAAACCTGTTTTCCCAGCACGGAGACCTTGAGTTCTATAAGATAAAGCCATAAACATGTGTATCCGAGTCTTCTATCAAAAGTTACAGCTATTTATATGAAGTTGTACAAAAACGCTTTCTTTCGCCAAGACAGTGCGTTTCTCACTGTTACATGCATTTGAATGGGGAACTCGACCGAAACAAAGTATAAGTTTTCATTATGTGAATAACTTGGAAATCTTAGCTCAAACAGCTGCAAAACCTGTTTTCCCAGCACGGAGACGTTGAGTTCTATAATATAAGGCCATAAACATGTTTGTATGAGTCTTCTATCAAAAGTTACAGCTATTTCTATGAAGTTGTACAAAAACGCTTTCTTTCGCCAAGACAGTGCGTTTCTCACTGTTACATGCATTTGAATGGGGAACTCGACCGAAACAAAGTATAGGTTTTCATTATGTGAATAACTTGGAAATCTTAGCTCAAACAGCTGCAAAACCTGTTTTCCCAGCACGGAGACCTTGAGTTCTATAAGATAAAGCCATAAACATGTGTATCCGAGTCTTCTATCAAAAGTTACAGCTATTTATATGAAGTTGTACAAAAACGCTTTCTTTCGCCAAGACAGTGCGTTTCTCACTGTTACATGCATTTGAATGGGGAACTCGACCGAAACAAAGTATAGGTTTTCATTATGTGAATAACTTGGAAATCTTAGCTCAAACAGCTGTAAAACCTGTTTTCCCAGCACGGAGACCTTGAGTTCTATAAGATAAAGCCATAAACATGTGTATCCGAGTCTTCTATCAAAAGTTACAGCTATTTATATGAAGTTGTACAAAAACGCTTTCTTTCGCCAAGATAGTGCGTTTCTCACTGTTACATGCATTTGAATGGGGAACTCGACCGAAACAAAGTATAGGTTTTCATTATGTGAATAACTTGGAAATCTTAGCTCAAACAGCTGCAAAACCTGTTTTCCCAGCACGGAGACCTTGAGTTCTATAAGATAAAGCCATAAACATGTGTATCCGAGTCTTCTATCAAAAGTTACAGCTATTTATATGAAGTTGTACAAAAACGCTTTCTTTCGCCAAGACAGTGCGTTTCTCACTGTTACATGCATTTGAATGGGGAACTCGACCGAAACAAAGTATAAGTTTTCATTATGTGAATAACTTGGAAATCTTAGCTCAAACAGCTGCAAAACCTGTTTTCCCAGCACGGAGACCTTGAGTTCTATAAGATAAAGCCATAAACATGTGTATCCGAGTCTTCTATCAAAAGTTACAGCTATTTCTATGAAGTTGTACAAAAACGCTTTCTTTCGCCAAGACAGTGCGTTTCTCACTGTTACATGCATTTGAATGGGGAACTCGACCGAAACAAAGTATAGGTTTTCATTATGTGAATAACTTGGAAATCTTAGCTCAAACAGCTGCAAAACCTGTTTTCCCAGCACGGAGACCTTGAGTTCTATAAGATAAAGCCATAAACATGTTTGTATGAGTCTTCTATCAAAAGTTACAGCTATTTATATGAAGTTGTACAAAAACGCTTTCTTTCGCCAAGACAGTGCGTTTCTCACTGTTACATGCATTTGAATGGGGAACTCGACCGAAACAAAGTATAGGTTTTCATTATGTGAATAACTTGGAAATCTTAGCTCAAACAGCTGCAAAACCTGTTTTCCCAGCACGGAGACCTTGAGTTCTATAATATAAGGCCATAAACATGTTTGTCTGAATCTTCTATCAAAAGTTACAGCTATTTCTATGAAGTTGTACAAAAACGCTTTCTTTCGCCAAGACAGTGCGTTTCTCACTGTTACATGCATTTGAATGGGGAACTCGACCGAAACAAAGTATAGGTTTTCATTATGTGAATAACTTGGAAATCTTAGCTCAAACAGCTGCAAAACCTGTTTTCCCAGCACGGAGACCTTGAGTTCTATAATATAAGGCCATAAACATGTTTGTCTGAATCTTCTATCAAAAGTTACAGCTATTTCTATGAAGTTGTACAAAAACGCTTTCTTTCGCCAAGACAGTGCGTTTCTCACTGTTACATGCATTTTGAATGGGGAACTCGACCGAAACAAAGTATAGGTTTTCATTATGTGAATAACTTGGAAATCTTAGGTCAAACAGCTGCAAAACCTGTTTGCCCAGCACGGAGACCTTGAGTTCTATAAGATAAAGCCATAAACATGTGTATCCGAGTCTTCTATCAAAAGTTACAGCTATTTATATGAAGTTGTACAAAAACGCTTTCTTTCGCCAAGACAGTGCGTTTCTCACTGTTACATGCATTTGAATGGGGAACTCGACCGAAACAAAGTATAGGTTTTCATTATGTGAATAACTTGGAAATCTTAGCTCAAACAGCTGCAAAACCTGTTTTCCCAGCACGGAGACCTTGAGTTCTATAAGATAAAGCCATAAACATGTGTATCCGAGTCTTCTATCAAAAGTTACAGCTATTTATATGAAGTTGTACAAAAACGCTTTCTTTCGCCAAGACAGTGCGTTTCTCACTGTTACATGCATTTGAATGGGGAACTCGACCGAAACAAAGTATAAGTTTTCATTATGTGAATAACTTGGAAATCTTAGCTCAAACAGCTGCAAAACCTGTTTTCCCAGCACGGAGACGTTGAGTTCTATAATATAAGGCCATAAACATGTTTGTATGAGTCTTCTATCAAAAGTTACAGCTATTTCTATGAAGTTGTACAAAAACGCTTTCTTTCGCCAAGACAGTGCGTTTCTCACTGTTACATGCATTTGAATGGGGAACTCGACCGAAACAAAGTATAGGTTTTCATTATGTGAATAACTTGGAAATCTTAGCTCAAACAGCTGCAAAACCTGTTTTCCCAGCACGGAGACCTTGAGTTCTATAAGATAAAGCCATAAACATGTGTATCCGAGTCTTCTATCAAAAGTTACAGCTATTTATATGAAGTTGTACAAAATAGCTTTCTTTCGCCAAGACAGTGCGTTTCTCACTGTTACATGCATTTGAATGGGGAACTCGACCGAAACAAAGTATAGGTTTTCATTATGTGAATAACTTGGAAATCTTAGCTCAAACAGCTGCAAAACCTGTTTTCCCAGCACGGAGACCTTGAGTTCTATAAGATAAAGCCATAAACATGTGTATCCGAGTCTTCTATCAAAAGTTACAGCTATTTATATGAAGTTGTACAAAAACGCTTTCTTTCGCCAAGACAGTGCGTTTCTCACTGTTACATGCATTTGAATGGGGAACTCGACCGAAACAAAGTATAAGTTTTCATTATGTGAATAACTTGGAAATCTTAGCTCAAACAGCTGCAAAACCTGTTTTCCCAGCACGGAGACCTTGAGTTCTATAATATAAGGCCATAAACATGTTTGTCTGAGTCTTCTATCAAAAGTTACAGCTATTTCTATGAAGTTGTACAAAAACGCTTTCTTTCGCCAAGACAGTGCGTTTCTCACTGTTACATGCATTTTGAATGGGGAACTCGACCGAAACAAAGTATAGGTTTTCATTATGTGAATAACTTGGAAATCTTAGCTCAAACAGCTGCAAAACCTGTTTTCCCAGCACGGAGACCTTGAGTTCTATAAGATAAAGCCATAAACATGTGTATCCGAGTCTTCTATCAAAAGTTACAGCTATTTATATGAAGTTGTACAAAATAGCTTTCTTTCGCCAAGACAGTGCGTTTCTCACTGTTACATGCATTTGAATGGGGAACTCGACCGAAACAAAGTATAGGTTTTCATTATGTGAATAACTTGGAAATCTTAGCTCAAACAGCTGCAAAACCTGTTTTCCCAGCACGGAGACCTTGAGTTCTATAAGATAAAGCCATAAACATGTGTATCCGAGTCTTCTATCAAAAGTTACAGCTATTTCTATGAAGTTGTACAAAAACGCTTTCTTTCGCCAAGACAGTGCGTTTCTCACTGTTACATGCATTTGAATGGGGAACTCGACCGAAACAAAGTATAAGTTTTCATTATGTGAATAACTTGGAAATCTTAGCTCAAACAGCTGCAAAACCTGTTTTCCCAGCACGGAGACCTTGAGTTCTATAATATAAGGCCATAAACATGTTTGTATGAGTCTTCTATCAAAAGTTACAGCTATTTCTATGAAGTTGTACAAAAACGCTTTCTTTCGCCAAGACAGTGCGTTTCTCACTGTTACATGCATTTGAATGGGGAACTCGACCGAAACAAAGTATAGGTTTTCATTATGTGAATAACTTGGAAATCTTAGCTCAAACAGCTGCAAAACCTGTTTTCCCAGCACGGAGACCTTGAGTTCTATAATATAAGGCCATAAACATGTTTGTCTGAATCTTCTATCAAAAGTTACAGCTATTTCTATGAAGTTGTACAAAAACGCTTTCTTTCGCCAAGACAGTGCGTTTCTCACTGTTACATGCATTTTGAATGGGGAACTCGACCGAAACAAAGTATAGGTTTTCATTATGTGAATAACTTGGAAATCTTAGCTCAAACAGCTGCAAAACCTGTTTTCCCAGCACGGAGACCTTGAGTTCTATAATATAAGGCCATAAACATGTTTGTCTGAGTCTTCTATCAAAAGTTACAGCTATTTCTATGAAGTTGTACAAAAACGCTTTCTTTCGCCAAGACAGTGCGTTTCTCACTGTTACATGCATTTTGAATGGGGAACTCGACCGAAACAAAGTATAGGTTTTCATTATGTGAATAACTTGGAAATCTTAGCTCAAACAGCTGCAAAACCTGTTTTCCCAGCACGGAGACCTTGAGTTCTATAAGATAAAGCCATAAACATGTGTATCCGAGTCTTCTATCAAAAGTTACAGCTATTTATATGAAGTTGTACAAAATAGCTTTCTTTCGCCAAGACAGTGCGTTTCTCACTGTTACATGCATTTGAATGGGGAACTCGACCGAAACAAAGTATAGGTTTTCATTATGTGAATAACTTGGAAATCTTAGCTCAAACAGCTGCAAAACCTGTTTTCCCAGCACGGAGACCTTGAGTTCTATAAGATAAAGCCATAAACATGTGTATCCGAGTCTTCTATCAAAAGTTACAGCTATTTATATGAAGTTGTACAAAAACGCTTTCTTTCGCCAAGACAGTGCGTTTCTCACTGTTACATGCATTTGAATGGGGAACTCGACCGAAACAAAGTATAAGTTTTCATTATGTGAATAACTTGGAAATCTTAGCTCAAACAGCTGCAAAACCTGTTTTCCCAGCACGGAGACCTTGAGTTCTATAATATAAGGCCATAAACATGTTTGTATGAGTCTTCTATCAAAAGTTACAGCTATTTCTATGAAGTTGTACAAAAACGCTTTCTTTCGCCAAGACAGTGCGTTTCTCACTGTTACATGCATTTGAATGGGGAACTCGACCGAAACAAAGTATAGGTTTTCATTATGTGAATAACTTGGAAATCTTAGCTCAAACAGCTGCAAAACCTGTTTTCCCAGCACGGAGACCTTGAGTTCTATAATATAAGGCCATAAACATGTTTGTCTGAATCTTCTATCAAAAGTTACAGCTATTTATATGAAGTTGTACAAAAACGCTTTCTTTCGCCAAGACAGTGCGTTTCTCACTGTTACATGCATTTTGAATGGGGAACTCGACCGAAACAAAGTATAGGTTTTCATTATGTGAATAACTTGGAAATCTTAGGTCAAACAGCTGCAAAACCTGTTTGCCCAGCACGGAGACCTTGAGTTCTATAAGATAAAGCCATAAACATGTGTATCCGAGTCTTCTATCAAAAGTTACAGCTATTTATATGAAGTTGTACAAAAACGCTTTCTTTCGCCAAGACAGTGCGTTTCTCACTGTTACATGCATTTGAATGGGGAACTCGACCGAAACAAAGTATAGGTTTTCATTATGTGAATAACTTGGAAATCTTAGCTCAAACAGCTGCAAAACCTGTTTTCCCAGCACGGAGACCTTGAGTTCTATAAGATAAAGCCATAAACATGTGTATCCGAGTCTTCTATCAAAAGTTACAGCTATTTATATGAAGTTGTACAAAAACGCTTTCTTTCGCCAAGACAGTGCGTTTCTCACTGTTACATGCATTTGAATGGGGAACTCGACCGAAACAAAGTATAGGTTTTCATTATGTGAATAACTTGGAAATCTTAGCTCAAACAGCTGCAAAACCTGTTTTCCCAGCACGGAGACCTTGAGTTCTATAAGATAAAGCCATAAACATGTGTATCCGAGTCTTCTATCAAAAGTTACAGCTATTTATATGAAGTTGTACAAAAACGCTTTCTTTCGCCAAGACAGTGCGTTTCTCACTGTTACATGCATTTGAATGGGGAACTCGACCGAAACAAAGTATAGGTTTTCATTATGTGAATAACTTGGAAATCTTAGCTCAAACAGCTGCAAAACCTGTTTTCCCAGCACGGAGACCTTGAGTTCTATAAGATAAAGCCATAAACATGTGTATCCGAGTCTTCTATCAAAAGTTACAGCTATTTATATGAAGTTGTACAAAAACGCTTTCTTTCGCCAAGACAGTGCGTTTCTCACTGTTACATGCATTTGAATGGGGAACTCGACCGAAACAAAGTATAAGTTTTCATTATGTGAATAACTTGGAAATCTTAGCTCAAACAGCTGCAAAACCTGTTTTCCCAGCACGGAGACGTTGAGTTCTATAATATAAGGCCATAAACATGTTTGTATGAGTCTTCTATCAAAAGTTACAGCTATTTCTATGAAGTTGTACAAAAACGCTTTCTTTCGCCAAGACAGTGCGTTTCTCACTGTTACATGCATTTGAATGGGGAACTCGACCGAAACAAAGTATAGGTTTTCATTATGTGAATAACTTGGAAATCTTAGCTCAAACAGCTGCAAAACCTGTTTTCCCAGCACGGAGACCTTGAGTTCTATAAGATAAAGCCATAAACATGTGTATCCGAGTCTTCTATCAAAAGTTACAGCTATTTATATGAAGTTGTACAAAAACGCTTTCTTTCGCCAAGACAGTGCGTTTCTCACTGTTACATGCATTTGAATGGGGAACTCGACCGAAACAAAGTATAAGTTTTCATTATGTGAATAACTTGGAAATCTTAGCTCAAACAGCTGCAAAACCTGTTTTCCCAGCACGGAGACGTTGAGTTCTATAATATAAGGCCATAAACATGTTTGTATGAGTCTTCTATCAAAAGTTACAGCTATTTCTATGAAGTTGTACAAAAACGCTTTCTTTCGCCAAGACAGTGCGTTTCTCACTGTTACATGCATTTGAATGGGGAACTCGACCGAAACAAAGTATAGGTTTTCATTATGTGAATAACTTGGAAATCTTAGCTCAAACAGCTGCAAAACCTGTTTTCCCAGCACGGAGACCTTGAGTTCTATAAGATAAAGCCATAAACATGTGTATCCGAGTCTTCTATCAAAAGTTACAGCTATTTATATGAAGTTGTACAAAAACGCTTTCTTTCGCCAAGACAGTGCGTTTCTCACTGTTACATGCATTTGAATGGGGAACTCGACCGAAACAAAGTATAGGTTTTCATTATGTGAATAACTTGGAAATCTTAGCTCAAACAGCTGCAAAACCTGTTTTCCCAGCACGGAGACCTTGAGTTCTATAAGATAAAGCCATAAACATGTTTGTATGAGTCTTCTATCAAAAGTTACAGCTATTTATATGAAGTTGTACAAAAACGCTTTCTTTCGCCAAGACAGTGCGTTTCTCACTGTTACATGCATTTGAATGGGGAACTCGACCGAAACAAAGTATAAGTTTTCATTATGTGAATAACTTGGAAATCTTAGCTCAAACAGCTGCAAAACCTGTTTTCCCAGCACGGAGACGTTGAGTTCTATAATATAAGGCCATAAACATGTTTGTATGAGTCTTCTATCAAAAGTTACAGCTATTTCTATGAAGTTGTACAAAAACGCTTTCTTTCGCCAAGACAGTGCGTTTCTCACTGTTACATGCATTTGAATGGGGAACTCGACCGAAACAAAGTATAGGTTTTCATTATGTGAATAACTTGGAAATCTTAGCTCAAACAGCTGCAAAACCTGTTTTCCCAGCACGGAGACCTTGAGTTCTATAAGATAAAGCCATAAACATGTTTGTATGAGTCTTCTATCAAAAGTTACAGCTATTTATATGAAGTTGTACAAAAACGCTTTCTTTCGCCAAGACAGTGCGTTTCTCACTGTTACATGCATTTGAATGGGGAACTCGACCGAAACAAAGTATAAGTTTTCATTATGTGAATAACTTGGAAATCTTAGCTCAAACAGCTGCAAAACCTGTTTTCCCAGCACGGAGACGTTGAGTTCTATAATATAAGGCCATAAACATGTTTGTATGAGTCTTCTATCAAAAGTTACAGCTATTTCTATGAAGTTGTACAAAAACGCTTTCTTTCGCCAAGACAGTGCGTTTCTCACTGTTACATGCATTTGAATGGGGAACTCGACCGAAACAAAGTATAGGTTTTCATTATGTGAATAACTTGGAAATCTTAGCTCAAACAGCTGCAAAACCTGTTTTCCCAGCACGGAGACCTTGAGTTCTATAAGATAAAGCCATAAACATGTGTATCCGAGTCTTCTATCAAAAGTTACAGCTATTTATATGAAGTTGTACAAAAACGCTTTCTTTCGCCAAGACAGTGCGTTTCTCACTGTTACATGCATTTGAATGGGGAACTCGACCGAAACAAAGTATAAGTTTTCATTATGTGAATAACTTGGAAATCTTAGCTCAAACAGCTGCAAAACCTGTTTTCCCAGCACGGAGACGTTGAGTTCTATAATATAAGGCCATAAACATGTTTGTATGAGTCTTCTATCAAAAGTTACAGCTATTTCTATGAAGTTGTACAAAAACGCTTTCTTTCGCCAAGACAGTGCGTTTCTCACTGTTACATGCATTTGAATGGGGAACTCGACCGAAACAAAGTATAGGTTTTCATTATGTGAATAACTTGGAAATCTTAGCTCAAACAGCTGCAAAACCTGTTTTCCCAGCACGGAGACCTTGAGTTCTATAAGATAAAGCCATAAACATGTGTATCCGAGTCTTCTATCAAAAGTTACAGCTATTTATATGAAGTTGTACAAAAACGCTTTCTTTCGCCAAGACAGTGCGTTTCTCACTGTTACATGCATTTGAATGGGGAACTCGACCGAAACAAAGTATAAGTTTTCATTATGTGAATAACTTGGAAATCTTAGCTCAAACAGCTGCAAAACCTGTTTTCCCAGCACGGAGACGTTGAGTTCTATAATATAAGGCCATAAACATGTTTGTATGAGTCTTCTATCAAAAGTTACAGCTATTTCTATGAAGTTGTACAAAAACGCTTTCTTTCGCCAAGACAGTGCGTTTCTCACTGTTACATGCATTTGAATGGGGAACTCGACCGAAACAAAGTATAGGTTTTCATTATGTGAATAACTTGGAAATCTTAGCTCAAACAGCTGCAAAACCTGTTTTCCCAGCACGGAGACCTTGAGTTCTATAAGATAAAGCCATAAACATGTGTATCCGAGTCTTCTATCAAAAGTTACAGCTATTTATATGAAGTTGTACAAAATAGCTTTCTTTCGCCAAGACAGTGCGTTTCTCACTGTTACATGCATTTGAATGGGGAACTCGACCGAAACAAAGTATAGGTTTTCATTATGTGAATAACTTGGAAATCTTAGCTCAAACAGCTGCAAAACCTGTTTTCCCAGCACGGAGACCTTGAGTTCTATAAGATAAAGCCATAAACATGTGTATCCGAGTCTTCTATCAAAAGTTACAGCTATTTATATGAAGTTGTACAAAAACGCTTTCTTTCGCCAAGACAGTGCGTTTCTCACTGTTACATGCATTTGAATGGGGAACTCGACCGAAACAAAGTATAAGTTTTCATTATGTGAATAACTTGGAAATCTTAGCTCAAACAGCTGCAAAACCTGTTTTCCCAGCACGGAGACCTTGAGTTCTATAATATAAGGCCATAAACATGTTTGTCTGAGTCTTCTATCAAAAGTTACAGCTATTTCTATGAAGTTGTACAAAAACGCTTTCTTTCGCCAAGACAGTGCGTTTCTCACTGTTACATGCATTTGAATGGGGATCTCGACCGAAACAAAGTATAGGTTTTCATTATGTGAATAACTTGGAAATCTTAGCTCAAACAGCTGCAAAACCTGTTTTCCCAGCACGGAGACCTTGAGTTCTATAAGATAAAGCCATAAACATGTGTATCCGAGTCTTCTATCAAAAGTTACAGCTATTTCTATGAAGTTGTACAAAAACGCTTTCTTTCGCCAAGACAGTGCGTTTCTCACTGTTACATGCATTTGAATGGGGAACTCGACCGAAACAAAGTATAAGTTTTCATTATGTGAATAACTTGGAAATCTTAGCTCAAACAGCTGCAAAACCTGTTTTCCCAGCACGGAGACCTTGAGTTCTATAATATAAGGCCATAAACATGTTTGTATGAGTCTTCTATCAAAAGTTACAGCTATTTCTATGAAGTTGTACAAAAACGCTTTCTTTCGCCAAGACAGTGCGTTTCTCACTGTTACATGCATTTGAATGGGGAACTCGACCGAAACAAAGTATAGGTTTTCATTATGTGAATAACTTGGAAATCTTAGCTCAAACAGCTGCAAAACCTGTTTTCCCAGCACGGAGACCTTGAGTTCTATAATATAAGGCCATAAACATGTTTGTCTGAATCTTCTATCAAAAGTTACAGCTATTTCTATGAAGTTGTACAAAAACGCTTTCTTTCGCCAAGACAGTGCGTTTCTCACTGTTACATGCATTTTGAATGGGGAACTCGACCGAAACAAAGTATAGGTTTTCATTATGTGAATAACTTGGAAATCTTAGCTCAAACAGCTGCAAAACCTGTTTTCCCAGCACGGAGACCTTGAGTTCTATAATATAAGGCCATAAACATGTTTGTCTGAGTCTTCTATCAAAAGTTACAGCTATTTCTATGAAGTTGTACAAAAACGCTTTCTTTCGCCAAGACAGTGCGTTTCTCACTGTTACATGCATTTTGAATGGGGAACTCGACCGAAACAAAGTATAGGTTTTCATTATGTGAATAACTTGGAAATCTTAGCTCAAACAGCTGCAAAACCTGTTTTCCCAGCACGGAGACCTTGAGTTCTATAAGATAAAGCCATAAACATGTGTATCCGAGTCTTCTATCAAAAGTTACAGCTATTTATATGAAGTTGTACAAAATAGCTTTCTTTCGCCAAGACAGTGCGTTTCTCACTGTTACATGCATTTGAATGGGGAACTCGACCGAAACAAAGTATAGGTTTTCATTATGTGAATAACTTGGAAATCTTAGCTCAAACAGCTGCAAAACCTGTTTTCCCAGCACGGAGACCTTGAGTTCTATAAGATAAAGCCATAAACATGTGTATCCGAGTCTTCTATCAAAAGTTACAGCTATTTATATGAAGTTGTACAAAAACGCTTTCTTTCGCCAAGACAGTGCGTTTCTCACTGTTACATGCATTTGAATGGGGAACTCGACCGAAACAAAGTATAAGTTTTCATTATGTGAATAACTTGGAAATCTTAGCTCAAACAGCTGCAAAACCTGTTTTCCCAGCACGGAGACCTTGAGTTCTATAATATAAGGCCATAAACATGTTTGTATGAGTCTTCTATCAAAAGTTACAGCTATTTCTATGAAGTTGTACAAAAACGCTTTCTTTCGCCAAGACAGTGCGTTTCTCACTGTTACATGCATTTGAATGGGGAACTCGACCGAAACAAAGTATAGGTTTTCATTATGTGAATAACTTGGAAATCTTAGCTCAAACAGCTGCAAAACCTGTTTTCCCAGCACGGAGACCTTGAGTTCTATAATATAAGGCCATAAACATGTTTGTCTGAATCTTCTATCAAAAGTTACAGCTATTTATATGAAGTTGTACAAAAACGCTTTCTTTCGCCAAGACAGTGCGTTTCTCACTGTTACATGCATTTTGAATGGGGAACTCGACCGAAACAAAGTATAGGTTTTCATTATGTGAATAACTTGGAAATCTTAGGTCAAACAGCTGCAAAACCTGTTTGCCCAGCACGGAGACCTTGAGTTCTATAAGATAAAGCCATAAACATGTGTATCCGAGTCTTCTATCAAAAGTTACAGCTATTTATATGAAGTTGTACAAAAACGCTTTCTTTCGCCAAGACAGTGCGTTTCTCACTGTTACATGCATTTGAATGGGGAACTCGACCGAAACAAAGTATAGGTTTTCATTATGTGAATAACTTGGAAATCTTAGCTCAAACAGCTGCAAAACCTGTTTTCCCAGCACGGAGACCTTGAGTTCTATAAGATAAAGCCATAAACATGTGTATCCGAGTCTTCTATCAAAAGTTACAGCTATTTATATGAAGTTGTACAAAAACGCTTTCTTTCGCCAAGACAGTGCGTTTCTCACTGTTACATGCATTTGAATGGGGAACTCGACCGAAACAAAGTATAGGTTTTCATTATGTGAATAACTTGGAAATCTTAGCTCAAACAGCTGCAAAACCTGTTTTCCCAGCACGGAGACCTTGAGTTCTATAAGATAAAGCCATAAACATGTGTATCCGAGTCTTCTATCAAAAGTTACAGCTATTTATATGAAGTTGTACAAAAACGCTTTCTTTCGCCAAGACAGTGCGTTTCTCACTGTTACATGCATTTGAATGGGGAACTCGACCGAAACAAAGTATAAGTTTTCATTATGTGAATAACTTGGAAATCTTAGCTCAAACAGCTGCAAAACCTGTTTTCCCAGCACGGAGACGTTGAGTTCTATAATATAAGGCCATAAACATGTTTGTATGAGTCTTCTATCAAAAGTTACAGCTATTTCTATGAAGTTGTACAAAAACGCTTTCTTTCGCCAAGACAGTGCGTTTCTCACTGTTACATGCATTTGAATGGGGAACTCGACCGAAACAAAGTATAGGTTTTCATTATGTGAATAACTTGGAAATCTTAGCTCAAACAGCTGCAAAACCTGTTTTCCCAGCACGGAGACCTTGAGTTCTATAAGATAAAGCCATAAACATGTGTATCCGAGTCTTCTATCAAAAGTTACAGCTATTTATATGAAGTTGTACAAAAACGCTTTCTTTCGCCAAGACAGTGCGTTTCTCACTGTTACATGCATTTGAATGGGGAACTCGACCGAAACAAAGTATAAGTTTTCATTATGTGAATAACTTGGAAATCTTAGCTCAAACAGCTGCAAAACCTGTTTTCCCAGCACGGAGACGTTGAGTTCTATAATATAAGGCCATAAACATGTTTGTATGAGTCTTCTATCAAAAGTTACAGCTATTTCTATGAAGTTGTACAAAAACGCTTTCTTTCGCCAAGACAGTGCGTTTCTCACTGTTACATGCATTTGAATGGGGAACTCGACCGAAACAAAGTATAGGTTTTCATTATGTGAATAACTTGGAAATCTTAGCTCAAACAGCTGCAAAACCTGTTTTCCCAGCACGGAGACCTTGAGTTCTATAAGATAAAGCCATAAACATGTGTATCCGAGTCTTCTATCAAAAGTTACAGCTATTTATATGAAGTTGTACAAAAACGCTTTCTTTCGCCAAGACAGTGCGTTTCTCACTGTTACATGCATTTGAATGGGGAACTCGACCGAAACAAAGTATAGGTTTTCATTATGTGAATAACTTGGAAATCTTAGCTCAAACAGCTGCAAAACCTGTTTTCCCAGCACGGAGACCTTGAGTTCTATAAGATAAAGCCATAAACATGTTTGTATGAGTCTTCTATCAAAAGTTACAGCTATTTATATGAAGTTGTACAAAAACGCTTTCTTTCGCCAAGACAGTGCGTTTCTCACTGTTACATGCATTTGAATGGGGAACTCGACCGAAACAAAGTATAAGTTTTCATTATGTGAATAACTTGGAAATCTTAGCTCAAACAGCTGCAAAACCTGTTTTCCCAGCACGGAGACGTTGAGTTCTATAATATAAGGCCATAAACATGTTTGTATGAGTCTTCTATCAAAAGTTACAGCTATTTCTATGAAGTTGTACAAAAACGCTTTCTTTCGCCAAGACAGTGCGTTTCTCACTGTTACATGCATTTGAATGGGGAACTCGACCGAAACAAAGTATAGGTTTTCATTATGTGAATAACTTGGAAATCTTAGCTCAAACAGCTGCAAAACCTGTTTTCCCAGCACGGAGACCTTGAGTTCTATAAGATAAAGCCATAAACATGTTTGTATGAGTCTTCTATCAAAAGTTACAGCTATTTATATGAAGTTGTACAAAAACGCTTTCTTTCGCCAAGACAGTGCGTTTCTCACTGTTACATGCATTTGAATGGGGAACTCGACCGAAACAAAGTATAAGTTTTCATTATGTGAATAACTTGGAAATCTTAGCTCAAACAGCTGCAAAACCTGTTTTCCCAGCACGGAGACGTTGAGTTCTATAATATAAGGCCATAAACATGTTTGTATGAGTCTTCTATCAAAAGTTACAGCTATTTCTATGAAGTTGTACAAAAACGCTTTCTTTCGCCAAGACAGTGCGTTTCTCACTGTTACATGCATTTGAATGGGGAACTCGACCGAAACAAAGTATAGGTTTTCATTATGTGAATAACTTGGAAATCTTAGCTCAAACAGCTGCAAAACCTGTTTTCCCAGCACGGAGACCTTGAGTTCTATAAGATAAAGCCATAAACATGTGTATCCGAGTCTTCTATCAAAAGTTACAGCTATTTATATGAAGTTGTACAAAAACGCTTTCTTTCGCCAAGACAGTGCGTTTCTCACTGTTACATGCATTTGAATGGGGAACTCGACCGAAACAAAGTATAAGTTTTCATTATGTGAATAACTTGGAAATCTTAGCTCAAACAGCTGCAAAACCTGTTTTCCCAGCACGGAGACGTTGAGTTCTATAATATAAGGCCATAAACATGTTTGTATGAGTCTTCTATCAAAAGTTACAGCTATTTCTATGAAGTTGTACAAAAACGCTTTCTTTCGCCAAGACAGTGCGTTTCTCACTGTTACATGCATTTGAATGGGGAACTCGACCGAAACAAAGTATAGGTTTTCATTATGTGAATAACTTGGAAATCTTAGCTCAAACAGCTGCAAAACCTGTTTTCCCAGCACGGAGACCTTGAGTTCTATAAGATAAAGCCATAAACATGTGTATCCGAGTCTTCTATCAAAAGTTACAGCTATTTATATGAAGTTGTACAAAAACGCTTTCTTTCGCCAAGACAGTGCGTTTCTCACTGTTACATGCATTTGAATGGGGAACTCGACCGAAACAAAGTATAAGTTTTCATTATGTGAATAACTTGGAAATCTTAGCTCAAACAGCTGCAAAACCTGTTTTCCCAGCACGGAGACCTTGAGTTCTATAAGATAAAGCCATAAACATGTGTATCCGAGTCTTCTATCAAAAGTTACAGCTATTTATATGAAGTTGTACAAAATAGCTTTCTTTCGCCAAGACAGTGCGTTTCTCACTGTTACATGCATTTGAATGGGGAACTCGACCGAAACAAAGTATAGGTTTTCATTATGTGAATAACTTGGAAATCTTAGCTCAAACAGCTGCAAAACCTGTTTTCCCAGCACGGAGACCTTGAGTTCTATAAGATAAAGCCATAAACATGTGTATCCGAGTCTTCTATCAAAAGTTACAGCTATTTATATGAAGTTGTACAAAAACGCTTTCTTTCGCCAAGACAGTGCGTTTCTCACTGTTACATGCATTTGAATGGGGAACTCGACCGAAACAAAGTATAAGTTTTCATTATGTGAATAACTTGGAAATCTTAGCTCAAACAGCTGCAAAACCTGTTTTCCCAGCACGGAGACGTTGAGTTCTATAATATAAGGCCATAAACATGTTTGTATGAGTCTTCTATCAAAAGTTATAGCTATTTCTATGAAGTTGTACAAAAACGCTTTCTTTCGCCAAGACAGTGCGTTTCTCACTGTTACATGCACTTGAATGGGGAACTCGACCGAAACAAAGTATAGGTTTTCATTATGTGAATAACTTGGAAATCTTAGCTCAAACAGCTGCAAAACCTGTTTTCCCAGCACGGAGACCTTGAGTTCTATAAGATAAAGCCATAAACATGTGTATCCGAGTCTTCTATCAAAAGTTACAGCTATTTATATGAAGTTGTACAAAAACGCTTTCTTTCGCCAAGACAGTGCGTTTCTCACTGTTACATGCATTTGAATGGGGAACTCGACCGAAACAAAGTATAGGTTTTCATTATGTGAATAACTTGGAAATCTTAGCTCAAACAGCTGTAAAACCTGTTTTCCCAGCACGGAGACCTTGAGTTCTATAAGATAAAGCCATAAACATGTGTATCCGAGTCTTCTATCAAAAGTTACAGCTATTTATATGAAGTTGTACAAAAACGCTTTCTTTCGCCAAGACAGTGCGTTTCTCACTGTTACATGCATTTGAATGGGGAACTCGACCGAAACAAAGTATAGGTTTTCATTATGTGAATAACTTGGAAATCTTAGCTCAAACAGCTGCAAAACCTGTTTTCCCAGCACGGAGACCTTGAGTTCTATAAGATAAAGCCATAAACATGTGTATCCGAGTCTTCTATCAAAAGTTACAGCTATTTCTATGAAGTTGTACAAAAACGCTTTCTTTCGCCAAGACAGTGCGTTTCTCACTGTTACATGCATTTGAATGGGGAACTCGACCGAAACAAAGTATAGGTTTTCATTATGTGAATAACTTGGAAATCTTAGCTCAAACAGCTGCAAAACCTGTTTTCCCAGCACGGAGACCTTGAGTTCTATAAGATAAAGCCATAAACATGTTTGTATGAGTCTTCTATCAAAAGTTACAGCTATTTATATGAAGTTGTACAAAAACGCTTTCTTTCGCCAAGACAGTGCGTTTCTCACTGTTACATGCATTTGAATGGGGAACTCGACCGAAACAAAGTATAAGTTTTCATTATGTGAATAACTTGGAAATCTTAGCTCAAACAGCTGCAAAACCTGTTTTCCCAGCACGGAGACGTTGAGTTCTATAATATAAGGCCATAAACATGTTTGTATGAGTCTTCTATCAAAAGTTACAGCTATTTATATGAAGTTGTACAAAAACGCTTTCTTTCGCCAAGACAGTGCGTTTCTCACTGTTACATGCATTTGAATGGGGAACTCGACCGAAACAAAGTATAGGTTTTCATTATGTGAATAACTTGGAAATCTTAGCTCAAACAGCTGCAAAACCTGTTTTCCCAGCACGGAGACCTTGAGTTCTATAAGATAAAGCCATAAACATGTGTATCCGAGTCTTCTATCAAAAGTTACAGCTATTTATATGAAGTTGTACAAAAACGCTTTCTTTCGCCAAGACAGTGCGTTTCTCACTGTTACATGCATTTGAATGGGGAACTCGACCGAAACAAAGTATAAGTTTTCATTATGTGAATAACTTGGAAATCTTAGCTCAAACAGCTGCAAAACCTGTTTTCCCAGCACGGAGACCTTGAGTTCTATAAGATAAAGCCATAAACATGTTTGTATGAGTCTTCTATCAAAAGTTACAGCTATTTATATGAAGTTGTACAAAAACGCTTTCTTTCGCCAAGACAGTGCGTTTCTCACTGTTACATGCATTTGAATGGGGAACTCGACCGAAACAAAGTATAAGTTTTCATTATGTGAATAACTTGGAAATCTTAGCTCAAACAGCTGCAAAACCTGTTTTCCCAGCACGGAGACGTTGAGTTCTATAATATAAGGCCATAAACATGTTTGTATGAGTCTTCTATCAAAAGTTACAGCTATTTCTATGAAGTTGTACAAAAACGCTTTCTTTCGCCAAGACAGTGCGTTTCTCACTGTTACATGCATTTGAATGGGGAACTCGACCGAAACAAAGTATAGGTTTTCATTATGTGAATAACTTGGAAATCTTAGCTCAAACAGCTGCAAAACCTGTTTTCCCAGCACGGAGACCTTGAGTTCTATAAGATAAAGCCATAAACATGTGTATCCGAGTCTTCTATCAAAAGTTACAGCTATTTATATGAAGTTGTACAAAAACGCTTTCTTTCGCCAAGACAGTGCGTTTCTCACTGTTACATGCATTTGAATGGGGAACTCGACCGAAACAAAGTATAAGTTTTCATTATGTGAATAACTTGGAAATCTTAGCTCAAACAGCTGCAAAACCTGTTTTCCCAGCACGGAGACGTTGAGTTCTATAATATAAGGCCATAAACATGTTTGTATGAGTCTTCTATCAAAAGTTACAGCTATTTCTATGAAGTTGTACAAAAACGCTTTCTTTCGCCAAGACAGTGCGTTTCTCACTGTTACATGCATTTGAATGGGGAACTCGACCGAAACAAAGTATAGGTTTTCATTATGTGAATAACTTGGAAATCTTAGCTCAAACAGCTGCAAAACCTGTTTTCCCAGCACGGAGACCTTGAGTTCTATAAGATAAAGCCATAAACATGTGTATCCGAGTCTTCTATCAAAAGTTACAGCTATTTATATGAAGTTGTACAAAAACGCTTTCTTTCGCCAAGACAGTGCGTTTCTCACTGTTACATGCATTTGAATGGGGAACTCGACCGAAACAAAGTATAAGTTTTCATTATGTGAATAACTTGGAAATCTTAGCTCAAACAGCTGCAAAACCTGTTTTCCCAGCACGGAGACCTTGAGTTCTATAAGATAAAGCCATAAACATGTGTATCCGAGTCTTCTATCAAAAGTTACAGCTATTTATATGAAGTTGTACAAAATAGCTTTCTTTCGCCAAGACAGTGCGTTTCTCACTGTTACATGCATTTGAATGGGGAACTCGACCGAAACAAAGTATAGGTTTTCATTATGTGAATAACTTGGAAATCTTAGCTCAAACAGCTGCAAAACCTGTTTTCCCAGCACGGAGACCTTGAGTTCTATAAGATAAAGCCATAAACATGTGTATCCGAGTCTTCTATCAAAAGTTACAGCTATTTATATGAAGTTGTACAAAAACGCTTTCTTTCGCCAAGACAGTGCGTTTCTCACTGTTACATGCATTTGAATGGGGAACTCGACCGAAACAAAGTATAAGTTTTCATTATGTGAATAACTTGGAAATCTTAGCTCAAACAGCTGCAAAACCTGTTTTCCCAGCACGGAGACGTTGAGTTCTATAATATAAGGCCATAAACATGTTTGTATGAGTCTTCTATCAAAAGTTATAGCTATTTCTATGAAGTTGTACAAAAACGCTTTCTTTCGCCAAGACAGTGCGTTTCTCACTGTTACATGCACTTGAATGGGGAACTCGACCGAAACAAAGTATAGGTTTTCATTATGTGAATAACTTGGAAATCTTAGCTCAAACAGCTGCAAAACCTGTTTTCCCAGCACGGAGACCTTGAGTTCTATAAGATAAAGCCATAAACATGTGTATCCGAGTCTTCTATCAAAAGTTACAGCTATTTATATGAAGTTGTACAAAAACGCTTTCTTTCGCCAAGACAGTGCGTTTCTCACTGTTACATGCATTTGAATGGGGAACTCGACCGAAACAAAGTATAGGTTTTCATTATGTGAATAACTTGGAAATCTTAGCTCAAACAGCTGTAAAACCTGTTTTCCCAGCACGGAGACCTTGAGTTCTATAAGATAAAGCCATAAACATGTGTATCCGAGTCTTCTATCAAAAGTTACAGCTATTTATATGAAGTTGTACAAAAACGCTTTCTTTCGCCAAGACAGTGCGTTTCTCACTGTTACATGCATTTGAATGGGGAACTCGACCGAAACAAAGTATAGGTTTTCATTATGTGAATAACTTGGAAATCTTAGCTCAAACAGCTGCAAAACCTGTTTTCCCAGCACGGAGACCTTGAGTTCTATAAGATAAAGCCATAAACATGTGTATCCGAGTCTTCTATCAAAAGTTACAGCTATTTCTATGAAGTTGTACAAAAACGCTTTCTTTCGCCAAGACAGTGCGTTTCTCACTGTTACATGCATTTGAATGGGGAACTCGACCGAAACAAAGTATAGGTTTTCATTATGTGAATAACTTGGAAATCTTAGCTCAAACAGCTGCAAAACCTGTTTTCCCAGCACGGAGACCTTGAGTTCTATAAGATAAAGCCATAAACATGTTTGTATGAGTCTTCTATCAAAAGTTACAGCTATTTATATGAAGTTGTACAAAAACGCTTTCTTTCGCCAAGACAGTGCGTTTCTCACTGTTACATGCATTTGAATGGGGAACTCGACCGAAACAAAGTATAAGTTTTCATTATGTGAATAACTTGGAAATCTTAGCTCAAACAGCTGCAAAACCTGTTTTCCCAGCACGGAGACGTTGAGTTCTATAATATAAGGCCATAAACATGTTTGTATGAGTCTTCTATCAAAAGTTACAGCTATTTATATGAAGTTGTACAAAAACGCTTTCTTTCGCCAAGACAGTGCGTTTCTCACTGTTACATGCATTTGAATGGGGAACTCGACCGAAACAAAGTATAGGTTTTCATTATGTGAATAACTTGGAAATCTTAGCTCAAACAGCTGCAAAACCTGTTTTCCCAGCACGGAGACCTTGAGTTCTATAAGATAAAGCCATAAACATGTGTATCCGAGTCTTCTATCAAAAGTTACAGCTATTTATATGAAGTTGTACAAAAACGCTTTCTTTCGCCAAGACAGTGCGTTTCTCACTGTTACATGCATTTGAATGGGGAACTCGACCGAAACAAAGTATAAGTTTTCATTATGTGAATAACTTGGAAATCTTAGCTCAAACAGCTGCAAAACCTGTTTTCCCAGCACGGAGACCTTGAGTTCTATAATATAAGGCCATAAACATGTTTGTATGAGTCTTCTATCAAAAGTTACAGCTATTTCTATGAAGTTGTACAAAAACGCTTTCTTTCGCCAAGACAGTGCGTTTCTCACTGTTACATGCATTTGAATGGGGAACTCGACCGAAACAAAGTATAGGTTTTCATTATGTGAATAACTTGGAAATCTTAGCTCAAACAGCTGCAAAACCTGTTTTCCCAGCACGGAGACCTTGAGTTCTATAATATAAGGCCATAAACATGTTTGTATGAGTCTTCTATCAAAAGTTACAGCTATTTCTATGAAGTTGTACAAAAACGCTTTCTTTCGCCAAGACAGTGCGTTTCTCACTGTTACATGCATTTTGAATGGGGAACTCGACCGAAACAAAGTATAGGTTTTCATTATGTGAATAACTTGGAAATCTTAGCTCAAACAGCTGCAAAACCTGTTTTCCCAGCACGGAGACCTTGAGTTCTATAAGATAAAGCCATAAACATGTTTGTATGAGTCTTCTATCAAAAGTTACAGCTATTTATATGAAGTTGTACAAAAACGCTTTCTTTCGCCAAGACAGTGCGTTTCTCACTGTTACATGCATTTGAATGGGGAACTCGACCGAAACAAAGTATAGGTTTTCATTATGTGAATAACTTGGAAATCTTAGCTCAAACAGCTGCAAAACCTGTTTTCCCAGCACGGAGACCATGAGTTCTATAAGATAAAGCCATAAACATGTGTATCCGAGTCTTCTATCAAAAGTTACAGCTATTTATATGAAGTTGTACAAAAACGCTTTCTTTCGCCAAGACAGTGCGTTTCTCACTGTTACATGCATTTGAATGGGGAACTCGACCGAAACAAAGTATAGGTTTTCATTATGTGAATAACTTGGAAATCTTAGCTCAAACAGCTGCAAAAGCTGTTTTCCCAGCACGGAGACCTTGAGTTCTATAAGATAAAGCCATAAACATGTGTATCCGAGTCTTCTATCAAAAGTTACAGCTATTTATATGAAGTTGTACAAAAACGCTTTCTTTCGCCAAGACAGTGCGTTTCTCACTGTTACATGCATTTGAATGGGGAACTCGACCGAAACAAAGTATAAGTTTTCATTATGTGAATAACTTGGAAATCTTAGCTCAAACAGCTGCAAAACCTGTTTTCCCAGCACGGAGACGTTGAGTTCTATAATATAAGGCCATAAACATGTTTGTATGAGTCTTCTATCAAAAGTTACAGCTATTTCTATGAAGTTGTACAAAAACGCTTTCTTTCGCCAAGACAGTGCGTTTCTCACTGTTACATGCATTTGAATGGGGAACTCGACCGAAACAAAGTATAGGTTTTCATTATGTGAATAACTTGGAAATCTTAGCTCAAACAGCTGCAAAACCTGTTTTCCCAGCACGGAGACGTTGAGTTCTATAATATAAGGCCATAAACATGTTTGTATGAGTCTTCTATCAAAAGTTACAGCTATTTATATGAAGTTGTACAAAAACGCTTTCTTTCGCCAAGACAGTGCGTTTCTCACTGTTACATGCATTTGAATGGGGAACTCGACCGAAACAAAGTATAGGTTTTCATTATGTGAATAACTTGGAAATCTTAGCTCAAACAGCTGCAAAACCTGTTTTCCCAGCACGGAGACCTTGAGTTCTATAAGATAAAGCCATAAACATGTGTATCCGAGTCTTCTATCAAAAGTTACAGCTATTTATATGAAGTTGTACAAAAACGCTTTCTTTCGCCAAGACAGTGCGTTTCTCACTGTTACATGCATTTGAATGGGGAACTCGACCGAAACAAAGTATAAGTTTTCATTATGTGAATAACTTGGAAATCTTAGCTCAAACAGCTGCAAAACCTGTTTTCCCAGCACGGAGACCTTGAGTTCTATAATATAAGGCCATAAACATGTTTGTATGAGTCTTCTATCAAAAGTTACAGCTATTTCTATGAAGTTGTACAAAAACGCTTTCTTTCGCCAAGACAGTGCGTTTCTCACTGTTACATGCATTTGAATGGGGAACTCGACCGAAACAAAGTATAGGTTTTCATTATGTGAATAACTTGGAAATCTTAGCTCAAACAGCTGCAAAACCTGTTTTCCCAGCACGGAGACCTTGAGTTCTATAATATAAGGCCATAAACATGTTTGTATGAGTCTTCTATCAAAAGTTACAGCTATTTCTATGAAGTTGTACAAAAACGCTTTCTTTCGCCAAGACAGTGCGTTTCTCACTGTTACATGCATTTTGAATGGGGAACTCGACCGAAACAAAGTATAGGTTTTCATTATGTGAATAACTTGGAAATCTTAGCTCAAACAGCTGCAAAACCTGTTTTCCCAGCACGGAGACCTTGAGTTCTATAAGATAAAGCCATAAACATGTTTGTATGAGTCTTCTATCAAAAGTTACAGCTATTTATATGAAGTTGTACAAAAACGCTTTCTTTCGCCAAGACAGTGCGTTTCTCACTGTTACATGCATTTGAATGGGGAACTCGACCGAAACAAAGTATAGGTTTTCATTATGTGAATAACTTGGAAATCTTAGCTCAAACAGCTGCAAAACCTGTTTTCCCAGCACGGAGACCATGAGTTCTATAAGATAAAGCCATAAACATGTGTATCCGAGTCTTCTATCAAAAGTTACAGCTATTTATATGAAGTTGTACAAAAACGCTTTCTTTCGCCAAGACAGTGCGTTTCTCACTGTTACATGCATTTGAATGGGGAACTCGACCGAAACAAAGTATAGGTTTTCATTATGTGAATAACTTGGAAATCTTAGCTCAAACAGCTGCAAAACCTGTTTTCCCAGCACGGAGACCTTGAGTTCTATAAGATAAAGCCATAAACATGTGTATCCGAGTCTTCTATCAAAAGTTACAGCTATTTATATGAAGTTGTACAAAAACGCTTTCTTTCGCCAAGACAGTGCGTTTCTCACTGTTACATGCATTTGAATGGGGAACTCGACCGAAACAAAGTATAGGTTTTCATTATGTGAATAACTTGGAAATCTTAGCTCAAACAGCTGCAAAACCTGTTTTCCCAGCACGGAGACCTTGAGTTCTATAAGATAAAGCCATAAACATGTGTATCCGAGTCTTCTATCAAAAGTTACAGCTATTTATATGAAGTTGTACAAAAACGCTTTCTTTCGCCAAGACAGTGCGTTTCTCACTGTTACATGCATTTGAATGGGGAACTCGACCGAAACAAAGTATAAGTTTTCATTATGTGAATAACTTGGAAATCTTAGCTCAAACAGCTGCAAAACCTGTTTTCCCAGCACGGAGACGTTGAGTTCTATAATATAAGGCCATAAACATGTTTGTATGAGTCTTCTATCAAAAGTTACAGCTATTTCTATGAAGTTGTACAAAAACGCTTTCTTTCGCCAAGACAGTGCGTTTCTCACTGTTACATGCATTTGAATGGGGAACTCGACCGAAACAAAGTATAGGTTTTCATTATGTGAATAACTTGGAAATCTTAGCTCAAACAGCTGCAAAACCTGTTTTCCCAGCACGGAGACCTTGAGTTCTATAAGATAAAGCCATAAACATGTGTATCCGAGTCTTCTATCAAAAGTTACAGCTATTTATATGAAGTTGTACAAAAACGCTTTCTTTCGCCAAGACAGTGCGTTTCTCACTGTTACATGCATTTGAATGGGGAACTCGACCGAAACAAAGTATAAGTTTTCATTATGTGAATAACTTGGAAATCTTAGCTCAAACAGCTGCAAAACCTGTTTTCCCAGCACGGAGACCTTGAGTTCTATAATATAAGGCCATAAACATGTTTGTCTGAATCTTCTATCAAAAGTTACAGCTATTTATATGAAGTTGTACAAAAACGCTTTCTTTCGCCAAGACAGTGCGTTTCTCACTGTTACATGCATTTGAATGGGGAACTCGACCGAAACAAAGTATAGGTTTTCATTATGTGAATAACTTGGAAATCTTAGCTCAAACAGCTGCAAAACCTGTTTTCCCAGCACGGAGACCTTGAGTTCTATAAGATAAAGCCATAAACATGTGTATCCGAGTCTTCTATCAAAAGTTACAGCTATTTATATGAAGTTGTACAAAAACGCTTTCTTTCGCCAAGACAGTGCGTTTCTCACTGTTACATGCATTTGAATGGGGAACTCGACCGAAACAAAGTATAAGTTTTCATTATGTGAATAACTTGGAAATCTTAGCTCAAACAGCTGCAAAACCTGTTTTCCCAGCACGGAGACGTTGAGTTCTATAATATAAGGCCATAAACATGTTTGTATGAGTCTTCTATCAAAAGTTACAGCTATTTCTATGAAGTTGTACAAAAACGCTTTCTTTCGCCAAGACAGTGCGTTTCTCACTGTTACATGCATTTGAATGGGGAACTCGACCGAAACAAAGTATAGGTTTTCATTATGTGAATAACTTGGAAATCTTAGCTCAAACAGCTGCAAAACCTGTTTTCCCAGCACGGAGACCTTGAGTTCTATAAGATAAAGCCATAAACATGTGTATCCGAGTCTTCTATCAAAAGTTACAGCTATTTATATGAAGTTGTACAAAAACGCTTTCTTTCGCCAAGACAGTGCGTTTCTCACTGTTACATGCATTTGAATGGGGAACTCGACCGAAACAAAGTATAAGTTTTCATTATGTGAATAACTTGGAAATCTTAGCTCAAACAGCTGCAAAACCTGTTTTCCCAGCACGGAGACGTTGAGTTCTATAATATAAGGCCATAAACATGTTTGTATGAGTCTTCTATCAAAAGTTACAGCTATTTCTATGAAGTTGTACAAAAACGCTTTCTTTCGCCAAGACAGTGCGTTTCTCACTGTTACATGCATTTGAATGGGGAACTCGACCGAAACAAAGTATAGGTTTTCATTATGTGAATAACTTGGAAATCTTAGCTCAAACAGCTGCAAAACCTGTTTTCCCAGCACGGAGACCTTGAGTTCTATAAGATAAAGCCATAAACATGTGTATCCGAGTCTTCTATCAAAAGTTACAGCTATTTATATGAAGTTGTACAAAAACGCTTTCTTTCGCCAAGACAGTGCGTTTCTCACTGTTACATGCATTTGAATGGGGAACTCGACCGAAACAAAGTATAGGTTTTCATTATGTGAATAACTTGGAAATCTTAGCTCAAACAGCTGCAAAACCTGTTTTCCCAGCACGGAGACCTTGAGTTCTATAAGATAAAGCCATAAACATGTTTGTATGAGTCTTCTATCAAAAGTTACAGCTATTTATATGAAGTTGTACAAAAACGCTTTCTTTCGCCAAGACAGTGCGTTTCTCACTGTTACATGCATTTGAATGGGGAACTCGACCGAAACAAAGTATAAGTTTTCATTATGTGAATAACTTGGAAATCTTAGCTCAAACAGCTGCAAAACCTGTTTTCCCAGCACGGAGACGTTGAGTTCTATAATATAAGGCCATAAACATGTTTGTATGAGTCTTCTATCAAAAGTTACAGCTATTTCTATGAAGTTGTACAAAAACGCTTTCTTTCGCCAAGACAGTGCGTTTCTCACTGTTACATGCATTTGAATGGGGAACTCGACCGAAACAAAGTATAGGTTTTCATTATGTGAATAACTTGGAAATCTTAGCTCAAACAGCTGCAAAACCTGTTTTCCCAGCACGGAGACCTTGAGTTCTATAAGATAAAGCCATAAACATGTTTGTATGAGTCTTCTATCAAAAGTTACAGCTATTTATATGAAGTTGTACAAAAACGCTTTCTTTCGCCAAGACAGTGCGTTTCTCACTGTTACATGCATTTGAATGGGGAACTCGACCGAAACAAAGTATAAGTTTTCATTATGTGAATAACTTGGAAATCTTAGCTCAAACAGCTGCAAAACCTGTTTTCCCAGCACGGAGACGTTGAGTTCTATAATATAAGGCCATAAACATGTTTGTATGAGTCTTCTATCAAAAGTTACAGCTATTTCTATGAAGTTGTACAAAAACGCTTTCTTTCGCCAAGACAGTGCGTTTCTCACTGTTACATGCATTTGAATGGGGAACTCGACCGAAACAAAGTATAGGTTTTCATTATGTGAATAACTTGGAAATCTTAGCTCAAACAGCTGCAAAACCTGTTTTCCCAGCACGGAGACGTTGAGTTCTATAATATAAGGCCATAAACATGTTTGTATGAGTCTTCTATCAAAAGTTACAGCTATTTATATGAAGTTGTACAAAAACGCTTTCTTTCGCCAAGACAGTGCGTTTCTCACTGTTACATGCATTTGAATGGGGAACTCGACCGAAACAAAGTATAGGTTTTCATTATGTGAATAACTTGGAAATCTTAGCTCAAACAGCTGCAAAACCTGTTTTCCCAGCACGGAGACCTTGAGTTCTATAAGATAAAGCCATAAACATGTGTATCCGAGTCTTCTATCAAAAGTTACAGCTATTTATATGAAGTTGTACAAAAACGCTTTCTTTCGCCAAGACAGTGCGTTTCTCACTGTTACATGCATTTGAATGGGGAACTCGACCGAAACAAAGTATAAGTTTTCATTATGTGAATAACTTGGAAATCTTAGCTCAAACAGCTGCAAAACCTGTTTTCCCAGCACGGAGACCTTGAGTTCTATAATATAAGGCCATAAACATGTTTGTATGAGTCTTCTATCAAAAGTTACAGCTATTTCTATGAAGTTGTACAAAAACGCTTTCTTTCGCCAAGACAGTGCGTTTCTCACTGTTACATGCATTTGAATGGGGAACTCGACCGAAACAAAGTATAGGTTTTCATTATGTGAATAACTTGGAAATCTTAGCTCAAACAGCTGCAAAACCTGTTTTCCCAGCACGGAGACCTTGAGTTCTATAATATAAGGCCATAAACATGTTTGTATGAGTCTTCTATCAAAAGTTACAGCTATTTCTATGAAGTTGTACAAAAACGCTTTCTTTCGCCAAGACAGTGCGTTTCTCACTGTTACATGCATTTTGAATGGGGAACTCGACCGAAACAAAGTATAGGTTTTCATTATGTGAATAACTTGGAAATCTTAGCTCAAACAGCTGCAAAACCTGTTTTCCCAGCACGGAGACCTTGAGTTCTATAAGATAAAGCCATAAACATGTTTGTATGAGTCTTCTATCAAAAGTTACAGCTATTTATATGAAGTTGTACAAAAACGCTTTCTTTCGCCAAGACAGTGCGTTTCTCACTGTTACATGCATTTGAATGGGGAACTCGACCGAAACAAAGTATAGGTTTTCATTATGTGAATAACTTGGAAATCTTAGCTCAAACAGCTGCAAAACCTGTTTTCCCAGCACGGAGACCATGAGTTCTATAAGATAAAGCCATAAACATGTGTATCCGAGTCTTCTATCAAAAGTTACAGCTATTTATATGAAGTTGTACAAAAACGCTTTCTTTCGCCAAGACAGTGCGTTTCTCACTGTTACATGCATTTGAATGGGGAACTCGACCGAAACAAAGTATAGGTTTTCATTATGTGAATAACTTGGAAATCTTAGCTCAAACAGCTGCAAAACCTGTTTTCCCAGCACGGAGACCTTGAGTTCTATAAGATAAAGCCATAAACATGTGTATCCGAGTCTTCTATCAAAAGTTACAGCTATTTATATGAAGTTGTACAAAAACGCTTTCTTTCGCCAAGACAGTGCGTTTCTCACTGTTACATGCATTTGAATGGGGAACTCGACCGAAACAAAGTATAGGTTTTCATTATGTGAATAACTTGGAAATCTTAGCTCAAACAGCTGCAAAACCTGTTTTCCCAGCACGGAGACCTTGAGTTCTATAAGATAAAGCCATAAACATGTGTATCCGAGTCTTCTATCAAAAGTTACAGCTATTTATATGAAGTTGTACAAAAACGCTTTCTTTCGCCAAGACAGTGCGTTTCTCACTGTTACATGCATTTGAATGGGGAACTCGACCGAAACAAAGTATAAGTTTTCATTATGTGAATAACTTGGAAATCTTAGCTCAAACAGCTGCAAAACCTGTTTTCCCAGCACGGAGACGTTGAGTTCTATAATATAAGGCCATAAACATGTTTGTATGAGTCTTCTATCAAAAGTTACAGCTATTTCTATGAAGTTGTACAAAAACGCTTTCTTTCGCCAAGACAGTGCGTTTCTCACTGTTACATGCATTTGAATGGGGAACTCGACCGAAACAAAGTATAGGTTTTCATTATGTGAATAACTTGGAAATCTTAGCTCAAACAGCTGCAAAACCTGTTTTCCCAGCACGGAGACCTTGAGTTCTATAAGATAAAGCCATAAACATGTGTATCCGAGTCTTCTATCAAAAGTTACAGCTATTTATATGAAGTTGTACAAAAACGCTTTCTTTCGCCAAGACAGTGCGTTTCTCACTGTTACATGCATTTGAATGGGGAACTCGACCGAAACAAAGTATAAGTTTTCATTATGTGAATAACTTGGAAATCTTAGCTCAAACAGCTGCAAAACCTGTTTTCCCAGCACGGAGACCTTGAGTTCTATAATATAAGGCCATAAACATGTTTGTCTGAATCTTCTATCAAAAGTTACAGCTATTTATATGAAGTTGTACAAAAACGCTTTCTTTCGCCAAGACAGTGCGTTTCTCACTGTTACATGCATTTGAATGGGGAACTCGACCGAAACAAAGTATAGGTTTTCATTATGTGAATAACTTGGAAATCTTAGCTCAAACAGCTGCAAAACCTGTTTTCCCAGCACGGAGACCTTGAGTTCTATAAGATAAAGCCATAAACATGTGTATCCGAGTCTTCTATCAAAAGTTACAGCTATTTATATGAAGTTGTACAAAAACGCTTTCTTTCGCCAAGACAGTGCGTTTCTCACTGTTACATGCATTTGAATGGGGAACTCGACCGAAACAAAGTATAAGTTTTCATTATGTGAATAACTTGGAAATCTTAGCTCAAACAGCTGCAAAACCTGTTTTCCCAGCACGGAGACGTTGAGTTCTATAATATAAGGCCATAAACATGTTTGTATGAGTCTTCTATCAAAAGTTACAGCTATTTCTATGAAGTTGTACAAAAACGCTTTCTTTCGCCAAGACAGTGCGTTTCTCACTGTTACATGCATTTGAATGGGGAACTCGACCGAAACAAAGTATAGGTTTTCATTATGTGAATAACTTGGAAATCTTAGCTCAAACAGCTGCAAAACCTGTTTTCCCAGCACGGAGACCTTGAGTTCTATAAGATAAAGCCATAAACATGTGTATCCGAGTCTTCTATCAAAAGTTACAGCTATTTATATGAAGTTGTACAAAAACGCTTTCTTTCGCCAAGACAGTGCGTTTCTCACTGTTACATGCATTTGAATGGGGAACTCGACCGAAACAAAGTATAAGTTTTCATTATGTGAATAACTTGGAAATCTTAGCTCAAACAGCTGCAAAACCTGTTTTCCCAGCACGGAGACGTTGAGTTCTATAATATAAGGCCATAAACATGTTTGTATGAGTCTTCTATCAAAAGTTACAGCTATTTCTATGAAGTTGTACAAAAACGCTTTCTTTCGCCAAGACAGTGCGTTTCTCACTGTTACATGCATTTGAATGGGGAACTCGACCGAAACAAAGTATAGGTTTTCATTATGTGAATAACTTGGAAATCTTAGCTCAAACAGCTGCAAAACCTGTTTTCCCAGCACGGAGACCTTGAGTTCTATAAGATAAAGCCATAAACATGTGTATCCGAGTCTTCTATCAAAAGTTACAGCTATTTATATGAAGTTGTACAAAAACGCTTTCTTTCGCCAAGACAGTGCGTTTCTCACTGTTACATGCATTTGAATGGGGAACTCGACCGAAACAAAGTATAGGTTTTCATTATGTGAATAACTTGGAAATCTTAGCTCAAACAGCTGCAAAACCTGTTTTCCCAGCACGGAGACCTTGAGTTCTATAAGATAAAGCCATAAACATGTTTGTATGAGTCTTCTATCAAAAGTTACAGCTATTTATATGAAGTTGTACAAAAACGCTTTCTTTCGCCAAGACAGTGCGTTTCTCACTGTTACATGCATTTGAATGGGGAACTCGACCGAAACAAAGTATAAGTTTTCATTATGTGAATAACTTGGAAATCTTAGCTCAAACAGCTGCAAAACCTGTTTTCCCAGCACGGAGACGTTGAGTTCTATAATATAAGGCCATAAACATGTTTGTATGAGTCTTCTATCAAAAGTTACAGCTATTTCTATGAAGTTGTACAAAAACGCTTTCTTTCGCCAAGACAGTGCGTTTCTCACTGTTACATGCATTTGAATGGGGAACTCGACCGAAACAAAGTATAGGTTTTCATTATGTGAATAACTTGGAAATCTTAGCTCAAACAGCTGCAAAACCTGTTTTCCCAGCACGGAGACCTTGAGTTCTATAAGATAAAGCCATAAACATGTTTGTATGAGTCTTCTATCAAAAGTTACAGCTATTTATATGAAGTTGTACAAAAACGCTTTCTTTCGCCAAGACAGTGCGTTTCTCACTGTTACATGCATTTGAATGGGGAACTCGACCGAAACAAAGTATAAGTTTTCATTATGTGAATAACTTGGAAATCTTAGCTCAAACAGCTGCAAAACCTGTTTTCCCAGCACGGAGACGTTGAGTTCTATAATATAAGGCCATAAACATGTTTGTATGAGTCTTCTATCAAAAGTTACAGCTATTTCTATGAAGTTGTACAAAAACGCTTTCTTTCGCCAAGACAGTGCGTTTCTCACTGTTACATGCATTTGAATGGGGAACTCGACCGAAACAAAGTATAGGTTTTCATTATGTGAATAACTTGGAAATCTTAGCTCAAACAGCTGCAAAACCTGTTTTCCCAGCACGGAGACCTTGAGTTCTATAAGATAAAGCCATAAACATGTGTATCCGAGTCTTCTATCAAAAGTTACAGCTATTTATATGAAGTTGTACAAAAACGCTTTCTTTCGCCAAGACAGTGCGTTTCTCACTGTTACATGCATTTGAATGGGGAACTCGACCGAAACAAAGTATAAGTTTTCATTATGTGAATAACTTGGAAATCTTAGCTCAAACAGCTGCAAAACCTGTTTTCCCAGCACGGAGACGTTGAGTTCTATAATATAAGGCCATAAACATGTTTGTATGAGTCTTCTATCAAAAGTTACAGCTATTTCTATGAAGTTGTACAAAAACGCTTTCTTTCGCCAAGACAGTGCGTTTCTCACTGTTACATGCATTTGAATGGGGAACTCGACCGAAACAAAGTATAGGTTTTCATTATGTGAATAACTTGGAAATCTTAGCTCAAACAGCTGCAAAACCTGTTTTCCCAGCACGGAGACCTTGAGTTCTATAAGATAAAGCCATAAACATGTGTATCCGAGTCTTCTATCAAAAGTTACAGCTATTTATATGAAGTTGTACAAAAACGCTTTCTTTCGCCAAGACAGTGCGTTTCTCACTGTTACATGCATTTGAATGGGGAACTCGACCGAAACAAAGTATAAGTTTTCATTATGTGAATAACTTGGAAATCTTAGCTCAAACAGCTGCAAAACCTGTTTTCCCAGCACGGAGACCTTGAGTTCTATAAGATAAAGCCATAAACATGTGTATCCGAGTCTTCTATCAAAAGTTACAGCTATTTATATGAAGTTGTACAAAATAGCTTTCTTTCGCCAAGACAGTGCGTTTCTCACTGTTACATGCATTTGAATGGGGAACTCGACCGAAACAAAGTATAGGTTTTCATTATGTGAATAACTTGGAAATCTTAGCTCAAACAGCTGCAAAACCTGTTTTCCCAGCACGGAGACCTTGAGTTCTATAAGATAAAGCCATAAACATGTGTATCCGAGTCTTCTATCAAAAGTTACAGCTATTTATATGAAGTTGTACAAAAACGCTTTCTTTCGCCAAGACAGTGCGTTTCTCACTGTTACATGCATTTGAATGGGGAACTCGACCGAAACAAAGTATAAGTTTTCATTATGTGAATAACTTGGAAATCTTAGCTCAAACAGCTGCAAAACCTGTTTTCCCAGCACGGAGACGTTGAGTTCTATAATATAAGGCCATAAACATGTTTGTATGAGTCTTCTATCAAAAGTTATAGCTATTTCTATGAAGTTGTACAAAAACGCTTTCTTTCGCCAAGACAGTGCGTTTCTCACTGTTACATGCACTTGAATGGGGAACTCGACCGAAACAAAGTATAGGTTTTCATTATGTGAATAACTTGGAAATCTTAGCTCAAACAGCTGCAAAACCTGTTTTCCCAGCACGGAGACCTTGAGTTCTATAAGATAAAGCCATAAACATGTGTATCCGAGTCTTCTATCAAAAGTTACAGCTATTTATATGAAGTTGTACAAAAACGCTTTCTTTCGCCAAGACAGTGCGTTTCTCACTGTTACATGCATTTGAATGGGGAACTCGACCGAAACAAAGTATAGGTTTTCATTATGTGAATAACTTGGAAATCTTAGCTCAAACAGCTGTAAAACCTGTTTTCCCAGCACGGAGACCTTGAGTTCTATAAGATAAAGCCATAAACATGTGTATCCGAGTCTTCTATCAAAAGTTACAGCTATTTATATGAAGTTGTACAAAAACGCTTTCTTTCGCCAAGACAGTGCGTTTCTCACTGTTACATGCATTTGAATGGGGAACTCGACCGAAACAAAGTATAGGTTTTCATTATGTGAATAACTTGGAAATCTTAGCTCAAACAGCTGCAAAACCTGTTTTCCCAGCACGGAGACCTTGAGTTCTATAAGATAAAGCCATAAACATGTGTATCCGAGTCTTCTATCAAAAGTTACAGCTATTTATATGAAGTTGTACAAAAACGCTTTCTTTCGCCAAGACAGTGCGTTTCTCACTGTTACATGCATTTGAATGGGGAACTCGACCGAAACAAAGTATAAGTTTTCATTATGTGAATAACTTGGAAATCTTAGCTCAAACAGCTGCAAAACCTGTTTTCCCAGCACGGAGACCTTGAGTTCTATAAGATAAAGCCATAAACATGTGTATCCGAGTCTTCTATCAAAAGTTACAGCTATTTCTATGAAGTTGTACAAAAACGCTTTCTTTCGCCAAGACAGTGCGTTTCTCACTGTTACATGCATTTGAATGGGGAACTCGACCGAAACAAAGTATAGGTTTTCATTATGTGAATAACTTGGAAATCTTAGCTCAAACAGCTGCAAAACCTGTTTTCCCAGCACGGAGACCTTGAGTTCTATAAGATAAAGCCATAAACATGTTTGTATGAGTCTTCTATCAAAAGTTACAGCTATTTATATGAAGTTGTACAAAAACGCTTTCTTTCGCCAAGACAGTGCGTTTCTCACTGTTACATGCATTTGAATGGGGAACTCGACCGAAACAAAGTATAAGTTTTCATTATGTGAATAACTTGGAAATCTTAGCTCAAACAGCTGCAAAACCTGTTTTCCCAGCACGGAGACGTTGAGTTCTATAATATAAGGCCATAAACATGTTTGTATGAGTCTTCTATCAAAAGTTACAGCTATTTCTATGAAGTTGTACAAAAACGCTTTCTTTCGCCAAGACAGTGCGTTTCTCACTGTTACATGCATTTGAATGGGGAACTCGACCGAAACAAAGTATAGGTTTTCATTATGTGAATAACTTGGAAATCTTAGCTCAAACAGCTGCAAAACCTGTTTTCCCAGCACGGAGACGTTGAGTTCTATAATATAAGGCCATAAACATGTTTGTATGAGTCTTCTATCAAAAGTTACAGCTATTTCTATGAAGTTGTACAAAAACGCTTTCTTTCGCCAAGACAGTGCGTTTCTCACTGTTACATGCATTTGAATGGGGAACTCGACCGAAACAAAGTATAGGTTTTCATTATGTGAATAACTTGGAAATCTTAGCTCAAACAGCTGCAAAACCTGTTTTCCCAGCACGGAGACCTTGAGTTCTATAAGATAAAGCCATAAACATGTGTATCCGAGTCTTCTATCAAAAGTTACAGCTATTTATATGAAGTTGTACAAAAACGCTTTCTTTCGCCAAGACAGTGCGTTTCTCACTGTTACATGCATTTGAATGGGGAACTCGACCGAAACAAAGTATAGGTTTTCATTATGTGAATAACTTGGAAATCTTAGCTCAAACAGCTGCAAAAGCTGTTTTCCCAGCACGGAGACCTTGAGTTCTATAAGATAAAGCCATAAACATGTGTATCCGAGTCTTCTATCAAAAGTTACAGCTATTTATATGAAGTTGTACAAAAACGCTTTCTTTCGCCAAGACAGTGCGTTTCTCACTGTTACATGCATTTGAATGGGGAACTCGACCGAAACAAAGTATAAGTTTTCATTATGTGAATAACTTGGAAATCTTAGCTCAAACAGCTGCAAAACCTGTTTTCCCAGCACGGAGACGTTGAGTTCTATAATATAAGGCCATAAACATGTTTGTATGAGTCTTCTATCAAAAGTTACAGCTATTTCTATGAAGTTGTACAAAAACGCTTTCTTTCGCCAAGACAGTGCGTTTCTCACTGTTACATGCATTTGAATGGGGAACTCGACCGAAACAAAGTATAGGTTTTCATTATGTGAATAACTTGGAAATCTTAGCTCAAACAGCTGCAAAACCTGTTTTCCCAGCACGGAGACGTTGAGTTCTATAATATAAGGCCATAAACATGTTTGTATGAGTCTTCTATCAAAAGTTACAGCTATTTATATGAAGTTGTACAAAAACGCTTTCTTTCGCCAAGACAGTGCGTTTCTCACTGTTACATGCATTTGAATGGGGAACTCGACCGAAACAAAGTATAGGTTTTCATTATGTGAATAACTTGGAAATCTTAGCTCAAACAGCTGCAAAACCTGTTTTCCCAGCACGGAGACCTTGAGTTCTATAAGATAAAGCCATAAACATGTGTATCCGAGTCTTCTATCAAAAGTTACAGCTATTTATATGAAGTTGTACAAAAACGCTTTCTTTCGCCAAGACAGTGCGTTTCTCACTGTTACATGCATTTGAATGGGGAACTCGACCGAAACAAAGTATAAGTTTTCATTATGTGAATAACTTGGAAATCTTAGCTCAAACAGCTGCAAAACCTGTTTTCCCAGCACGGAGACCTTGAGTTCTATAATATAAGGCCATAAACATGTTTGTATGAGTCTTCTATCAAAAGTTACAGCTATTTCTATGAAGTTGTACAAAAACGCTTTCTTTCGCCAAGACAGTGCGTTTCTCACTGTTACATGCATTTGAATGGGGAACTCGACCGAAACAAAGTATAGGTTTTCATTATGTGAATAACTTGGAAATCTTAGCTCAAACAGCTGCAAAACCTGTTTTCCCAGCACGGAGACCTTGAGTTCTATAATATAAGGCCATAAACATGTTTGTATGAGTCTTCTATCAAAAGTTACAGCTATTTCTATGAAGTTGTACAAAAACGCTTTCTTTCGCCAAGACAGTGCGTTTCTCACTGTTACATGCATTTTGAATGGGGAACTCGACCGAAACAAAGTATAGGTTTTCATTATGTGAATAACTTGGAAATCTTAGCTCAAACAGCTGCAAAACCTGTTTTCCCAGCACGGAGACCTTGAGTTCTATAAGATAAAGCCATAAACATGTTTGTATGAGTCTTCTATCAAAAGTTACAGCTATTTATATGAAGTTGTACAAAAACGCTTTCTTTCGCCAAGACAGTGCGTTTCTCACTGTTACATGCATTTGAATGGGGAACTCGACCGAAACAAAGTATAGGTTTTCATTATGTGAATAACTTGGAAATCTTAGCTCAAACAGCTGCAAAACCTGTTTTCCCAGCACGGAGACCATGAGTTCTATAAGATAAAGCCATAAACATGTGTATCCGAGTCTTCTATCAAAAGTTACAGCTATTTATATGAAGTTGTACAAAAACGCTTTCTTTCGCCAAGACAGTGCGTTTCTCACTGTTACATGCATTTGAATGGGGAACTCGACCGAAACAAAGTATAGGTTTTCATTATGTGAATAACTTGGAAATCTTAGCTCAAACAGCTGCAAAACCTGTTTTCCCAGCACGGAGACCTTGAGTTCTATAAGATAAAGCCATAAACATGTGTATCCGAGTCTTCTATCAAAAGTTACAGCTATTTATATGAAGTTGTACAAAAACGCTTTCTTTTGCCAAGACAGTGCGTTTCTCACTGTTACATGCATTTGAATGGGGAACTCGACCGAAACAAAGTATAGGTTTTCATTATGTGAATAACTTGGAAATCTTAGCTCAAACAGCTGCAAAACCTGTTTTCCCAGCACGGAGACCTTGAGTTCTATAAGATAAAGCCATAAACATGTGTATCCGAGTCTTCTATCAAAAGTTACAGCTATTTATATGAAGTTGTACAAAAACGCTTTCTTTCGCCAAGACAGTGCGTTTCTCACTGTTACATGCATTTGAATGGGGAACTCGACCGAAACAAAGTATAAGTTTTCATTATGTGAATAACTTGGAAATCTTAGCTCAAACAGCTGCAAAACCTGTTTTCCCAGCACGGAGACGTTGAGTTCTATAATATAAGGCCATAAACATGTTTGTATGAGTCTTCTATCAAAAGTTACAGCTATTTCTATGAAGTTGTACAAAAACGCTTTCTTTCGCCAAGACAGTGCGTTTCTCACTGTTACATGCATTTGAATGGGGAACTCGACCGAAACAAAGTATAGGTTTTCATTATGTGAATAACTTGGAAATCTTAGCTCAAACAGCTGCAAAACCTGTTTTCCCAGCACGGGAACCTTGAGTTCTATAAGATAAAGCCATAAACATGTGTATCCGAGTCTTCTATCAAAAGTTACAGCTATTTCTATGAAGTTGTACAAAAACGCTTTCTTTCGCCAAGACAGTGCGTTTCTCACTGTTACATGCATTTGAATGGGGATCTCGACCGAAACAAAGTATAGGTTTTCATTATGTGAATAACTTGGAAATCTTAGCTCAAACAGCTGCAAAACCTGTTTTCCCAGCACGGAGACCTTGAGTTCTATAAGATAAAGCCATAAACATGTGTATCCGAGTCTTCTATCAAAAGTTACAGCTATTTCTATGAAGTTGTACAAAAACGCTTTCTTTCGCCAAGACAGTGCGTTTCTCACTGTTACATGCATTTGAATGGGGATCTCGACCGAAACAAAGTATAGGTTTTCATTATGTGAATAACTTGGAAATCTTAGCTCAAACAGCTGCAAAACCTGTTTTCCCAGCACGGAGACCTTGAGTTCTATAAGATAAAGCCATAAACATGTGTATCCGAGTCTTCTATCAAAAGTTACAGCTATTTCTATGAAGTTGTACAAAAACGCTTTCTTTCGCCAAGACAGTGCGTTTCTCACTGTTACATGCATTTGAATGGGGATCTCGACCGAAACAAAGTATAGGTTTTCATTATGTGAATAACTTGGAAATCTTAGCTCAAACAGCTGCAAAACCTGTTTTCCCAGCACGGAGACCTTGAGTTCTATAAGATAAAGCCATAAACATGTGTATCCGAGTCTTCTATCAAAAGTTACAGCTATTTCTATGAAGTTGTACAAAAACGCTTTCTTTCGCCAAGACAGTGCGTTTCTCACTGTTACATGCATTTGAATGGGGATCTCGACCGAAACAAAGTATAGGTTTTCATTATGTGAATAACTTGGAAATCTTAGCTCAAACAGCTGCAAAACCTGTTTTCCCAGCACGGGAACCTTGAGTTCTATAAGATAAAGCCATAAACATGTGTATCCGAGTCTTCTATCAAAAGTTACAGCTATTTCTATGAAGTTGTACAAAAACGCTTTCTTTCGCCAAGACAGTGCGTTTCTCACTGTTACATGCATTTGAATGGGGAACTCGACCGAAACAAAGTATAGGTTTTCATTATGTGAATAACTTGGAAATCTTAGCTCAAACAGCTGCAAAACCTGTTTTCCCAGCACGGGAACCTTGAGTTCTATAAGATAAAGCCATAAACATGTGTATCCGAGTCTTCTATCAAAAGTTACAGGTATTTCTATGAAGTTGTACAAAAACGCTTTCTTTCGCCAAGACAGTGCGTTTCTCACTGTTACATGCATTTGAATGGGGAACTCGACCGAAACAAAGTATAGGTTTTCATTATGTGAATAACTTGGAAATCTTAGCTCAAACAGCTACAAAACCTGTTTTCCCAGCACGGGAACCTTGAGTTCTATAAGATAAAGCCATAAACATGTGTATCCGAGTCTTCTATCAAAAGTTACAGCTATTTCTATTAAGTTGTACAAAAACGCTTTCTTTCGCCAAGACAGTGCGTTTCTCACTGTTACATGCATTTGAATGGGGAACTCGACCGAAACAAAGTATAGGTTTTCATTATGTGAATAACTTGGAAATCTTAGCTCAAACAGCTGCAAAACCTGTTTTCCCAGCACGGAGACCTTGAGTTCTATAAGATAAAGCCATAAACATGTGTATCCGAGTCTTCTATCAAAAGTTACAGCTATTTATATGAAGTTGTACAAAAACGCTTTCTTTCGCCAAGACAGTGCGTTTCTCACTGTTACATGCATTTGAATGGGGAACTCGACCGAAACAAAGTATAAGTTTTCATTATGTGAATAACTTGGAAATCTTAGCTCAAACAGCTGCAAAACCTGTTTTCCCAGCACGGAGACGTTGAGTTCTATAATATAAGGCCATAAACATGTTTGTATGAGTCTTCTATCAAAAGTTACAGCTATTTCTATGAAGTTGTACAAAAACGCTTTCTTTCGCCAAGACAGTGCGTTTCTCACTGTTACATGCATTTGAATGGGGAACTCGACCGAAACAAAGTATAGGTTTTCATTATGTGAATAACTTGGAAATCTTAGCTCAAACAGCTGCAAAACCTGTTTTCCCAGCACGGGAACCTTGAGTTCTATAAGATAAAGCCATAAACATGTGTATCCGAGTCTTCTATCAAAAGTTACAGCTATTTCTATGAAGTTGTACAAAAACGCTTTCTTTCGCCAAGACAGTGCGTTTCTCACTGTTACATGCATTTGAATGGGGATCTCGACCGAAACAAAGTATAGGTTTTCATTATGTGAATAACTTGGAAATCTTAGCTCAAACAGCTGCAAAACCTGTTTTCCCAGCACGGAGACCTTGAGTTCTATAAGATAAAGCCATAAACATGTGTATCCGAGTCTTCTATCAAAAGTTACAGCTATTTCTATGAAGTTGTACAAAAACGCTTTCTTTCGCCAAGACAGTGCGTTTCTCACTGTTACATGCATTTGAATGGGGATCTCGACCGAAACAAAGTATAGGTTTTCATTATGTGAATAACTTGGAAATCTTAGCTCAAACAGCTGCAAAACCTGTTTTCCCAGCACGGAGACCTTGAGTTCTATAAGATAAAGCCATAAACATGTGTATCCGAGTCTTCTATCAAAAGTTACAGCTATTTCTATGAAGTTGTACAAAAACGCTTTCTTTCGCCAAGACAGTGCGTTTCTCACTGTTACATGCATTTGAATGGGGATCTCGACCGAAACAAAGTATAGGTTTTCATTATGTGAATAACTTGGAAATCTTAGCTCAAACAGCTGCAAAACCTGTTTTCCCAGCACGGAGACCTTGAGTTCTATAAGATAAAGCCATAAACATGTGTATCCGAGTCTTCTATCAAAAGTTACAGCTATTTCTATGAAGTTGTACAAAAACGCTTTCTTTCGCCAAGACAGTGCGTTTCTCACTGTTACATGCATTTGAATGGGGATCTCGACCGAAACAAAGTATAGGTTTTCATTATGTGAATAACTTGGAAATCTTAGCTCAAACAGCTGCAAAACCTGTTTTCCCAGCACGGGAACCTTGAGTTCTATAAGATAAAGCCATAAACATGTGTATCCGAGTCTTCTATCAAAAGTTACAGCTATTTCTATGAAGTTGTACAAAAACGCTTTCTTTCGCCAAGACAGTGCGTTTCTCACTGTTACATGCATTTGAATGGGGAACTCGACCGAAACAAAGTATAGGTTTTCATTATGTGAATAACTTGGAAATCTTAGCTCAAACAGCTGCAAAACCTGTTTTCCCAGCACGGGAACCTTGAGTTCTATAAGATAAAGCCATAAACATGTGTATCCGAGTCTTCTATCAAAAGTTACAGGTATTTCTATGAAGTTGTACAAAAACGCTTTCTTTCGCCAAGACAGTGCGTTTCTCACTGTTACATGCATTTGAATGGGGAACTCGACCGAAACAAAGTATAGGTTTTCATTATGTGAATAACTTGGAAATCTTAGCTCAAACAGCTACAAAACCTGTTTTCCCAGCACGGGAACCTTGAGTTCTATAAGATAAAGCCATAAACATGTGTATCCGAGTCTTCTATCAAAAGTTACAGCTATTTCTATTAAGTTGTACAAAAACGCTTTCTTTCGCCAAGACAGTGCGTTTCTCACTGTTACATGCATTTGAATGGGGAACTCGACCGAAACAAAGTATAGGTTTTCATTATGTGAATAACTTGGAAATCTTAGCTCAAACAGCTGCAAAACCTGTTTTCCCAGCACGGAGACCTTGAGTTCTATAATATAAGGCCATAAACATGTTTGTATGAGTCTTCTATCAAAGGTTACAGCTATTTCTATTAAGTTGTACAAAAACGTCTTCTTTCGCCAAGACAGTGCGTTTCTCACTGTTACATGCATTTGAATGGGGAACTCGACCGAAACAAAGTATAGGTTTTCATTATGTGAATAACTTGGAAATCTTAGCTCAAACAGCTGCAAAACCTGTTTTCCCAGCACGGGAACCTTGAGTTCTATAAGATAAAGCCATAAACATGTGTATCCGAGTCTTCTATCAAAAGTTACAGCTATTTCTATGAAGTTGTACAAAAACGCTTTCTTTCGCCAAGACAGTGCGTTTCTCACTGTTACATGCATTTGAATGGGGATCTCGACCGAAACAAAGTATAGGTTTTCATTATGTGAATAACTTGGAAATCTTAGCTCAAACAGCTGCAAAACCTGTTTTCCCAGCACGGAGACCTTGAGTTCTATAAGATAAAGCCATAAACATGTGTATCCGAGTCTTCTATCAAAAGTTACAGCTATTTCTATGAAGTTGTACAAAAACGCTTTCTTTCGCCAAGACAGTGCGTTTCTCACTGTTACATGCATTTGAATGGGGAACTCGACCGAAACAAAGTATAGGTTTTCATTATGTGAATAACTTGGAAATCTTAGCTCAAACAGCTGCAAAACCTGTTTTCCCAGCACGGGAACCTTGAGTTCTATAAGATAAAGCCATAAACATGTGTATCCGAGTCTTCTATCAAACGTTACAGCTATTTCTATGAAGTTGTACAAAAACGCTTTCTTTCGCCAAGACAGTGCGTTTCTCACTGTTACATGCATTTGAATGGGGAACTCGACCGAAACAAAGTATAGGTTTTCATTATGTGAATAACTTGGAAATCTTAGCTCAAACAGCTGCAAAACCTGTTTTCCCAGCACGGGAACCTTGAGTTCTATAAGATAAAGCCATAAACATGTGTATCCGAGTCTTCTATCAAAAGTTACAGCTATTTCTATGAAGTTGTACAAAAACGCTTTCTTTCGCCAAGACAGTGCGTTTCTCACTGTTACATGCATTTGAATGGGGATCTCGACCGAAACAAAGTATAGGTTTTCATTATGTGAATAACTTGGAAATCTTAGCTCAAACAGCTGCAAAACCTGTTTTCCCAGCACGGGAACCTTGAGTTCTATAAGATAAAGCCATAAACATGTGTATCCGAGTCTTCTATCAAAAGTTACAGCTATTTCTATGAAGTTGTACAAAAACGCTTTCTTTCGCCAAGACAGTGCGTTTCTCACTGTTACATGCATTTGAATGGGGAACTCGACCGAAACAAAGTATAGGTTTTCATTATGTGAATAACTTGGAAATCTTAGCTCAAACAGCTGCAAAACCTGTTTTCCCAGCACGGGAACCTTGAGTTCTATAAGATAAAGCCATAAACATGTGTATCCGAGTCTTCTATCAAAAGTTACAGCTATTTCTATGAAGTTGTACAAAAACGCTTTCTTTCGCCAAGACAGTGCGTTTCTCACTGTTACATGCATTTGAATGGGGATCTCGACCGAAACAAAGTATAGGTTTTCATTATGTGAATAACTTGGAAATCTTAGCTCAAACAGCTGCAAAACCTGTTTTCCCAACACGGGAACCTTGAGTTCTATAAGATAAAGCCATAAACATGTGTATCCGAGTCTTCTATCAAAAGTTACAGCTATTTCTATGAAGTTGTACAAAAACGCTTTCTTTCGCCAAGACAGTGCGTTTCTCACTGTTACATGCATTTGAATGGGGAACTCCACCGAAACAAAGTATAGGTTTTCATTATGTGAATAACTTGGAAATCTTAGCTCAAACAGCTGCAAAACCTGTTTTCCCAGCACGGGAACCTTGAGTTCTATAAGATAAAGCCATAAACATGTGTATCCGAGTCTTCTATCAAAAGTTACAGCTATTTCTATGAAGTTGTACAAAAACGCTTTCTTTCGCCAAGACAGTGCGTTTCTCACTGTTACATGCATTTGAATGGGGAACTCCACCGAAACAAAGTATAGGTTTTCATTATGTGAATAACTTGGAAATCTTAGCTCAAACAGCTACAAAACCTGTTTTCCCAGCACGGGAACCTTGAGTTCTATAAGATAAAGCCATAAACATGTGTATCCGAGTCTTCTATCAAAAGTTACAGCTATTTCTATGAAGTTGTACAAAAACGCTTTCTTTCGCCAAGACAGTGCGTTTCTCACTGTTACATGCATTTGAATGGGGAACTCGACCGAAACAAAGTATAGGTTTTCATTATGTGAATAACTTGGAAATCTTAGCTCAAACAGCTGCAAAACCTGTTTTCCCAGCACGGGAACCTTGAGTTCTATAAGATAAAGCCATAAACATGTGTATCCGAGTCTTCTATCAAAAGTTACAGGTATTTCTATGAAGTTGTACAAAAACGCTTTCTTTCGCCAAGACAGTGCGTTTCTCACTGTTACATGCATTTGAATGGGGAACTCGACCGAAACAAAGTATAGGTTTTCATTATGTGAATAACTTGGAAATCTTAGCTCAAACAGCTGCAAAACCTGTTTTCCCAGCACGGGAACCTTGAGTTCTATAAGATAAAGCCATAAACATGTGTATCCGAGTCTTCTATCAAAAGTTACAGCTATTTCTATGAAGTTGTACAAAAACGCTTTCTTTCGCCAAGACAGTGCGTTTCTCACTGTTACATGCATTTGAATGGGGAACTCGACCGAAACAAAGTATAGGTTTTCATTATGTGAATAACTTGGAAATCTTAGCTCAAACAGCTGCAAAACCTGTTTTCCCAGCACGGGAACCTTGAGTTCTATAAGATAAAGCCATAAACATGTGTATCCGAGTCTTCTATCAAAAGTTACAGCTATTTCTATGAAGTTGTACAAAAACGCTTTCTTTCGCCAAGACAGTGCGTTTCTCACTGTTACATGCATTTGAATGGGGAACTCGACCGAAACAAAGTATAGGTTTTCATTATGTGAATAACTTGGAAATCTTAGCTCAAACAGCTGCAAAACCTGTTTTCCCAGCACGGGAACCTTGAGTTCTATAAGATAAAGCCATAAACATGTGTATCCGAGTCTTCTATCAAAAGTTACAGCTATTTCTATGAAGTTGTACAAAAACGCTTTCTTTCGCCAAGACAGTGCGTTTCTCACTGTTACATGCATTTGAATGGGGAACTCGACCGAAACAAAGTATAGGTTTTCATTATGTGAATAACTTGGAAATCTTAGCTCAAACAGCTGCAAAACCTGTTTTCCCAGCACGGGAACCTTGAGTTCTATAAGATAAAGCCATAAACATGTGTATCCGAGTCTTCTATCAAAAGTTACAGCTATTTCTATGAAGTTGTACAAAAACGCTTTCTTTCGCCAAGACAGTGCGTTTCTCACTGTTACATGCATTTGAATGGGGAACTCGACCGAAACAAAGTATAGGTTTTCAGTATGTGAATAACTTGGAAATCTTAGCTCAAACAGCTGCAAAACCTGTTTTCCCAGCACGGGAACCTTGAGTTCTATAAGATAAAGCCATAAACATGTGTATCCGAGTCTTCTATCAAAAGTTACAGCTATTTCTATGAAGTTGTACAAAAACGCTTTCTTTCGCCAAGACAGTGCGTTTCTCACTGTTACATGCATTTGAATGGGGAACTCGACCGAAACAAAGTATAGGTTTTCATTATGTGAATAACTTGGAAATCTTAGCTCAAACAGCTGCAAAACCTGTTTTCCCAGCACGGGAACCTTGAGTTCTATAAGATAAAGCCATAAACATGTGTATCCGAGTCTTCTATCAAAAGTTACAGCTATTTCTATGAAGTTGTACAAAAACGCTTTCTTTCGCCAAGACAGTGCGTTTCTCACTGTTACATGCATTTGAATGGGGAACTCGACCGAAACAAAGTATAGGTTTTCATTATGTGAATAACTTGGAAATCTTAGCTCAAACAGCTGCAAAACCTGTTTTCCCAGCACGGGAACCTTGAGTTCTATAAGATAAAGCCATAAACATGTGTATCCGAGTCTTCTATCAAAAGTTACAGCTATTTCTATGAAGTTGTACAAAAACGCTTTCTTTCGCCAAGACAGTGCGTTTCTCACTGTTACATGCATTTGAATGGGGAACTCGACCGAAACAAAGTATAGGTTTTCATTATGTGAATAACTTGGAAATCTTAGCTCAAACAGCTGCAAAACCTGTTTTCCCAGCACGGGAACCTTGAGTTCTATAAGATAAAGCCATAAACATGTGTATCCGAGTCTTCTATCAAAAGTTACAGCTATTTCTATGAAGTTGTACAAAAACGCTTTCTTTCGCCAAGACAGTGCGTTTCTCACTGTTACATGCATTTGAATGGGGAACTCGACCGAAACAAAGTATAGGTTTTCATTATGTGAATAACTTGGAAATCTTAGCTCAAACAGCTGCAAAACCTGTTTTCCCAGCACGGGAACCTTGAGTTCTATAAGATAAAGCCATAAACATGTGTATCCGAGTCTTCTATCAAAAGTTACAGCTATTTCTATGAAGTTGTACAAAAACGCTTTCTTTCGCCAAGACAGTGCGTTTCTCACTGTTACATGCATTTGAATGGGGAACTCGACCGAAACAAAGTATAGGTTTTCATTATGTGAATAACTTGGAAATCTTAGCTCAAACAGCTGCAAAACCTGTTTTCCCAGCACGGGAACCTTGAGTTCTATAAGATAAAGCCATAAACATGTGTATCCGAGTCTTCTATCAAAAGTTACAGCTATTTCTATGAAGTTGTACAAAAACGCTTTCTTTCGCCAAGACAGTGCGTTTCTCACTGTTACATGCATTTGAATGGGGAACTCGACCGAAACAAAGTATAGGTTTTCATTATGTGAATAACTTGGAAATCTTAGCTCAAACAGCTGCAAAACCTGTTTTCCCAGCACGGGAACCTTGAGTTCTATAAGATAAAGCCATAAACATGTGTATCCGAGTCTTCTATCAAAAGTTACAGCTATTTCTATGAAGTTGTACAAAAACGCTTTCTTTCGCCAAGACAGTGCGTTTCTCACTGTTACATGCATTTGAATGGGGAACTCGACCGAAACAAAGTATAGGTTTTCATTATGTGAATAACTTGGAAATCTTAGCTCAAACAGCTGCAAAACCTGTTTTCCCAGCACGGGAACCTTGAGTTCTATAAGATAAAGCCATAAACATGTGTATCCGAGTCTTCTATCAAAAGTTACAGCTATTTCTATGAAGTTGTACAAAAACGCTTTCTTTCGCCAAGACAGTGCGTTTCTCACTGTTACATGCATTTGAATGGGGAACTCGACCGAAACAAAGTATAGGTTTTCATTATGTGAATAACTTGGAAATCTTAGCTCAAACAGCTGCAAAACCTGTTTTCCCAGCACGGGAACCTTGAGTTCTATAAGATAAAGCCATAAACATGTGTATCCGAGTCTTCTATCAAAAGTTACAGCTATTTCTATGAAGTTGTACAAAAACGCTTTCTTTCGCCAAGACAGTGCGTTTCTCACTGTTACATGCATTTGAATGGGGATCTCGACCGAAACAAAGTATAGGTTTTCATTATGTGAATAACTTGGAAATCTTAGCTCAAACAGCTGCAAAACCTGTTTTCCCAGCACGGGAACCTTGAGTTCTATAAGATAAAGCCATAAACATGTGTATCCGAGTCTTCTATCAAAAGTTACAGCTATTTCTATGAAGTTGTACAAAAACGCTTTCTTTCGCCAAGACAGTGCGTTTCTCACTGTTACATGCATTTGAATGGGGAACTCGACCGAAACAAAGTATAGGTTTTCATTATGTGAATAACTTGGAAATCTTAGCTCAAACAGCTGCAAAACCTGTTTTCCCAGCACGGGAACCTTGAGTTCTATAAGATAAAGCCATAAACATGTGTATCCGAGTCTTCTATCAAAAGTTACAGCTATTTCTATGAAGTTGTACAAAAACGCTTTCTTTCGCCAAGACAGTGCGTTTCTCACTGTTACATGCATTTGAATGGGGAACTCGACCGAAACAAAGTATAGGTTTTCATTATGTGAATAACTTGGAAATCTTAGCTCAAACAGCTGCAAAACCTGTTTTCCCAGCACGGGAACCTTGAGTTCTATAAGATAAAGCCATAAACATGTGTATCCGAGTCTTCTATCAAAAGTTACAGCTATTTCTATGAAGTTGTACAAAAACGCTTTCTTTCGCCAAAACAGTGCGTTTCTCACTGTTACATGCATTTGAATGGGGAACTCGACCGAAACAAAGTATAGGTTTTCATTATGTGAATAACTTGGAAATCTTAGCTCAAACAGCTGCAAAACCTGTTTTCCCAGCACGGGAACCTTGAGTTCTATAAGATAAAGCCATAAACATGTGTATCCGAGTCTTCTATCAAAAGTTACAGCTATTTCTATGAAGTTGTACAAAAACGCTTTCTTTCGCCAAGACAGTGCGTTTCTCACTGTTACATGCATTTGAATGGGGAACTCGACCGAAACAAAGTATAGGTTTTCATTATGTGAATAACTTGGAAATCTTAGCTCAAACAGCTGCAAAACCTGTTTTCCCAGCACGGGAACCTTGAGTTCTATAAGATAAAGCCATAAAGATGTGTATCCGAGTCTTCTATCAAAAGTTACAGCTATTTCTATGAAGTTGTACAAAAACGCTTTCTTTCGCCAAGACAGTGCGTTTCTCACTGTTACATGCATTTGAATGGGGAACTCGACCGAAACAAAGTATAGGTTTTCATTATGTGAATAACTTGGAAATCTTAGCTCAAACAGCTGCAAAACCTGTTTTCCCAGCACGGGAACCTTGAGTTCTATAAGATAAAGCCATAAAGATGTGTATCCGAGTCTTCTATCAAAAGTTACAGCTATTTCTATGAAGTTGTACAAAAACGCTTTCTTTCGCCAAGACAGTGCGTTTCTCACTGTTACATGCATTTGAATGGGGAACTCGACCGAAACAAAGTATAGGTTTTCATTATGTGAATAACTTGGAAATCTTAGCTCAAACAGCTGCAAAACCTGTTTTCCCAGCACGGGAACCTTGAGTTCTATAAGATAAAGCCATAAAGATGTGTATCCGAGTCTTCTATCAAAAGTTACAGCTATTTCTATGAAGTTGTACAAAAACGCTTTCTTTCGCCAAGACAGTGCGTTTCTCACTGTTACATGCATTTGAATGGGGAACTCGACCGAAACAAAGTATAGGTTTTCATTATGTGAATAACTTGGAAATCTTAGCTCAAACAGCTGCAAAACCTGTTTTCCCAGCACGGGAACCTTGAGTTCTATAAGATAAAGCCATAAACATGTGTATCCGAGTCTTCTATCAAAAGTTACAGCTATTTCTATGAAGTTGTACAAAAACGCTTTCTTTCGCCAAGACAGTGCGTTTCTCACTGTTACATGCATTTGAATGGGGAACTCGACCGAAACAAAGTATAGGTTTTCATTATGTGAATAACTTGGAAATCTTAGCTCAAACAGCTGCAAAACCTGTTTTCCCAGCACGGGAACCTTGAGTTCTATAAGATAAAGCCATAAACATGTGTATCCGAGTCTTCTATCAAAAGTTACAGCTATTTCTATGAAGTTGTACAAAAACGCTTTCTTTCGCCAAGACAGTGCGTTTCTCACTGTTACATGCATTTGAATGGGGAACTCGACCGAAACAAAGTATAGGTTTTCATTATGTGAATAACTTGGAAATCTTAGCTCAAACAGCTGCAAAACCTGTTTTCCCAGCACGGGAACCTTGAGTTCTATAAGATAAAGCCATAAACATGTGTATCCGAGTCTTCTATCAAAAGTTACAGCTATTTCTATGAAGTTGTACAAAAACGCTTTCTTTCGCCAAGACAGTGCGTTTCTCACTGTTACATGCATTTGAATGGGGAACTCGACCGAAACAAAGTATAGGTTTTCATTATGTGAATAACTTGGAAATCTTAGCTCAAACAGCTGCAAAACCTGTTTTCCCAGCACGGGAACCTTGAGTTCTATAAGATAAAGCCATAAACATGTGTATCCGAGTCTTCTATCAAAAGTTACAGCTATTTCTATGAAGTTGTACAAAAACGCTTTCTTTCGCCAAGACAGTGCGTTTCTCACTGTTACATGCATTTGAATGGGGAACTCGACCGAAACAAAGTATAGGTTTTCATTATGTGAATAACTTGGAAATCTTAGCTCAAACAGCTGCAAAACCTGTTTTCCCAGCACGGGAACCTTGAGTTCTATAAGATAAAGCCATAAACATGTGTATCCGAGTCTTCTATCAAAAGTTACAGCTATTTCTATGAAGTTGTACAAAAACGCTTTCTTTCGCCAAGACAGTGCGTTTCTCACTGTTACATGCATTTGAATGGGGAACTCGACCGAAACAAAGTATAGGTTTTCATTATGTGAATAACTTGGAAATCTTAGCTCAAACAGCTGCAAAACCTGTTTTCCCAGCACGGGAACCTTGAGTTCTATAAGATAAAGCCATAAACATGTGTATCCGAGTCTTCTATCAAAAGTTACAGCTATTTCTATGAAGTTGTACAAAAACGCTTTTCTTTCGCCAAGACAGTGCGTTTCTCACTGTTACATGCATTTGAATGGGGAACTCGACCGAAACAAAGTATAGGTTTTCATTATGTGAATAACTTGGAAATCTTAGCTCAAACAGCTGCAAAACCTGTTTTCCCAGCACGGGAACCTTGAGTTCTATAAGATAAAGCCATAAACATGTGTATCCGAGTCTTCTATCAAAAGTTACAGCTATTTCTATGAAGTTGTACAAAAACGCTTTCTTTCGCCAAGACAGTGCGTTTCTCACTGTTACATGCATTTGAATGGGGAACTCGACCGAAACAAAGTATAGGTTTTCATTATGTGAATAACTTGGAAATCTTAGCTCAAACAGCTGCAAAACCTGTTTTCCCAGCACGGGAACCTTGAGTTCTATAAGATAAAGCCATAAACATGTGTATCCGAGTCTTCTATCAAAAGTTACAGCTATTTCTATGAAGTTGTACAAAAACGCTTTCTTTCGCCAAGACAGTGCGTTTCTCACTGTTACATGCATTTGAATGGGGAACTCGACCGAAACAAAGTATAGGTTTTCATTATGTGAATAACTTGGAAATCTTAGCTCAAACAGCTGCAAAACCTGTTTTCCCAGCACGGGAACCTTGAGTTCTATAAGATAAAGCCATAAACATGTGTATCCGAGTCTTCTATCAAAAGTTACAGCTATTTCTATGAAGTTGTACAAAAACGCTTTCTTTCGCCAAGACAGTGCGTTTCTCACTGTTACATGCATTTGAATGGGGAACTCGACCGAAACAAAGTATAGGTTTTCATTATGTGAATAACTTGGAAATCTTAGCTCAAACAGCTGCAAAACCTGTTTTCCCAGCACGGGAACCTTGAGTTCTATAAGATAAAGCCATAAACATGTGTATCCGAGTCTTCTATCAAAAGTTACAGCTATTTCTATGAAGTTGTACAAAAACGCTTTCTTTCGCCAAGACAGTGCGTTTCTCACTGTTACATGCATTTGAATGGGGAACTCGACCGAAACAAAGTATAGGTTTTCATTATGTGAATAACTTGGAAATCTTAGCTCAAACAGCTGCAAAACCTGTTTTCCCAGCACGGGAACCTTGAGTTCTATAAGATAAAGCCATAAACATGTGTATCCGAGTCTTCTATCAAAAGTTACAGCTATTTCTATGAAGTTGTACAAAAACGCTTTCTTTCGCCAAGACAGTGCGTTTCTCACTGTTACATGCATTTGAATGGGGAACTCGACCGAAACAAAGTATAGGTTTTCATTATGTGAATAACTTGGAAATCTTAGCTCAAACAGCTGCAAAACCTGTTTTCCCAGCACGGGAACCTTGAGTTCTATAAGATAAAGCCATAAACATGTGTATCCGAGTCTTCTATCAAAAGTTACAGCTATTTCTATGAAGTTGTACAAAAACGCTTTCTTTCGCCAAGGACAGTGCGTTTCTCACTGTTACATGCATTTGAATGGGGAACTCGACCGAAACAAAGTATAGGTTTTCATTATGTGAATAACTTGGAAATCTTAGCTCAAACAGCTGCAAAACCTGTTTTCCCAGCACGGGAACCTTGAGTTCTATAAGATAAAGCCATAAACATGTGTATCCGAGTCTTCTATCAAAAGTTACAGCTATTTCTATGAAGTTGTACAAAAACGCTTTCTTTCGCCAAGACAGTGCGTTTCTCACTGTTACATGCATTTGAATGGGGAACTCGACCGAAACAAAGTATAGGTTTTCATTATGTGAATAACTTGGAAATCTTAGCTCAAACAGCTGCAAAACCTGTTTTCCCAGCACGGGAACCTTGAGTTCTATAAGATAAAGCCATAAAGATGTGTATCCGAGTCTTCTATCAAAAGTTACAGCTATTTCTATGAAGTTGTACAAAACGCTTTCTTTCGCCAAGACAGTGCGTTTCTCACTGTTACATGCATTTGAATGGGGAACTCGACCGAACAAGTATAGGTTTTCATTATGTGAATAACTTGGAAATCTTAGCTCAAACAGCTGCAAAACCTGTTTTCCCAGCACGGGAACCTTGAGTTCTATAAGATAAAGCCATAAACATGTGTATCCGAGTCTTCTATCAAAAGTTACAGCTATTTCTATGAAGTTGTACAAAAACGCTTTCTTTCGCCAAGACAGTGCGTTTCTCACTGTTACATGCATTTGAATGGGGAACTCGACCGAAACAAAGTATAGGTTTTCATTATGTGAATAAACTTGGAAATCTTAGCTCAAACAGCTGCAAAACCTGTTTTCCCAGCACGGGAACCTTGAGTTCTATAAGATAAAGCCATAAACATGTGTATCCGAGTCTTCTATCAAAAGTTACAGCTATTTCTATGAAGTTGTACAAAAACGCTTTCTTTCGCCAAGACAGTGCGTTTCTCACTGTTACATGCATTTGAATGGGGAACTCGACCGAAACAAAGTATAGGTTTTCATTATGTGAATAACTTGGAAATCTTAGCTCAAACAGCTGCAAAACCTGTTTTCCCAGCACGGGAACCTTGAGTTCTATAAGATAAAGCCATAAACATGTGTATCCGAGTCTTCTATCAAAAGTTACAGCTATTTCTATGAAGTTGTACAAAAACGCTTTCTTTCGCCAAGACAGTGCGTTTCTCACTGTTACATGCATTTGAATGGGGAACTCGACCGAAACAAAGTATAGGTTTTCATTATGTGAATAACTTGGAAATCTTAGCTCAAACAGCTGCAAAACCTGTTTTCCCAGCACGGGAACCTTGAGTTCTATAAGATAAAGCCATAAACATGTGTATCCGAGTCTTCTATCAAAAGTTACAGCTATTTCTATGAAGTTGTACAAAAACGCTTTCTTTCGCCAAGACAGTGCGTTTCTCACTGTTACATGCATTTGAATGGGGAACTCGACCGAAACAAAGTATAGGTTTTCATTATGTGAATAACTTGGAAATCTTAGCTCAAACAGCTGCAAAACCTGTTTTCCCAGCACGGGAACCTTGAGTTCTATAAGATAAAGCCATAAACATGTGTATCCGAGTCTTCTATCAAAAGTTACAGCTATTTCTATGAAGTTGTACAAAAACGCTTTCTTTCGCCAAGACAGTGCGTTTCTCACTGTTACATGCATTTGAATGGGGAACTCGACCGAAACAAAGTATAGGTTTTCATTATGTGAATAACTTGGAAATCTTAGCTCAAACAGCTGCAAAACCTGTTTTCCCAGCACGGGAACCTTGAGTTCTATAAGATAAAGCCATAAACATGTGTATCCGAGTCTTCTATCAAAAGTTACAGCTATTTCTATGAAGTTGTACAAAAACGCTTTCTTTCGCCAAGACAGTGCGTTTCTCACTGTTACATGCATTTGAATGGGGAACTCGACCGAAACAAAGTATAGGTTTTCATTATGTGAATAACTTGGAAATCTTAGCTCAAACAGCTGCAAAACCTGTTTTCCCAGCACGGGAACCTTGAGTTCTATAAGATAAAGCCATAAACATGTGTATCCGAGTCTTCTATCAAAAGTTACAGCTATTTCTATGAAGTTGTACAAAAACGCTTTCTTTCGCCAAGACAGTGCGTTTCTCACTGTTACATGCATTTGAATGGGGAACTCGACCGAAACAAAGTATAGGTTTTCATTATGTGAATAACTTGGAAATCTTAGCTCAAACAGCTGCAAAACCTGTTTTCCCAGCACGGGAACCTTGAGTTCTATAAGATAAAGCCATAAAATGTGTATCCGAGTCTTCTATCAAAAGTTACAGCTATTTCTATGAAGTTGTACAAAAACGCTTTCTTTCGCCAAGACAGTGCGTTTCTCACTGTTACATGCATTTGAATGGGGAACTCGACCGAAACAAAGTATAGGTTTTCATTATGTGAATAACTTGGAAATCTTAGCTCAAACAGCTGCAAAACCTGTTTTCCCAGCACGGGAACCTTGAGTTCTATAAGATAAAGCC